>NC_135825.1:45325855-46525855 GCF_964213995.1 Mustelus asterias | reverse complement strand
CACTTCTAATAATGATTGCTGCCAGAAGATAGCTACTGTACTGTTTCGAGGAATGTTTGTAACAATCCTTACTGCTGAACTAAAGAGTAGCATCTCCTGGCTGTGACCACGACTACTATGGGATACAGATGCGAATTGTTGCTCGAATGTGTGGATCATTTCTACTTCGGTTCAATGGATGCTCAGAACTTCCAAGGTGTAAAAGGTGCTTCAATATCTACCTCAGACCAACCCAAGATCTGTTCTCCTCTACTTATAAGTTTCTAAATAAACCTTTATTAAGGAATTAAACAAGTTTTGATTTTTTCCCCCCCTAATCATTAGCTGAATCACAAGTGGACATTTTACAGTCCACTGCACATTCCAATTTGGAAAGGTTTACACCTGCAAGTTATTATCTGTTCTCCCCAAATCTGCTAACTAATTTGCAGTGTTTCCAGCAATATTTTTAATCTTACTTGTTTTCCAGCATCTGCTGTATTTTACTCATTACTTTCCCCATATGCTGCTGGCTGAAATTCATAGCCCTATTGTTGTCGAAGCATCTTCACAGCTCTGGTATTGTAGTCAATTATACCTGGTAGAGACTTTCTCCCTTCTACTTCTAGAAGAATTAGCTTTGAAACCCAGTAACATCCTCTCTCAAAATAGCTCTATTTTCTCTAAACATTTCTACGTTCCATTTATTCGAATTCAGGCATGTCAGGTCAAGATGAAGTTGGTTAATTACAGGATTCAGTGACATTTTTGATATAATTCAAGTTATACTTAATTCTATTACATTACCTACCACAAATAGATAAATCTAGTGATCCACTGGCAACCTGTTAGTCAAAGGCTCAAGATTTTAAGAAAAAGCATTCAATGTCAGTCCATGCAAATGCATTTACTCCCCAGTCAGCAGGTCAAATGAAATGCTACCATTACTACATGCTGTTAGTATGACTACTGGATTACTGGTCAGTTCTTCCTCACTTACTGATCTCTGATAAAGAGGAATTCTCTTCTGTTTTTTAGCACTGATTGAGGCAGAGCGTGTAGTTGAAAGAGGGTGAGAGAGAGTACTCGGAGCTGGAGGAGCAAGTTGCTCTGAAGACACAGCGTAGAGACTCTCCATTTTATACAGCTGGAGTATGAAAGTACAGCATTATAGAACAAATTCATAAATGTAGGTTAACTACGTACATTAATAGTAATCTCAATTTCTTCAAAGTTAGAAAATTTCTAACTTCTACACCAAGAACACTAAAAATCACTGCAAAATCTGGCTCTCCGTATAAACTGCAAGAAATCATGATTTAGAGAAAAGAAAAATCATGGTTGATAATGCACGTATCTGTCAGGGTTACTCAGAAGGCTTTTGCAAACTTGAATAAAGTTCATTTGAGCAAGGTACATCAGATGGCAGCTTGCACATAGGTGCATAGGGAAACGATGAAAAACTGGACAGAAAAACACAGATTTACAAAAACGTAATTCCAAGCATTGCTGAAGTTCATCTACTTGGTACAAACAGTCCGAATACTGTTATAGAATGAGGGTTTGTACATGGAATTCAAGTGATGCAATGCTTGTTCCATACATCTCAAAAGGAGCAACATAAGGTTGGTTTCGGTGGCATCCTTAAATTGCTGATGTGACTAGGAAATCATCATACATTGGGTTTGTCCAAGACCATGCAATTCCAGAACAGGAATTGCTATGAACATTCCCCATCAACATCCGCCAGGATAGTTTAATGGGGAGAGAGAAACTGCACAAGGATCTCCATGTCAACAAAAAGACAATTTGATAAAAACGAACAAGGTGCACTTTGAATACAAGATTATCTCTGGATTTTTCAGTTACCAAATCTCCAACAGTATACGTTAATTAATGACAAGATTTGCATAACCCTGTGGTTCAAAGGAGGATCACAATCTTTTTTGATTAAATCTTCAACTGAGTTACAAAAATGTGTTTATTCAAGAAATATAACAGCCAGAACTGTGTAGTAGTGCAGAATTTTCTCCTACAGCAGCTGTTTATACAAAGACAGTTCACGAATATACATCCTCTGATAATATGTTCACCTCCATCTCACTCCAAATCAGCAGCTTTGCAAGAGATTGCTTTCATTCTAAACCAAGTGTCACTACCATTTAACAGCTGTGATGCAAGCATGAAGCTGGAGGTGCCATTTTAACAATTCACTATGCACACTTCAGAAAAAAAAGCAATGTAGTGTATTTGCCTATAATTCTCTTATAGTTTGTGCATTGTTAGCATAACTTGTTACACTCAGCCACCACATCGTCCTGCTCAACATAGCCTCACCCATGTAAAATAAATAAAACCCATCAGGCTCTATTCCATTTTATTATGTAGTTGAAAACGTAAAGGGATTGCTGGTGCAGTAAAATGGTTAGAATGTGGTCATAAATCTCAGATTCCATTCAGATCTAGGTCCAAAATAATAGTTTTTCTGCAAGCTGTAAAAATTATAATAAACTAACTTTGGACTAGTATTCAGCACAAAACTTGCCAATATTCAGGACAAATTGGCAATCGGATTCAGATTCCAGCGGCTGTAATTTTTCCTCTCTCTATGTCTTATACAAGTACAGCAAGAATATTCAAGCTTGAATAAAATAGAGGGAACTGGTCACTGATGCTCATATTGAGAAGATACACCCAGACTCAAATTAATTGAATGAGGCTGTGCTTCTTCTGAAAACTTTATAGGCTTGAAAATAAGAACTAGTTTTTATTTTAAATATTGCAAAACCCCACCAACTATTAAGTAGGGTGGCCATATGGTGCTACCTCTGATGACCATTTAATCATGAATATTTTAGTTCGGAGCCAGACCCCTCTACACAAAACCATGGCTAATGGAGATTTCAAACTCTACAATAATTTCCTTCACAGAAAACAGATCTTGTTACCCAAGTTATTATTTCACAGCAAGATAGTTCACTGTCAAGGTTAAATTATATGCACCCTCACAACAGCCCATAGTCACCGAAAACACATTAGAATGTAAAGCCAAAACAAATCTAGCCAAAATCCCACCAGTACCCAGAGAAAATAAACTTGATGCTGAAACACAGCTAATGTGATTCACTCTTTGATAGTTGGCACTTGGAATCAAGTAATTTGTTTTTTTTTAAAAAACCCCCAAAATGATTAACATTGATAGATACGGTCACTTTTTTCATAAATCAACTGAAGAACTCGGTGAACATACACCAAATGGAATTCCTTACCCTCCCATATCTACAGCATAGTTTAACTGAATTGCATACGAACCACAGAACAATTTACTTAGTCAAAAGAATAGCATGCAGCTCCATTATAAAAAGGGGGTGGAATAAAAAAACTGGAAGAAAGTCCCAAGACCGAGAGTTCCACAGTATGTAAAGGGGTCCCAGAAAGACCCTAAATTTTATTCCATTATGGCCTGTTACATATCCCTGATTTTAATCGCTCCATCATGCCTTCAGTTGCCAAGGATCTAAACTGCAACATTCCTCCCCTAAATTTGTCTCTTTCTTCATTTAAGACCTTAAAACCTACCTGTTTGACCAAGTCTTTGGTCATCTGCGTTAATGTCCTAGTTGGCACAACAGCAAATAAAATTTCACAATGCTCCCATGTGGCACATTGGGGTATTTCACGACATTGACACTATGCTGTTACTGCAATTTTGTGTTTTCCTGGGAAGGGGGCAATGGAAAGAAAGGTGGCATTGGGCTGATGGAGATTCAATACTTGCCCTTTTCTCTCATCACCCAGGGTCAAACATTTGTTGAAACAGCAATTCAACTGCAATTTTAACATACTGCAACCACGGTCCTTGAGGCAGTCTTTACAATGGGGAGGGGAGGGGAGTGCTTCCTTTGCCGAATCCTTCACTATAACTGACAGGGTAGGCAAGGAAGCCAGTGGATGTACTGTCTTTGGATTTAAAGCATTCAGTAGGATCCCCAACAATAGATTCATTCACAAAATTGGAATTTATGGGATTAACAGGTAATATATTAGCAAGGAGTGAAAACTGGTTAACTGAAAGACCTGATGTGGAGATGCCAGCGTTGGACTGGGGTAAACACAGTAAGAGTTTTAACAACACCAGGTTAAAGTCCAACAGGTTTATTTGGTAGCAAACGCCACTAGCTTTCGGAGCGCTGCTCCTTCGTCAGATGGAGTGGAAAGACAACAGAATAAACAGATCTCTATATTGGATTAGCTGATAGTAGCTAATAGAGTACCACAAGGATCAGTGCTTGGGCTTCTGCTACTAACGGATCTTCAATGACTTAATGAGAAGACTGAACACAATGTTTAATACGAAAGCCGAGAAAATAAACTGCATGCAAAAAGGTTATATATAGACAGGTTAAGTGAATGGGTAAGGAAATGGCAGTTGGAATATAATGTGGGGAAGTGTGAAGAGCTTTGAATAGAAAAAATGCAGAATATTTTCTAAATGGTGAGAGACTGAAATGTTGGTAGAGGGACATGGCATGTGAATTAAAGACAACATGAGATATCTAGAGAAAATACATTAACCTTGGAGTGTAAAGATTCACCAGACTGGAGTGAGATGAAGAATTTCAGAAGGTCCAAGACAAATAGGAAATATACAGTAATTGGCAGAACCCTTGAGTATTGATAGGCAAAGGGATCTGGGTGTACAGGTACACAGGTCACTGAAAGTGGCAATGCAGGTGGAGAAGGGAGTCAAGGCGGCATATGGCATGCTTGCCTTCATCAGCCAGGACATTGAGTGTAAAAATTGGCAAGTTATGTTGCAGCTTTATAGAACCTTAGTTAGGCCGCACTTCGAATACAATGTTCAATTCTGGTCGCCACACTACCAGGAGGATGTGGAGGCTTTGGAGAGGGTACAGAAAATATTTACCAGGATGTTGCCTGGTATGGAGGGTATCAGCTACGAGGAGAGGTTGGAGAAACTTGGTTTGTTCTCACCGGAATGACAGGTTGCAGGGTGACCTGAAAGAAGTCTACAAGATTATGAGGGGCATGGAGAGTGGATAGTCAGATGCTTTTTCCCAGGGTGAAAGAGTCAATTACTAGGGGGCACAGGTTTAAGGTGCGAGGGGCAAGGTTTAAAGGAGATGCACGAGGCAGATTTTGTTTTTTTACACGGAGGGTGGTGGGTGCCTAGAACCCGTTGCCGGAGGTGGTAGTGGAAGCGGAAGCAGATACGATAGTGACTTTTAAGGGGTGCCATGACAAGTACATGAATAGGATGTGAATAGAGGGATATGGTCCCCAGAAGGTTGGGGGTTTTAGTTAAGTCGGGCAGCATGGTCGGTGCAGGCTTGGAGGGCTGAAGGGCATGTTCCTGCACTGTAATTTTCTTTGTTCTTTGACTGGTTCTTGGCACAAGGGTGTTGTACAGTAAGGAGAGATAATAGACTGGACTTTTATTCTCTGGAATTAAGAAGAATGAAATGAGAAGTGACCACATTGAATCACAAGATACCCAAGGAGTTTAACAGGGTGCATATTTCCTCTGGCTGTAGAGTCTAGAAATAGGGATCGGTCATTTAAGACTTGGGAGGAGAAATTTCTCACCCAAGGGTTCGGAATCTTGGAACAGTTTATTCCAGAGAGCTCTGGACACTCAATTTACTGTATTTAAGGCAGTATCGAAGCAATTATTGCTCCAAGAGAATTGAGCGGTATGGGTATAGTGCAGAAAAGGTGGAATTATGTTTCTGAATGATGGAGCAGACTAGAAATGGCTCTTCCTGTTCAGGATTGAGTTTCAGTCACTTGCCATTTCACATCTCCTCCTGCAAATGAAGCTCAACGGGAAACTGCACCAAATCTTTTCATTAGGCACTTGACAACCTTCCGGACTCAACATCTGGTTCAACAATTTAGATCATAAACCACCACTCCCATTTTCCTCAAGTTGCAGGTACTGAAAATGATTGTCATTCCTACCTTCCCTTTTGTTATTTCTTCCATATCCTTACTTGCTCAAAACCTGTTGCATCATTTTCCAGGTCTGACAAAAGGTTAACCTGAAACTGTTTTTCTCTCTCTTCACAGATGTTGAATGACCTGTTGTATTTTTCCAGCATTAGTGTTTGCTTTTGTAAAACACAACACAAGTTTTTACAGCAATCTGGAATTAAAAGTTTAATGATAGCCATGAAACCATTGTCCATTGCAGTAAAAACTCATCTCGTTCACGAATGTCCTAACGAAAGGAAATCTGCCGTCCTTACCCTGGTCTGGCCTACACCTGATTCCCGATCCATAACCAAGTGATTGATTCTTAAATGCCCTCTCAAGGGGAATTAGAGATGGGCAATAAAATTTGGCCAGCCAGCAAAGAATTAAAAAAGAGCACTCAATATCTGCTAATGAAATTCCATGTAGGATTTGTGCCTAGTGTACAAAAATATTTTAATCCATAATAAAGGAAATTTCAATTGTTAGTTACTGGACTTGCATCAAGAATGAAGTGGTAAGCTGCCACATTAACAGCAACTGACAGCCAGAAGTGATCTCAATACACAGGCCATGTGTGTCAGGGAAGTTCTGTTTAAGCAATGCATCTGTATAATGGAGTAAAATCAAATTCATTCAACTTTTGGACAATTATAGGTATTATTCAACAAATCAGATTAAATTTGCTCTGCCATACAAAAACTTTAGGCTGCCTGAATAAGCTTGATTAAAAAGAGCAGCGAAGGCAGATTATTAAACTAGAATAGGTAATATACTGCAGTGATTACAGTCAATGGTATAGCCCGCACCACTTAAAGTGTACATTTAAAGTGGGTAATCACTTATAGGCCAAAACACAATAACCGTTAACCATCTGCATTTCAAAATTACCATTTACAGGCTGAATGCTCTGGTTAGTTTGGCCCGAAAAGCTCTCCGATCAAAGTAAGCTTGCTACTCTTATTATGCAATTTACATTGCCAATGCAAAAGTATCAATTATGGGGCTGATCATGCTCATCAGCTCATCACCAGATTGCCTCCACACTCCAGACTGGCAGACCCATTTTGGTCTTTATCCAAGTCCCAACAAATACATTAATTGAGCTGAAGGACAGCTCTCAATTCTGTGTGTCATTCCTTTTGCTGTTCACACTGCCAAACTGTAGAACTAGATGCAGCCATTGAGAGAAAGGATGCTGACAATACTGAAGCTCTGAGCTAGAACCATTTACAATTGCAATAAAATGCACTAAAATCTCTATTTTTATTTCCATTTACACTGTGTTTGATAACTCTCCTCTGAAATGCCTTGGGATGTTTTACAATGAAGAAAGGTGCTCCAACTGTAAATTGTTAATAAAGCTGCCATAAAGGCATTCAGGCACTAGTTCAATAGCTCTTATTTGGACTAATGACCTTGGAGATTATGGCTCCTGTGCAGTACACCACTCGCAAATACAGGCTTGGTCAGACAAATCTGCAGTTTCTCACTGCCAGAAGCACATGGTAGAGGACCACCACCATCTCAGGAACATTTAGGAACAGATAATAAATGCTGGCCTAGCCAGCAAAGCTAAAATAAAAATCAGTCCCCAGACAAACCACCCAAAGGATCGGTTTACCGATGTATCCAAATAAACTATATACTGGCTTCTGTATAGCCAGTAAATCTCATTTCGCACAAATACACTGTAGGAGCTACAAGAGATAGCAGAACTATGTGGTTTCTGTGGCCAACATGAACTGCAGCATCGTCGAATCAATAATACTTATTTCTATTCCTTCTCAAAGGGGACATACCAGGCAATATTTCCACAGGCAGCTTCATACAAGTGACCATTCATTATTCACAGGTCCAGATAGTATTGCCAACAATTACAACCAGAGGAAAAGCACTATACTTGGGCTTTATCCATTCGTTGTACATCAAGTACCATTGGAGTGTCATCAGGAGTGTGATTTTTTTTGTTTAAAATTATTCCTCACCCCAAAAATCACAGATGAGTTGTAGAGCCCTGGTTGAGAACCAATGTTCTAAATTCACAAGAACAAGGAAAAGTAGGCCCCTTCGCCCCCTCCCCATTCAATAAAAGCATGGCTGCTCTGACTTTGGCCTCAACTCCACATTCCTTGTTGCCCCCAATAACCCAAAATCCCTTGTCAATCCAAAATTGATCCAACTCAATCTTAAATAAATTATGACTCAGCCTCCACCGCTTTCTGGGGCAGAATGCCACAGAATAATGACCCTCGGAAAAAATCTCCTAATCTGAGTCTTAAACAGGGATACCTAATTTTTAAAATTATGTCCTCTAGTTTTGGACTCAGCATCTACCCCAACAAGTCCCCTCATGATCTCAAGATCACCTCCCAATTCTTCTGAACTCTAATAGGTATAGACTGAACATAAGCTTAACCCCTTCATCCCAGGAATCAGTTAAGTGAACCTTCTCTGAATAGTCCCCAATACCATTATATCTTTATCAAGGAGACCAACAGTATACAGTACTCAAGATGTAGTCTTACTAAGGCCCTGTGCAGTTGTAGCAATACTTACCAACTTATACTCAATTCCCTTATGAGAAAAGGTTAGACAGGATAGGCCTGTACAGAGTTTAGAAGGATAAGAGATTTGATTGAAAATCCTGAGGGGTCTTGACAGGATGAA
This sequence comes from Mustelus asterias, assembly GCF_964213995.1. NCBI lineage: Eukaryota > Metazoa > Chordata > Chondrichthyes > Carcharhiniformes > Triakidae > Mustelus > Mustelus asterias. The sequence continues at coordinate 46,517,212 of NC_135825.1, read as the reverse complement.
TGTGGAGAGGGAGTTTCCTCTTGTGGAAGATTCTAGATCTAGGGTCACTTTAAAAATAGGGAGTCACCCATTTAAAACACAGATGAGGCAATATTTTCTCACTGAGGGTCATGAGTTTTTGAAACCCTCATCCTGAAAAGATGATGGAAGCAAGAGTTTTTGAATTTTTATAAGGCAGAGGGGAATAGATTTTTGATTTGATTTATTATTGTCACATGTATTAACAGTGAAAAGTATTGTTTCTTGCACGCTATACAGACAAAACTTACCGTTCATAGAGAAGGAAATGAGAGTGTAGAATGTAGTGTTACAGTCATAACTAGGGTGCAGAGAAAGATCAATTTAATGCAAGGTAAGTCCATTCAAAAGTCTGACAGCAGCATGGAAGAAGTTGTTCTTGAGTCGGTTGGTACGTGACCTGACTTTTGTATCTTTTTCCCGAAGGAAGGAGGTGGAAGAGAGAATGTCCAGTGTGCGTGGGGTCCTTAATTATGCTGGCTGTTTTGCCGGGGCAGCGGAAAGTGTAGACAGAGTCAATGGATGGGAGGCTGGTTTGTGTGATGGATTGGGCTACATTCACGACCTTTTGTAGTTCCTGGCGACCTTGGGCAGAGCAGGAACCATACCAAGCTGTGATACAACCAGAAAGAACGCTTTCTATGGTGCATCTGTAAAAGTTGTTGAGAGTCGTAGCCGACATGCCAAATTTCCTTAGTCTGAGAAAGTAGAGGCATTGGTGGGCTTTCTTAACTATAGTGTCGGCATGGAGGGAACAGGACAGGTTGGTGGTGATCTGGACACCTAAAAACTTGAAACTCTCAACTCTTTCTACTTCATCCCCGTTGATGTAGACAGGGCCATGTTCTCCTTTACGCTTCCTGAAGTCGATGACAATCTCCTTTGTTTTGTTGACAGTGAGGGAGAGATTATTGTTGCTGCACCAGTTCACCAGATTCTCTGTCTCATTCCTGTACTCCGTCTCATCATTGTTTGAGATCCAACCCACTACAGTGGTGTCGTCAGTAAACTTAAATCAAATTGGAGGAGAATGTGGCCGCACAGTCATAGGTGTATAAGGAGTATAGTAGGGGGCTGAGGACAGCACCTTGTGGGGCACCTTTTCTTGGTAAGAAAAGGCTGTGATAGGTCATTAGGAGTCAGTGGGATACAAATTTGAGGCTATCAAATCAGCTATGATCTTACCAAAAGGTAGAGCAGGCTCGAAGGGCCGAATGGCTTACTCCTGCTCCATGTTCATATTCCTTTGCAATAACTGCCAACATTCCATTTGCCTCCCTAATCACTTGCTATATCTGCATACTGACTCGTGATCAATATACTAGGACATCCAGATCCCTCTGCATCATAAGAGTTCTGCAGTCTCTCTCCTTTTAAATAATATGCACTATCCAATTCTAAGATATCAGCATGTCAGAATTGACTAAAAATTGTCTTTTAACCAACAGCACATGTGTACAGAAGAAAATGCTCTCATCTAAAAATAGCTTTATACAGAATGTTGGCAAAATGATTTGATGAGGGCCATGATTCCCATGGAAGATAATACTATTGCAAAATAGTGGCCTGCAATATTTTCAGTAGAAAGAAATATTTAGGAATGAGAAGCCCCCAGTATAACTCCGTAAAAGCTACTTGTATCATGCTAAAACGCATAACTACAAACCCATGAGTTCTTAAACAAATCATGTCACATCCTTTAATGATGTGGAGATGCCGGCGTTGGACTGGGGTAAACACAGTAAGAAGTTTAACAACACCAGGTTAAAGTCCAACAGATTTATTTGGTAGCAAAAGCCACACAAGCTTTCGGAGCTCCAAGGGGCTTGGAGCTCCGAAAGCTTGTGTGGCTTTTGCTACCAAATAAACCTGTTGGACTTTAACCTGGTGTTGTTAAACTTCTTACATCCTTTAATACCAGATTATCTTTTGCCTGCCCTCAGACATTATGCAAGCAAAAAAGACATCCAGTGAACAAAGTTGCAGGAAAATCTACAAAACTCAATAGGAACAACTCCAAATCAATGCGAAAGAGTAGCAAAAATTTTAGTTTGATTTACTGATAAAATTAACTCCAGCATAAAAAAGGGAGTAGGTTTCCTTAAAATAATTCTTGAAAAGAAAAAATGTCAAAACTAAGTAATTTTAAAAACAGGCAAGAATGGCTGAATATAAAAAAGGGGCTGAAAATTTGAGACAAGGAATGATGCACAGAGTCAGCGCGAGGGATCAGAAAATTATAGAACATTTTATGATCTATAGTGAAATCCAAATGCTTCTAGACTAGCTCATTAAAGCAAGTAGTCATCACATCCCTGAGATACCTTGTCAGATTGGGAAGATAATGGTGCACATTTAAGCTCAAGGCCAGAGATTTTTATCTTGACAATGTAAAGATTGTATATTGTAATTATTAACAATCACTGAAATGACAAAAGGAAAATTACAGTCCTTGCATCTACGTTGTGAATAAAATCATTTTTCTGAGGGAGCATTTTCTTCTGTACATGTGCTGCTGATTAAAATACAATTTATAGTCAAATTGCTCAAAAATGTTTTCCCATCATATGGTCACTCAGAAGGACAAAGTATTTTATGACTTCAGGTGTGGGGGGGGGGAAATTAAAATCATGGAAAATATTTATATTTGAACATGCTCCACACAACAGTAACTTGGTGGGTCTGCTCTAAATACTGGTAGCAACCAGTAAAACACTACTGCTGTTGCTAGTGATTTAATTAATGTTTTTTCACCCAATAATTACTGTAAACTGGTATCTTTGAGCCAATACACCTTTGAACAGAGCAATATCTGACCACCAGGAATTGTAGAAGTACAGCGAGATGAGCGCAGTTGGGTTCATTCACAGCCATCGGACAGTGTCAGTGCAGATCCGATGGGCCAAATGGCCTCCTTCTGCATTGTAGGGATTCTATCTGATCTGGTCAGGATGCTGATTTTCCTGTTACTACATTATAAAAGGAACAGAATACAAACTCTACCAAAGTATTACTGAGCGAGTAAAGTGGCTGCGTTTCCTTCACTCAATAACCGAGAGCACTTGGCAAGTTACCAATGTCCAGCAAGAATAACAAAAAAGAGGAAATGTATAGTGGAAGGCTGGTTTGGTGCATTAGACTAGGTGGAAGTGTTCTGTTCAGTGGTGGAACCAGGAGCAGTGTAGATACCAGTGCTAACCATAGGACTCTCATTGGAGCATAGGAAATATGAGCATAAGGCCATTCAGCCCCTCAACCCTGCTCCACTATTCATCTAGATCATGGCTGACCTACACAATGCTATTTTCCCAGACTATTGTTGCATTCCTGGATGTCTTTAGTGTGTGGAAATCTATCAACATGTCTTGATCACAGTTTCCAAATCCTTCTGATGTAAAAGGATTCCAGAGAAACTACAGGACTGAGGCAGACAAGCACTAATACAGATTAAACCCAGTCAGCTCTCTGCTTCTCTGCCACTTTAAATATAAAAATTTCAAGCCCCCTCACTTTAAGTCCTGGTTTCAAGTAGGGTACAAAAGACAATGTAGATGTGGATGCATGAGGACAAGACGATGGGAGTCATCTACTGCAACTGTGTACTTGGAACCTTCCCCACGAACATAATATAAGAGATAGTAGACCATATGGCTCATTAAACCTACTTTGCCATTCGACACAATTGCAGCTGACCTATAACTTGAACTCCATTTTCCCATCCACACCACATATCCCCCGATTTCCTCCCCATCTCAATGATCAGTCTCTTCCCACACGTGCCCCCACATTCCAGATTCCCCAAACAGGGGAAACAACCTCTCCGTATCCAGCCTGTCAAAGCTCTTCAGAATTGTGTATGTTCTAATAAGCTAAACTTTCGGCATAGTGGCACAGTGGTTAGCACAACTGCCTCTCAGCGCCAGGGACCCGGGTTCGATTCCTAGCTTGGGTCACTGTCTGTAGAGCTTGCACATTCTCCCAGTGTCTGCATGGGTTGCCACCAGGTGCCCTGGTTTCCTCCCACAAGATGTTATCCAAAGATGTGCAGGTTAGGTGGATTGGCCATGCTAAATTGCCCTTTAGTGTCAGGGAGACTAGCTACGGTAAATACATGGGGTTATGGGGCCTGGGTGAGATTGTGGTTGGTGCAGGCTCAATGGGCTGAATGACCTCCTTCTGCAATGTAGGATTCTAAGATTCTTCTAAACTCCAGAGAACATAGGTCCAATTTAGCCTATTATAGGTCAACCTCTCATCCCAGTGACCAATCTAGAAGACATTTACTATGATGCCGCCAATGCAAGTAACCTTCCTTAAATAAGATCACCAAGGCTGCATTCAGTACTCCTGTTATGGACCCGCTCTGCACAACTGTAGCAAGTTTTTCTTGTTCCTCCCCACTAAGGGGATGGGGACTTGATTAGGGAGATACAAGAGGGAAATAAAGATAGAAATGAAAGACAGGAAAAGTAGAAAGCAAAGTGGAAGGCAGGAGAAAACGAGGACTCCGATGAGGCCATAGTACAAAAAAAACTGTAAAAATGTTTAAAAGTCTAAAGACACTAGCTGAATGCACAGAGCATTCGCAATAATGTAGACGAATTAACAGTGCAAACTGAAATAAACAGGCACAATATGATTGCAATTAGAGAGAAGGCTGAAGGGTGACCAAGGAAAGAAACTGAATACCCAAGAGTACTCTAGATTTGGAAAGGACAAGCAAAAAGCAAAAGGAGGTGGGGCGACATTGTTAGTTAAGGATGAATTCGGTGCAATTGGAGAGAATATATTGGTTAGAAAATCTAGATGTCGAATCAGTCTGAGAACAGAGAGGTGGATAACATTAGTAGGAGTTGTCTATAGGCCTCCAAATAGTAATGGTATGGTAGGGGATGTCACCAAACAGGAAATTAGAAATGCATGTAACAAGGGTGTTACAAGGGATCTGGGTGCACAGGTCCACGAATCCCTGAAAGTGACAACACAGGTGGCTAAAGTGGTCAAGAAGGCCTACAGCATGCTTGACTTCATCGGCCAGGGTATTGAGTATAAAAGTTGGCGAGTTATAGCTGTATAAAACTTTAGTTCAGCCAAATTTGAAATATTGCATGCCATTCTGGTCGCCACACTACCAGAAGGACATGGATGCTTTGGAGAGGGTGCAAAGAAGGTTTACCAGGATGTTGCCTGGTCTGGAGGGTTTTACACAGCAAGAGTTTTAACAACACCAGGTTAAAGTCCAACAGGTTTATTTGGTAGCAAATACCATTAGCTTTCAGAGCGCTGCTCCTTCGCCAGATGGAGTGGAAATCTGCTCTCAAACAGGGCACAGAGACTCTGCTCTCAAACAGGGCACAGTGTCTCTGTGCCCTGTTTGAGAGCAGATTTCCACTCTATCTGACGAAGGAGCAGCACTCCGAAAGCTAATGGCATTTGCTACCAAATAAACCTGGTGGACTTTAACCTGGTGTTGTTAAAACTCTTACTGTGTTTACCCCAGTCCAACGCCAGCATCTCCACATCTGGAGGGTTTTAGGCATGGGAGGTTTGATAAACTCATTATTTTCATTGGAAAGATGGAGGCTGAGGGAGTGACCTGATAGAAGTCCACAAAATTATGAGAGGCATAGATAGGTTGGACCCTGCTTTTTTTTTCTCCAGGGTGGAAAGGTTGACAAGAGGGCACAGCTTTAAAGTGCGATGTGGTAAGTTTAGGGGAGACGCACGGGGAAAGTTTTTCACAGAGGGTGGTGTGTGCCTGAACTGCCAGTGAAGGTGGAAACAGGCACATTAGCAACGATCAAGGTGTATCTTGATAGACATGAATGGGAGGTGAACATAGCTTGGACAGCCGAAGGGCCTGTGCTATATTGTTCTATGTTCTTGTACAGTAATCATGGGTGGCATTTAGATTGGACAAACTGAATTAGCAATAATATAGTGATAGATAAATTCAAGTAGTGTGTACGAGATGAAACCAAGAGATAAAATACTGGAAAATCTCAGCAGGTCTGGCAACATCTGTAAGGAGAGAAAACATAGAACATAGAACAGTACAGCACAGAACAGGCCCTTCGGCCCATGATGTTGTGCCGAGCTTTATCTGAAACCAAGATCAAGCTATCCCACTCCCTATCATCCTGGTGTGCTCCATGTGCCTATCCAATAACCGCTTAAATGTTTCTAAAGTGTCTGACTCCACTATCACTGCAGGCAGTCCATTCCACACCTCAACCACTCTCTGCGTAAAGAACCTACCTCTGATATCCGTCCTGTATCTCCCACCACGAACCCTATAGTTATGCCCCCTTGTAATAGCTCCATCCACCCGAGGAAATAGTCTATCTATCTATCTATCCCCTTCATCATTTTATACACCTCTATTAAGTCTCCCCTCAGCCTCCTCCGCTCCAGAGAGAACAGCCCTAGCTCCCTCAACCTTTCCTCATATGACCTACCCTCCAAACCAGGCAGCATCCTGGTAAATCTCCTCTGCACTCTTTCCAGCGCTTCCACATCCTTCTTATAGTGAGGTGACCAGAACTGCACACAATATTCCAAATGTGGTCTCACCAAGGTCCTGTACAGTTGCAGCATAACCCCACGGCTCTTAAACTCCAACCCCCTGTTAATAAAAGCTAACACACTATAGGCCTTCTTCACAGCTCTATCCACTTGACTGGCAACCTTTAGAGATCTGTGGATATGGACCCCAAGATCTCTCTGTTCCTCCACAGTCTTCAGAACCCTACCTTTGACCCTGTAATCCACATTTAAATTTGTCCTACCAAAATGAATCACCTCACATTTATCAGGGTTAAACTCCATTTGCCATTTTTCAGCCCAGCTTTGCATCCTATCTATGTCTCTTTGCAGCCTACAACAGCCCTCCACCTCATCCACTGCTCCACCAATCTTGGTGTCATCAGCAAATTTACTGATCCACCCTTCAGCCCCCTCCTCTAAGTCATTAATAAAAATCACAAAGAGCAGAGGACCAAGCACTGATCCCTGCGGCACACCGCTAGCAACCTGCCTCCAATCCGAAAATTTTCCATCGACCACCACCCTCTGTCTTCGGTCAGACAGCCAGTTACCTATCCAATCGGCCAACTTTCCCTCTATCCCACACCTCCTCACTTTCATCATAAGCCGACCATGGGGGACCTTATCAAACGCCTTACTAAAATCCATGTATATGACATCAACTGCCCTACCTTCATCAACACACCTTGTTACCTCCTCAAAAAATTCTATCAAATTTGTGAGGCACGACTTGCCCTTCACGAATCCGTGCTGACTATCTCGGATTAATCCGCATCTTTCTAAATGGTCGTAAATCCCATCCCTAAGGACCCTTTCCATCAATTTACCAACCACCGAAGAAAGACTAACCGGTCTATAATTACCAGGGTCATTTCTATTCCCTTTCTTAAACAGAGGAACAACATTCGCCATTCTCCAGTCCTCTGGCACCATCCCCGTGGACAGCGAGGACCCAAAGATCAGCGCCAAAGGCTCTGCAATCTCATCCCTTGCCTCCCACAGAATCCTAGGATACATTTCATCAGGCCCAGGGGACTTATCGACCTTCAGTTTATTCAAAACTGCCAAGACATCCTCCCTCCGAACATCTATTTCCTCCAGCCTATTAGCCTGTAACACCTTCTCTTCCTCAAAAACATGGCCCCTCTCCTTGGTGAACACTGAAGAAAAGTATTCATTCATCACCTCGCCTATCTCTACTGACTCCATACACAAGTTCCCACTACTGTCCTTGACCGGCCCTAACCTCACCCTGGTCATTCTTTTATTCCTCACATAAGAGTAAAAAGCCTTGGGGTTTTCCTTGATCCGACCCGCCAAGGACTTCTCATGTCCCCTCCTAGCTCTCCTAAGCCCCTTTTTCAGCTCATTCCTTGCTAACTTGTAACCCTCAATCGAGCCACCTGAACCTTGTTTCCTCAAACAGCTAACGTTGAGTCCAAATGATCTTTTGTCAAAGCTTTGGAGAGGGTGCCAGGAGGGTTTACCATTGAGCTTTGACAAAGGGTCATCGGGACTCGAAATATCAGCTCTTTTCTCTCCTTATAGATGCTGCCAGACCTGCTGAGATTTTCCAGCATTTTCTCTTTTGGTTTCAGATTCCAGCATCTGCAGTAACTTGCTTTTATCCAGTGTACACGAGATGGATTTTTTTAGACCAGTATGTTAAACAACCAATTAGGGAAAATACTATCCTAGATTTGGTATTTTGCAATAAGGAGTTAATTATAGTCTCAAAATAAAGCAAATTACTGCAGATGCTGGAATCAGAAACAAAAACAGAAAATGCTGGAAAATCTCAGTAGGCCTGACAGCATCTGTGGAGAGAGAACACAAAGCGAATGTTTCAAGTCTGGCTGACTCTGTCAAATTGTGCGCTTTAGGGAACAATAATCATAACATGATAGAATTCTTCATTAAGGTGGAAAGTGAAGTTCAATCTGAAACAAAGGAAACTACATAGGTATGAGATGTGAGTAGGCCAAGATAAATTGAGGAACTTCATTAAAAAGCATAACAGTGGTTAGGCGGTGGCTAATATTTAAGGAACAAATGTGCAATGCAACAGTTATACAATCCCTCCTAGTACAAAAATACAAAAGCAGCCCAACCACAGCCAGCAAAGAAATTAAGGATAGTATTAGATCCAAAGTATCATCATATAAAGTTGCTAGAAAAGGTAGCCAGTTTGAGTATTGGGAGCAGTTCAGAATTCAGCAAAGGAAGATCAAGACATTGATTCAGAGGGGAAAAGAGTACAAGTGTAAATTTGCACATAACAGACTGTAAAAACTTGTATGTAAAAACAAAATCAATGAAGACAAATATAGGTCCCTTACAGTCCATAATTAAACACTTTAGTTCTGCCTTCACAGAAGATGACACAAGTAACATCCCAGAAACGATAGGGAACCAAAGGTCTAATGAGAAGGAATTGAAGGAAATTCTTATTAGTAAAAAAAATAGTGCTGGAGAAATTAATGGGACTGAGCCAATAAATCCCCAGGGCACTAAAGGTGGCGGCCATGGGGATAAGTGGATGTGTTGGTTATCATCTTCCAAAATTCTGTAGAGTCTGGAACAGCCACAACAGATTGGAGGGTGGCAAATGTAACCCCGCTATCTAAAAAAGGGAGAAAACAAAATTAGACCTAACATTAATAGGGAAATACTAGAGTCTATCATAAAGGATGTGATAATAGGACACTAATCTACATCAACATAGATTTATGAAAGTGAAATCATGTTTGAATAACCTCCTGGAGTTTTTTTTGAGAACGTAACTAACAGAATAGATAAGGGAGAACCAGTGGATGTGGTGTATTTGGATTTTCAAAAAGGTTTGACAAAATCTCAAAAGAGGTTAGTGTGCAAAATCAAAGCATGTGATTGGAGATATATTGGCATGGATTGAGAATTGGTTAGCAGACAAGAAACAGTAGAAATATAAATGGGTCTTTTCGAAGTTGCAGCCAGTGACTAGTGCAAGTTCTTGGGCCCCAATATACACCAATGATTTGGATGAGGGAGCCAAATGTAATATTTCCAAGTTTGCTGACAACACAAAACTCTGTGGGAATGAGAGTGCTGAGAAAGATGTTGAAGGTGATTTAGACAAGTGAGTGGGCCAATACATGGCAGATGCAGCATAATGTGGATAAATGTGAAGCTATCCCATCAGAAGGAAAAACAGATTTAAATAGTGATAGATTGGGAAATGTTGACAGACAAAGGGGCCCAAGTGTCCTAGTAAATCAGTTCCTGAAAGCAAGCATGTGAGTACAGCAAGCAGTAAGGCGACAAATAGTAGGTTGACCTTCAGGGACAAAAATGTCTTACTACAGGGTCTTGGTGAGGTCACACCCGTAGTAGTGCGCACAGTTTGGTCTCCTTAGCCAAGTAAAGATATATTTGCCATCAGTGCCACAAAGGTTCACCAGACTGATTCCTGGATGTGCAGAGGTTGGGTCAACTAGGCTTGCATTCACTGGAGTTTAGAAAAATGAGAGAGGGTTATATAGAAACAAAATTCTGACAGGGCTGGACAGACTGGATGCAAGGATGTTGTTTCTTCTGGCTGGGGAGGTCTATAACAAGGGTCAAAGTCTCAGGATATGGGGTAGACCATTAAGGACCGAGAATGAGGAGAAGATGCTTCATTCAAGGTGGTGAACCTGTGGAATTCTCTACCACAGAAGGCTGAGGAGGCCAAGTCACAATATATTTGAGGAAATAGGTAAGATCTCTGGACTTTAAAAGTGTTATGAGGTACAGGGAGAACACAGGGTTATGGCGTTGAGATAGATCAGTGAATGGCAGAGCAGATTCCAAGGGCTGCCATATTACCTGCTACTTTCTACCACAATCCCCTTTCAACTAAGGCCAATATACTACACACATTCCCAATTACTTGCTGTACCTGCCTGCTAAACTTGTATTCTTTGTAAAAGTACACCCAAGTCCCCTTCTTGGTATCTTGGTGTGGTTAAAGCCACCAGAGTGACAGGCTTGTTACATTTTAAATGCAGTCTGATGGATTGGTCTCACAGTAAGTCTCACAACACCAGGTTAAAGTCCCAACAGGTTTATCTGATAGCACAAGCTTTCGGAGTGTCACTCCTTCAGATGACACTGAAGGAGTGACACTCCGAAAGCTTGAGCTACCAGATAAACTTGAACTTTAACCTGGTGTTGAGAGACTTCTTACTGTGCTTACCCCAGTCCAACACCGGCATCTCCACATCACGGATTGGTCTTAAACAGGCTGCACCAGCTTGCTGCAAGGGGAAGAGACAGTGGTGATCTGCAGCAATCAGTGTTGCAGTGACTGACATGGACCTCGCTTCCTACCACATCTCCCTGCATCCCGAGAAGCAACTTCACCCTGAAACCCGCTGCTAGTACCCAGCAATCACTCACTATCCTGGTCATGAAGGGCACACTGCCAACGATAGGTGTAGCTCCTTAAAAGTTGTAAATCAAAGCAGCAGAAGGGCAGCTTGGAGCAGCCTCAGCAGGAGCCAGTAGCCATTACTAGCATCACCATCTTAGCAATGAAGAGGCACGAGCTGCATCTGTAGTTGGCCTTGAGAAGGTGGTGGTGAGCTGCTACCTTGAACCACTGCAGCTCATGGGGTGTAGGTACACCTAGGGAGGGAGTTCCAGGATTTTGACCGAGCAACAGTGAAGGAATGGTAATATATTTCCAAGTCAGGATGGTGAGTAACTTGGAGGAGAATTTCCAGGCGGTGACCTCATCTTTTCAGATATTAATGGGTTTGGAAGGTGCTGCCTAAGGAGCAGTGAATCTTGTAGATGGTATATGTTGCTGCCACTGTTCTTCAGTGGTGGAGAGAACACATGTTTGTAGAAGGGGTGCCAAAGCGGGCTGCTTTGCTCTGCATGTCATGCTGTTGGAACTGCTTTCATCTTGGCAAGTGGAGAGGATTCCATCACACTCTGGACTTGGGCCTTGTAGATGCAGTATTTGGGGAGGCAGTCGGTGAGTTACTCGCCACAGGATTTCCAGCATGCGACCTGCCCTTGAAGCCACAGTATTTACATGACTAGTCCAGTTCAGTTTCTGGTCAGTTAGCCCTCAGTATGTTGATTATTCCAACAAACCATTGCTTCCCAAACTTTCATAATTTTAGCTATTATATCTAATTGAGACAAAGACTGAAACAAAGGCAACATGTTTATTTATATCCATCTCTACCTTAAAAACTTTCACCTATACACCCTGTTCCAATTACCTTCTACCCTCTAACCCTACTCCACTTGGCAGTAACAATGTCAAGTGCAAGCAACTAACAATACATTAAAAACCCTCTAACTGTGCACTGTCCAAGTCATCTTTTCCTTTTCTGTACAGTGTTGCTACTGGCATAAGGATTTAATTAATTTGTCAAGTTAACATGAGCAGCTTCCTTAATAAAATGGGTACAGAGGAATTTAGAATGGAAATATACAGGAACAAAATTACACCTGTAGACATCTGACCCAATCATCCTAACTTCTAACCATGTGTCACCCGAAGACTACACTTAATCTTAACACACAATGCTGCTGCTTTCCTAGACCAACAACTAAAGAAAAAATTGAGAGTTTTAAATTTAATAATCTAATTATATCTTCCTTTATAATCTACATAGAAAGATATAGGATCAACAGATCTTCCAGTAGCCTTTAACATTTAAATGTACATTTTTTCCTCCCTAAAAAGTGTGTCAATCTCCCACACAATCTACTAAAATTCCACTTCACTAATCAAGTAAAACACAGGAAATACACTTCAATCCTGCATCATACTGCACGCTTTACAAAAGATTGGGATAGTTAGAATGCAAAATAAAGTCTCAGAAAAAGTAGCACCCTTCATTTGTTGGCAACATGCATCATCTGAAATACATAAAATTTTAATTCAATGCAACATGTCACAGGCAGAATATGAAGAGGCAGAAAATTCTGGAAATACTCAGCCAGCCTGGCAGCACCTGTGGAAGGAGAAACAGAGTTAACATTTCAAGTCAAATATGACTTCTTCAGTTATGCCCTTGAAAGGGCAGAGGGGCAGGAAGAACAAAAGGGAAGGTCTAAGATAGGGTAGAAGGCAAAAAAGAGAGAGATTAATGACAAAGATGTCATGAAACAATAGGGAAAGAGGCCATTCAGCCCACTGCGCCTGCAGTCTCTCCAAATGAGAGATTCGCTTGCACATTCTTCCTTTTTGGATTAACAGTCCTATTCTCTTTTGAATGCCTCTATTGAACATGCCTCCACCATAATCTCAGGCAGTGCATTCCAGACCTTAATCACTCACTGCGTTATAAAGTCACTTTTGTCAATTATTTTAAATCCATGCTCTTGCATTCCTGATCCTTTCACGAATAGAACCAGTTTCTCCCCAACTACTCTGTCCAGACCTCGCATGATTTTGGTTGTACTTAAAGAAATAACATTTGGCCAGAGTGAGTGTGAATGGCAGAATAATGAAGTTCTACCTGAAAGCAAAAACATGAAAAACAAGATCAACACTAGCACACGGCAAAAGAAAACAAAAAATGGGGAACAGGGTTCACGATCTGAAATTGTTGAACTCAACATCAAATCCAGAAAGCTGTAACATGCCTAATGGGAAGATGAAGTGCTGTTCCTGGAGTTTGCACTGAGCTTCATTGGAACGCTGCAGCAGGTCAAGGACAGAAACGTGAGTGCAAGAGCAAGGTGGAGAACTAAAATGACAAGAATCTAAAAGCTTGGAATCATGGTGTGGACTAAGTAGAGGTGCTCTGCAAAGTAGTCACCCAATCTGCATTTGGTCTCCCCAATAGAGACGATATGGTGAGGAGCAAATACAATAGACCAAAATGAAAGTAGCACAAGTAAATCACTGCCTCACCTGGATCTGGAGACTGGGGGTGAAAAGTGAGGATAAAGGGAACTCTATCACATTTTTAGGGGGGAGGAGAAGAGGTTGGAGAAATTCAGGAAAAGGATCAGATATAGTTGAGAGCCCTGTCAACCACAGTTTGGGAGATAGGGAAGAGGTGGCGAGGGAGGAATCGTCAATTGAGGAAAAAGACAGACAACTGTTGCGAGAGGTTGCATCATCAGAACAGATGTTGACAGAAACAGCGAAGTGTAGTTGAGGCTGTCTATTAATATTCAATATAAGCCCCACAGCTATCACACCCTACCTCCTGCAAGGACTCCATTCCAATCTCCCAGTTTCTCCTTTACCCTCTATCCAATTCCATTTGTTCTTCCTTCCCCTTTGCGCTTTAAACTGCATAACACCCATTACATTTCTTCTTCAAAACTGAAGACAAAGACATATTTGACTCAAAACATTAATGCTGTTTCTCTTACCATAGATGCTGCCAGACCTGTGTTTTTATTTCCAAGTTCCAGCATCTGCAGTATTTTGCTTTTATAAACAGAGGGACCTTTTATTAACTAGAATTTCCTCATGTAGCCAGCCTGCCAAAAATAGATTCGTATTACCAAAAATCTGCACAAATTTTCATAGGACCTTTGCAAAACAGATAACAAGTATAAGTGATATGCTTCCTACTTAATTTCTCCATAGATGTGCAAATAGTTTGGACTGTGTTCTCACTCAAAACTAAAAGCATTCCAATTAGCAATTATAAAATGAAATACAAGGGGAAAAAAAAACAGAAGTTTCCAAAAGAATGGTTTGTGCTGCTCTATAAAGTCCCACACTGCGCTTGGGGAAGCATTTTTTGGAGAACTATTGCTCTATCTTGCCAATCTCTACAATATGCTAGATACAGTACGCTAATTAAGTGGTCTAAAGAGCAGGAATTGCTAACCTAGACCTATAAATCAGTATTGAGTGGTACAGCATAACCAAATAATGAAGTTTCAATTTGCTGAAAACTATTTCATTGTCCTGTTGGGCTCAAAGCAGATAGGTATTCAAATGAGTTAGATAGGAAATCATCATACAACAAAAGTATTCTCTCTTCTGCCACTATGTCATGGCACACTTAAGTTTATGATTCAATTGCTTAACTAGTTGAGATGATACTTCTTTTGCATGATTAATTTGCACTTTTGCAATTCAATTCTTACCTGCACACATCAATTTCAATGCTTTGTCTGGTTCATTTCAGCTGGCCAATACCAATTGTGCTGCACGCAACCTTCTCCCTTCAAGGAGATGCAGCACAATCTTCTTTTGGGTGAGATTTATCATACAACCAGTAAATTATCCAATCATCTGTAATCATTCATGATGTTACCCCATGATGCACACAACCGAATCAGATAAGGGGCAGCAATCTTCTGTGAGGCTAAATGTGCAGAAATTCCACTAGGGGCCTGCTCCATGTTGTTGTTGTTCCAACTTCCTCCGCCTTGCATCCAAGCTCACGTCCATTGGTCCTGTATATTCCTCCCCCAATTATCACTGACAAATCTTTCAACTATATCAGTCCTACTCAAACTCCCTCCCCACAATCCTGCATTTTTTCCATTTCTGTTCCAGCCTTAAAGCCTCCTCAAAACTGATCTTTTCAGCCAGGCCTTGCCATGTTCACCCCTCCAAACATTTTCACTACTGGTTGGTTCTTCTTTCCCATGAACAACACATTCTCCATGTTGAACAAGCTATAAAAATGCAGGTCACTATTGGAAAAAGGAAAGCCTTTACAACAGTAACTTGACTTCAAAAATATTTAAATCGTCAGTGGGGCATCCGCTAGGAGGCTCCACTCAAGGTACGTAATGGTAAGATTGCAGCTTGGTACGTTAGGCTGAAAGTTATGAGGTTTCCTTTCAAGTCTGAAAGCAAATTCAAGCATTGTCACTGGGAGTTTGTGGCAAGACAGCCTCCAAATGTATTTATATCAGTTACAAAGTGGAAGACACAGACACCAGTATAAGGTGATAGCAGCAATTGTGAAGTATAAAGGTGGGGGCTACAAGCTTCTCTATAATCAACAGATAATTGCTTCTCCCTAGAGATAAGGACTTCCACAGTGCGACCGGGGCAGGATTGGTTTCTTTTCAGTAAATATTCGGGTGTATTACATACCTTGTGTTGATGTTGAATATTGCACTTTGTACGGTTGTCAGATCGGTTTAGCACACGCTCAAAGAGATTTTCAAATGCTAGGTGTTCAAAGAGGCAGAGAAAAGGATCTATCAAGCTAGCAGAGAATTCCTATTCTTGCTGCACTGGGGAGAGTGTCCCAGGGCAGCACTGAGAAAAGAAGGTCTAGCAGCGTTGGGAAGTGCTCTTTGTAGGCTGTTGAGTAGGCACAAACTTCGGTTTCAGATCAAGTTTTCTTTAGCTGCAGTTTGCTCTTTGGTTGTTTCAGCTTATTTTTTTATTTCTGTCAACGTGATCCGAACTTGAAGCAGCAGTTTCAGATGGTAAATTCAGTTCTATTTCACTTCATACTGGAAAGAGAAAAATAATTAGCATTAAAAATGGCAAAAAGTGTGCAGAACAATTGCTAAAAATGTATTTAAGCAATTAAAATAGCATCCAGATTCAAAGAGTTAGGGTATGAGAATGAAACTTTTATAAAAATGATAATGTTCTCATCTAACTTTTCCTGCAAATAAAAACAATGGGCCAGGTTATAGAAGACTGTATTGTCCTGCAGTCAGGCATCTTAAGGGCCATTTAGGGACAACTTTGCAGTGTTACCAAATGGACAGGGGTACTGGACAATGCAGTGGGCTTACATTATGAAAAACAAAGAACAGCACAGAAATAGGTCCTTCAGCCCTCCAAGCCTGTGCTGATCATGATGCCCTAAAAGAAATTCTGCCCTTACTCGGTCCATATTCCTCTATTCCCTCCCTATTCATGTACCCATCCAGATGCTTCTTAAAATGTTACTAATGTGCCTGCTTCCACCACCTACTCGCAACGCATTCCAGGTCCGAAAAACACCCCCACTCCACATCTCCCTTACTTTCCCCTCTCACCTTGAACCTGTGCCCCTTGTAATTGATACTTCCACCCTAGCAAAAAGCCTCTGACTATCCACCCTGTTGATGCCCCTCAGTTTTGTATCGGGTCTCCCCTCCATCTGTCTTTCCAGTGAAAACAATCCTAGTCTATTCAACCCATCATAGCCAACACCCGAGACCAGGCAACATCCTGGCGAATCATCTTTGCACTCTCACCAAAGCTTCCACACCCTTCTGGTAGTTTGGTGATCAGAACTACACGCAACAATCCAAATGCGACCTGACCAAGTTTTATATGGTTGCAACATGATTTCCCTTGGCTGAAGGTGACAAGCATGCCATATGCGTTCTTAATCACCTTGGCCACTTATGTTGCCACTTTTTGGGAACTGTGGATCTGCACGGCCAGATCTCGCTGTATGCTAGTGTCCAAGGGTTCTGCCATTTACAGTATAATTCACATCTAAATTTGATCCTCCAAAATGAATCACCTTGCATTTGTCTGGATTAAACTCCATCTGCTATTTCTGTGCCCAAGTGTCCAATCTATAATTTGTTGTACCCTCTGACAATCCCCAGCGCAATCAGCAACTACACCAATCTTTGTGTCATCCGCAAACTCATTAATCACACCACCCACATTTTCCTCCAGATCATTTATATATACTACAAACAGAGGTCCCAGCACTGATCCTTGCAGAACGCCACTAGCGACAGATCTCCATTCTGAAAAACACTCTTCCACTGCTACTGTCTTCTATAACCAAGCCAGCTGTGTCCATCTAGCCAGCCCACCCCGAATCCCATGTGATTTTAGTTTTTGTACCAGTCTATGTGGGACCTTGTCAATCTTCTTACTAACGTCCATACAAACTACATCCACAGCCCTTCCCTCAATTAACTTTGGCACCTCTTCAAAAACTCAATCAAATTGGTGAGACATGATCTTTCTCATACAAAACCATGCTGCCTTTCACTAACTAGTCTATTTTCCTCCAAAATGTGCATATATCCGGTCCCTCAGTATCTTCTCCAAAAACGTCCCCACCACTGACGTCAGGCTCACTGGTCTACAATTTCCTGGATTACCCCAACTTCCTTTCTTAAACAAAGGAACAACATGCTAGTCTCCAGTCCTCTGGAATCTTGCCTGTGGTCAAACAGGATGTGAAGCTATTTCTCCCCTTGCCTCCTGCAGTAACCTGGGATAGTTCCCATCCAGCCCCGGGGCTTGTCTACCTCAGTGCAATTTAGGATGCTCAACACACCCATTGACAAATTCTGGTCCAATTATTTCCAAGAGATGGGTTTAAGTCAGGGAGAAAGGTGCGAATGAAATAAGTCCAGCAAGTTCCAAGCCAGTTCGGAGTACAGTCAAAACCAAACCACATTTTCAACAATTCAACAAGAAAGATCTGAGGGGAAGCAAAAAGTTAGATTGGGACCATAATAACACTACAAAGATAAATTGTGTAAAGTTCAAAAAAATCCAATTCTCTCAATTATTCTTGAAGAATTAATTGTTGCATTGACACATCCAATCTGTCTCCATCTCGCCAAAGGCCAGAAAGGGATGGGGAATAAGAGTACATCACAACCAAACTCCATCCTGCCTTCAACCAATATACATGCTTTGGATCACTGAATAATCAAGATGATCAGGAGCAAGAACCACGTTAATTTCCCCACCTCCTAAACCTGTTGGATCAGATTTGACTAACAAGGTTCCAACCACATATCCATGCTATCACTAAGACTTCTTACCTCCATAACATCCCCTAACTTCACTCCCTGCCGCAGCTCATCTGCTGCTGAAACTCATATCTCAGGACTTGGCTAGTTCAACATGCACTTGGCAGGTCTCCCATATTCTACTCTCATAACTTGGTCATTCCAAACTCTGCTACCAGGGTCCTAACTTATACCAAATCCTGTTTACCCATCACTCCTGTGTTCACTGACCTACATCGTCTCCCAGACAAGCAAAACTTCAATTTAAAATTCTCAAATAAAAACAGAAAATGCTGGAAACTCAGGTCAGGCAGTACCTGAGATTTTAAAAAAACTTCTAGGTCTATGTTAACTGATTTTCTTTCCAGATGCTAAAGTGGAATTTAATGTAGGCAAATAGAGTGAGATCATCCACTTAAAAGCTAAAAACAATTGCAGTCCAAAAAGACTTGGAGATCTAGGTACATCAAGCTTGAAAATGTAATTAACACTGAAAATAATCACAATAAAGCTATGTCTTTATATATAAAAACAATCAGAATACTATCTGATATTGGAGGGATGTGAGACTGGAGGAGATGAGATGGGGAGGGGTGAAGTCATGGAGGGGTTTGAAAACAAGGATGAGAATCAAGACATTACGTGACCAGATATAGGCCAGTAACAAAGGTAGTTAATTATAAAAAAAACAGCATCAAGGAAGAGGCAACAGTTTATATGTCCCATATAGTTTGTCTTTACTAGTTTACTAATGCATCAATGGTCCTTCAGTCACCTACAAAACTGGCGAATAGCACCACAGTTGAGGAACTGCACTGATATTCAGTGTTTCTTTTTGTCTGAAGGTTAAGTCAATTATTCCTAAAAGCTTAGATAAAGGGTCTTGTGGGAGACTGGAAGCTAAAATTAATTGGCTTGAAAGGTGATAATGCAAGATAGATCAGAAATTGGCTACAGATCGCAAATAAAATGTGGGTTTGAACAGGGTTATTTCCAAATTGGATCTGGTGATATGGGTTTAGTGCTTGGCTCATTATAATCTGTGGCTGAACAACAAATGATACCAAATTACACAGCAAATTTAGAAGAACCTTAAAAGAAAACAGATTGCAACCACCATTGGAAAGGCTGGGAAAGTGGAGCAAGATTTTATCTTGCTATATAAACTGTGCTGTTATGTATATAGGTGTTCAGAATGCAATAAAAGTGATCCCTGATCACTCGCTAAAGGTTTAAGCACAAATCAGGATCCTGGAACCAATGTGAAAAGGCTCCTGAACTACAATGCCAAACTCTAGATCTTAATTGCTGAAGAGTTTTAATAGAATTTAGGTGGATAAAAGGCTTCACTTTGTAACTGAGTAGTCCAAGGGACTAAATATACAGTTTGACCAGCAAAAATAAAGAACTTTTACATAATGGATCAAGCAGACAACATTAATTCCTTTTACAGCTGGCTTATGGGAGATGGGATACAAGGGCAGGGTATGAACAGGCTCAGAGTACAGTACTGGCATAGACCTATAGAACTGACAAACCTATTTCTGCACTGTAGATTGATATTTAATGCACTCAAACAAGGATCAACGATACCTCATTTGAAGTACGGTGTATAATTCTAGTGCACCCTCCACCTCAAGGACATTGTGACATTAGAGAAAGTGAACATGGATAAACTTTGGCCTGAGTGCATTGAGCTATGAAGGCAGACTTTATAATTCAGATTTGGGTTCACTGGACAAGCACAGATTTTACAGAGATTGATTCAGGTATTTGAAGTTAAGGACATTGATAATTAAGTTGAAAATATTAAGGGCCTTATAGAACTAGATGTTGGCTATTTAAACTAAACAGGGATTGAGGTGAATGATTTACCCCTAGGAAATGTAAAACATTCTACAGAACACATTCAGAGGACAGAGACAAGTACCATTTTTATAGCCCTTCAATAAGTCCCTCCAGGGACTAGCCTGATCACTTGTGAACATTTGTAGAGGCTTGCCAAGTTGGCTCTGAATGTGACAGGCAATAAATGTGGAAGCATATCATGGGTCTGGTAACCCCTCTAATCCTAACAGCAGATATTTTAGTGCACTTTCCCTCTCCTTTCCCCTCCCCAAAAGATTTCTGTAATTAAGTAAAGTTGGAATTCCCCCAAATGGGTTGGTTAATAAAAAGACACTAGCTAATGTGCCACGAAGGAGTAGAGTGCAAGGTTCCAGAATTTCAAACAAGCTCTACAATAATTTTACATGATCACTGGGGAGGTGGAGGGAGAGACAAATGGTCTCCAAGAAAAAAACCAATCTTGCCTAGGATCCCTGCACGCTATCTAGAAAGTGTACATGTGGTTGTGGATGAGGACAGCTTTGGCTGCATTGTCCCTTTATCTCGAAAGGCGTGACATTCACTTTCTATGCTTATATATGCAGAACAGTTACTCAAGCAAGTTATTGAAAATAATCAGTGGAAGCCAAGTCTTCAGAAAAGGTAAGAAAATTGCAGGGGTGGGGGTGGAAAGAATGCAAATAGTTACAGGTTTTTCATTTCAGTGATCCAAAAAGCAGCTGCAAAGCAAGATACCTGAGCTAGTTATACAGCAACGGTGCAGAGACTTGGGAGCAGGCTACACTGGAAATTCAAAGGCAACTTAAGCACGCTGAAGAAAGAATTAATTTTCTTTCAAAACTTTAGCAGAACTAAACTGAAATTGATAATGGAGTACAGTTATACTTCATGATAAACGTTAGCATTTTCTAGAAATCAATACTTTAAAGAACTGAAATTAAAACCATGACCCCTCAATTTAACTTATCTTCTAATTCTAGCTTAACACCCCATATTATAAGGAAGATCAGTTGACAGTACTTCACTAACCCAAGTAAAATGAGCAGTGAAGTGCTGCACTATAAGATTTGAACCAATAATAGGATGTTTCTATATTTAAAGTTAGTGTTGGGAAGTTTAGTCGAAGTTACAAAATTGCTACAAATTACACTAAGGCACCAAAGCATTAACTTTATTTTGGTTGATTAATGTTTTATGGTTAAGGATAATTCTATACATTCGCACACTGTGCCACAATGATCACCATGTTACTGAGCACATGATGCCAACTACATCAGAGGTACATCACATTAATATGCCATGGGTGGGGGGAGGAAATGCTGCTGTATCTCCCAGAATTCAACATCCACTACAACACAAAACATCATTCAGTTCCTTAAAGATTTTCCCATCGGTTGAAATAAGGATTTTGTGTCATGATAGTCAAATAATGTACTGGTTGCCTGTTTTAATGGGGGCTTCCAGTGAAAAATGGAGTGTGCTAACTTATCACAGTATCAGTATATGAAGTCCAATATTGATCCCTAACTTCAAGATTATGCACTATAGTTCCTTAATAATGCTTCAATACCCTAAATTAACAGAAGAATAAACTCGATATATGCTCCAGCAATTCCTGCTGGAAATAGGGGATACCAGATATGGGTAGATTTAGCCCAAAGCTCTGCCACTAACACTTGTTTACAGTCAAACATCAACAGCTACTTGGCTGAGAAAGCAGTGGATGATCAATTCCCTTAGTCGTCCTACAGCATAATTAAACACGGTCAGGAAAGAAAGAAGGCAATGGCAAAATGATGGCAAGTTAAAAAAATGATGATCTGTACACTGGAATAGAGGAAAGATAAAATCTTACTTTGACCTGAATCTATTCACAAGAATAAGACATGGACAAGAATCATATAGCATGATTAATTGACACCATTTCTTAATGTGATATAACAGAAGCAAATCTTTCAACAAGAACTATCCTTGCAATAATCCAACCATTTAAATCAGTCTAACTCATCTCTCTTTCCTCAGTTCTCCAAGAAAGCACGTACATATACCACAAACAGACTGCTCTTTGGTATACAGCCCAAATGACTATTCTCTAGCGAGTCTCTACACTGGCAGCTCCAAAGGCAATCATGGTGAGGATTGATATAGGTCTCCAATGCAGACATCTGCAGCAAGAGTTCCTGGGTAACAACCAGAATTGGGTCTGATTGATTTGTCCCTCCCTTTCCAATGCATCCTTAGAGCCAATTATAGAAACCATAACATCACAACCAACCAATATCAGGTTCTAGAAACCTGCAAGGTCCAAGTGTAAGTTGAACTTTTTCACCCAGCCCATATATATTATACATTTCCATATCCATAGAAAAGTGGTTCAATAATCTGAAGTGCACATTTTAATTTATTAGATTTTCAAAATTTTATATTCCATTTTAAAGTTTGGTGCAGATGACCATCCTGGAAATTGACAACCATAAAATCTAAAAAAACTACTTTTGCTATCATGGCAATATTAAACCAGCAGACCATAAAAACCTCCCAATTTAGATTTGTTTAGCTGATAAACCTGCTGACCATATGGTCTCCCAATTTGATTTTACTCAGCTGATAACTATAACCTGATTCTGAATGTATAAATGGAGAAAATAAACGTCTGCACAAAAGTTGCTGTAATAACGCAGCACATACATACTTAAAAATCACATAAAGAAACGCTTCGGTTACTCGAACGCATGTATTCTCCCAAAAGAGCACCATTTACCCCTCCATGTATATAACCCTTTGTTCCATCCATAACCAAAAAAAAGCGTTCCAATTTGGATAAGTGCGGGAGACTTAACCCAACATTTAACACCAGTTAACGGAGAATCCAGCCTTCTGAAGGGCAATATTGCAGATATGGCCCCATGATCTTATGCAGGTTGTTTACAGGCACCGAGCACACAGGGTTGCGCAATTGCACCTACTTTGTGCCTGAGCCTGCCGGGCCTGGCCAAGCAGCGGCGCGCAGTGCACGCTGGAATTTGTAGTCCCGGACGGCCCCGCCCCTGCTTCCGGTGGCCGCAGCCTCCCGAGAGCCTGGACTACAACTCCCAGCGGCCGGTGCGCGCCGCCGGACGTCCCGCCCCTTTGTCAGTCAGCCATTGGCCCCGAGGCCCGTCCATCAACGGCAAGCCATAAAAGGCCATCCACACGCAGGCAGCAGCTTTTCACCAGAGCTTCGGATTTAAAAAAAAACAAACATGCAGCCAGAGCCCCGAGGCTCCTTTATAGACAAAGCTGGTGATAAGGAGCGGGGTAACTGTGTCCCCGCCGTCAGACATTGCCCCCCCTCCTCCACACACAAAGCGCCGCTCCCCCCTCCTCCTCCTCCCGGCCGCCTGAGGCGACATGACGGACAGAAACACAACAAGCTCCCCCCACGATGGCGCAACTCAGCCAGCCCAGGCCCCGGCCTCAACCAACCGACATTCCCAGCCGCCCACGCCAGCCCAACGGACGCGCCCCGCCGGAGCAGCAGCTTCCCGAGCAGCCTGGAATGGTGGAAAGAGTGAATGGTGGACAGATGCCGTCCATTGGCAGCCACTCACCCCAACAGCAGAAGCACTCCAGCGCCGCCATAAGCAGCACGGCACATTACGTAGGAATAAATCGCAGTCTCGCGAGAAAACCAGCAGCTCCGGGCAAAGCCGCGCGAGAAGGGGCGGGGCTGAGGGGAGGGGGCGGGGCTGGGGGACTGTGGGGGATAGAGGGGATGGGCAAGACTGGGGGACAGAGGGGGTGGGGGACAGAGGGGCTGGGGGACAGAGGAAAGGAGGCAGGGTTTCATAGAATCCCCACAATACAGAAGGAGGCCATTTGGCCCATCAAGTCTGCACTGACTCTCCAACAGAGCATCCCACCCAGGCCCTCCCCTTGTACCCCCATGTAGTCACTCTGCTAATCCCCCTAACCCAG
Source organism: Mustelus asterias (assembly GCF_964213995.1). Classification (NCBI taxonomy): domain Eukaryota; kingdom Metazoa; phylum Chordata; class Chondrichthyes; order Carcharhiniformes; family Triakidae; genus Mustelus; species Mustelus asterias. The sequence goes on along the minus strand of NC_135825.1, from coordinate 46,493,158 downwards.
TCACCTGATGAAGGAGCAGCGCTCCAAAAGCTCGTGATTCCAAATAAACCTGTTGGACTTTAAGCTGGTGTTGTGAGACTTCTTACTGTGCCCACCATAGTCCAACGCCGGCATCTCCACATCATGGCACACATCTTGGCTCACTAAGAGACAATTTACGATGGCCAAGTCCACCTAACCTGCCCATATTTGGACTGTGGGAGGAAAGAGTGGCACCCAGAGGAAACCCCGCAAACATGGGTTGTGGGGGCTTTGAGGGGGGGGGGGGGGGGGGGGCAGGATTGTGAGGAGAGGCTGCAAGAGAGAGGAGGGGAGTAATTGGGGGAATAGTGGGAGCTGTGATTGCAGGAGAAAGGGCAGGGCTGAGTGAGAGGGGTTTTGAGATGTGGAGGAAGGGTAGGCTGCAAGGAGATGGACTCTGGGGGAAGAGAAAAGTAGGTTATCAATAATGCAAAGGGCTATGGGGATAGTGCATGTAAAATGCATTAAAGTGTCCGATCAGCCATGATTGTGTTGAATTTCGGAGCAGCTTGATGGACTGAATGGCCTAATCCTGTTTCTATGTTGCATTGGGAAGAGGCTGTGGGTTACAGGGATGGGAAAGAGTTGAAGAGGGGAAGGAACTACATGGGGGGAAAATCAGTGGTCGGTTTCACTAAGTTGCATTTATCAACCATGGCCCACATTCAAGGACATGAATAATGTACCAGAAGTGCTGAGAGAAACAGGTCTTAGTGAAGAGTTGAAGGAAATCAGCATTAGCAGAAAAATGTTTTTGGGGAAATTGATGGAATTGAAGGTGGATAAATCTCCTGGTCCTGATCATCTTCATCCCAGAGTACTTAAGCAAGTGACCCTGGATATAGAATTTTCCCATATTCTTTGGATTCTGGAATAGTTCCTACAGATTGGAGGGTAGCTAATGTAAGCCATCTATTCAAAACTGAGGTCAAGAGTAAACAGAAAATTATAGACCAGTGAGCCTAACATCGGGACTGGGGAACTTGCTAGAGTCTATTATCAAGGATTTCATAATTCAGCATTTGGAAGGCAGTGGTATAATCAGACAAAGTCAGCATGGATTTACAAAAGGGAAATAATGTTTGATGAATCTATTGGAATGTTTTGAGGATGTATCTAGTAGAGTTGACCGAGGAGAACCAGTGGATGTGGTTTATTTAGATTTTCAGAAGGCTTTCGACAAGGTCTCACATAACAGACTACTACATAAGACCATAAGATATAGGAGCAGAATTAAGCCATTCAGCCCATTGAGTCTGTTCTGCCATTCAATCATGGCTATGATTCTCATCCCCATTCTTCTGCCTTCTCCCCGAACCCTTGATCCTCTTATTGATCAAGAACCTACCTATCTCTGTGTTAAAGACCCTCAATTACCTGGCCTCCACAGCCCTCTGTGGCAATGAGTTCCACAGAGTCACCACCCTCTGGCTGAAGAAATTCTTCCTCAGTTAAAGCACATGGGATTGCAGCTAATATCATGAGATGGATAGAAAGCTGGTTGGCAGATAGGAAGCAAAGAATTGGCATAAATGGTTCTTTTTCTGATTGGCAGTCAGTGACTAGTTGGGTTCAGCAGGGATCTATGCTAGGACCCCAACTGTTCACATTATATATTACTGATTTGAAAGAGGGAACTGAATGTATTATCTCCAAATTTGTGGATGTTGCAAAGCTGGGTGGGATGGTGAAATGTGAAAAGGATGCAGAGATGTTTCAACATGATTTGGACAGGCTGAGTGTGTGAGCATCTGCATGGCAGATGCAGTATAATGTGGTTAAATGTGAGGTTATCAGCTTTGGTAGCAATAATAGTTAAGTTTATTTATTAGGCACAAGTGGGTTTACATTAACACTGCAATGAAGTTACTGTGAAAATCTCCTAGTCGCCACACTCCAGCGCCTGTTCGAGTACACTGAGGGAGAATTTAGCATGGCCATTACACCTAACTAGCACATCTTTCGGACTGTGGGAGGAAACCAGAGCACCCGGAGGAAACCCACGCAGACACAGGGAGAACATGCAGACTCTGCACAGGCAGTAACCCAAACTGGGAATCGAACCTGGGTCCCTGGCACTGTGAGGCAGCAGTGTTAACCACTGCGCCACCATGGAGGCAGGAATAGGAAGACAGATTATTACTTGAATGGGTGTAAATTGAGAGAAGTGGACACTCAATGAGACCGTGGAGTCCTCGTGCATCAGTCGCTGAAAGTAAGCACGCAGGTACAGCAGGCAGTAAAGAAGGCAAATGGTATGTTGGCCTTCATAACAAGAGGATTTGAGTATAGGGATAGGGATGTTTTGCTGCAATTGTATAGAGCATTGGTGACGCCACATCTGTAATATTGTGTGCCGTTTTGGTGTCCTTATCTGAGGATGTCCTTGCTATAGAGGGAATATAGTGAAGTTTGCCAGGCTGACTCCTGGGGTGGCAGGTCTGTCATATGAAGAGAGATTAAATCAGTTAGGATTATATTCACTGGAATTTAGAAGAGTGAGAGGGGATGTCATAGAAACTTATAAAATGCTAACAGGGTTAGACAAGGTAGATTCAAAAAGAATGTTCCCAATGGTGGAGGGAGTCCAGAATTAGGTGTCATAGTTTGAGGATAAGGTGTAAACCTATTAGAACTGAGGTGAGGAGAAATTTCTTCACCCAGAGGCTGGTGAATGTGTGGAATTCACTGCCACAGAATGTAGTAAGGAGATTTTCTCGGGACGTCCCACTGGTGGGGTCTTGTATTCAGCCTATCTTAGCAAACACAAAGACTTGCAAAAGACAGTATGTGCCTGAAAACATTCTTTATTTGACCAACGCATTGGGAGAGAGATAGTCAGACGATTCCAACTTCTCTCTGACCTTACATCACATGGGTATAACAAATATACATTTCTGAAGATTTGATACTCCTGCCCAAACTGTCACCCAAGATGGTCCAATTACATTAATACACTTTATTTACTTTGGCCAATAGCATTCTACATTCCAGCAGAATTAGGAAATCAACTGAACCTAGATCCTCCCGTTGCCTAGTAACCTTACCTATGCAAATCCGGTAGGTTCAAGGGTCACCCCTAACACCTGCAGTACCGGAACCAGACAGGAGTCATCTTCTCTGGGCTGTTTTCTGTCCCTTTATAAGTGGAGGTTGAATTGCAGCTATTCATTACAGCTGGAAGCTGGATCTGTCTATTCATTTCAAAAACTTTGGCTTCTTGTGGCTGCCTGCCTGTCCCTGATAATAGAGTATACACTCTATGCTTCAAAAGAATGTGGTCTTAGTTTGAGGATATTAGAACTGGGGTGAGGAGAAACTTATTTCAAATTATGCTAAGGGGTAAATTGCTTGTTGGCCAAAGCTCACAAGAAAATACTAAAATACAGTTTAAATCTATAATACTTGTTCAAAATTATTATGTATGTGCTTATACAGACAATATCTTTGTATGATAAATAAGTGAGGCATATTATGATACCTTTGATATATATAAGACGCACTGTGGTCCCTATTTTAAACTAATCTACTTGTTTTAATAGTCTCAAGAGTTGAGATTTCTGTATCCCCTTCTGCAGTCCCCTCTTCTGGCCCTTGGTTAGCCCAAGATTAGGCCACTAAATAGATGTGTCCCAATAAATGTTCTTGGTATCCTTTCTTTCTTGCCCTGACTGTCATCACTGATGTTGTACCTTCTGTGGATTTAACAAGTCATGCACAGCCACATTTAATCAAGTTTATGATTACCACCAATGCCAAGACTACAATGAAAAATAATACAATCTCTTGCAGGATTGATGTTACCAAAGAGCCTAGTCAACCTGAGAGCCAACCGCCTAAAGTGAATGGTTTGGTGTTTTTGAGTTTCTCCACCATTTTTTTGACGTGATCAACCAGATTAGTTATGTTTTCTGAATGATCTGGTATGTACGTGCAACACTCTGATCCAATTACTGCACTTGTCCCACCCCTTGCTGCCAAGACATAATCCAATGCCAATCTGTGTTGAAGCATCACAGTGCGCGTGGCTACCATCTCATCATTGATCTTAGTAAGGGCAGTGGCTGTATCATTGGCAACTTGTTCCAAGATGAAGCGTCGAATCAAAATTTCTCACATTGTTTTAGCTACTCCATAATGGGGAAACAATATGCTAAAAAAACATTCTGTCTCTGTAATAGCCCGTCGATGAGTTGGCAAGGGAGGAAGTTTAGAAGTGTGATATATGTATATATGGGATAACATATCCAAGGTAACATGACCCCCTCATTCTGACAGGGAGCCAAGAGTATGCCCTATCCCCACAAATCCAATATGTTCCATTGAGAGTTGGATAAGTGTTCCCTCCTGTGAAGTAGTGAGAAATATTGCAAGATTGGTCATTACTGGGTGGATTCAGGCATAGCCGAGTGGTTTGATCTACCATGAAGTCACATTCACTCATGCCTAAGCTTTTCCCTTGGCCTTCCATATTTCTAGCACAATATATTCCTTTTGGTTTTGGTATTGGCTGTTTTAAGACTAAACTAGGAGCTAGGTTATAGATGTGTATATGTGTATAGGTGTATATGTGTCCATATATATATATCAACTTTCCTGCAGAAGACTCACTGTTATAAAATTCTTTACTTACCTTTCTACTAATGAATCCTGGTATTGGATGTCCAGAATACTTGGAATTCTGGGCTATGTGATCCACCATTACCAATTCTGACCACTTCAGAGGCAATAGTTGTAGATATGCCCCCCCCCCCCCCCCCCCAACTCCCCCTGCATGGATGGGGATGTGTGAATATACCCAACACTTTGACTGCTTGGACATTCTAGCATATGTGTGTGCCATATATAAGAAAATATTCACACTTACCTCCCAAGGAAAACACGGAAGGACCTCAGTTGTTGGTCCTACCTGAATCAAGGTTTGTACATTCCACACTAAAAAGATATAAACACATGTATCCATAATAAAAGTTTTTACTTCATTAAATTTCAGGGGGTGGGGCCTATCCCCGCCCGGGAGGTTGAAACCAACAGGCCTCTGCACATGCGCAGTATCCCTGAACTGTCAGCCTCCCTCTTTGCTGGCCAGCTCGATCGCTGGCCAGCCCGGGGCTCCCTCAGTGCTGTCCCCCGCAACACCCCATAGCCCGAACATGGACCCCCAAACATTCCCAGCCCAGCCCTGAACTCCCCCCCACCCCCTCCCACCCTGGACCACCTGACCTCCAGCCAGCAGTGACAATCCCCCCCAACCCTCTGGCAGACCCCCCCAGCATAACACCACCCCCCCTTCCCCCGCAGATCCCCCTGGCTGACCCACCCCCAGCCCACCCCAATCGCTGGCCTCCCCCCAGCCCCGACCGGATCCGAATGAAGAATGGCAGCGGGACCCTCCCACCCCTGCAGGACCTCAAATCTGCCCCTCAATAGTCCCCACCCCCTTGGCACTGCCCCATGCCTGATGAACAGTGCCAAGGTGCCCCTTGGGCATGGGCATTTTGCCTCTTGGGCAGTGCCGGGGGCACAGGCTGGCACTGCCAGGATGCCCATGCCCAGGGAGTGCCACCCCCCCCCCATTGCCTGACCCCCCCTGGGGGCCCCCGATTTCTCCCCCTTCACTCCAGCGGGGTCATCCTGCTGGTTCCACTGAATCTTGGTCTGAATCTTGCTGGAGTGAAATACTCTGGCGGGGTGGGAGATGCTAGCAGGCCAGGGCCCGCTAATAGCATTGAAATAGTATGTAAAATACTATTTAAATGCTAGTCCCGCCTCCCAGCCGATTTCTGGCGCCGTGCAGACAATGCTGGAAATCCGGGTCTGGGAGGTGCAATTGCGGTGCGAACCCTTGCGGGAATCCTGCAAATCGGCCGATATGCGATTCTCCTGGCCCGCTACACTAAAAGGTTAGCACAGCGGGATGGAAGAATCACCCCCTTTGTCTCTGCCTGTACGTGCTAATCCGTGGTACACTTTCAGCAGTGATTGCTGTCTTACCTCAGGAGCTATTATTTCTCCTCCCTTCTCCATATTCTATCATTCTATCATGATCTTCCTGTCCTCCATCTTTCTTCCACATTTCCTTTTACTCTTCAGCTGATTGTTCCTGCACTTGTTTCACATCAATATCTGAGCAATCTTTGACTGACACGGTTGCTACTCCCGTCGTCTGTATCCATACCCAATCTTGTTCCACTAGGGCCTTCACAGCTTTATCAGCCAAGCGGTTTCCCGCTGTGTTTGATTCTCAATCTTTCTTTGGGCTTGAGCTTTTATTACTGCTGCCTCTGAGGGGCTGTGGGCTGCTTGGAGTAAACCTCGAATCAAATCCTCATGCTGTATGTGCCCGAGGGTGGCCATTTCCAAATTTCCAAAAACGAGGACAAAGATGGCAGCCGCGCGTGCACACTGACAACATCCGCTCAGCCAGCCTCCCCGCGTCGCGTCATCATCGGAAACCATCCGGAAACAGCCGAGCGCACCATTGCGTTATCCTCGGCAGCCTCTCCCCCTCCCGTGTCAGCTTCAGCCACCTGCCGGAAATAGCCGAAAATCTCCGGGAGAGTCGCTCTGACCGATTCCACCCACCCCCAACACGTCACCTTCGGCAGTCTCCCCCTCCCCGAGTCAGCTTTGGCCAGCCGCCCGAAATAGCCGAAGATCTCCAGGAGAGTCGCTCTGACCGATTCCACCCACCCCCAACACGGCATCTTCGGCAGTCTCCCCCTCCCCAAGTCAGCTTTGGCCAGCCGCCCAAAATAGCCGAAGATCTCCAGGAGAGCCGCTCCGACCGATTCCACCCCCCCCCCCCCCCCCCCCCCCCACCAACTGCGTCATCCTCGGCAACGTGCCGGCTCAGACCAGAATGTCATCGCGTCACCATCCGAGCTCCCCCCGACTCATCTTCGGATCCCTCCGGAAACATCTGAGCGCTTGGACACTCGCCCATTGCGTCAGCTTCGACAAGCGCCTCCACCCAGCCGAGAACGTCACCACCCACCCGAGCATTCCCAACTCATCTTCGGACACTGATCGGAATGAGCCGAGGACGCTGCGTTCCGACCGAGCATTGCATCATCTTCGGAGGCGCGGAGGTTGCGTCACCGGCCTTCGAGCACTCCACGGAACGAAGCTGACTTCGGAAATCCTCCGGAAAGAGCCGAGCGCCTGCCCTTTTTTAGTCAGACCCAAAAAAGGAAGACAAATTAACGTCCGGCTTGGGGTGGTGCCGGACGGAGGACAGAGTGCTCAAAAGCCGGACCATCCGGCCTAAAGCCGGACTGTCTGGCCTAAAGCCGGACTGTCTGGCCTAAAGCCGGACGTGTGGCCTCCCTAATGTGCCCCCCATTAGAATTTACAAAGCCTCGCCTGCTCGAGGCTGCCATGTAATCATGCACTATTCCGAAGGCATACCTGCTAACGGTATAAACAGTAACTCGCTTTCCTTAATTCCATTCAAAAGCTTTAATTAAAGCTTACAACTCTGCTGGTTGTGTTTAACTATTTCCGGGGATTTTTTTCTCCTGCACTGTTCCCTCATCATTTACCACCGCTCACGCAGCGTGGGATTCTCCACTGACATATTTTCTTGCCCCATCTACGTACAGGTTAATCACCCTTTCTCCTGCAAGTGGGTCTTCTGCTAAACCTTCACTCACTTCCTCATTCACTTCCGAAACACACTCATGCTCCATTCCTTGCACCGTCTGTCCTCCTGTGGGATTTTCCCTTATATCTCTGCTAATTTCTACGTACCTATCTCCTGGCAAGAGATATTTTGTGCCCCCTTCCCATTTTGAACATCTTCCATTGTGTGGGGGCTATGGAGAATTATTTTTCCTATCAAAGTGAGTGGCTCTGAAATACTGAATGCCCATGAAGCACATGCTAATGCTCTCACACACCGATGCATACCTCTGGCATCCAAATCTAATTGGGCGGAGTGGTATCCCACCACTCTTAATTTATCCCCATGTCACTGAGTCACAACAGCTGCTTCCTGACAGAAAATGTGGAAAGGTTTCGTGAGATCTGGCAATCCCAAGGCTGGGGCTTTTACCATAGGTTGTTTTAAATCTGAGAAAGCTTGTGCTTCTGTCTCTCTCCATTCTATCTTTTCTTTGCTGGCTTTTCCTCCTTTTATCAAGCCATGTAAGGGCTTCATCAATGCAGCATAATCCTCTCCAAAACATCTACAATAAAAACTGCCTCATTCCCTTTACAGCATGTAGTCTCTGCATACAAAGCATGACCTCTTCCGATCTATAGGAATCTCTTTCTTACCCCGGGATATGACATGTCACTTGTTCCTGTCCTAATTGATCCTTTTTCGGGTTCAACTTGAGCCCAGCTTCCAGAATTGCCTGAAGTACCCTGCGGAGAGCTAGGCAATGCCATACTGAGCTGTCGGAGACTATCAAAATGTTTCCCACATACTGTAGGATAGTTGTTCCTGCACATTCTAATGGAGCAATGATTTGAACCATATATTTGTGAAATGTGGCCAGACTATTATGAAATCCCTTTGGAAGTCGGGTCCAAGTTTACTGCTGGTTCCCGACTGTGAACACAAACTTATACTGGTGCTTCTTCACTACGGGAATTGACTAAAATCCATTAGCTATGACTAGCACTGTGAAAATCATCTGTTCTGACCCAAGGTTATTCAGAATACTAGCTGGATTTGCCACAATGGGGTGCTCTCGAGTTGTGTCACGGTTTAAGGCTGTATAATTGATCATCAATCGATAACTGCCATCTTGCTTCTTGACTGGCCAGATCAGTTAATTAATCTCGGAGGAAGTTTTAGTCACAATTTGTTGCTCTTCAAAGTCTACAATAATGATTTTAACTGCTTCCATTGCTTCCGGGATACTGTTTAATGGGGGCGGGGGTGAGCTCCCCCGGGAATAAGAACGACCAAATACCCACAATCTTGTTTATGCGCTGCCCAACTTGGGGGTATACTGTAAAGCCAAATTTCCCCACACTGTTCCATCCTCCCAATTTGTTCAGAGAGTTGCTATGCGAGAAATTGTGCCTTTCTGCTTCTGACCCCACTGATTTCTCTTACAGGACTTGCGCCACATTATAGTACCTGCCTTAGCATCGATTATGGGTCATAACTGTTCTATCAGATCTATTCCCAAAATACTTCCTTCTCCTGTTAAACATATCCAAATCTGAATCAATTCCTCCTGACCCCCTATCTCTAATGTTATACTTAATATAGCTGTCTTAGTTCCTCCAGCTGCTCCTACTAATTGTATGGTTTCGTGGATGGTCTGCAAGGATAAGTCCATTATGGATATAGTTGCCCAGTATCCACTAACATAATACAATGATAACCCCCTAATTTTGCCCTTACATACATGCAGGGATCTCGCTCTGTAATCTGCAGACTCACTAATTTTCATTTCTGTCCTAATAACGTCTGCAACTCTTCTGCTGACATCTGCATTACTGTCTGTGATGGCTGCTGTGTGGGACTGGTGCTGCCTCACCCATCTGGGACCCTGTCCTTCCTTCCCTCCCCCCTTCAGCCAACAGTCCTTTATGTCATGACCCTTTTTCTGACAATTACGCCACCTATTACTCTCCGTGGATTTGCTTCGACATTCTCTGGCATGATGCCCTTTCCTCCCACAGACAAAACATACTCCTTTAACTCTAACCTGGGGCTGTGGCTGTGGCTGGGGTTTATCGATCCGCACTGGGTCTATTTTCTGATTTTTCTTATGATTATCTTCTGCTTTCGCAGCCCAATTCATAATTTCCCGATAATTGCTTCTGTTCTGGAGACCCATTTCTATGATTCTAGTCAGAACTGGATTGAATCCTTCTTTAAGTAGACCTAAAAACATGTCATCATTCCTGTTAGGGTCACCTACCCCTCCAGCATCTACGTAAGTCCTAAACTTTCTTTCCCCATATTCTTCTGCCGATTCTTTGGGTTTTTGCTTAACTAATGTTATCTTGGTCCAATTGGCTCTTTCCCTACCGATTGCCTGTCCGGTATCCCTTTTAAATCTTTTGTTGATCATTTTGACAGTTTGCCAATATCCAATCTCTCCCTTGTAAATCAGGAGTAGCAAATACTACCGGGCACTAACTAAGTTAAATTATGACCTTCCTTTAACTCATCCATATTTTCCCAAAAGGCCAAATTCTGGTGATTTCATTGTAATGGATCTGTTGTCGTTTTTCTTGTGTAATAACAGTAGGTTGTCCCATTCTGTCTGCACAGGCTTTTGTTACAGTTTGAATTGGGGCTATGTTAACGGGCAGATGTGCCTCTGCAGGGAGGGGATTATTATCACTCTGAACTATTTTCTCTGATGAATTTCCCAAGTTCAATCTTTTACTCCTCCTACAATCAGGGAAACCACTGAGGGACCTGATTGCCCTGTCACCATTCTACCCATGGGGGTATTCATTGCTTCTTCCTGCTCCATCTTCGCAATGGCCACCTGCTCAGAGTTTGCATCCCTCTGGAGGCGGTTTCTCAACATAGTAGCCAGGGTGGCACGGTAGCACAGTGGTTAGCACTGCTGCCTCACAGCGCCAGGGACCCGGGTTCAATTCCCGGCTTGGGTCACTGTCTGTGTAGAGTTTGCACATTCTCCCTGTGTCTGTGTGGGTTTCCTCTGGGTGCTCCGGTTTCCTCCCACAGTCTGAAAGATGTGCTGGTTAGGTGCATTGAACTGAACAGGTGCCGGAGTGTGGCAACTAGGGGAATTTTACAGTAACTTCATTGCAGTGTTAATGTAAGCCTTACTTGTGACTAATAAATAAACTTTACTTTTTTAAACTTTATCACAGCCGCCATTTCTGCTTTGTGTTTAGATTGTCCAATCCACTATGCTTTTTGCTCCGGCTTCGGACCCTCCGGATTTCTCTGTTATTTTCTTCAATATAGTTCCATGCCCTGTCACTATCGTTTGAATTAAACTACCATCAGATCCTCATTCAGGATGTGTCAAATTTGGACCACTCATCGCCCCTCACCTCACTACCTTTCCTGTTTCACTCACAGGTCTCTCCCTGGAAACTCCTACTCTGGGACCCTCAACATCCCTCCACCTCTCTTTTTTTTTTAGTCCCTCATTGGGGATTCCTCACGCCTGAACTATCTGTCACCCTTTTGTATGGTCTAATTCCTCGCCGCCTCTTACTGCACAGCTTTTATTGCTTTGCTCCGTAAACCGATCCAGGCGTCCATCCCTGGTTTCCTTCTCTTCTAACTTCCTTATCTACCAAGCAGCCCTTTTTTATCGCCCTGATCAAAGGGCACCCCAGGATTCCATCCCTGGTCCCCTGCTTTAAGCACAGTTTCTTTACACAATCATACTGTATTCGCACCCCTTCCCCTGTTTGGATCGCTCAACCTCCGGCTGCCAGACGCGTGATCCCTAACTACTGGGTGGCAATTAGAAAATGCACTCGCCCACATCTGGGAAACAAGTCTTGCTTCCGGATTCTGCTTGCAGCACCAGTTATAAGGGGATTTTCTCGGGGCATCCCGGGGGGGTCTTGTATTCAGCCGATCTCAGCAAACACAAAGACTTGCACAAGACAGTATACACTGAAAGATGTTCTTTATTTGACCAACCCCATTGGGAGAGAGATAGTCAGAGGATTCCAACTTCTCTCTGACCTTACGTCACATGGGTATAACAGATGTACATTTCTGAAGATTTGATACTCCTGCCCAATCTGTCATCCAAGCTGGATGGTCCAATTACATTAATACACTTTCTTTACTTTGGCCCATAGCATTCTACCTTCCAACAGTATTAGGAATTCACTGGTCAACTGAACCCAGAGGTTCTTCCCCCCCGTTGCCTAGTAACCTCACCGACGCAAATCTGGTAGCTTCAAGGGTCGCCCTTAACACCTGCAGTCCTGGAAATCAGAAGGGAGTCATCTTCTCTGGTCTGTTTCTGTCCCTTTAGTAGTGGAGGTTGAATTGCAGATTTCATTCCAGCTAAAAGCTGAATCCTTCTATTCATTTCAAAAACCTTGGTTGCTTGTAGTTGCCTGGCCTGTCCCTGATAATAGGGTACACACTCTATGCTGTATTGTTCCAAAACAAATGTGGTCTGTCTAATTAAACTTATTTCCCATTATCATAGAAAGCATAGAAACCCTACAGTGCAGAAAGAGGCCATTCGGCCCATCGAGTCTGCACCGACCACAATCCCACCCAGGCCCTACCCCCATATCCCTACATATTTTACCCACTAATCCCTCTAACCTATGCATCTCAGGACACTAAGGGACAATTTTAGCATGGCCAATCAACCTAACCCGCACATCTTTGGACTGTGGGAGGAAACCGGAGCACCCGGAGGGAACCCATGCAGACACGAGGAGAATGTGCAAACTCCACACAGACAGTGACCCAAGCCGGGAATCGAACCCAGGTCTCTGGAGCTGTGAAGCAGCAGTGCTAACCACTGTGCTACCGTGCCACCCCAGGTAGGGGTAAATTGCTTCTTGGCCAAAGCTCACAAGAAAATACAAAAATACAGTTTAAATTTATAATACTTGTTCAAAGATGATTATATATGTGCTTATATAGACAATATCTTTGTATGATATATAAGTTGTGATACCTTTGTTATATGTAAGACACACTGTGGTCCCTATTTTAAACTAATATACTTGTTTTAACAGTCTCAAGAACAGGGATTTCTGTATCTCTTGCTACAAGTACAAAATGTTGTCTGATTTCAAGAAGAAATTAGATATAGCTCTTGGGGCTAAAGGGATCAGGGGATATGGGGGGAAGGGGGGATCAGGATATTGAATTCGATGATCATCCATGGTCAAACTTAATTGGCGGACCGGGCTTGAAGGGCCGAATGGCTGCTCCTGTTTCTAATTTCTGTGTTCTGTAATCATCAGCATCTAATTTCTTCAGAATAAAAATACATAAATTATAACATAGTAACAGAGTAGTTAGCCCAGCCAATCCAAATTTGTTGGCCTCCTCACATGTGTCCATTCTATCCCGATATTGATGGATGATCATACCATCCTCCTCCAATGCCTCTTGACCATCGTCCAGCCAATGGAACTGTTCTTATCTAGTTCCATTCTTAACTATCTAATAACAAGGGGATTACTTTCAATAGTTTCATCCTGCTCCCACACCTGAAGGATCCACCCTTGGCCCATTCTTCTACACACAGTCCCTCAAAGAACAACAAAGAACAAAGAACAAAGAACAATACAGCACAGGAACAGGCCCTTCGGCCCTCCAAGCCCGCGCCGCTCCCCGGTCCAGGATTGAATCCTGAATCCAGGATCCCCGCCCAATTTTCCAGCCTATCTACATACCAATATCCTATCCACCGAGCTGTCCCTCACAGCTACGATGCTTTGTTCATTACAACCTATTAACTCACCCCCACCCCCCCATTCCAGACCATGTGATCTCCAGGGAGAGGCGAAAACCCAGAGTGAAAAACCCCAGGGCCAATATGGGGAAAAAAAATCTGGGAAATTCCTCTCCGACCCCCTGAGGCGATCGAAACGAGTCCAGGAGATCACAATGGCCCCGATCGGAAAATGCTTCCCAACCCTAGTCATTTCCACTTCCACGAACACCATATGAATTCCCTGCCCCCGAGACAGGTTCCCAACTATCCGCAGTCTCACTCTGTACTGGCACCAGCAAGATGATCATAGAATGAAGCCTTGAAACGAGAAACCAGGAACAATTAGCCCGCGCCGCTCCCTTGTCCAAACTAGACCACTCTTTTGTATCCCTCCATTCCCACTCCGTTCATATAGCTGTCTAGATAAGTCTTAAACGTTCCCAGTGTGTCCGCCTCCACCACCTTGCCCGGCAACACATTCCAGGCCCCCACGACCCTCTGTGTGAAATATGTCCTTCTGATATCTGTGTTAAACCTCCCCCCCTTCACCTTGAACCTATGACCCCTCGTGAACGTCACCACCGACCCGGGGAAAAGCTTCCCACCGTTCACCCTATCTATGCCTTTCATAATTTTATACACCTCTATTAAGTCTCCCCTCATCCTCCGTCTTTCCAAGGAGAACAACCCCAGTTTCCCCAATCTCTCCTCATAACCAAGCCCCTCCATACCAGGCAACATCCTGGTAAACCTCCTCTGTACTCTCTCCAAAGCCTCCACGTCCTTCTGGTAGTGTGGCGACCAGAACTGGACGCAGTATTCCAAATGCGGCCGACCCTCAATGTCATCATCCAAAAACATAGCATTAGTGCCCACATGTTTTCACCTTGACAACACCCAGTTGGCCTCACCACTTGTTTTTTTGACAATTCCACTGCCACCAACTTATCAGCACCATATTGGTGTGAACCTGATGTCATCACCTCTGAGGGGGAGATTGGAGGTGATCACTTAAGTGGCCATTTCTTAGGCTGTCCAACATGCAAGGGAACACCAGGGAGAAAGCTGGGGATGCACATATTTGCAGCTCGGAGCCAGGGGTGAGGGTCACTGTCACTATCGGGGGAGTTGGGGAGGGCAGTATTGGGATGTGTGTGTGTGGGTCAGCGGCTTTACCTTCCGTTCATATTGGGTTATCCCTTGCTCCAGAGGGATGTGCTGGCTGCCAAACAGGCATCATTTCCCAGTTCCTCCATGCTGGGTTACTGTTCAAACAGTAGCTGAGTGGGTGCCCTTCCTTGTTGGGAGCTGCGAACTGGATGGAAGGTGCCCACAACAGAGACACAGTACTGGATGTGACTATGAGGTCCTGGGGTCCTGCTTTGGGAGAGGCCAGGTTGCAAGGGCAGTGTGGGGTTATCAGTGATGGGGAGCTACCCTCCCTTATTAGGCATAAAGACCCTCTCACTTAGGGGAGGGTGAATTCAGTGAAACCTATAACCCTCACTGTATCAATGGTGTGAGGCCAAAGCAGATTACTGGACAAGAAGTGCAAATCCACTTCTCTGCGAACTCTGACTCTCAGGTAGAGCAGTGGGAGTGCGTTTATTGCTCTCATGCAAGGCTGCTTAGGGGCACAACGTTGAAGACCCTGAAGAATGAGGCTGCCCTCTATGGAATTGCTTCAAAAGCTCATTGCAAACCTCTCAAGAATCAGCTGTGTCTCGTCAAGGTGAATGTTGTTGCCAGAGCAACTAACTGATGAGGAGTCCAGCATGCAGGTTTAAAATCCAGAGCTAGATCTAGTTGCACAGTCTGAGGGACAAAGGTTAACCCTTTCAAACACCAAGTAGATTCAAACAATGTAGATGCGTCTTTCAATTCAAGCCTTAGCAATTCACAACTCGCTCTGTGGTGAATCTCCTGGCAAGGTAAGGATGATAACAGCTGGCACCACTACCCCGCCACACTATCTCACAAGGACAAAGATATATTCCAGACTTAATGGTGTCAATTACCCATCTTCAGAGACCATCCGTAATCCATTTCCTAACTTGATGGGTCATGTTAGTTAATCTTTAAGTACTGTCTGCAGAAAGACACAACAACAGCAGAAAGTGCAGCAACACCTGTACCTTAAGAACTGGAGACTGTCACATCATAAGGTTTCCAAGCCTATTCCTTTTTGAGTCCACCAATATATCAAACCAACTTGCTGGTAGCGAGACTACAAATAATTAATTTTGTGACCTTCAGAACAAACCTTTGTTTGACAGAACCCCACAATGACTTTGGTCAACTGCTTCAGTTATTGAATTCACCTAAACTACCTTTGGGAGTGGCCATGTCTTCTTCATCAGATTGCAACATCTGTTTTCCAGATAAGCCAATCACAGGAATTATGAACTACAGATTAATCCTTTTGCTTACAACCTGTAAAAGTGCATTATTCTCTCTAACTGTACTTTCTTTGAGTGTGTTTGGTGTGTGACAATGTTGGTGAGTGCCATAGCATTAGATATTCGGGCTGAAGGTGTGAATAAAAAATCCTCTTTATTTAAACCCACAAGAAGCTTGCTGCTGGTTATTCACATTTTCCACACATTTAAGGGTTAAAAAAATACACATCATCCTTTCAAAAGCTTACTGCTTACAGATAATAGGGAAAGGAACAGGGAAAACGAGCTGTAGTCCAGAAGCCAGTGTTGAGTGTAGTGAGGTACTGGGGAGGGTATCAAGGTCGCAGGAGCGCATCGGCAGACAGGAAGGTGGGTTGAAGCGTGTCTACTTCAATGCAAGGAGCATCCGAAATAAGGTAGGTGAACTTGGAGCGTGGATTGGTACTTGGGACTACGATGTTGTGGCCATTACGGAGACATGGTTAGAACAGGGACAGGAATGGTTGTTGGAAGTTCCGGGGTATAGATGTTTCAGTAAGAGTAGGGAAGGTGGTAAAAGAGGTGGAGGAGTAGCATTGTTAATCAAGGATAGTTTAACAGCTGCTGAAAGGCAGTTCGAGGGGGATCTGCCTACTGAGGTAATATGGGCTGAAGTTAGAAATAGGAAAGGAGTGGTCACATTGTTGGGGGTTTTCTATAGGCCCCCAAATAGTAATAGAGATGTGGAGGAAGAAATTGCAAAGCAGATTATGGATAGGTGTGGAGGTCACAGGGTAGTTGTCAAGGGTGACTTTAACTTTCCAAATATTGATTGGAACCTTTACAGGTCGAATAGTTCGGATGGGGCAGTTTTTGTACAGTGTGTGCAGGAAGGTTTCCTGACACAATATGTGGATCAGCCGACAAGAGGTGGGGCCTCACTGGACTTGGTACTGGGTAATGAACCAGGCCAAGTGTTAGATTTGGTTGTGGGAGAGCACTTTGGAGATAGTGACCACAATTCGGTGTCTTTCATTATTGCATTGGAGAGGGATAGGGCCATACGGCAGGGCAAGGTTTATAATTGGGGGAGGGGTAATTATGATGCGATTAGGCAAGAATTAGGGAGCATAAGATGGGAACAGAAACTGTCAGGGAAAGGCACAAATGAAAAATGGAGCTTGTTCAAAGAACAAATACTGCGTGTCCTTGATAGGCACGTCCCTGTCAGGCAGGGAGGAAATGGCCAAGTGAGGGAACCATGGTTCACAAAAGAGGTTGAATGTCTTGTCAAGAGGAAAAGGGAAGCGTATGTAAGGATGAGAAAACAAGGTTCAGTTGGGTCGCTTGAGGGTTACGAGGTAGCAAGGGATGAGCTAAAAAAGGGCTTAGGAGAGCTAGGAGGGGGCATGAGAAGTCCTTGGTGGGTCGGATCAAGGAAAACCCCAAGGCTTTTTACTCTTATGTGAGAAATAAAAGAATGACCAGGGTGAGGTTAGGGCCGGTCAAGGATAGTAGTGGGAACTTGTGCATGGAGTCAGAAGAGATAGGAGAGGCGATGAATGAATACTTTTCTTCAGTGTTCACCAAGGAGAGGGACCATGTTTTTGAGGATGAGAGTGGGATACAGGCTGATAGGCTGGAGGAGGTAGATGTTCTGAGGGAAGGTGTATTAGCAATTTTGAAAAACCTGAGGGTCGATAAGTCCCCTGGGCCAGATGGGATATATCCTAGGATTCTTTGGGAGGCAAGGGACGTGATTGCAGAGCCTTTGGCTTTGATCTTTGGGTCCCCACTGTCCACAGGGATAGTGCCAGAGGACTGGAGAGTTGCAAATGTTGTTCCTCTTTTCAAGAAAGGAAATAGGAATGACCCTGGTAATTATAGGCCGGTTAGTCTTACTTCGGTGGTCGGTAAGTTAATGGAAAAGGTCCTGAGGGATAGGATTTATGACCATTTGAAAAGATGCAGCTTAATCCGTGATAGTCAGCACGGATTCGTGAAGGGTAAGTCTTGCCTCACAAATTTGATTGAATTCTTTGAGGAGGTAACTAAGTGTGTAGATGAAGGTAGAGCAGTTGATGTCGTATACATGGATTTTAGTAAGGCATTTGATAAGGTTCCCCATGGTAGGCTCATGAAGAAAGTAAGGAGGTGTGGGATAGAGGGAAATTTGGCTGATTGGATAAGTAACTGGCTATCTCATAGAAGACAGAGGGTGGTGGTGGATGGAAAATTTTCAGACTGGAGACCAGTTACCAGTGGTGTACCACAGGGATCAGTGCTGTGTCCTCTGCTATTTGTGATTTTTATCAATGACTTGGAGGAGGGGGCGGAAGGGTGGGTCAGTAAATTTGCTGATGACACCAAGATTGGTGGAGTAGTGGATGAGGTGGAGGGCTGTTGTAGGCTGCAAAAGAGACATTGATAGGATGCAGAGCTGGGCCGAAAAATGGCAGATGGAGTTTAACACTGATAAGTGCGAGGTGATTCATTTTGGTAGGACAAATTTGAATGCGGATTACAGGGTCAACGGCAGAGTTCTGAGTAATGTGGAGGAACAGAGAGATCTTGGGGTTCATATCCACAGATCTCTGAAGGCTGCCACTCAAGTGGATAGAGCCGTGAAGAAGGCCGATAGTGTGTTAGCGTTTATTAACAGGGGGTTTGAGTTTAAGAGCCGTGGGGTTATGCTGCAACTGTACAGGACCTTGGTGAGACCACATTTGGAATATTGTGTGCAGTTCTGGTCACCTCACTATAAGAAGGATGTGGAAGCATTGGAGAGAGTGCAGAGGAGATTTACCAGGATGCTGCCTGGTTTGGAGGGTAGGTCTTATGAGGAAAGGTTGAGGGAGCTAGGGCTTTTCTCTTTTGGCGGCCTTCACGACACACGACAGCGCAGAGTCGCTGAGCAGAAACTGATAGCCAAGTTCCGCACACATGAGGACGGCCTAAACCGGGATGTTGGATTTATGTCACATTATCAGTAACCCCCACAGCTTGCCTCCTGGACTTGCGGGCTATCCTGTCTGGAGACAATACACATCTCTTTAACCTGTGCTTAATGCTCCCTCCACCCACATTGTCTGTATCTTTAAGATCTGGTTGGTTGTAGGGATTCGCATTCTAATCAGTATTCTGTAACTTGATTTTGTGTCTCTGTGCCCTGTTTGAGAGCACATTTCCACTCCATCTGACGAAGGAGCAGCGCTCCGAAAGCTAATGGTATTTGCTACCAAATATACCTGTTGGACTTTAACCTGGTGTTGTTAAAACTTTTACTGTTTTCTCTTTAGAGCAGAGGAGGATGAGAGGCGACTTAATAGAGGTTTATAAGATGATAAAGGGGATAGATAGAGTTGACGTTCAGACTATTTCCTCGGTTGAATGTAGCTGTTACTAGGGGGCATAACTATAAGGTTCATGGTGGGAGATATAGGAGGGGTGTCCGAGGTAGGTTCTTCACTCAGAGAGTGGTTGGGGTGTGGAATGGACTGCCTGCTGTGATAGTGGAGTCAGACACTTTAGGAACTTTCAAGTGGTTATTGGATAGGCACATGGAGCACACCAGAATGATAGGGAGTGGGATAGCTTGATCTTGGTTTCGGACAAAGCTCGGCACAACATCGAGGGGCCGAAGGGCCTGTACTGTGCTGTACTGTTCTATGTTCTATGGAATGCAGTAATTTTCTCCTACCCTATCTATAATGTCAACTAATGGAAATAGTTTCTGACATTATATCCTATCTGCTCTCTGTAACATCTCTAAAACTTCAATCAAATCACCCCTCAACCTTCTAAATTCCAGGAAAATTGACCCTAGTTTTTTAATCTCTCTTTGTAATTTAACTCTTGGACTTGAGATGTCATTCTAATATATTCTATATATAGAGGCTCGCATTTCATTAGCCTTTTTGATTATTTTCTATACATCTTTATGACGTTTTAATGATCAATGTATCTGGATCACCAAGCCTCTTTGGACATCTACCGTTTCTAGCTTTTCACCATTTAGAAATATGGGTAATAGGAGCAGGAGCAGGAGTAGGCCATTCGGCCCTTCAAGCCTGCTCCATTATTCATTATGATCATGGCTGTTCATCCAATTCAGTAGCCTGATCCTGCCTCCCCTCCTGTCCTTTGGCTCACTTTGCCCCAAGAGCTATGGAAATAAAGATTTAGAAAGTACTCTGTTCTATCCTTTTTAGGTAGAAAGTGGAAGATCTCGTATTTGCATACATTGAAATCCACTTGGCATTGTTTTGTCCAGTCACTTAATTTATCATTTTCTCTTTGTAATTATGTGCTTCCATCTACAGTGCTTACAATATCATTTATCTTTGTGTCGTTGGCAAATTTGCATAGGTGACTTTCTATTCAATCATCGAAGTTATTCATGAGTACAGTGAACATTTTGAGCCTCCTACATAGATCCCTGTGGGACACCAACTCTCATCCTGCCATGAGAGTACTTGCCTGTTATCCTAACACCTCTTCCTTTTCCTCTCAGCCAGTTTCCTAATCAAGTTAATAATTTGTATGTATTTCCATGGCCTGAATTTTGTGCTCCTTGGGCACACAATTAACTTGCAGGACTTGGACGTGAAATGTGCTTCTGGCTGCAATTGGCCCCCAAACACGATTTCATGCTGATCAGCCAGTTAACCAGTCAGATAACTGGCCAGTCGGTAAATATTTCAAATCTCACTAACAATTTTTTATAAATCTCTAAATTCAATGGGAAGGTGTGAGTTTTTGAATTGTATTGTGTGCATTACATATTTTGCAAAATGTACACATGTTTGTAAAACACCCCAGCAATTTTAGCACCTGGCATTGGAACATTTTTTGCAGTGTGCATTACCAGGAAGGTCTGATTCATATCTCCAAGAACCTTATTGAAGCTAACCCAGAATTTGGAGCTGCCCAGGACCTGATCACACCTGTACACATTAAATGCGTGAAAACCAGTGTGAAAAGTGCACTGATAAAGGCTTAGTGCTGCCAGGTGTGGCAGGAAGAGGGTGGGCACAAGAAAAGGGAGGATGTGGGCTGGCGCTTGTAATGGGCTCCCTCAAGACGGGCTGCCAGAGGAAACTGCAGAGCTGTACAAATTAGTCAGTAACATACTAAGTTTACTAAGAAACTACTTTGGTTTGCACATTATGTAAGGTCAACTTTGAACGGGCATGTAATGTACTTTCATGAATAATGTATGGAAAATGTCTCTAAAATTTGAATTTGTTAATGCTGAAGGTCGAACAAAAATCACAAGTCCAGCACCTGAATGCTTTGTTTCAAATTCCTTTGGGGTTAGCAGTATCATCGTGTGGTCTTTGTTCTCACAACCTCAGTAAATATTTCAAATCTCACTAACAATCATTTATAAATCTCTAAATTCAATGGGAAGGTCTGAGTTTTCAATTTGTATTTAGTGCATTACATATTTTTCAAAATGTACACACGTTTGTAAAACACCCCAGCAATTTTAGCACCTGAGGTTGGAACATTCTTTGCAGTGTGTGCATTATCAGGAAGGTCTGATCCATATCTCCAAGAACCTTACTGAAGTTAACCCAGAATTTGGAGCTGCCCAGGGTCTGATAGCACCGTAACACCAATTCTCAGTGTGACAGTCAGAGACCCTGTAAATGCTCTAATTGTACATACATTTAACCTACTAAAAAATGAATATTCTAACTATAATTGTAGCCTTGCTCTGTGCTTTATGAAATACTTGCTGTGCTTTCTTGGGATGTGACACTTATGTGCTTGTATGATTGCACAATGTGTATATCTATTGCTAGGTTACCGGACTTGTGTTCAGCA
This sequence comes from Mustelus asterias, assembly GCF_964213995.1. NCBI lineage: Eukaryota > Metazoa > Chordata > Chondrichthyes > Carcharhiniformes > Triakidae > Mustelus > Mustelus asterias. The sequence goes on along the minus strand of NC_135825.1, from coordinate 46,471,545 downwards.
ATGATGTAGAGTCCCTCAGCTATAAAAACATAAACATGACCTTGGAAGTATTCACAGTAGTAGCAAGTAAGGCAGGCAGAGAGGGATGAATCTGATCTTTGGTCCTGTCCTTCATCCAATCCCCTCAACAGAGATAAAAATGAAAATATAGATTAAATATTACCGAAATCCTTGAAAATGGTGAGACTAGCTCTTAGTGACAAGCAGTAATGGGTGTACACATTTCTTCTGTTTGGATTAGTGTGATAGCCTAGTGCTGTTTGAACAGTTTGGTAGCAGTGAAATGCTACCCCTCTCAGAGGAAGGTGCCTGTGATGCTGTTTGATATATTTAGGAGCATAGACAGCTGCTTCATAATTCAGGAACAGAAACAAAGTCACATGGAGATACCACACAAACTGTTTACTGATGTTGTGCTCTTCTGTTACTTTCACTGCTACCACACTGTTAAATAAACCAATTTATTCCACCACATTTATAACGCAGAGTGACGTAGATCAATTTCTATTTCCAGAGGCACGGTCAATCCAGCCTTTGATTGACCAACCAATAGATTCGATGCAGTCACAGAGGAAATTACCCTTTGATGGTGGCCTGGATACGCTGCCCAAAGTCACAAAACATGTTCTCTCAAAGAACAAAAACAAGTTAGGAATGGGATTCCAATTTTGTTGGAGAGCAGGGAAGATTGAGTCCAATGTTCTGTGTCGAGTGTGTTCCAGTTCATTGGTCTTCATTGGAATTACATTATTGTTCAAAGCTATTGGATGGACTCTTCTCATCTTGTTTATAGTGAGCTTGGAGGCGGGAAGGGCATGTAATTAGGCAGTATGGTGGCATACCTAAATCCTACCACCTTTCCACCTCAACCAGAATTAAGTTCAGGGTGGAAAAGCTCATGGTCGACTTTCCCGTCCTGCTGCCAAATTATGACCTTAACTGGTCAATTAGTGATCACATAAGGCCCTCATCCCATCATTGCCTGATTAAACCAGCTGCAAGTGGGCCTGTTGCCATGCAGCATCCATGACAGGTGAGCCTGTTTGCGCTTCTTGTCACCTAGGGTGCAGGGTTCCCTCAATCAATGACGCAGGGACCCATTCGAGGGAAGTGGGGGTACTGCTGAGATCCGTCCTTTGCGCTTGCTTCTGGCCACCCTGTCTTCCTCTCCCAATGGTCCCTGCGTCATGATTTACGTGTAGCCTGGGTCCTGGGACTCCAGGCTCCCCAGTGTTGCTACCATATGCAAGGTATTTTGGCCTGTCAGCTTTGACAAAAGGCAGCTGGACTCGAAACGTCAGCTTTTTTCTCTTCTCACAGATGCTGCTAGACCTGCTGAGATTTTCCAGAATTTTCTCTTTTGGTTTCAGATTCCAGCATCCACAGTAATTTGCTTTTATCCAGTATTTTGGCCTTTGATTGGCTGGCAGCTCTCACAAGGTGGGACCTCTGCCCCAGGTCATGATTCCAGGGGGAAGATGTTGATAGTGGCAGATTCAGTGAAAGCAATTCCATTGAATGTGAAGAGGAGATGGTTGGATTCTCTCTTACTGGAGATGCTATTGCCTTGCACTTGTATGGGACAAATGTTACTTGTCACTTATCAGCCCAAGCCTGAATGTTGTCCAGTTCATGCTGCATTTGGACCGCTTCAGTATCTGAGAAGTTGCGAATGGTGCTGAACATTGTGCAGCGAACATCCCCATTTCTGACCTTATGATGGAAGGAAGGTCATTGATGAAGCAGCTGAAGATGGTTGACCCCAGGACGTTACTTTGAGGAGTGATCCTGAGGTGATGTCCTGGAACTGAGATGATTGATTTCCAACAGCCACAACCATCTTCAATTGTATTATGATCACTATTTTTACTTTAACATTCCTAATTAACCTTGAATCATTTCACGATATTAGATCACTTTATCCCTTACACAATATATTAGTTGAGGAAACTCACAAAAGCATTCTACAAACTCATCTTCCAGGTCATCTCTGCCAATTTGTTGGTCCAGTCTATGTGAAGATCGAAGTCCCCAAAATATTTTATGTTGCCTCTGTTACAATTTTCAATAATTTCTTGTTTAATTCTCTTGAAGTGGATTATAATCCTAACCCCCTTTAGGACTATTCTGGATCAGGGATATCCCTCGGATGATCACTCCCACTTGAGCCTGAGAAAGACAGACCTCACGAACAGTTAAATGTGTCTGAAGAACTGATCTAACCTTCCCTGAAGGGAATAAATTATCAGAGAACATTATCATCCTCCAGATACTTTCTAAATTACATAATAGTTTATTTCAGAACTAAACAGGCAATTCACTTTTGATTGTAATTGCAACACAAATAGTTCCAGGAACATTCTCTTTTTTCTAAAAGAGAATTCAAGTTTTATTAGTGTCACATAGAGATATTTAAAATACTCCATCGATATTTAAAGTAGAGTTTATCTTAAATTCCTACAGAAATCTACAGAATCTAGTGAGATACCTCCCTCCCATTAAAGGGAGGACCGTCATTTCTATAGCATGGAAGCTATACCTTCACCTTGACAGACACTGGAATGAACCCAAGAAATCACAAAATCATATTGTGTGATTTCAATATTTATACCATAAAAGAGTTGAACCAACAGGAAGGATCTTGAGCATACATGCTGGACACGTTTTTTGTTTTAGTCATTATCCTTCTTTTTAGTCAATAGCCTTCAAGGAAACAGGATAGTGAGAGGTACAGGTGATGGTCATTTCCTTACTGCACTCAGTCTCCAGGATTCTGTGAAGTTTTTCTGCACTGTAATAAGTTAAAGTTAACTTGATTAGTTAATTGATAATAAGTTAATTTATAAGTTAGTTAATTTATGTTAGTTAATTTGTGGATGGCAGTAGTCCAACGCCGGCATCTCCACATCATAAGTTAAAGGCACAATGGCCAAATTCTGCTTTTCCACAATATCTACACCACTTCCCAGGGTAGGACTTCTCCCCCTCTAGACTTGTCCCAACCCCTAACTTCACTCTAGGTTTTTTGTCCCAGGGATCTGTGAATATTTCACACAGATTTCATAACCTTGATAAGATCCAACATACATAATGCAAAGTGAATGGAAGCTGAATGAGTTTGCTTCTGTGTGTGAACAGATTGGTAGTTATTGATGCTATGCATTTTGGCTGCCTGAATCTGAATATGGCAAACTCAGATTGGACAGTGTTATAGATTGGAGTTCAGGGTCTCCAGTGCCCCAGTCAAAGTATTCATGATTATAGCTATGTTTCATCTAATTAACTAAGCTAAATGGGGGCAAGGTGGGGGCGTTTTCTGCAAAGGGCTGGTATGTGGCCACATGGTGCTGGGGGTCACATCTCAGTCAGCTGGTTAGGCAGAACTGCACAGGTGCAGATTGTGAATGAATCCATCAAATCACCTAAACAGTATATGCTGTTTGGCAAACTCTTAAGAGACTCCCTGAGCTGTTCCATGTTCAGTTATCAAACTAGATTCATTGGCAGTCCCTACAAGTTTCAAATCCCTCAGTGACTGAAAGTGCCCTTCAGCTGTGCTTTTATGAGTAGGTTGCGTCTCCTGGGGATGAACGCCCCAATAGCCTGAATCAACAGCCCATTCCTGCAATGTTAGAGCAGTACAATGCAGGGAGAAAGGAATGTAGAGAGAAGCTCTTGCAAGGTTCAAAACCGCCTTGAGACAGCCTGACCCCACAAAATCCTCTCGAGTCCCATATCAGCTGAAAGATCCTTTTTCGCTGCTGTCTAATGTAATTCCTGTGTAGTTTCTGTGTAATTCCACTTCACACAGAATTGCTCACACTGCAGCTGCTACAGATGGCAGGCAGTAGGATGGCTGTTATGCTGACGTGATTGCAACTATTCTGTCACCTTCGGCTGTCTCTCAATTCGAGGATGATGTCTACTCAGGGTCATGATTTCAGCCATGACTTTTCATGAGACTGAACTCCAATTTGCAACACCCAGATCTTTGCGCAAATGGAGCAGAGCGTCCCACGAGGAATTTTTCTTACTTTTCTTTCCTGCTGCTTTGCCAAATTATTAAGATGTTGTGACTCAGAGCTTGATGGACAAGTTGTAACCATTCAGAATGATTAGTAGCGGGCTCCTCCCAGCTATTAATGCTGACGCTGCTTTGCTTCAAGGAGAGCTTCAGAAAGTGTTTGAAGAATTTTCCTTGTCCTCCCCTAGAAGGATGGCAATTTAAGAGTTGAGAGAATACGACTTGATGGTAGAGATGGTTTTTGGTCTTCCAGTCACAATGTCCAGTAACTATTCACCTCACCAAAAATCAACTCCCCCTAATATCAGTATTAAATACTGATGAGATGGAAACTCTTTAACCTCAGTCGCCTCCGTACCAAACTGATCTCCATCGATATGAAAGGTCTACAGTTTGTGATGACGGCAGTGTCATTGCACGCTATGTACCAGAGTTTCAAACCACTCTTAATCTCTTCAATTCTGCATACAAGAAATTGTCTTTGAATTTTGTCAAAACAGAACTTACATATCACCCACTCCTGGTCGGCCAAATATTCCAACTGCAACATAAGTTGAAGGAGAGACTCTGTTGATCACTTCCCATACTTTGGCAGCCACCTCTCTCAAAAGGTCACCACTGACAAGGAGATCCAACATCAGATCTACTGCACCAGCTCAGACTTGTACAAACTATGAGTGAGTGTTTGACAACAAAGAGCTCCACATGTCAACAAAAGCCCAAGTGTACAGGGCAGTTGTTATCGGTACATTTCTGTACTGCAGTGAGACCTGAACTGTGTATCAGTAAAAGACTGCTAGAGAAATTCCATCAGCGACGTATGTACCATGTCCTCTGCATTCAATGGGGGGACCGTCAAACAACACTAGCGACCTTAAAGCAGCTCTGCACACATTCAGGCAAAACTGCCAAATCACCTTTGAAAGAGATGTTCCACATTGGCTAGGTTTGATTTCAATGTCTGGAAAGTTAGCTTTCAGAGGAAAACAATGATGGTAGTAAAAATAATGGAGAAAAATAGAGGAGAAAACAGAAAAAAGTCTAGAAACCAGAAGTATAATAAAGAATAGTTAGTGTGGACTCCAAAAAGAAAAGTTTGCTTTGACCAATCTCATTGAATTCTAACAGAAGGAGTAGACGGGGTAATATTGTGGATGTAAGTTATCTAGATTTTAAATAATTTTGATAAGGTGTCACATAATAAACGAATGAATAAGGCCCGAGCTAGCAGTCATGGAACAAGGAGCAGAATGGATAGCCAGCTGTCTACAGGACAGAATAAGAAGTCTCACAAACGCCGGCATCTCCACTACAGGACAGAAGGCAGAGAATTGGTGCAAGGTAATGCTATTCAGAATAGCAGAAGGTAGAAAGTGGGGTCTCACAAGGAGCAGTCCTGGGACCACTATTGTTTGCAATTTATTTTTGTCACATGTATTGGGATACAGTGAAAAGTATTGCTTCTTGCGCGCTATGCGGACAAAGCATACCGTTCATAGAGTACATTGGGAAAAGGAAAGGAGCGAGTGCAGAATATATAATTACAAATTAGATTTTGGAATCAAAGTCACAATTAAATTTGGCAGGGACAGTCATTACTGAGGAGAACTGCAACAAATTATAAGAATATTTGTGCAATGGATATATAATTGGCCAATGAACTGCAGACAGTTAAGTATGAGGTATTACATTCTGATAACAAAATAAGGAGGTCGCACATTATAAAAATCTAAATGGGAAGCAAAGAGATCTGCAAGTGTCAAATAGACATATCACTCAGTGTAGCAACACAGATTAATAAGGTCGTACCAAAAACATACCAAACATTTGGGTGTATTTCTATAGAGATAGAATTGAAAAGCAGAGAAGCTTTGCTAAACTTGTTTAAACTTTGGTTAAACCACAATTGGATTGCTGTGTACAGTTCTTTTTGCCATATTATAAAAAGGACATAGAGACATTGGAGGAGGTGCTAAAATGATTTGCAAGGATGGTACCAGAAATATATATCAGGAAAGGATGAACAGGCTGAGTCACTGTTCTTCTGTAAAGAAAGGGCTGAGAGATAACCTAATAGAGATCTTTAAAATTATGACAAAGTTTTGATTGGGTATACTTAGAGAAATGGCGGTATGGTGGCACAGTGGTTTGCACTGCTGCCTCATAGCACCAAGGACCTGGGTTCATATCCGGCCTTGGGTGACTGTCTTGCAGAGTTTGCACATTCTCCCCGTGTCTGCGTGGGTTTCTTCTGGGTGCTCCAGTTTCCTTCCACAGTCCAAAGATGTGCAGGTTAGGTTAATTGGCCATGCTAAATTTGCCCATAGTGTCCCAAGATATGTAGGTTAGGGGGATTAGAGGGATAAATATGTGGGGTTACGGGGTAAGCCTGAGTAAGAGTCAATGCAGACTTGATGGGCTGAATGGCCTCCTTCTGCACTGTAAGGATTCTATGATTCTATGAATAGTTCTATTTGTGGGGAAGAACAAAACTAGAGGACATCAATATAAGATAGTCACCAAAGTGATCAAATAGGGAATTCAGAAGAGAAGGAGGGTTCGCTATAGAAGGGTGTTGCAGAGCACCACTCCCATATGAGCAGTCAGGAGTAGTGCCTGATGAGACTCAATAAGGAAATTATCAGTGAGCTGTGCCACATCCTTCACATCAACCTGGAGCCTCACAGGAGGCTGAGAACAGCCCTCCTGCTGACTGTAAAGGTCACCATTGCCCTTACATTCTGCTCCAGTGGATCCCTGCATACGGGCGAAGGAGTAGCGTCTCACATTTACAAGCCATAGTGGTCAGGTTAGGAAATTTAAGAAAAATTAGGAGCATTATGGTGGCACAGGTGTTCATCACATGTTTATAATATTCACCAATTTATATCCAATACAACAAATTTCACCTCTACTCTTGTGTTTGTCCCTCTTTGTGAGCTGTTGCTGTCAATCAGATGCGACATCTTGATCCTTCCCCCCACTTATAGCTGATGTCATTATCATGTGCCTCTTGCCTGTGCCATCTGCTTCGATCGCACTACAGTGTGTGTGTGCATTCTCCCAATGTTCCCGACATCAGTGACTCATCATCCTTCATGTGAAGTGTGCTTGTGGAAGAACATGCTTCACATGCTTTGCTGGGTCATGAAATGCTATTTCTTGGCTGTGTAGGATTGAGGCTGAGGTAGTCCCAGCTCGTTGGCTTTAAAAAAAGATCAGGTTCTAATGTAGAAGGAGAGATGTTTAAAGGAATGGAGAAGGGTCATGTATCCTGGAACTCCATGTACTCTGTGTAATTCAGCAGGGTTTTCATGCTTTCAGTTCCTCCTCAGAGCTCCTGTGTACTCATTTGTGCTAAGTGTGTTTCTGACTTTTGGACTACACATATGGTACGTTCACAAATAAGTGGGAGGTCTTGCTACCTCAGAGGGCCAAGGCTATTCCCCTCTCAGTCACATCACGGTGCCAGCGCTCATGCCTACATCCTTGACAGTATCACCTTTCCTTTGTCTGTTTAGTGGCCAGAAGGCTTTATTCACAATGAAGGGATGCAGCGCTGTGTCCTCTCACCTAAACACTCACTAAGGTCAGTGATGCTTATTGCAAATGCTGATATATTGCACAATGTTGAGGGAAGCATAGAATCATAGAATCATAGAATCCCTACAGTACAGAAGGAGGCCATTCAGCCCATCGAGTCTGCACCGACCAGAATCCCACCCAGGCCCTACCCCACATATTTACCCACTAATCCCTCTAACCTACACATCTCAGGACTCAAAGGGGCAATTTTTAACCTGGCCAATCAACCTAACCCGCACATCTTTGGACTGTGGGAGGAAACCGGAGCACCCGGAGGAAACCCACGCAGACACGAGGAGAATGTGCAAACTCCACACAGACAGTGACCCAAGCCGGGAATCGAACCCAGGTCCCTGGAGCTGTAAAGCAGCAGTGCTAACCACTGTGCTACTGTGCCGCAATTGGATTCGAGGTTCTTGGGTGTAGAGTCAGTCACCATCTTGTATATTCGAGTACACAAACTCAATTGCTGTGCTACCGTGAGCAATTGGATAAGAGCGAGGATGTAGTGAAGCTGACATGTGCTCTTTATTATCAAACGCATGTCACATTGAAGGCTTCATATGTGAGCCTGCTGCAGTTATCAGGGACAGCCATGAGGATACAATGTCTATATACAAGAGGAGGTATTGTCATGAATGGCAGACAAATGTTAGAACACCCTCATCCTCAGCTGATCCACATCCATAGAAAGATAAGGATGAATGCGGGCCAATATTCCTAACTGTGAGTTTCAGATGTCAATGTGATTGAGTGAAAGGAGACACAGAGACCGAGTCATGTCCACGTGGATCCCTGGAAACCTGCATTACATTCTCAGCAGCCTTGGCCTGAGTGTGATCTCTCAGTATGATCCTCCAGGTAATACAGAGTGTTGTACAGTTGCTGGCGTTGGATCTCTTGGAGAAGGTTTGTCACATTGAAGGAATTCAGTTACAAGCCCAGCGAGGATAGGAGCAGCTGCTGCATCTTATAAGTTGCCATAGTGACTGGGATGCGTGAGAGACGCTGGAAGAGGTAGCACCTTTAGACGTACGATTCCAGGACAACTGAGGAAGTGCTTCACTTTACACTGCTCATCTTGCCAAGTGTCTCCTTATCCCAGTCCAGTGAACGGAGAAGACATGTACGAATTTCGAGGTTCTTGGGTGTAGAGTCAGTCACCATCTTGTACATTCGAGTACACAAACTCAATTGCTGAGCTTCTTTTGCAGCCAGTTCCATCGAAACAGCAATGTCCACAGTCTTTTTCAGAATAAGGTTACTCTCGGTTAGCAAACGTTTCTGTATTGCTTTGCTGCGCATCCCGCAGATGAATCTCTTCCAAATAGTGTCATTCAGCACAATTCCAAACTCACAATATTTGGCAAGTCTTTTAAGCACAGCCACGAACTGCACAATCGACTCACCCTCTTCTTGGTTTCTTTTGTGGAATCTAAAGCAATCACCAAAGGTTTTGGCAAATAAATATGCTTGCAAAATATCTACGATCAGTTCATACATTTTAGTGCCTCAGGTTGCACTAAACTCTAGAGGAGATTAAATGATCCCCCCCCCCCACCCCCGCCCCCCCATCACACTTCGGAAAGTGGGCACCCTAATATCTTCAGCTATTTTGTTTGCCTGCGCAAAATCATCAGTATAGGAGTTCCATCGCTCCACATTTTCATCAAAGGGTCCCATAAAAGCTCCTGCCATTTTTTTTACTAATGGAGGTTTCCTGTATGCGCACTTTGCAAGCAGCTACCTTGATTTTTCTTTCACACAAGGCAACAACCCGAGCTTCAGCCTTTTATTGAGCATACCTAGCTCTATAACTGCTGCAGAGTATCATTACTCACATCCACCTAGCCCGTAAGGTGCAGAGCACACGCAAATAGCTTTTTCAAATAACTTTTTTTTCTCCTGACTTTTTTCAGCACATTTCTTCACCCCGGGTGGCTAGGCAGCATCGTTTGTTGTCCTTGTTGCCAGTTTGTATGTTGTATGTTGGAGAATGATGCTAGGGAGCAGGGAGGGTTAAAAATAATGGAGCTTTATTTACAGGCATGTTCTCTCACATGGCTGCTTCTTCTCTGCCTGTTTCCCATGCAAGAGACTTGTGACATCACTTCCAATGAATACATTAACACACAGAGCTTTGGTACAAATACAGAATTATTTATATAAATAAATTTCTTCCTCTCTTTTTAATAACATCACCTTTCCTTCATTTTCTTTTAATCATTAATAATTGATTAATAGTTGTTGATTAAGAATTGTTGTGTTCATACATTACCTGGTATTGAGTTACTCATTCCTGTTTGTCCAGAGTATGGCTTTGAATCTAGGTGAGGCTCCACAGGGGACTCTTACCCCCTGACAATCACCTGGTTCCATTCGTATCTATCTAATTGTGGCCAGAGAATCACATGCAATGGCTTCTCTTCCTGCTCCCACAACATGATGTCTGGTGCCTCATCTTAGCCCATTTCCTTTTCTCATCTAAATGCTGTCTCTCAGGGACAGCAGCTGAAGGTATAGCATTATTTTTCACATGTCGCTGACAACACCTAGCTCCACCTCATCAGCACCTCTCTTGATTTCTCCATTGTGCTTATCTGACACCTAGTATCAAGTTAAATATTGGGAACACTGAAGCAAATGTTTTCAGTCCCCACTCCAAACGCCTTTCCTGAGCTACCAACTGCATCCCTCTCCCTGGCAACAGTCTGAGATTAACCAGTCTGTTTGCAAACTTGATGTCACATCTGATCCTGAGCTGAGCTTCCAGCCTCGTATTCGTGCTCTCACTAAGACTGACTATTTCCATCTCCGTAACATCCCCTGACTTTCCCCCTGACTCAGCTCACTTGCTGCTGAAACCCTCACTTATATGGCGGCACGGTGGCACAGTGGTTAGCACTGCTGCCTCACAGCTCCAGGGACCTGGGTTCGATTCCCGGCTTGGGTCACTGTCTGTGTGGAGTTTGCACATTCTCCCCGTGTCTGCGTGGGTTTCCTCTGGGTGCTCCGGTTTCCTCCCACAATCCAAAGATGTGTGGGTTAGGTAAATTGGCCATGCTAAATTGCCCCTTGGTGTCTCAGGATGTGTAGGTTAGAGGGATTAGCAGGGTAAATATGTGGGATTACAGGGATAGGGCCTGGGTGGGATTGTGGTCGGTGCAGACTCGATGGGCCAAACGGCCTCCTCCTGCACTGTAGGGTTTCTATGATTTCTATGATCTTCATTACCTCTGGACTCAGCAATTCCAATGCTTGAGGTTGTCCAAATCTCAGCTGTTCATGTCTTAACTCACTGCAAATCCCATTCCCCTATCGCCCCTGTGTTAGTTGACCCACATTGGATCCAGCTTAAATCACATCTTGATTTTAAAATTCTCATCCTTGTTTTCAAATCCCTCCCCCGATCTCTCCTCCAGCCTCCACAGCCCTCCAATATATCTGCGCTCCTCTAATTCTGGCCTGTTTTGTGTTCCAATTTTAAATGCTCCACCATTGGTGACTGTGACTTCAGTTACCCAGGTCCCAAGCTCTGGAATTCCCTCCCTATACCTCTCTATCTCACTTTCCTCCTTTAAGTCACTCCTTAAAATCTCTCTCTCTTTGACAAAGCTGTTAGTTACCTGACCTGATATCTCCTTTTTGGGGGAAGACATGCTTTGTGTTTTTAATGCTCCAATGAAGTGCCTTGGGATGTTTCATTCCATTAAAAGTGCCATATAAATGTTTTAGTTGTTAGTGTTGTCACTAAGACTACCAGCTGTCTGCTACTTTTCCCCTTTCTAAGTCAAAGCTTCCCCAAGGCGCGGGCTCAGTTGCGACGCTGTCACAGATACATAACCTGCTAATACAGCCAAATCTCACGCATGGATAGGTCAACTTGGATGAGGTTTTGGGTTGGAATTCTATCCCAGACAGGGGTCAAAAGCTTCAGGGATCCTTTATATTTAACCCAAAAAAGACAACTTTGCATTTCCTTTAGACAGATGTGCTACTTCTAGGTGTTGTTGCATAACAAAATATATTTTTAACTCAGCAACATTGCACAGAACACATCTCAGTCCGAAACACGATCCCAGGTGCCAGAAATTACTCCTCAAATAGGAATGAGCAAATATTGCTCAGAAGGGACTTATTGATCTTTCTTTAAATAACTCCGTAACTTTGTATAAAACTACTCACCAAATATATTTTCAGCTCAGGACACTGACACCTAGTTCGGCTGTTTTTATCTCCTCTTTATGCTCAATAAAAGAGCACCCGAGACCCAGAATGTGTTTAATTGATTATCTCACCAGCACTCCTTCAACGCAGCTTCCACCATCTCTGCCACCTGGAAGGACAAGGGCAGCAGACACATGGGAACTCCACCATCTGGAGGTTCCCTTCCAAATCACTCACCATCCTGACTTGGAAATTATATCACCGTTCCTTCGCAGTCACAGGGTCAAAATCCTGGAACTCCCTCCCTAACAGCACTGTGCGTGTACCTACGCCTCATGGACTGCAACAGTTCAAGAAGGCAGATCGCCACCACCTTCTCAAAAGGCAATTAAGGATGGCAATAAATCCTGGCCTAGCCAGTGACACCCACAACCCATGAACTAATAAAAAAAACTAAGCCTAGTATGTAATGGATTCTGAGGTAACAATAAATGAGGCCACAAGTCCTCTATTTCAAGAACAAACAAGTAGATTTTTTTATTTTAGTATTTAAGCAGTACAGAGAACTGAAAAGATGTTATCCCTCTCTTCCTCTAAGTCACGATGGTGGCGGACAATGAAACAACTGGAGGAGGAGGTTCCACAAATACCCCATCCTGAATGATGCGGAACTATAGCAAAAGACAAGACTGAAGCATTTGGAGCAATCTTCAACTACAAGTGCCGAGTGGATGATCTATCCCAACCTCTTGAGGTCTGCAGCATCACACAGTCTTCAGCCAATTCAATTCACTCCACATCATATCAAGAAATGACTGAAGGCACTGGATACTGCAATGGCTGGAGGCCCTGACAATATTCCCATAATAGTACTGAAATGCCACAGAACTTGCTGCATCCCTAGCCAGGCTGTTCCAGTACAGCTACAACACTGGCATCTACCCCGCAATTTGGATAATTGGCCAGGTACATCCTTTCCACAATCTAATCCAGCCAATTATCACTCACGAGACTATTCTCGATAATCACAAAAGTGATGGAAGGTGTCATGAACAGTGCGAACAGGTGGCACACACAGGAATAACCTGTTCACTGATGCTCAGTTTAGATTTCATAGAACTATAGAATTCCTACAGCACAGAAAAAGGCCATTTGGCTCATCAAGTCTGCATTGACTCTCCGAAAGAGCATCCTACCCAGGACCTCCCTTCTGTCTTATCCCCATAATCCCGCACGTTCATCATGGCCAATCCACCTAACCAACACGTTGCACAGTGGTTAGCACTGCTGCCTCACAGCGCCAGGGATCCGGGTTCGATTCCCGGCCTTGGGTCACTGTCTGTGCAGAGTCTGCATGTTCTCCCCGTGTCTCCGTGGGTTTCCTCTGGGTGCTCCAGTTTCCTCCCACAGTTCGAAAGACGTGCTGGTTAGGTGCTTTGACCATGCTACATTTTCCTCAGTGAACCCGAACAGGTGCCGGGAGTGTGGCGACGAGGGGATTTTCACAGTAATTTCATTGCAGGAAGCTGTAAGCTGACTTGTGACACTAATAAACTTTAAACTTTCAATATCTTTGGACAGTTAGGGGCAATTTATCATGGCTAACCCACCCAACCTATGCATCTTTGGACATTAAAGGTCAGTTTAGCATGGCCAATCCATTTATTGCACCAGGGCTACTCAGCTCCTGAACTCATTACAGCCTCAGTCTAATCATGACAGAAGAGCTGAACTTAAGAGGTGAGGTAAGAGTGGCTGACCTTGACATCAAGGTCATATTTGGCCATGTGTGGCATCAAGGAGCCTTAGAAAAACTGTAGTCAATGGGAATCATGGGGAAAACCATCCATTGGTTGGAGTCATACCTGGCACAAAGGAAGATGGTTATGGTGGTTGGAGGTCAAACATCTCAGTCTGGGACATCACTGAGTTCATCGGAATGTCCGAGGCCCAACCACCGTCAGCTGCTTCATCAATGACCTTCCTTCCATCATCAAGGTCAGATGTGGGGATGTTCACTGATGACTGCTCAATGTTCAGCACCATTTATAATTCCTCAGATACTGAAGCAGTTTATGTCCAAATGCAGCAAGACCTGGACAATATTCAGGTTTAGGCTTAAAAGTAGCAAGTAACATTCGCACCACTAAGTGCCAGGCAATGACCATCTCCAACAGTAGAGACTCTACCCATCTCCCCTTAACATTAGATAGCATTACCATCACTGAATCTCCCACTATCTACATCCTAGGGGTTATCATTGGCCAGAATCTGAACTGGATTAGCCATATAAATATTGTGGCTACAAGAGCAGGTCAGAAGATGGAAATTCTGTAGTGAGTAACTCACCTCCTGACTTCTAAAAACCTGTCCACCATCAACAAGGCACAAGCCAAGAGTGTGATGAATATTCTCCACTTGCTTGGTTGAGTGCAGCTCCAACATCATTCAAAACTCAACATATTCTGGACAAAGCAGCCCACTTGATTGGCACCCCATCCGCAAATATTCATTCCCTCCACCACTGAGGCACAGTGGCAGCCGTGTGTACTATCTACAAGATGCACTGCAGCAACTGATCAAGGCTACTTCAACAGCACCATCCAATCCAATGACCATTACCATCTAGAGGGACAAGTGCAGCAGACACATGGGAACATCACTACCTGCAAGTTCCCCTCCAAACCATGGAACATCCTGACTTGGAAATATATTGCTGTTCCTTCACTGTAGCTGGATCAAAATCCTGGAACTCCTTCCCGAATAGCACTTGGGCATTCCTTCATTACATGGATTGCAACAATTCAAGAAGATGTATCACCACTACTGTTTTGAATCAATTAGGGATGGGCAATAAATGCTGGTCGAGCTAGCAACACCCACATCCCATGAAAAAATAAGATAGAAAAAAAGGCATGATAGAGCTATCTCTTTCTGTGGCATCTCAACCTCTTCTCAAACTATAGAAGCTACTTCATCTGAGTTCTTAAACCCCCTTTAGCCACTTAACACCCTGAGCTACCAAAGCTGTCATGGTTAGCATCTTCCCATTGTCTGTTGTCCCTTATCAGGTAGTGTTTGTTGCCTGTTCTCTAACTTGTTGCTTGATCAAGTTGACTATTTTTCTGTTTAGTATAATCAGAAGAACCTGCAATGACTCACTCACAGCCGAGACATTTATTGTGATCAGGGATCATCTTTATTCAAACTTTGTTTCTGTCATTGTTTCAAGTCACCAGACATCACTTCAGTCAGTGATGATGACCTTTTGATGTGATTACCCGAGTTCCAATAGGTTTTGTTCTCTGTTAACACATTAGCAGTTGTTTTTAGATTAAAATTAAGGTTATTCCAAAACTTAAAACATGATGGCAATAGGGAGCAAAAGATGCCATTTCTAAACCTTTAGTCCTAAATTTCATAGATTATCTGAGCCTACAGATTTAGGACATTTTCTAACCATTATAAAGTAGAGCACACCAATGTTATAGGTAGTATTTTTGTATGATGTGAACTTTTTAAAAATGCTGGAAACTGTCTTGTAATAAAGGTCAATGTACAGTAATTGATAAGTTTGTTAACTCTTCCATGTTAATGGTGGCTATCAGATCAAAATGGCTCTGTATATGTCTCCAGTATTGATACATCCTTTTCCCACGTATGTAACAAAAGTGTATTCTATTCTGCTCTAGGTCCTTATTGCCATGCGTCTTTCCACAAAAAAAATGCAGGCAAGTCACATATTCTCAAATGTCTGTCAGTCCCCTATTTGTGATGTGGAGATGCTGGCGTTGGACTGGGGTAAACACAGTAAGGAGTCTAACAACACCAGGTTAAAGTCCAACAGGTTTATTTGGTAGCAAACGCCATTAGTCCCATATTTGACACATGTTCAATCTCCGCCACTCAAACTTCCCTTTGTAAAGCTTCTTACTTTCATCTGGTGCCTTTCCTCAAATCAGGAATCATGGTCAGAAATCCTGAGCAAGAGCAATTGTCAACCATTCTGTGACACAGTATATAAACATGTTGAAATTTTTATTGAACTCCATATTCTGCACACAGTCTGCACGTTCTCCCCGTGTCTGCGTGGGTTTCCTTCGGTTTCCTCCCACAATCCGAAAGACATGCTGGTTAGGTGGATTGGCCATGCTAAATTTTCCCTCAGTGTACCCGAACAGGCTCCAGAGTGTGGCAACTAGGAGATTTTCACAGTAACTTCATTGCAGTGTCAATGTAAGCATACTTGTGACATGAATGAAATAAACGTGAACATTATTTTCAGAAAAGCAAATTATTGCTGGAAATCTGAAACAAAAGCAGAAAGTGCTGGAAGTGCTCAGTTGGCCTGGCAGTATCTGTGGAGAGAGAAACAGTTAACAGTTCAGTCTTTGACCTTCCATCAGAACGGTCACAACCTGCAATATTAACTCTGCTTTTCTCTCCACACATGCTGCCAGACCTGCTGAGTATTTCCAGCAATTCCTGTTTTTATGTAAGTTTGACTGGGGAGGGCTGGGGGTAGTTTCTGCTTTGGGGGTAATTAGCAATTGAGCGCACAAATTGCACTCACAATTGGGCTAAAGCTTCCCCAACTTGAAGGTACGATTCACATTTCCACATATCTGCACTATCACAGAGGTAAAATTGTCTTTGAACCAACCCATTTCAATGGCATTTTACAACATTATCATTACCCTTCCATCAAATATATATTCCTTGATATATTTAAGAGCAGTAACCGTGTGTAGCTGAAAATGAATTTATCACAAAAAAAGTCAACATTTTAAGTCAGAATCAGATCTGGTTTAAAATAACTGAAAATGAGTTGAAAAAAATGCAGAACCGTTTACGAAATGGGTATGTGTACAATAGTCAGTTTCTTAGTAAAAGTAAACTACTTAAAAACTTTTAAAACATGCCTATTAAGTGTCTTAGTGCCTAAAATAATGTTTTGAGCTTCCTTGAAGGCTCACAAATGGTTAAACTCCTGTCATGACAATTAATACAAGCTGGAGGTGTGAGGACAGAGTAGTCAGCATCATCTTCATTGGTGCAGTCTGACATAAGTAGTTGCAGCATTTTCATTTTCTGCATTAAATTCAGTGCATTCTTTTTATCTTGACATCACAGTGAAGCTTGCAGCTGTTCCTGAATTAATAACCACCGCAGAACGTTTGTTAGCTGCCAAGTGGATTAGAGGATCAGAACATATCCAGAGAAAGGCTGCAGCATTTTAGTCAGCAGGATGAAGTTTGTATTCATGTAACTGGAACAGTAAAGTGTTCAGATGCTAACCCCTGGTTCATATTTCAATTCAGTGCCTGCTGCCACTGTAATCTGCTAGTGTGATGTATGGAATTAATACTGATCCTGAGTACACAGCTTTCCAACAAACCCTGCTCACTAAAATGACTAGCCCAGTTTAACTCAAAGTGGAGTGGCAGATGTATTTGGTGGTGGCAGTGTGTTATAGTGTGCTAAAGGGAATAGCAGAAGATGATGTGATGAATGGGAAGGCCAGTGGTTTAGAATGTCAATGCTGGTGGTGGTTGGGGGAGGGGGGGGAAAGAGGGGGGAACCCTATCATTGCTCTGGGGAGGGGGCGGGGGGTGGTGGGGTATAGGGATGAAGGCAGTAGTGTGGGAAATGGGACAGAGACAGCAGAGGACCTGTCAACTGCTGTGAATAGAAATGTTTGGGTTGAGAAAAAGAAACTTCATAGGATGGCAGAATGGTTACAGCACACTTCTCTGCAAGAGCAACACAGCTAGTCCCACTCCCTGACTCAGCAAGGGAGGAGAAGAATGCCTTCCTCATCTAGTAGCTCCTCTCAGGGTGCTCTGAGCATGGATAATGACTCCTCAGCCAGCAGCCCCCTCATGTAGATGCGGTGTTAAGGGGAGCCCCTCAGCCTTCTGGCCACCTCCCACCCCCTCTGTCAAGTCCTCAGACATTTTTGAAAATGGCTGCCAAAGTCATCTGAAGCCACAAAACAGTCTGAAAAAACAACTCGTCTTCATTCCAGTTTCAAGGGCAGATGTCACATCAGGCGTTCATGGTGTTTTGTCTTGGTATATGGTAAAAATTGACACTGTAGGTTTAATAAATGTATGTCATAGTTACTGGTGTTGATGATTTATGGAGGCAATCACTTACTCCTATGTCTAACATTACTGCTAAGCTAAGTACTCGGG
This sequence comes from Mustelus asterias, assembly GCF_964213995.1. NCBI lineage: Eukaryota > Metazoa > Chordata > Chondrichthyes > Carcharhiniformes > Triakidae > Mustelus > Mustelus asterias. The sequence goes on along the minus strand of NC_135825.1, from coordinate 46,453,572 downwards.
AATGGAACAGCAATGTATGTGGGCATATGAAAGATTTACATTAATATGGCACCTATCTCAACACAGTAAGAAGTTTAACAACACCAGGTTAAAGTCCAACAGGTTTATTTGGTAGCAAAAGCCACACAAGCTTTCGGAGCTCCAAGCCCCTTCTTCAGGTGAGTGGGGATTCTGTTCACAAACAGGGCATATAAAGACAGAGACTCAATTTACATGAATAATGGTTGGAATGCGAATACTTACAACTAATCAAGTCTTTAAGAAACAAAACAATGTGAGTGGAGAGAGCATCAAGACAGGCTAAAAAGATGTGTATTGTCTCCAGACAAGACAGCCAGTGAAACTCGGCAGGTCCAGGCAACTGTGGCAGTTACAGATAGTGTGACATGAACCCAATATCCCGGTTGAGGCCGTCCTCGTGTGTGCGGAACTTGGCTATCAGTTTCTGCTCAGCGACTCTGCGCCGTCGTGTGTCGCAAAGGCCGCCTTGGAGAACGCTTACCCGAATATCAGAGGCCGAATGCCCGTGACCACTGAAGTGCTCCTATCTCAACCACCAGACATCTCAAAGCACTTCAGTCAATGAAGTACTTTTTGGAGTATAATCACTATTGTAACATGGGAAGCGTGGCAGCCAATTTGTGAACAGCAAGCTCCCACAGAGAGCAAGGCGATAATGACCAGATCTTCTCTGGAATAAACATTGGTCAGGACCCTTGCTCATCTTCAAAACAGATCTTTTACACTAATATCCTAACCATGTTAGGGGTTGTGGTTTTTAACAGAAAGGAAAGCGGTGGTTTGCACACAGATTTAAACAAAAATACAACAGGTTTTATTGAAGTGCTGCTCTCTGCACTGTACGCATCAGAATACAAAACTGAAAGTAAAACAGCAACCCAAGCACAAAACTGAATGACATCACCATCAAGTCGTGTGATCAGCTCTGAAAGCAGCCAATACCCTTTTCAAAATTTATGTACACCCAGCTGAAATGACAGACAGATCCTCTTTATAACATTCCAAAGCTCTCACTCAGCCTTGGGTTTTGTGCTCAAATGTCTGAAGCAGAACCTGAACCCTAAATGTTTTGGCTCAGAGGCGTGAGTGTTACCAACCGAGACAAACCTGACATACAAAGGATAAACAAGGTGCACAAAGGAATGGGAGAAACAGATAGCACTGGAGTAAGAAATAGTAAGAGGTCATTCCTGAAACTAGGCTTATTGTGCATGTACATAAATGCACAAAGTGTGGTGGTAAATAAGATTGGTGAGCTACAGGTGCAAATAGTCACAGGAATATGATGTGGCAATTGCAGAGACAAGGCTCAAAAAAGGATACCAAATATTCCGGGATGCAAAGTGTCAATTTGGGCCTTGGGTGATTGTGTGGAGTTTGCACATTCACCCAGTGTCTGTGGGTTTCCTTCGGGTGCTCCGGTTCCCTCCCACAGTCCAAAGATGTGTAGGTTAGGTGGATTGGCCATGGCAAACACAGGTTTAGAGGGATGGTGTGAACCTAGGTAAGGTGCTCTTTCAGAGAGTCAGTGCAGACTTGATGGGCTGAATGGCCTCATTCTGCACTGAGGGATTCTATGGAGTAGAAATCCCACTCAGTTCCGATTCTGCCGTCAGGATACTCACCTCTGCAACAAGATTCTATTCATGACACATCATCATGCTATGGAACTATTTGAATAAAAGGTTTATCTGATTTAGATATATCTGTCACTTTGCCGTTGAAGCATTAGATTCAACTAAATCTTTGCACACCAGTCCAACTGAAAAATACCCAGTTGACATTTCATTCCCTTACAATGCAGTTTGTATCAGGCTTAGGTAAGCGGAATCTTTAGATTGCAGGAGGGTTGTAATGAGGCAAAGAATCAAGACAGGTTTACAGATTATTCAAAGTTCAGGCAGAATTCTCCATTGTCCTCCTAATAAAATAAAATGCAGCAAAGTCCAAATCCCCAATTAGTCATGTAAAACTCCATCTGCTGACTGACTGAACAGTACTCATTATTAACACTAACCAGGTTTTTGTAGCAAGCAGCAATCTGCAATCTGCTCAGAAAAAACATTTTTATAATCGTTCTTCCTTTCCCTTCCTCAAAGCATGAATAAAAAGGACACGAGCAGTAAGCATTATAACAGTGTGGCCTACTCCAATTTTAAATGGCCCCAATCCAGCTGCTCTGGTCATTAACATTGTTGCAATGCAGATGAGGAGCTATCACTTCATAAAAAGGTTCCCGAGAAAATCCATAAGAATTGTTTTGGGACACTGATACAGACAATTACCTTTAATGCAACACAAACATTAGAATCAATATTTCCAATTAAACTCAACATTCACGTTTTAGCATCCTGCTGGAGACATTACATCATTCAAAAACAAAGCTCCCAGATTTTAATGTCAATGGAAAATGTGTTATTAAATCAATGTGACAGTGTCTAGATTTCCAACTCAAGATGGGCTGCAATTCCACACATGGAGAGATCCTGATCCTACCCAAGTATTGGGAATTGGAACCGAAAAGAGCTCCACGTGAGGCAACAAGTATTAACAGGGACAAGAGGAACAGGTCATTTGTGATCTGCCAGCTCCAGTAACCAAGGTCACGGAGTGAAAGAGCAGCACAATGCGGGAGAAAAAAAACGTCAAATTACTGTATCAGGATTCCTGCCATTTCACAATAAATGTAAGCACACAGGGCAAAGTACTGTGGATGCTGGAAACCTGAAATAAAGACCTTTCATTGACCTGATGTCTATAAATGCTGCCAATTCTGTTGAGTGTTTCCACCAAATTTCAAATTAAACCCTAATCCAACAAATTGATAGTCAAGGCAGAGTTGTTGAATCCAGTCAGCACCATTGGAAAGTGAAATTTTAATACCATTATCTCCCAATAATAAGAACCCCATTTCAACAATATTTATCATTGCTACCAATTTAACAGAGGGCAAGTCTTCCCACCGAAACATCAATTTGTCACATTCTGGATGGACTTCAAGTTTCATGTGGTCGGCAAGAGTTTGCATGTTAGGGCACTCCATGAAACGCCAGTACAGAGAAAACAGAATAAATGCTACACTTTCTAAATCAATTGAGAGAGATTTTGGTAAGACTGATCATTTTACGATAGTATATAACTTTTTCTAGAGTATGTTTCTGGCAAGACCAAATCTTTTCAGATTACTGCCTTTTTTTCTTACCAACTGCCATATCTTTCCCGGAATCTGTTAACGGTGTCGTATTTCAGGGGCACCCACCTACACCGCACCAATCTGCCCATTAATCGTGACTGGAACTGAGTCTTTTTAACCGCGGGGATATAGGTCATCACAGCCGGGTCTAGTGTTGTCTTCGCATCACACATACATCCACATTCCAGCTGGGGTGATTGGATAGCAATCGTATGCAGCAACTGTGGCAAATTTTCCCTCCTCAACACAATGACACCAAAGCCAGGTACAAAACCTCTCTGGCAAATGGAAAGACCAGGTAAAGCCTGGCACCTCCAGAATCTAGATGGTCCAAATACACTCAACAAATAAATTCACCGAGCACTGGAGTCAGATAACAAATCTTGAACTGATCAATTAATTTGGGGGTTAACTTTTTTTGCTCTCACAACTCATGCAAATCTGGGGTAACCCCAGATCATTCCTCGAAATTGATCTCAGTAACCGTCTGAATCTAATTGAGTAAATTTCTGTCCTTACACCAGCTATTCTCAATGCAATTGCCCATTTGTCCTGAATTCTAGTTGTTGGTCTAAATCTATTAGAACCTGGATTGGTTGCCAGTAATTTACAGACCATAATGTTTGGAGGAAACTTCCATCACTCTGGGCTAAAGTCAAAACTAGGTTTCAAAAGATAAGATTTTAAACATGAATTCTTGGGATATGGCATCACTGCCATTTATTGCCCAATACTTTTGCCCTTGAGAAGGTTGATGAAAGTGCACCTGAGTGCTGCTAGATTGTGATAAAGAAAACAACATTTTTCAAGTCAGGATAGAGTGCGACTGAAGGAGAGTTAAGGAAATAATGAAATTCCCTTGCCCTCTAGCTAGTGGAAGTCACAGGTTTGGGAAGTGCTATCAAAAAAGTCCTTTTTTGGTGAGTTGCTGTATTGCATCTTGTAAATGGTACACACAAAAGCCAACGTGGACCAGTGGTGGAAGCAGTGAGTATTGCCAATCAAGCTGTTGTTGTGGATGGTGTCGAGCTTCTTGAGTGATGTAGGTAGGTAAAGAGTATTCCATAACTTAGCCAACTCCTACCTTTCATTACAGTATCCCCAGCCTCTGACTTGCCATTATATTTACATGGCCCAGTTAATTTCAACCTTCAGGATTTTGCTGATTGGGGATTTGGTGATAGTAATGCTATTGAATATCACATTGAGATTGCTAGACTCTTGTTTTGGAGATGATTATTGCCTGGATCCTGTCCAGGTCTTGCTGAACATGAGCACAGACTGCTTCATTAGCTGAGAAATTATGAATGGAGCTGAACATTGTAACCATTCGAGAACAGTCACACACCTGACTGTACAATAGAGAGATGGGCATTGATGAAATAGCTAGAGATAGTTGGGCTACAATTGCTGCCTTAAGCAACTCCTGCAGTAATGTAAAAACGTGGTAGTGCACAGAATCATCCCGAACAGACTCGTCAAAGGAGCACTGAATAAAATATGACAAAATGGCCAAAGAGGAAGTTTGAAAAGAGCAGAGTTTGGTCTTAAGCAGCTGAATCATAGAAACCTTGCAGTGCTGAAGGAGGCCATTCGGCCCATCAAGTCTGCATCGACAACAATCCCACTCAGGCCCTATCCCCGTAACCCCCCACATATTTACCCTGCTAATCTCTCTAACCTACACATCCCAGGACACTAAGGGGAAATTTAGCATGGCCAATGCACCTAATCTGCACATCTTTGGACTGCAGGAGGAAACCGGAGCACCCGGAGGAAACCCACGCAGACACGGGGAGAATATGCAAACTCCACACAGTGACCCAAGCCGGGAACCGAACCCAGGTCCCTGGAGCTGTGAAGCAGTAGTGCTAACCACTGTGCTGCCCATAGCTACCAACACCAAAATAGTTAAAACTGGGGTATGTAAGAGGACAGGACTAAATGAGAAGCAAAGAAAAAAACAGCTCCATTTGGATAGCACAAGTCTCCACTGGTAAATATTTCATAGTTTTAATCAAGTGTGATTGCTTTGGAAAAAGGCTTTGAAACATGTGCTTTTTAACCATCTTTTTATGACTTACCTGTACATTTATGATTCTGTAAACATTTTGTACAAACATTCTAGATGAAAAATATCTTGAATCATTTAGTAAAGAGAAAATTTATTTGGAAATGTACAAATTTTAGGCCTAAGGCTGAGTTAAAGGTTCCAGCGATAGTTCCCCAGTCTTAAAAATGAACAGAACTCCCAATACTTAAATCCTAGCTTCCTCTTAATCTGGCTGTCAGATTAATGCAAAAACTACACAGGACAAGCAAAACTGTCCCCAAATTGTCCCAGAGAAACTTCCAATCTAGATAAAATATTGTACTGACCATCTATACTTTTAATCAACAGCAATATTTTCCATAACATTCACTCAGAGTAGGTTAAGTGCATAATAAATAATGATCAGAATTCAAGGATGTGATCCTTCTGGCCATATACACATGTATGAATGGTGGAGGAAAGACATGAAGCAAAAGAACAAGGACAACAAAGTAGGACTAGCTTGCGTGGAGCAGGAACACCAGTTGGACTTAATGTTCCATTTCTGTTCTGCATATTCTTGTATATTCAAACCTATTAATCAGCACAGAGCAAAGATACAGCGTTACAGTTCAGGTCTGTTGAGCCTTCACCGTAATCAAACTCCTGCATGAGTGGGGGCAGCGAGATCATTAACTCTTAAATATTTGCTGCCACATTGCTTTGAAAGATTCTAGCCTATATTGGGATGATATGTTGACAATAACAAAAGTCCTTCAGTGCCTTATCCAGGTAGCTGTTCATCTTGTCCAAGCCCGTGACAGGAGGCATCAGGACACTTGCTGTATGGGATGTCACAGCCGAATTCAATCCTCACCCCAAGTCCACACACATTCTTCAAAGGAATAGTCAAGGAATGGGGAGCAACATTCTCAGCTGGTTATCAGCTCTAAGCTGGAACATTAGTCAATAGTACAACCTTGGCTGAGACCAGTTAACTCAGCAAGGATCAAGCATGGAGCTTTCAGGCCTGTAGAGCTGTGACAAAGGGAACACACACAATTCTTAGTTCAGAAGTTTGAAGTCAAAACTGCTGGTCCACTGATAATTTTCTCTTTCTCAATTGGCTCAATGCACAAAAGGCTTGAGGTAATCTTCTTGGATAAGAGGACCAATCAATCAGGCAAAACCGGACCTGCCAAGTGTGAGGTGCTTGTTCTGCTGTGGATTGTGGAGCATGAGGCAGGGTGCGAAGAGATCCACAGGCTTAGCCCATTCTATCCTCTTCCCAGTAACAGATTGCAAAGAGATGAGTGGCAGGGATGGCGGGGCAGAAATGTCAATGTGAAAAAAGAAAATGCATTTTTTGTATTGGGGAAAAGGGATACCTGCAGAATTAAAACATGCTTCACTCAATTTCCCCCAAAGTCAATGAAAGCTCTGTAACTTTCAAATTAAACATACAGCTGCCCTGGCTTCTGGTGGCAACATCGATCTTTGTTCCAAAGTCAGCAGTAACACAGCCAGCTGTCATCTGGAGGCCCTGCTCGAGTGGTTGCGAAGCGATGCAGTAACCTGATTCAGACTGTTCAAGCGCAGCAAATTTACTTTCCACATTGAGGAGACTGGCGAGGATTCTCTGGAAGTAATATTTCCTTACTGAACGACACAAGCTCCCGCAATTCTTTATTTTCGAGCTTAAACAGAAAGAAAAAAACATGAGACTTTGTGGAGTTTAAGATATGCTAATTTACAAGCCATTTTTAGATCTGACGTTCCTACTTTTTTCTCTCATTTTGCTTCTGAAGGAGTGACTCATGCTGAGCTGAGTCTGTAGGTATCAGCTTCACTCTACCAGCTAAATAATGAGCTGGCAGGCATTCAATGACCTCCACAGATGTCGTCTGACTGGCTGGTGGTTATAGCCTTTTCTGTTTGAGAAGGATCAGGTTGGGCTGTGACACCCCTGTTGAAAATCACTACCCAAACTCGCACGAAGAATGACCACAAGAGACCAGGGAGGGGTAGAAATGAGCCCTGTTTGTGTACATCGAAGGTGAACCTATGTCAGTGGAAGCCATTGCCAACGGACAGCATGAACATCAGATTCGAGGTAGATCTTGGGGAGCTGGAGGTTGGAGGTAGATCTTGGGGAGCTGGAGGTTGGAGGTAGATCTTGGGGAGCTGGAGGTTGGAGGTAGATCTTGGGGAGCTGGAGGTTGGAGGTAGATCTTGGGGAGCTGGAGGTTGGAGGTAGATCTTGGGGAGCTGGAGGTTGGAGATAGATCTTGGGGAGCTGGAGGTTGGAGATAGATCTTGGGGAGCTGGAGGTTGGAGATAGATCTTGGGGAGCTGGAGGTTGGAGATAGATCTTGGGAGCTGGAGGTTGGAGATAGATCTTGGGGAGCTGGAGGTTGGAGATAGATCTTGGGGAGCTGGAGGTTGGAGATAGATCTTGGGGAGCTGGAGGTTGGAGATAGATCTTGGGGAGCTGGAGGTTGGAGATAGATCTTGGGGAGCTGGAGGTAACAAGACAGAGGCTGGAGCAATAGATCTTCTAACTATGAACCAAGTGAGGGCAGTCCCACCAAGCTGCACAATGGAGGAAAGGAGTCGAAAGCTAGAATGCTGCCTACAATTCTGGTCACCACATTACAGGAAGGATGTAACTGCACGAGAGAGGGTACAGCAGAGATTTACAAAGATGTTGCCAGGATTGGAGAGTTTTAGCCATGAGGGAAGATTGGATACGCTGGGCTTCTTTCCCTTGGCACAGAGGAGGCTGAGGGGAAATTTAAATGAGGTTTATAAAATTATGAGGAGCCTAGAGTAAATATGAAGGGCCTATTTCCTTTAACAGATTAAGGAAAGATATCATAGCACAGGCGCAAGAGGTTTCCAGTGCTGGGGTGGTTTGGAAACCAGATTGGAGAGTCAATCAGAATTGTTGGAAAGGACAGCAAAATTTGGGAAGTGGCCACATGTTCAAGGATATGCGAATAGGGAATCTGGAGAGATGTGTAAGTAAGGAGGGGTCACGGGGGAGGGGCTGGCAGCAAAGTGGGGATGTCAGATTCAAAAGGGAGAGGTGACCATTTACAATATCAGCCAACATGGGGGTCAGGAAGAAAAGCTGGATGGTCAACAGTTTAGAGGCAAAGGGATTAAGGGAGCAGGAGGTGGGCCTGCCTCATGGAAAAGCTGAGCTTGGAAATGATATGAGGTGAGATAGTGGAGAAAGAGGCGAGTTTCAAGGTGAGGGCAATGTCAAAGAGCAGCATGGTAGATGAAAGGAGAAGTGAGGGCTGAAACAACAAAATGGATGGTCTCAATTCTAGTGGCCAATAATTCATGCACTCCTCACTATAGTTAAGGGCAGGGTGGAAGGTTTGTGCAGAAGGATTTAAGGAAATGGTGGGTAGTGGACAAAATAATTCATGGGTTGTCTTGTTTTGGTAGAAAAGAATAAGATCCAACAACACTTGATGTGATCCAGCCAGGTGTAGTGGCTAAACCGAGGTCGCTCCCCCCGCTACCCCACAGTTACTTTTTTCTGCATCTGTAAAACTCCAAATTGACTCCACGTCCACACCAAGCCTGAAATCCAAAATGCACTGTAAGAGAGGGCCAGCGCGCGGAGGGGCCCACCCAAGGGCCAGCGCGCGGAGGGGCCCACCCAAGGGCCAGCGCGCGGAGGGGCCCACCCAAGGGCCAGCGCGCGGAGGGGCCCACCCAAGGGCCAGCGCGCGGAGGGGCCCACCCAAGGGCCAGCGCGCGGAGGGGCCCACCCAAGGGCCAGCGCGCGGAGGGGCCCACCCAAGGGCCAGCGCGCGGAGGGGCCCACCCAAGGGCCAGCGCGCGGAGGGGCCCACCCAAGGGCCAGCGCGCGGAGGGGCCCACCCAAGGGCCAGCGCGCGGAGGGGCCCACCCAAGGGCCAGCGCGCGGAGGGGCCCACCCAAGGGCCAGCGCGCGGAGGGGCCCACCCAAGGGCCAGCGCGCGGAGGGGCCCACCCAAGGGCCAGCGCGCGGAGGGGCCCACCCAAGGGCCAGCGCGCGGAGGGGCCCACCCAAGGGCCAGCGCGCGGAGGGGCCCACTCAAGGGCCAGCGCGCGGAGGGGCCCACCCAAGGGCCAGCGCGCGGAGGGGCCCACCCAAGGGCCAGCGCGCGGAGGGGCCCACTAAGATGTCAGTGAAAGATAATGAAAAGGAAACCAAGGATATATTGACAGAATAGGTGTTACAAATATCAAGTCAGAACTGCACCTGCACAGGGGCTAAGTGAAATCCTGCAGCACCCACTGAAATTCCTACCTCTAGTTGGGCTATTTTCTCTTCAACTTGACAATACTCTTGATCATCCACTCGAACGGCTTTTCTCATTACTGTGGCCATGTCACATATCTGTTCTACCTGAGTTTGCAGTTCCTGGAAGTACAATAATCAACAACGATCATTCAGCTCCTCGCTAAGTCAGAGTCTTGGTCGACACTGAGCAATTCAGTTCTGTAAACCTCGTAATCCACCAGGCTGGGAATTGGAAAGAGACTGCTGGAACTCGGAGGATTGTGGTCAGATGCTGCATGGAACCAGAGATACCGCAGGAAAGCCAGACAGCATTCCAATTCTCACCAATCCTTTTTCAACGAGTGCGCACATTGGCCAAGGACATGTTCAGGCTCTTTGTAATTCCCTAGTCAAATAACTCAACAACAGGTGTTGTTCAGAAACCCAGCAGAACCGTAATTCAGTGTCTTACAATAGGAAGCTGAACTGGCAACTTTGTCCTTGAATAAACTGGCATTCAGTACTTTGAAATAATCTAGAGTGGTGAATCAAACGTACACTGCAAAGCTTAGTTAAACAGAGCTATAGCTTACAATAAAAACTCTCTTTACAAACACAAACCTAGATTACATAACCAGAAAAATGCTTTATAATCTCAGTGCTTGAAAACATTAAAAAAAAAACAAAGTCAAAATGAATGCAGCATAGCTCCGCGGGAACCCTACAACAGACACCATTTACATTAGGTTGCACCTAAACCCATACAATACAGAGCAGAGATCATCATGTCACAGAATAGGTAAGCAGAGCCAGTTTGCTTAAGGACCTTTACTGTTAACTTATCCAAAGTTGCAAATCTCTCAATTCAAGTGTAAACTGAGACAAATTTGCAAATTGAGCCTCAAAGGGAAAATTCTCCTGGTTTCAGCCAGACAAATTGAGGAAAGAGCCTGCACGTTGTATATTAGAATAGAGTTAGCAATGCAGCTTGTTACCTGGGAATGCTCCTGGTGTAAAGTGGTAATTGGTGCACTATCTAGCTTTCTCTTTGATGCTATAAGCCGTAGCATCTGCTTTCGGTATTTACTCATGATGAGTTCTAAGGCATAGCGGTGTTCCTCCAGGGAAAGCCACAGCTCTGAGAAACAAGAAAAGCCACCAGCAAGTTAAAAAACAACCACTGTAGTCTCAAGACTGTGAAGGTAATAAAAATATTCAAAATAATCCTCACTGTTGGTCTTCACTTCCTTACTGTATTACCACACACAGCTGGCTGAAGCAGGAAGCTCCCTCCTTGATGTACCATCCTCATAGGAATTTCTGGCTGATCTCGACCAGGGTGTCCGTGACATCACAGTTGGTGTTCCTGAGCTAAGGGGCAGCACAGTTGTTAGCACTGCTGCCTCACAGCGCCAGGGACCCTGGTTCAATTCCGGCCTCGGGTGACTGTGTGTGTGGAGTTTGCAGTGTCTCTAATTTACCACCCTGGTATTTGTACAAGGATAATCAAATTGACTAATCAATCTCTGATTTGTCTACAGCACTCAGACATGACTCAAGGAGGAATCCGAGCATTGACCCAAAGACTCCTGTTCTTCCCAAGCATGTTACACTCAGTTATTGTTCAAATGACTCATTTTTTACAAATAAATTTAATTTTGAATCTGAATGGTTCAATTCAACTGCCTTCATTCTGCGGTGCATGTTTGATAGTTCCCTTCGATAAACCCATTTTCACAAAAGCTAGCTGAGTTACTGCATAATTTCTATTCTTCAACAGTTTAAAATGATAAATTTTTATACAAACTTTCTGTCCTTTACACATTCACTCCTGTTGAGAAAGTTTTACAGGCTCTGATAAATCATCCAGAAAATCAATTCTTCAAGCTTGATTAAGTAGCCTGATATTCTTGGCCACAGTTTTCTCCAGGAGTTGAGTTACTGGATTAAGATCAGGAAGCATCTGCTTTCTTTCCCACTAAAGCCCTGGACAGCGACTAAACTGAATCACTTCTGTTAGTACCCCAACTAACACACCACAGCCAAGATGGCACATCTTACCATAGGGACCATCAAGTTGAACCTCAGCCTTCATTTACTCTCACGTTTGCATCTTTCAGAAGGGAGCACTATCCAGGGGCTCAGGATTGGGAACCGTGGGGCGGCACGGTAGCACAGTGGTTAGCACTGCTGCTTCACAGCTCCAGGGACCTGGGTTCGATTCCCGGCTTGGGTCACTGTCTGTGTGGAGTTTGCACATTCTCCTTGTGTCTGCGTGGGTTTCCTCCGGGTGCTCCAGTTTCCTCCCACAGTCCAAAGATGTGCGGGTTAGGTTGATTGGCCATGTTAAAATTGCCCATTAGTGTCCTGGGATGCGTAGATTAGAGGGATTAGCGGGTAAAATATGTAGGGATATGGGGGTAGGGCCTGGGTGGGATTGTGGTCTGTGCAGACTCGATGGGCCGAATGGCCTCTTTCTGTACTGTAGGGTTTCTATGATTTCTATGAATCCCTACAGTGCAGAAGGAAGGCATTCAGCCCATCGAGCCCGCACCGACAACAACCCCACCCAGGCCCTATCGCCGCTACCTCACGTATTTACCCTGCTAATCCCCCTAACCTACACATCTTGAGACACTAAGGGGCAATTTAGCATTGCCAATCAACCTAACCCGCACATCTTTGGGCTGTGGGAGGAAAAACATGCAGACACAGGGAGAAACGTGCAAACTCCACACACAGTCACCCAAGGCCGGAATTGAATCCGGGTCCCTGGTGCTGTGAGGCAGCAGTGCTAACCCCTTAGCTCAGGAGCAGCAACTGTGATGCCACAGACATCCTGGTCGAGATCATCTAACACTGTACAGATCTGTGACAATTCAAAACTGGGACACACTTAGTCCCAAATCCTCAACAGGACCACAACATGCAATGCCTCTACCTATGTTGGGGGAAAATCATCCACTTTTAAACCAGCTGTTGAAGATTAAAGAGGAGAAGATACAGCAACCAGAGTCCAAAGGAAATAAAAAGTGAGGTGTGCGCGCAGCACACAATTAGAGTACAGGCAGCCCTCAGACCCACGATGCAACATTGTTTTCAGGAACCAACTGTAAGTTGGAACTGATTTTCCCAGAGGAACAATGGTGTAAACGGGAGATTTGTTCCTGAACCAAGGGTGGAAATCACTCATGGGGGTGCCTGGAGGTGTAAAATGTTCTCACCTCTTGCCCTGTCAAGTTGTTGAGGCGACTGTTGATGTCTGCGCACCTTATCACAAGTCCCTTGGTTAGAGTGGGGGATCACTCACTGTCAGTTACCTGTTTAATCTTGAACTATATAAATCTGAGTGCTTATTAAATACAACAGCATTCAAAACATGGAGGTTTTGTTAAAAAAATTTAATGGAATAAAACACTAATCTCTAACCTAAAAGTGACGGTTCGACCTTTCCAGTCATACGGATGGGCAGCGCAGATCATCAATCCGCGTGGCATCGTAAAGTCAAAACCAATGTTGCACGGTTGAAATGAGGTGTCAATTAATAAACACAGCAAGTGCCATTCCTTGCAACTCAAACACTGTAAAGTTGAGAACTGCGTTTATACAAACGTTCCCCAACATCTTTGTATCGGCCTCCTGTCATTGAATCTGACAGGAAGATTCAAAAGGTAGGCAGTTTTTTTGCTACTCTTAACTAGGAAAATAAATGCTATAATGACTCGTTTCCTACCCAACATTTACACAAAGTTATTTGACAATTGGACATTTTTAAGCTTCCAGAAATAAGCAACATTCATTTCATAGTATCCAGTTGGGAATTTGGGTGTTTTCTCTTTGGAGAGGGGGTTTTTACAGGCTTTCACTTTTCAGCTGCCTCCATGCACCCAGACAGAGAAACCAATCATAATTAGGAATGAATAGGTACTAACTGGGCAATCCCACTCTAAAGTCTGCAAATAACAGGAATGACATGATTTTCACAATTCAGAGTCTGTTCTTCCTATAAACTGTGTAAAATTCGACACTGTCCTCTAAAATCACACTGAAAATGTACCAAGTAAAACTCTTGGTTGACGAACTATGTTCTCATTTCCCTCTGCTTCTCCAAGCCTGGGCTTGCTAAGTAACCGGACAGAGGGCTCTAAACCAGGCAGGTTCTTCACTTGACGTGCTCACTGAAGATGAGGAAAAAGATACATTGAAATCGAATTTGCTCAACATTTAACCGCGCATCTTCTTGTTAACATGTGATAACTATAAAATACACATCGATCAGATTGTAATTGTGATCGAACTGAAACTAGCCACTAGTTCACCGTACACAGGTACTGTAAATAGGTTTTAACAAACAAGGACAGAAAAACCTTTATTTTCCTGCTGCAGATCCCGGATCTGTGTGTTCTCCTGGGAGAGGATAGCGTGCGGCTTGTGGCTGGCCAGCTTCTTCAGCTCAGCAAGATCTTCCTGGTTCTGGAAATAGAGCAGAGCAAAAATCACAGACAATCTGCAGTCCAAACTGTCACCATTTTCCCTACTCTTCTGAACTTGTAGGTCTGCTGCTGCTATTGTCCACTTTATGAATTGTTCACAGAACACACTTAGAAACATAAAAAACTACAGCACAAAACAGGCCCTTCGGCCCCACAAGTTGTGCCGAACACATCCCTACCTTTTAGGCCTACCTATAACCCTCCATCCTATTAAGTCCCATGTACTCATCCAGGAGTCTCTTAAAAGACCCTATTGAGTTTGCCTCCACCACCACTGACGGCAGCCGATTCCACTCGCCCACCACCCTCTGTGTGAAAAACTTCCCCCTAACATTTCCCCTGTACTTACCCCCCAGCACCTTAAACCTGTGTCCTCCCGTAGCAGCCATTTCCACCCTGGGAAAAAGCTTCAGAGTCCACCCGATCTATGCATCTCAACATCTTATATACCTCTATTAGGTCTCCTCTCATCCTACGTCTTTCCAAGGAGAAAAGACCGAGCTCCCTGAGCCTATCCTCATAAGGCATGCCACTCAATCCAGGCAACATCCTTGTAAATCTCCTCTGCACCCTTTCAATCTTTTCCACATCCTTCCTGTAATGAGGCGACTAGAACTGAGCACAGTACTCCAAGTGGGGTCTGACGAGGGTCCTATATAGCTGCATCATTATCCCCAGACTCCAAAACCCAATCCCTCGATTGATAGAGGCCAGCACACCATACGCCTTCTTAACCACCTCCTCCACCTGCGGGGCTGATTTTAGAGTCCTATGGGCCCAGACCCCAAGGTCCTTCTGATCCTCTACGGTACTAAGAGTCTTTCCCTTTATATTGTACTCCTTCATCCCATTCGACCTGCCAAAATGGACCACTACGCATTTATCTGGGTTGAAGTCCATCTGCCACTTCTCTGCCCAGTCTTGCATCCTATCTATTATCTTATGCAGATAATTTTTAATTAGACCGACACATGGAGCAATTAACAAATCAGTTTTAATTGGCAGAGATATTTCATTCATGTGGTTCCAATTCCGTTCTGCTCCTACTCCCAGCACCAGGCTGTTCTCTTCCCTGGGAATTCTGAGCTTGTGAAGTGTTTCACTGCAACCCTGTGATCTGGATCAGAGGGCCCCAGCCCCTGCTGGGAATTAAATGGTCAGCAATGGTCATGTTCAATGATTGAAACCAGCAGGTCTAATGGGAAAAGTGTCACCAAGGCGAAGAAATGAATCCGGGGTGTAGCGAGGGATTGCAGTAACCAACGTACCAAGACACTGCTAACATTTAGGCCTTGCACAGTTAGGAGCTCGGTGGAACAAAAAGGACACTAAGCAGGGAAAGGTGAAATTAAGGCAGCCTGACCAAAAACCCAGTCAGAAATGAGGTTTTTAAAAGGAGTGAGGTGGAAGTTCAGAGAGTAAGGGTCAGATGTCTGAAGCTCTGCTGCCAATGGTGCAGCACTGAGCATTCCTGGCAGGGTCAGGCGTTTGTTGCTTATCCCTAATCACCCTTAAGGAGGTGTTGAGGAGCTGCAGGTCACATGGTGTAACTATACCCACAGTGCAGTTGGGGAGAGAATTCCAGGATTCAGTAAGATGTGAACGGTTTAAGATGGCAACTCACTTATCACCGTGGCAAAGATAACTAGTGATGGGAAATAAATGACAGTTGGGCCAACAGCACCTACGTCAAGAAATATTTTAAAACGCAGAAGAGACTGCAGTAAGAGCAAAGAAGAATGGAGGGGGCTAGGGGTCCCGTGATGGAGGAGGCTGCAGAGTTGGGGGGAGAGCCTGGAAGGTGTAAAGCCGAGGACAGAAGGAACAAGAGCAGCAATACACAGGGAAAGTGATATGGACTGACTGAAGCACTAGCACAAAGCAGTGTCGAAAAACAGAAGGCAGCAGCTGTTCCCTGGAGGAACAGTACGAGTTAGTGTTTCAGATTTGTCAGCTGGTTTTAGACTCACTCTGTCTGGGATTCCTGTCCCAACTTCCTTCATACTCTCCACACGTTTATTCAGTGCTGTTGTCTGCTCGATGAGAGATTCAGCTGCATTATCATGATCCTTCAGTCTCTCCACTAAGACCTTTGCATCAGCCAAGACCTTCTCTATTGTACATGCCATCGCCTGGGAACAGAAACAGAAACACTGTTGGTTTTCAGAGAGCTTATTTCCACTCTCGCTCAGAGAACGTTAGAAGTTTTTTTTATTCACTCCCTCCCCTCCCCACCCCATCCTGAAGCAGTCAAATCCTTGCTGGGATCAAGTTCCTTGGGACAGCTCCCAAATCCAAGTGTTCATTCTTCATAAGTGAGTCTGACCAACAGGAAGGACATCACGGCCAAGCCTAACTCTAGTCAACAGGCGTATACTCCCCACTCCGCAGGAGTCACTCATCAGGACCAGGGCTGACTTCCCCCAGCTCTAGCCCAGGAGTATTAAGAGCATGAATAATGCTCCTGTCACTCTCAGATCAGAAACTGCTCCTGGAAACTCTCTGATTTGAAGGCTCATTTGTACAATGAATTCACTATAATGGCATCTTGGATAAAATGGTCTCTATCAAAATTAATAATTCACCATCATCTCCTGCTGAAAACATTCTCAGTAGCACAGCAGAATTAAATTGGATAGTCAAAAGTTCAGAGACTGAGAAAACATAAGAAATAGCGGATGTAGGCCATTCAGCCCCTCAGGTCCATTCAGCCATTCAATAAGATCATGGCTGATCTGATTGTGACCTTAACCCCAAATTCCTGCCTGTCTCCAATAACCCTCAACTCCCTTATTCATCAAAAATATGTATAACTTACCTTGAATATATTCAATGACTCAACCTCCGCTGCTCTCGGGGGGTAGAGAATTCCACAAATTAACAATCCTCCGAGGAAAGAAATTCCTCCTCATTTCCCTCTTAAATGGGTGACCCCTTATTCTGAAACAATACCCTGCCCCATTCTAGATTCTTCCACAGGGTGAAACACTGTCAACCCCCTTCAGAACCTCAGTAACTTTCAGTAAAATCATCTAATTTTTCTAAACTTCTTCTAGACCGTGAGAATGTGTCTGACCTTCTCTCATTAGGCAACCCCTGCATTTGAGGATTCAACCTAATGAACCTTCTCTGAACTGCTCCCAAAGCAAATCTGTCCTTCCTTGAATAAGTAAACCAAAACTGTACACAGTTTACGAGGGGGAACAGTTTCTCCCCGTCTACTATCAAGCCACGCACCCCCCGCCCCAAATCATGATTTTGGACACCTCTAACAAATCTCCTTTTAGCTTGGTTTCCTTGGCTACACCTGGGTAGCATCAACCTCTTTGGTAAAGACAGATGCAAAGTCTTCATTTAATATCTTAGCCATGCCCCCACCTCCATGTGTAAATTCCCTTTTGCGGCCTTAATCGGCAGTACACCTCCTTTACCACTCTTGTAATAGTTATAGGCCTAAAGACTTATGTTGAGTCAATCTTTACACAATCCCTCTTTGCTCCTCTAATGAGCTAGTCTCAATGGGGTCTCATCAATGTCGTGTGCAGTTGCAGCAAGACATTCCTACTTCTATTGCAAAAAGGGGAAGAGTATAAAGGTCAACATTCCATTTGCCTTCTGATTTTCCTGCTGTACCTTTTGTGATTCATACATCAGGCCTACTTATTGTTGGACTGGCAAAATACTGCTGTAGAAAATCCTCCTGCCCTTTATACTCCCACTGTACCAGCCAATATTCAACTCTCCTTTATAACAGCTTGAGAATCCTTGCACCTGTCATTTACTTTACAAATCTGTTCCTTCCCATGAGTTGGTGGTCCCTTCCATCCTGCCAGCCTCCTCCCCTCCCTCACCACCAGCCTTCCTCCCACCCCCCCACCTCTTAACCCTCTCTCCCCCCTTCACCCCTCTCCCCACCCCCCATCACCACCCGCCCCCTCTCTCCCCCATCACCCCCCGCCCCCCCCTCTCTACCACCCCTCACCCCCCGCCCCCTTCCGCCCCCCCCACCCCTCCCCCCTCTCTCCCCCCGCTCCCCTCTCTCACCCCTCACCCCCCTTTTCCCCCCCTCACCCCCCCTTCTCCCTCACCCCTTGCCCCCCTCTCTCCCCCTCACCCCCGCCCCCTCTCACCCCGCTCCCCTCTCACCCCCCATCACCCCCGCCCCCCTTGCCCCTTCACCCCCTCTCTGCCCCTCGCCCTCACCCCTTGCCCCCCTCTCTCCCCCTCACCCCCCGCCCCCTTGCCCCCCTTTCTCCCCACCCCTCCTCTCTCCCCCTCGCCCCCCTCACCCCTTTCCCCCTCGCCCCCCCTCTCTGCTCCCTCACCCCACTCCCCCCCCAACCCCTCTCTCCCCCTCACCCCCCGCCCCCCCCCATCCGTTGCACCCTCGCCCCACCCTCTCCACCCCACCCCTCCCCCCGCCCCCCTCTCTCCCCATCACCCCCCCGCGCCCCTCTCACCCCGCGCCCCCTCTCTCCCCCTCACCCCTTGCCCCCCTCTTTCCCCCTCACCCCTTGCCCCCCTCTCTGCCCCCTCACCCCCCTCTCTCCTTGCCCCCCTCTCTGCTCCCTCAGCCCCCCTCTCACCCCTTGCCCCCCCTCTCTGCCCCCCCGCCCACTTCTCTCCCCCGCACCCCTCTCTCCCCCTCACCCCTTGCCCCCCTCTCCGCCCCCTCACCCCCCACTGTCCCCTCACCCCCTGCCCCCTCAACCCCCATGCCCTCCCCTCTCTCCCCCTCACCCCCCTCTCTGCCCCTCACTCCCCGCCCCCTCTCTCCCCTTCACCCCTTGCCCCCCTCTCTCCCCCTCACCCCTTGCCCCCCTCTCTCCCCTGACCCCCTCCCTGCCCCCTCACCCCCTCCCTGCCCCCTCACCCCCCTCCCTGCCCCCTCACCCCCCTCTTACCCCTTGCCCCCCCTCATCCCTTGCCCCCCTCTCTGCCCCCACTGCCTCCTCACCCCCCCTCTGCCCCCTCACCCCCCCATCTGCCCCCTCACCCCCCCTCTGCCCCCTCACCCCGTGTCCCCCTCACCCCTCTCTCTGCCCCCCGCACCCCCCTCACCCCCTCTCCCCCTCTCTGCCCCCTCATCCCTTGCACCCCTCTCTGCCACCTCACCCCTTGCCCCCCTCTCTCCCCCTCACCCCTTGCCCCCCTCTCTCCCCCTCACCCCTTGCCCCCCTCTGCCCCCACACCCCTTGCCCCCTCTGCCCCCACACCCCTTGCCCCCCTCTGCCCCCACACCCCTTGCCCCCCCTCTCTGCCCCTCACCCCCCTCTGCCCCTCACCCCCCCTGCCTTCTCACCCCCCCCTGCCCCCTCACCCCCTGCCACCTCACCCCCCCAGCCCCCTCCCCCCCCCCCTCCGCCCACACACCCCCGGTCCGCCCCCTCACCCGTTGCCCCCCTCTCTCCCCCTCACCCCTTGCCCCCCTCTCTGCCACCTCACCCCTTGCCCCCCTCTCTGCCCCTCACACCTTTTCCCCTTCTCCCCCTCACCCCCCCTGCCCCCTCACCCCCCCTGCCCCCTCACCCGCCGCCTCCTCACCCCCCCTGCCCCCTCATCCCCCCTCCCCCCTCTGCCCCCTCACCCCCCCTCTGCCACCTCACCCCCCTCCGCCCCCTCACACCCCCCCTCCGCCCCCTCACACCCCCCCTCCGCCCCCTCACACCCCCCCTCCGCCCCCTCACACCCCCCCTCCGCCCCCTCACACCCCCCCCGCCCCCTCACACCCCCCCTCACACCCCCCCTCCGCCCCCTCACACCCCCCCTCCGCCCCCTCACACCCCCCCCCTCCGCCCCCTCACCCCCCCCCCCCCTCCGCCCCCTCACCCCCCCCCCTCCGCCCCCTCACCCCCCCCCTCCGCCCCCTCACACCCCCCCCCTCCGCCCCCTCACACCCCCCCCTCCGCCCCCTCACACCCCCCCTCCGCCCCCTCACACCCCCCTCCGCCCCCTCACATCCCCCCCTCCGCCCCCTCACATCCCCCCCTCCGCCCCCTCACCCGCCCCCTCACAACCCCCCCCGCCCCCTCACACCCCCCCTCCGCCCCCTCACACCCCCCCCTCCGCCCCCTCACACCCCCCCCTCCGCCCCCTCACATCCCCCCTCACACCCCCCCTCCGCCCCCTCCGCCCCCTCACACCCCCCCTCCGCCCCCTCACACCCCCCTCCGGCCCCTCACCCCCCCGTCCCCTCACCCCCCCGTCCCCTCACCCCCCCTCTGCCACCTCACCCCCCCTGCACCCTCACCCCCCTCCGCCCTCACGCCCCCCCCTCACGCCCCCCCCCTCCGCCCCCTCACGCCCCCTCACGCCCCCCCTCCGCCCCCCCACCCTCCCCCCCCCCCGCCCCCCCACCCCCCCCCCCCCGCCCCCCCCCCCCGCCCCTCCCCCCCCCCCCCCCGCCCCCTCCCCCCCGCCCCTCTCCCCCCGCCCCTCTCCCCCCCGCCCCTCTCCCCCCCCCGCCCCCCCCCCCGCCGCCCCCCCCCACCCCCCCCTCTCCCCCCCCTCCCCCCCCCACCCCCCCCCCCTCTCCCCCCCCTCCCCGCCCCCCCCCCCCCCCGCCCCCCCCTCCCCTCTCCCCCCCCCCGCCCCCCCCCTCCCCTCTCCCCCCCCGCCCCCCCACCTCCCCCCCTCCCCCCCCCCCCCTCCCCCCCCCCCCCTCCCCCCCCGCCCCCCCACTCCCCTCCCCCCCCCCCCCCCCCACTCCCCTCCCCCCCCCCCCCCCCCCCCCCCTCCCCCCCCCCTCCCCCCCCTCCCCCCTCCCCTCTCCCCCCCCCGCCCCCCCCACTCCCCTCCCCCCCCTCCCCCCCACTCCCCTCCCCCCCCACCCCCCCACTCCCCCTCCCCCCCACTCCCCTCCCCCCCCTCCCCCCCCCCCCACTCCCCCCCCCCCCCTCCCCCCCCCTCCCCCCCCCCGCCCCCCCACTCCCCTCCCCCCCCTCCCCCCCACTCCCTCCCCCCCCTCCCCCCCACTCCCCTCCCCCCCCTCCCCCCCCACTCCCCTCCCCCCCACTCCCCTCCCCCCTCCCCCTCCCCCCCCTCCCCCCCCCCCCCTCCCCCCCCCCCCCCCCCCCCCCTCCCCCCCCCCCCCCCCCCTCCCCCCCCCCCCCCCCCTCCCCCCCCCCCCCCTCCCGCCCTCCCCCCCGCCCTCCCCCCTCCCCCCCGCCCTCCCCCCCCTCCCCCCCCGCCCTCCCCCCTCCCCCC
Source organism: Mustelus asterias (assembly GCF_964213995.1). NCBI lineage: Eukaryota > Metazoa > Chordata > Chondrichthyes > Carcharhiniformes > Triakidae > Mustelus > Mustelus asterias. Next base: position 46,432,342 of record NC_135825.1, on the reverse strand, counting down.
GCCCCCCCCCTCCCCCCCGCCCTCCCCCCCTCCCCCCCGCCCTCCCCCCCTCCCCCCGCCCTCCCCCCTCCCCCCCGCCCTCCCCCCCCCTCCCCCCCCTCCCTCCCCCCCCCCCCTCCCCCCCCCCTCCCCCCCCCCCCCCCTCCCCCCCCCCCCTCCCCCCCCCCTCCCCCCCCTCCCCCCCCCCTCCCCCTCCCCCTCCCCCTCCCCCCCCCCCCTCCCCCCCCCCCCTCCCCCCCCCCCCCCTCCCCCCCCCCCTCCCCCCCCCCCCTCCCCCCCCCCCCTCCCCCCCCCCCCTCCCCCCCCCCCCTCCCCCCCCCCCCTCCCCCTCCCTCCCCCCCCCCCCCCCCTCCCCCCCCCCCCTCCCCCTCCCCCCCCCCCTCCCCCCCCCCCCCCTCCCCCCCCCCCTCCCCCTCCCCCCCCCCTCCCCCCCCCCCCCCCCCTCCCCCCCCCCTCCCCCTCCCCCCCCCCTCCCCCCCCCCCCCCCCTCCCCCCCCCCCCCCTCCCCCCCCCCCTCCCCCCCCCCCCCCCCCCCCCTCCCCCCCCCCCCCTCCCCCCCCCCTCCCTCCCCCCCCCCCCCTCCCCCCCCTCCCTCCCTCCTCCCCCCCCCCCCTCGCCGTTGTGTCAGTTTGGACCCTGAGCCTCTCCCACTGCTGCCGTCACCTTTCTCGCTGCTGCAGATCCTTCTCCTCTCCCGGCATACTCCCACTTCCGCTTCCGCACCAACATCACTTCCGCTTCAATTCCAGCATCCCCGGGTCCCAGTGTCACACCCGCTTCAAACCCACTCCTCACTCAGGGTCTCCCAGGTCCTAGTGCTCACCCACAAATTAAATCTTTCTCATTTCCTGTTTGCTGTGATACAAGTGAAATAATACCTCAGTGGTTACTCTTCATTCACACACAACACTCGAAGCAGGAGTAGACCATTTGGCCCTTCAAACCTGCCCTGCCGCTCAATACGATCATAGCTGATCTATTCTGGCCTCAGCTCCTTTTCTGTGTCATTTCCCTCTATTTCTCAATTTTTCAATTATATATTCACTCTAAATACTTATTATGATCCAGCCTCCACTACCCTTTGGGGTAGAGAATTCCAGAGATTCACCACCCTCTGCGAGAAGAAATTTTTACGTACCTCAGTTTTAAATGACCGGCTCGTTATAACAAAGAACAAAGAAAATTACAGCACAGGAACAGCCCTTCGGCCCTCCAAGCCTGCACCGACCATGCTGCCCGACTGAACTAAACCCCCTACTCTTCCAGGGACCATATCACGCTGTTCCCATTCTATTCATGTACTTGTCAAGACGCCCCTTAAAAGTCACTACCGAATCCGCTTCCACTACCTCCCCCGGCAGTGAGTTCCAGGCACCCACCACCCTCTGTGTAAAAAACTTGCTTCATACATCTCCTTTAAACCTCGTCCCTCGCACCTTAAACCTGTGCCCCTTGGTAATAGACTCTTCCACCCTGGGAAAAAGCTTCTGCCTATCCACTCTGTCCATGCCCCATATAATCTTGTAGACTTCTATCAGGTCACCCCTCAACCTCCGTCGTTCCAGTGAGAACAAACCAAGTTTCTCCAACCTCTCCTCGTAGCCAATGCCCTCCATACCGGGCAACATCCTGGTAAATCTTTTCTATACCCTCTCCAAAGCCTCCACATCCTTCTGGTAGTGTGGTGACCAGAATTGAACAGTATATTCTAAGTGCGGCCTAACTAAGGTTCTATAAAGCTGAAACGTGACTTGCCAATTTTTAAACTCAATGCCCCGGCCGATGAAGGTGTTGTAGGTAAAAAAATTTGACTGTAATGCATACAGGTGAGACATATACATGAAAGTGTTCATTTGACAGGGCCTGATTTAGAGGATTGGTACAACGATTGCTTGGATCGGCCAAATCTCATGTTAATGTACTCATCCTCCCGAGCCCTCCGCTGATGCCAGGTACAGGTTGATCCCCGGTCGCTCAGCTAAACACCAAAAATTCCAGTTACACCACGTTACGTTGCATGGGAGACCCCAATCATCTCGCCCCTCCAACAGGGTTGGCAACATGGCATGGTTAAGGAATCCCGAGCAGCGATCCTTACGGGTTACCTCCCAGGGACTTATTCCATGTGTCGGAAGGTTACAATAGACAGAGCCATCGTTACAGAGATGCTTGCGATACTCTGTCCCCAAGTCTACACAATTTCATCTATACTTCCCCTCCGTAACTAGCAGGGCAAGGGTCGTGAGAAGCAGCAAGAAAATCATCCTATCACTTAACTAATAACCCGCCCGACCATTATACAATGGTCCAAAGGCTATTCCGCCCGCGCGCAACTTCCCGTGAACCCATTCAGCTTGCTTGGAGGTCAACCGTCTCACATATCTGTGAATTAAAGCACACTACGCAATTTTTAACCTCATAGGGGCCCTTCCATTTAGGGGCGAACCCAGGTTTGTCAAGTAGTGCTTGTACTAGGATGCAACTTCCCGCCCGTCAGGGAGCATTTCAAGCTCTCTCTCTCTCTGTGTCTCTTTGTTCCGGATTGTCTTTTACCAATTTGCGCGTCCCTTTTAGTTGGGTGCTTAGTTCCAAAACATATCTCCTGAATTCATCTTTTAGTGAACCTACATCATCGCCCATTCTGTCATTAATTCATAAGGGGTTAATCCGGTTGTCCGGTTTGTGGTAACTCTTAATCTCATTAGTATAGTGAGCAATACCTCTGTCCACATTTTCCCGATGTCTGTATGGCTTTGGCTAGTACATTATACAGTTAACTACACATTCCCCCTTCCATAGAAAGCTTAGTGTGAATTAAATAACACTTTACACTGGCATTTTGGCTGCAGTTGGACATCCATTCATTTGTATGTAATCCCATCAAAAGACATCGCATTCCCCATTAAAATCACATGCCATACAGCTCCAATTTTTATATGATGTACTCTTACATTATATCAAATTTAATCATTTGTTTGCATGCAAACGCCACACCACAGTACTCCACAAAATGCCACTACCCTTCCCACAAAGAAGTGCATTCAAATACCTAGCACCAACATTTAGCAGCGATGTGCAAGTTATTACAAATGATGGATTTTACACTCGGGTCTATATGGCAGTGCGATACTGTATAATAAAAATAATCAAGCGGCAGTTGTATCATGCCACTTTACACAGCAAAACCGTAATATCCAAACCCTTTTAATTCAAGCCGCTTCCATTTTTAAACTGAGCTCCAGATCAAACCCTTGCACTTGAAGAAAACAACAGGCGCCACATCAAAACCAAAGTATGTACAATACATACTAGTTAATTAATCAGTGACATTTTGGTTTGATTTTAACTGGCTAGATTTTAAGCTTGGCAGTGCTCTATATTTGGCAAACTTTGAACAATAGATAGCACATAAAATTCCAATGGCAGTACATAATTTCAACCAGTTACAGAATACTAAACTATCAGACATTCGTAAATCGCTATATCCTGCGGACCTTAATACTGCATTCTAAATGGGCAATTTGCATTGGCAACTAAGATTTAATTGATTAATCTCCTGCTGGAACTTGAAATAAGCAGAATTGCAATTCATTTCATTAACTTAATATATTTTAAACTGACTCATAGACAGTACCTCATTCTTTTGTTCTTGCTTATCTACTTTTCCATAAAATTACTTATTTTCTTCTCCCAATTCTCAACTAACTCTCTCATAATCTTCAATTTGAGACAAAGGAGAGAGCACATGGTTCTCGCCAAGGTTTAAATCCTTTCTTAACAAAATTTAAACACAGGCTTATTCAAAATCCAAATTGGCTATTTCAAACTTCAATTTATGTACTTCGATTTTGAAATTTCAATTTACTTTCCAATTTTATTTAAACCCTGTATCAAAGCTACTATTGTAAAATCACAACTAGGGGAAAATACCAAAGCAAACAACTTTGTTAAACACACACATAGACACACATGGAAGCTTCCAACATTCATTCAAACTTAACATCTTAAACTGAGATGTAAATAAAACATTCAAAAGAATACAGAACGTGGATTAAGACAGTCATTTTTATTCTTCCTTCTTCCAAACTGTAATTAAACTCAAAACAGAAGTAAATTCAAGAAATCTTATCACTTTAATCCTTAACAGTTTTAACACTTCCCCAGCTCCCCTGAGGCTAAACTAAGGTACAAAGCATTGCATTTATGACCCGCAATAAACACTCCACAAGAACAAACAGGCTACAACAACTTCTGTTCTCAATCTAATACAATAACAACCACCTACATTCGACTAGCAACCAGATCACACAAACACACTGAAATACAAAAACTGAGATTTCTCCTATCCACCTCCAGGTATGCCATTAGCCCACTCTACCAATTCATCGTAATCCTGGGACATAATCACTCTCACTTTTAGGATGTTTTGGTGAACACTAAAGAAGTCATCCTTAAAAACCTGAATGAATGCTCAATCTCCTCGACCTGGGTTTCCTTGTCCTGAGCACTCCTGATATACCTGGAACAACCATCCCCCATATTCAGAAGCTCCTTCCCCTTTTAACTGTTTCATTGTGGTTATTCTGCTCCAGTTTGTAGGAGCATTCCCTACCACTCTCAGAGTTTCAAATTGGGTGAAGGGTGTCTGCTGGGCATCTATCTCTGATGTTAGGGCAACTACATGTGTCCACCGTCCCCCACTATAATCCTGTGCTGGAGGAGCACCGGGTCCACCTGCTACCTGCCTCCACTTACCCGCTGGACAGGCTGCCCTTACCAGCTGGTGTACATCTCTCAGGTGTAATAGGTACCCAGATTGTGTCTAATTCTTCCCAGAATTTAGTGTTTGCGTTTCTAGGTTGTAATTTACCCAGGGAAGCCATTATCTACTGCCTCTCACCTGGGGTGAAGGGTTCATAATTTACCTTTGGCTGTGCATCTGTTCCTTCTTGGGTTACTGGTGCTAAGTTGTGCTCCAACGCTTCCCACTCCTCTGGAGGAGCAGTTGGTCTCTGTTGTGTGGACTCATAAGGAGATAGAGGAATGGTTTCCCCTCTCCATTGCTTTTCTTCTAATACTTGGTTTTGTTTCTCCAGTTCCCTTACTCTGGATTCTAACTCCCTAATCCTTTCTTTATCCTCACTCCACTTCTTAGTAGAGGCGACTACTTGCTCAATCAGTCCAGCTAACTGATGTATTAACAATACTCCTATTTTCTTTGTCATGTTTCTCTTTTCTTTATCCAACCACTTATGTTGTTGGCCCAGAGGGTAGGATAAGTCCCACCCCCCCTTTTCTCATCTGTTTAATGAATTTGTTCCTCTCAGTCACACACTCATTTATCAGGGATCCTGGGGGTCCCCACTGTCTTTGTGATCCTGCCATAATACAGATAAGTTTCATACTCACCACCTGGAGTCTTCTATTCTCCCTTCTCGCTCTCCCACTCCTAGGTCGCTCTTATCAGAGTCCGGTGTTACCTGTCAGGGGTGATCAAATCCCTCCGTACCACTGCTTACACTATTAAGCTTACACTATTAAGCTTACACCATTAAGCCGGCTTCTACTCCGGTGATCACTCAGACAGTCTCTCTCTCTCACTCACGTCTGAACATCACACCCCAGGCACCGTTTTCTCCAGTCTTTATACCCAAAAGGCTGAGTATAAAAGACAAGTGATGCCTCCTTGTCCGTATGTGTTCAGTTCAGACATCTTTCACTCTCACACTCTCTCATCACATATGATCACCTCACTGTAGTTTGACTCACCCCATTAGGTTCAGAATTCTATTCCAGTACGCAGGTTGTGGCCATTCAACCTGAGCCCGCAAACAGATTCCCCGCAAACAGATCCCGGGGTCTCCCGGGTTTCGGCACCAATTGTTGTAGGTAAAAAATACCTCCTGAGACTAGTCTGAGTCAAAATACAGTGAGCTTTATTCTCAAAAGCTTTCGGGAGAGACCTGGCACCTTAACAACGGTTCACCAGATCTCTCACTCAACACAAGAAGAGTGGACATTTATACATTATGGCTCCCAGCACCAGTCACGATGCAAACACTGGTCTGGTCATGAATTAAAAATACATTTACAGCCTCTGGTCACGAAGCAAACTCCAGACCAGTTCAAATCAAAAATACAATGTACAGCTTCTGGTCACGAAGTAAACTCCGGTTTCCTGCTCTTCCACGGTTTCCCCTTTGAAGTTACCGGCACAACTGCAGCTGTCCCAGCGGGGAGTCATCCTGTCAAACGGCCGTATCGCATTTCACATCATGTAATTGCTTTCTTTCCTCAAACCACACACACGCTTGTAGAAAAGGTAAGACTTTACAATTAACATTCACATTGACTGTCAATTGTTATAAGAATAAGAGTTTAAAGAATGAATAACTTGTATTAATGTCAGGAGTAGTATAAACAAGGGGAGATTTAGCCATAATGAAGGATTATGTTGGTGATACATTCTAAGTGCAAAGTTCAACTTTTTAGGTACAAAATACATTAACCCTTTCCCTTTAGGTACAAAATACATTAACCCTTTCCCTTCTTCAAAGGCAAGCATGCCGTATGCCTTCTTGACTACCTTCTCCACCTGTGTTGCCACTTTCAGTGACTTGTGTACCTGTACACCCAGATCCCTCTGCCTATCAATACTCTTAAGGGTTCTGCCATTTATTATATTTTTCCCACCTGTATTAGACCTTCCAAAATGCATTACCTCACATTTTTCCGGATTAAACTCCATCTGCCATCTCTCGTCCAAGTTGCCAACCAATCTATATACTGCTGTATCCTCTGATGGTCCTCATCAATATCCGCAAATCCACCAACCTTTGTGTCGTCCGCAAATTTACTAATCTTGTAGTTTTGTCCCCTTGTTCAAGACGGGTGAAAACATCTCACCATCTACCCTGTCAAGCCTCCTCAGGATCTTATATGTTTGAATATGGTCACCCCTCACTCTTCCAAAATCCAAGGAATACTGATCCAGTCTATTTAGTCTCTCTTGATAGAACAACCCTCTCATCCCAGGAATTAGCCTGATAAATCTCCTTTGGACTGCTTCCATTGTTACTATATCGTTTTTTAGATATGAGGACCAAAACTGTATGCAGTATTCCAGGTGAGGGCTCACCAACATCCTGTACAATTGCAATAAAACCTCCCTATTTTTAAACTCCAACCCCTTTGCAATAAAGGCCAAAATGCCATTTGCCTGCCACCTTTTTGTGATTCATGCACTAGAACACCTAGATCCCTCTGTACTTCACTCACCTGCAGTCTTTCTCCATTTAGATAATAATCTGCCTTTTGATTCCTCCTACTGAAGTTCATGACCTCACACTTCCCCACATTAAACTCCATTTGCCAGGTTTCGTCCAGTCACCTAATCTATCTATATCCTGTTGCAGAATCACAGTGGGTGTCACGGTGGCACTGTGGCTAGCACTGCTGCCTCACAGTGCCAGGGACCCAGGTTCAATTCCAGCCTTGGGTCACTGTCTGTGTGGAGTCTGCACATTCTCCCCGTGTCTGCGTGGGTTTCCTCCGGGTGCTCCGGTTTCCTCCCAAAGTCTGAAAGACGTGCTGGTTAGGTGCATTGGCCATGCTAAATTCTCCCTCAGTGTACCCAAACAGGCACCGGAGTGTGGCGACTAGGGGACTTTCACAGTAACTTCATTGCAGTGTTAATATAAGCCTACTTGTGACTAATAAATAAACTTTACTTTAACTTTAATATCTTCATCACAACCTGCCCTTCCACCTATCTTTGCATCATCGGCAAATTTGGAAACCTTACATTCCGTTCCTTCCTCCAGGTCATTGATGTAAATTGTGGGCCAAGAACCGATCTCTGCGGTACTGCACTAGTTACATCTTTCCACTCTGAAAATGACCCATTTATTCCAACTCTCTGTCTTCTATGTGACAGCCCGTTTTCAATCCAAGCTAACACACTTCCTCCAATTCCATGGGCACCAGCCTCTTACGCATCACCTTCTTTTGGAAATCTAAATATCTACAGGTTTAAAAGGTAGTTTATTATTACAAATTATTCAAATTGTAGTTTATTAAGCAGCTAGAATTTATTCAGAAGCATAATATCCTCAGACAAAGATAATGTGCTGCAGGCCCTCAAAACCTGAAATTAAACAGACAATGCTGGTAAACACTCTGCAAGTTAGATAACATCTGTGGTCGGAGAAAGAAACAGAAAGGCTCAATAAAGTCTCTCTTTGTTCATTTGGTGATTGTAAATTTATGTTCTCTAGTTATTGACTCACTTAGCTGTGGAATTACTTTGTCGTGACTTGCAGGAGCAAAACCTAACATAATGTTGAACACTTATTGGATTTAATTTTAACATTTTTTTTGTAATAAAGACCCCAGTTCCTCCTCAAAACTAAAATCTTTCACCCGTGGTATTAGTGAATCTCTTCCACATGGTCTCATCCTTCCTGGAGTGAGACGTCCAAAGCCGGACACAATATTCAAAATGTTGTTAAACAAATAATTTTCCTCAGTTTAACTTTCCTGTATATCTTTGCTTTTGTGCCATTCGATCATATTTATCAAATTGATAATTTCATAAGGTCATCTCACAGTTCTATAAAATTTTAAAGATTGATATATCTGAATCCCAAATTGCTTTACTTCTTCATTTTAAAAGTTTACCATTTAGTGTATATGTCCTTTCCCCATTTCCTTCCCCGTTTCCTCATATCAAATTTAATCTGACATCTATCTCTGCAATCGACAGACCTGCCCGCATGCTTCTCATAAAGTCCTCTTTACAGTTAACCATGTTTTTGTTATCTGCAAAGCATCACTTTCTCAAATCCAATGAAGAGCAATGCTCACAACACTGACCCCTAGTGTCATCACTCTTTCCTTCCCTTCAGTCTGAAGCCATTTATTAAATACCACTCTCTTTTTTTGTACTTTAACCAATGTCCTATTCATATTGCCAAATTCCTTTTAATGCCATCTGTCTTAAGTTAATCAACAAGACCCTCAAATAGTAATTTAGCAAAAGCCTTTTGTAAATTGATTTAGCCATTGTTCATTATATTTCCTTTACTGATGGACTCATTCTTTTTTTCAGAGAACTCCATCAAATTTGTCAGACGTGGCTTTAACAATTCCCTGCTGTCCAGCTATTACCAGCTATCATTAATTAACCTGCGTCTTTCTAGGTGAGTACTAGTGAGCTAGAGGAGCTTGCCATATTTGAGAGTTGCCCATGCAGTTAAGTGGCTTATCTCAGGGTGTTCCATGGTTAGTTCTCCTGTATAGCATTCCTATCTAAGGATGTTTGAAAGGTTGTGGCTTTAGTGTGAAGGGTGAATGTAAATGCTCATACCAACTTGATGTAAGGTCACAAAATTATCATGATCAGGTTCTCTCTTGCAGCCTTGTTGTAAGGACGAAGTCTCATTCTAGATGTAGTTGTTCTTTGTTATGTTTCGAATAAAGTTCATGTTAAACTCTACCTCAGAAGACTCCACAATTGTCATCAACAACACCTCGAACACAAGAACATTAGATGGTGGCAGCAGGTAAATGGACAGCAGGGAACAAAAGCCAGAAACTGAACAGCATGTGGATATAAACCAGGAATGGAATGGAGAAATCATTCCCATTGTCACTCTGGTGATCATAGAAACCCTACAGCGCAGAAGGAGGCCATTCGGCCAATCGTGCCTGTATCGACAACAATCCCACCCAACCCTATTCCTGTAACCCCATGTATTTACCCTACTAATCCCCTGACACTAAAGGGGCAATTTAGCATGGACAATTCACCTAACCAGCATATCTTTGGACTGTGGGAGGAAACCGGAGCACCCGGAGGAAACCCACACAGACATGGGGAGAACGTGCAAACTCCGCACAGACAGTGACCCAAGCTGGGATCGAACCCAGCTCCCTGCCACTGTGAGGTAGCACTGCAACCACTGTGCCACCGTGCCTCTGACCCAGGCATGTTTAACCTGAGCTACATTCACCCTGTAGGACAGTGAGCTCGGAGTCATCTTCCTCTGAGTAAGTGAACACATTTATGATAAATGTAATACTTCCATACTACCAAACCTGAATGAAACACACATCTCCCTTGGCCACATTCTCCCCCATCGCTGAGATAGCTTTGCTCATCAGCTTCTTGTCTCCTTTCTTTTATTGCCATCAGGTTTGTGAAACTGACAACATGTCATTACATTGATTCATTTGTCCTTATAAACTGTCAACCAGGTGAAATGGTCAATGTGCTGACCTGTGCTTGTGGCTGCTCTGACACAAAATGCTTCCCCTGTGGCTGGGAATAGGGTAAAGGCAGCCTGTTCTCTTGTCTATGCTTGTGGCTGAGATGCCTGTGGCGTTTCCATGGTGTAGAAATGCTATTGGGGGTAGGAGCAACTCCAGAGGCTACTCTACCAGCGAAAACACAGGGGCAGCCTGTGTCACAGGACTATGCTGTGTAGATAGTTTCCCCATCAGAGGGGCCAAAGAATCATATTCATAGAGTAATTGAGGTCTACAGCACAGAAAAAAAGGCCACTCAGCCCATCTTGAATGCACTGGTCAAAGGCAAACCACCTAACTTTTCTAATTCCGTTTTCTAGCATTTGGCCTATAGCCTTGTGTGCCTTGGCATCACAGGTGCACATCTAAATACTTCTTTAATGTTATGAGGGTTCCCACCTCCACCACCCTTTCAGGCAGTGTGTTCCAGATTCCCACCACCACCTGGGTGAAAAAGTTTCTCCTCTAAACCTCCTGTCCCTTACCTTAAATCTACTCCCCCCGGTCAGTGATCGCTCCACCAAGGGGAAAAGTTTCTTTCTGTCCACTCTATCTTTGTCCCTCATAATTTTATACATCTCAATCATGTCCCCCCTCAGTCTCCTCTGCTCCAAGAAAAAGAACCCCAGTCTATCCAATCTCTCTCCATAACTAAAGCTCTCCAGCCCAGGCAACATCCTGTAAATCTCCTCTGCACCCTTCCCAATGCTATCACATTGTTCCCATTATGTGGATTCCACAACTGCACACAATACTCTAGCTGTGGCCTAACCAACATTTTATATATTTCCAGCATAACCTCCCTGCTCTTAAACTCTATGTCTCAGCTAATAAAGGCAAGTATACCATATGCCTTTTTAACCACATATCCACCTGTCCTGCTACCTTAAGGGACCAGTGTACCTGCACACCAAGATCCCTCTGATCCTCAGTGCTTCCAATGTTCATGATGTATTCCTTGTCTTATTTGTCCTTCCCAAGTCCATTACCTCACACTTATCCAGACTGAATTCTATTTGCCATTGATCAGCCCATCTAGCCAACATATCGTCCTGTAATCTAAGGCTATCCTCCTCACTATTTACCACCCGTATACGGACAAGCCCTCCGTATACACAGGATCTGCTCAGATGAGGAGGATCACAACAGACACCTACAGACGCTGAAAGACGCCCTTGTAAGAACAGGATATGGCGCTCAATGCATCGATCGACAGTTCCGACACGCCACTGTGAAAACGCGCATCGACCTCCTCAGAAGACAAACACAGAACACAGCAGACAGAGTACCCTTCGTCGTCCAGTACCCTCCCCGGAGCAGAGAAGCTTCGACATCTTCCCCGGAGCTTTCAACATGTCATTAATGAAGATGAACATCTCGCCAAGGCCATCCCCATACCACCACTTCTTGCCTTCAAACAACCGCACAAACTCAAACAGACCATTGTCCGCAGCAAACTACCCAGCCTTCAGGAGAACAGTGACCACGACACCACACAACCCTGCCACAGCAGCTCTGCAAGACGTGCCGGATCATCAATACGGATGCCATCATCTCACGTGAGAACACCATCCACCAGGTACACGGTACATACTCTTGCAACTCGGCCAACGTTGTCTACCTAATACGCTGCAGGAAAGGATGTCCCGAGGCATGGTACATTGGCGAAACCATGCAGACGCTACGACAACGGATGAATGAACACCGCTCGACAATCACCAGGCAGGAGTGTTCTCTTCTTGTTGGGGAGCACTTCAGCAGTCATGGGCATTCAGCCTCTGATCTTCGGGTAAGCGTTCTCCAAGGCGGCCTTCACGGCACACGGCAACGCAGAATCCTTGAGCAGAAACTGATAGCCAAGTTTCGGACACATGAGGATGGCCTCAACCGGGGTCTTGGGTTCATGTCACACTATCTGTAACCCCCATGACTTGCCTGGGCTTGCAAAATCTCACTAACTGTCCTGTCTGGAGACAATACACATCTCTTTAACCTGTGCTTAACCCTCTCTCCACTCACATTGTCTGTACCTGTAAAGACTTGATTACCTGTAAAGACTCGCATTCCAATCATTATCTTGTAATTGAGTTTGTGTCTATGTATGCCCTGTTTGTGAACACAACTCCCACTCACCTGATGAAGGGGCAGCACTCTGAAAGCTTGTGCTACCAAATAAACCTGTTGGACTTTAACCTGGTGTTGTGAGACTTCTTACTCTATTTACCATCCTACCAATTTTTGTATCATCTGTGAATTTACTGATCAATTCTCCTACATCAAGTCTAATTCATTTATGTAACCACAAATAGCAAGAGCCCCAACACTGATCCCTGTGGGACCCCACTGGATACAGTCTTCCAGCCTGAAAAACACCCCTCGACCATCACCCTCTCACTGCACTGTAGCGAATTTTCCTGTGCTGTCTGTGAGGCAGATGGTGATGGCGGAACTCTGTGAGGAATGGCCTCCTCATCATCATCTGTGACTGTCTGGCATGAGTGAGCTTGAAAGGGAACCACCAGCTGGAGTGCAGCAGATATCTCCCCCATCGTTCTTTGCACCATGAGTGTCACTCACCAGTCAATGTTACAGAATATTTCAGACATTGTGTACATGTCAGTGTGCTGTTCCTTCACCCACTCCTTTCCAAAAGATTGGTCACTCTCCCAAAAGAGGACCTCATGCGCTCAAAATCCTGATGCATTACAATTGACAAACGGACTCCTCCATTCTGTGCCCTTGAGACTGCATTGCCTCAGGAACTCTGGCATGGGGAACCTATCTCTTCCTGCTGGCCCAGGAATATCTGCCTTGTTTATCCCAAGGCCCAGCTGAGTTAAGGCTACACAAATGCAAAGGGATCTAACAGGGTTAGATACTGGAACCATTCTGGAGGCTTAGTGTTGGGAGGGATAATTCCCATTCTAGCCATTTCTTCTGGCTTCAGTTGGACTTGTTTCAATCATGGGTGATATTTTCCTAGATATGAAAAGACACAAGTTTAGAAGCTCTTTGCAAAGTAAGGTTATATTTGGTCTTAAATAATTTGGGGAAGTCTTTTCTGAAGTCATACCTGGATTATTCCTGCTTTCTGATAGGATTGAGGTCTGTATAAACTCTTCTACTAAAAAGAGAGATTATGATTATGTAGAACATAAATGTTTCCATTGTCTTCCTTCCCTTGTACGAGAGTGTTGTCTATAACTTTCCCTCGTACTGGAGTGTTGCCTATAACTTTCTCTTGTACCGGAGTGTTTCCTGTAACTTACCCTTGTACTGGAATATTACCTATAACTTACTTACCTTTATACTGCGGTGCTTTCTATAACTTTCCCTGGATGTTTAGTTCATTCCCTCCTGTATTATAAAACCGTGGTTCCATTGGCTGAGGGCAATGAGTTGGTAACCACACCTTGTTGTCTGATACAACCATTGCACTCGCTCCAATATAAAGTTGGTAATATGCCCATTCATATCTATATCCCCCTGTAATCTAAGGCTATCCTCCTCACTATTTACCACCCTACCAATTTTCGTATCATCTGCGAATTTACTGATCAATTCTCTGAATAGGTGAATGGGGTCATCAATCTCACCCAGGAAATATTTTTGTTCCTCTTCTAGCAGAAATTCTTCAACATTGTTAATAACCTTATGTGAAGACTTTGGGGGTGTTCTTACCAAAACAATTCTAACTGCGGAATGAGCTTGAAAATGGGAGAGAATCGCACTCATTTTTGGGTGAGCCCCCAGGTGCAATCGTATAGCACTTAGAAAAAAAGACGCAAATGCGATTCTTGCCAGCAGGGGGAGTGGGTGGAGCCTTTTCATGCTGGAAGATCGGCTGCAGAGCTGTAGGAATGCCATAGCGCAGGCGCCCCGATCTGTCATTCGCCCCCATGACCCATACATCACCCCCACCAATCACCCCTCCCCAGACATCGCCCCCCCCCCCCCCCCCCCCCCCCCCCCCCACCGCTCGCTGCCCAGGTCAATTGCCTCCCTGCCCCCAATCATTGCATTGGACGATTGCCACCCTGGCTGATTCCCCCCCCCCGATGCAGAGTACTCCTGTTCCCTCCCCACCATGAAGCTTCCCCCCGCCTCCCCACCATGAAGTTCCCCCCTGCCTCCCCATCATTGCCCAGCCCCATCATGGCCCCACCTCCGTCAGGCCCTGCCAGGATGGCAGTGCCCAAGGGACAATGCCCTGCCTTGCCCCCGACCACCCAAGTGCTTCAATAGCCTCTGGTCCCACCGATGAGCCCATCACATATGGTCCCCCTCGGTTGACCCACTCAGCTTCTGACTTACTGTCCATTTATGTAGCAATTCGGAACCTCAAGGATCTTTCTCTCCAAAGTGCCCAGTTTTGGGTTTTTGGTCCTACTTTCTGTCCAAACCTCTTGGGTAACATAAATTTAGGATCTATGACTTTTCTAAGTGTTCAGGTGGTTTACCTGAAGCTTTAAAATTTCCTCCCATATCTGAAGCTTTCTAGCACTCTTCAGTCTCTCAGCCAGACTCACTGTCTCTCTCTGGGGGATATCTTGGCTTGGCTGAATGTTTATTTATTGAGCGCTGCCAAGCATAGTGGCACAGAGGTTAGCACTGCTGCCTCACTGCGCCAGGGACCCGGGTTTGATTCCAGGCTTGGGTCACTGTGCGGAGTCTGCACGTTCTCCCCGTGTCTGCGTGGGTTTCCTCCGGGTGCTCCGGTTTCCTCCCACAGTCCGAAAGACGTGCTGGTTAAGTGCATTGGCCGTGCTAAATTCTCCCTCCGTGTACCCGAACAAGCGCCGGAGTGTGGTGACTAGGGGATTTGCACAGTAACTTCATTGCAGTGTCAATGTAAGTCTTACTTGTGACACTAATAAATAAACTTAAAATTAGATTTTACCCTTTAGTTCCATAACCTTTGCTTGTTTCTCTGACTTGAAGCCCATGCTCGCTGGATCAGGATTTTCTTCACAGACTGTTGTGTGTTTTAGAGCAGCTCTGAATGAACTTGAAGATTGATTTTCTGATTTCCTGTCTCTATTTTATCTATGGAGCAGCTTTGGAGTTTTTCAGCTGTTTTACAGGGTTCTGCAGTTTTAGTGCCACTTTTACACGCCTAACAGACAACCTTTTTTAAAGTTGAATTTTCAGTAGTTTGGGGTCCATCACCGCTGCCACAAGGTGGAATGTTGGATACTCTAGTTTCAGAATGTGATACAAAGAACAAAGAACAATACAGCACAGGAACAGGCCCTTCGGCCCTCCAAGCCTGCGCCGCTCCCTGGCCCCAACTAGACCATTCTTTTGTATCCCTCCATTCCCACTCCGTTCATGTGGCTATCTAGATAAGTCTTAAATGTTCCCAGTGTGTCTGCCTCCACCACCTTGCCTGGCAGCGCATTCCAGGCCCCCACCACCCTCTGTGTAAAATACGTCCTTCTGATATCCGTGTTAAACCTCCCCCCCTTCACCTTGAACCTATGACCCCTCGTGAACGTCACCACCGACCTGGAAAAAAGCTTCCCACCGTTCACTCTATCTATGCCTTTCATAATTTTATACACCTCTATTAGGTCACCCCTCATCCTCCGTCTTTCCAGTGAGAACAACCCCAGTTTACCCAATCTCTCCTCATAACTAAGCCCTTCCATACCAGGCAACATCCTGGTAAACCTCCTCTGTACTCTCTCTAAAGCCTCCACGTCCTTCTGGTAGTGTGGCGACCAGAACTGGAAGCAGTATTCCAAATGCGGCCGAACCAACGTTCTATACAACTGCAACATCAGACCCCAACTTTTATACTCTATGCCCCGTCCTATAAAGGCAAGCATGCCATATGCCTTATTCACTACCTTCTCCACCTGTGACGTCACCTTCAAGGATCTGTGGACTTGCACACCCAGGTCCCTCTGCGTATCTACACCCTTTATGGTTCTGCCATTTATCGTATAGCTCCCCCCTACGTTAGTTCTACCAAAATGCATCACTTCGCATTTATCTGGATTGAACTCCATCTGCGATTTCTTTGCCCAAATTTCCAGCCTATCTATATCCTTCTGTAGCCTCTGACAATGTTCCTCACTATCTGCAAGTCCAGCCATTTTTGTGTCATCCGCAAACTTACTGATCACCCCAGTTACACCTTCTTCCAGATCGTTTATATAAATCACAAACAGCAGAGGTCCCAATACAGAGCCCTGCGGAACACCACTAGTCACAGGCATCCAGCCGGAAAAAGACCCTTCCACTACCACCCTCTGTCTTCTGTGACCAAGCCAGTTCTCCACCCATCTAGCCACCTCCCCCTTTATCCCATGAGATCCAACCTTTTGCACCAACCTACCATGAGGGACTTTGTCAAACGCTTTACTAAAGTCCATATAGACGACATCCACGGCCCTTCCCTCGTCAACCATTCTAGTCACTTCTTCAAAAAACTCCACCAGGTTAGTGAGGCAGGACCTCCCTCTCACAAAACCATGCTGACTATCGTTAATGAGTTTATTCCTTTCTAAATGCGCATACATCCTATCTCTAAGAATCCTCTCCAACAACTTCCCGACCACGGACGTCAAGCTCACCGGCCTATAATTACCCGGGTTATCCTTCCTACCCTTCTTAAATAACAGGACCACATTAGCTATCCTCCAATCCTCTGGGACATCACCTGTGTCCAGTGACGAGACAAAGATTTGCGCCAGAGGCCCAGCGATTTCATCTCTCATCTCTCTGATGTTGCTATGTTCAAACAACAACTGGTTTGTTTTATGGAACTCAGCTATGTGTAGATTCTATGATTAGGGATTACACTGCTGAAGTCATGAACATTCTTCTGGCTCCTCTCTGGGTCATGTATCCTCCAGCCCCTCCAGGCACAGCGCTGCACTGGCCGGCAGAGGTACGATGTGGCGATGCCGGCATTGGACTGGGGCAAACACAGTAAGAAGTCTAACAACACCAGGTTAAAATCCAACAGGTTTATTTGGTAGCAAATGCCACTAGCTTTCGGAGCGTGCTGCTCCTTCATCAGGTGGAGTGGGAGATGTGCTCACAAACAGGGCATACAGAGACACAAACTCAATTTACAGAATAATGATTGGAATGCTAATCAATGTTAATACAGCTAATCAAGTCTTAAAGGTACAGACAATGTGAGTGGAGAGAGCATTAAGCACAGGTTAAAGAGATGTGTATAGTCTCCAGACACGACAGCTAGTGAGATTTTGCAAGTCCAGGCAAGTTGTGGGGGTTACAGATAGTGTGACATGAACCCAAGATCCCGGTTGAGGCCATCCTCATGTGTGCGGAACTTGGCTATCAGTTTCTGCTCAGCGACCCTGCAGTGTCGTGTGTCGTGAAGGCCGCCTTGGAGAACGCTTACCTGAAGATCAGAGGCTGAATGCTCGTGACTGCTGAAGTACTCCCCAACAGGAAGAGAACAGTCTTGCCTGGTAATTGTCGAGTGGTGTTCATTCATTCGTTGTCATAGCGTCTGCATGGTTTCCCCATTGTACCATGCCTCGGGACATCCTTTCCTGCAGCGTATCAGGTAGACAACGTTGGCCGAGTTGCAAGTGTATGTACCGTGTACCTGGTGGATGGTGTTCTCACGTGAGATGATGGCATCCGTGTCGATGATCGGGCACGTCTTGCAGAGGTTGCTGTGGCAGGGTTGTGTGGTGTCGTGGTTACTGTTCTCCTGAAGGCTGGGTAGTTTGCTGCGGACAATGGTCTGTTTGAGGTTGTGCGGCTGTTTGAAGGCAAGGAGTGGGGATGTGGGGATATCCTTGGCGAGATGTTCATCTTCATCGATGACATGTTGAAGGCTCCGCAGGAGATGTCGTAGCTTCTCCGCTCCGGGGAAGTACTGGACGACGAAGGGTACTCTGTCCACCGTGTCCCGTGTTTGTCTTCTGAGGAGGTCGGTGCGGTTTTTCGCTGTGGCGCGTCGGAACTGTCGAGCAATGAGTCGAGCACCATATCCTGTTCTTATGAGGGCATCTTTCAGCGTCTGGAGGTGTCTGTTGCGATCCTCCTCATCCGAGCAGATCCTGTGTATACGGAGGGCTTGTCCGTAGGGGATGGCTTCTTTAACGTGTTTAGGGTGGAAGCTGGAGAAGTGGAGCATCGTGAGGTTAACCGTGGGCTTGCGATACAGTGAGGTGCTGAGGTGACTGTCCTTCATGGAGATGCATGTGTCCAAGAATGCAACCGATTCCGGAGAGTAGTCCATGGTGAGTCTGATGGTGGGATGGAACTTGTTGATGTCATCATATAGTTGTTTCAGTGATTGTTCACCATGAGTCCAAAGGAAGAAAATGTCATCGATGTATCTAGTGTATAGCATCGGTTGAATGTCCTGTGCGGTGAAGAAGTCTTGTTCAAATCTGTGCATGAAGATGTTGGCATATTGAGGTGCAAATTTGGTCCCCATGGCTGTTCCGTGTGTCTGGATGAAGAACTGGTTGTTGAAGGTGAAGACATTGTGGTCCAGGATGAAGCAGATGAGTTGTAAAATTGCATCTGGAAACTGGCAGTTGTCAGCGTTGAGTACTGAGGCAGTTGCAGCAATGCCATCATCGTGGGGGATGCTGGTGTAGAGTGCGGAGACATCCATTGCGACGAGGAGTGCTCCTGGTTCAACTGTTCCATGTGTGCTGAGTTTCTGTAGGAAGTCCGTAGTGTCGCGACAAAAGCTGGGGGTTCTTTGTACAATGGGTTTCAGGATGCCCTCGGTACTGCAGCACTGTGCCTCAGCCTAAGTCCTGGGATTGCACTTGAGGTAAGTCCCAGAGTTCCTGGGGCCAGGAGAGTAGGGAATGACTTCAGGGGTCGATGGGGAGTTGGGGGTGGCGGGGGGGTGGTGGTCTCAGTGTCGCAGGGAATAGACTGGGATGGGAGGGAGGGAGGACTGGAATTCATAGGTCCCAGAGGGGAGGACACACCAAATCTGAAGGAGTCTTCAGCTTCCTGCCTGAGATGGAGATATGTTTATTTTTCAGTTTCCCACCCTGTTGTGAACCATGCCTAAAAATTGAGGCTGAGTGGGAAAAGGCCCCCTATGGCCCTTAATAGGGGAAAGGGTGGGTTTACCTCCAGAGACCCTGCCCGACCAAGACACAATGAAATTGCATCTTGATCATGGCAGGTGAGGTCCTGGAGGGGATCCCGTCCATATTCCAATACCCTCCACCCACCTCAGAACCGGCCTGGGGGAAGGTCAGGTCTGATCGAGGTCAGTGGCCCTCTTCTCAGCCTATGGTCCATTGTCCTAAGTGATTGAGTTTAATAGCTTGGCCTTCACCCACCTGAACAATTGGGTTGTGTCTGAATGTTGTTGAGTAGTTCAGCAGATGGCAATTCACACCCAGGCTACAGCCCGACCTGCTCTGAAATCTTTGTAAATCGCCAGGTGATGTTAAATAAATGTCGGCCATTTGAAAACCAGCTGTTTAGATCATTTGTGTCTTTTTAAAACTTATTCTGTGGCTTCAGCCCTCACAGTAAACAACGTCATTTTTTGATATAAAACTGGGTTATATAACATCCACAAGTATTCGTGCAAAACTCCTGTAGAAGAAACTTTGATGGACTTGACATTGTGTCTCGATGGCCGAAAAACACCTTCCCACCAGGTCCAGTTTTCTCAGCGTTCCAGGAGAGCGCAGAAACATTCGGAAACTCTCCTTGAAGGCATTGACATCATTCAGAATGGTGACCACTTGTCCATCAAGTTACATCATGCTCTGAGTCACAATGTCTGAATGATGAGGCAGAGCGACGGCAGAGAAGGAAAGAAAAAATGAAATCCTTTACTCTGGGTCCAATTCCGCGGGACGTCCTGCCTCATGTACCCAAAGATCCATAGAATGGGCCTGTCCAGTCACACAAAGACCCATGGCAGAAACTTGCGACTCTGGGAGAAGTCATCCTCAAATTGTGGGGCGGCCAATGATTTTGGAAGCTAATGAAGCTGTGGGGGCGATTCTTCCATCCTGCTATGCTGCTTTAATAGCATATCAGGCCCGGAGACATCAGCGGCAGCTGTTTTACGGGATTCATGCTGGACACCATGGCCTTTGCATGTCTCCGTGTCTTCTGGCGTGGAGCTGATTATTATATGGAAATGTCATGGAAATTGACATTTCCATATGATTAGCAGGCCTGGGAAGGTATTCTCCGGGTCCGCTAGCTTCCCACCCGCCCCCACGCCCACTGCCCCCCCCAAACCCCAACCAGGAGCTGTTCACTCCAGTGGCATTTACGACTGCTCCCATTAACAGGGAACAGGCGCCCAATCCCGCTGGAGGGAAGAGAGGCCATTGTGGCTTCCTCGGGAGGTCGGGGGGGTAAGGAAGGGGTGCCCCTTGGGCAATGCCAAACTGGCACCCTGGCATTGCCCACTGGCAGTGCCAAAAAGGGGGGGGTGGGGCCAGAGGGGGCGGGGCATACTGGGAGGCCTACTGGGGGGGGAGGGGGCGATCAGTGGGGGGGAATCCACCGCCACTCTGCAAGTGGGAGAGGTGGGAGAGGAAGAGAGGATGGCGATTGGGGCTGGCCATCGGTGTGGGGGCGTTTGGGGCTGGTCATCGCAGGGGGGTGTTGGTTGGGATTTCGGGGGGGGATTGGGGCTGACTGGGGGCGGGGAGGACATCGGAGCTGATCTGGGGAGGTCTGGGAGGCCAGCGATCGGGGGGGGGGGTTGGGGGAGGGGGGGGGGGTGCGGGGGGAGGTCGGAAGGCCAGCAATGGAGGGTCGTGGGGTTGGCCAGCGATTGGGAGGCTGGCCATGCAAGGCTACTGTGCATGTGCCGATCTCCGCTATGACAGATTGGCGCATGCCCAATGGTCTGCTCAGTGCTATGCTGCCGGCCTCTCCAGCGGGAATAGGCCCCGCCCTCTACTTCCCAGAGTGAATCCCGCTCAGGCACTCGGCAATGCACAGTGTGTCGGAAATTTGCTCAGTTAACTACGAAATAACCAGCAGGATTTAATCCTGTTTTCCCACACATTGGGAACTTTGAATTTTTTTGGGAGAATCCCGGCCTGTATTCCTGTAGCCACAAATCACACTTCTGGACTCAGATATTTTTATTTTTATGATCTCAGATATGTTTGTTTTTTGTGAGAATGAGTTCTGTAAGTTTTTTAATTTTGTTCTCAATGTGATCGAACAGGTTGGCCTTGGTACGTTGGTTTTTCAGGATCAACAGGAGCAGTAGGAACTGGAATGTAAAGCAGGGGGTTTTACTGAGAAATAGCTAATCTCAGAGAGTATATCCTCAGTCTGAAACCCTTTAACACTGCTGAAACACTGCTGCCCACTAGATGTCAGTGTAATCATTCTCTCTGATGTGACAGCTAATCCTTTATTCATTTGAACAATTCAGAGCTCGAGCGTTGAGTCGCAGGTCACATAAAACCTTTTGAGCATGAATGCTTAAAATTAACAAAGGGATAAGGAGCAGAGAGATTGGAGGTGTACATATTAACCTGTCGTTCCTGTAGAGTCAGTAAGAAGTTTAACAACACCAGGTTAAAGTCCAACAGGTTTATTTGGTAGCAAAAGCCACATAAGCTTTCGGAGCTCGAGCGTTCCTGTAGAGTACCAGAGATGGTATGAAGGACAATTTTCATTGATATTAACCCTTTATTGCACTGTTTGTGGAAGAGCAACAATGAGGGTGGGGAGATTATTGTGGGGCCAGCAGGACCCTGGAGATTTCTCTGAGAGTTTGGGATCAGTCCCGAATGGTCCCTCACAGGGTCTCCAGTTTGACTGATCTGCATCCATTTCCATTGGGTGGAATGTCTCTTCATGTCTCTGAGGTCCCTATCTGCTTCGAGAGGACGACCATCATCCCGGTACCAAAGAAAAGTCAGGCAGCGTGCCTTAATGACTATCGGCAGGTGGCTCTGACATCCATCATCATGAAGTGCCTCGAAAGGTTAGTCATGGCACAAATCAATTCCAGCCTCCCGGACTGCTTGGATCCACTGCAGTTCACCTATCGCCACAACAGGTCCACAGCAGATGCCATCTCCCTGGCCCTGCACTCAACTCTGGAACACCTAGGTAACAAAGACACTTATGTCAGACTCCTACTTGTTGACTACAGCGCAGCCTTCAACACCATTATTCCTACAAAACTCATCTCCAAACTCCATGGCCTGGGGCTCTGCTCCTCCCTCTGCGACTGGATCCTAGACTTCCTAACCCACAGACTGCAATCAATAAGGACACCTCCTCCACGATCATCTTTAACACAGGTGCCCCACAAGGCTGTGTCCTCAGCCCCTTACTATACTCCTTATACACCAATGATCGTGTGGCCAAATTCCCCTCCAACTCGATTTTCAAGTTTGCTGATGACACCACCGTATTGGGTCGGATCTCAAACAATGATGAGACGGAGTACAGGAATGAGATAGAGAATCTGGTGAACTGGTGCGACAACAATAATCTCTCCCTCAATGTCAACAAAATGAAGGAGATAGTCATTGACTTCAGGAAGTGTAGTTGAGGACATGCCCCTGTCTACATCAATGGTTGAGAGTTTCAAGTTTCTAGGTGTCCAGATCACCAACAACTTGTCCTGATGCTATAGTTACGAAAGCTCACCAACGCCTCTATTTTTTCAGGAGGTTAAGGAAATTTGGCATGTCCGCTACAACTCTCACCAACTTTCACAGATGCACCATAGAAAGCATTCTTTCTGGATGTATCACAGCTTGGTATGGCTCCTGCTCTGTTCAAGACTGCAAAAAAACCACAAAGGGTTGTGAATGAAGCCCAGTCCATCACTCAAACCAGCCTCGCACCCATTGACACTGTCGACACTTCCCGCTGCCTCGAAAAAGTAGCCAGCATAATTAAGGGCCCCACGCACCCCAGGGACATTCTCTCTTCCACCTTCGTCCGTCGGGAATAGGATACAACCGTTTGAGGTCACGTACCAACCTACTCAAGAGCAACTTCTTCCCTGCTGCCATCAGACATTTGAATGGACCTACCTTGCATTAATCTTTCTCGACTCCCTAGCTATGACTGTAACACTACATTCTGCACTCTCTCCTTTCCTTCTCTATGAATGGTATGCCTTGTCTGTGTAGTGTGCAAGAAACAATACTTTTCTGTATGCCAATACAGTAATAATAAATCAAATAGAAAAGAAAATGTGGAAATATCAACACTATAATATCACACATTCACCACAGTAACATCCAAATAACACACATTGTCCACAGTAACATCCAAATAACACACATCCAGCACAGTAACATCCAAATAACACACATCCACCACAGTAACATCCAAATAACACACATTGTCCACAGTAACATCCAAATAACACACATTGTCCACAGTAACATCCAAATAACACACATCCAGCACAGTAACATCCAAATAACACACATCCACCACAGTAACATCCAAATAACACACATTGTCCACAGTAACATCCAAATATCACACATTGTCCACAGTAACATCCAAATAACACACATTGTCCACAGTAACATCCAAATAACACACATCCAGCACAGTAACATCCAAATAACACACATCGAGTACAGTAACATCCAAATATCACACATTCAACATAGTAACATCCAAATAACACACATTGTCCACAGCAACATCCAAATAACACACATCCAGCACAGTAACATCCAAATAACACACATCCAGCACAGTAACATCCAAATAACACACATTGTCCACAGTGAAGTAGGCAATTTTCCAAAAGCCACATTGGCACCATTCATAACGTGCCTACAATGCAGAGGGGAGCACCCGGATGGATATTCGTTCAAACCCCCTCTGCACAGCTGAGAGACCTTTAAATTTCAAAGCCAACGAAAGATCCTTATTCTGCCCAGCAACAGCACGAAGCTGCATTTTAAACCGGCCTTTGGCCAAGGAAGATTGGGATATCTGCGAGTCAAGACCGAGAGTGGGCTATATGGCATAACCAGACTATCAATAAAATATTACAGGAATAAAATGGCCAAGGCAGGCAAAGAAACTTAACAAACTAGGGTAAAAGGAATAAAAGATTAGATTAAATCTCCCTACACACAGCAGGACAAAATGACATTAACACCTAATCTCGCAAGCAGGGAACACAGACACAAAACAATGAGGTCAATTCAGATAAGGGGACACATAGAGGGGATAATGGGAAACACATTAAAACACCGGGGCAAGAACAGGTAGTCCCATTAACAGAAACACACACCATACAAATGCAAATTGACAAGCCTCCCAGAGAACTTCCTGACCCGACAGACCACTTTATACATATTGTAAAAATGCATAATCAAATGTTCCCGCTCGAATTTGGATCCCTATAAAGATCCAGAGCTGATGTGAAAGGATTGAGATCAACGTGGCCAAGCACTGTTTCTAAGCTGGCTACAGGGGTCTCCCTGGGTACCCAGTAATTGTACAATAAAGAAAAACACTTTGAACTTTGCCTTGCGACTCGACCTCTTTGAATGCACTGGTACAAGGGATTTTTCCCTACAACAAATGGCGTAGTCGTCTCAGGATTTGATATCTGACTTCTGACTGGTGGCCACGGTCTGGAAGCCGGGATCAAATTTAAACGAATCTGATAAAAATCCGGAGCAGTCAAGGGCGAGTACAAGTCTCCGTTCAAAGTGAGGTACCTTTAAGGGTTAGGGTTTGTCTGTGTTAAATATTGTTGTCTTGTAGAACTGTATAATCTTGCCTAAGTTTTTAAATTGAAGGTACAGGTCAGAACGACCGCGTGGAAGAAGGTAAGTAACTTTAATAGGAATAGAGGACCAGAGGTAAAGATAACAGGTTTTGGGCTATTTGATAACGGGAATAAGGAATTAAGACTAATATAAAGATAAGAACCGCATGCAGAACTAATTGGTGTAACTAACCCAGGATTGTAGACGAAACCGCTGTCTGTGCCAAGGCAATAGGACAAGGGAGTGCTTGACTCAAGGTGCCCTACCCTAAACTGGACGATAAGAGGAGAAATCTCCCATGCTAAGGTTGGGTTTTGAAGCGGGCGCTAAGAGGCACAGGCACTCAGGGTGCAAGGCACGGACAGTGTAAATCGGGTAACAACACAGACTCTGAAGGGACGAACAACTTCAGAGTCGATACAGTTACTAATTATAACAGGGGCTTTTATAACAGTTACATATGTGTAAGTGTTGAGGAAAAGGGGACCCGATCCATCCTGACCAAGAGACACGACGACGGAGGATCCATTAGGGACCCGGGCGGAGTTTGATAACCTTGTTCGTCTGTAGGGAACACCGCAGTCCATAGCAGGGTACCAGGTTTTGGGGTACCGGATCAACCTTGCTAGTGGAGGTGGTGGCCAAGCGGGAGGCGTTGTACTTAAAGGGGCTGGGGACAGGGGCCGACAAACCCACTAAAAAACCAGCACACATCCCAATAAGACAACACAAAATAGACCAAGCGTGAGATGTCAGGAATAGTTGGGGGAGCACAGGGGAAGAGACCCACTGGGACCCCACTACGAGACCCTACAGCAATACAGACGGTGCTGGAGCAGTATCAGTGACAGGAGATAAGAGAGAGAGTTGGGGCACTTTTACTGTTGGAACCAGCATACGGGGGTTGCAGGACTGCTAGACAGAAAAATGGCAGACCACGTTGTTAAGGGAGAAACTGCAGTAGCTCTCATTTTGAAGTATCTGTTAGCCAGAGAAGCGATTGTTGCAAAGATGAAAGGGAACGGGTGGAACGCATCACAAACTTTAGAAGATCAAAGAAAGTGGGTAGACGGAGTTAAACGGGACAAAACAAAAGTAATGGGAGTAATGTTAGTGACCCAGTTAGCTGGACTAATTGAGAAGGTAAATGCCTCAATGGAGGAGAGACACAAAGAGACAGAACAAATTAAGGTATTGCAGGAGAGAGTGAGGGAATTAGAACACAGAAGCCACACTGCGGAGATAACGCAGAGATCAGAGGAAACGGACCCTCGGCGCTCATACGAGTCAGTGCAGAAACATACAACCGCTCCAGCATCAGAAGGAGACATAAAAAATTATAATCTAGCGCCAGTCACCAGAGGAGGGACGTTAGCACAACCAAAAGCAACCTATAAGCCTTTTACCCCAGGGGAAAGGCAGCAGATTATGGCATCCCTAGGGAAGTTAAAACCCAGAAGCGCAAACCTGGGATTTTGGGGCGAATTGGATTCACTCTGGGTAGGACACCAGTTACATTTAAGGGACATACACCAGCTGGTCAGGGCAGCCTGTCCAGCGGATAAATGGAGGTTGGTGGCAGGAGGGCCAGCGGCCCAAGCAGCACAGGACTATAATGGAGGAAGGTGGACACATGCCGTTCCTACAACGGCTGAGATAGACGACCAGCAGGCACCCTTTACATTATTTAAGACCGAAATCCAACGAGTCTTAGGGAACTCCCCCACTAATTGGAGCAGGATCACAAATACTAAACAAGGACAGGGGGAAAGTGCATCGGAATTTGGAGAGAGATTATTCCAGGTATATAGGGAGTGTTCAGGACAGGACAATGTGGATAGGAGAGACAGGGCTTTTATCCAGGCATTCAAGGACGGGCTATCAGAGGTACACCAAGAAATCCTTAAGATGGGGGTGATAGCATCCCAAGACTATGACGAGCTAGTCGAGTGGACTAGCGGGATAAAAGAAGGGAAGGTTGCCCAGGCAAAGCCCAGACGAGAGAGAACTGGAACCCCCCATAACGGAGATAAGGGGAGAACCGGGTTCAGCTGCTACACATGTGGCCAGCCAGGGCATACGGCTAGATTCTGCAGGGAAGCACCATTCAAAGGGAAACCCGAGAATGGCGGGCCCCGCTGTGACCACTGCCACAAGGCAGGGCACACCGAGGCAACATGTTGGGGGAAACATGGGAGACCCCGAGACAACTATAGACCTACCCCGGGGGCACCACATTCCCGGAATCCACTAGGGTGACTAGAAGAGACCCCAAACCAGGGAGATGGGAGACAAGAGAGGATTAGTGTAGCCACGCCCACAGAAGACAGTGAATCCCGACAAAAGCCGGTGTCCATCCACTCCACTTATCGGCCAACACTGGTCGAAATCTCACAACCCGTAGCTCCCATCCAAAACAGGAAAGAGGGAGAGAGAATATATGTAGAAGCCCTGGTAGGGGGGAGGGAATGCCACATGTTAGTAGATACGGGAGCAGCCATATCAATTACAAACCTACCCCTGCCACTGACAAACACAAGAATACACATAACCGGGGTAGGGGGAGAGAGAATACCCGCCTATCTTAGTGAAACCACACTAGTAGAAATCAACCACAAGTATATTCCAATGCAATTTTACGTTTGTCAGAATAATGAGGGCACAATCATGGGGAACGATTTAATGAGGGAATACCAGGTGCTGATAGATTGTGGGAAAGGGAAACTAATTTGTCCACAACCTGACGGTAGGAAGACCGGAATAGGGACATTAGCTAGCCACCTGGGGACGGTTGGGATAGCCACCATAGTGGCCCGAGATTGGGATCAGGAAAAAGAAGGGTTCGGAGCCATCTGCGCTTCCATTCCCGAAGCCTGGGCTAGGACGAAATTAGATACCGGACTAACCGACACAGAACCGATAAAAGTCCCAGGACCGGAACACAAGCCCCACCGACAATACCCTATCAAGAGAGAAGCGCAAGGGGCAGTGGTAGAAATAGTCAAGGGTTTAATAGAAAAGGGAATCCTCAGGGAAACCACCAGTACCACCAATTCCCCCACATGGCCAGTTATAAAACCTGACGGGAGCTACCGGCTCACCATCGATTACACAGGTTTGAACAAGGTAACACCTAAATTACACCCCATTGTGGCAAACCCCTCGACTATTTTAAACGGATTGGCACAAGACCACAAAATTTTCACGGTGCTAGATATAGCAAATGGGTTCTGGTCCCTTCCATTGGACCCAGAATCCCAAAACAAATTCGCCTTCACTGTGGGAGAGAAACAGTACACATGGACTCGCCTCCCACAGGGATTTCATAACAGTCCTGCCATATTTCACAGAACAATGAGCGATATCCTGAGTAGGGTGAAATTGCATGAGGACAATACAGTCCTCCAGTATGTGGACGATGTGTTAATAGCGTCCAAAACAGAAAAAGGGCACAAGGCAGCCCTGTATGCAGTACCAGAAGGATTGGCAAAAGCCGGGCTGAAAGTCAGCCCACATAAGGCACAAATTGCAAAACCCCAGGTCCTGTACTTAGGACACCTAATTTCCCAGGGAATTAAAGAAATGCCCGCAGACCGCAAAACCGTGATTAAAGAAATGCCGCGACCAGTTACAGTAAGAGGGGTCCGAAAAGTTTTAGGACTATTCAATTACAGTAGGAGTTTTATCCCTGACTTTGCAAGAATCGCAGAGCCAATTCAGAGACTAGTGAAGGGAGGAAAGCCAGCCTTGGAAAGTATAGAGTGGAGACAAGAGCAAGAGACAGCACGGTAGCACAGTGGTTAGCACTGCTGCTTCACAGCTCCAGGGACCTGGGTTCGATTCCCAGCTTGGGTCACTGTCTG
This sequence comes from Mustelus asterias, assembly GCF_964213995.1. Lineage (NCBI taxonomy): Eukaryota > Metazoa > Chordata > Chondrichthyes > Carcharhiniformes > Triakidae > Mustelus > Mustelus asterias. The sequence continues at coordinate 46,403,445 of NC_135825.1, read as the reverse complement.
TGTGGAGTTTGCACATTCTCCTCGTGTCTGCGTGGGTTTCTTCCGGGTGCTCCGGTTTCCTCCCACAGTCCAAAGATGTGCGGGTTAGGTTGATTGGCCATGTTAAAAAATTGTCCTTAGTGTCCTGGGATGCGTAGGTTAGAGGGATTAGTGGGTAAATATGTAGGGATATGGGGGTAAGGCCTGGGTGGGATTGTGGTCGGTGCAGACTCAATGGGCCGAATGGCCTCTTTCTGTACTGTAGGGTTTCTAAGATTCTAAGATATGCAGAGTTGAAAGCTAGGTTAATTTCAGCCCCAGGGCTGGGACTGCCAGATGGAAGCAAGAAGTTCCACATCTTCTGTGACAACCAGGACGGCTTCTATTCTGCCGTAGTGGCACAGACTCATGGAGATAGAAAGAGACCCGTAGGGTATTATTCAACGGCTGAGGGACCAGTAGTCACCGGGATGCCCAGGTGCATAGCCACCCTAGATTGTGCAGCATGGGCTGTGAGGATAAGTGAGCCCATTGTCATGACAGGAGATATTGTGCTACACACAAAACATACATTGGTAGAGATGCTAAACACGGGCAAACTCAAAACAGTCTCAAATATAAGGAGGGCAAGGTGGGAGGCCACACTCCTACCACCTAACAAGTCAGTCACCATCATTAGGGACACGGGAGAAAATCCCGCGGAAGGGATTTTAGATATTGGAGAAGCGCACAGCTGTGGAGAAATTGACAAAGATAACAAGGAAGGAAAGATTAGAGACGAACCCCTTCCAACAGCAGATAAGACCTTCTATGTGGATGGGTCCCGCAAATATGTATCCGGATCACCAAGGACAGGGTGGGCAGTAGTAGACCAGAACCTGGAAACCCTAGAATCAGGAAGGATCGACGGGGGTCAGTCCGCTCAGGTAGCAGAATTAGTTGCCCTCACCCAAGCCTTAAGATTAGCAGCAGGGAAAACAGTAAATGTGTATACAGACAGCCAATATGCGTTTGGTGTGATCCATGATTACATGCCCACATGGGGGAGAAGGGGGTTCATTACTACAGGAGGTACCCCCATTAAACACCAACAGCAGATAAGGGCGCTGCTAGCAGCTAGTGAGCAGCCTACAGAGGCCGCAGTAATTAAAATAAAAGCCCACCAGCGGGAACCCGGAAGGGATACCCCGGGGTGGATTCATTTCAAAGGGAATCAAGCCGCAGACACAGCAGCACAGCAAGCACTAGAAAACAGCGACATTAAAAGCCTGCCCCTTGCAGCGATAGTGGTAGAATCGGAAGAAACTGACATACAGAAATTACATGGGGACATTACACAGCAAGAACGAGATAGATGGGAGGAGCTGGGCGCAGTTAAAAGGACTGACGGGGTGTGGAGAAAAGATAACCGGGTATTGGCGCCAGGATGTATCCAGAACACATTACTGGAACTACACCACGGGCTTCCCCATACAGGCAGGGATGCAATGATACAGAGCCTGGGGAGAGAGTGGTGGTGGAAAGGATTGGGACGAGATGTGGCCACATACTGCCGCAGATGCACTATATGTGCCCAGCACAACCCCGGGAAGCCCATAAAGGTAAAGATGGGACACCAACCCAGACCGAAGGGACCCTGGGAACAGATACAAATGGACTTCATAGGACCATTGCCCCCCTCTCACGGGAAAACATACTGCCTGGTAATAGTAGATCAATTCACCAGGTGGGTAGAAGCATTCCCCACAACCAATTGTACAGCCCTAACGGTAGCCAGGATATTGGCAGCAGAAGTCATTCCCCGATGGGGGATGCCAATTCAAGTTGATTCGGACCAGGGAACACATTTCACAGGAAAGGTTATGAAAAACATTTGCCAACTATTAGGAATAAAACAGAAATTTCACATCCCCTATCATCCACAAAGTTCCGGGATGGTGGAGAGGATGAATCGGACTCTAAAAATACCATGGCAAAAGCAATGCAATCCTCAGGTAGAAATTGGACAGACGTCCTACCTGCAGTTCTGATGAGGCTTAGGGCGACCACAAATCGAACTACCGGCTTGACTCCATACGAGCTGATGACCGGGCGAGCAATGCACTTACCCGAAAACATTATTACAGGCTGGACAGATGTGGGTCCGATAAGGGATAAGATCCGTCAATACATCCGAGACCTTAGCACCCAATTGAAGGGGATGCGCCGGTCCGTAATTTTTAATCAGGCACAGGTCGATACAGAGGAGGACTCAGAAATATTACCAGAGGTCCCAAAGGCCGGGAGCCGGGTATTAACAAAAGTGCTTCCTGCAAAACCAGGATTTGCCTCAAGATGGCACGGACCTTACGAGGTCATTATTAGCGGAGATACCTGTGCCTGTATAGATATAAGGGGCCAGGGGGTCTGGAAACACTGGACCCAATTAAAGCTGTATGAAGACAAATGAACTAAAGAATACCGTTTTCGTTCATTCAAATTCCACAGGAACCAGGACCAGATCTACTATCAAGACGTCGGAACAAATTACTTTTAATTTGATTGCCTGTTTATTTTCTGTATATACTATAACTGTAAAAATACTGTTGAGAAAAAAAACGATATGGGAACAGGGACATATTTGATAATAACCATGACCATTGTAAATACGCTCCAACACATGGGGGTTAGGGGAGCAGAACCCCCAATCATGGAAGGAAACCTATTCCTGAAAACACACATCCAGATCTATGGGAATAGGACCGCTTGTTACCCTTCAGCGCGATCAGTAAACTCCCTATTCATCGCAACACCAGGGTGGCTCCCACAAGAATTATTCACTATTGACACATTGGGGGCACCCTGCAAGGAACATATTGGGTACTTTAAACAAGGGATACAAGGAAGGTGTATAGAGCTCACTGAGCCGGGAATTCTAAGGGGGATGGGACCCCAACAGGAGGAGACACATGGGAACTACCCACAATGTTTTAAGGGAGAGGGATGGGGGTGCGTGCATGCCTTTCTCCCTAAAAATGATTCGTGCGCTGAGGCACATTGTGCTCTCCAGGAGTGCCGGGTCCGGGAAGGACACTTCACTTGTGACTGCAAGCAACAAAAATGCATTGCAGTCACCGCGGGTAGGCAGCTTATGTGTGGCAAGTGCAACGGCACCCACGTAAGCTCAGCCTCGGGGACATACCCATTTGATTCTCACCAAGCGGTACAATCAAGTGGACAGTCCCGGGGGAGGGAAGGTCCCACAAGATGGGACCATGTGGTCAAACGACCCCGGGGTAATGCATGTTATCGGGTTAAAGAAGGTTACGTGTTTTTATTCAAAAATGTATACATGACGGCCACAGACAGGCCTCCAAGGTTCTTTTCCGTAGGGACAATCAGACCTCTCACGGTTCCGTGCCCAAGCGAGGGACATGTCCAGAAACGCATAGTGACCAGGGCCATCAGCGCAGAATTCTGCGCCGACTGGCAGGCCCCTGTCACATTAGGGTCTTCTCTGGGGTATGGATTTCTGGGGACACTATCCCTAGGAGGCGCCGCAGGGGTGATCAGCGCCAGTAATAGGAATTTCTTCATATGTGGACTGACCATTTTAGGAAACAACACCCGACAAGCACTGGGTGCAATTGACCAAGAACTCGCAGAACTCAGACTATACACACAGCAAACGAGATATGCAGTAGACTATCAGCTAGCCAGACAAGGAGGGGTATGCACCATCATCAAAGGAAAATGCATCACATATGTACACGACGAGGCATTAAACATAACAGCAGCCATGTCCGGGATACAAAAGCAATTGGATAGCTTTAAACAGGGATTAACAGGGACTGATGGGTGGTTAGGGTGGCTGTTTAACACAGTTTGGGGAGCATACATTATGAAGGGATTAATCTTAGTAGTAGCCATCCTGTTCACACTCTGCCTGGGCCTAACCTGTATTAAAGTGATATGTGCAAATATTACATCAAGAATGCTACCCACTGCCAGTATCCAGATGCAAGAATTTAACCACGTCACAGAGGAAGAGGAACAACGGCAAGGACGACATCTGTACAAGTCACTGTACCTCTGAAGATCGTCCATGGGGGGTCAGCCATGAATGGGACCCCCTGGACGAGAGGAGGGACTGAAGTAGGCAATTTTCCAAAAGCCATATTGGCACCATTCATAACGTGCCTACAATGCAGAGGGGAACACCCGGATGGATATTCGTTCAAACCCCCTCTGCACAGCTGAGAGACCTTTAAATTTCAAAGCCAACGAAAGATCCTTATTCTGCCCAGCAACAGCACGAAGCTGCATTTTAAACCGGCCTTTGGCCAAGGAAGATCGGGATATCTGCGAGTCAAGACCGAGAGTGGGCTATATGGCATAACCAGACTATCAATAAAATATTACAGGAATAAAATGGCCAAGGCAGGCAAAGAAATTTAACAAACTAGGGTAAAAGGAGTAAAAGATTAGATTAAATCTCCCTCCACACAGCAGGACAAAATGACATTAACACCTAATCTCGCAAGCAGGGAACACAGACACAAAACAATGAGGTCAGTTCAGATAAGGGGACACATAGAGGGGATAATGGGAAACACATTGAAACACCGGGGCAAGAACAGGTAGTCCCATTAACACAAACACACACCATACAAATGCAAATTGACAAGCCTCCCAGAGAACTTCCTGACCAGACAGGCCACTTTATACATATTGTAAAAATGCATAATCAAATGTTCCCGCTCGAATTTGGATCCCTATAAAGAACAACAGTAACATCCAAATATCACACATTGTCCACAGTAACATCCAAATAACACACATTGTCCACAGTAACATCCAAATAACACACATTGTCCACAGTAACATCCAAATAACACACATTGTCCACAGTAACATCCAAATAACACACATTGTCCACAGTAACATCCAAATAACACACATTGTCCACAGTAACATCCAAATATCACACATCCACCACAGTAACATCCAAATAACACACATTGTCCACAGTAACATCCAAATAACACACATTGTCCACAGTAACATCCAAATAACACACATTGTCCACAGTAACATCCAAATAACACACATTGTCCACAGTAACATCCAAATAACACACATTGTCCACAGTAACATCCAAATAACACACATCCAGCACAGTAACATCCAAATAACACACATCCACCACAGTAACATCCAAATAACACACATTGTCCACAGTAACATCCAAATAACACACATCCACCACAGTAACATCCAAATAACACACATTGTTCACAGTAACATCCAAATAACACACATTGTCCACAGTACCATCCAAATAACACACACTGTCCACAGTAACATCCAAATAACACACATCCACCACACTAACATCCAAATAACACACATCCACCACAGTAACATCCAAATAACACACATTGTCCACAGTAACATCCAAATAACACACATTGTCCATAGTGACATCCATATAACACACATCCATCACAGTAACATCCATATAACACACATCCACCACAGTAACATCCATATAACACACATCCACCACAGTAACATCCATATAACACACATCCAGCACAGTAACATCCAAATATCACACATCCACCACAGTAACATCCAAATAACACACATTGTCCACAGTAACATCCAAATAACACACATTGTCCACAGTAACATCCAAATAACACCCATTGTCCACAGTAACATCCAAATAACACACATTGTCCACAGTAATATTGAAACAATGCACATTGTCCACAGTAATATTGAAACAATACACATTGTCCACAGTAATATTGAAACAATACACCTCTACCAAAGTGATGTTTGTTAATGGCCAACACTTGATACCAATCTTTTCTTAAAAGCATGGAAAAATGTTTTTTCACAGGCGGTAGGGACTGGTGGGTGGAGGGTCCACGCAGTCTGAAGTCCCCATGCTGATGAAACTAGCTGATTCGACATGTTTTGAGCACTCTTCCATTAAGCTTAATACAGATTCGCCTTCTGGCGGCCAATTGGTATCTAGGTTGCACTGAGCAAGTGGGTTTGGGCCAAAATCTCTTTATTTGTGTAGAGGTCTAACTGGTGAAGCACAAAGCAGTTTGGCACGGAACCAGATGGACCCCATTCCCAAGTCTCCTTCCTCGACAGTCCCTCCCTCAGTTGACGATGATTTACTTCCACTCTAAAAATTAGTTCTCAGGTGACTGAGGAGCCCAATGCCTGACCCACAGAGCCTGTCACAGGGTGGGGCAGACAGTGGTTGGGGGAGCAGGTTGAGGTGCCCAGGTTGCCGTGCCCTCCATTCGCTGTCAATGTTTGGCTTCAGCTTGCTCTCGGCAGTGAAACTCGAGGTGTTCAGCTTCTTCCTCCACTTTGGGCAGTCTTGGGTCAACAATTCCAAGGTGTCAATGAGAATGTTGTACTTTTTCAAGGAGGTTTTGAGGGTGTCCTTGAAGGGCTTCCTCTGCCCTCCTGGGGCTCGTTTCCTGTGTCGAAGCTTTGAATAGAATGCTTGTTTTGGGAGTCTCGTGTCAGGTATGCAGACATGTCCCACTCAGCGGAGCGGATTGAGTGTGGTCAATGCTTTGATGCTGGGCTGTTGATCTGAGCGAGAACACCGAGGTTGGTGTATCTATCCTGCTGATGGATTTGCAGGATGTTGCAGAGACAGCACTGTGCTTTTTCTCCAGGGTTTTGAGATGTCTGCTGTGCATTATCCACATCTCTGAACCCGACAGGAGAGTGGGAATCACTACTGCTCTGCAGACCATGAGCTTGGTGTCGGGTCTGAGGTCCTGGTCTTCAAACATTCTCTTCCTGAGGCAATTGAAGGATGCACAGGACTGAAGGTTGTGTTGAACCTTGTTGTTAATGTGGCCCTTGACGATGGTAGGCTCCCAAGGAATGAAAAGTGGTCCACGTTGTCCAAGGCTTCACCATGGATTTTGATAACCAGGGGAGCAGTGCAGTGTGCTGGGAGCAGATTGGTCGAGGACCTTTGTCTTTCGGAAGATTTATGTAAGGCCCATGCTCTCATATGCCTCGGTGAAGGTGTTGACGATGGCATTGTGCTGTGATTAAAAATAAATTGTGCCAACTTTGTTTCCACAGACCCCTGGTCTGTTTTTTTCATTCCATTTTTGAAAACTTGGACTGCTCGCTCCACTAATCCATCTGATGATGGATGGTCCAGAGCCGTGCAGACTCCGTTTGTTTTCATAAATATCCTGAACTCTCCACTGGTAAATGGGATTCGATTGTCTGTCACAAAGATCCTGTGAGTGCTAGAAGACTGACTAAGTCTCTCTATCATGCTCTGTGGTGAACACATCAGGTGCACCTCCATCCACTTAGAGTGGGGTGCCGATTAGTAACAAAAACATTGAGCCCATAAATGGTCCTGCGAAATCCATATGTACCCAAACCCATGGTCTTCCTGGTCATTTCCAGGGGTGTAGGGAAGCTACTGGTGGTGCCTTCTGGTTTTCTTGGCAGATTCTGCATGTTTTTAACCATTTTCTCTCTGTCCCCATCTATTCTGGGCCACCAGACGGAGCTTCATGCTAACATCTTCATTTTTGATATGCCTGGGTGGCCATTATGAAGTTATTGGAGGATAGGTCTTTGGGCGGGATGTGGGATAACTACCCAGGCTCCCCATAGGATAATGCCGTCTTCTATGCCTAATTCCAGGTACTTTGTCGTATACGGCTTCAAATCTTGTGCCCGACATTCTTGTATTCCTCTATTTAATATTACATAACTTTGTCAATGTGTGATTGTTCTGAGTCCAAGTCTTTGTTTTGTCGAAATTGGTAAGGTATCCTTAAAATTTAATGTCATTATGACTTTGTCCATTTTCGGTGGTGAGGGTAAGCTTGTGGGGAAAGGGAGACGACACAGGGCGTCTGCATCGGCGATTTGTGTCCCTGGTCTATGCTCCAGGGTGTAGTCACATAAGAACATAAGAAATAGGAGCAGGAGTTGGCCATCTGGCCCTTCGAGCCTGCCCCGGCATTCAACAAGATCATGGCTGATCTGAAGTGAATCAGTTCCACTTACCCGCCTGCTCCCCATATCCCCTAATTCCCTTATCGATCAGAAAACTATCTACCCGTGATTTAAACATATTCAACGAGGAAGCCTCCACCACTTCAATGGGCAGAGAATTCCAGAGATTCACTACCCTCTGAGAGAAGAAGTTCCCCCTCAACTCTGTTCTGAACCGGCCCCCCCTTATTTTGAGGCTGTGCCCTCTAGTTCTGGTTTCCCTTCTAAGTGGAAAGAATCTCTCCACCTCTACCCTATCCAGCCCCTTCATTATCTTATATGTCTCTATAAGATCACCCCTCATCCTTCTAAACTCCAACGAGTACAGACCCAATCTGTTTAATCTCTCCTCATAAGCTACACCCCTCATCTCCGGTATCAACCTGGTGAACCTTCTCTGCACTCCCTCCAAGGCCAATATATCCTTTCGCAAATAAGGGGACCAAAACTGCACACAGTACTCCAGTTGCGGCCTCACCAGTGCCTTGTACAGTTGCAGCAAGACCTCCCTGCTTTTATATTCTATCCCCCTCGCGATAAAGGCCAACATTCCATTCGCCTTCTTGATCACCTGCTGCACCTGCAGACTGAGTTTTTGCGATTCGTGCACAAGGACCCCCAGGTCCCTCTGCACAGTCGCACGATGTAATTTTTCTCCATTTAAATAATATTCCAATTTACTATTATTTCTTCCAAAGTGGATAACCTCACATTTGCTAACGTTATATTCCATCTGCCAGATCCTCGCCCACTCGCTCAGCCTATCCAAATCTCTCTGCAGACTTTCCGCGTCCTCCACACAATTCGCTTTCCCACTCACCTTCGTGTCATCAGCAAACTTGAATACCCTAGATTCAGTCCCCTCCTCCAGATCATCTATGTAAATGGTAAACAATTGAGGCCCCAGCACCGATCCCTGCGGCACGCCACTGGTCACCAAATGCCAACCAGAAAAGCACCCATTTATCCCAACTCTCTGCTTCCTGTTAGATAGCCAATCCCCAATCCACACCAACACCTTACCCCTAACTCCGTGTACCCCAATCTTCTGCAGCAACCTTTTGTGAGGCAGCTTATCGAACACCTTCTGGAAATCTAAAAACACCACATCCACCGGTTCCCCTCTGTCAACCGCACTAGTGACATCTTCATAAAAGTCCAGTAGATTCGTCAAACATGGGTCAATACATTGTCCGACTGCTTGACCCTCACAAAAGCATCCTCCTATGGTTCTTTCCATGCTCATTGCTGATGCTTTTCAACAAAGTATGTAGGGGTGCCAGTAAGATGGCCTAGTTTGGAATAAACTTTCCATAATAATTTACGAGGCCAAGAAACAATTTTAATTCTGTTGTATTCCTTGGTGTTGGAGTCTCTTTTATTGCTCTTACCTTTTCCTTGACTGGGTGTAGGCCATCTTTGTCAACCCTGTACCCGAGGTAGGTTACTTCAGCTGCTTGAAAAACGCATTTTTCCCTTTTTAGTCTGACTCTGTCTTCTGAAAACCATTGCAAGACTTCCTCTAAATTTTCATGGTGTTCCTTGACAGTGGCCCCTGTGATTAAAATATCGTCTAGGTAAACTGCCACCCTGGTATTCTCAGCAATATGCTTTCCATTACTCTTTGGAATATGGCACCCGCCGATGATACTCCAAAAGGTAGACGAGTATATTCATACAATCCCTTGTGCATGTTTGCCATCATATATTTTCTTAATGACACTTCCAACTCCAATTGGAGGTAAGCGTGACTCATATCCAACTAAGATCTGGCCTCTGGACAATTTTGAGTAGAGCTCCTCTAAACGCGGCATCGGATATTTGTCCAGATGAGATGCTTTGTTCACTGTCATTTTATAATCACCACAGAGGCGGATTGTGTTGTCTGGCTTTAACACCAGAACTACCGGTGCAGCCCACTCGGAAAATTGCACGGGTCAAATAATACCCAGCTCTTCTAATTGCTTCAGCTCAGTCTCTACTTTCGCTCATTGAGTCCATGGAACTGGTTTTGCATTAAAAAATTTTGATTGGGCATCCGGGTCTACATAATCTTTTGCCTTGGTGTCTCTCAACTTAAGTGATAAGATTCCCGGTTGTAATCTTCTAAATTCCTGTTCCTCAACAATGGATACTGCTGCACCATATCCACCTCCATTTTCAATGGGTATCCATTCACTTGGAGCTGGATCTGTATTGGGGTCACTTTTGATGTGGTAACACAATTTAAACATGCTAATTCCTCTTCTTCAGCTTGACTTGTCTGATGTGTTCTGTTTTGGGGTGGCTTCGCCCTTCAGTCTGGGCGCTGCATGCTCTACTTGTTTCGGTAACCTTGCTTGGGGCGGGCTCCCTGGCTACATGCACAGTGTTGTTGTGCTGGCCACTCCCTAACCTGTGGGACTCCCTCTCTTCCAATGCCCGGATTTCCTGGTTTCCGTGTCTGCTTGTTTCCCTCCCAAGACTGGGGGTCATGAGTACGTTCAACTGGGACCTGGGCCTGCGTAGCAGGTTTTTCTGAGCCTTGGGATGTTGTTATTTATGGGTCCTTGCAGCTCTTGGACTTCTTTCTCTGCAGTTTAAGGCCAGTCTAATGGTTTTTTTTAGGTCTAGGTTTGGCTCTGTTAAAATCCTTCTTTGGGTTGCTCAATCATTTATGTCGCAAGCTAAACAGTCTCTCAGCATTTCAGGTAATGCTGGGCCATACTCGCAATGCTCTGCCAGTTTTCTTAGTCGTATCAGAAATTCCATCACTGTTTCCCTTGCAAATCTAGTAGTTGTATTAAACCTGTACCATTGCAAGATAATGGAAGGTTTGTAATGATTTGCCACCATTTCCACTAATTCATCAAAGGTCTTGGAATCTGGTATTGCCAGATACGTCAGACTTTTTATAATACTGAATGTTGCAGCCCCACACGCAGTTACTAGGATGACCTTTTGCTGATATTCTCCTTCTATTGTTTCTCCAGGAGAAGTACTTTATTCTCTCAGCATATTGTGGCCAGTTCTCAACACTCGCATCATATGGCTCCAATTTCCTCGAAAACAGCATTTTAAAAATCTTCACGATACAGGCTTACCAGAGTCTGCTGAGCAGGGTTACCAAAACATTCCTTTTACCTCATCACCAGTGTAATAACTCAGGAGTCAGCTGTAAATTGCACAAAGTAAAGCAAAACTACCAGCCTGTGATGAACACAAACGGAACCAAAGTGGACGATTTAATGATGGACCCGCTCAGGGGCCTGCTTTATAAAAGGCTTGGGATACGAGTTCTACCCGTTAAGGTACTTCTCTGTCACTATGGGAACTCATATTCTATGAGTCCCATTGGGAGGTCAATCACAGATTCCCCATGTAAGTCCTAGGGGTTATGACACATATAGAGAGGCAATGCTTCACAAAATAGAGCAAATGTGCCTTCATGGGATTCATTGAAAATTTGAAAGAAGAAACAATGAGTTATAATTGAGGATAAAGTTAAAATAAAAATCTGAAGTCAAGGACTTTTCATGTGAAATGGTGATTTTGTAATGCTTTCAGTAAAGATTTGTTTCCGCTGATTGTCTGTCCACCTTTAGTAAAATATTTTATGGAAGGACAGGTTCACATAGCACAACTGTGTAACATCACCCACCAGAGAAGGTCAGGCTGTACTCATCCTTGACCCTTGTTGCCCTCCAGCTTCTGTTGTAAATAGCCCTCATAAACTGTCTGATAAGCGTTGGATTGCGATCCATCACTCGGCCTCATTATCTGTCTTTTCTGTTTGTGCTTCTTCACTGTAAACATCCCGAATCCAGACTCAAGCATTATGACTCTTGTCATGCTAGCTCAGTGTTGCTGGTATTTATTTATTCAGAAGCTTTGTAAGATACGGTGTAGCTCTGTCCCTGGTGACTTCTTGTTACGCTGTTTTCCCTTTAGCCTCTTTCTCTCTGGACATTTCCTGTCAAACACTTTGCCACTCCTTAAACCTGGAAGTAGTGCTGGATTCTATCCAGCCTTTACTGATGGGCACCTTCTCCACACGAACTGAAGGTAAGTTCAATCTAGGTCACTGCAAGCTCAAGTCCACACACCCACTCACAAGAGATATTGACGGAGGTTTTTCAAAGTTGTGAGGAGCCTGGACACTATGGAGGAACTGTTTCCACTTGTGAAAGGACTGAGAACAAGAGGGCACCTTAAAAAGAAGCGATAGCCACATGAGGGAAGACTTTTTCATTCAGCGAGTGGTTAAGGTGTGGAATGCACCGCCTGAAAGTATGTGGAGGGTCCAATTACAGCCTTGGGTCAATGTCTGTGTGGAGTTTGAACGTTCTCCGAGTCTGCATGGGTTTCTTCCGGGTACTCTGGTTTCCTCCCACAGTCCAAAGATGTGCAGGTTTGTTGGATTGGCCACACTAAATTGCCCATTAGCCACCAAAGATGTTTAGGTTAGATGGATTAGCCATAGTAAATGCATGGGGTTACGGGGAGAGGGTTTAGGCCTGGGCACCATGCTCTTTCAGAGAGTCAGTGCAAACCCGAATGCAACCTTCTGCACTGTAGGGATTCTATGATTCTATGCTTCTATTATTGTGGGATGATTCCTTGCCCCCACATAGCCTGAAAGAGTTCAGTGATCTTCTTGACCAGCTATTGAGAATGACTGGGTGACCGTGAGGGATTTCGTGTACTCACTGCACTGCTATAGAGCCCAATCAGGACTCAGAGTGTGGCATCACTCCATGGTGAGAAAGAAACACTTTGGGAGTGAGCTACGGCCATGAGGCTCCTGGATGATTCTTATTAAAAATACCTTTTATGTTCACTTATGAAGTCTGTGAAAGTGCATCTTTGCACCTGGCAACAAGGATAAATTAACCTGACACTACCTCAGTCCCAATAACTGTAAATCTTCTTTTAAAAATCTGAAAAAGAAGTACTCACCCGAATACCTCCCTTGGCGGGGAATAGACCACAGAGGACCGGACAGAATACACTGAGCGCCTTGGGTATTATTTTCAAGCAAACGAAATAGGAAAGGAGAAGAAAAGCAAAGCAATCCTTCTTGGTGTTTGTGGAATTCAGACCTATAATCGTACTCACACCCCCCCACCCCCCGGGACTCCAATTGGTCAGCCCCCTCCCCCCTCCCCCCCACGACTCCAATTGGTCACCACCCCTCCCTCCCCCAACTCCAATTCATTGAGAGAACTCATGGATTTAGTGAAGGATTAACTGCAATCTCAGCCATCAGTCACAGAGATTCAGGTTTAATTTGAACGTGAGAGCCCCAGGTGAATAGATTGTAACTTACATTGTTAAACTGGAGCAATTATTGGAATATTGTGAATTTGGAGCCACTCCAAACAACGTGGGATAGGTCAGTCTGGTGTGAACAACAATGCTATTCAATGCTGATTGCTTGCAGAGGTTAACATAAATTTGGAATGATCAATGGAGGTAGCGCTGGCCATGAAAAGCTCTGAAAAAGGTGCACATGGGCTACAGAGCGCACAGAATTGGAACATTGACCAGTTGGGGGAGGAACCTGTAGCCAGCTGTGGTGCCAAACTACCGAAGCAGACCAAAGCGGGAAACCTCAGCAAAGCTTAAAGTGGCATCTTACCGATGTGGAGGGAACCAGACTCCTGAATCATGTCGGTTTAAGGAGGCTGAGTATTGTCACAAAAGAGGACATTTGATAAAGCAGTGCAGAGCTAAGTCAAAATCGCTGAGTAATCGATCAACCAAGATATTGCAAGTATACAATGTTGAAGCACCAGTGATTCTGGTATTCACTCTCTGTTTAATCTTAGACAAGATAGACCCTATTTCTGTAGTGCTCTTGGTAAATGGGAAGCCTCTTGAGATGGAAGTGGATACAGGGGCATCACCACTCCATATGGGTGTTGGTGCTGGGCTGTCTCATGATGTGGACGACAGCTCTGAAAGGCAGATAGGGTGTGTGTCAAGAACCCTCCCGAAAAAGGCTACTCACAAATCGAGAAGGGAGGACTATCAATAGTCTTCGATGTCAACAATTTCCACCAGACTTTCATGGTAGACACTTTACCATTGTTTCTGACCACAAACTGCTCTTGGGTTTCTTCAAAGAGGACAAGGCTATCCCACCAAATTAATGATGGGTGTTAATTCTGTCTGCCTATGAATATACTTTCAAGCAGCAACCTGGAACATAGCAAATGAGCATCCTCCTGGCTGCTTAGCCTTGCAGGGGGCAGGGGAATGGAGGAAGGGACAGAGAAATGGAGGGAGGTAGGGAGGCAGGGTTGGCTTCCTGGTGAGAGTTGGGGGAGGGTAAAATAACAACAACGTGCTAGTTTAGAACATTGAGGATCTTGGGTAGATGGTCATGGTTGCAGATGGGGTGGCAGGTCAAGGGTTTGCTGAATGTGTCTCGAGTGTGTTGGAGGGAAAGTCAATAGTATTTGAAGGAAGGGTGCGTGGACATGGCTTTCATTTCCCTGCACAATGCTGCAGTCTTCGTGCACATGGGTGTGTGAATGCGAGAACTAACCCGTGGTCCATCAGGATGGGCTTCACCAGGCTGGGATGGGGGTGGTCTCGGGTTGACTGATGCTCGGTACGGCTTTCCCATTGGCTGAAATGCTCAGTGTCGGAGGGACAGCTTCAACAAATATGCTGACTGAATGGATCACCTCGAGCCTACATGATGCAAACTGCAGACATGTCTGTACTTCTACTGGCTATGGTGCAACTGAGGAGGAACTGCCGCAGGATGGCCGATTGCTGAGTGCAGCAACAGCCAGCAGGAGGCAGCAGCGGCACAGGCTGAAGAAGCATAGGAGGTGCCAGTGATGGTGAACATTGGCAAGTGGTACAGAGAGGCAATGCTGGAGGCAGCTTCGGATGTCTTGGGGATTGGTAGCTCACATATGCCAGCTTCCCCATGAAGACATACGTCTGTAAGGACTGGGAGCAATCTAATGCTGATGGCGTTAAAAGTGACAGTGGCATTAAAATTCTTTGCCAGTGGCTCTTTCCAATAGGACACGTGCAGAATATCCTGGTTTTCCACACACAAGTGTATCCAGGAGGAGACAGATGCTGTCCTCAGGAAAGCAAATGATTAAGTCAAATATATTACCGACCCTGAGAGCCAGGCACCCAGAGCAGATTTAGGACTCCCACAAATGCCACTGACAATTGACTGCACACATGAGGAACTGAGATTTCCCTGGGATCAGCCAGGAACATTCAATGACAGGAAGGGGATTTTACTCTATGATTGTGCATCTAGTATGTGATCTCAGAAAGCAATCCCTGCAGGTGAGTGCATGCTACCCAGGGAGCTCTCATATGGCTTATATCCTCAACAACTCAGGAGTGCCCCCCCCCTCCCCCCCCCACTGTCTGCAGGCCTGACCCCAGGGATACCCACAGAGGACCTGGCTGATGTCACCGGGCAGAACCGGAGTCTGCAGCGAGGAAAGATACAGTGCCATCCAAACCTCAACAAGGGCAACATCAGGCAGATGACAGGATTCTGCTGCTTGGGCAGGTCAAGCAGAGTGCTTCAGTGCTCACCAGAAGGACTGTCCAGGATTATTGTGGCTTGCTACACCCTGCCGAGGGGGTGATGGAGGAGCCAGATGCCTCCTCTGATGAGGAAGAAGGGGAAGACGATATTGCAGAAGCCAGAGAAATAGTGCCCGTGATAATCTCACCATTCAGGCTGCGTGAGGCATTGGTACATCAGTAGGTTCAATTCCCCCTGTTTTGCTGGGAGGATAGAGCTCTTGGTGGGTGCAGACGTTTTTGTTTCATTTCAGTTTTCGTCTGTTCTGGTGACCTCATTAAGTTTCACCTTTTTACGATATTATAATCCTGAGTGTGGGCCCATCTGAAATAAAACGATCCCACTTGTGCACAATGTGCTGCTCAGGAGTGCAGCACTGCCTGAATAATTTATGGGTGGCACAGTGGTTAGCACTGCTGCCTCACAGCGCCAGGGACCCGGATTTGATTCCGGCCTCAGGTCACTGTCTGTGTGGAGTTTGCACGTTCTCCCCATGTCTGCGTGGGTTTCCTCCGGGTGCTCCAGTTTCCTCCTTTCCTGCGGGTTAGGTTGATTGGCCATGCTAAATTGTCCCTTAGTGTCAGGGGGATTAGCAGGGTAAATATGTGGGGGTTACAGGAATAGGGCCTGGGTGGGATTGTAGTCGGTGCAGATTCGAGGGCCCGAATGGCCTCCTTCTGCACTGTAGGGATTCTATGATTGTATTGAATAACATTGCGCATTCCCGTGATCTCTGGCACCTGGAAAGAAACATGTCACAAACAAGCCCATGTGCATGTTACATTGGAAGGCACATGACTGTTCATTAGGCAGGGATACACTCCTGTCCCACTGACACATTCATCACATGGGGGCAATGCCTTGTAAAGATCTCTGTCACACAGACACCAGTAAGACAAGCAATGACTTGGCTGTAGACACAGCCCAGACAGCCTCAGAGCGATGATAATCGGGTGAGCACTACCTGCAGGATTTCCAGGTACGTTTTAAGATGGCAACTTGTCATATGATACCCAAATTTCAATCCTACATGCCAGTATATTCAGAGATGCCACTAGTGACAGTGGGACACATGGTGTATCCATAGGCCTACATCATGCAAGACTGATCGGGACAGAGTGTATGTGACCATTGCAGAAACTAACAGGATAGTGAAAAGACAACATAGAAACATAGAAAACTACAGCACAAAACAGGCCCTTCGGCCCCACAAGTTGTGCCGAACATATCCCTACCTTTTAGGCCTACCTATAACCCTCCATCCTATTAAGTCCCATGTACTCATCCAGGAGTCTCTTAAAAGACCCTATTGAGTTTGCCTCCACCACCACTGACGGCAGCCGATTCCAATCGCCCACCACCCTCTGTGTGAAAAACTTCCCCCTAATATTTCCCCTGTACCTACCCCCCAGCACCTTAAACCTGTGTCCTCTCGTAGCAGCCATTTCCACCCTGGGAAAAAGCCTCTGAGAGTCCACCCGATCTATGCCTCTCAACATCTTATATACCTCTATTAGGTCTCCTCTCATCCTACGTCTCTCCAAGGAGAAAAGACCGAGCTCCCTCAGCCTATCCTCATAAGGCATGCCACTCAATCCAGGCAACATCCTTGTAACTCTCCTCTGCACCCTCTCAATCTTTTCCACATCCTTCCTGTAATGAGGCGACCAGAACTGAGCACAGTACTCCAAGTGGGGTCTGACGAGGGTCTTATATAGCTGCATCATTATCCCCGGACTCCTAAACTCAATCCCTCGATTGATAAAGGCCAGCACACCATACGCCTTCTTAACCACCTCCTCCACCTACGGGGCCGATTTTAGAGTCCTATGGACCCGGACCCCAAGGTCCTTCTGATTCTCTACCGTACTAAGAGTCTTTCCCTTTATATTGTACTCCTTCATCCCATTCGACCTGCCAAAATGGACCACGACGCATTTATCTGGGTTGAAGTCCATCTGCCACTTGTCTGCCCAGTCTTTCATCCTATCTATGTCCCTCTGTAACTTCTGACATCCCTCCAGACTATCCACAACCCCACCAACCTTTGTGTCGTCGGCAAACTTACCAACCCATCCCTCCACTTCCTCATCCAGGTCATTTATGAAAATGACAAACAGCAAGGGTCCCAGAACAGATCCCTGGGGCACACCACTGGTGACCGACCTCCAATTAGAAAAAGACCCATCTATGCACACTCTCTGCCTTCTTCGGACAAGCCAGTTCTGGATCCACAGGGCAGCAGTCCCTTGGATCCCATGCCCTCTCACTTTTTCGAGAAGCCTTGCATGGGGGACCTTATCGAACGCCTTGCTAAAATCCATATAAACCACATCTACCGCTTTCCCTTCGTCAATGTGTTTAGTCACATTTTCGAAGAACTCCACCAGGCTCGTAAGGCACGATCTGCCTTTGACAAAGCCATGCTGAGTATTCTTGAGCATACTAAACCTCTCTAAATGCTCATAAATCTTGTCCCTCACGATCTTCTCCATCAGCTTCCCAACCACTGAGGTTAGACTCACCGGTCGGTAATTTCCTGGGCTATCCCTATTCCCCTTCTTGAAAATAGGAACCACATCCGCAATCCTCCAATCCTCCGGCACCTCTCCCGTCTCTATCGACGACGCAAAGATCATCGCCAGAGGCTCTGCAATCTCTTCCCTCACCTCCCACAGTAACCTGGGGTACATCCCATCCGGACCCAGCGACTTATCTATCTTGATGCCATTCAAAGATTCCAGCACATATATGAATAAAACATATATTGTGTGTTTAATATATCCAGCGATTAGACACCTGTATCCCCTTTGTGCTCTTATCATTTCTTAATCGTTCTTTTCCTATCATTATGCCCAGGTGAATCCTGACATCTGTAGCCGAGGTGGAGGCAGCCTGCTGACCGCCATGTTCTTGAGATGACATCAGTGGCTCTCCTCTGGTGGCTTGAGGGCTCCAGCCTGATCAGAGGCTCCTGCACAAGTACTGGTGCACCCTCCTCAGCCTAACCTGAGGGAGTTGATGGGGTGGCAAGCAGAGGGGAGGTGATTAGGCAGGGCAACCTTGGAGTGTCCTGGGACAAAGTCCATCAGGTGTCCGGTTGGTCCTCCTCCACCCTGCGAGTGCCTGATGGAATGTCCCTAACTCGAGCAGAAGACAAGGCATCTGGAGAGAGGTTATCGTGAAAATCCCCCAGTCGCCATACTCCGGAGCCTGTTTGGGTACACTGAGGGAGAATTTATCATGGTCAATCAACATGGATCCAGGGTGAGGTATCTAAATGGATACAAAATTGGCTTCTTGACGGAATAAGAAGTCTCAAACACCAGGTTAAAGTCCAATAGGTTTATTTTTGGTAGCAAAATCCACTCGCTTTCGGAGCACTGCTCCTTCGTCAGGTAAGTGGGAGTTCGAAAAGAAATTGGTTTAGGTTGGAGGGTCACAGTTTTTTTTTTTAACTGGTCGGTGCAACATCGTGGGCCGAAGGGCCTGTTCTGCGCTGTAATGTTCTATGTTCTATGTTCTATGTTCTGTTCACAAACAGGGCATATAAAGACACAAACTCAATTTACAAAATAATGGTTGGAATGCGAATCTTTACAGGTAATCAAGTCTTAAAGGTACAGACAATGTAAAGATTCGCATTCCAACCATTATTTTGTAAATTGAGTTTGTGTCTTTATATGCCCTGTTTGTGAACAGAACTCCCACTTACCTGACAAAGGAGCAGCGCTCTGAAAGCTAGTGGATTTTGCTACCAAATAAACCTGTTGGACTTTAACCTGGTGTTGTGAGACTTCTTACTGTGTTTACCCCAGTCCAACGCCAGCATCTCCACTTCTTGACAGAAGCCAGAGGGTGGTTGTAGAGAATTGTTTTTCAAACTGGA
This sequence comes from Mustelus asterias, assembly GCF_964213995.1. Classification (NCBI taxonomy): domain Eukaryota; kingdom Metazoa; phylum Chordata; class Chondrichthyes; order Carcharhiniformes; family Triakidae; genus Mustelus; species Mustelus asterias. The sequence goes on along the minus strand of NC_135825.1, from coordinate 46,383,967 downwards.
GGCCTGTGACCAGCGGTGTGCCTCAGGGATCAGTGCTGGGCCCACTGTTATTTGTCATTTATATTAATGATTTGGATGAGAATGTAGGAGGCATGGTTAGTAAGTTTGCAGATGACACTAAGATTGGTGGCATAGTGGACAGTGAAGAAAGTTATCTCCAATTGCAATGGGATCTTGATCAATTGGGCCAATGGGCTGACGAATGGCAGATGGAGTTTAATTTAGACAAATGCGAGGTGATGCATTTTGGTAGATGGAACCGCGGCAGGACTTACTCAGTTAATGGTAGGGCATTGGGGAGAGTTAAAGAACAAAGAGATCTAGGGGTACAGGTTCATAGCTCCTTGCAAGTGGAGTGACAGGTGGACAGAGTGGTGAAGAAGGCATTTGGCATGCTTGGTTTCATCGGTCAGAACATTGAATACAAGAGTTGGAATGTCTTGTTGAAGTTGTACAAGACATTGGTAAGGCCACACTTGGAATACTGTGTGCAATTCTGGTCCTCCTATTATAGAAAGGATATTATTAAACTAGAAAGAGTGCAGAAAAGATTTACTAGGATGCTACCAGGACTTGATGGATTGAGTTATAAAGAGAGATTGGATAGACTGGGACTTTTTTCTCTGGAGCATAGGAGGCTGAGAGGTGATCTTGTAGAGGTTGATAAAATAATGAGGGGCATAGATCAGATAGATAGTCATGATCTTTTCCCAGAGGTAGGGGAGTCTAAAACTAGAGGGTATAGGTTTAAGGTGAGAGGGGAGAGATACAAAAGTGTCCAGAGGGGCAATTTTTTCACACAGAGGGTGGTAATTGTCTGGAACAAGCTGCCAGAGGTAGTAGTAGAGGGGGTACAATTTTGTCTTTTAAAAAGCATTTCGATAGTTACATGGGTACAATGGGTATAGAGGGATATGGGCCAAATGCGGGCAATTGGGAATAGCTTAGGGGTTTTAAAATAAAAGGGTGGCATGGACAAGTTGGGCGAAAGGGCCTGTTTCCATGCTGTAAACCTCTATGACTCCATAACCTAACCAGCACAACTTTGGACTGTGGGAGGAAACCGGAGCATCCGGAGGAAACCCACGCAGACACGGGGAGAACGTGCAGACTCCGCACAGTTAGTGACCCAAGTCGGAATCAAACCTGGGTCCCTGGCGCTGTGAGGCAGCAGTGCTAACCATTGTACCACCGTGGTGCCCTATCTAGACATCTTCAGGCAATCTTAACAGAATTTGGCACAGTGTCAAGATCTGACTGAAAACTGATGTGTTTCTCTCCAGACTTTCTGACACTTTGACAAGAAAACCAGGTGGGCCTGTTTCATGCTGTCAGGTTAAGGGGTGGGGCCTAAACATGCAGGCAAAGTCAGCTGCACTGAGATCGGGGCGCCATGTTTAAAGAGCGTCCCGATCAGAGCAAAAGATAATCTCGCCTCACCCCACTATGGTGGTCTCAGAGGTTTCCCCCCCACCCCTGTTATCAAACCAGCATCTATCTTCTCCCTACCAAATAGTCACAACCAGTACCCCCCATTTCCCCCCGAACATCACCAGCACCGGACCCTCTCCCCTCTCCCCCTTCCTCCCTGCGATCAGAGCCGGCATCTCCCCCCACACCAAACAGTTAAAGCCAGCATACCACCACTGCCCCCCACCCCCCCCCCCCAACCCCCCGCCCCACTTCCCCCGAACATCGCCAGCATGGCACCCTTTCCCTCCTCCCACCCCTCACAAACAGCCTTCGCCGGCATCACTAAGTCCCATTTCTGTTCCCCCCCACAACCCCCCTCCCCCCCCCCCCCCCCCGCCATCATTAAATGAATCCCCTCCTCATGAGGCTCCCACTAGGGTCCACCTCTGGCATAGCCTTCAGCACAGGTTTGTACTGCCAGAATGACAGTAGCTAACATTGTTCTTCTGTTTGAGAAGGGCAGAAGAGACAATCCAGGAAATTACAGGCCTCTGAGCCTTACATCAGTGGTGGGGAAATTATTGGACAAGATTCTTAGGGACAGGAAGAGAATCTGGAAGAGAATAGGTTTATCAGCAACAGGCAGCATGGTTTTGTGAAGGGGAGGTCGTGTCTCACAAACTTGATTGAGTTCTTTGAGGAAGTGACAAGAAATGTTGACCAGTGGATGTTGTATACATGGACTTTAGTAAAGCCTTCGATACAGTTCCTCTTGGCAGGCTGATACAGACGGTGAAGTCATATGGGATCGGAGGTGAACTAGAAGATGGATACAAAACTGGTTTGGGCATAGAAAGCAGAGAGCGGCAGTGGAAGGGTGCTTTTCTAACTGGAGGTCTGTGACAAACGGTGTTCCACAAGAATCAGTGCTGGGACTTCTGTTGTTTGTAATATATTTAATGATTTGGAGGAAAATGTAGGTGGTCTGATTAGTAAATTTGCAAATTATACAAAAATTGGGGGAGTAGCAGATAGTGAGGAGGATTGTCAGAAGATACAGCAGGATATAAATTGGCTGGAGATCTGGGCTGAAAGATGGCAGATGGAATTTAAGATGTGGAGATGCCGGCGTTGGACTGGGGTAAACACAGTAAGAGTTTTAACAACACCAGGTTAAAGTTGAGTTTTAACAACACCAGGTTAACCTGTTGGACTTTAACCTGGTGTTGTTAAAACTCTTACAGATGGAATTTAACCCAGACAAATATGAGGTGATGTGATTTGGAAGGTATACTGCAGAAGGAAAGTATCCAGTAAATGGTAGAGTCCTTAGAAATATTAGCATACTGAGGGATCTAGGCGTGCAGATCCACAGTTCCCACTCAGGTGGACAAGGTGGTCAAGAAGGCTTATGGCATGGTGGCCTCATCAGTCGGGGCATTGAGTATAGGAATTGGAAAATCATATTGCAGCTGTATAAGACTTTGGTTAGGCTGCTTTTGAAGTTTTGTGTACAATTCTGGTCGCCACACTACCGGAAGAATGTTGATGCATTGGAAAGGGTGCAGAAGAGATTTACCAGGATGTTGCAGGGATGAACTATGAAGAAAGGTTGAACAAATTTGGATTGTTTTCAATAAACAAAAAACAAAGAACAAAGAACAATGCAGCACAGGAACAGGCCCTTCGGCCCTCCAAGCCCGTGCCGCTCCCTGGTCCAAACTATACCATTCTTTTGTATCCCTCCATTCCCACTCCGTTCATATGGCTGTCTAGATAACTCTTAAACGTTCCCAGTGTGTCCGCCTCCACCACCTTGCCTGGCAGCGCATTCCAGGCCCCCACCACCCTCTGTGTAAAATATGTCCGTCTGATATCTGTGTTAAACCTCCCCCCCTTCACCTTGAACCTATGACCCCTCGTGAACGTCACCACCGACCTGGGGAAAAGCTTCCCACCGTTCACCCTATCTATGCCTTTCATAATTTTATACACCTCTATTAAGTCTCCCCTCATCCTCCGTCTTTCCAGGGAGAACAACCCCAGTTTACCCAATCTCTCCTCATAACTAAGCCCCTCCATACCAGGTAACATCCTGGTAAACTTCCTCTGTACTCTCTCCAAAGCCTCCACGTCCTTCTGGTAGTGTGGCGACCAGAACTGGACGCAGTATTCCAGATGCGGCCGAACCAACGTTCTATACATCTGCAACATCAGACCCCAACTTTTATACTCTATGCCCCGTCCTATAAAGGCAAGCATGCCATATGCCTTCTTCACTGCCTTCTCCACCTGTGACGTCACTTTCAAGGATCTGTGGACTTGCACACCCAGGTCCCTCTGCGTATCTACACCCTTTATGGTTCTGCCATTTATCATATAGCTCCTCCCTACATTATTTCTACCAAAATGCATCACTTCACATTTATCAGGATTGAACTCCATCTGCCATTTCTTTGCCCAAATTTCCAGCCTATCTATATCCGTCTGTAGTTTCTGACAATGCTCCTCACTATCTGCAAGTCCTGCCAATTTTGTGTCGTCCGCAAACTTACTGATCACCCCAGTTACACCTTCTTCCAGATCATTTATATAAATCACAAACAGCAGAGGTCCCAATACAGAGCCCTGCGGAACACCACTAGTCACAGGCATCCAGCCGGAAAAAGACCCTTCCACTACCACCCTCTGTCTTCTGTGACCAAGCCAGTTCTCCACCCATCTAGCCACCTACCCCTTTATCCCATGAGATCCAACCTTTTTCACCAGCCTACCATGAGGGACTTTGTCAAATGCTTTACTAAAGTCCATAAAGACGACATCCACGGCCCTTCCCTCGTCAACCATTTTGGTCACTTCTTCAAAAAACTCCACCAGGTTAGTGAGGCATGACCTCCCTCTCACAAAACCATGCTGACTATCGTTAATGAGTTTATTCCTTTCTAAATGCGCATACATCCTATCTCTAAGAATCTTCTCCAACAACTTCCCGACCACGGACGTCAAGCTCACCGGCCTATAATTACCCCGGTTATCCTTCCTACCCTTCTTAAATAACGGGACCACATTAGCTATCCTCCAATCCTCTGGGACCTCACCTGTGTCCAGTGACGAGACAAAGATTTGCGTCAGAGGCCCAGCGATTTCATCTCTCGTCTCCCTGAGCAGCCTTGGATAGATTCCATCAGGCCCTGGGGATTTGTCAGTCTTTAAATTCTCTAACAAACCTAACACTTCCTCCTTTGTAATGGAGATTTTCTCCAACGGTTCAACACTCCCCTCCGAGACACTCCCAGTCAACACATCCCTCTCCTTTGTGAATACCGACGCAAAGTATTCATTTAGGATCTCCCCCACTTCTTTGGGCTCCAAGCATAATTCCCCACTTTTGTCCCTGAGAGGTCCGATTTTTTCCCTGACAACCCTTTTGTTCCTAACGTATGAATAAAATGCCTTGGGATTCTCCTTAATCCTGTCTGCCAAGAACATTTCGTGACCCCTTTTTGCTCTTCTAATTCCCCGTTTGAGTTCTTTCCTACTTTCTTTGTACTCCTCCAGAGCTCCCTCCGTTTTTAGCTGCCTGGACCTACCGTACGCCTCTCTTTTCTTTTTGACCAGTCCCTCAATTTCCCTGGTTATCCACGGTTCTCGAATCCTACCCTTCCTATCCTTCTTTTTAACAGGCACATGCCTGTCCTGTAGCCCTAACAACTGTTCCTTAAAAGACTCCCACATGCCAGATGTGGATTTACCCTCAAACAGCCTCTCCCAATCAACAGCTGCCAATTTCTGCCTAATCCCACTAAAGTTAGCCTTCCCCCAATCCAACACCTTACCCTTGGGACACCACTCATCCTTTTCCATCACTATCCTAAAGCTAACAGAATTGTGGTCACTATTTGCCACATGTTCCCCTACCGAAACTTTGAAGACCTGACCGGGCTCATTCCCCAGTACGAGGTCCAGCATAGCCCCCTCTCTAGTCGGGCTATCTACATATTGTTCCAAAGAACCCTCCTGTACGCATTTTACAAATTCCTCCCCATTCAGAGTCCCTGCTCTCAGCGATTTCCAGTCTATACCAGGGAAATTGAAGTCTCCCACTAAAGCAACCCTATTTTTCCTGCACCTATCCAGTATCTCCTGACATATCCGTTCTTCCACTTTCCTTGGGCTGTTGGGGGGCCTATAGTACACCCCCAACATAGTGACTGCGCCCTTCCTGTTTCTAAGCTCCACCCAGAGTGACTCGTTACACGACCCCTCTGAATTGTCCTCCCTCTGCACCGCTGTAATATGCTCTCCAACTAATACTGCTACTCCCCCACCTCTTTTGGCCCCTCCTCTGTCTCGCCTAAAACACTTGTACCCCGGAATATTCAGCTGCCAGTCCTGTCCCTCTTTCAACCAAGTCTCTGTCACCGCAACCACGTCCAAATTCCTCGTGAGCATTAAGGCCCTAAGTTCATCTGTCTTACCTGCTACGCTCCTTGCATTGAAGTATAAGCACTCCAGACCTCCAGGCCCAGTGAGGTCATCCTCCCCCAGAGTGCTCTTCTTCTTTGCCAGCCTTGTCCCAGCCCCAAGCTCGTCCCCAGCCTCTACACTTGTAGACCTAATATTTTGATCCCCTCCCCCCTGCCATACTAGTTTAAACCCCCTCGAACTGCACTAGCAAATCTCCCAGCCAGGATATTCGTGCCCATCCAACTTAGTTGTGACCCGTCCTTCTTGTACAGGTGCCATCCTCTCCTGAAAACTTCCCATTGATCTAGGAAAATGAAGCCCTCCCTCCTGGACCAGTCCTTTAGCCAAGCATTCAATTGTACTAACTCCCTATTCTTAGCCTCACTGGCACGAGGCATTGGGAGCAGCCTAGAGATGGCCACCCTGGAGGCCCTACTTTTTAGCCTATTTCCCAACTCCCTGAATTGCTCTCGTAGGATCCCCCTGCTCTTCCTATCTACGTCATTTGCACCAATGTGTACAATGACATCCGTTTCTTTATCTTCCCCTTTTAATATGCCTCCTATTTCATTGGAGTGTCGGAGGATGAGAGGGGAAGCTGATAGAGGTTTACAAGATTAGGACAGGTTTGGATAGAGTGGATGGTCAGAGTCTTTTTCCCAGGGTCGAAGGGTCAATTACTCGGGGGCACAGGTTGAGAGTGAGAGGGGGAAAGTTTAAAAGAGATGTAAGGGGCAAGTTTTTCACGCACAGGGCGGTGAATGCCTGGAACATGATGCTGGCGGAGGAGGTGCTGGAAGCAGATTCTATAACAAGGTTCAAGAGGCATCTGGATAGATACATGAATAGGCAGAGAATAGAGGCATATGGACCATGTAGAGGCAAGATAATATTAATTTAGAGATGCATCTGTGTCAGAGAATCATAGAATCCTACAGTGCAGAAGGAGGCCATTCTGCCCATCGAGCTTGCACTGACCACAATCCCACCCAGGCCCTATCCCCATAACGTCATCCCATTTACCCTAGCTAGTCCCCCTGACATTAAGGGGCAATTTAGCACGGCCAATCCACCTAACCCGCATATCTTTGGACTGTGGGAGGAAACTGGAGCACCCGGAGGAAACCCACGCAATCACGGGGAGAATGTGCAAACTCCACACAGACAGTGACCCAAGCTGGTCCCTGGCGCTGTGAGGCAGCAGTGCTAACCACTGTGCCACCGTGCCACTGCGTCGGCACAGACTTGGTGGGCCAAAGGACATGTTCCTGCGCTGGCCTACTCTTTGTTCTTTGAGGCAGTGCTAGGGGGCATTGTCAGGCCACTGCCTGGCCTTGTCCCTCGCCCCCGCAGGCTATACTCATCAGGGTGAACCTATAGTAAACCGCGCTGAAGTTACGCCACATCAGTGAGGTATGACAAGTGCTCCTGGGGGAATAAATGTCGGGGGTGTGTTGGGGTCGGCGGGGGGGGGGGGGTGGAATGGGGGGTATATAATTATATGTGAAAGTAGTATAATATATTAAAGCCAGCTATATGGGTGTGAACTTGATTATGTGGCCGGGAGGAGCGGTGAAAATCCGGTATCGCAGTCTCATTGGCGAGAGCCACAATTTCCCGGTTTCACCGAATCCTGAGCCCCCATCGCCAATCCCACGCATGCAGAGAGTGGGCTCAAAATCCAATCCATAGCATCACCATTTAGGCACTGGCTGACCATTCTCTCAATTTCTTGATCGATGCCCGGCCACCAAACATAACTTTGGGCGAGTGCTTTCCTCCTACTTTCCCGTGGGGACAGTCCACATCGTTTCCCCTGGGTGTGTGTCACACAATTCCTGTACTAAAAGCTGTCATCCTGGGGTGGCACTATAACATATCTCCTCACAATAACATACCGTCCTCATATCTTATCTCCATTCTACATTGCTGGAATGGTTTAAGTTGTTCTGACTTATCGTATCACCATTCTTCCATTGCCATCCTTTCAACTTTAAACAGTACTGGGGCTCTTTCAGTTCAAGTCTTTATATGATTTGCTGAAACTGACAAAGTTTCTATCAATTGCAAAGCCAACATGATTTCTTGTGGTACCACTGGTGAAGGCTCTGACAGGGTTCTTGATACATATCCAATGGCTCTCTCAGACCGGTCATTTATTGTATGGTATAACACAGCCCCAACTCCATTCAGTGAGGGATCACATGCAAATACTATGTTCTTAGAGGGGTCGAAATGCATTAATAAAAATGTTGACTGGAGTCCCTAATTTACTGGTTAAAAGCCTCTTTTGTGGTGTTTTCCAACATGATCTCTGGTGCTTCTTCAACAGCATATGCAATGGCGCTGGTAATGTTGCTAGATTTGGGAGGAATTGCCTGTAATATTTGACCATCCTAAGGAAGGATCTGAGTTGTGTTCCCAGGGGCCGGTCCTCCTTAATCGCTCTGATTTTGTCCTCTATTGGGTGTAACCCCTGAGTATCCACTTCGTTTGCTTGGAAAGGGAATTTTTCTCTCTTCAGGCACACTCCTGCTTCCGGGAACCTCTTTAAAACTTCATCCAGATTTGCCAAATGTTCCTCCTTAGTGGACCCTGTTATCAAAACATCATCCAAATAAATGACAACTCTGGGTAAACCCTGCAGTAAACTCTCCATAGTTTGCTGGAAGATGGTGCAAGCCAATGAAACCCCACACAATAGATTGATACAGCCCTTTATGTGTATTTATGGTGATATTAGCTCTTGATGTGTTGTCTCGTTCTAACTGTTGGTAAGTGTAGCTGATATCCAATTTGGTATATATCAGACCGCCAGCCAGTTCACGTACAGATCCTCCATATTGGGGATGGAGTACCCCTCCAGTTTCACAGCCTGGTTTACTGTCAGCTTGTAGTCTCTGCAGATATCAATGGTCTTGTCTGGTTTAACTACTGGCACAATGGGTGCTGCCCACTCTGCAAATTGTTGGCCTGATGATGGCCAAGTCTTCCAGTCGTTTTCGCTCCATCTCTACTTTTTCTACTAATGTGTAAGGCACACGTCTCGCTTTAAAAATCCCGCTGTAGTTTTGGGGGTCTACGTGGAGCCTAGCTTGTAATCCATTAATCTTTCTAAGTTCCTCTTGGAATACTTCTTGGTACTTCCTAATTACCTCATGCAGTCTCCCTTCCCATTCAGATTAATCAGATTAATCTCCTGGAGCCAATCGCGCCCCACTAAACTCGGTGCTTGGCCTGACAGCAGTAGCTGTGCTGACTGCTGTCTGTAACTCACAGAGGATATGGTTGTTCCTACTATCTTTATGGCTTCTCTGGTATATGTACCTCGTCTTGCTGCAGCGTTCTTCAACTTCAGGGGTTGAGCTCCTTCTTTAAGATACTGGTAGGCCTGCTCGCTCACAACAGTGGCTGATGCTCCCATGTCTATCTCCATCTTCAGTGGCCAGCAGTTTACTAACAATACTGCTGTGATGGGGGCTACCTTGCCCGCTTTCACATTGTTTAATGACATAACATTTCACTTCCCCCACTGGAAAACCCCCACCAAGCACCAGGGCTGGCTTATTGACTCTGCTTGTACTGGGCTGGCCCTGCTTGCTTCAACATTTGTACCTTAAATTACCCTTTCCTATCGCATCTGAAGCATCCTGCTCCTCTAAATCTACACACTTCTGGGGAGTGGCTTCCCACACACCAGAGGCACTCTGTGTTACTCCTAGATTGTTTAATTCTTCGGTATTAAGTGATTCTTTCCACTTCTGCATTCAACTCACTGCTTGAGCTTGATCCTGCTTCTAGCGCCATTACTACTCATGGTTTCCTGCCCTAACTGGTGGACCTTGTTGCTCTGTGCATTTTGTAACTACTGGGTGTCCTTCTTGGTGCTCTCTATCACTGTCACCATTTCCACCAAATGAAATTCAGTACACACTGGATGAAAGCAAATTACTACAGACGCTGGAATCTGAAACCAAAAGAGAAAATGCTGGAAAATCTCAGCAGGTCTGGCAGCATCTGTAAGGAGAGAAAAGAGCTGACATTTCGAGTCTACATGACCCTTAAAGGGTCATCTGGACTCAAAACGTCAGTTCTTTTCTCTCCTTACAGATGCTGCCAGACCTGTTGAGATTTTCCAACATTTTCTCTTTTGATTTCAAGCTCAGTAAACAGTTTCTTTTATATAGCTGCATTATTTACACCACATACCAATTGATCACTTAACGTGTAGTTTAAAGCTGACCCAAAGTCACAATGTTCTGCAATCTGCTTCAGCCTTGCTACAAAGGCTGTAATGCTTTCCTCCGGGGCCCTCCCGTTGAGTTAAATTTATATCTTTGCAGTGTTACCAAGGCTTTAGGGTGATAATGCCCCTTTGCTAGCTCAATGAATTCTACAAATGTCTTCATGTTGGGAGTCCCGGGGACATTAAACTTCAGATCAAGTAATAGATCTGGGTCCCACATGCAGTGAGTAATTTAACTTTCTTCTTAAACTTCCCCTCTATTCCATTAACCCAGAAAGAATATTCCAATTGTTCTACATAATGTACCCATTTTATATTGGTCACATTGAAGGCTTCTAGCTTCCCAAAGAGAGGCATGCTTGCTCCCTCTTTTTCAGCCTTGGATCGATCTGATTCACTCAGCAGTTTTGCAATGGTGCTCTCGTCGAATTCCTCACTGCAAACTGATTCGCTCTGATTGACCTCATTGCCAATGCAGTAATTGGAAGGATTGGCGACCACCAGTTAGAATAATGAACTAGAATGGTTTATTTACAAACAGATAACTATGTGGGGTACTTTCACAATGTTAATACTTCCAGCTCTAAGATCTACTCTGGTTGTGAAAACCCACACTTTGCATCAAGATCCTCGCACTCGTTGCCCATTGAGTGATTTAGTCACATGACTCTCCCAGGTATACACCCCTTAAAGGAGCCAGCTACTAAACCACCCCATTAAAGAAACCCGAGGAACAGGAGGAGGAGGAGGAGTAGTTGTGCAAACATCCACAGTCAGGATATCTCAGCGAAGAACAAGAATCTCCTCCTAACAAGATGATGTGTTCACTGTACATTCCAGGAGCTAAACTATCAAGTAGCCACTGTCACCACCCATGCAGCCAAAGGAAATATAGGAAACCAACCCAAAAAGGTGAGACAACCAAGGATTCCCCAACCACGCACAAGTAAGCACCAGCATACATTTCCCTAACCCCAGCTGTGCCCTAGGAATCGACAATAAAACCCAGTCTGACCAGGATACGTGACCTTCACAAGAGACCAGCAAGGACTCTTTAACCTCAAAATAACAAAAATATAAAAGAAAAACGCAACGGCATTGATTTTAAAGGTGGGACGTGGGGCGGGGGGGGCGGGGGGGGGGGGGGTAGTTTCCTCACCCAATATGAGGACTTAAGTCCATGCCCACCACCTCTATAACAAAGGTAAAGTCGCCATAGTCCCAGATGACCATAGGCTGCTTTGGTCTTTGAGGGGAAGAGCTGATTGGTGGTGATTTAACCTGAGGATCATCACACCTCAGTAAGGTTGAGAAAGCTGTGTATAACCTCATGTATAACCTCATGTATAACCTCATGTATAACCTCATGTATAACCTCATGTATAACCTCATGTATAACCTCATGTATAACCTCATGTATAACCTCAGCCAGTATGGAGATTGAACCTGCCCTGCTGGCCTTGCTTTACATCACAAACAGTCATCCAACCAACAGAGCTCACCAACTCCCCACCTCTTCACCAAACCGCTCGCCCACCACCCTGCTGTGGTGTTATTCATATTATCTATAATTAAAGGATGCCATACAGTATAAACCTCTGTTGCAAATGCCTGGATTATAATACAAAAAAAAGGATAAATATCATATACTCCTATACTATACAACCAATCTTGCACGCTCCCCAAGGGAAACCTATTATCAGCCCACAGGCAAAGGAAATATCTCTGTATTACAAACACGAGAGGCCAGGAGTTTGGATTTGGACCAGAAGCAGAGTGGGCAGACCCCCTTACCCATCCCACACCCCCAGTGCCACACGGAAAGACCAAGATTGAATGTAAATGGTAACACATCTTAAACTAGGGTCTCCCTCGTTCCACTGCCAGAACTTATGGATGAATTCTATTATCAATAAACTAACATCCCTGGATTTCAAAGAATAACAGGAAAGCAGATGGCATACGCCTTGGTGCACGCATATCAAACACCCTTGTCAGGATAAAAGACAACATCACAAAATCAGAATTATAATCACAAGGGGGGAAGTTCAGGATTAATGATGAACTGCCGGACAACATAACCACCCACGAAGCTTGAAAAGGCCAAAGCCTTGGCAGCATTGTCAAACAACATTGATGATCCATCTGTAGTTTCACTGAAGCATCTGCACCTCCGTTGTATCATCGCCGAGAAGCCCCAGAAGAGAGAGAGACCTAGGCTCCAACAGAATACAAGGTCCATTGTGTCCAGCCATCTCCAGCCCTCCTTGATGAACAACAAGGTCAAGACAATGTACGACCAGCGATCAGGGTATATAACCCACCCCAGATGTTGAAAACTGGATCCAGTATGCCTCTTCAAACTTGAAATACTTTCAAATCGAGATTACGAAAGCATGGCAGCCAGTTCTCAAATTCAGCTGGGAAGTTATCCTCAGCCAATCTCTGGAGACCGGGCACATGGACATTCCTCCTCTGGCCCCATCTCTCCGAATTAGCCAGGATGCCCGACATATCAAGGATTTCCAAGGACTGAAGTTAAGCCTCCACAGAGGAACCTGCCCTCTCGACGAGAAGATGTTTTCCTTCACTTCATTCAGGATGTGACTAGTGCGGTTGACGGAGGGGAACCGGTGGATGCGGTGTTTTTGGATTTCAAAAAGGCGTTTGATAAGGTGCCTCACTAAAGGTTGCTGAAGAAGATTGGGTCACACGGAGTTGGGGGTAGGGTGTTAGCGTGGATTGGGGATTGGCTATCCGACAGGAAGCAGAGAGTCGGAATAAATGGGTGCTTTTCTGGTTGGCAGATGGTAACTAGTGGCGTGCCGCAGGGATCGGTACTGGGGCCTCAACTATTTACCATTTATATAGACGATCTGGAGGAGGGGACTGAGTGTAGGGTAACAAAGTTTGCAGACGACACAAAGATAAGTGGAAAAGTGAATCGTGTGGAGGGCATAGAAGGTCTGCAGAGAGATTTGGACAGGCTGAGTGAGTGGGCGAGGATCTGGCAGATGGAGTATAACGTTAACAAATGCGAGGTTATTCACTTTGGAAGAAATAATAGCAAATTGGATTATTATCTAAATGGAAAGAAATTACAACATGCTGCTGTGCAGAGGGACCTGGGGGTCCTTGTGCATGAGACGCAAAAACCCAGTCTGCAGGTGCAACAGGTGATCAAGAAGGCAAATGGGATGTTGGCCTATATCGCAAGGGGGATAGAATATAAAAGCAGAAATGTCTTGCTGCATCTGTACAGGGCATTGGTGAGGCCGCAGCTGGAATACTGTGTGCAGTATTGGTCCCCTTATTTGCGGAAGGATATATTGGCCTTGGAGGGAGTGCAGAGAAGGTTCACCAGGTTGATACCAGAGATGAGGGGTGTTGATTATGAGGAGAGACTGAGCAGATTGGGTTTGTATTCGTTGGAATTTAGAAGGCTGAGGGGGGATCTTATAGAGACCTATAAGATAATGAAGGGGCTGGATAGGGTAGAGGTGGAGAGATTCTTTCCACTTAGAAAGGAAACTAGAACTAGAGGGCACAGCCTCAAAATAAAGGGGGGTCGGTTTAGGACAGAGTTGAGGAGGAACTTCTTCTCTCAGAGGGTGGTGAATCTCTGGAATTCTCTGCCCACTGAAGTGGTGGAGGCTACCTCGTTGAATATGTTTAAATCACGGATAGATGGATTCCTGATCGGTAAGAGTATTAGGGGTTATAGGGATCAGGCGGGTAAGTGGAACTGATCCACTTCAGATCAGCCATGATCTTATTGAATGGCGGAGCAGGCTCGAGGGGCTAGATGGCCTACTCCTGCTCCTATTTCTTATGTTCTTATGTTCTTATTATCTTTCGGCTATCTAGCAGTTCATCAATGTGAGTGCCAATGGTTTGTGCCAGGGAGCCGAGATCGTCATCCACAACTTTACCCACAATGGCAGCCTTCATCACAATGTCTATAACATTGCCAGAGTGTGAGCTACTCACCAGCTAAACTGACCACTGTGAACACGTTCCCACCCTGACTCCGACCACATTAATCACACAAGGATTTTCTTGACTTTACTCGGCTCCCCATCATCCCAACTTAACCAGGATCTTCCAGAAACATGGAGTATATACTCCAGGAATAAATAATTATGGTTTGTGCATCAGGATAAATAAAGTTTTTGAAAGATGAGTAGTACCAGAGCTCGCAAAAAGCAACAGTTTCCGTGCTTACATCACGTAATCCTCCCTCCCCCAAAATAACGTTTCCATGAAGCAAGAGGCTAGGATGTGGAATACACTGCTTGAGAATGTGGTGGAAGTAAATTCAAGCATGCATTTGAAAGGAGAATGGATAAGTACCTAAAAGGAAATAAAAATAAGGAAACAGAGAAAGGACAGGGGAGTGAGACTAACCAAGTTGCCCTTGTGAGCTAGCATGGACACAATGGGCTTAGTGGCCTTCTGTGCTGTAACCATTCTATGATTCTATGATTCACAGGGTCAACCAAGAAATTTTCCAACTTCATATAAAGCAGTTTGCCTCTGCTGGACTCTGTCTGTTTCTGTAACATATACTTTCAGTTGTATGATGAAGCAAGTGCTCTACAACTGAGGTGTGTGAAGCACAACTTTTTCTGTGACTATGGGCCCTATTTTACCAATTTGATTCTAAGTGCTGGTCAGACTTGAAACTGGGAGTGTTTCAGATCCGACTTTTAGACCCGTTCTCAGACACCCCCATACACACGCTGCCTGAAAAAATATCAGCAATTCCGAATCGCGCTGCAGAAGCCTGAGGGCGGGGCTTAATGTGCCCAAATCCCTGCTCCGCAGTTGGAGGCTCCGATTGGCGCCTCCAACTGCGCATGTGCAGTAAAAAAAAGATAGAATGTGGCTCCCCTGCCACATCCCTCCCGGGCCGGATAATGCCTCCCCCTGCCCCCAAAGACATTGCCCCACCCCCACAACGTTACTGACCCCCTTATCCCCCCACACCCCGCCACCAAGATTGGTCGCAGGCACCTTTCCCCTTCCCCCTCACTGATCACAGGCAGAGTGGCAGCGGACCCCCCTCCACCTCCCCCCGCTCGGCACTTACCTCCTCAGAAGCTGGAGTGCCCGAATCGGACAGAGCATGTCTGTTTCGCGCTGATTCTGGATGGGCGAAAGTGCTGGTGAAGGGGGAAGTGCCGGTAAGGTTGGGCGTGCAGCCCATTAAGTCAATTTAAATGCTTCAAATGCATATAAATGGCCTTCATGCCCGTTTCGGGCAAGGTCCCGATCGCGGCCATTTTCGGGCCTTGGTAAAGGGAGAACCAGCGTGGAATTGGGCGCAGATCGCAATATTCGCCTCACGCCCAACTTTACCTAGTTTTCGCGCCTGAAAACGGATGCAATGCGATGGTAAAATCGGGCCCTATATTTCCATTAGAAAGCCAAGCTGATTGAAACTCAGGCCCTGAGTACCTTCAATGCTTACAAACATGATGCAAAATATATTTATTTCAGAAAACTTCATTGAAGGGGCCTCTTTGAAGTCTTTGAAGACAGACTAAGAATTTATTTTGTGGAGAATAGTCCCCCTTCCTCTAACTTATCAAAACACAGGCCCATAAGCAGTGATCCTAGAGCCTGGTTTTAACAATCTGGATGTTTGAAGGATCAGCCAAAAGAGGTTCAATTAGCAACAGGATGTGGAGACATTTTTGCACTTCCCCAAGAGCGAGTCCTTGCTGACCTCCAGTAGAAGTGGATTCAAACACTTCAGAGCTTGTGCAGCCAGAGGAATAGGGTTACTGGGGTTAATGTGCTAATGCTTTTAACCCAAGTCAATGAAGTTGCTGCATCTTGTCAAAGAGATTAGACCTTTGCAGCTGAACCCCAGAATTCTGCAGCTTCTGGTTAAAATGGAAATGTTGCTGGAATGGATTTGGTCTGCTTCACCTGTATTTGTTATGTAATAGCTTGTAGCATGGCATCATGATCAGAGGTTGTGTTTGTAGAGAGGGAGAGGGATTCAATTTGTGGATATTTTAGACTGGGTACGTATTGCGCAGATACCATTGAATATGCAGTGGCTGGTCATGCTTCGATCCTTGTATTTAATGACATAAGTGGGCTGGTTATCCCTCTTGCTGGAGCTTCATGCTGTTGGATAAGTTTAGTGGTAATTGTTATATATAAGGCAAAGGTTCAATGAGAGCTGAGATTAAGTTCTGGGCCACTGGGAAACTGAAACTGTGACAATTCAATTTATGTCAGATTTCTAAACCATTCAGAGGATGATTTATTTAGCTTGGGTTAGTTTCAAATTTGGCTGCAGAAGAAAATTGAGTGGAATTTTCCGACTGTGCACATTGGCAGGATTTTCTGATCCCGCTGCAGTGAATGGAGATTTAGCCGAGTGCCAAATTCTCCAGCCTCGCTGGCAGCAGCAGCAGGACGTGAATGGCTGGAAAATTCCGGCCATTATTTTTAATCTGGGGAAAATGTGTGAAGCAAATTTAAGATAAACAACACACCAGATAAACACCTTTTCAAACAGCATTAATATTAAAGCTGCCAATAGAGTCTCCGAGCATTTCTGGAAAGCCAAGCAGGATGTTCGGGATTAGATCGTGGATGTGAGGTGTAGGAGGGAAAGGTCAAAGTTCAACTCAAAGCTTGGGACTGGACGTTTGTGGGGGCTGGTAGTGGTCGTCCGATGGCTGGTAATGAGGCCTGTATTGGCACGGGCTCCCTAATCCTGAGATGGTCCAGGTGTTTCTTGACAATTCTGCCCTGCATTTGGACCTTATATGACATGGACCCCATTTTCTCCATCATGATCCCAGGGACCCAACTGAGACCATCCCCAAAGTTCCTCATATGGACTGGGTCGCCAGTTTTGAACATTCTTTCTGTCCTTACAGAATCATGAATCAACAATTGCAACAGTGGGGAGAGATTGAGATTGGCGTAAGTGGAGACCAAAGACTTCTGTTCAGGGAATATCCCTGTTATTCTTGGTCCACAAGAAGTGCTATAAAAAGCCAGAATCTGGTGGAGCCAGCAGTTGCCATCACCCTTTTATTATCGAGTTTCCTTGAGATCTGGGAAACATGTGCAGCAACTGTTAAATATACCTGTTAAGTATACTCCAGGGTCCACTGTGGGAGTCTGATTTAAATAGGATAATGAGCTGTCTCCAAAATGGAAGCAGACATAACACAAGCCTCCAATAGAGAGACTAGTGATACAATTATACAGGATAAGGTAATCAATAGTACCACATCCCTAATAGAACACAAAACACTGTGGATGCTGAAATCTGGAAATCTCCAGTCTCGCACGCTCAGATGCTGCTGCCAGGGAGAATGGCAAATTTGATGCTTAGGCAAATCTCCATTCACTGCAGTGGGACTGGAGAATCCCAGCTGTGGGCAAGGTTGGAGAACTTCAGCCAGAGAGTGCTGGAAAATCTCAGCAGATCTGGTACCATCTGTAAAGAGAGGAATAGAATTAATGGCCTTGATTCTCCCAAAAGGGCCGAATTGGCGGGAAAACTGTTCTAGATCCCAACTGTTTTCTCAGTTTGGATTCTCACCCGAATCTCCGCACTCTGTGCACTGCAGAGGTCCCAGTTGTGAATATCATTAAACGCTCGGGCGGGGGGGGGGGGGGGGGGGGGGGGTAGGGAGGAGGTGTTATAATCCTCTTTTTCCGGCTGGAGGCCTGTGACTAGTGGTGTACCGCAGGGCTCTGTATTGGGACCTCTGCTGTTTGTGATTTATATAAATGATCTGGAAGAAGGAGTAACTGGGGTGATCAGTAAGTTTGCGGACGACACAAAACTGGCAGGACTTGCAGATAGTGAGGAACATTGTCAGAGGCTACAGAAGGATATAGATAGGCTGGAAATTTGGGCAAAGAAATGGCAGATGGAGTTCAATCCTGATAAATGCGAAGTGATGCATTTTGGTGGGAATAATGTAGGGAGGAGCTACACGATAAATGGAAGAACCATAAAGGGTGTAGAGACGCAGAGGGACCTGGGGGTGCAAGTCCACAGATCTTTGAAGGTGACGTCACAGGTGGAGAAGGTGGTGAAGAAGGCATATGGCATGCTTGCCTTTATAGGACGGGGCATAGAGTATAAAAGTTGGGGTCTGATGTTGCAGATGTATAGAACGTTGGTTCGGCCGCATTTGGAATACTGCGTCCAGTTCTGGTCGCCACACTACCAGAAGGACGTGGAGGCTTTGGAGAGAGTACAGAGGAGGTTTACCAGGATGTTGCCTGGTATGGAGGGGCTTGGTTATGAGGAGAGATTGGGGAAACTGGGGTTGTTCTCCTTGGAAAGACGGAGGATGAGGGGAGACTTAATAGAGGTGTATAAAATTATGAAAGGCATAGATAGGGTGAACGGTGGGAAGCTTTTCCCCGGGTCGGTGGTGACGTTCACGAGGGGTCATAGGTTCAAGGTGAAGGGGGGGAGGTTTAACACAGATATCAGAAGGACATATTTTACACAGAGGGTCGTGGGGGCCTGGAATGTGTTGCCGGGCAAGGTGGTGGAGGCGGACACACTGGGAACGTTTAAGACTTATCTAGACAGCTATATGAACGGAGTGGGAATGGAGGGATACAAAAGAGTGGTCTAGTTTGGACCAGGGAGCGGCGCGGGCTAATTGTTCTTTGTTTCTCGTTTCAAGGCTTCATTCTATGATCATCTTGCTGGTCATGATGTGGAGATGCCGGCGTTGGACTGGGGTAAACACTGGGACTTTAACCTGGTGTTGTTAAACTTCTTACCATCTTGCTGGTGCCAGTACAGAGCGAGACTGTGGATAGTTGGGAACCTGTCTCGGGGGCAGGGAATTCAGATGGTGTTCGTAAAGCAGAAGTGGAAATGAATAGGGTTGGGAAGCATTTTTCTGATCAGGGCCAGTGTGATCTCCTGGACTCGTTTCGATCGCCACAGGGGGTCGGAGAGGAATTTCCCAGATTTTTTTTTCCCCATATTGGCCCTGGGGTTTTCACTCTGGGTTTTCGCCTCTCCCTGGAGATCACATGGTCTGGAATGGGGGGGTGGGGGTGAGTTAATAGGTTGTGATGAACAAAGCATTGTAGCTGTGAGGGACAGCTCGGTGGATAGGATATCAGGATGTAGATAGGCTGGAAAATTGGGCGGGGATCCTGGATTCAGGATTCAATCCTGGACCGGGGAGCGGCACGGGCTTGGAGGGCCGAAGGGCCTGTTCCTGTGCTGTATTGTTCTTTGTTCTTTGTTCTTTGAGGTGGGGCGGCAGGGCCTATTCGCGCCAAAGAGCCTGAAATCGGCAGGATGAGAGGGAACCCGCGCACGGGCACATCACTGGGAGATCGCGGAAAAGACCTCCCAGCATCCAGATCACTGCCACCCAACCCCCACAGACATCACTGGCCTCATCGCTGGCCCCCACAACTGCTCCCCACGCCCCCACAGACATCGCTGGCCTCATTGGTGGACCCCACAAACCCCTCCCCATAAACATCACTGACCCCCACAACCCCCCACAGACATTGCTGGCCTCATTGCTGGCCCCCACAACCGCTCCCCGTCCCCCCAGAGACATCACTGGCCTCATTGCTGGCACCCCCCCTTCTGTCTCCCCCCAAACACAGACATGGCTTTCCGCTCACCTCATGCCCCCAAGGATCCGGATAATGTGGGTACGCAATCCCTCCATCCCTTGAACATACTGTCCTCACTACTGCCCTGCAGAGAACTAGCATTGTGCTGACATGCACAACCCCAGCTTGTGATCATTCCCTCTCTTGAATGGGAGCCCTGAGTATTGCACCCCTTCTGGACACAGCAACCTATTGAATGGCAGCCAATCAGCACCCCGAGGGATGAATGACACTCAACTGAAAGCAGCCTTCAAAATCTCTCACAAGTATTTGTTGCCAACGGGCCCTTGACCTGCCGCACTCGCTGCACCTGCACTGCCCTAATAACAGTAAGGAGTCTAACAACACCAGGTTAAAGTCCAACAGGTTTATTTGGTAGCAAACGCCACTAGATTTCCACTCCATCTGACGAAGGAACAGCGCTCCGAAAGCTAGTGGCGTTTGCCACCAAATAAACCTGTTGGACTTTAACCTGGTGTTGTTAAAACTCTTACTGTGTTTATCCCAGTCCCACGCCGGCATTTCCACATCATGACTGCCCTAATAAGCCAGAGCTGTGTATAAGCTGCAGGGATGGACACACAGCCAGTCACACCACAAAGATGGCTGCACGCAAACCGGCTCCCAGATTTTCAGAGGCCGACCAGGAGCACCTGCTGGATGCTGTGGAGGAGAGGGCGTGAGCGGATCTTCCCCGGCCAGGGCCCCAACCCAAGGGGTGCATCTGCCACGGCATTGTGGGAGGAGGTGGCAGAAGCGGTGAATGCCAGGAGACTGACACCGCGCTCTGGCCGGCAGTGTCACAAAAAACTGTACAACCTTCTTCGGGCAGCAAGGGTGAGTGAGCATCTCACTTGGAACCCCGCACATGCTTGGCACGGATCTCAAACCCTGCTTAGACACCTGAAGAGCAAGAAACAAGTGAGCCTTCCCCCAGGAACAGAATCCAACCCCTTCCCCTCACCCCTCAACAAGCACCCTTCAGTGGTGACCGCTTTCCCCAAAACTGTCAGCACAACTCTCGAGACACAGGCACGCATTGCGCACCATGCACTGTAATATGTTAATGCTTGCTATCCACCTTATGTTCCCACCAGAAAAGAACATCCACAATGTACAGACTGGTGGTGGTGTCCCTGACCTGTGGCAGCTGACCAGCATGGAGGAGCGTGCCATGGAGCTGGCAGGGGGTGATGGGCCATACCGAATGGTCACCGACAGCCAGGTCGGCATCCAGCATGCAAGTGAGCAGAAGCACACCCTCAACCGAGGGTCCTCCTCACAGTAAGTGCGATGCTGCATGGAATGTCTTGCCTCCCTCCCCCTAATGTGTGTTCTTTATTACAGCTCTGGACCCAGAGGAACCCGGCCCTTCGGGTGTTGCCGCTGCCCCCGCTGGTCTGGAGCAAACTGCCCACGACCCCCTGGACGACACCTCGGAGGGAGGCACTGAGGAATCCTCCGAGGGCAGCACCACTGAAGCGGCACCGGCATTTACCACACAACCCACCAACACAGAGACGATCACCACGGTGGGGACCTTTAGTGTTGAGGCTTCTGGGTCACGATCTGGTGAGCACATCACCGACACTGATGCACATCGGGTGGAGGCGGGAACATCCGAGGGCTCGGGCACACGGAGGGTCTGCCGGAGGCCAGGATTCAGCTGTCCCCGAGCCAGCTGCTGGGCCTCAGGGTTTGTTCCTCCCAAGACTGGTGGAGATGCATCAGGAAACCCAGGGGTTGTGGAGGGGTTGTCAGCGACCACGCTGCGACTGCAAGGCTGTTTAGGGGAATCAAACAGAGCGCTGTTGCAGGAGGTGGTGCCGACACAGCGTGAGACCCAGGCCAACACTGCAAGGGTGGCGACCGCAGTAGAAAGTCTGGCTCAGGGGTCTGTCCTCATGGGTGACAGGGTCCAGGCCATCCTGGGGACACTATGGGCCACGGGCGAGTGTGTTTCCGGCATCCAGGAGGCACAGCGTTCGATGGCCATGGGTGTCGGGGACATGAGGGAGACACTGCTGGCCATGGCTGGGACTCTCGCTGGCATTCTGGAGACACAGCAGGCAGTGGCTGTGAGCCTCGACAACTTAGCCCAGGCTCAGGGGGCTACTGCTGAGGGGCTCCAGAGCCTGGCTCGCTCACAGAATGTGTTGGGGAGGGGCTCCAGAGCTTGGCCCAGTCTCAGAGGGCCAGGGCTGAGGGATCACATGTCATGGGGCAGATGGATCTAGGCCTCCAGGACTGGCAGAGCCAGGTGACGCCGGAGCTTCTAGAGCTCAGTCCAGCTACCCTGGCATCCCATGGAGTGTCCCCAGGGCCTCTGGGCACCGCAAGGGAGGAGGAAGGGCTTGAGCCCATGCTGGGGCCTTCCACCCAAGAGATCCCGGACATCTCGACACCTTCCGATTCTCCCCTTCCTCACACCGGGGCATCTCAGGGCCAGTGCGATGAACAGGGTGGCACCAAAACAGTGCCATCCACAAGTCAGCTGGAGCTTTCCAGGCCCTGGCCACCCAGGGACATCCGCCAAGGACATCACAGGCAATGGGGTGTGCATCAAAGCTCGACACCTCCACCTCCGATGTGCACCCTGGGGTAGCACCGAGAAGAAGCAGTAGGCAGCACAAAGTTAGAAAGTTGTAGTTCACTAAAGGGCACGGGTGAGGGTCAGCATTAGTCAGGGTTTGGTAATCATTTATGTTAAGAGCACAATAAATTGTTAATTGTACATCATGCTGTGACTAATGTGTCTCTGAGTCTCTTCCCCTTCCCCCCCCGCCCACTCCCCCTGCCCATGCCCCCCCCCCCCCCCCCCCCCCCCCCTCCGCACAGCTCAGTGTTCCTGACTCCCAAACATAGAGGTGCTGTCTGTTGAGCCTTGCAGACTCAGCCCATGTTTCAGAATGGCTGCCCTACCTTCCCCAACACCCACCAGACCCTTGGTGCAAGTGCCCCCCCCCATTATCCAAAAAACATGTGTCCCCAACCCTTACAGCTCCGTGGGCCAGGGTGGCAGTGTGCATTCGGATACAGGTAGGAGTCAGACTTGAGTGACGCCAGGGGCAGGATCCCAGTGAGCACAACAGCGAGTCGTCATCATCCTCCAGCCTTCAAACAAGACACACAACCATTGCCAGCCCAGGCACATTAGCAGGTTCGGATGTTTCTGGGGAGAATAGGGTGGTGGGGTGACAGAGGCTGGGGAAGGGTGATGTGGTGGTTTGAGGGCCCAGGTCGGTTTGGAGGGAGAATAGCAGCTGCACTTGTTCCTGGGGTGTGGTGGATGTGTGGTGGTTGCAGCCCCCTCACTGCACAACACCCCTCCTCCTCCTCCCCCGCGTGTGTTGCTGGTCTGTGTCACAGGGCAGGGACAGACTGCAAATCAGCACCAGACGTGTTCCCAGTGACAGCAGGTTCCATGCAGTCCGTGTCTGAACCTCAGCACCCCGGCCTGGAGCAGCAGCTGCTTCATCTGGTTAGGTCTCAGTCAGCACATGGTGCACTCCTCCCCCACCCCGGAACACCAGCACCCAGTCAAGTCCCTGACCACACCCCACGACAAGACAATGTCACTGCAAAGTGCTGTGGAGGGGAAGAGTAAGTGGGAGCCCTTGAGGCTGCCTCCCACACTGAGCTACAGCGCTGCCCAGGAGCTGAGGGTGGGGGTGTGGTGGGGCGGGGGGGGGGGAGCACTCAAGGCAGCTTCCAGCAGTGCGTGACAGCGCTGTCCAGGAGGGGTGGGGGAGGGAAGCGAGAGACCCTGACAGAACCCCACCCAGAAAGCTGTGTGGAAATAGAAGCCCCCCCTGCCCCCACCCCAGATATCACTGGTCCATGGGCCAACACCTGAAGGCAGCAGGAGGAAGGCCACCAGGCATCTCCAGGGCCTGCCTGCAACATCCCCCGCCCTCCGCTAGCAGCACTTACCTCCTCACGCCAGTTCACGGCTGCCACGCCAGGTTGAGACTTTTAAATACCTAGTCTGATTCGTGCCAAAATCACATCACGCCAAGATCTGAAACTGTGTGTTTAGTAAAGGCAAGTGCCATTGTCAGAGACCAGGAATTGATATTCCATGTGTGCAGAAACTTTGTTGTAGTTTCTCAATGGTAACATGGGAAGTGATGGAACCATGTAAATTTCTTAAAAGGTACACTAACATCACACCTCCCACATTAAAGAAAAAATGAAGCATCTACACTTAAAGATAGTTTCAATTTTTCAAACTCTTTCAGTTTCACATTTGGAATGCACGTCAACTTTAATGAAGAAAATGGGACCCACAGGAGACGCAGACGTGGGCGGAGATTGCCGTCTGGATTCTGATAATGACATGTAAAGGTATGTAAACTCAAGCCAATCAGCGGCCTGTCGATTTTCAGCGGGTTCCCGGCGGCGACATGTTTCTCCGGCGCACAGGTCGTAAAAGCTGTCGGAGAACCTGCGAAATGGCCGACACAAGCGTCTCCCGACCCGACCTGCCAGAAAAGTTGCGGGTCGCGGTGGGAGAATTGCGGCCAACATTTCAAGCTTAATATGACTCTTGTTCACGAAGATCACTCTTGTTGACTCTGTTTCTTTATCCAAAGATGCGGCCAGATCTAATGAACTTTTCCAGCACTTTCTGTTTTTATGTTACATCTCTGACCCCTGCTGAGGATCTTGGCTCAGATATTTTGCAGGCAACATAAGACACTGTAAAGTGTCATGTTGGACTGCAAAGTTCCTGGGAACGTAATGCTTCGAGAATGTTTTTTGAGTATACAGATGTAACCTATGTATACGCTGTTGCAAAGTGCCACAACTGTATGCTACATTTTGTGCCACAGATATTTGTGCCCCTCTATGCCTGTAGAACCCAGGCTGTAGTAATGGAATCCCTTTGTGAGCCAAACTGGCTAACTGTGCCTTTGAGAGGCATATTTATTCAGTGTGTTTGAAGGGAGACTGAATTCACATTATATGAGATAAAACTGTTAGAATTGGTAAACAACTTTATTCTGCACTAAGGTGAGCTTCCAGTGCAATAGTTGTGATCAGATTCGCTTGGTTCAAATAGATCTTAACTCTACACAGTAACACAACAATAACAAAATGCTTCAGTGAGACAACTTGCTTGATCTGAACAGACCAATTCTGCTACATTCTGCTTTTTTTCTGTCTGTGATCATCTGAATTTCTGCTGCCTTTCCCAACATAGCGACTGTGAGGAGTTACCCAGATTAACAACAGATTTACTCCATTGTTCTGTTGCTGCAGTAAACAACTTTTCTTTCACGTATTAATCACCTTTTGACAGGATGTCCTTTATGTTTAAACAATGAGAATGAAAATTGTTTTTAAAACTACAGCATTTCCAAATCCTATCTGCAGAAAAATGATCAGAAAATCTTGAAATATGACAAGAGTTATCAAGGAGAAGGAATCACCAATCAATCAGTGTCCTCATTACCCGGAGGGTCAGGAGTCAGGCATGGGGGCAACTTCCAGTCGTGGCTCGATGCTGGTAGTGGTCGTCTGATGGCCGGTAATGAGGCCTGTACTGGCACGGGCTCCCTAATCCTGAGATGGTCCAGGTGTTTCTTAACAACTCTGCCCTGCACTTGGACCTTATAAAACATGGACCCCGATTTCTTCGTTACAATCCTGGGGACCCAACTGAGACCATCCCCAAAGTTCCTCACATGGACTGGGTCTCTAGTTTTGAACGTTCTTTCTGTCCTCACAGAATCATGGTTCTTCTTCTGGTTGTGGCTCCATCCTCCCTGCCAGGTTGGGAACAGTAGGTTTAATCTTGTCCGAAGCCTCCATCCCATTAATAATTCTGCTGGGGTGATTCCTGTCGTTGTGTGAGGGATAGTCCAATAGTCGAATAAATATTGTGCCAGTTTAGTCTCTGTGAATGCTGCAGGTTGATTTTCCATGCCGAGCTTAAAAGTCTGGACTGCTCGTTCAGCCAACCCATTCAATGAGGGATGATAGGGTGTTGTCCTAATGTGTTTGATTCTATTGGAAAGCATGAAGATTTGAAACTGTGTGTTTAGTAAAGGCAAGTGCCATTGTCAGAGACCAGGAATTGATATTCCATGTGTGCAGAAACTTTGTTGTAGTTTCTCAATGGTAACATGGGAGGTGATGGAACCATGTGATGTGGCTCCATCCATTTGGAATGCATGTCAACTTTAATTAAGAAAATGGAACCCAAAAAAAGGCCCTGTGAAATCTACATGTATTCTCACCCAGGGTCTACCAGACCACTCGCATGGATGTAGGGAGGCTGAGGAGGGGGGAGTTTTTGATTCTCTTGACATAACTCTCTCTGTCTGACCAAATCTGTAATGTCTGCGTCAAGGCCAGGCCACCATGCGTTGCTCCTGGCTAGCGTTTTAATCTTCAAAATCCCAGGATGGCTATGGTATAATTTCTTAAGTATCAGACGTTGCCCTGGGTGAGGGATTACATGGGAACCCCAGAGGATGATGCCATCCTCAACAGTGAGCTTGTCTTTCTTCATCCAGTAATGTTTCATTTCATCTGAGGGCTGTCCTCTGGATCCCCCATGTAATATTATGTGTTTTAATTTAGATAAAACTGGGTCCTTTTGCATCCAGGCCTTGATTTGCCTTGCAGCCACTGGCAAGGTGTCCAAAACATTCAGGGTCATCACGACCTCTTCCACAGCTGGTGGAGAAGCTGTGTTTATGGGCAGTGGCAGATGACAGTGCATCAGCGTTAGCTATCCGGGTCCGGGGCAGTGCTCTGGGAGATATTCAAAAGTCACCAGGAACAAGGCCCAACGCTGTATCTGGGCGGAGGCAATGCCTTGTCTTCTTTAAAAAGTCTCAGCAATGGTTTATGATCAGTTACTACGATGAAGTGTCTACTGTAGACATATTGATGGAATTTCTTAATGCTGAAGAAAATAGCCAACTCCTCTTTCTCAATCTGGGAATACCTCCACTCAGAGTCCAAGAGGGTCTTAGATGTGTACACGATAGGCTTCTCTGCCGCAACTCTCCAGCAATGTACCAATACTGTCCAGAGTCAGAATGGGCCAATAAATTAGAGAACAAAAGCTGTTATTTAACACTGTTGGAAGCCTCCAGCTGCGACAACCCACCCCCACTCCTTTGATGTTTCTGTAGTAGGGCACGCAAGAAGATCGGTTTAAAGCCAAATTTAGAATAGATTTCCCATAATAATTCAGGAAGGATTTCAATTCCATGGGGTTCCTTGTCCAGCTGAAGGCCCCTGTCATCCACCCGATAGCCCAAATAGGCCACAGCACTTGCTTGGAAGACACATTTTTCCCATTTTAGGTGTGCCCCAAGCTCTGAGAATTGCAGTACAACCTCTCCCAGGTTTGCTAGGTGTTCCCGTACTAGACCCTGAAGAGCAGGTGAGTGTAGTTATATAGGCCTTTTTGCATATTAATTGTGATTACAATCTCAGTGAATACAATCCCAGTATGTGTAATCCCAATAAATACAATCCCAGTATGTGTAATCCCAATAAATACAATCCCAGTATGTGTAATCCCAATAAATACAATCCCAGTATGTGTAATCCCAATAAATACAATCCCAGTATGTGTAATCCCAATAAATACAATCCCAGTATGTGTAATCCCAATAAATACAATCCCAGTGTGTGTAATCTGAATGAATACAATTCCAGCATTGGTAATCTCAATAAATACATAAATAATACCAAAGATACAATCCAGGTGTGTGTAATCCCAGTAAATACAATCCAAGAATGTGTAATCCTGGTAAATACAACCGTAGTGTGCATAATACCAGTGAGTACAATCCTAGTGTGTGTAATCTCTGTAAATGCAATCCCAGTGCGTGTAATCCCAATCAATATAATGCTAGTGTGCGTAATTCCATTTAAAACAATGCCCGTGTGTGTAATCGCAGTCAATACAATCCCAGTGTGTGGAATCCCAGTGAATACAATCCCAGTGTGTGGAATCCCAGTGAATACAATCCCAGTGTGTGGAATCCCAGTGAATACAATCCCAGTGTGTGGAATCCCAGTGAATACAATCCCAGTGTGTGGAATCCCAGTGAATACAATCCCAGTGTGTGGAATCCCAGTGAATACAATCCCAGTGTGTGGAATCCCAGTGAATACAATCCCAGTGTGTGGAATCCCAGTGAATACAATCCCAGTGTGTGGAATCCCAGTGAATACAATCCCAGTGTGTGGAATCCCAGTAAATACAATAATCTCTCCCTCAATGTCAACAAAATGAAGGAGATTGTCATCGACTTCAGGAAGCGTAAAGGAGAACATGCCCCTGTCTACATCAATGGGGACGAAGTAGAAAGTGTCAAGAGCTTCAGGTTTTTAGGTGTCCAGATTGTCAATAACTTGTCGTGGTCCCCCCATGCTGACAATATAGTTAAGAAAGCCCACCAACACCTCTACTTTCTCAGAAGACTAAGGAAATTTGGCATGTCAGGGACGACTCTCTCCAACTTTTACAGATGCACCATAGAAAGCATTCTTTCTGGTTGTATCACAGCTTGGTACGGCTCCTGCTCTGCCCAAGACCACAAGAAACTACAAAAGGTTGTGAATGTAGCCCAATCCATCACGCAAACCAGCCTCCCATCCATTGACTCTGTCTACACTTCCCACTGCCTCGGCAAAGTAGCCAGCATAATTAAGGACCCCACGCACCCCAGACATCCTCTCTTCCACCTTCTTCCTTCGGGAAAAAGATACAAAAGTCACTTACCAACCGACTCAAGAACAGCTTCTTCTCTGCTGCTGTCAGACTTTTGAATGGACTTATCTTGCATTAAGTTGATCTTTCTCTACGCCCTAGCTATGACTGTAACACTACATTCTGCGCTCTCTCGTTTCCTTCTCTATGAACGGTATGTTTTGTCTGTATAGCACGCAAGAAATAATATTTTTCACTGTATGTTAATACATGTGACAATAATAAATCAAATCAAACCAGTGTAATTCCAGTAAATACAATCCAAGTTTGTGTAATCCCAGTAAATACAATCCCAGTGTGTGTAATCCGTGAATACAATCCCAGTGTGCGTAATTCCAGTGAATATAATCACAGTGTGTGTAATCCCAGTGAATATAATCCCAGTGTGTGTAATTCCAGTGAATATAATCCCAGTGTGTGTAATTCCAGTGAATATAATCACAGTGTGTGTAATTCCAGTGAATATAATCACAGTGTGTGTAATTCCAGTGAATATAATCACCGTGTGCGTAATTCCAGTGAATATAATCCCAGTGTGTGTAATTCCAGTGAATATAATCCCAGTGTGTGTAATTCCAGTGAATATAATCCCAGTGTGTGTAATTCCAGTGAATATAATCCCAGTGTGTGTAATCCCAGTAAATACAGTCCCAGTGTGTGTAATCCCAGTAAATACGATCCCAGTGTGTGTAATCCGTGAATACAATCCCAGTGTGCGTAATTCCAGTGAATATAATCACAGTGTGTGTAATCCCAGTGAATATAATCCCAGTGTGCGTAATTCCAGTGAATATAATCACAGTGTGTGGAATCCCAGTAAATACGATCCCAGTGTGTGTAATCCCAGTAAATACAATCACAGTGTGTGTAATCCCAGTAAATACGATCCCAGTGTGTGGAATCCCAGTAAATACAATCACAGTGTGTGGAATCCCAGTGAATATAATCCCAGTGTGTGGAATCCCAGTGAATATAATCCCAGTGTATGTAATTCCAGTAAATACAATCGCAGTGTGTATAATCCCAGTGAATATAATCCCAGTGTGTATAATCCCAGTGAATATAATCCCAGTGTGTGTAATCCCAGTGAATATAATCCCAGTGTGTGTAATCACAGCGAATAAAATCTTAGTGTGTGTATTCCCAGTGTATACAATCCTAATGTGTGCATAATCTGAGGGAATACAATCCCACTGAATACAATTTAAATGCATGCAATGCCAGTGAACACAGTTCTTGGGTGTGTAATCCCTGCGAATACAATCCCAGTGTGTGTAATTCCAGTAAATACAATCCCAGTGTGTGTAATTCCAGTAAATATAATCCCAGTGTGTGTAATTCCCGTAAATACAGTCCCAGTTGTGTGGAATCCCAGTGAATACAATCTCGGTGTGTGGAATCCCAGTAAATACAATCCCAGTGTGTGTAATCCCAGTAAATACAATCCCAGTGTGTGGAATCCCAGTAAATACAATCCCAGTGTGTGGAATCCCAGTAAATACAATCCCAGTGTGTGGAATCCCAGTAAATACAATCCCAGTGTGTGTAATCCCAGTAAATACAATCCCAGTGTGTGGAATCCCAGTAAATACAATCCCAGTGTGTGGAATCCCAGTAAATACAATCCCAGTGTGTGTGTAATCACAGCGAATAAAATCCTAGTGTGTGTATTTCCATTGAATATAATCCTAATGTGTGCATAATCTGAGGGAATTGTGGTGAACCATCGTTGGTTCCCACTAGATAGTACTGAGCCAGGGTCTGGCCAGTACTACAAGTATGTATATATGTTGCTGTTGGGGTTAGGGATGGGTTGTTCTACTTGTTGCTGTTGGGATTAGGGTTGGGCTGTTACACCTTGTATTATAGTTATTGTGGTACATCCCAGTCGGGCTCCGCCTCCTGGGAGAGGTATAAAGGTCCCTGCTCTGTCTGGGACCCCTCAGTCTGGGATCGTGTATATAATTAGTAGCTTCGTTGTAACAGCAAATAAAAGCCTTTATTTCCTGAGCATCTCAAGCCTCGTGTGTGATAACGCACATCAATTTTATTTGCTGTTAAGTAAACTCTCGTCGAAAGAAAAAAAAATGATACAGAGAGTATGGAGCAGATATTGAAACCTGAACGTCTTACACTGGATCCATGTGCGGCGGGCGCCTCTAACACCT
Organism: Mustelus asterias; assembly: GCF_964213995.1. NCBI lineage: Eukaryota > Metazoa > Chordata > Chondrichthyes > Carcharhiniformes > Triakidae > Mustelus > Mustelus asterias. The sequence continues at coordinate 46,353,282 of NC_135825.1, read as the reverse complement.
TCGACCACTGGTTGAAATGTTTTGAGGACTACCTGGCAGCCTCCGCAGCGGTCACCACAGACGATGACAGACTCCGGGTCCTCCATGCGAGGGTAAGCGACACCGTATACCTCGCGATCCATGCGGCCACCGACTACACAAAGGCCCTCGAGCTTCTTAAGAAGCGTTACATTAAACCGCCAAACGAAATGCATGCTCGATACCTTTTAGCCACTCGACGACGGCAGCCCGGCGAAACGACGGAAGAATACGCGAACGAGCTCCTACAGCTAGCCAGGGGCTGTAACTGCAGAGCAGTGTCGGCAGATCAGAACATGAACGACCTCGCTCGAGATGCGTTTGTGGCGGGAATCGGATCATCTTACATCCGACTCAGACTACTGGAGCAAGGTAATCTTGACCTCACTAAGTCGATAGAACTAGCGGATATGTTGGAGACGGCCTCCAAAAGCCTAGTATTGTATCCTGAAGACCACGGGGAAACAACGTGGCAGGAGCAGTTGCTGATCCCTCCTCGTCCCTCGGGTTCGAAAAGCTGCGTGATGGCGTGCGCACACTCGGGCCTGACGACGGCAGCAGCTCCGGGCGGCCCGCGGTGTTACTTCTGTGGGGGAGCGAAGCATACTCGGCAACGGTGTCCCGCTAAAGCTGTGTTGTGCTCCGCCTGCGGTAAGAAGGGGCACTATTCAAAAGTATGCCGATCTAAACCTGCTTCTCGGAACAGCAGTGCGGCCTGCGATTCCTCGGAGCCCGGTTCTTCGTCGTCGGCATCGTCAAGGGTTTCGTCCACGTGCGAGGCCAGGACGACGCCATTACGGTCGACGGAGTCGGAGATGCGTGACCACCAGGGGTCGCTGAGTTTGGCGCCATCACCCACGTGCGACCTATGGGAGCGGCCATGTTGGTCGGCACCGACCGCGAACGACCAGCAGGGGTCATCCACGTCAATCTCAGCTGCCTGCAGTGGCGCTCATGAACCAATGGTGGCGTCGATCATCCTGGACCAGGCCAAGCCTCATAGACTTGACAAGTCTATGATGGACATTCAGGTAAACGACCACTTGATTTATTGTCTGTTTGACAGCGGGAGCACTGAGAGTTTTATCCACCCAGATGCTGTGAAGCAGTGTGGACTCCAGATTCAACCTGTCAAACAGACAATTTCTATGGCATCAAGGTCCCAGTCTGTCACCGTGCTAGGGAGTTGCGTGGTAACTTTAACGGTGCAAGGCACGGTTTACGAGCGCTTCAAGCTCCTGGTGTTGCCGCACCTTTGCGCGCCAATACTTCTCGGACTAAACTTCATGGTCCACTTGAAGAGTGTAACCCTACAGTACGGTGGGCCACTCCCTCCGCTTTCAGTGGGAGAACAGCAGCCTCCAAATTGCCCAACGCGCCCCGCCTGTAGCCTCTCGACGCTGAAGATTACCACACCCTCCCTGTTCCAGAATCTTGTGCCAGGCTGCAAGCCCATTGCGACTAAGAGTAGGCGTTACAGCGCTGAGGATCGGATCTTCATTCGATCTGAAGTTCAGCGGCTCCTCAAGGAAAGGAACATACAACCTAGCGCTAGTCCGTGGAGAGCGCAGGTCGTGGTGGTCAAGAGTGGGAACAAACCCCGGATGGTCATTGACTATAGTCAGACCATTAATAGATACACGTAGCTGGATGCGTATCCCCTCCCGCGCATATCTGACATGGTCAATCAGATTGCGCAGTACCGGGTGTTCTCCACCATAGACCTCAAGTCTGCCTACCACCAACTCCCCATTCGCCCAGAGGACCGACAATACACGGCTTTTGAGGCGGATGGTCGCTTGTATCACTTTCTCAGGGTTCCCTTTGGTGTCACCAATGGGGTCTCGGTCTTCCAGCGTGCTATGGACCGAATGTGGACCAGAACGGGCTGCGGGCTACCTTCCCGTACCTGGATAACGTCACCATCTGCGGCCATGACCAGCAGGACCACGACACAAATCTCCTGAATTTCCTACGCACTGCATCTCGCCTGAACCTGACCTACAACAGGGAGAAGTGTGTGTTTCGTACGCGCCGTTTAGCCATCCTCGGATGCGTGGTGGAAAATGGGGTCATTGGCCCTGATCCAGACCGTATGCGTCCCCTCTTTGAACTTCCCCTGCCCACTCGTGCAAAAGCACTGAGAAGATGCTTAGGCTTCTTCTCTTATTATGCACAGTGGGTTCCCAATTACGCGGACAAAGCCCGTCCGCTCATTAAGTCCACTTCTTTTCCCCTAATACCAGAGGCTCGATTGGCCTTTGATAAACTAAAAGCCGACATCGCGAAAGCTACGATGCACGCTATTGATGAGTCCATCCCCTTTCAGGTGGAGAGCGATGCATCTGATTTCGCCCTGGCCGCCACACTTAACCAGGCGGACAGGCCCGTCGCCTTTTTTTCCCGCACCCTCCAAGGCCCCGAAATTCGGCATTCAGCGGTGGAAAAGGAGGCCCAGGCCATTGTGGAGGCCGTCAGGCACTGGCGCCATTACTTGGCGGGAAAACGGTTCACCCTGATCACGGACCAGCGGTCCATGGCGTTCATGTTCAATAACACGCAGAGGGGCAAGATCAAGAAAGACAAGATCTTGCGGTGGAGAATTGAACTCTCCACCTATAATTATGACATCATGTATCGTCCAGGGAAATTCAATGAGCCCTCGGATGCCCTCTCGCGTGGAACATGCGCCAGTATACAGGAGGACCGTTTGCAGGCTCTCCATAATGACCTATGCCATCCTGGGGTCACTCGGCTCTACCACTTTGTAAAAGCCCGCAATCTGCCCTACTCGGTGGAGGATGTCAGGTCCATAACAAGAAGCTGTCGAGTATGGGCGGAATGCAAACCGCACTTTTACCGACCTGACCGGGCACAATTAGTCAAGGCCACTCGTCCCTTCGAAAGACTGAGTGTCGACTTTAAGGGCCCCCTTCCCTCAACAGATCGGAATGTGTACTTCCTCAACATCATTGATGAGTACTCGAGATTCCCTTTTGTTATTCCCTGCTCTGATACATCCGCTGCCACGGTTATCAAGGCATTCCGTGATCTTTTCACCCTGTTCGGGTACCCCAGCTACATTCACAGCGACAGGGGCTCGTCGTTCATGAGCGATGACTTGAGGCAATACCTGCTCTCATACGGGATTGCCTCTTGTAGAACCACGAGCTACAACCCTAGGGGTAACGGACAGGTGGAACGTGAGAATGCTACAGTCTGGAAGGCTGTCTTACTGGCGTTGAAGTCAAAAAGCCTTCCAGTCTCCCGTTGGCAAGAGGTGCTCCCTGATGCGCTCCATTCCATACGCTCACTCCTGTGTACGGCAACCAACGCTACTCCCCATGAGAGGCTGTTTTCATTCCCTCGGACGTCTTCCTCTGGGACCTCATTACCGTCTTGGTTGACGTACTCAGGACCTGTCCTTCTGCGGCGACATGTAAGGGCCCGCAAGTCCGACCCGTTGGTCGAACAGGTCCATCTCCTCCACGCCAACCCTCAGTATGCCTATGTGGCATACCCTGACGGGCGAGAGGACACGGTCTCGATCCGAGACCTGGCGCCAGCAGGGGATGTAGAAACCCCTGTTGCTCCCATACCCCCTGTTAGAAACCCCCTATTATTTCCCCTCCGGACACGGCGCGGGCAGCATCGGGACCATTACTTAACCCTTTTACTCCCGTGTACAGCTTGCCTGAGTCCAGAGGATGGTCGCCACTTCAGGGCGTGTTGGAACTCAGCGGATTATCATCACCTCGGGGTCAACCGGCCCGTGAGACTGTGGAGGAACTGTTGGACATCGCCTTGGGGAGAACGCCACCGCGAGTGCCTACTCTGGTGTCATCGCTGGTGTTGAGGAGGTCACAACGACGGTGCGGTCCCCTTGACTGTCTGAACTTATAGACTGATGACAAATTATTCTGTTTTTTTTGTACCCCGACGGCCTTTGTCTTCAAAGGAGGGGTGAATGTGGTGAACCATCGTTGGTTCCCACTAGATAGTACTGAGCCAGGGTCTGGCCAGTACTACAAGTATGTATATATGTTGCTGTTGGGGTTAGGGTTGGGCTGTTACACCTTGTATTATAGTTATTGTGGTACATCCCAGTCGGGCTCCGCCTCCTGGGAGAGGTATAAAGGTCACTGCTCTGTCTGGGACCCCTCAGTCTGGGATCGTGTATTATATATGGTAGCTCTATTGTAGTAGTCAATAAAAGCCTTTATTTCCTCGAGCATCTCTAGCCTCGTGAGTTATATCGCGCATCAGGAATATAATCCCATTGAATACAATCTGTGTGTGTGCATAATCTTTTTTTATTATTCCTTCATGGGACATGGGTGTGGATGGCTAGCCAGCATTTATTACTCATCCGTATTGCCCTTGGAGGGAGGTTGAGAGTCAATCACATTGCTGTGGTTCTCTAGTCATATGTAGGACAGACCAAGGAAGGACAGCAGATTTCCTTCCCTAAAGGTCTTTAGTGAACCAGATGGGTTCTTCCGATAATTGACAATGGTTTCATGGTCATCAGTAGATTCTTATTTCTAGGTATTTTTCGAACCCGGGTCCCCAGAACATTAGCTGAGTTTCTGGATTAATAGTCTAGCAATAATATCACTAGGTCATCGCCTCCCCATTTGAGGGAATACAATCCCACTGAATACAGTTCAAATGCATGTAATAACAGTGAACACAGTTGTGTGTGTAATCCCAGTAAGTATAATGCCGGTGTTAGTAATCTCAGTAAATACAATCCCAGTGTGTGTAATTCCAGTAAATACAGATCCAGGGTGTGTAATCTCAGTGGATACAAATCTAGTGTGTGTAATCCCTATAAGTGTGTATGTCCAGTAAATACAATCTCAATTTGTCTAATCCTTGAAAATTACAATATCTGTGTGTGTAAAAAGTCTCACAACACCAGGTTAAAGTCCAACAGGTTTATTTGGTAGCAAATACCATAAGCTTTCGGAGCACTGCTCCTTCGTCAGATGGAGTGGTCTCTGTTCTCAAACAGGGCACAGACACAGAAATCAAATTACAGAATACTGATTAGAATGCAAATCTCTACAGTCAGCCAGGTCTTAAATGCACAGACAATGTGGGTGGAGGGAGCATTCAACACAGGTTAAAGAGATGTGTATTGTCTCCAGACAGTACAGCTTGTGAAATTGTGCAAGTCCAGGAGTCAAGCTGTGGGGGTTACTGATAATGTGACATAAATCCAACATCCCGGTTTAGACCGTCCTCATGTGTGCGAAACTTGGCTATCAGTTTCTGCTCAGTGACTCTGCGCTGTCGTGTGTCGTGAAGGCCGCCTTGGAGAACGCTTACCTGAAGATCCAAGGCTGAATGCCCGTGACTGCTGAAGTGCTCCCCCACAGGAAGAGAACAGTCTTGCCTGGTGATTGTCGAGCGGTGTTCATTCATCCGTTGTCGTAGCGTCTGCATGGTTTCCCCAATGTACCATGCCTCGGGACATCCTTTCTTGCAGCGTATCAGGTAGACAACGTTGGCCGAGTTGCAAGAGTAGGTACCATGTACCTGGTAGATGGTGTTCTCACGTGAGATGATGGCATCCGTGTTGATGATCCGGCACGTCTTGCAGAGGTTGCTGTGGCAGGGTTGTGTGGTGTCGTGGTCACTGTTCTCCTGAAGGCTGGGTAGTTTGCTGCGGACAATGGTCTGTTTGAGGTTGCGTGGTTGTTTGAAGGCAAGAAGTGGGGGTGTGGGGATGGCCTTGGCGAGATGTTCGTCTTCATCAATGACATGTTGAAGGCTCCGGAGGAGATGCCGTAGCTTCTCCGCTCCGGGGAAGTACTGGACGACGAAGGGTACTCTGTCCACCGTGTCCCGTGTTTGTCTTCTGAGGAGGTCGGTGCGGTTTTTCGCTGTGGCACGTCGGAACTGTTGATCGATGAGTCGAGCGCCATATCCTGTTCTTATGAGGGCATCTTTCAGCGTCTGGAGGTGTCTGCAAGACGTGCCGGATCATCAACACGGATGCCATAATCTCACGTGAGAACACCATCTACCAGGTACATGGTACCTACTCTTGCAACTCGGCCAACATTGTCTACCTGATACGCTGCAAGAAAGGATGTCCCGAGGCATGGTACATTGGGGAAACCATGCAGACGCTATGACAACGGATGAATGAACACCGCTCGACAATCACCAGGCAAGACTGTTCTCTTCCTGTGGGGGAGCACTTCAGCAGTCACGGGCATTCAGCCTTGGATCTTCAGGTAAGCGTTCTCCAAGGCGGCCTTCATGACACACGACAGCGCAGAGTCACTGAGCAGAAACTGATAGCCAAGTTTCGCACACATGAGGACGGTCTAAACCGGGATGTTGGATTTATGTCACATTATCAGTAACCCCCACAGCTTGACTCCTGGACTTGCACAATTTCACAAGCTGTTCTGTCTGGAGACAATACACATCTCTTTAACCTGTGTTGAATGCTCCCTCCACCCACATTATCTGTGCATTTAAGACCTGGCTGACTGTAGAGATTTGCATTCTAATCAGTATTCTGTAATTTGATTTCTGTGTCTGTGCCCTGTTTGAGAACAGAGACCACTCCATCTGACGAAGGAGCATTGCTCCGAAAGCTTATGGTATTTGCTACCAAATAAACCTGTTGGACTTTAACCTGGTGTTGTGAGACTTCTTACTGTGCTTACCCCAGTCCAACGCCGGCATCTCCACGTCATGTGTGTGTAAACCCAATGCAAACAATCCTTAAGTTTGTTCATTTTTAACATTCCCTCTCAATCACATTTTGGGGGGAACAGTGGGGGAAAGTGGTGCACGGAATCCCAAACTGATTATCAACCTGGTTGAATGCTCCTTCTATGTCCAACAAGTCTTGATGTTGGCCTTGAACCCAGAATTTATGGTCCAAAGGTTGAGGTACTATCACTGTGCCACAAGACCTCCTATCTAGTCTGTCTAATCCCAGTGAAACAATCCTACTGTGTGCAATCTCTCCTTGCAATTTAACACAAAGAATGTAATGCAACAATGCCACCAGCAAGGAACCAATCAGACATCGGTCCTCTCGCTCCTGGGAACTGTGAGTGTTTATGTGTCTGTATAAATAAACATTGAACAACCAGCATACATTGGGACCAGAAACTCTCTCGTGCTCTTGTGACTCCCACAAATCCTAACTGACAACAATTTATGGTTTAATAATTTGAATTATTTACAAAGTTCAACTGAAGTTTAAAATGTTTTCAAATGTATTTTGAGAACGAGTGTAAACAAATTTCTTTTGTAATAAATTTGGAGATTTGTGTTTCCTTTATTTGCATAGCTTCCAATTTTTTAAACTAAAAAGTAATATTTAGTTTTTTTAGATTTAAAAAAATTAATAAACATGGATAACCTTGGAAGCAAAAGGCGCAAACAAAGCAATAGTTATGCGCTGCCTGAGATAAAATACAGGAGCAGTGAATACTGTATAGGACTAATTCTGCTGTGATTAATACAGCAGTGAATACTGTACAGGATTGATTCTGCTGTGATTAATACAGCAGTGAATACTGTACAGGACTGATTCTGCTGTGATTAATACAGCAGTGAATACTGTACAGGATTGATTCTGCTGTGATTAATACAGCAGTGAATACTGTACAGGACTGATTCTGCTGTGATTAATACAGCAGTGAATACTGTACAGGATTGATTCTGCTGTGATTAATACAGCAGTGAATACTGTACAGGACTAATTCTGCTGTGATTAATACAGCAGTGAATACTGTACAGGATTGATTCTGCTGTGATTAATACAGCAGTGAATACTGTACAGGACTAATTCTGCTGTGATTAATACAGCAGTGAATACTGTACAGGACTAATTCTGCTGTGATTAATACAGCAGTGAATACTGTACAGGACTGATTCTGCTGTGATTAATACAGCAGTGAATACTGTATAGGACTAATTCTGCTGTGATTAATACAGCAGTGAATACTGTATAGGACTAATTCTGCTGTGATTAATACAGCAGTGAATACTGTATAGGACTGATACTGCTGCGTCCTTTGGAGAACAGGTGAGCAGCTTGGCTCAGAGGGATTTTCTTCTATATTGTTACATGGGATGTGAATACTATAGGCATTGCTGGCAATTATTGCTCACCCCTAACTGCCCTTGAGAAGGTGTTGGTGTGCTGCCTTCGTGAATCACTGTAGAATACCTGGTGCAGGTACACCCACTGCTGCCAGGCAGGGAGTTCCAGCATTTAGTCCCAGTGACAGTGAGAGAGTGGCTATATAGTTCCAAGTCAGAATGAGAGAGCAGACCGTAAGAAAACTCAGACAACCTGCATTCCTATTTTTTTTTGAGCAGAAGCACTTGAACCCAACTTGCATATCAATACCTTCAAGAGCCCAGGGTAGAATCTTTGATCCCCATCAAAACTGGGACTGAAGACATTGCGGATCAGTGTGCCCAGTTTCCGGCATTTTCCAAACTGGCAGGTAGCTTAAAAGGTCAATTAACGACTTATGAAAAATCTTAGCAGAAATCAACTGGAATTTTCCAGTCAACTTGTGGGCCCTATACTGAGGCTGACACAGGGATGGAGGCAGCCTCCCAGTGGTAGACTGAATGACGGGCCAGTTCTCCATGTTGCTAGAGATCTTCTCCCTGTGCATGTCATGGAGTCATGATGTTGAGATGTCGGCGTGGACTGGGGTAAATACAGTAAGAAGTCTCACAACACCAGGTTAAAGTCCAACAGGTTTATTTGGTAGCAAAAGCCACTAGCTTTCGGAGCGCTCGCTGCTCCTTCGTCAGGTGAGTGGGAGTTCTGTTCACAAACAGGGCATATAAAGACACAAACTCAATTTACAAAATAATGGTTGGAATGCGAATCTTTACAGGTAATCAAGTCTTAAAGGTACAGACAATGTGAATGGAGAGAGGGTTAAGCACAGGTTAAAGAGATGTGGATTGTCTCCAGACAGGACAGTTAGTGAGATTTTGCAAGCCCAGGCAAGTCGTGGGGGTTACAGATAGTGTGACATGAACCCAAGATCCCGGTTGAGGCCGTCCTCATGTGTGCGGAACTTGGCTATCAGTCTCTGCTCAGCAACTCTGCGTTGTCGTGTGTCGTGAAGGCCGCCTTCTGTACCTCTGTTCTGCCATTCATGCATTCTGATCACCTAATGGTCTTCTCAGCTCCTTCTCAGCTGACTTTATCCTCATTTACATTTCCTTTGTCCCATTCCATCCCATCCCTCCGCCCCGCCCCTGCCCCCGCATCCTCGTAGTAAATCTCTGCTGATTCTCTTTGCTCTCAGCTCTCACAATGGGTTATCCAGACTCGAAACGTTGGCTCTATTCTCTCCCCACAGATGCTGTCAGACCAGCTGAGATTGTCCAGCAGTTTCTGGTTTTGTGTCCTACAAAAATTATGTTGGGTGTCTGATGTTAACAGGACATGGGGTCAGGAACCAGGAATTCTCCTGATGTCACGGCCCCAACCCCAAAGCAAAAGTCCTGTTGCAGATTTCTGCAAATGCTTTAAAATGAACAGCAAGCAGATCTCGATGGTTGTCTTTTTATTCCTTTCTCCTGACAGGTGCTTCCTAAATACATCTATCGGCTCCCGGCTTCACCCTGACCCCAAGTGATTTTTTTCTGGGTTGGGGCGTCACTTGGCAAGCAGGGTGAATTCCTGATGCCATTCCTACCACCAAGAGGGAGTCAACCAGTGCCAGCCAGGAAAAGCAAGAGGTGCTGCAGTGGGATTGCCACCATGGGCATCCTGAAAGGCAGTGAGGAACCTTACAGGGACCGTGAAAAAGTGAGACCAATACAAAGAAAGGTGGAGATGTGGGATCTAACTGAGAGGCAGAAAAAGTTTCCATTTGGGTGATTCCCACTAAACCAGTTAGATGGCAGTTGTTGCAAAAACTCAGCTTTCTGCACCATAGTTAGCTGACATAACAGTAGGTTTGGGATATCACTGAGTCACGCATGTAGAGCAGTTAGCTGCGAGACTGGTGTTTAAACAGAGCTGAGTCTTACAGCTGACTGTGCTGTTTGTGCACATTTCTGACGCAGTAATCTTTCTGTTTCACTGGCGTTTCATTCAGTCAGCATTTCAGAAACAATCAAAGCAGAAAATGATATTCAGATTTGGCTTAACTTGCATCCTGGTAAAACATCCAGAAATACTGGCCAGGAAAAGACAAGCTGGGATTGATCTAGTTTGCACCACAGCCTGATAACCAGAGAATCACAATGGACATTTCCTATCCTTGCAAGCTCGTAATGAGCCTGGGCTGGCGATGCCATTGCCGAGGATTGCAGTCAGTTGTGAGGCTGGTAAACAGAGCTGTCAGCTGTGACTCCTGTTAGTCATGGGAATTGGTTATTTTGGATGGATGAGTTTGCCTTGTAGGGTTCCAATAAAACAGCTTCTCCGATACATACATTCAAAAAATTAACATTGTAAGAGATTGTATAAAGTTAAAAAATTATGGGGCCGATCTTACCAGAATTTGGCAGAGTGTTGGTTCCGGCGAGAAAAATGGTGGGGACGATTCTCCCGGCTGAGACACATCAGTGGAGGCCATTTAGTGACCTCCGTGCGTCTCCCAGACCAAGATTTGTGGTAGCATGGGGCTGATTTCAATATCTGAAGTCTCCGGGTCCGCTAGCCTCTCCCTCCGCCAGGAGTGGTTCACTGCAGCAGCGTTTACAACAGCTCCCCACGAACAGAAAACTGCCGGCCAATCCCACTGGAGTGAACAGAGGCCATGGAGGCCCCCCAAGAGGTTGGGGGTAAGGGGGGGGGGGGTGCCCCCTGGGCAGTGCCAACCTGGCAGTGTCAACCTGGCCCCCAAGCACTGCCCAAGGGGTAAACTGGAAATGCCCAAGGGGCAACCTGGCACTGCCCACCGGACATTTGGGGTTGGGGGGGGCGTTGGAGGGGCAGCAATGTGGGGTCATGGGGCTGGGCAGTGATCAGGAGGCCAGCAGTGTGGGGCCAGTGCGCATGCGCTGATCTCCACACTGACAGTGGCCCGCTCAGCGCTATGCTGCCGGCCTCTCCAGTGGGAATAGGCCCTGCCCCTAATTTTCAGAGGGAATCTCTCGAGGGCACTCTGCAGTGCTCAGAGTGTGGAGATTCATTCTGGAAATCACGCTAACAAATCACGCAAATTCGGCACTGAGAATTGTTTTGGGAGAATCGCCCCCGGTTTGTTTCTCTCCAGAGACAAATACTGTTGGTGATTCGTAGTTTATTTTAGAGTTACCTGGGAGAGGACAGAGGCAGTAGACCTGCAAGGGAATGTACTGGAGAGGGAGAGGATATAAATACAGACTCAGGCACAGGGCCTACCTGGGAGAGAGCAGACACAGAGTGGGGAGGTGACTGCTGCACAACACAGTGTCTGAATAAAAATATCAAACTGTGACATCACTGCCAAGTTGTGAGTTGATTGCTGAGTTTTGCTGCAGGGGGACTGAGTTGGAACAACTGTGAATTTTAAAGAAGTTTAAAATATTGATTATTAATAACAAGTAACAAGTGAGTAGTTGGTGAGTCTTCTCTTGTACTCCCAGAAGTTTTAATATTACTAGTAATGTATATCAAGTATTAGTAGGGGTTCATAGAAATCATAGAAACCCTACAATGCAGGAAGAGGCCATTCGGCCCATCGAGTCTGCACCGACCACAATCCCACCCAGGCCCTACCCCCATATCCCTACATATTTTTACCCGCTAATCCCTCTAATCTACAAACCTCAGGACACTAAGGGGCAATTTTACAATGGTCAATCAACCTAACCCGCACATCTTTGGACTGTGGGAGGAAACCGGAGCACCCGGAGGAAACCCACGCAGACACGAGGAGAATGCGCAAACTCCACACAGGCAGTGACCCGAGCCGGGAATCGAACCCAGGTCCCTGGTGCTGTGAAGCAGCAGTGCTAACCACTGTGCTACCGTGCCACCCTTAGTTTTCTATGACTTCTATGAGTGCAGCCAGAGCCAAGTCCATGTGGCTCAGCTGTACAGGGGGGCTGTACATACTAGGAAAACCAGAAGAAGAATAATGATTTAATAGTTAGGAGATTAGATAGGTGTTTCTGGAGCTGCAGATGTGAACCCAAGATGCCTTCCTGGTGCCAGCGTCAAAGATGCCACTAAGCAGCTGCAGAGCATTCTGGGAGGGAAGGTTGAACAGCTGGCAGTTGTGATCCACATTGGTATGAGTGAGATAGGCAGAAAGAGAGATGTGGTCCTGCAGTCAGAATTTAGGGAGATAGGTAGGGAATTAGCGAGGAAGACGTCAAAAGTAATAATCTCCAGATTGCTCCCAATACCACACACAAGTGCATACAGAGATAGGATAAAGCAGGCAAATGCATGGCTAGAATGTTGGTACAGGAGAGAGCGATTTCGCTCTGTGGGTCATTGAGACTGGCTCTGGGGAGATGGGACCTATACAGTCTGGTGGGTTGCACCTTACAGAGCTGGGACTGAGTTCCTTGCAGAGCGTTATGCTAATGCACCTGGGGAGGGTTTAAATTAAATTGGCAGCTATGAAGGAATACTAGGTGCACAGAATACTAGGAGAGATAGCTCTCAAATAAAGAATAGTCAGTTAATAGGCTCAGTAAGAGAGAAAGTAATAATGTATAAATTAGGTTTACTGTTCATGTGTGTGAATGCCCGGAGTGTGATAAATAATATTGGTGAGTTACAGATTGTGGAAATGCGATGTTGTGGCTGTAACAGAGATCTTGCTAAAAAGGGCAGGGCCTGGTGTTAAATATTCTTGGGACAACAGCCAGGATTTGACAGCTGCTCCCCCTCCGATGGGATATTATAGTCCTGCCGAAGTAAATGTCAATTTAAATGGTCTGCTGCATCTGCTGTGGGGATGCAGTCCGTGGTGGGACCATAAACTCCTGACCAAGGTATTCAGGAAAGATAGAAAAGGAAGGAAAGGAGAAGGATAGGTATTGATTAAGGAGAGCATTCCAATGCTGGAGAAAGAGGATGTTCCAGAGGGGTCATGGATAGAATATATTTGGCTAGAATTAAGGAGCAAAAAAGGTGCAATTACGTTGCCCTGTGTAATCTATTGACTCAGTAAGGAGTCTAACAACACCAGGTTAAAGTCCAACAGGTTTATTTGGTAGCAAAAGCCACAAGCTTTCAGAGCGCTGCTCCTTCATCAGGTGAGTGGGAGTTTTGTTCACAAACAGGGCATATAAAGACACAAACTCAATTTACAAAATAATGTTTGGAATGTGAGTCTTTACAGGTAATCAAGTTTTAAAGGTACAGACAATGTGAGTGGAGAGAGGGTTAAGCACAGGTTAAAGAGATGTGTATTGTCTCCAGCGGGACAGTTAGTGAGATTTTTCAAGCCCGGGCAAGTCGTGGGGGTTACAGGTAGTGTGACAGGAGTCCAAGATCCCGGTTGAGGCCGTCCTCATGTGTGCGGAACTTGGCTATCAGTCTCTGCTTAGCGACTCTGTGATGTCGTGTGTCGTGAAGGCCGCCTTGGAGAACGCTATGACATCTTCTCCGGAGCCTTCAACATGTCATTGATGAAGACGAACATCTCGCCAAGGCCATCCCCACACCCCCACTTCTTGCCTTCAAACAACCGCGTAACCTCAAACACACCATTGTCCGCAGCAAACTACCCAACCTTCAGGAGAACAGTGACCACGACACCACACAACCTTGCCACAGCAACCTCTGCAAGACGTGCCGGTTCATCGACACGGATGCCATCATCTCACATGAGAACACCATCTACCAGGTACACGGTACTTACTCTTGCAACTCGGCCAACATTGTCTACCTGATACGCTGCAGGAAAGGATGTCCCGAGGCATGGTACATTGGGGAAACCATGCAGACGCTACGACAACGGATGAATGAACACCGCTCGACAATCACCAGGCAAGAGTGTTCTCTTCCTGTTGGGGAACACTTCAGCGGTCACGGGCATTTGGCCTCTGATCTTCGGGTAAGCGTTCTCCAAGGTGGCCTTCACGACACACGATAACGCAGAGTCGCTGAGTAGAGACTGATAGCCAAGTTCCGCACACATGAGGACGGCCTCAACCGGGAGAAAGGGTTCATGTCACACTATCTGTAACCCCCACGACTTGCCTGGGCTTGCAAAATCCCACTAACTGTCCTGGCTGGAGACAATACACATCTCTTTAACCTGTGCTTAAGCCTCGCTCCACTCACATTGTCAGTACCTTTAAGACTTGATTACCTGTAAAGGCTCGCATTCCAACCATTATTTTGTAACTTGAGTTTGTGTCTTTATATGCCCTGTTTGTGAACAGAATTCCCACTTACCTGACAAAGGAGCAGCGCTCCGAAAGCTAGTTGCTTTTGCTACCAAATAAACCTGTTGGACTTTAACCTGATGTTGTGAGACTTCTTACTGTGTTTACCCCAGTCCAACGCCGGCATCTCCACATCATAATCTATTGACTGCCAACTAGTGGGAAAGATGTAGAGGAAAACATTTGCAAGGAAATTATGGAGTTATTTTATAATGGGGACCTTAATTATCCAAATGTAGGCAGGGACAATGGTATTGTAAGGGGCAGAGAGGGACAAGAGTTCCCAGAGTATATTCAATAAAATCTTCTTCAGCAATATGTTACCAGTTCATTGAAGAAGGAAGAGCTACTGGGAAGGAATGAGCTGAGCCAAGTGGATCAGATATCAATGGGAGAACAGTTAGGGAACAGTGATCATTGTATCCTAAGATTTACACTGACTATGGAAAAGGAAAAGAAAAATGCAGAGTAAGAATGGGAGTGACTTTCCGGGCAGTTTTATTCAGCCCGAATAAAACTGGAGTCAATGGGAAAAAGGGTGAAAACTCTCTGCTGGATGGAGTCATACCTGGCACAAAGGAAGATGGTTTTGGTGGATGGAGATCAATCATCTCAATCTCAGGATATCACCGCGAGATTCCTCAGGGGAGTGTCGTAGACCCAACCATCTTCATGCTTCATGCTTCATCAATAACCTTCCCTCTATCATAAGGTGAGAATTGGGGATGTTCACTGGTGATTGTACAATGTTCAATATCATTTACAACTTCTCACATGCAAGGTGCAGTTCATGCCCAAATGCAGCAAGTCATTGTATAAAGGATAGGTAAAGATTGTGGTTAATAGATCATTAGTATCCTGGGTTTTATTGATTGGGGCATCGAGTACAATAACAGGAGGTTATGTTGAATTTGTATAAAACACCAATTTGACCTCAGCTGGAGTATTGTGTACAGTTCTGGGCACTGCACTTTAGGAAAGATGTGAAGGCATTGGGAAGGGTGCAGAAAAGAATCACAAGAATGGTTCCAGGAATGAGGAATCTCAGTTATCAACAGAAATTGTGGAAGTTAGGAATGTTTCCTTTGGAGAAGAGAAGGGTGGAATGAAATCTGAAAGAGGTATTCAAAATCATCAGGAGTTTGGACAGAGAGGAAGAGATTGTTCCCACTCGTGAATGGATTGGTAACAAGAGGACACAGATTTAAAGTAATTGGCAAATAAATCCAAAGCAAAAGGAAAAAAAGCTTCTTCATGCAGCAAGTGGTTAAAGTCTGGAATGCACTGCCTGACAGTGTGGTGGAGGCAGGTTCAACTGAAGCATTCAAAAAGGAATAAAGCTGTTACCTGAGAAGGAAGAATGCGCAGGATTATGGGGGTCATTCGGAGAGCCAGTGCAGACATGAGGGGCTGAATGGCCTCCTCCTGTGCTCTAGCAATTGTATGGTTCTGTGATTTTGTTGCTTTAGATCCAATTTATGTGATTATTCAGTGCCAGGTTTAGGTTGGAAGTGCCTTTAGCCACTGAACGTATACACAGTGCTGCAAACCTGCAAGTACACTATAAATGGATTTGTGATAATGATGTAATATTTCATTCCTGGGCTCAAATTGCCCAGTAATATTTTCTGTTTGTGACACAATGGGTGGTATTTTCCAGCACTGCCAATGGCGGGCATCATTGTGGGTGGAGTGGGAAAATTCAGAGAGCGGGAAAGTCAATTGGCTCTTTCTGCTGCCCACATTTTTCCACGATGATGCCTATCTCTGGCAGGACCAGAAAACCCCATCCTATATTGTTTCAATAAACTTTTACATGTGAGCTCAGTGCCCAGTATCCTCCCTAAATCTCTCCCTCCATGTAAATTCCACAGCTCATATTTGCAGCTACCTCTTGACCTAGCCATCTCATGTGATTTTGCTCGACACCTTGAATCAATCACAAATAGGACAATTTCTGACCATTACTTTATATAATTCGCCACTCACATCACCCCCCCAATCCCCTCCCCGACCTCAACCCTGTCTCCATTCCTGGAAAAGACTATTCTCCGACTGACTGACAACAGCAATTTCAAAGTCTCAAATATCTCACCTTTGACCCTCTGTTCACCACATTTCCGCAACTATTGATTTACTCAATTACACCCTCACCTCTACCCTACTCCCCAGTAAACCATTGCACTCTCTCACCCTCACCATTCCCCCCTTATCTCAACTCCATTATGCCCAAGGGATGCAGACTTGAAAGGATATGGTGGACAACTGGTTTAGCCTGGTTAATGCCTGGAACGCGCTGCTGGAGGAGGTGGTGGAAGCAGATTCTATAACAATGTTCTAGAGACATCTGGATAGATATATGAATAGGAAGGGAATAGAGGGATATGGACCATGTAGAGACAAGAAAATATTAGATTAGAGAGGCATCTGTGTTGGCACAAACCTGGTGGGCCGAAGGGCCTGTTCCTGTGCTGCACTGTTCTTTGTTTTGTTCTAGCCATCCACTGCCAGATCGGGATGAACCATTTAAAAAGCTGTCAGCTCCTGCTTTAATGTGCTAAAGCTGCTCACAATTCCAGGATAATTTGGAAGCAAAGAAAACCCCAGCTTCTTTTCTCTACGTCAAACCATCTTCTTATCCCCCTTTCCCCTGTATCCTCTACCCTCACCTCCAGCAATAAGTGAGAGGAGCTTAGGGACATTTTTGTGACTAAGATTGAGACAATCCAATCAGCTGCATCCCTCTCTTCCACTAGTCCACCTGATCAAACTCCCTTTTCCCTCCCCACTCTAAACTCACACCCTTCTCCAGTTCCTGTCCCATCTCTCCTCATGATATTTCTGAGCTTACCTTTTCCATGAGATGCACCTCTTGTTCCCTCGATTCTATTCACATTAAACCGCTAATCACCAAATTTCTCCTCCTCGTCTCCCTGTTTTTAGCTGATATTGTTAAGGGTTCTTTTTTGGCTTTTTGTTATTGAAAGCCTCATCATGCTTTTGTTATCACTAGACATAACTATTCCAATGCACTCCTGGCTGGTCTCCTACATTCTATCCTTCATAGACCATCCAAAACACAGTTGCTCATGTCTTAACTTGAAACAAGTCCCATTCATCTATCCTCGGTGGCACAGTGGAGGGGTGGCACGGTGGCACAGTGGTTAGCACTGCTGGCTCACAGCACCAAGGATCCAGGTTTGATTCCAGCCTTGGGTGACTGTCTGTGTGGAGTTTGCATGTTCTCCCCATGTTTGCGTGGGTTTCTTCCGGGTGCTCCGGTTTCCTCCCACAGTCCAAAGATATGCAGGTTAGGTGGATTGGCCATGCTAAATTACCCCTTATTGTCCCATAATGTGTTGGTTAGGGGGATTAGCGGGGTAAATATGTGGGTTCATGGGGGTAGGGCAGGAGGGTGGGTCTGGGTAAGACATTCTGTCAGAGAGTCGGTGCAGACTCAATGGGCCAAATGGCCCCCTCCTGCACTGTGGAGGTTCTATGAACCTATCACCCATGTGGACACTGACCTACACTGGCCCAGTCAAGCGACATCTTGACTCTAAAAATTCTCATCCTTGTTTTCAAACCCCTCCATGACCTCATACTTCCCTACCTCTGTAATCTTCTCCCATTCCACAACTCTCTGCACTCCTTTAGAAACATAGAAACATAGAAGATAGGAGCAAGAGGAGGCCATTTGGCCCTTTGAGCCTGCTTCACCATTCATTACGATCATGGCTGATCGTCCAACTCAATTTCCTAATCCTGCTTTTTCCCCATAACCTTTGATCCCATTCGCCCCAAGTGCTACATCCAGCCGCCTCTTGAATACATTCAATAAATGTTGTATGTAAATGTAGTCTGACCTCTGCTGTATCCTCCATATTAATTGCTCCATCATTAGTTCTGTTGCCTGGGTTCAAGTACAGGAATTCCCTCCCTACACCTCTGCCTCTCTATCTCACTTTCCTCCAATAAGACACTCCTTAAAACCCATCGATTTGACCAAGTTTTTGGTCATCTGACCTCACATCTCTTTTTATGGCTTGATATTTTAAAATTGCTGTGAAGAGTTTGAGGGTTTCATTATGTTGATATAAATATAAATTGTTTTTGTTGTTTTCTATGTTGGTGTATTTGTAATTATCAAATAGTCATGAAGCTTTAATTTTGAAATCCTGTGATGGTGAAGGCTGGAGAAACTGAATTTAAAGCAAATTTCAGCATTTGGATTTCTTAAAGCTTCTTAATTGCTGAGAATGCGTGGATTACAGTTAGAGATTGTGGTGAACCATCGTTGGTTCCCACCAGGTAGTACTGAGCCAGGGTCTGGCCAGTACTATGAGTCTGTATATATGTTACTGTTGGGGTTAGGGTTCGGCTATTCTACATGTTACTGTTGGGGTTAGGGTTGGGCTGTTCTACCTGTAATATAGTTATTATGGTACATCCCAGTCGGGCTCCGCCTCCTGGGAGAGGTATAAAGGTCACTGCTCTGTCTGGGACCCCTCAGTCTGGGATTGTGTATTATATATGGTAGCTCTATTGTAGTAGTCAATAAAAACCTTTATTTCCTCGAGCATCTCTAGCCTCGTGAGTTATATCGCGCATCAGAGATCATGTGAATCTTGGTCCACACTTCTTCAATGGGGAAATGTAGACATGGGAGAGAGAATGTAAAGGTGAATGACTTTAGCGCTTAAAAGGCACAATGTCAACATAAATACACATTTATGCAATTAATTTTTATCGCAAAACCCTGAATAGATTCCCATCTGCAACAGTTGCAGACCCTCAATGGGGGAACTGTCACCTGTCTGATCTTTACTGTCTGACTCTGGCTCTCTGTCTGGGCTGTGATGTATTCTAGAGAGGTAGCTGTGTAACTTTGATCCAATCGAGTTGCCTGCCTCAGACAGTGAAGGAAGGCCCCTGTTGCGTCTTTCTGCTTGAGCTGGGAAGATTGTCAGGAAATTGGCCACTTCCATAAACAAATCCATGTGCAAACGATTGCAGCAGGGAACCCTGGGCCAATTCAATTTCATATCCTGCCACCTTTTCAATTATATATCCTGCCAACACCTTTAGCAGGTGCTAAAGTGATACACCCTCGAGGCCAACAGAGTACTTGTCATAATGCATGAACACAAATTCTGTGTTAATTCTGACAGATAAAGGGATGAGGACCTGAGTTACCCAAGTCTCACCTGCCCAGACTAAGGCAATTTCATGTTAATTTCAGGGTGGATGTTTGGTTTGCTGATTTTACTGTGCAGTCGGATGCAGTGAGTATGCAATGAGGCTGTTCTTGTGATGTGAATAAAATATTGGTGACCAAATAGCCTGATGCCAGAAGATCTCAGCAAGTGGGTTGTGAGAAAAGAAAGTTCCTTCAGTGAGCCGGTACTGAGCCACAATAAAACATCTTTACAAATGTTAACAGCTGTGAAAAGGAGAGAGGGGCTGTGTACATGAGTGAGGAAGTGAGAAATAAACTGTGTTAGATTTACAATGGGAGACAAGCTTTCCTGTGGCAGGACTTGTAAACAATCTGTAATAAAACACATCAACACAAGAAAGACAGAACCTCCATCGAGCAGCCGAGCTGAATCCTTAAGCATGGGATTTCCTTCCCAATTTTCTTCTGACACGGGGCGGAATTCTCCGGATCCTTCAGACGGCCGTCGGGAATTCCAATGTCCTGGTGAAAGGGGAGTCGGCCAAAAATCGGGATTCGCCGGACTCTCCCTGCCGGCCCCGATCGGGATCCTGCCCAGAGCGGGCAGCAACCTGATAATGATGTAAACCCGCTAATTAGAGTGTCATTGGCAGGTTTGACAGGCCATTCACCAGCCTCCTGCCAGTCACCCAGCCCGGCACCGGGCAGGCTTTACAGCTGCTACCCACACGCGAGGACATGGGTGCTGAACCTCAAGAGGCACCTGCTCCCCACCACACAAATCATGGGTAACACTACCCACCTCCACTACTACCCCCCCCCCCCGCCGCCCCCCACAGCATGCAGACATGAAGGTGACCTGTTCCGAACCCCTCAGCTCCCCTTCCCCCTCAGACCATCCACTCAGCCCCTTCCCCC
Organism: Mustelus asterias; assembly: GCF_964213995.1. Lineage (NCBI taxonomy): Eukaryota > Metazoa > Chordata > Chondrichthyes > Carcharhiniformes > Triakidae > Mustelus > Mustelus asterias. The sequence continues at coordinate 46,332,812 of NC_135825.1, read as the reverse complement.
TCAGACCCTCCACTCAGTCTTCCTTCAGGCCAAACGTCTTGGCAACGCCAACAGTGCATTGCCCCCAGGCACCCTGGCGCACACAACCTGGCCTAGTGCCTTGGGCCAAAGAGGGCTCGAGGAGGTGGGTCCAGTGGCGATTTGCCCCTCGGCTGTTGTCAGGCTGCAGGTGGAGGTCCCTCAGGGTCCTGGGTGGGCTCGGGCTGGGGGCAAGATGTTGACTTTGCCACTCTTCCCTGGGATGGAGGTGTCGTGGTTGGACTATACCTTCTAACCCTGACAGGATTGAAGATCAATTTTGCCAGGGTGTCAGTGCAGGGTGCCAGTGCAGGGTGTCAGTGCAGGATGCAGGGTGCCAGTGCAGGGCGTCAGTGCAGGGTGCCAGGGTGTTAGTGCAGGGTGCCAGTGCAGGGTGTCAGCGCACGGTGTCAGTGCAGACTGTCACTGCAGGGTGCCAGTGCAGGGTGTCAGCACAGGATGTCAGTGCAGGATGCAGGGTGCCAGTGCAGAGTGCCAGTGCAGGGTGTCAGGGCGGGGTGACAGTGCAGGGTGTCAGGGCAGGGTGTTAGTGCAGGGTGCCAGTGTAGGGTGTCAATGTAGGGTGCCAGTTCAGGGTGTCAGTGTAGGGTGTCAGTGCAAGATGCAGGGTGCCAGTGCAGGGCGTCAGTGCAGGGAGCCAGTGCAGGGTGTCAGTGCAGGCTGTTAGTGCAGGATGTCAGTGCAGCATGCAGGGTGCCAGTGCAGGGCGTCAGTGCAGGGTGCCAGGGTGTTAGTGCAGGGTGCCAGTGCAGGGTACCAGTGCAGTGTGTCAGTGCAGGGTGCCAGTGCAGGGTGCCAGTGCAGGGTGTCAGTGCAGGGTGTCAGTGCAGGGTGTCAGTGCAGAGTGTCAGAGCAGGGTGCCAGGGTGTCAGTGCAGGGTGCCAGTGCAGAGTGCCAGGGTGTCAGTGCAGGGTGTCAGTGCAGGGTGTCAGTGCAGAGTGTCAGAGCAGGGTGCCAGGGTGTCAGTGTAGTGTATCAGTGCAGCATGCCAGGGTGCCAGTGCAGGGTGCCAGTGCAGGGTGTCAGTGCAGGGTGCCAGTGCAGGGTGCCAGTGCAGGGTGTCAGTGCAGGGTGTCAGTGCAGGGTGCCAGGGTGTCAGTGCAGAGTGTCAGGGTGCCAGTGCAGGGTGTCAGTGCAGGGTGCCAGTGTCAGGGTGCCAGTGCAGGGTGTCAGTGCGGGGTGTCAGTGCAGGGTGTCTGTGGAGGGTGTCAGGGTGTCAGTGCAGAGTGTCAGGGTGTCAGTGTGGGGTGTCAGTGCAGGGTGTCAGTGCAGGGTGCCAGTGCAGGGTGCCAGTGCAGGGTGCCAGTGCAGGGTGTCAGTGTGGGGTGTCAGTGCAGGGTGTCAGGGTGTCAGTGTGGGGTGTCAGTGCAGGGTGTCAGTGCAGGGTGTCAGTGCAGGGTGCCAGTGCAGGGTGTCAGTGCAGGGTGTCAGTGTGGGGTGTCAGTGCAGGGTGTCAGTGCAGGGTGCCAGTGCAGGGTGTCAGTGTGGGGTGTCAGTGCAGGGTGTCAGTGTAGAGTGTCAGTGCAGGGGGCCAGGGTGTCAGTGCAGGGTGTCAGGGTGCCAGTGTTAGGGTTCCAGTGCAGGGTGTCAGTGCAGGGTGCCAGTGCAGGGTGTCAGTGTGGGGTGTCAGTGCAGGGTGTCAGTGCAGGGTGCCAGTGTAGAGTGTCAGTGCAGGGGGCCAGGGTGCCAGTGTTAGGGTTCCAGTGCAGGGTGTCAGTGCATGGTGCCAGTGCAGGGTGTCAGGGTGCCAGTGTTAGGGTTCCAGTGCAGGGTGTCAGTGCATGGTGCCAGTGTAGTGTGTCAGTGCAGGGTGTCAGGGTGTCAGTGCAGGGTGTCAGTGCAGGGTGCCAGGGTGTCAGTGCAGGGTGCCAGTGCAGGGTGCCAGTGCAGGGTGTCAGTGCAGTGTGCCAGTGTGTCAGTGCAGGGTGCCAGTGCAGGGTGTCAGTGCAGGGTGCCAGTGCAACGTGCCAGTGCAGGGTGCAAGGGTGTCAGTGCAGGGTGCAAGGGTGTCAGTGCAGGGTGTCAGTGCAGGGTGTCAGTGCAGAGTGTCAGGGTGTCAGTGCAGGGTGTCAGGGTGTCAGTGCAGGGTGTCAGTGCAGGGTGCCAGGGTGTCAGTGCAGGGTGCAAGGGTGTCAGTGCAGGGTGTCAGTGCAGAGTGTCAGGGTGTCAGTGCAGGGTGTCAGTGCAGGGTGTCAGGGTGTCAGTGCAGGGTGTCAGTGCAGGGTGTCAGGGTGTCAGTGCAGGTGTCAGTGCAGGGTGTCAGTGCAGGGTGTCAGTGCAGGGTGCCAGGGTGTCAGTGCAGGTGTCAGTGCAGGGTGTCAGTGCAGGGTGTCAGTGCAGGGTGTCAGTGCAGGGTGTCAGGGTGTCAGTGCAGGTGTCAGTGCAGGGTGTCAGTGCAGGGTGTCAGTGCAGGGTGTCAGTGCAGGGTGCCAGGGTGTCAGTGCAGGGTGTCAGTGCAGGGTGTCAGTGCAGGGTGCCACTGCAGGCTGCCAGTGCAGGGTGTCAGTGCAAGGTGCCAGAGGGGCAGTGCACTGTTGGACCATGGGTGGGTTGGGAGAATTCCGCCCATAATTTTTTTCAGAGTGAATTTCCACCTTTACTTTCAACATTTTTTAATTCCCAAGATATGGGCATCATTGGCAATGCTGGCATTTATTACTCAGTGTTAAATCACTATGAGAGGCTGGTGGTGAAACTCATTCTATAGCCGCTGCTGTGCCTGTGTTGTAGGTACACATACAATCCTCACCTCACTTGCTCAGACCAAGGGACACATTTTGAAAGCATACTGTCATGCTCAGTACACGCATGCCATATTATGTACCTACAGTCAATGTTCTTCCAAATTGAACACAAACAATTTGTTAAGATGGTTGCCACAAATCTTATGACTTTTGACATTTGGAATACAGATGGACCGATGGTATCAAGGCTCTGGCAAATAACTCCTTAAATATGGGCATATGTGAGGGTGTCTCCCAGCCCTTTGTGGATTTCACCCATGCCATTGTTTGAGGATGGGCCAACACTGAAAGATTATGGAGTTTCCAGACACCATTTCCCCATGTTTCTTATTTGACAAAAAGAAAGATCAAAATTCAATGGCCATCAATAAATTACCATCAAATTACAATGATCTCCATCAAAACTAGGCTGGGTGGGCCTCAGGCGTGTTGATCTAGAGGTCATGGGTTCAAGAACTACACCCTTATTACCCCAGGACCCAGTAGATCCATCAGTCATCAACTAATCTGAGAACTAGATTCTGAAACTAGCTGCAAGCCATGGAGCAGCCAAAGTATTTTCCCTGTTCACCTGAGAACCAACCTCCTAGATATTGGACTGTGAAAAACCTTGGACATGCTGTGAACCCTTCAATTTACAAGACCCTCACTTCAACTTTAAATCATTGAATACTTTCAAGAAATCACTGGCCTGCATGTGGAGATTGGACATTATAAATCAGATACTGAGTCAGTGTAATCTGTAAAAGTGGACTATCTTTATCTGTATCCAATCTTTGGGTGCAGGTGTGTGAGTTTATGATGTTGCATAAATTTGGGGTAAATGTGTGAGAATAAATAACCTTCTTTATTTGAAACGCACAAAAGCTTGCTGCTGAATTATTTAATTGGAATATCCACTTCAATGGTAAGAAAAGACATAGCTCTTTCCATACAACATATTTTTATTACAGACATAAAGGGAGAAAATACATTCTGTCCATGATTCAATTTGGGGCAGTTTCCAGGATTAAATTCATTGGAGCAAATGAGCCAAGTCTGACTTTAAAAGAAAATTGGAAGTTGAAGGAAAAAGCGACATGGCAAAACTGTCCCAATATAAACAAAAGGCAAGGCATGGTTTGTGAAAACTAACTATAGAAAGCATGATGGCTGGCTTTGATGTAAAAGCATTCATGCTACAGAGAAATTATCTTGGGCTAAATTAGCATGACTAATCATAGAACAGCTAAAGGTCAGAGCTGAGCCAGTAGAAAATAATATAAGTCACAGAGCACAGAAACCCCAAGTTTTAAAAATGCTGGCTGAGCATCTTGGCCTCACCCCAAACTTGGAACAGATGGAAGATATAAAACCTGAAACAGACCAGGTTACTATTTAAAAATTCACCTAATAGAGTGGAGGCTCAACTAGGATTTCAGGCAAGGGAGAAAGAGAGAGAAAGGGGATCCCAGAAGGAAAGGGAGGAGAGAGAATTCTAGGAATGAGAGTGAGAGCAAGCTTTCCAGTTGGATAAGCCGGAGAACGAATTGCAGTCCCAAATGGATATGGAAGTAAGGCATATTGAAACATCAAGAGATTTTTATCTTTGTCTAGTGAGACACCATTAGTGATTCAACTCTTAATGCAAGGTTAGCTAATAGGAAAAGCCCACAAGGTCTTCTCTATGATACCCGCAGACAACTCTGCAAATGATGAACAGACATAGACTACCCTAAGTGTCTCTGAATTTGTACCAGAGGTGTTAGCCAGGTTAAACCAAACATTTTAACAGTTATGATCAATTATGCTTCTGCAGCATCAACATTTAGGCTGGCGATTATAGACAAAGCAGAACCGATACATAGAACTAGCCACTAAAAAAAAACCTTTCAAGAAACAAGACACAAATACATTTCTTAAAGGCACAGTATCGTCACAGTACTTACAGTCAATGGCTGCACTTCAGCATCCGCGCTGGCCATGGGTGCAAATCCCATGATGCATTTGTGGGGGGAAGCACCCCAATACATTGGAGGGGTATGCTCCAGCACCTTGGGGGTGGGGGAGAGTGCCCTGATACCTTGGGGGGGGAGGGGGGAGTGCCCCGATACTTTTTCGGGGTGGGGTACTCTGATCCCTTGAGTGGGGGAGTGCTCTGATACTTTTGGGGAGTGGAACACTCCAGTTCCTTATGGTGGGGAAGTACCCCAATATTTTTGGGTGAAAGGGAGCGCCCTGATGCCTTTGTGGAGGGGCTGTTCTGATACCTTTGGGGGGAGTACACTGATAAACGTGGGATGAGGGGGGGGGGGGATTTCCCTGATGACTTTGGTTGCGGGGGGGGTTATTCCAATACCTTGCGAGGGGAGAGTGCCCCAATACCTTGAGGGAAGGAGGTGTTCTGATGCCTTGGGGCAGAACGCCCTAATGACTTCGGAAAGGGAGCAGTGCCCCAATGGTTGTGGGGAGTGGTTGCCCCTTGGCACTGTTTCCCTTGCACTGATTGGTTATTATATGGATTATTGGATCAGTACAAGGCATGGAAATTGCAGGGGGCATGGAAGGGGAAGAGCTTTGAAACTTACTTTTCCAAGCTCCTGAATACAGCTCTCCTCTGAGGAGCTGTGAACCCTGAGCCCAAGGGCTAGTCTGACTCCACAAAAATTGCAAGTGCTGTGTGAGATATCTACTCCTTCAGTGGAACCAGCTATGACGGGAGTGCAGGGTATGGACTTGCGGATAGCGAAGAGCATTGTCGGGCAATACAGCACGATATAGATAGGCTGGAAAATTGGGCGGAGAGGTGGCAGATGGAGTTTAATCCGGATAAATGCGAAGTGATGCATTTTGGAAGAAATAATGTAGGGAGGAGTTATACAATAAATGGCAGAGTCATCAGGAGTATAGAAACACAGAGGGACCTAGGTGTGCAAGTCCACAAATCCTTGAAGGTGGCAACACAGGTGGAGAAGGTGGTGAAGAAGGCATATGGTATGCTTGCCTTTATAGGACGGGGTATAGAGTATAAAAGCTGGAGTCTGATGATGCAGCTGTATAGAACGCTGGTTAGGCCACATTTGGAGTACTGCGTCCAGTTCTGGTCGCCGCACTACCAGAAGGACGTGGAGGCGTTAGAGAGAGTGCAGAGAAGGTTTACCAGGATGTTGCCTGGTATGGAGGGTCTTAGCTATGAGGAGAGATTGGGTAAACTGGGGTTGTTCTCCCTGGAAAGACGGAGAATGAGGAAAGATCTAATAGGGGTGTACAAGATTATGAAGGGTATAGATAGGGTGAATGGTGGGAAGCTTTTTCCCAGATCAGAAGTGACGTTCACGAGGGGTCACGGGCTCAAGGTGAGAGGGGCGAAGTATAACTCAGATATTAGAGAGATGTTTTTTACACAGAGGGTGGTGGGGGCCTGGAATGCGCTGCCAAGTAGGGTGGTGGAGGCAGGCGCGCTGACATCATTTAAGACTTACCTGGATAGTCATATGAGCAGCCTGGGAATGGAGGGATACAAACGATTGGTCTAGTTGGACCAAGGAGCGGCACAGGCTTGGAGGGCCGAAGGGCCTGTTTCCTGTGCTGTACTGTTCTTTGTTCTCTTTGTTCTTTGTATGGGCTTGCTACCTTTGCCCTCATCCCGTGCCAGTGAAAACTGCTGGCACCGGGAAAGGGGTTGGGAATCTCAGTATTCTTCCCACCATTTTGAAGGCATCTTGAGCCAGCCTGATTCTTAAGAAATTTTGGATGATAAATCATTATTGGACAGAAGGAGGCCACCTCTACTTTGGTTTAACTATATACTGGCAGAGCAACAGCTCCTGAATACATTAAGAGCTCTGTGGCCTTGTATCTTTCACGGTGAATTATCCCAGTTAATATTCATTTTTCTGGAATTATCAGGTAAAATACCACCTGTAATGGTCTGTGTATTGGGTAGTAGTAATCCAGAGACATGGAGAAATGAGCGGGAGACTGGGGATTAAGTCCTCCCGTGACAGCTGGGAATTTTAAATTCAGTTAATCAAATAAACAGTAGCACAGTGGTTAGCAATGCTGCCTCACAGCGCCAAGAAGGATGTGGAGACACTGGAGAGAGTTCGATTCCCGGCTTGGGTGACTGTGTGGAATTTGCACTTTCTCCCTGTGTCAGCGTGGGTTTCCTCCGGGTGCTCCGGTTTCCTCCCACAATCCGAAAGACGTGCTGGTTGGGTGCATTGGCCATGCTAAATTCTCCCTCAGTGTACCCGAACAGAAGCCAGAGTGTAGTAACTAGGGATTTTCACAGTAACTTCATTGCAGTGTGAATGTAAGCCTACTTGTGACTAATAAATAATAAATAAATTTGAAACAAGAAGGTGGTGTCACTAATGATAAACATGAAAAAAGCATTAGGTTCACTCCTCCCTTTAGAAAAGGAAATCTGCCATCCTCACCTGGTGTGGTCCACACATGACTCCAGGCTCATAGCAATGTGGATAACTCTTAATTATCCTCTGACAGGGCCCAGCAACCATTCACTTATATTTCAAGGGATTTTGGGATGGGAAATAGATGCCAGCCCTGTCAATGTTGTCCATGTACTGTGAATGAATAAAAACAAATCAAACTCGTTCTGCTTTTCTACTCAATTTCAAATTATAAAGTACTTCCTTCTCTTCTACCTTCAAAATGGAGGAATAGATTGAGCTGTACCTACCTGACCACCTTGCTAAGCTTTCTACATTGCACAGTATCACAGAGTATTTATAGCACAAAAACAGACTATTTGGCTTAACAGGTCCATGCTAGTGTTTATACTCTGCATGTTGCCCCACTCCTTCTAACCTTATCAGCATTTCCTTCCATTCCTTTCACTGTCATGTGCCCATCTAGATTTTCTTTAAATATATCTATGCTATGTGTCTCAACTACTCCTTTTGGTAATGTGTTCCACATTCTACTTACTTCGTGGATAATGAATATTTTTCTGAATTTCCTATTGGATTTATTAGTGATTATTATATATTTGTGGGCCCATGGTTCAAGTTTCACTTTGCAAGTGGAAACATCTCTACCCCTATCTTATGCAATCTTTGTAATCTTGAAGACTCTATCTGGTCACCAATATTCCCTCTAATGTCCCTTCGCAATACACCACCCGTTTGTTGCATCACAAGGTCTGTTTAAGATGGCTGTAGTCATACAGAAGTGCATCTTAAAGGGACTGCTACTTGTGCATGGTCAGTTAAACAGTTGCATATTCCTGATTCCTGCAGAGCCACACACCTTAGAAGGAAAGTTGCAGGTCACTCCTCTTTCTTGCCTATTCCTGGTCGGACACCCTGTTAGACAATTTTACAGTCTATGTTTTATACCTATCCTTTCATTTACCTGTTTCACTTAAATGACTAATTTGCTGTAATTGTATAAGATTCCAAAGAAACAAACCACATGCCATCAAATCCCAACCAGACATAAAAAGACAACAGGATATAACTCAGCTGCGCTGACCCGACATTTCAATAGCCTGCAGAGGTTCAAAGTTACAATTGACCTGTGAATAATTATCACTTGAGTGAGGTGATAAAGGATGACCAGCACCCAGGAAAAAATCAGCATGGTCAGGAGAAGGGAAATTTGGTTGAGGGACAAAAACAAAGGAACCCAAAATCTATGGCTGCCCTACTACACTTCTGCTGTAGCTCCAGCTCAAATCTGGGGCAACAAAAACCACAAATTAGCCAAGACTTGAATACACCAAGTCTCAGCCTTCTCTGGTAGTTTCCAGTAGATTTTTTATAATGCAGCACTTGAACTGATCTAAAACAAGGATATACGAGAAGGTGTGCCAGAAGGGGACTCCCAGGCCATGGGTTTGCTGAACCTCAGTTGTTGGAGCAATGGGAGGCTGGTCCACTGAATATAAACAGCTAGACATACTTGCCAATTGTGACAATCCACGTAGAGACTGATAACTTCTTAAAAAGATATTTGAATTTCCAGTGACCAACTGGAAGGCTCATATGACAAGATTTTACATCAAGTCTTTTACCGTAACAAACAAACTAAAAACAATATTGTCCAAACATTATTCAGTAGGAAATTTATGCTCTAAACTACTGAAAAGGTTCCCCATTTAACTTCTAAAATGACCAAAGGTCCTACTTCATGGTTATGCTTTACTCTGTCCTTTTAGTGGACATTTCATTCTCCTGAAACTTGTCCAAAGCTATTCTCAGCTCTGATGGACTTGCTTTCTTTTTCCACTGGGTAACTTCTAATTCCCAAACTGACTTTCATAGTGAGGGTTACCCTGGCCAAAATTCTCTCAACAAAACTCGGCGAATCCTTCAGCCTTGTTTAAATTCTCATAAATTTGGTCTCTTCATCCCAGCATGAGCTGGCATCTACATACTGTGGTGAACAATAGCTACTGGCTGTCCACATTGCTGTGGTCTCCCCCCACCCCCTTTCAAATTCTTGCAAATTATTTGTGTTTTGTAAAGTCAGGGATATATTGGTAAAACATGCAACCTGATTCAACAGTGACTTGATACAGATTCTTCCCCTCTCAAAGCCCATCCCCATGGCAACCTGAACAATATAGGTCTTGTTTCCAGGTAGAAATACCTGTTAGCTAGCCTTTGGAGACCCGAAGTCTGTTCTACTTTAAGTTAGATGTACAGTTTAAAATGTAACCATTTATCTAATCTAACATCTCCCTATGACACTTGGAGACCATGTCCTGGGTTTTTGCTCCCAAGGTGGCTGTACAGAGCCAAGGAATCCCCCAACTCACCACACCTACCTCAGAATGGTGGGATCTTTGATCTGGGGGGGCAGGTACAGAATGTAGCCAGGCGTGGCACCCCCAGATGTAGATTGGACAGAAGCTCCCGAGTATCCAGGTGGGCTGTTTAAAAGGCCCGCTTCAGGCCTCTGGGTCTTAAACCTAATTGTTTTCTTAATCATTAGGATCTCTAAACCTCACTCCTCACACTCCTACCCACTCCATTTGCTTATACATGTCAATCCATGTCACCTACACGGGCCCATATAACCCTTAATACAAACCCATGTCTCAACCACTCCCATGGCCTCTTATAGCCCCTATGCCACCTGTAATGACTCAGGAAGCCTCGTTTATTACAAAATGCAAAGTAAGAACACTACCGTTGTGCACACACACTAGTTCCTGTCTGGGACTACAGTTCAGCAGGCCCGGTCCTGGGCCTGCCTTGTAAAAGGCACAGGTAATGAGTTCCAGCTGGGCAGGCCACTGCTGGTTACCAGGGGAACTCATGCTCAACAAGCCCTATAGGAATCCCGGGAGAGGGGGTCTGCCTCCCGTGGGAGGGGGGGGGGGGGGGGGGGGGGTTGGTCTGCCAGGGTGGAGGGGGAGTCTGCCAGGGTGGGGGGGGAGTCTGCCAGGGTGGCGGGGGTGAATCATCACTACTAGGGGGGGTTTGCTGGAGATCAGGGCGGTCCGGGATGGGGAGATTGGGGCTGGCCCGGGCATGCTAGTGGGGGCTGTGATCGGGCTATGGGAAGAGTGGAAGGGCAGAACTGCAGGAGCCCCGGCTGGCCAGCGATCGGGCTGGCCAGCAAACTGCAGTCTGACAGATTGGGGCCACTGCGCATGCGCAGAGTTCTGGAACTGTCAGACTCTGCCGTGAATAGGTCCCCCCCCCGAGCTTTTAATGATATTCACGATTGTGACCTCAGCATTGCACAGAGTGTGGGAGATTTGAGTCTGAACTCCCACTGAAAAAACAATTGTGAATTACACCATTTTCCCTGCCAATTCAGCACTTAGAATTTTTTGGGAGAATCGCCCCCCCATTTTTGTAACACATATTTTGTGGTTTGCCTGAGGGTCTGACATTGACCTGGCTTAGTCCGCAAATAATTTAAACTCTTTCTAAAATTAAGCTTTAGTTCTATTATAATAGCAATAAAATGAAGCAACTACAATCTTTTCTAAGGATGCGATAGATGGGAAGCCTTATTTTTTCCATGGATTAAAAGTTGTTTCCTGCACCCCCATCAGTTCATAGGGGCCAACTTTCAAAGCAAAACATCTTCACAATGGCAGAGAGCAACTCACCTGTTTCAGCTAAAGTAAATGACCTCCACCTGACTCCATGAATTCTGGCAGGGTCAGAGCCAGAGGTTACCAGCGGATAAATCTCAATAGTTATGAGATTCAGGGCTGGCAGATTTTCAGGGAAAGACCTGGTGGGTAATCTCTCATTAGCACTGATTTGCCCGCAAACAGTGAAGCAGATTTGTAGCCTGGATCTCTGAAATGTACATTCTCTTTGTATTTGACACTCCCATTATTACCTGCTGATATATCACTCAGCAACATTGCACTGTTTACCTTTATTTATGTAAACTTTCCCAGTCTGTTTTAACATCCAAGCTATCGATAGAGTTTACTTCAGTGTTCCCCAGCACCAATCAGCACCAATTTGAATGGTCAGCCTAGAACAGGGGAATAAACCCTCTCCATATTTATACGCAGTGGGATTGAAATGTGTTGGTTCATGGCATCCTCTCACACCTCGGGATTGCCTGCATATCGATTAATTATATTCAAGACCGACAGCAGAAATGATGCTAGTCTTTGAACCATTAGCAAGCCAGATACTCAAGGTGCAATCATAAACAGTGAACATTAAAACAAAAGACAGATTAGATCAAATATCATGCCATAACATAGCATAAATGTCTTAAATCATTTGTAATTTGCAAAAGCGTCCTTAGTAACAGGGAAGTGAAGTGGTTAATTTGCCAATATTGTAGAATGGGCTGCCACTGACCAGTCCATTAGTGAGTCAGAAAGATGTTGCTTTGGATCCAGATGGTTCTTCTCCTGATAATTGACTGTTCCTGGCCATGATCTGGTTTCCAATTGTTTACAATGCTGCTGTAATTAGCTGCAATCTCCCTCATTAATGGAATGTAAACCACCTAGTTTGCTCATTTGTAAAAATTCACATCAAGGAAAGTTTATGGAAAAGAATAGTTTCTGTCTAAACCCGAGACCTCCGGAAACTGCAGGGGGTTCTGTTTGGGCAGATTATAAATCACACTCGATAGCTCCTGCATTTCCAAAACTACCTCACTGGGGTTTTTTTTTTACCCGACTCAGTGTACAGGAAGAGAATTGCAGATCAGTAAGCAGGAGACCTGCCGGAGAGACATCCCGATATTCTTGCTTCAATCCAGCGTTAACTGTTGCTGATGGGAAGGTGGTTGCGTATGGGAAAATCTATCACCATCAAAATCATTCAATGGTTCATAACCCATTCTCACTCTTTGACCAAAGTTGGGAGGTATATCACTCAATGATCCAATTTAGGTTTTGAAAATGCTATTTGAAAATTAAGGCATATAACTATCAGTTTGGGATATTCACTTGTATTTGTCATTGTAAATTGTTAGGAGTACATTCTGCAGCTGAACTGTAAATACCAGGAAATGAACTAAAAAGGCTTTACACCAGAGTGATTTGATTCCTAAGGTATCCTGTGACTGAATCCTAACCCCCAAACAGACTATTGAGGTCAGGTGAGATGTTCAACTTTAAACATTTCAATCGGACCCAAGCTACTTCCAAACTTCAGAGTCGGGCAACCTACCTGCTCCCAGGAAATACCAATTTCAAGTTTTTAATGAGGTTGGTAGCCTCTGATTTAACCTACATTACAGGTTTAATTCTGTCCTGGTTCATTTTCCAGGTACAGAAAACCTGGCAGATGGAGTGAGACCAGGACAAATTTGGGGAGATGGTGGGCACCTTCCAGCGCTCCTTGTGGGCAAAGAGCATCAGAAGTGCTTCCTCCAAAGTCCCCGCAAGCTCCCTTCCATCAGAACCCACTCCAAATAGAAAGAGCCCCCCCATCCCCCCGGCAATGGGATTTGAACCTCTCCATGATCAGACTACCTGTGATCAGATCCTTGTGTGGGATCAGGAATTGGACTCCTCTCCATCCCCACCACATTCACTCTGAAATGTTCCCCACCCCACTGGAAACTAAGCTTGATGATCATGCTGACATTCAGGTGGGAACCTACACAAAATAAATCTTTGTCTGCTGTGGACTCAAAACTCAAACCCAGCCAAATTTCCCAACAGAAACCAAGTACCTTTCCACCTCCACTGTCCTCCCCTAGGCCATCCCAGAGAATCCCTACAGCGCAGAAGGAGGCTATTTGGCCCATCGAGCCTGCACCAACAATAATCCCACCCAGGCCCTATCCCCGTAACCTCTGATACTAAGGGGCAACTTAGCATAGCCAATCATGTTAGCCTGCACATCTTTGGACCTCTAAATACAATGCAGGAACATTCAAAGTTTTTAAGTATTTCTTAGAAATGTATTGAGAGCAAAGGGACGTGCTTTGTTATCTTGTAATTCTGTACAACAACAGAGCCGGTTTAATGCTGGCCAAGGTGGAAACCGAGCCAGCGGAGAGTTAAAATCACCTTTGGAACTTAACCAGAAAGTCCCTCTGTCTTCTCTGGGTTGCCAACTGCGATTAAATGTATTCCTGGAGTTTCCATTACATGACTTGCCCTCACACTCCAGCCGTTAGTCGCCCATTCTTGCAACGCCGAGTGGAAAACAAAAAAGATCCATTCTCCAACTGGATACTGCTCGACTCTCAGCCAAACAGCATTTCCCCCTAATTTTCTATATTTTAATATATGGTAAAAATAAATAGTCAAGGAAAGCAACAAAATATTTTTTAATGTCCCTATGATCTTCCCTGGGGGTTGGGGGGGGAAGGTGGGGTCAGGCTATTATTGGGTTGGACAATCAGCCGTGATAATGAATGGTGGAGCAGGCTCAAAGGGCCGAATGGCCTCCTCCTGCTCCTATTTTCTTTGTTTCTATATTTCTCCAGGGATGTACACAACTGTCCTGGAGATTGAGCTTCAATTCCTGGAGACTCCACGTCAATCCGGGAGGGTTGGCAGCCCTAGTCTTCCCGTGAGTTCCAATTTTAACCAGTTCTCCTTAGCTGGTGGGTGGGACACCTGCGGGAAGCTGTCATTGGGACCAAACTGTCTTTTCATCCAGAGCAGGGGCGGGGGTGGGGTGGGGAGAGACAGAGAGAGGAGAGGGTGCGGGGGGAGGGGGGGGGGGGCAGGGGGAGGGGGGTGGTGGAGGGAGAGAGAGAGAGAGAGAGAGAGAAGAGAGGGCGTGGCGAGCGTTGTGGCTGTGGTTTCCCTGCTAATGCAACTTAGTGAAAAGTGGTGTCAGGGTGAGAAGAGGCCCAAAAGGGCATGTGCTTTTATATTTGTTACTTTCTTCTGGGACCAGGAGAGGCTTCTCCCATTCTCCCAACTAGGAGACACACCCAAGAACCCTTCTTGTCACTTACCTGAATGCCTAGGACAGCTCCTTCAGTTCCAGCAGGGAGGGTTCATTTTCTGTCTGCACTCAGACCTGTTTACAAGGGTCACAATATTAAGCAGCAGAGAAAACCCTGGCTGAGCTCTTCCTCCTTTACCCAAGGGCGCTGGGCCACTGCAACCCTGACTGAGATTAGTAGACTGGCTTTGAATTGGGACTTAGCTGGTGTGCATGACTCATTGAATTACTTAATAATCTCATGATAGGGATGGTTTGAATTCTGAAATTCCTAATGTTGAAGGTTGTTGGGAGGAAGGTGTAGAGGAGGGAAGGCAGACAAAGGGAATTGAGAGCTATGTAAAGTGCTGAGAGTGTGCTGGGGAGTTGAACCCTTGCCAGATTCATTATGGAATGAGCTTTCGAAGGTTAAGAGGGTCACAGCAAACTCCATCAGCCCACTGGGATAATTTCCTGTTCCTTCCCAGTGTTTTATGCTGGAAATATTTGAAATATGTTTTCAGTGACTTTGGAGGTCCTCCAATTACAAGGAATAAAGAAAGTGTTTCACCGCTCGGGAGATCATCTCCCAGTTAGCTGCTTACCCAGCTTTGAAATCAATAAATGAAACAATCGCTTTTTGGTGCTATTCAAAATCCGAACTCCCATTCGCCCCTAATCTTTGCAAGTTCAAAACTTGGTGAACAATTCGGTATTAACACACCCCAAAAACAATATTCTGGCTGATGTTTCAATACAGAAAATAATGGAATTGTTCATTGATAATCTTCACGGAAATATGCCAAGCTTGTGGAGAAAGGTGGCTTTGAACCATGTGATTCCTGAGAATATAATTCCACTAGAGAGAATCAGAAATCCGCATTCAGACCATGAAAGCTCAGATCCTGCAGCCTCCGCGGTGTCAGAGACTGATGTGTGATCCCTGTGGGGAATGCCCAGGAAGTTTGAATTTCCAATGGGCTATTCCCCTTCTCCCCGGGGCCTTCCAAAAAAGGCTCCAAATCTGAGTTAGAGTCTGAGGCTTAGGACAGTTTAGACTTATTTATCTGGATCGTTACCCAGGAAAAGTTAGACAGAAAAATCCTAGTCTCTCACTTGGATAACTAGAGAACTGCACCCCCCCCCACCTCATCCCACCCAATCACTCACACTGAACCCCGACTCCTCGACTCCCCCCCACCCCTGCCAGCCCCCACCCACTTACACCCCACCCACTGCCAGCCCCCGACCCACCTACACCCCACCTCCCTGCCACGCCCCCAATACACCTATACCCTACCCCTGCCACCCCCCTGAGCTACCTACACCCCACCCCTATCACCCCCTGACCCGGCTTGGCTCCCCCCACACCCTGCCACCCGCCAACACACCTACACCCCACCCCTTACTAAACGCCAACCCAACCTGATTCCACTCCTGCCACCCCCCACCCCAACCCCCGCTGACTCAACCTGACACTCCCAATCTGATTTGACTAAAGCCCAGCCCCCCACTATCCTCTCCAATCTGAGCTGGCTAGCCCCAACCTGACTACTTCCCAAACTGACCCACCTACCCCTTCACCCACCTGGTCACCCCCTCCACATACCTACCTCACCCACTACGCAGCTGCCACCTCACCCAATAGGAACTCAATGTCTGTTTGAGCAGTGTTACATTACTGACCAGGCTCAACCTACTGGCCAATCACCAAATATTCAAATGAACCAATGAGCATGACATTATATTACAGGAGGAAAGGTCTTTATTTTATTCCCACCATTGGGTATGAACAGGGTGATAGCATGATTACAATTTCAGATCAGTGCCTATCACTGTGAACCTATCGAGGTTTGGCTCATTGCCAGTTCCTGCAGTAGATGGGCCCCTCGTTAGTCTGTGTAAGTCGGGGTTCTATAAGCCATCTGTACAAATCTGAAGCACAGATTTTCCACCCATTGGTGCTCAAGATGACAGAATTAATCAGTGACCCTTAAAGCAACTGCTTCAAAAAGAAGAGAAAATGCTTCAAATGAATCTTTGAGGGACAGGAGGAGAACTCCTCCGGATGTGTGATCCTCCTCAGGATTGTTTCCCTGCCCCCCTTCTTTTATCTGCACCAGCTCATGACAGAATAGGCACTACATGTCGCTGAATTTCCTGTCCTTCCCAATATTCCCACAATGTTAGCAGCTTGCCAATGGATTGCTCACAGCATCCAATCACAGATGATTCACATCCTCGAGCACTATCAGTGAGTCAGAGATAGGTTTACTGTGGGGTCCTTACACCCGTGTCCTGCCTAATGGAAACAGTCATTTAAAAATCAACTTGTGGCTGTCAATTAGAAAATCTGTCAGGAGGGTCTAAAAAAATTATAAAGGAAATTTCCATTTTTATCCTGCAACCTCAGGATGTTCCAAATGAATGTACAGCCAATGAAATGCTTCTGAAGTGTAGTTATTTTAATTTTTAAAAGAATTAACCTACAGGTTGTGGGTGTCTCTGGCTAGGCCAGCATTTATTGTCCATCTCTAATTGCCTTTGAGAAGGTGGTGGTGAGCTGCCCTTTTGAACCGCGGCAGTCCCTGTGGTGTAGGTACACCCACAGTGCTGTTAGGGAGAGCATTCCAGGATTTTGATGTAGTGACAGTGAAGAAACAGTGATTTATTTCCAAGTCAGGATGGTGCGTGTTTTGGCAGGGAGTCAGGAGGTGGGTTTCTTGCTACAGGATTCCTAGACTTGCTCTTGTGGCCACAATATTTATATAGCTAGTCCAGTTCTAGTAACTCACAGGATATTGATAGTAGGGGATTCAGCAATGGTAATGCCATTGAATATGATGGGGTGATGATCAACTTCTCTGTTTTTGGAAGTGGTCATTGCCTGGCACTTGTGTGGCATGAATGCTCCTTGCCACTTGTCAGTCCAATCTGGATATTGTCCAGATCTTGCTGCATCTGACATGGACAGCTTCAGGTCTATTTTCATTTAGGAATAATGGCAGCCATTTTGCACACAAGATGGTCCCGCAAACACTAACCTGCTAATAACCAGATATCCTGTTTCTGAGATAAATATTGGCCAAAACACCAGGGATAATCTTCCCAACCTTCTTCAAGATAGTATCATTGGATCTTTTACATCCATGTGAGAGGGTACTTAGGGATTTAGTCTAATATTTTAAAAGATATTAAAAGAGAAGAGAATGTGACATTGGACCCACTGATGAGAATGTCTTGGGGGACAGAGTCATGTTGGTAGATTTCGTGACACATTAACTCATGGACTGTGAGCATCGTTGGCTAGGCGAGCATTTACTTCCCATTCCCAATTATCCTGGAGAAGCTGGTAGTGATCCTCCTTCTAGAAACGCTGCAGTCCATCTGGTGCAGGTACACCCATACTGCTTTAGGATGGGAGGTCCAGGGTTTTGACCCAGCGACAGTAAAGGAACGATGATATCATTCCAAGTCAGGATGGTGGTGGCTTAGAGGTGAACTTGCAGGTGATGGTGTTGCCATGTATCTGCTGCCCTTGTTCTAGGTGGTAAAAGTAGTGTGTTTGAAAGATGCTGTCAGGGGAGCCTTGGTGAATTGCTGAAATGCATTTTATCCATGGTGTTTCATAATTCATAGAACGATTAATCAAAATCAAATAATGATAAATTAAATCAAATCAAAATTTCAGCATTTAGTTTTTTTCTTTATATGTCTATAAAAGAATTGATCATTAATTGTAGCAGCTTCCTACTGATTAATTTAATCCTATTGTGGAACAATTCAGCTCCTACCTCTGCTGCATCATTGTCATCGACAATTTAAACGAAAATATTGAAGTGAATCATTAGAAACAGACAGCAAAGAAAGGTTAACCTTCAATCATAATCCTATTAATTAACTGATGAGTGTGCGCTGCACTGTCATTTCAACTCACTTTGTGATGTAGTCAATAGACAGGGAGGAATAAATTCCACTGTCTATCACACTGAGGTCTCAGCGCTAGTTATGCTGTGTTGGAAGATGTTGAGTAGTAACCTCACCTCTCCCCACAGCACAACTGGAGGCAGGTGGCAAGTAGCCCCTATCCTGTCACTTAGGTTCAGCAATGGTCAGCTCAGCTGTCATGTGATAGTGTGGAGCCAGGAGGAGGGAGGGGGTGGGGTACAATATGTGTGGGGGAAGGGAAAGAGGGTATGTGGTCTATTGGAAGGTAACATGCCTTAATAGAAGAAAAGTGCTGATGGTGGAGGGAGTTCTTTTAAGAGTGAATGATCATTGGATAAATTATATCAAGAAACTTACTGTTAATCCTTTACCTGCAAGTTTAGACATTGACACAATGGAAAGGGTTAATATTTAAACTTTGTGGAATTTTATGCTTGTTTTGAATGTTTTTTATAAAAGCTATCTATCTGGGGGTCCAAAATATTTGTTAATGTACAAGAGTGATTCTACAGCCCCCTAGACAAAGGCAATGGTTCAAGGTTACTGAGTCACCATTCAATGAACACCTCTTAAGTCAAAAGATAAAAATTGACCAATTCCTGTTTTGATTGTGTGACCATGCATGTCTCAATGTCAATTCCAGCTCACGTACGTTGCACAGGACAATTTAAAAAAAGATACAATACATTACCTGCTGCCGTATTGCATGTGCAAGTTTCTGTTCAGTATTTTCCAATGATGGTTTTATGGAACAGTGTTTGGGAAACCATGCAGAGAATTATGGACATAACACACCACACAGACACTTCTGTGACTGGGTGAAATTTCTGTGTGAGGTTGACAACCAAATTACATAATTAACATAAAATATAATGGTACAGACGTGTAACTGTAAATCCAGTGATGCCATTTCTAAAGTAAATTTGCCTTTAAAGTACTTTGGATTGCCCTGAATCATAAAATAAAATCCCTACAGTGCAGAAGGAGACCATTCTGCCCATCGTGTGTGCACTGATTCTCTGACAGAGAATCTTACTCAGGCTCTCTCCCTCGCTCTGTTCCTGTAACCCCGCATATTTACCATGGCTAATCCACTTAACCCGCACATCTTTGGATTGTGGGAGGAAACTGTATCCCCCGGAGGAAACTCACATAGACAATGGGAAGAACATGCAAACTCCCCACAGACAGTGACCCCAGGAATTGAACCTGGGTCCCTGGCGCTGTGAGGCACCACTGTGCACAGTGCCACCCATGAACAAAAGTAAATATATACAAATTCTTTCTTTGCCCCTATTAGCAGGAAGTATTGTTACAAAAGGATCATTCTGCACTGATAGGAAGTTAGCTTTTAAACAAAGACTAATGACTTTGAATTAATGTGAATTGAATCAGCAACTTCAATGCAAAACTTAGTTTCAGCTGATATACACTGTTCTCTTGCCAGTTTATTTTGTGGGTTTTTGATGCAGAGTATGCTATAAGCCTTTCTCTCTTCTGAACTTGTGTGGTGTTTGAGTGGGGCTTCAGTCTGTAAGAGGGACCTGCAGACCAGGACCTGTTCTCGAGTGCGGCTGTTTTCTTTTGTTTACTATTGTTTTGTTAAGCACAACTGTAATTAGTGAGGAAACATACAAATCAACATGGGATTCTAACCGAGTGCCATTCTTCAGTTGTACACTAAAGAGTCCGTACCTTGCTCAGGGCATTGGAAGTCCATGATGCGTATGACGGGCAAGAAGCTGGAGCATGTCTCCTGGTGGTCCAAGAAAGGGGCTGGGTTTGCTAGGATGTGATTGGCTCAGCAAAATTCTATTGAACTACGGCAGCACGGTGGCACAGTGGTTAGCACTGCTGCCTCACAGTGCCAGGGACCCGGGTTCGATTCTGGCCTTGGGTGACTGTCTGTGTGGAGTTTTGCACATTCTCCCCGTGTCTGCGTGGGTTTCCTTCAGGTGTTTCAGTTTCCTCCCACAGTCCAAAGATGTGCGGGTTAGGTGGATTGGCCATGCTAAATTGCCCCATAGTGTCAGGGGCACTAGCAGGGTAAATTAGTGGGGTTAGGGGGATAGGGCCTGGATGGATCAAACATGTTGAGTCATCTCCCTTTACCTGATTTGCCAACCAAGGTATTGTGGCCTCCCGAGATCATTTTATTGCTAGAGAGACTTGACCAATCCCAAGTGAGTGCTAAGGAAATTAAACAGTGGACAGACAGAGTTTCTGTTCTGTTGCAAGGGTGGCCAACTGTCAAAGAAGAGGATGGGTTGAAGGCTTATGTGAGGTGCAAAGGTGAGTTAAGTGTGCAGGATGATTGCATACTGTGGGGGTGAGAGTGGTCCTTCCACTCCCTAGGCCTTTGCAAGTCATTGATGAAGTTAATGAGGTTCATCCAGGTGCCTGTCGAATGAAAAGTCTAGCCAGGTCATATGTTTGGTGGCCTAATATGGATCTGGAGTTGGAGAACAAAGTGAAATCCTGTTCTGCTTGTCAGATAAATCAGAAGATGGTGCCACTAGCATTGCCTCATCTGTGGGAACGGCCGTGGCCCAGACTGCCTGGGGACTTTGCGGGACCTTTCTTTAACCACATGTTTTTGGTTGTCTTGGACATGCATTCGAGGTGGTTGGAAGCACAGATCATGAGTAATATTACAGCTCCTGTGACAATAGAGAAACTACATCAAATTTTCACAACCCATGGGATACTAGATTCACTTGTTTCAGATGACGGCACTACATTTATAAGTGAGGTGTATCAAGAATTCATGCAAAAGAATGGTATACACCATGGACGTACTGTGCCCTTTTGTCCAGCTTCAAATGGTTTGACAGAGAGAGCTGTTCAAACTCTGAAATAGGGATTGAAGAGAATGGCAGGAGATACTTTCAGAACAAAGCTCTCAAGATTTTTATTCCAGTATCGTATCACGTCACAATCCACAACCGGACTCCCTTTTGCGGAATTGGTGTTGGGTAGAAGCTCACTGTCTCACCTGGATCTGCTTCATCCAGATCTCAGAGCAAAAGTGAGCCAGAGACAAGAGAAGGAGAAGGAGGGATGCGACCAGCATTCCAAAGAGAGGCAGTTCAAACTGGATGATCAGGTTTACATCAGAAACTTTGGTAGTAACCAGAGGGAGTTACCAGGAATCATTTTAAACCAAAGTGGTCCGGTATCTTGGGTCATGAGACTGCAACACAGGAGAGTTGTTTGCAGACACCAAGACCATATCCACTTGCGGTAAGATCCCGAGTCAGGAAATGTTTCAGAGTTGTTACTGATAACATAGCAGAAGGTCATGCTACTGTGGATGTTCATCAGCAAGTGGTCCCTTTGTCTCCAGGTTTGCCAGTTGACTCTGCTGAGGGAGGGGAAGAAGAACATTCATGAACAGATTCTCAATCTACCTTTACACTGATGATTCCAGATCAACTATTACAAGATTCACCGGTGGTATTGCACAGGTCACAATGCAACCGCAAAACTCCTGACAGACTTCTGTATTGTTAAGATATTACTTTCATTGTATCTCTGTCCTGATGGGGCATTGATATTTAAAGGGAGGGAGAAGTGTTACAGAGTGTTCTTACAAACCTTCTCCCTCTGAGCATGTGCGGGCCTTTCTCTCTTCTGAGCATGTGTGGTCTTTGGGCAGGCTTTAGTCTGTAAGAGGCTCCTGCAAACCTGGACCTGTTTTCCAGTGCTCCTGTTTTCCTTTGTTTACTACTGTTTTGTTAAACTTTGTTATTTATTTATATAAAGAAGGTTCTTCTTTTAACAACGCATTTGACTACCTTATTTGTGGACTCAAGTTGCCACAGTTTTGATAGCCTGAGAGTTTTTCGTTGCTCCTGTTATAATTTGTATTTTTTTTATTTGGAGTCAAAAGACAAAGAGGGAAAAAGAGATTTCAAAGTGAGGCGACACCTGGATTAAACCACCAACATCTGGCATTCCCCACATTCTCCTGCACAGGCAGACATTTTCCCAGTAAGATGACAGCACAGCACCAATTAAGGGAACTGAAGAAACCACAAAAATGATTAAAAGTGTTGACATCTCAGACCTTCTTCTTGTCTAATTGTGTGAAAGGTTTTTGCTCATGATACTTGTTCTGAAAGTTTACTTTCATTTATACTACTTTGAAGGTTTCTGCATCTGATTTACGCTGTTATTATTTTATGTTCGCCTTTAGAATAGGAGCAAGAAACAGAAGAATCACGAGCTCCAGCAGCAGCAGGAAGAGCAGAAAGAGCAGCAACAGCAACATTCTGCTCACAGACCTGACACTTCAATGGCCATTGGGGATCAGCAGTGAGGTTCAGTCACAGGAGTCAGTGTCTGTGCCACAGTGTGTACAGGAGGAGATCAGCTTCCTTAATATGTCTGAACAACAGTGCCTCGGGAAGTTCAGGGTCTCACATCAGGACGTGGCAGAGATTTGCAACCTGTTGGAAGATCAGTGTCCAAGTGGACATGGTGAATATGCTTTGCCAGTGGCTGTCATAGTCACTGCCAACCTCAACTTCTTTGTCTCTGGATTCTTCCAGGGATCAGTTGGAGACATTTGTAGGAGCTTCCAGTCAGCTATCCACAAACACATCATACAAATGGCTGATGCCACCTTTGCCAGGGAAGGAAATGGTGTAACTTTGCTGCCAATGATGCCAGTCAGAATGAGAGGGCACTTGGATTTGAGTTTCTAGCCAGCTTCCCAAAGACAGAATTAAAATATCCCCTGATCACCCATCGGATCACAAAGTTTTCTACTTCATCTTTCTGCATGAAATTTTATCCCACATCTTTCTACTCAACTTACTAACCTGCCCACTTTCTAAAGCCATTCACATTCTTCTTCATAGTTAACCATTGGTAGTTGCTTCATTGACAATCTGATCCCGTGCTCACAAACCCAAATGTAAACCATTCATACATTGGGAGGAATAATGATCCTAACACTGACACCCAGGGACACATTGCTTCCAACATCCAAACCAAAAACTTGTCCTTTAGCCAGCTAACTACTCATGTTAGCACATTCTCTTTAATAATGCACTCCATAATTTTATCAACAAATATTACACAGCAGCTTAGACAATGCTTTTTGAAATCCTTGCACTGCATAAATCTGTTGTTTTTTAAAAAATCAACACTTTAGTTCCTCAAAGCTTCCGTTAGATATATAGGACTCAATTGCGTTCTACAATATCTTAATGACTTGTGTCTTTGTAAGTTAGTATTAATTATATCCCATATTATGGCCTCTAAACACTCACTGCCAATGTTGGATGACTAGCCACCCATTATTAGGTTGACAACCCTCCAATCCTCTGGCATAACCTCCAGATTCAAAAACATTTTGTGGACTTTAACATATCTCGGCAATCGAGAATACATCCTGATTTCACCAAGCTTTTACTGATTTTCTTATTTAACCCAACAATTTCATCTCAACTTCATGTAGCATTTCTATCAAAATCCAGATGACATTCATTCAGTGACTTTGTTATTCCTTCTGCGTCTAAAAGGTTTTCTTCCTTATCGCTCACTGACTCTACACTATCTTTAACTACTTTAATTTCCATGTGTCAAATTCTTTATTATTCCCCTTTATTTCTCCTCTCACACTTTCCTCCCTTAACTTTTCTAATCTGTTCTCTTGCCTCTATATTTTAGATGTAGGTTTACCCGTTTGAACAAATTTTGGGGAAGAGAACTGCATAAAAATGTACAAGAAACATCCTTAAACCATCAATCTTAGCATTTTGCTTAATTGATCTTAAATGTCTTTCTAAAATGTCTTTTACAAATGTAGCTCTTCAATCTTCAGTACCTTGGTCAAACGCTGCCCAGACTTACCTCTCAGCAAAAGCACACACACTATTTTTAAATAAACTAATTTCAAATCATCTGTCAGATCTGCTTATGCTCATCGCATCCCATCCTCCGTTAGGTAATATTCAAACAGCAGACATTAGCTACTAGTGACAGGTTTCATTAGCATTCATCAATTATTGGGATATCTGTACAGCTGGCAAGACCTAACCCAAAGCATCTTTTAAACCTTACGCCCCATCATTTAGTGTTTCAGGCACAGCTTAGTGATATCTGAAATTCTGAATATTAGCGGCATGTTATGGCTGAGGTGGTGTCCACGGTTACAGTTACAGATAGAGAGCTGACGGTATGGTAGCTGAAATGTATTGATATAAACCATTCACTATAGCACCGAGGACATCGGCACATTAATAATGAGGTTAGGGCAGGAAGTGCACAGCCAAATTCCTGAGAAATACATTTCTGATTTAACCCTTCTCAAGCCATAGGAGCATCTCTCCAACACAATATAAAAACTTTTTAAAAGTAACAAGTTTAAAGCTTATTTACTCATGTCACAAATAGGCTTACATTACCACACTGCAATGAAGTTACTGTGAAAATCCCCTGATCGCCACACTCCGGCTCCTGTTTGGAACACTGAGGGAGAATTTAGCATGGCCAATGCACCTAACTAGCACGTCTTTCGGACTGTGGGAGGAAACCGGAACACCCGGAGGAAACCCACACAGACATGGGGAGAATGTGCAGACTCCGCATAGACAGTGACTCAAGCCTAGAATTGAACCTGGGTCCCTGGTGAAGCAGCATTTACTGATATTTACTCGTATTTTTCAGTCTTAGTACTTTAGCAATGTACAGGAGCTGAAAAATGCTTATTCATACACTATGATACGAAACAGCCACATATGTTTCAGTAAATCCCTGTTAATATACAGTATATACTCAGCTTAAAAACTAACAGCTCTGTTGCTGAATGACTTTTCTTTGTGACAGTTTTTTTTTCCCTGTACAATACACCCCAATAAAAGTTTTCAGTTCACCTGTTCCATGTATTGTCCATGTTTCATTGTTAATATTTCCTTGACTGTCGTCTCTCTTTCAGTCAACAGCTGCAGAAAAAATATCGCATCTTTCCACAGATGCTGCCAGACCTGCTGAGTCTTTCCAGCATTTGCTGTTTCTAATTTCAGATTTCCAGTATTTGCGGTATTCTGCTTTTATAGTAGAGCTGGATGTATTTTATAATATTTTTCACAGAACTTGGGTGACGCTGACTAGGCCAGCATTTATTGCTCATTTCTAATTGCCCTTGAGAATTTCACAGAATTGTTACAATGCAGGAGGAGATCATTTGGCCCATTGTGTCTGTCCCTGCTATCCAAATGAGCAACTCACCTTGTACCATTCCATTATTTCCTCCCTTGTAGATTTTTCATTTTCAGATAACAGTCTAATTCCCTTTTGAATGCTTCAATTGAACCTGCTTTCACCACACTCTCAGATAATCCAAGCCCTAACTACTTGCTGCAAAAACATCCATTAAACTCTGATTCCTGTCACTCAGCCAATTCCATATCCAAGTTGCTATTGTCCATTTTATTCCATGAGCTATAACTTTGCGCACAGATCTGTTGTGTGACACTTTATCAAATGCCTTCAGGAAGTTCATGTACACCACATCAACAGTGTTGTCCTCGTCAATCCTCTCTGTTACCTCATCAAAAAACTCCAGCAAGTTAGTTAAACATTTTTTTCCCTTAAGAAATCCATGCTGGTTTTCCTTAACTAACCCATATTTGTCCATGTGATTATTCATTTTGTCCAGAATTATTGTGTTTAGAAGTTTTCCAACCATCAAAGTTTAACCGGCCGGTCTGTAGTTATTGGGCTTACCATCGCACCCTGTTTTGAACAAGGGTGTAACGTTTGCAATTCTCCAGTCCTCTGGGACTATCCCTGAGTTTAAGGAAGACTGAAAAATTATGGCTATTGCTTCCACATTTTCCAATCTCATTCCCCTCAATATCCTTCAACGCATCTCGTGGTTCCATTGCCATATCAACTTTAAGTACAGATAATCTATTCAATACTTCCTCCTTTTCAATTTTAAACCCAGATATTATCTGAATTACCTCATCTTTTACCATGGCTTGGGTAGAATCTTCTTCCTTTGTAAAGACAGATGTATTTAATACCTCAGCTATGCCATTTGTCCCATGTATAAATTCTCTTTTTACTCCTTAATTGGGCCTAATCTTCCTTTTACCACACTTTTATGATTTATCCTATTTATGTTAGCTGCCAGTCTCTGTACATACTCCTTCCTTGCTTCTCTCATTTGCTTCCTCACCTCTTCCCTGAATCTTCTGTATTCAGCTTTTGTATTTTCTACCCAACACCCTGTCCTCAGAAAAAGTTTTCTTCTTTGTCTTAATTTCTATTTCCTTAGTTCATCCAGGGAGCTCTGGATTTGTTTGACCTATCTCTCCATTCTGAGGGAACATACCTTGACTCTGCCCGAATTATGTCTTCACTGAAGGTAGCTCAATGATCCGTTTCTGTTTTTCCTGCCAAAATTTGACTCCAATTTATTCAGTCCAGATCCATTTTTACTTCATTGAACTTGGTTTTTCTCCAATTAATTATCCTTACTCTGGATTGTTCATTGTCCTTTTCCATAGGCAGCCTAAACCTTATAATACTATGATTGCTGCCCCCAAATGTTCTCCAAGTGACATTGATCCATTTGGCACATCACATTTCCAAAAACCAGCTCCAGTAGTTCCTTTCTCATTGGACTGCAAACATACTGGTGAAGGAAATTTTCCTGGATGTACTCTAGGCATTTTTCCTTCTCTCTGCCCCTTACCCTGTCAGTATCCTTGGATAATTAAAGTCTCCCATTATAAGTACTCTATGACTTTGATTTGATTTGATTTATTATTGTCACATGTATTGGATACAGTGAAAAGTATTGTTTCTTGTGCGCTATACAGATAAAACATACTGTTCATAGAGTACATAGGAAAGAAGGAAAGGAGAGAGTTCAGAATATAGTGATACAGTCATAACTAGGGTGTTGAGAAAGATCAGCTTAATATATGGTAGGTCCATTCAAAAGCCTGATGGCAGCAGGGAAGAAGCCGCTCTAGAGTTGGTTGGTATGTGTCCTCAGACTTCTGTATCGTTTTCCTGATGGAAGAAGGTGGAAGATGTCCGGGGTACATGGGGTCCTTGATTACGCTGGCTGCTTTTCTGAGGTAGCAGGAAGTGTAGACAGAATCAATGGGTGGGAGGCTGGTTTGAGCGATGGACTGGGCTTTGTTCACAACCCTTTGTAGTTTCTTGCGGTCTTGGGCAGAGCAGGAGCCATACCAAGCTGTGATACAACCAGAAAGAATGCTTTCTCTGGTGCATCTGAAAAGTTGGTGAGAGTTGTAGCTGACGTGCCAAATTTCCTTAGTCTTCTGAGAAAGTAGAGGCATTGGTGGGCTTTCTAAACTACAGTGTCCGCATAGAGGGACCAGGGCAGGTTGTTGGTGAACTGGACACCTAAAAACTTGAAGTTCTCGATCATTTCCACTTCATCCCCATTGATGTCCTCCACTATGCTTCCTGAAGTTGATGAGTCTCTCCTTTATTTTACCCACATTGAGGGAGAGATTATTGTCGTTCACCAGACTCTCTATCTGTAGCTCTCCAGCTGCACAGCTGAGTTTTTACTGCTGTGTTCTGAGTTTTCAGGCAAGGTCGACTCCACTGAGACTGGGCCACCATCTTTAATGCGCGCGCTGATCAGCACAGAAAGTAAATGACCACCAGCTCAGCCCACCAACTCCTCCCATGGACACGGAGGAATCCCCCTCACAAGCATCGGGGTCTCCACACCCCCACCACAGCAGTAGCAACAGGGCTCCCTCCCACCCCCACAATAAGAACATCACCACCCCAACTCCCTCACAGGTATTGGGTCTCTCCATTCTCCCCGTGCACCCCCCTTCCCCCTCACCGAACGCTAACATCATTCCCCCACCCCCCCCTCACAGACACTAGGCTCTCCACCCCCTCCCTCGCAGGCATCAAAGTATGCCCATTCACAGCCCCCACAACACCAAAATCACCCAACCCACCCTCTCCACCCCACCAAAATCTCAGGGTAGTCTCCAACCCTCTCCCTCCCACCACTGCAGTTTCGGAGGCATTTTTCCCCTTACAGGCCACAGCCCTCCCAGCAATAAGGGGAATCCCTCCATGGGGCTGCCCAGTGGGCCTAACTCTGGCACTGCCCTGTGGAACAGGTTGGCACAGTCAAGTTGGCACTGCCCGAGCATGTCCCTCTCACTGGGGCCATACCTACCTTGGTGCCCCTGGCTGGATCCCCTCGACTATTTCCCATCTTCACAAACCTGTTGTGAAGCTCGCTGAGTCCTGTCACCTCGGTGAGATTGCAATATTCTGTGAGGGAAGGGGGGTGATGCGGGGATGATGGAAATGTATGGAAAGATGTTTAAATGAGTTTACAGCCCTTTCTGAGCAGAAACCTCGTTACGTCACCAGCGAGGGGTGGGTTAAGTGGGGAAACACTAACTCACCGGCGAGAATCACAATCCCAAATCTCACAAGATTTTGCGCCCACATCACCATCGCCGACGCAAACGTGGGAGAAAATCGCCCCCAGAATGTAAATAGCAAACTGGTGGCACTCAGGCGACGTCAAGTGACTTCAGACTTTGTTTGGAACAAAAGGTATTTATTGATAAAGAGAAATGTGGTACAGGAGGGTTTGCAGCTCCAGGCTGCCTTGGAGCAGCCTGTCTGCCTCAATCTCCCATTATCGTTCACAACACCAGGGACTAAAGAAGTTGGTGTTTCTGGAGATGATTTGGAGAAATAATTTCAAGATGACAACGATTGGTCAACATGACGTCTCCAAACTAGGCTGACTTCGGTTTGAACCGTGTAAGAAATTGAACCTGTTGTTGTGAAAACGACGGCTGGTACACATTCCTCCAGGAACAATCAATGGCAGATTCTCGGGAAGGAGGGCAGGGGGCTGCCAGCGATGCCCTTGAGGCAGGAGAGCAGTGTCCCGAAAGGGTGGCCAGGAGAAGGAGGATGCAGAGGCAAAGGCTGTACCCGGACCAGGAGGTCATTTGAGGGCCTATCAGGGGCCACGCGCCGTCGTCGGCTCCGCCTAGCTCAGGAAACGATCCGGCAGGTTTGTGAGGTGCTGCACACCTGGCACCTCAGGGAAGGCTGGGGGGGGTGGGGGGGGGGGGGGGGGGGGGGGCGGGGGGGGGGGGCAGCGGGGTTGGGGGGGGGCAGGGCGGGGAGGGGGGGCCACCCGCTGCCAGTGGAAGTTAAGGTGATGGCGGTGCTTAACTTCTACGCAACAAGATCATTTCAGGCACCCAGTGGGGACATTTGTGACTCTATCAGGCCTCACTCCACAGGTGTGTCTGCCAGGTCACAGGTGCCTCGTTCGCCCAGCCAGGCCAATACATCCACTTTGACGTTGGACAGGGTCAGCAGGAGGCCCGGGCTGCAGGCTTCGCCGCCATCGCAGGGATACCCCACGTCCAGGGGGCAGTGGATGGGACGCACATCACCCTGCTGTCCCCACGAGGTGAGGGGCAACCATTCATCAACCGCAAGGGGTTCCACTCACTGA
Organism: Mustelus asterias; assembly: GCF_964213995.1. NCBI lineage: Eukaryota > Metazoa > Chordata > Chondrichthyes > Carcharhiniformes > Triakidae > Mustelus > Mustelus asterias. Next base: position 46,303,233 of record NC_135825.1, on the reverse strand, counting down.
ATGTTCAAATTGTATGTGACCATCGGATGAAATCAGGCAGATCTGTGCACGCCACCCAGGGAGTGTCCACGGCAGGTATGTGCTCAGGCAGTCGGACATCCCTGGGCTCTTTGAAGACCAGCCCAGGCTGCCGGGATGGCTTGTGAGGGGACAAGTGCTACCCGCTGAGGTCATGGCTGATGACGCCAATGCGAAGGCCCAAGACCAGGATAGAGACTCGCTACAATGAGGCCCACGCAGCCACCCGATCCGTAGTGGAGCGTTGCATAGTCTGAAGATGCGATTCCACTGCTCTGGGCGTTCCCTCCAGTGTGAAGCTGTGTGCGCTGCACGCATCGTAATCGTCTGCTGAATTCTGCACAACATTGTGCAGCAGTGAAGAGACCAGCTGGAGGAGGAGGAGGGGGATTGACAGCAGGCAGAAGTGAACGACTTGCCACACGAGGAGTTGGAGGATGGCAGAGGTCTGGCAGGGCAGCGCTCCAGCAAGGCAGGGGTCTGACAGGGCAGGGGTCCGGCAGGGCAGGGCTCTGGCAGGGCAGGGGTCCGGCAGGGCAGCGCTCCAGCAAGGCAGGGGTCCGACAGGGCAGGGGTCCGGCAGGGCAGGGCTCTGGCAGGGCAGGGGTCCAGCAGGGCAGGGGTCTGGCAGGGCAGCGGCCCGGCAGGGCAGGGGTCCGGCAGGGCAGGGGTCTGGCAGAGCAGGGGTCCGGCAGGGCAGGGGTCCGGCAGGGCAGGGGTCTGGCAGGGCAGGGGTCTGGCAGGGCAGGGGTCCGGCAGGGCAGGGGTCTGGCAGGGTAGGGCTGCATGGGAGGCTCTAATAGCAGCCCACTTCATGTAGCTGGTGCCGTGCAGTGTGGGAGCACCTCCAAACATCCTTCCACCACACCCCAGGAGCCACTGTAGCCACCACCCCCCACAACAAAACGCTAGCCCCTCAAACCACATAGTCCTTCTCCCCCACCCTCTCTAACCCCACCCCCACCCTCTCTCACCCCACCCTCACTCAACACCCCCCCCCCCCCACCCCCCCGTCCCCCCACCTCCACCCCCACCCACCCTGACTTTGAGAAACATCACAACCTGTTAATGCGCCTGGGCTGGCACCGGTAGTGAGTCTTGTTTGAAGGCTGGAGGATGATGACGACTCGCTGTTGTGCTCACTGGGATCCTGCCCCAGCTGCCACTCAAGTCTGACTCCTAGCTGTTCTCCGAATGCACGCTGCCACCTGGAGCCATGTAGCAGTAAGGATTAGGAACACAAGCGTGTGGGGCAATGGGTTGGGGGGTTTGACGGGGAGGGGAACGGGGGGGGGCGGGGGGGCGGGGGGCGATGCCAGCGGGTGGTGTTTGACTAAGGGTCTGGTGGATGCTGGGAAAAGTAGGGCGGGCGGTCTATAACTTTTGGCCAAGGCTCTGGTATCGCACAGCACAGCAGTCTGCGCCTCGATGTGTGGATTAGCTCTGTGCGGGGAGATTAAGAGACAGGTTAGTCACAGCTATGAGGTGTGAATAATATTTAATAGTGTTGTTAACATTAACCAAAGCTTAGCCCTGACTACTGGTGACAACAGTGGCCGTTGTTCGGGAGCCGCTACGCAGGAATCCACTCCTCCAATATAATTTCAGGTGGCTGATGGAGAGGAAGGCTATGACTGTCGGGATGACCAGGGTCAGGGACGTGCTGGGTCGTGGAGGAGTGGGCTGGATGACACCCCACGAGCTGGCTGAGCACACGGAGTGGATGTTCAGCTTGCGGCCAATGCCATCCATGACCTCAGAATGGTTGTGCTCGGACCCGACGTCACATGCAGTCTTGAGGAGGCGCAACTGTCCGGTGGGATCCCGCCCGAACATACTCCTGCTCGGACAGAATTTCACATTGGCCCTAAGCCAATGATACAAGATGATACAAAGATTGGAGGTGTAGTGGACAGTAAGGAAGGTTTTCAAAGCTTGCAGAGGGATTTGGACCAACTAGAAAAATGGGCTGAAAAATGGCAAATGGAATTTAACGCAGACAAGTGTGAGATATTGCACTTTGGAAGGACAAACCAAAGAAGAACGTATAGGGTAAATGGTAGGACTCTGAAGAGTGCAGTTGAACAGAGGGATCTGGGAATACAGGTACAGAGTTCCCTAAAAGTGACGTCACAGGTGGATAGGGTCGTAAAGAGTGCCTTTGGTACATTGGCCTTTATAAATCGGAGTATCGAGTATAAAAGTTGGAGTGTTATGGTAAGGTTATATAAGGCATTGGTGAGGCCGAATTTGGAGTATTGTGTACAGTTTTGGTCACCTAGTTACAGGAAGGATGTAAATAAGGTTGAAAGAGTGCAGAGAAGGTTCACAAGGATGTTGCCGGGACTTGAGAAGCTGAGTTACAGAGAGAGATTGAATAGGTTGGGACTTTATTCCCTGGAGCGTAGAAGATTGAGGGGAGATTTGATAGAGGTGTATAAGATTTTGATGGTATAGATAGAGTAAATGCAAGCAGGCTTTTTCCGCTGAGGCTAGGGGAGAAAAAAACCAGAGGGCATGGGTTAAGGGTGAAAGGAGAAAAGTTTAAAGGGAATATTAGGGGGGCTTCTTCACGCAGAGTGGTGGGAGTGTGGAATGAGCTGCCAGATAAAGTGGTAAATGCGGGGTCACTTTTAACATTTAAGAAAAACTTGGACGGGTTCATGGATGAGAGGGGTGTGGAGGGATATGGTCCAAGTGCAGGTCAGTGGGACTAGGCATAAAATGGTTCGGCACAGACAAGGAGGGCCAAAAGGCCTGTTTCTGAGCTGTAATTTTCTATGGTTCTATGGTTCTAAGCCCAGTCCTCCGTCCCTGAGTCAGGTGCTCCACAGCTTGAGCCGCCCCGTGGAAATACCCTACGTGTCCTTTGCCACTGCACGGAGAGGTTTCCGCTTCCTTGCCTGTCACCCTTGGTGGGCCTTGTTACCGTCCGGCGTGGTTGTCCCCACTGGAGGTTGAGGAGCTGGGGTGGAGGGTGGCGCACGCAGCAGTTCCATACAACCGTAGGTTGCAGCTGTTCATGGGCTCCCCAGAAACCTGCTCTTTTTGTGATCTTGTGGAGTCCATGGGCCATGTCTATGTTACGTGTTATAGGCTACACCCCCTTTTTAGTTACCTAAAAAATCTCCTGTTGATGTTTTGTTTGCAATTCAGTCCCACGTTCCTGATCTACGGACACTCGGTAGGAGCGGGAGGAGGGGAGGGGGGGCGGAGAGTGCAAGGAAGGTGGAGGACTTCCTCATGAACCTGCTCCTGGGCCTAGCCAAATAAGCTATTAACAGGTCCAGGCAGTGGGCGGCCGAAGGGTCATCTGACCAGACTGTCTGCCGTGGCTATATTCGCGGCCGGATGCCAACCTATCAGTTGCCATACCAGGTACATCCCCTCCTGCCAGCTCCAGGGCACTTTGCTCACAGACAGTCAACATCTGCAGCCCAAGAACACCCCCACCAGTCTTTTCCCTTTCACGGCACGTTTTTCCCCTATGAGGACATAAGGAGGATTGAAAGCATGATGCATGGAAAGGCATGGGATACAATGTGTGTCAGGGTTGGGGAACTTGTGTTGGCCGTTTTGGGGAAATGGGTTGGGTGCTGATTGGGTTGGGGGGGTGGGGGGGGGGGGCACCGGGGTTGGAGGCAGTGCTTGAAGGTGGGAGGGGGCGCTGTTGGTGGCTGCCCTTGAGGTGTCAGGGGATGGTTTCACATTGTAAGCACAGCACATGTACAGGTTTCAGAATGACATTTACCCTTGCTGCCCAAAGAAGGTTGTTCATTTTCTTGCGATACTGTTCTCCGGATCGAGGGGTCGGAGTCCTGGCATTCACAGGAGTTGCAACTGCCTCTCAAAATGCACTTGCTGTTCAACCCTTTGGGCGATGGTCCTGAATGGGGTACAGCAGCTGGCACCTCTCCTCCACTGCGTTCCGCAGGCGGGCCTGGTCACTCTCAGAAAATCTTGGACCATACTTCTTTGGGGTCATCTTCCTGGCGTGACGGCCTGTGTGTCCATTCTTGTAGCTTATATACAGCTCTGGCTTGTTAAGGGAGTCCAGATGAGTCACTTTGGGCCAGTAATGGGCCCAATAGTTAAATTTCATTGTGAATAATGTACAGGCAACCTGGTTTCAGCAGAGGGTGAGCGATCTCCAAAGGTGCTGCTTGGGTGAACTCAACAAGGTATTGTGTCTGGCGGGGGTGGGACGGGGGGGGCGGGGGGTACAATTGTCAAGGCTTTCATTCAATGAGGGGGAATTGTCGCAGGCAGGGGATGTGCATGGCAGCCCAGCTCTGTGTGTGAACAGGGAGGGGGGGGCGGTGCGGATGGGGGGGATGGGGAGGTCGTGAGACCAGCAATGTCCGGGTCAGTGGGGGATGGGGAGGCTGGGAGGCCAGCGATTTTCTTGTCGGGGGGCAGGGGGATCGAGAGGCCAGCGACGAGGCCAGCAATGTCTATGGGGGTTAAGATGTGGAGATGCCGGCGTTGGACTGGGGTAAACACAGTAAGAAGTTTAACAACACCAGGTTAAAGTCCAACAGGTTTATTTGGTAGCAAAAGCCACACAAGCTTTCGGAGCCCCAAGCCCCTTCTTCAGCGTGATTCATGCTGGTGCCCTCTGCAGTGCACAGAGTGGGAGGTTCATTGTGAAAACCCCGCTGAAAAAAACAGTGTGATTTACTCCAGTTTTTATGCAAATTCTACCCATAGGATTCTTTTGGGAGAATTGCCCCCATGGTTGGGTGTCGTCCACTGGCATAAATAAATATATATATACCGATAAATCTGAAGAAGTTATGTTAATAGTAGAGTTAAAAGGATTTCTGAGCTTGCTGATTCGCTTTAGGATCACTCCTGACAATTTGCAGAGCTGACAATCCTCAGAAACTGAGGAATCACACAAAAAGTTAAATCAAAATGATATCGCTAAAATGTGTGTATACTATTGGAACCACCGCGTTCCTTCCTTGGCCATTTTGTCTGTCCTGTATCACTGTGTTGACCCCAGCATTGATTGGTAAATAGGACCAATCGTTTCAACATCCATGATCAGATAATCTGATGACATTAATGGTCTAAACTTCAATATAAAACTTATATATTTCAGAGGTCCAACACAAATCAAGTTGTCCACAGGGAGAAACTCGGAGTGCACTGTGCAAGAGGAAGATGAAGGTCTGCTTCCCATCTTTGGATGTGGGTTTTGTTGCATCATGGGCTACTCACAAACCTACTGACTGAATTAATTAGTTTTGCGAGTATTTGCTAAAGGTTAGCACTGCTGCCTCACAGAGCCAGGGACCTGGGTTCAATTCCCGCCTCGGGTCAGTGTCTGTCTGGAGTTTGCACGTTCTCCCCGTGTCTGTGTGGGTTTCCTCCGGGTGCTCCAGTTTCCTCCCATAATCCAAAGATGTGCGGGTTGGGTGGATTGGCCATGCTAATTTGCATCTTAGTGTCAGGGGGATTAGTGGGTAAAATGCTTGGGGTTACGGGGATAGGGCCTGGGTGGGATTGTTGTCGGTGCAGACTTGGTGGGCCGAATAGCCTCCTTCTGCACTGTAGAGATTCTATGATTTGTGAACAAATGCGGGTGGCACAGCGGCACAGTGGTTAGCACTGCTGCCTCACAGTGGTTAGCACTGCTGCCTCACAGTGGTTAGCACTGCTGCCTCACAGTGGTTAGCACTGCTGCCTCACAGTGGTTAGCACTGCTGCCTCACAGTGGTTAGCACTGCTGCCTCACAGTGGTTAGCACTGCTGCCTCACAGTGGTTAGCACTGCTGCCTCACAGTGGTTAGCACTGCTGCCTCACAGTGGTTAGCACTCTGCCTCACAGTGGTTAGCACTGCTGCCTCACAGTGCCAGGGACCCGGGTTTGATTCCCGGCTTGGGACACTGTCTGTGTGTAGTCTGCACGTTCTCCCCGTGCCTGCATGGGTTTCCTCCGGGTGCTCCGGTTTCCTCCCACAGTCGGAAAGGCGTGCTGATTAGGTGCATTGGCCATGCTAAATTCTCCCTCAGTGTACCCGAACAGGCGCCGGAGTGTGGCGACTAGGGGATTTTCACAGTAACTTTAATTTTAATTCAACCACCAAATGCACCCCTCACCTCCATGCCCCAACGCCACCCTACCCTACAGAAACAGAGCAGGCGGGCAATTTGTAATTGCCCCTTGCGACTAATGCCCTCTGATTTTGGTGCAGTCCAATGGATATTAACCTGTCCTTTTTAGCAGGTGACTAGGACAGCTGCCGGAAGCAGAGGGTTGTGCTGTAAATATAATATATTTTGGGACAGACTCCAATCATAACCCAGGTTTGTGTGAAGAACCCTTTTCTACACTGAGGTGAGGATAGGTGCAGGGACTCCTTCCCTTTATTTTACTCCTCGGTTTATCATAACAGTGCATTTTGAAATTTATAAGGATGAATGTGTCAACTCAGTGAATGTACTTTACTTATTATGGACTGTTTGCAATGAGCTCAGTCTGACAAAGTTTCTTGCGTTTAAACAAGTAAAGGGTTAATTTTTATTGTGCTGAAAGCCCACATAGGTAATGATATTAAAACACAATGCCACAACACACACAAACGTGCAAAAATACAAGTTATGAGGTAGAGCAGGTTGACATTTGGTCAAATTAAGATTTAACAATAATAAAACAAAGGTATAAAGACTCATTATGAATCATTTTTGTCCATGGCTGGGGCAGATCTTAAAGTTGTAGTCCTTGTTTTTATCCTGGAGATGCAGCTTTGGAATTCTTCTTTAGAATTTCTCCATCTGTTGTTCACCGTTTGTTATTGGCAGGCAGGCTGCAATGTAGTAGAGAAGGAAAGGCAAGCAGCTTTTTTGTTGCGTTTCAGATGTTTCTTCACCAGACTGCCCCAAAGACAGCAGTTTTGTAATAAAAGACATTTAAAAATCAGAGTTTTTGGTCATCTGATGACTGGCCATTGATTTGCAAAGGAAAACATTCAATAGTCTTTTCATGTTATGAAGTAAGTTTCCACCTCCCATTGTCAAAACCATCAACATTCACTAGAAGTTGTTTGGTTAGTTCTCCTTTGTTTCCTGGTAAGCTTAGAAATGGAAAATCTGGGGCCTTCTTGTCCTTGTTTTGATGTGATTCCTTCGGGAGTTGGTTGGGGGGTGGGGTGGGGGGGCAGGTAGATTTAAGGTGTCGGCAGGTAGGAAGAAAGGGCAAATGGCAGCCCTCAGGGAGAAAACTCCAGCTTCCTTCCTGCCATTTGAAGACTTTATTTAAAATTCAGGGTGCCCACTCCTGCCCAACTGTGCATATCAAATGTTTCAGGGCACGGGCAGTGCATTATCAGGGTCGATTGGCTTGGTAACAAGTCTAATTGATCCTTGATTATCTATAAATATGCCAAGCAGGCCTCTGATTTTGGCACCTGCCCACCCCCCATGGGGTGAGGTTGAGGGAGGGTGCAAAGGTAGTGGGGTGGGTGCCAACCCTACGTTATGTGACCTCTGCCGAAAACATGCCCAGCAGGGACATGTAAAATGCAACCCTTGTATCTATTTTGTCAAGCAAAATCTGTCAGGAAGAGGGTCTGGATCCAGAACAAATCCAGAGATTATTTTTCTTTTGTGGAGCAGATGAACAGAGGTGCTTCTCTCATGCTCAGTATGGAACCCTGGAGCATTTGTTGCTCCAGCAGGCTTCCCCTGTCCCCCACCCTCCAACAACAACGCCCCCTTCCACCCACAACTCCCTGATTCCACCATGAATCTAATCTAATTCTGGGGATTGTTCCATCAGGTTAGCAAGCCCCTGTCCTGGCTGTAGGCCAGGGGGAAGATTAATGGCAAGCATGCAGGGGAGGTTAGGAGCTGATCTCTCCTGGGCCTCATCCTGCAGAGAGCCACATGGTTTCTCTCCCTCAGCTCTCCCACACCCAAAGCACTGCCTCTCACACACTGATCCTGCTGAGGGAGAGTATTGCTGCCCTTGGGCATTGCATCCCACCATGTGCTTGATATCAATAGCTCATCATCAGAATGTATTCCATTGTCTGTTTCTGTATCCGCTCGGATCATGGAATGGTAGTTTGGAAGAAACAAACAAGGAATTATCAAGGACATAAGATGATGGATTCAGATTTACCATATGAATGGTGTGGCATGGTGGCACAGTGGTTAGCATTGCTGCCTCACAGCGCCAGGGATCTGGGTTCGATTCTCAGCTTGGGTGACTGTCTGCGTGGAGTTTGCACGTTCTCCCTGTGTCTGTGTGGGTTTCCTCCAGGTGTTCTGGTTTCCTCCCACAGTCTAAAGATGTGCAGGTTAGGTGGATTGGCCATGCTAAATTGTCCCTTAGTGTCCCAAGATATGTAGATTAGCGGGGTTACAGGGATAGAGCCTGGGTAGCACTGTACGGATTCTATGATATCTCTTACCCTCTGACTTTTTAAATTTTTGCTCATGGGATGTGGGCTTTGCTGCTGGGCCTTTATTTATTGCCCATCCCCGATTTCCCTCAAACTGAATGGCTTGCTAGGCCATTTCATAGGGTATATTATTCAAGAATCAACTACATTGCTGCAAATCTGGAGTCATCTTTAGGCAGACCAGGTAAAGGCAGCAGATTTCCTTCCATAAAGGACATTAGTGAACGAGATGCGTTTTTATAACAATCGACAATGGACCTTTAATTCCAGATTTTTATTGAATTAAAATTTCAACATCTGCCATGATGGGATTTGAACCCCAGTCTCCAGAGCATTGCCCTAGGTCTCTGGATTACTAGCCCAGTGACAATACCAATACGCCATCGCCTCCCTTAAATACCAAAATGTTAATTGGGTCAATATGACGTAACAGTTAAAAAAATATCACAATCACAGAATTGTTATGGTGCAAAAGGAGGCCACTTGGCCCATCATGTCTCCAAATGAGCATTAAGACTTGGCCCTTCCCCTGCCATTTCCTCGTACTGTTGCACAATAATCATCTAATGTCCTCTTGAATGCCTCAGTTGAACCTATCTCCACCACAATTCCAGGCAGTGCATTCCAGACCCAAATCACTTGCGGTGTGGAAAAGTTTTTCTTCACATCATATTTGCTTCTGTTGCAAATCACTTTAAATCTGTGCCCTCCGATTCTCAATCCTTTTACAAGCAGGAACAATTTTGCCCTATCCACTTTGTCCAGCCCCTTCATGATTTTGAACATCTCTATCAAATCTCCTCTCAGCCTTCTTCTCTCCAAGGAGAACAGTCCCAACCTCTCCAATCAATCCTCATAACTGAAGATTCGCATCCCTGGAACCATGCTTGCTGCGTAATGGACTTTATTTTCCACTATTAAATTTCACTGCCAGATTTTTATATGGGCCCTGATTGAAGCTATCCATCATTTCAATAGAACATAGGTGCTTAGAAGATGCCTTAATCTGCCAATATTTTTGGAAAGAGAGCCTTATTGGGTTAATTACATTCTGGAGAAGCAGAAGAATTGAATCCACCTTTTATAAATACAGCAACTATTCTGGAAATTCTTTCCACCTGGGTAACAAATGGCTAACAATGAAGTACGTAAACTTTCATGTATGGCACTCTTGCATTGACCTATCTCAGATATGTCGATATTTTCAATTCAAAGTTCTGACCAAAAGGTGTTGTGACAAGCAGTCACCAAAGCTTCAAAGCGGGCTGGACACCCTGCTAAGCACTGCAGATTTGAGTACCATGGTCAGAGATGTGGAAACACTGCGCTTTGACCGTGAACTCTGGATTATGACATCCCCTAATGTCCTCAAACATTCCGAGAATTACATCTTTTACTCAAACTGACCAAATTGGGATTTGTTCAAATGTTTGGCTGGGATTTTGATGTTTGGCACTGACATTATATAATGAATAGAAAAATAGTTTCCTTCAGTGCACTGCCTGCCTGTCCTTACCTAAATGAGTTGGTAAAAAGAATGAAGATTTGAAAACAGGGTATTAGGAGATAAACATAATTTGGAGATTTCTGTGACCTGCCTATGGACAGCAATGATGAGCCAGTTCTGTTTGATTTATTCTCACTAGGGGCTGCCCTTTCTCTGACCCAGGAGGGGGCTGTGTGGGAAGCTAGTTAGTGAGATAGGCCACTAGTGCTGTTCTGCAGAATGTCTGGAGCCAGAGTGTTTGCAAAAAGCCTCTGATAAATAGGCAAAAAAGGCCTTGCTCGTTCCAGCTGGACTTCAGTGACACTCAGAGATCATTGAATCCTCACGTAACGATTCAGCAGCAGAAAGGTCCTGTTCTCCACCAAATACTGGTAAGCAGAATTAAACAACTATATTTTTAATTTTACTTTAAATTTTAATTTAGTTTTGGTGAATTATTTAAAATACTGTTTAAATTCTGGATACTATTACAAAAATATTAAGCTTATTTGACTCACTGAACTTCTGAAACTAAAAGGTAATTTTAATTTCAGGGGATCTGTAAGCAAACAATTAACAACAATGGAATAAATTAAATGTATTATTCAACCAATGAGATAACAGTAATCTGATGTTTAATACCCATGTTACAAGACCATTTGGCATATTCAGTTTGCCTCCTCATAAGGTTTTATAAGTTGGTTACATGTTCGTTGGATAATTCAACATTCCCAACATGACTATGATTCAGAAAAAGCTCTTAAACTTAAAAAAGTGCTTTGGGATTGCCTAAGGTAGCAAAAGGAGTTATTTAGAAGCAGGTTCTTTCTTTAACAGTGCATTAACATGGACATCTACAGTTGTCACTATCCATTAACAAAGAAATAGTGTTGCAGTCCTGGATACAATAAAGCATTCATCTTTCAAGATCAGTCAATTTGTCTTTTGACTTGAATTTGCCACTGGTGATATTGGAAGACAAATGTTCATCAAACAATCCCCTGTCCCCTATTTTGATGCAGACATTAACCTAGAATAGAGAAGACATATGAATACATAAAGTTTCTGCTCACCTTTCTAATAGTCATGTCAAGTGGTTGTAAATTAATCTATATTTAATTTCTCTAATTTCAATCTATAAAGAGTTATGAATGAAGTTTTAGCTTAAAGATTTTCACAAAATTGATACAAGTTAAGTTCAAATCCCAAAGTGCCAGCATTTAATTGTAAAGTTTCTTATTCCATGATAATATGGGATATTTCCACTGCACAGTGCTGGCCAAGTATACAAGAGGTGAAAGAACAATGTATTGTATATATATCTAATGGCCATCAAGCCGCCTAAAATATCCTACAGTGAATTTAAAAAACCATGATAAGCTTCAAATAATTATTTGATACCATTAAATGAGTAGTATACACAGTTGCCGCTGTGCAACGTCTGTGAAAGTCAGTTGTGGTTTGTGAAAGAACATTGGTAAACCCAATGACTGATGAAGTACCCTCAAAAGCTAAGAGGTATTTATGTTCATTGCAGTGCGAGTAAGTCACAGGCACAGTAAAAAAAACTATCTAACACAACAAGTGAAGCTTTGTTTTGTTATTGAGAAACCTTGATTAACGGCCAAAGCCCAGAGTACAGGAACCCACCAAGCTTGAAACCAGTAGAATTAGTAAATGAAAAGTGGTAACTCGGTGGTTGGTTTTTAAAATCTTTATTGAATATAGGAAGAAAAATAGATGAGGAAAGATTCGATGGTTCAGAATTTTCAGGTCTTGGGAGATGTTGGGATGTGCCTCAGTTGTATAACAATGAGAATGCAGCAAGGAGTAAGATTAATAAAGTTCTGTATACTTCATGTCAGGTGAGAAACAAGACCATAGTATTATCAATAATAACATCATCAATAAAGTTTGCAATAGAAAGGAAGAGAGAGATTAGAGTTGGGAGATTTGTTTTCTTCCATCTAATTAGGAATGTGAGAAAAGTAAGAGAAGAATCTCCCCAAGTAAGAGAAGCATGGTGTGGAGATGCCGCCGTTGGACTGAGGTGGGCACAATAAATAGTCTCACAACACCAGGTTAAAGTCCAACAGATTTATTTGGTATCACGAGCTTTCAGAGCGTTGCTCCTTCATCAGGTGAGACACATTCACTTGATGAAGGAGCAGTGCTCTGAAAGCTCATTGGACTTTAAATAAACCTGTTGGACTTTAATCTGGTGTTGTGAGACTACTTACTGTGCCCACCTCAGTCCAACGCCGGCATCTCCACATCATGGCTACCACCGACACCACAAACCACTGGCTCAAAGTGGAGAGGATCTCCAAGAAGATTGCGCATATCAACAGACTCACCTGATGAAGGAGCAGTGCTCCGAAAGCTTGTGATACCAAATAAACCTGCTGAACTTTAACCTGGTGTTGTGAGACTTTTTACTATGAGAAGCATGCTCAAGATTTTGACCAAATGGGGGCAGCACGGTGGCACAGTGATTAGCACTGCTGCCTCACAGCGCCAGGGACCCGGGTTCGATTCCTGGCTTGGGTGTCCGTCTGTATGGAGTTTGCACATTCTCTGTGTCTGCATGGGTTTTCTCCGGGTGCTCCCACGGTCCGAAAGAAGTGCTGGTTAGGTGCCTCAGTCTACCCAAATAGGCACCAGTGTGGCGATTAGGGGATTTTCACAGTAACTTCATTGCAGTGTTAATGTAAGCCTACTTGTGACACTAATAAATAAATGTTAAAAAATTGAACTTCATAGAGAACATGGAAAGCCAAGAGTTGATGATAGGCAATTGCATTCTTTTAGGTGACAATTGTGTTTGAGGTATAGGGCAGAATTTTCTCTTTTTTTGACAATGTGTCAAATGAGGTGAGAAAAGCTATTATGCCTGGTGTGTAGCCTTGTCAGTTGCACTGCCAGCTTTTCCCACCATATTTTTTGACATGTCATAAAATCCTGGAAGTAGGTCCCACAATGAGCCCACCCCAATCTTAAAGTAATAAAAATAAAAACAGAATCACAAATACCCCATCATGGACTCGAGAACTCCTCCCCCCTCCCCACAGACTCAGGCTCCCCCACCCCTTAGGGGCCCTCCCCCACCCTAAAACTCCCCCTGGAATCCCCCCCCCCCCCCCACCCCACCCTCCCACCCGACAGTCCCCCTGGCACTGCTGGGCAGTGGACATAGACAGGCTGCTAAAATGGGAAGAAACATGGAAGCTGAATTTTAATGCAGCAAAGTATGAAGTGCTAAATTTTGGTAGGAAGAGTGAGAAGAGGCAATATAACTAAATGATACAGTTTGAAGGGGATGTAGGAACAGAGAGACCTGGGCCAGGATTTTACAGCCTTGCTTGTCCTTCCCATTGACCACTCTTTGCCCGGTCCTGGAGTTACATGTACACAAGTGACTAAATGTAGTGGACAAGTGGCACATGGTTAGCACTGCTGCCTCACAGCTTCAGGGACCTGGGTTCGCTTCTCAGCGTGGATCACTGTCTGTGTGGAGTCTGCACGTTCTCCCCGTGTCTGTGTGGGTTTCCTCCGGTTGCTCCAATTTTCTCTCATAATCCGAAGATGTGCGGGTTAGGTTGATTAGCCATGTTAAATTGCCCCTTAGTGTCCTGGGATGTGTAGGCTAGACGGATTAGCAGGGTAAATGTGTGGGGTTGTGGGGATAGGCCCTGGGAGGAGGGGGGGGGGGAGTTGGGGGGGGGGGGATTGTTGTTAGTGGAGACTTGATGGGCCGAATGGCCTCCTTCTGCACTTTGGGCCTTTGTTGTGGTGGCAGCATGAGTCCCATAGCACAGTGCTGTTCAGATAGACACTGCTGTTTGGCACCAGGGGCTAGTAGACCTCTGTACTCTCCAGCTCCAAGCATTGCACTGATCTGACTCAGTGACTCAGGAGGGCCATGGGCCCAGCAACACAATACTGTCCATGAATACCAGCTCATCATGGACATGGAGGGCAGGAACCCATCTTCCCCAGCAGTGTGGTGAACAGTGCATCAAGAGCAGCAACAGCACTATGGCAGAAAGTTGTTGCACTCAGCTCAAAGTCTCTTGCAAACTGAGGACCGTCTTGTGCACACCACTCTTCCACTCTCTAGCAATCAGCTTTTAAACCAATATAATTCCATGCTGGTGTGACGCAAGATTGAAAAGCCTGATGGGATTCTGGCGAGCATCCATTTTAATCAGCATTCATATGTAAGTAAATGTAAATGGCATTCACGTCACCAGCCAGCAGGAAGAATGGCCCGCCATTGGGAGAATTGCAACGTAGTTTTATGCTGGCAGGTTTTCAACTTTTTGTCTCCCGTTAGATTCTTCACTCGCACCCCCCCACATCAAACCAGCAGGCGGGATACGAGAATTCCGCCCTCACTAGATTAATATCAGGGATGAGGGACTTCTATATTAGGAAGAAATTGGTGATATTTGGGTTGTTATCCTCAAAGTAGAGATTATGAGATTTGATAGAAGTGTTCAAAATCATGAATGGCTTTGACTGAATAAATTAGACACAATGGTCGGTAACCAGAAGACACAGATTTAAGGTAATTGGCAAAAGAACCAGAAGAAACATGTCGTTTATGTGGCCAGCTATATAATTGGAACTACACTTCATAGAAGAGTGCTAGAAGCAGAGTGAATTGTAACATTCTTCAGAGAATTGAATAGTTACTTGAAGAGACATCATTCAGAGCAATGGAAAGGAGCAGGGGAGTAGGATTAATTGGATAGCAGGCACAAGTATAATCTGCCGAATAGTCTTTTTCTGTGTTGTATCATTCTATGGTTGTAATTACTCTCTAACCTATATGCAAATAGCATAAAAATGGACAGCCCAACATGCAGTGTGTAATATATAACATTAAACATGCAGTATAAAACATAGACCATGCAGAATATGTAATGTATAACCAAAGGATATAGAGCTCACAGTGTGTAGAGTGGGCTCTGCATTGTATAATGCACAGACTGGCAATTATTGTTTCAGTGCAAACTACATTGTGCCCAATATAAAATATACAGTAATACTAATCCCAATTGATACAGGATGAAATAGATACAACATATTGTTCACGCAAAAGTGGAAATTTGTCTTTGTCATCACCTCCAGTATAACATCAACATACAATCATTAATTTAAAAACAATGAATATGTCATATATATCAGCATTCATACATCTGTGCATATTTAACATACATCCTTACCATACAAACAACACACATTTCAAGTTGCCACAAAAACGCTTACTGCAGCTGAATAAATAAAATCAATAAAAACAGCAGTAAAAACCAGAAGAGGCAGTGTTCTAAAATGTGCGTGATAGCTCAGTGTGTTTAAATTCTGCCACTGATATCTGACAGAAATTTCACAGTGTCCAGGTCAAGTTCATGAAATTATATCAGATTTTAACAGTCTATCAGCGACAAAAACATAAACATGCATTGATTTATCTGGAGAATGAAATACATATTTATACGGTCCTGTTCACAAAGACTTCCCAAAGCACTTCACAGGCAGTGAATTTTTGAATTTACTCAATGTTGTAATGTAGGAAATGTGGAAACCATTTGTTGTGCAACAAAGTTCCACAAACAACAATGCTAGATAATGACCAAGGTTCTAATCTTCCACGAAGCTGCAATCATCATTGGAATGCTGCTCCAAGCCTAGGCGCTGCTCCGCATTTCTTGCTGGGTTTTCCAAGCCCAGGCTTCGCAGAAATGCAGAGTGCAGTGTCCATTAGAGAGCTCCATCACAACGCTGCAGCCTTTGGGGGGACGATAAGACACACCCCTTTTTTCTGGTGCTAGGTACCATACCATAAGTTTAAAGATCCAGTTTGAATGTTAGTGAATGGGTGCATGATGAGTGGATGAATGAATGAATGAGTAGGGTGGTAGAGTGGGTAGATGGGTGAGATAAGTGGGTAGAGAGGGTCAGGTGACAGGTGGGTAAGTTGGTAGGTTGCTGAGGTGGCAGGTGGTAGAGCTGTAGTTGGTTAGGGTTGTAAGTGAATCGGGTGGTAGGTTGGTGAGGTGGCAGGTGGGTGGGGTGACAGGTAGGTAGTGTGGTAGGTGGGTAGGGCTGTAGGTAGATCGGGTTATAGGTGGTTAGGGTGGCAGATGGATCGGGTGGTAGGTGGTAGGATGGCAGGTGGGTAGGGCTGTAGGTAGTGAGGGTTGTAGGTGGATTGGGTAGCAGGTGGGTGGGGTGACAGGTAGGTAGGATGGTAGGTGGATAGGGCTGTAGGCAGTTAGGGTTATAGGTGGATTGGGTGGTGGGGGTAGGGTGGCAGATGGGTGAAATGGTTGGTAGATAGGGTGGCGCATGGACAGGGTGGTAGGTGCATTAGTGATAGCTGGATTGTGTCGGGAGGGGTAGTTGGGTGGTGGGGGCTAGTCAAGTCTGATTGGGCCCGAGAGTAGGGGAGGTAGTTGGGGCAGTTCAGAGGGGTAGTTAGGGGTTCAAGAGGAGGTTATGGGGGAGGTCAGTTTGAGTGGTTGGGGAGTTACCCAAGAGTAGACTAGGATTTTTCTGTCTTACATTTTCTAGGTAACTATCCACGTAAATGGAAACTGTCCAAAGTCTCTAACTCAGAGTCAGAGACATTTGCAGAGAGTCCCGGGGAGCAGGGGAATTGCCCTTTGGAAGTTCAAATTTCCCAGACAATTCCCATGGAAGTCAGCAGGTTAGGACTCTTGCAGGTTTCTAACGTGCACCTTGGATCTTGTGTCTTGTCTCCGACAACCTGGAAACCGGAAGATCTGAGCCCAGATATTTATGGGTTGAAGTATAAATATTGGCCAGAACACTCGGGAAAACATGACTGCTCTTCATTATCATAGTAAGAAGTCTCACAACACCAGGTTAAAGTCCAACAGGTTTATTTGGTAGCAAATACCATAAGCTTTCGGAGCGCTGCCCCTTCGTCAGATGGAGTGGATATCTGTTCTCCAACAGTGCACAGAGACACAGAAATCAAGTATTACCTGGTGTTGTGAGACTTCTTACTGTGCTTACCCCAGTCCAACGCCGGCATCTCCGCATCTTCATTATCATGCCAGAGGATCTTTTACCTCCACCTGAGAAGGCTGATGAGACCTTGGCTTATCATCTTGTCTGAAAGACTGCACTGGCAACCGTGCAGCTCTCCCTCAGCATTGCACTGAACTGGCAACCTTGAATATGTGCTCAAGACTCTGGAGTGGGACTTCCTTATGTGAGGAGATGCCGAGTCTCTGCTCATTGTATTCACAAAGCAGCAGGCAGAGCTGTGATCAATGTACCCAGTGCAGCTCACCATTCACTGTGCATCAATCTGCCCATGTGCAGTGATGCCCACATGTCAACACTAAAATGGGGCGGTGTAAGCAGACACAGAATACCTGAACTTTAATAAATCAGCAGAAACTGTGCTTCTATTCTTAAGCTGGAACATGTGCCATTGTAAATGTCGGTATGTCTCATGTTCTGTTTAGAGGAAACACTCTGAAAACGCATAGATGTGTTGTACCTGTAATTCTCAGATACTTTCAACCAGTTTACTTACTCCAAGGTTTTACCCCGGTGCCCTTATTTGCAAGATGGACAAAGGACAAACACAAGTAAAGGTTCAACAAGTTTATTAATAATAACACTATTAACCCTTAAATTACCCACATAAAACAAGAGGATACCCCAGCAGATTCAAGTATACTACCCGTAAAGATGGTTTGGTTGAACTGCAGGTTCGATTCTCTGAGTCCCTCTGGTCCGTCGTCACGAAGGTGAGTCTCGATGGCCGCTTCTTCCTTCCTTCCTTCTCTGGTCAGTCTTCCGAATGGTCACGTCCGTCTCCCCTGTCGAGTCTTCGCTCCTGTGTGACTCGAAGTGTGTCCCTTTATCCCCCAGCCTGCTTGCCTTTCCAGAAACTTCTCTGGCTTCCAGCCAATGAGGTCCCAGGAGGGGGCTCCAATACCCAGTGGGTTTCTTGATGTCTGCCTGACAGGACACCAGGGTCCGCCCCCCAGGTGTCCATCTCCATGTTGTTGAACTTGTTATCAGATAAGGTATCTACAGGAACTCTTGGTGACAGAAAGTCTGGCCCGATCTGCGCTTCTAACAATAGGTCGATGCATTTCAATGAGGTGCCATGATCTCCTGCTAAGTCTCAAGTAGAGTGTAACGACCTTTGATGGGTGGTTGATGGGTCAGGCCCAGACACGTTTGTGTATTTGTACAATTGGCCTGCCTGAGGTTAGATTGTGTTTGATTTCAATATGCCCAATTCTTTAATTTAGGATATCCAATTTTATCAGCCTTAAAACTAGGCCCTGTTTATATCACCACATTCCCTCCTCTTGATCCAATGAGCGTCAGCGAACCAGATCACACAATACTCACCAAACTATCTCAACAAGCAAGTACCCCGAATCTGGGGTTGACAGTATCATCCCTAACCCACAATAGTACCAACAAATTTAGATGAAGTAAAATAATATAAAAAAACAATAAGAAACAATACGTCAATCGGGTATATACAAAACAAAGCAATAACAGTACAAAATGACAAGTGACGATACATATTAAATACAGATGGGAGAGTATCAACGTTCTTGATTGTAGAGCCTCTCCCGGTGTCAGATGGCCCTTGCTGAGTCCAACCCTGGGCACAGGACTGATCTGTTCCAGAGGAACCCCAACAGCGTTCTCATTACAGACTTCTTTGGCAATGTCCGCAAGGTGGGAATAACAACCAACGTCATCCAACTGACTCTGAATGACACTGAAACCGAACCAAACTACTTTGCAGAAAATCCTTCTTCCATCGGGCGTGGGGTGAACCACATATATCCGGGGTATCGGAGGCTGATCTTCTGGTCTTTGGTTGATGTGGTGTCTGTGGTTCGGTCTGAGATGAGGAGTCCCAGATAACAGGGAAGTATGTGGTTCATTCTGGGGAAGATCAAGGTTAATTCTTATTAATATCTGATTCTCTTTTCCTTTTCTTTACTAGAATGTCGTATGACTCCTCTTTTTTTTAAAAAAAACAAAGAAATAAGTAAAGGAATAATAAAGGCCCAATAGTGTCATACGAAGGGTTGGTCGGCAATCAGTGTTGATGGGGTTGAGTGGGGTAAGGAGTTTGCAGAGCGTGAAAATAAAATGTTGGGTATGTGGCATGTGTCCTTGTTGTTGGAGGACTATGGCACAGTATAACAATAAATTCTTCATCCCACAACCAAACTGTGGTGTGTCGGAAAATTATGACGCAGGATAACGTGGGCAGATAAGAAACCCTTTTCAATTGGGTGATGCATGGAGTGGATGGATAAAGCTATTTATAATCTGGACTGTGATGTCCTGATTCTTTCTTAGTGGAGGGAACCTATGTGGGCGGGCTTTGGCTGCCAGGTACCCACTGCATTACCACCTCTGGTAGTGAGCGCCGGGTCAAACGGTTCTGGGAGTCCCGGTACTAGGGGCGCCATAGGGGGTAAGGTTTGTGGTTTCCGCATCCTTTTCGTCGGGGTCCCCTGGGCCGGGGTTTTATTCCTGAAGCCCTGTAAATTGGGGCAGGGACCGAGGTTGCGTGTGCTGTTCCTGGGGATACTGAGTGGGGGTTGATAACCTGGGGTACAGGTTGTGGACCGTGGTTTAGGTCCGGTGCTGTGGGGTGAGGGTTGGGGCTTCCTTGTGACTCAAAGACTCCTTCAAGGGTAACATGGTATTGGTGAAAATTTTGCTGGGAGCCGAATGCCTTCATTTGGTTCACATGAAACCACCCGGCTTTCTTGTGGTCTACCATGACCTTGTATACCGAGGGGCTGGCCTTCTTGGTCTTCCACGTATATCCCACATCCTGTCCTCCTGTTTCCCTCTTCCACCGTGGATGACCCATCTACAAAAATGTTTTAACTGTCCTGAGCCTGGGTTTGGCTGATTCCCCTGGCTCCTCCCCCCTTTTGTTTTGGCAAAAATGGCCCCTTGGGGTCTTTTATTGCCGGAACCTGGCATTCATGGGGCTCCCGCTGTAAGTTAGGTTGTCTGCCAGGAATGTGGGGGTTATAGCTGCTTGTCGGGCCGGTCCTTCAAGGGGCACGAGTCGGAGTCCATTGTCGGGAAACCGCTGAGATGGTCGTGTGGGATAGTTGGGTGGTGCCCTACAGTTCCAGGCGAAATAGTTGGGTTGCCCGCAGGTATAACACTGTGCTTGTGGGCGTGGGCCTCTGGGCTCAGCTCTATATCGTTCTCGGTGTCGGGGGTTGGGCCTATGTCCTGTGCGGCCTTGTGGTTCCCTGTGTCGGCGACTAGCAATAGTGTATGGGTGTGTGGGGTTTGCTGGTCCCCTGAAATTTGGTGGTGCCCTACAGTCCCAGGCAAAATGGTTGGGTTGCCCACAGTTATAACACTGCTTGTGGGGGTGCATATTGGGCTTGGTTTTATCGTGTTCCCTGTACTTGGGGTTGGGAATATATCGGGGTTCTGGGCGGGGCTGCGGTTTTCTGTATCGATGATTGGCACAGGTATCTGGGGGTGGGTGCCCTGAGTTTCCCTGTCCCCTGTTTCCACCTTCCCCTTCGTTACGCCAAACTGGGACTGGGTTTGTGTGAATTGGGTTCATCTTTCCGTGTTTTGTGGGCTTGGGGGTGTCTGTTTGTCTGACTTCCCGTTCCCACACACGAGTCATTTGGCGGATGGCCCAGGCTTCTGTGTGTGTATTATCATCAGGGTCAAAATTCTCACAGGCTTTCCGACTCCCCTCGGTGGCGTGTGCTATCAGGGTCCGGATCCATGTGGGCCGGTGGTGTACATTTAATTGGACTCGATTTAATTGGCCGAAAACCACAACAAATTGGTTCCATAGTCGGCCAGCATAGGCCGTCGAGTGTTCCCCTCTCTTTTGTTGGCAGTTGTTTAAGCCTTGTACCAGGTCATCTCTATTGTAGCCTATGGCGGCCAGAACAGCCGCCTTCATTTCTGGTAGGGTTCCCCCGGCCACGTTCTGGGGTTCGGGTAGGGCGGAACGGATGGCAGGACTTAAACATAACAGAATAAGTTTAACCTCTTCTGCCTCGTCTAGGCCGTTTAAAACACGATATTGGGTGACCTGGTCAAAGAGATCATGTGGATCCCCGGAGGGTTCAAATACTCCAATCACTTTAGCTATGTCAGTGAGCTGTGTCATGGTGTATGGAGTTACATAAGTCACATTGTGGTTCTGTCCGTCCTGTCGTTGGGTGGTGACCGGATTCATCGGTACAGGAACCGGATTAGTGACTGCGCTTATTGGGATGGTAAAAGGACTAGGAGCTGAGACTGAGTTTCCCCAGATGGGAGCCGGATTAGGTGGTGCCGTTGGATCCACTGCCGGGAAGGGAGGTGGGGGTCCCCAGTCGGCAGTGACGCTAGCTGTTGCATAATGGCAGGCATCGTCTTCTAAATCCCCCCACTCTACCCCCGGGTCACTATCCCCTGTTTTGGTCGTGTTTGCACACATTACACCCCTTTTTATGGCTAGTTGTGCTTTTAAATCTTTAATCTCGCGCAGGCATTTGGAGTGGTCTGTTGCACGGGCTGTATTTTCTTTTCCTGCTTGGTGTAAAACTTTTACTGGAGCCTGTAGGTCGCTGCATTTACGTTTAACTTCCTCTACCTGTTGCAGCGCAGCCTCTCTCTCACGGACAGCACGCTGTGCCTTTTGGTAGGCTTTATCACATTGATTTGGTTCCTTTCCTCTCGTGTGTTTACCTCCACTTCCAATTGTTGTATGCGGGCGGTCTTCCATTGGGCGCACTTAAATGCCATAAGTAGGATTCCTATTACGGCCAGTTGTGACAGAATGCGGACCCATGGGTGGATTTGGACATTTGAACCCTAATCCCAGAGGTCCTCCCATTCAGCATGACTGGCCATAATTATTTCCTTTTAGGATTCGTCACTTGAGTATAGGTAAGGGATTGGGGTAGGGGTCCGGTTTTCACTAAATTCCCTCCCGTAGATTTTACCCAAATTCCCTAGACTGTTCTAGTTCTAACTACACAGTTTGTCCACCTTGTGTTACAGACACCGGGTTTATGGCCCAATTTACTGGTTGAATCTGTATTAGTCCTTCACTCACTTAAGACTGGCCGTCACGAGGGGCAGCTGCCCTCTTAATTCAGGCTCAGACGGAGTGTTGGAGAATACCGGGTTGAAGGTTCGACTTCGGAGCAACGTATCACTTCTTATCGAAGTCCCATCTGGGGTGCCACTGTTGTACCTGTTAATTCTCAGATACTTTCAACCAGTTTACTTACTCCAGGGTTTTATCCCGGTGTCCTTATTTGCAAGATGGACAAAGGACAAACACAAGTAAAGGTTCAACAAGTTTATTAATAATAACACTATTAACCCTTAAATTATCCACATAAAACAAGAGGATACCCCAGCAGATTCAAGTATACTACCCGTAAAGATGGTTTGGTTGAACTGCAGGTCCGATTCTCTGAGTCCCTCTGGTCCGTCGTCACGAAGGTGAGTCACGATGGCCGCTTCTTCCTTCCTTCCTTCTCTGGTCAGTCTTCCGAATGGTCACGGCCGTCTCCCCTGTCGAGTCTTCGCTCCTGTGTGACTCGAAGTGTGTCCCTTTATCCCCAGCCTGCTTGCCTTTCCAGAAACTTCTCTGGCTTCTGCCCAATGAGGTCAAAGTTCCAATACCCAGTGGGTTTCTTGATGTCTGCCTGACAGGACACCATGTTGTTGAACTTGTTATCAGATAAGGTATCTACAGGAACTCTTGGTGACAGAAAGTCTGGCTCGATCTGCGCTTCTAACAATAGGCTGATGCATTTCAATGAGGTGCCATGATCTCCTGCTAAGTATCAGTAGAGTGTAACGACCTTTGATGGGTGGTTGATGGGTCAGGCCCAGACATGTTTGTGTATTGTACAATTGGCCTGCCTGAGGTTAGACTGTGTTTGATTTCAATGTGCCCAATTCTCTAATTTAGGATATCCAATTTTATCAGCCTTAAAACTAGGCCCTGTTTATATCACCACAGATGTGATCCATAAGCCGACAACTAAGAAGCAATGAAATAACTTATTGTCAATGCCACAAATCACTTTTAAATCTTGTCTCACAGTTCCAAATTATATAACACCCTGTCCATGTGCCATCCTGCCAACCTATCCTACCATTGAAGATTGCTGAAGTTGTTCATTGGGTCTAGGGGCTGATGGAGCTGGAGGTAACCAGGACTGGGCAATGCGGTGCTGTGCACTGAGCTGGATATTTAATATGGAGCCTGGAGGAGGACTCCTACTACTCACAGCTCCATAGAACATTTACAGAAATGTCAGAGGATGATCCATTTAATGTGGACATTAGTATGAAGGGTGAGGGCAGAGGAACCCTAGCACGGTTCTGGAAGGAAAGAAAGGGTGAGAGCAGAAGTGTAGGAAATGGAATGGTCACAGTCAACATTGGAGAAGATTCCTTACTTCAGCAAAGAGGAGAACATATCGAAAACACTAATATGGAAAGTGATGTGATCAAAATAGATGTGACAGAGAGGGAAAAAAACCAAGATAATGGATTCAAATCCTTACAGCAAGCAGGGCAGGATGAAGGGTAGGGTAGCTGTGGGAGTCAGGAGGTTTATAGTAGATATTGGTCGATAGCTTATCCCCAGAAATAGAAAGAGAGATGTTGAGGAATGGAAGGGAAGAGTGGGAGATAGACCACTTGAAGCTAAAGGAAGGATAGAAATTAGAAGCAAAGTGGTGAAACTTTCCAGTTCAGGGTGAAAATAGGAAGTAGAATCCAGTCATCAATGTGTTAGGAAAAGAGATGAAGGAGGGGATCGGGATTGCAGCAAATTGTGTTCTATACATCCCATGAAAAGCAAAGGTTTCCAGAATAATATCTTTAACATGGAGAAAGTGAATGAAGTCAAAGGAGAAGTTGTTCAATGTGTTCTTCCCTCAGAAAGGATATTCACTCCCTCAGAAAGGAAATACTTGCCATAGAGGGTGTGCAGCGGAGGTTCAGTAGGCTGATATTGGGGATGGTGGGACTGTCCTATGAGGTGAGACTGGTTCGACTGGGCCTATATTCACTAGAATTTAGAAAAATGAGAGGAGATCTGATTGAAACGTATAAAACTCTAACAGGGCTGGACAGATGAGATGGAGGGAGGGTGTTTACCGTGGTTGGGGAATCTAGAACCAGGGGACACAGTTTAAGGATATGGGGACTGTGATGAGGAAACATTTCTTCACTCAAAGAGTAATAAACCTGTGGAATTCTCTATCACAGAAGGCTGTGGAGACCAAGTCATAGAATATTTTCAAGAAAGAGATCAATAACATTTTAGATTTTAATGGCATCAAAGGGTATGGGGAGAAAGCAGAATATAGCATCGAGATCGAGGATCAGCCATGATCATATTGAATGGCAGAGAGGGGCCGAATGGCCTATTCCTGCTCCTAGATTCTATGAAACAAGTTCAACCGGGCTAAGGAGGAGAGTGTTCTTTGGGAACTAGTTGGACATCAATTCGAGGAAGAAGTGAAATTTCCTCCAAATGTCTGGGCAAAATGAGCAAAGGTTTTTTACACAATAAGTGATTAGGGTTTGGAATGCACTGCCTGTGAGTGATTTGATTTGATTTGATTTATTATTGTCACATATATTAGTATACAGTGAAAAGTGTTGTTTCTTGCATGCTACACAAAGCATACCGTTCATAGAGAAGGAAAGGAGAGGGAGCAGAATGTAGTGTTACAGTCATAGCTAGGGTGTAGAGAAAGATCAACTTAATGCAAGGTAGGTCCATTCAAAAGTCTGATGGCAGCAGGGAAGAGGCTGCTGGAGGAGGTCTGATGGCAGCAGGGAAGAGGCTGCTGGAGGAGGTCTGATGGCAGCAGGGAAGAGGCTGCTGGAGGAGGTCTGATGGCAGCAGGGAAGAGGCTGCTGGAGGAGGTCTGATGGCAGCAGGGAAGAGGCTGCTGGAGGAGGTCTGATGGCAGCAGGGAAGAGGCTGCTGGAGGAGGTCTGATGGCAGCAGGGAAGAGGCTGCTGGAGGAGGTTTGATGGCAGCAGGGAAGAGGCTGCTGGAGGAGGTTTGATGGCAGCAGGGAAGAGGCTGTTGGAGGAGTTGTTGCCTATTCTTATTGATTGCGGTCTGTAGGTTAGGAAGTCTAGGATTTAGTTGAAGGGGAGTAGCCAAGCCAATGGGAGGCAGATTCAATCAATACTGAAGTCTCCAGGCCCGCGAGCATCTCCCCCCACCAGGATTGTTTCACTCCAGTAGGGTTTACAACGACTCCTCACTATCGGGGAGCTGGCAGCCCGACCACCCTGGAGTGAAGGGGAGGGGGCCATGGAGGCCCTCCAGAGAGTCAGGGGTAAGGGGGTGCCCCCTGGGCATTGCCAGCTACACACCAGCCTTCTTTTTATTCAGTGGGGGATGTGGGTGTCGCTGGCCAGATCAACATTCATTGCCCATCCCTAATTACCCTTCAGAAGGCGGTAGTGAGCTGCTTTCTTGAGCCACTGCAGTCCATGTGGTGTAGATGTACCCACAGTGTTTTAGGGAGG
Organism: Mustelus asterias; assembly: GCF_964213995.1. NCBI lineage: Eukaryota > Metazoa > Chordata > Chondrichthyes > Carcharhiniformes > Triakidae > Mustelus > Mustelus asterias. The sequence goes on along the minus strand of NC_135825.1, from coordinate 46,277,724 downwards.
GAGTTCCTGGGTTTTGACTCAGCAACAAAGTTAAAGTTTATTTATTGGTATCACAAGTAGGCTTACATTAACACTGCAATGAAGTTACTGTGAAAATCCCCTAGTTGCCACACTCCGGAGCGCCTGTTTGGATACACTGAAGGCGAATTTAGCATGGCCAATGCACTTAACCAGCACGCCTTTGGATTGTGGGAGGAAACCGGAGCACTTGAAGAAAACCCACGCAGACAAGGGGAGAACGTGCAGACTCCGCACAGACAGTGACCCAAGTCGGGAATCAAACCCGGATCCCTGGCACTGTGAGGCAGCAGTGCTAACCATTATGCCACCATGCCACCAATACAGTGAAGGAACGGTGAAATATTTCCAAGTCGGGATGGTAAGTGGATTGAAGGGAAACCTCCAGATGATGGTGTTCTCACTTATCTGCTACCCTTGTTCTTCTAGATGGTAGGTTTGTGGGTTTGGAAAGTGCTGTGTAAGAAGCCTTGGTGAGTTTCTGCAGAGCATTTAGTAGATCATCATAGAAATCATAGAAACCCTACAGTGCAGAAGGAGGCCATTCGGCCCATCGAGTCTGCACCGACCACAATCCCACCCAGGCCCTACCCCCACATATTTACCCGTTAATCCCTCTAACCTACACATCTCAGGATTCTAAGGGGCAATTTTTAACCTGGCCAATCAACCTAACCCGCACATCTTTGAACTGTGGGAGGAAACCGGAGCACCCGGAGGAAACCCACGCAGACACGAGGAGAATGTGCAAACTCCACACAGACAGTGACCCGAGCCGGGAATCGAACCCGGGACCCTGGTACACATGGCTGCTCCTGTGTGTTGGTGGTGGAGGGAGTGTTTGTGAAAGGAGTGCCAATCAAATTGGCTGTGTTGTTCTGGATGGTGTCAAGCTTCTTGAGTGTTGTTGGAGTTGTACTCACCCAGGCAATATAGATTAAGGACAGGTTTTGGGGAGACAGAAGGTGTGTCACTCACTGCAAGTCTCCTAGCCTTTGACCTGCTCTGTAGTCACAGTATTTATATGGCTAGTCCAATTCAATTTCCAGTCAATGGTAACCCCAGGATGTTGATCGTTGGGGATTCAGTGATGGTATTGCCATTGAATGTCAGGGGCGATGGTTAGATTCTTTCTTGCTGGAGATAGTTATGGCCTGGCACTTGTGTGGCATGAATGTTACTTGCCACTTATAAGCCCAAGCTTGGATATTGTCCAGGTCTTGTTGCATTTGGACATGAACTGCTTCAGTATCTGAGGAGTTGGGAACGGTGCTGAACATTGTGCAGCCATCTGCAAACATCCCCACTTCTGACCTTATGACGGAAGGAAGGTCATTGATGAAGCAGCTGAAGATGGTTGGGCCTAGGACACGACCCTGAGGAACTCCTGCAGAGATGTCCTGGAACCGAGATGATTGACCTCCAACCACCACAACCATCTTCCTATGTGCTGGGTATGACTCCAACCAGCAGAGAGTTTTTCCCCAATTTCCATTGACTCCAGTTTTTCAGGAATCCTGATGCCACACTCAGTCAAATGTGGCCTTGATGTCAGGACAGTCACTCTCACCTCATCTCTGGAGTTCAGCTCTTTTGTCCATGTTTGAACCAAGACTGTAATGAGGTCAGGAGCTGAGTGACCCTGGAGAAACCCAAACTGGGCGTCACTGAGCAGGTGTTGCTTGATTGCGCTGTTGATGACCCCCTTCCATCATTTTACTGATGATCAAGAGTAGACTGATGGGACGGTAATTAGTCAGGTTGGATTTATCTGGCTTTTTGTGTACATGATGTATCTGGGCAATTTTCCACATTGTTGGGTAGATGCCAGTGTTGTAGCTGTATTGGAAGAGCTTGGCTGGGAGTGGCAAGTTCTGGAGTACAAGTCTTCAGGACTATTGCTGGAATATTGTCAGGGCCCATAGTCTTTGCAGTATCCAGTGTCTTCAGCCATTTCTTGATTTCATGTGGAATGAATCGATTTGGCTGAAGTCTGATATCTGAGATGCTGGGGACCACTGGAGGAGGCCGAGATGGACCATCCACTCAGCACTTCTGGTTGAAGATAGTTGCAAATACTTCAGACTTATCTTTTGTACTGATGCGCTGGGCTCATCCATCATAGAGGATGGGGATATTTCTGGATCCTGTTCCCAGTGATTTTAATTGTCCACCACAATTCATGGCTGGATGTGGCAGGGCTGCAGATCTTAGATCTGATCTGTTGGTTATGGAATCGCTTAGCTCTGTCTATCACTTGCTGTTTATGCTGTTTGGCATGCAAGTAGTCAGTGTTGCGGTTTCACCAGGTTGACACCTCATTTTTAGGTATGTCTGATGTTGCTCCTGGCATGCTCTCCGTACTCTTCCCCGAACTGGGATTGATCCCCTGACTTGATGGTATTGGTAGAGTGGGGGATGTGCCGGGCCATGAGGTTACAGATTGTATTTGATTACAATTCTGCTGCTGATGGCCCACAGCGCCTCATGGTTGCCCAGTCTTGAGTTGCTAGATCTGTTTAAAGTCTATCCTATTTAGCACTGGATCTGGACAATATCCAGGCTTGGGCTGACAATGGCAAGTAACATTTGCGCCACACAAATGCCAGGCAATGACAATCACCAATAAGAGACACTCTAACCACCGCCCCCTGACATTCAATGGTGTTACCATCGCTGTATCCCCCACTGTCAACATCTTTGGGGTTACCATTGACCATACTCTCAACTGGACGCACTACATAAACACAGTGGCTACAAGAGCAGGTCAAAAGCTAAGAATACTGCGGTGAGTAACTCACCTCCTGACTCCTCAAAGCCTATCCACCATCTACAAGGCACAAGTCAGGAGTGTGATGGAATACTCCCCACTTGCCTGGATGGGTGCAGCTCCAACAACACTCAAGAAGCTTGACATCATCCAGGACAAAGCAGCCCGCTTGATTGGCACCACATCTACAAACATCCACTCCCTCCTCACCGACGCTCAGTAGCAGCAGTGTGTACTTTCTACAAGATGCACTGCAGCAATTCACCAAAGACCCTTAGACAGCACCTTCCAAACCCACGACCACTTCCATCTGGAAGGACAAGGGCAGTTGATACATGGGAACACCACCACCTTTAAGTTCCCCTCCAAGCCACTCATAATCCTGACTTGGAAATATATCGCTGTTCCTCATAGTCGCTGGGTCAAAATTCTGAAATTCCCTCCCCAACGGCATTGTGGGTCAACCCACAGAACATGGACTGCAGCGATTCAAGAAGGTAGCTCACCACCACCTTCTCAAAGGCAACTAGGGATGGGCAATAAATGCTGGCCAGCCAGTAACGCCCATGTCCCACGAATAGATGAATTACAAAAAAGCACGGTGGTAGTGCCACACACACGATGGAGGATATCCTCAATGTGAAAATGGAACTTCACATGGACTGTGCGTTGTCACTCCTACTGATACTATCATGGATCTGTGGCAGGCAAGTTGGTGAGGATGAGCTCAAGTATATTTTTTCCTTTTGTTGATTCCCTCACAACTTGCCACATACTTAGTCTAGCAGCTATGTCATTTAGGACTCAACAGCTCAGTCTGTAGTGGTACTATTGAGCTACTCTTGGTGATTGACATTGAGTACATTCTGTGTCCTTGCTACCCTCAATGCTTTGTCCAAGTGGTGTCCAACGTGGAGGAGCCTTGCTTCATCAGCTGAGGGGGTTGGGAGTGCGGTATGTGGTAATCAGCAGGAGGTTTCCTTGCCCATGTTGCTCTGATGCCATAAGTTGATGTAACTCCTTCCCAACTGTATTGCACAGTGCTGCCACACATACCCAAGAATGATGATGGTTGTGTTTCAGATCCGACTTTTAGACCCGTTCTCTGGCACCCCCATACGAACCCTGCCTGAAAAAATATCAGCGATTCCGAATCGCGCTGCAGAAGCCTGTGGGCGGGGCTTAACGCGCCCGAAATCCTGTAGTTCCGATCGGCGCCTCCAACTGCACATGCGCAGTAAATAAAATCACAGAATGTGGCTCCCCTGTCACATCCCTCCCAGGCCGGATGATGCCTCCCCCGGCACTCACAGACATTGCCCCACCCCTCCAACATTACTCACCCCTTTTTCCCCCTAACACCCTGCCACCCAGACTAATCGCAGACCCTTTCCCCCCCTGCCCCCTCCACCCCGCCCCCCCCCTCCCCACTCCGATCTCAGGCAGAATGGCAGTGACTCCCCCTTCTCCTCCACGGATCTCGGGCAGAGTGGCAGCGGACCCCCCCCCCCCCCCCCCCCCCCCGGCCACCGATCTCAAGCAGAGAGCTGTTGGACGCTCAGCACCTACCTCCTCACTAGCTGAAGCAATGAATCGGACTTTAAGGAGCATGCCTGTTTCGCGCCGATTCCGGATGGGTGAATGGGGTGCTAAAGGGGGAAGTGCCGGTAAGGTTGGGCGTGCAGCCCATTAAGTCAACTTAAACGCATGCAAATGCATTTAAATTGCCATCGTGCCTGTTTTGGGTGCAGTCCCGATTGCGGCCATTTTCAAGCCTTGGTAAAAGGGGAACCAGCGCGGCGGAGGCTAGCGCAGATCGTGCTACTCGCCTCACGCCCAATTTTACCAAGTTTTCGCAAGGTGATGATAAATTCAGGCCCAAAGACTTTCAATCCATTTGTCTGTGGATTTAACTTGGATGCTGATCCTGGGGTATAGGTCAAAGTTTTTAATGTTTTAAATAAATTCATAAAATATTATGAAAACAGTTGAATTGTTCATTCAACTTTTTTGCTTTGGGAAATCATGTTGAAAGTAGCTTCCCCAAACTGTGTTTGCACATATAATAACAATATTCCAAAGCTATTCAGTGAATGTGAAGCACTACAAGATGCGTTAACATAATGTGTTAACATAATATTTTTTAAAATATTATAATACTCAATAGAACAATTTATGTTTATGGCAATCATTGTTGTTGTGTATGATACTGTAATCCATTTTGTATTTTTATATTGTTCTATCATTTATTGTTCAGTGAGCATTTTTGTTTTTTGCATCATTTTGTCCATCGGGTTCTCATCACAGTGAATTATTCTACAAATATACTCATAAATAATGAAAGCAAAGTGAAATGAAGGCTATTTTCTAGTCAACAGCTGCTCTATATCTTAAAGAAGTTTATATAAGTTTTATTAAAATCCCCAGAGGATGGAAATGAGTCCCCAGAACAAAATCACTCTTTAGTTTGGCACAATTTCCATTAATTAATGAACATTGCATTCAGGCGAAATACTGATGAATGGTGTGGGAAATGGAAAAGTCACACTTTGTATTAAGCTTGCATGTGTGTGGTGCTGCTTTGAGATTGTGGAGTAAATGGACGCTGGGAGTTATTTAGAGGAACTCTGATTCCTGGTAGTCCAGTAGGGAAGGAAGCATTTCAGTGAAAGGCTAGGAAGACATGTGCATCAGTTATTATTACCAATCACTGGCAATGGGAATAGCAAGATTTTCAGGCATACCAATGCTGAAGTCTATAAAGACCTTTCCACAAGTGCAGTTTTATGTGGAATTTAAAGTCCTCCTCATTAATGTCCTCATGCCTCATTTCGTGGTGGAGGCAGGTATTTAATCTGCCTTCCCATCACTGCCCCAACTAAGTCCATCGCTGGAGGGCTTATAGATGGCATTCCTGTCCCCCTGCCAATTGAGGTCCTTAGGTGGGCAAATAATGTCCATTTAAGGGCTGCAACCTGTCAGCAGTGGGCAGGTGACTTGCAATGAAGAGAGCCTAAAAGCAAACCTCGTTGGGGTTGTAGGAAAGGCAGCGGGGGTTGGGGGAAGGAGACATGTGGATGAGGGGAGGGGGGATTGGCGGCTCAAAGGCACAGCACCTCATTGAGGGTTCTGGCATCACGAAGGGGAGGACCGCTGAGAGCCACATCCCTGTCTTTGCTACCGATTCCGCTCCCCCCACCCAATGACACCTCATCTGCCATAACGGATCCATCAGTGACCCTGGGTGCCAGCGGGTCAACTGGGTTTAGTACTGGGTGTCAGCTGGGTGTCACAGTGGATGTAATGCTGGGTGTCAGCCGGGTGTAGCGCTGGGTATCACACTGGGTGCCAGCTGGGTGTTGATGGGTGCCAGCTGGGTGCTGGTGGGTGCCAGCTGGGTGTAATGCTGGGTGCCAGCTGGATGTTGGCTGGATGTCAGCTGGGTGTTGGCTGGGTGCCAGCTGGGTGTTGGTGGGTGCCAGCTGGGTGCCAGCTGGGTGTTGGCTGGGTGTCAGCTGGGTGCCAGCTGGGTGTTGGTGGGTGCCAGCTGGATGCCAGCTGGGTGTTGGCTGCGTGCCAGCTGGGTGTTGGTGGGTGCCAGCTGGGTGCCAGCTGGGTGCCAGCTGGGTGTTGGCTGGGTGCCAGCTGGGTGTTGGCTGGGTGCCAGCTGAGTGTTGGCTAGGGGTTGGCTGGGTATTGGCTGGGGGTTGGTGGGTGCCGCTTTGGTTGCTGCCACCATTTCCCCAGTGGAGCTGCAAAGCAATGAAGAGTTGCAGTGTCTAATTGGCCAGCAGCTCTTGGCTGGTGATACCAGGCAGGCTTGCTGCTGTCTGGGTTGGTGATCCTTCCTGAAAGAGACGAGGTGGGTTTCTCACTGGCTCTCCAGCCAGCAGTCAAAACCCCCGTCACCACCATTAAAAACCGCTCCATGGGTTCTGCTTGATAGTAATGGCCGAAGAAGAGAGGAAAAATGTTATCCCCGTGATATTTTCAATCATAGAATGGTGTAGTCTTATTTGGCCTATTATGTGTATGCCACTCCTCACCCTTACCCTCACAGTTCTGCAAATTCCTTTCCCGCCATATGCAATTACCTTCGAAAGTTATCACTGCAATTGTTTTTCCCATCGCTCCCCCCAACCCCACCTCCATACCCACACCATCCCCCCTCCCTGTCCCCCTTCCTGCCCATCCCACCTTCCACCGAGCAGTACATTTCAGGCCACAGCTACTCACCTCTGGTTCCTTTGCCAACGAACTTAATATTGTGTTCTCTGCTTACTGATCCTTCAATCCCTGGGAACAGTTTCTCTTTAATTACAATAGCAAAACTATTGACGATCCTGAACACATCTTTTAAATCTCCCCTTCATCTTCTCCACTCCAAAGTGAACAAAGCCAGCTGGGTGTGATCTTACTGACCATTCACACCACACTCCTGCTGTAGTAAAGTTGGAGCATTTGGGGTGTAGCCACATCTGCATTCACTGCACCGGGATGGGAAAATCCTGTCGGCGTGAACAGTGGTCACATTACGGCCAGCATCTCTAGTTTCTCTCCGTTACTGACGGCTCAATCGTCCCCGCTGCCACTCCAGGAAGTTCACTCTGCATCCTTGCCAAGGACCCAATACCTTTCCCAAATTTACTCTGCTTCATTTTCTGGAACATTCCTATGCCATGCCCCATTTCTGATTTTTACTTGACATAATTACATATATGCTTTGTTTGCCAAAATAAATACTTTAATTAGCATAGTATAAATGTAATGACTGCTCATCTTACCCACAATCCAACAGGTATATAGTATGCACATAACGCAATGCAAAACAACAACCCCTTAAAGAAAAATTAAAGCTACTTTTTAAGTGGACTTTGATTGCTTCAGTTTTTCTCCAGTTGATAAGAAGTGTCTGATCTTTGCAGTGAGATTATGATGCGTCACTTTAGTGTAAAACAAACATTTACTGTGACCGATAAGAGGCTGGTTCTCCACAGGCTGCACCTTGACACACTGCATTCTGTTAGTTAAATCAGATCAGTCAGGATTTGATCCTGCAAAACACACGGCCACTCTCTGTATTAGTACTTCATATTGTCCCATTTTTGACAATATCCGTTAGTTGGTCACCTCTCATTAGCTCCTTACAGAGTTGTCCAAGATCTAAAAGGTTGCAGTTTTGGGGGGAAAAAGTGCTGAAGAAGAGTGCTTAATGATATCATTAATCAAAATGCTTAATGATATTTGTATTATTGGAGTAGATGAAACTGTGGGCAGTTACAAATCCTGCAATAGGTGCTACTGAAATGTAGAAGGGGAAGTAGCTCCACTGCTGCTGACCCTATCTCGAGTCCTAGGGAAAGGGATCATTTTAGCGAGTGAGCATCTCCAACCCCAATAATTCAACAGAAACCCCCAGCCGACAAGTCAGAACAACACCCAGGCCCTCAGGGAAGGAGAGCCAAAGATTGAATCAGACTGAGGGGAAAGTTTGCATCATTTACTTGCTTTCTCCTCAGGAAACAACATTACTATTTTACCTTTCTGTGAAGGATCCTTCATCAGGGTGATGGCAGGACCTTTGTTCTCAGTATGTATAGGACCGATTAGTGTGCTTTGGGCACAATACCTGGAGAAACCTGAGAACACTCAGGTGTGCCTCCACAGCACAAAGGATATAAAAGGAGAGATTCTGTTCCTTACAGTGTAATTTCAAGATTAATTCTCATTGAATCAATAACCCAGTCGATTTGTGTTCTGTCCCAAATTACAGCTTCCCAAATCATGCAATTATGCACAATTTCTTTCCATTTTTCATTCCTTCTTTCCCAAGTGATGAAGTACCCTTGCCTGCTGCCATATCATACATCATCCCTGAACCAAACCAGTGAATGGGAAAACGGATCAACAAGGTCAAACCCAATTGTCTCTTTACTTGACATCAACATTTCAGCTTTCCACTCACCGAATATTGATCAGAATTTATTTTCTGATTTATCCCCTCTTCTACCCCAGGGGACTTCAACAATAACTGCCCTGCTTGGGAAATCAACTCTGAACAGTTTATTAACACTGAGTTTGCATCCGATTTGGAAGGAAACACTCCAAAATAAAATTGGCATCAAATTCATGAATTTGCCGTAGTCAGCTTTCTTGTTCAGTTTAAAACTCATCCTAAATACTTTACTGTGGTATGTCAAACGACATGGACCAACAGAAATCCCCATTGACACGGACTGCAAGGTCCTCGATGTAGGTACAATGTCTATAAAGTACAGATGGAATCTGCCTTTTCAATAGCTTTGCAATAAATATATTTTAAAATATAATCTGTCGAGGTACCCATCATTATTACATACTTAAATGAAGATGTTCATACTAATCTGCTGACAACTGTATCAGTTGATTGAGACGTGTAGTGTATTAATTATTTAGCCAGACTAGGAAACTGGAAGGTTATCAGGTTACAATCCTACCATTAGAAGTTGTGAGATTGAATTGGTGGATTGTCACTGTGGTGAACCATCGTTGGTTCCCACTGGATAGTGCTGAGCCAGGGGCTGGCCAGTACTACAAGGATGTACATATGTTACTGTTGGATTGTGCTATTGTTGATGTTGGGTTAGGGTGAGGTTGTTACACCTTTGTATTGTAGTGTTGTGGCACATCCCAGTCGGGCTCCGCCTCCTGGGAGAGGTATAAGAGTCCCTGCTCTGGCCGGGACCCCTTCAGTCTGGGATAGTGTATATAAGTTCTGGTAGCTTCATTAACAGTAAATAAAAGCCTTCATTTACTGAGCTTCGAGCCTCGTGTCTGAATAAGCGCATCAATTTTATTTACTGTCGTTAAACTCTCGTCGGAGAAAAAAAAAAGAGAGAGAGTATGGAGCAAATTCTCAAGCCGGAACGCCTGACGCTAGATCCACGTGCGGTGGGCGCTTCTAACACCTTCGACCACTGGCTGAAGTGTTTCGAAGACTACCTGGCAGCCTCCGCAGCGGTCACCACAGATGATGACAGACTCCGGGTCCTCCATGCGAGGGTAAGCGACACAGTCTACCTCGCGATCCGTGCGGCCACTAATTACCCTAAGGGCCTCGAGCTTCTAAAGAAGCGCTATACAAAACCACCTAACGAGATACACGCTCGTTACCTCCTAGCCACTCGATGACGGCAGTCGGGCGAAACGATGGAGGACTATGCCAATGAGCTCCTACAGCTAGCCAGGGGCTGTGACTGCAAAGCTGTGTCGGCTGAGCAGAGCATGTACGACCTCGCCCGAGATGCGTTTGTGGCCGGGGTCGGATCGTCGTACATTCGACTTAAACTGTTGGAGAAGGGTAACCTTAATCTTACCCAGGCCATCGAGTTAGCAGAGATGCTCGAGTCGGCTTCAAAGAGCTTAGTCTTATATCCAGAAGACCACGTGGAGACAACGTGGCAGGAGCAGTCGCAAATCCCTCCTCGCCCCTCGGGTTCGAAATGCTGTGTAATGGCGTGCTCCCATTCGGGCCAGACGACGGCTGCAGCCCCGTGCGGTCCGCGGTGCTACTTCTGTGGAGGAGCAAAACATACCTGGCAAAAGTGTCCCACTAAAGCTGTATTGTGCACCGCATGCGGTAAAAAAGGGCATTATGCAAAAGTGTGCCGATCGAAACCCAGGAACGGCAGTGCGGCCTGCGATTCTTCAGAGCTTGGATCATCATCGTCGAAGTCGTCGCGGGGTTTGTCCACGTGCGAGACCAGGACGACGCCATTACGGTCGACGGAGTCGGAGGAGTATGACCACCAGGGGTCGCTGAGTTTGGCGCCCTCACCCACGTGCGATTCATGGGGGCAGCCATGTTGGTCGACACTGACCACGAACGACCAGCAGGGGTCCCCTGCATCGATTTCAGCTGCCTGCAGTGGCGTTCATGAACCAACGGTGGCGTCGATCATCCTGGACCAGGCCAAGCCTCATAGACTCGACCGTTCAATGATGAATATCCAGGTAAACAATCATGTGATTTATTGTCTGTTTGACAGCGGGAGCACTGAGAGCTTTATCCACCCAGACACTGTGAAGCGGTGTGGACTCCAGATTCAACCTGCCAAACAGACAATCTCTATGGCATCAAGGTCCCGGTCTGTTGCCGTGCTAGGGAGTTGCGTGGTAACCTTGAAAGTACAAGGCACAGTTTACGAGTGCTTCAAGCTCCTTGTGTTGCCGTATCTTTGCGCGCCAATACTTCTCGGACTAAACTTCATGGTCCACTTGAGGAGTGTAATCCTACAGTACGGTGGGCCACTCCCTTCACTGGCAGTGGGAAAACAGCAACAGCCTCCAAATTGCCCAACGCGCCCCGCCTGCAACCTCTCAACGCTAAAGATCACCACACCCTCCTTGTTTCAGAATCTGGTGCCAGGCTGCAAGCCCATCGCGACTAAAAGTAGGCGTTACAGCACTGAGGATCGGATCTTCATTAGATCTGAGGTTCAGCGGCTCCTCAAAGAAAGGACCATACAACCCAGTGTTAGTCCGTGGAGAGCACAGGTTGTGGTGGTCAAGAGCGGGAACAAACCCCGGATGGTCATTGACTACAGTCAGACCATTAACCGATATACGCAGCTGGATGCGTATCCTCTCCCGCGCATATCTGATATGGTCAAACAGATTGCGCAGTACCGGGTGTTCTCCACCATAGACCTCAAGTCTGCCTACCACCAACTCCCCATTCGCCCAGAGGACCGACAATACACGGCTTTTGAGGCGGATGGTCGCTTGTATCATTTTCTCAGGGTTCCCTTTGGTGTCACCAATGGGGTCTCGGTCTTCCAGCGTGCTATGGACCGAATGGTGGACCAGAACGGGCTGCGGGCTACTTTCCCGTACCTGGATAATGTCACCATCTGCGGCCATGACCAGCAGGACCACGACACAAACCTCCTGAACTTCTTACGCACTGCATCTCGCCTGAACTTGACCTTCAACAGGGAGAAGTGTGTGTTTCGTACGCGCCCTTTAGCCATCCTAGGATACGTGGTGGAAAACGGGGTCATTGGCCCTGATCCAGACCGTATGCGCCCCCTTGCTGAACTTCCCTTACCTGCTAGTGCAAAAGCACTGAGAAGATGCTTAGGCTTCTTCTCTTATTATGCGCAGTGGGTTCCCAATTACGCGGACAAAGCCCGTCCGCTCATTAAGTCCATGACTTTTCCCCTAACGCCAGAGGCCTGATTGGCCTTCGAGAAATTGAAAGACGACATCGCGAAAGCTACGATGCACGCGGTAGACTAGTCCATCCCCTTTCAGGTGGAAAGTGATGCATCTGATTTCGCCCTGGCCAACACACTTAACCAGGCGGGCAGGCCCGTCGCATTTTTTTCCCGCACCCTCCAAGGCCCCGAAATTCAGCATTCAGCGGTGGAAAAGGAGGCCCAGGCCATTGTGGAGGCCGTCAGACACTGGCGCCATTACTTGGCGGGAAAACGGTTCACCCTGATCACGGACCAGCGGTCCGTGGCGTTCATGTTTAACAACACGCAGAGGGGCAAGATCAAGATCTTGCGGTGGAGAATTGAACTCTCCACCTATAACTACGATATCATGTATCGTCCAGGGAAACTCAATGAGCCCTCGGATGCCCTCTCACGTGGAACATGCGCTAGTATTCAGGAGGATCGTTTGCACGCCCTCCATAATGATCTGTGCCATCCTGGGGTCACTCGGCTCTACCACTTTGTAAAAACCCGCAACCTGCCTTACTCGGTGGAGGACGTCAGGTCGGTAACAAGGAGCTGTCGGATTTGCGCGGAATGCAAACCGCACTTTTACCGACCTGACCGGGCACATTTGGTCAAGGCCACTCGTCCCTTCGAGAGACTGAGTGTTGATTTTAAGGGCCCCCTTCCCTCAACAGATCGGAACGTGTACTTTCTGAACATAATAGATGAGTACTCCCGGTTCCCGTTTGTTGTCCCCTGCTCGGACACATCGGCTGCCACGGTGATCAAGGCATTCCGTGACCTTTTTACCCTGTTCGGGTACCCCAGCTACATACATAGCGACAGGGGCTCGTCGTTCATGAGCGATGACTTGAGGCAATTCCTGCTCTCATACGGGATTGTCTCCAGTAGGACCACGAGTTACAACCCTAGGGGTAATGGACAGGTGGAACGTGAGAATGCTACAGTCTGGAAGGCTGTCTTACTGGCGTTGAAGTCCAAAGGTCTTCCAGTCTCCCGTTGGCAAGAGGTGCTCCCTGATGCGCTCCACTCTATTCGCTCCCTCCTGTGTACGGCAACCAATGCTACTCCCCACGAGAGGATGTTCTCATTCCCTCGGACGTCTTCCTCGGGGATCTCTTTACTGTCTTGGTTGACGTACTCAGGACCCGTCCTCCTGCGGCGACATGTAAGGGCCCGCAAGTCCGACCCGTTGGTCGAACAGGTCCATCTCCTCCACGCCAACCCTCAGTATGCCTATGTGGCATACCCTGACGGGTGAGAGGACACGGTCTCGATCCGAGACCTGGCGCCAGCAGGGGACGTAGCAACCCCTGTCGCTCCCATACCCCCAGTAACAAACCCATTATCTCTCATTTCTTCCCCGGACAAGGCGCGGGCAGCATCGGGACCATTGCTTAACTATTTTACTCCCATGTACAGCTTGCCTGAGCCCAGAAGATGGTCGCCACCGCAGGGCGTGTCAGGATCCCCTGGACTACCGTCACCTCAGGGTCAACCGGCCTGTGAGTCCGTGGAAGAACAGCTGGACGCCGTTTTGGGGAGAACGCCACCGCAAGTGCCGACTCCGGTGTCACCGCCGGTCACAACGACGGTGCGGTCCCCCTGACCGTCTGAACTTATAATCTGTTGACATTTTAGTCTGTTTTCGTACCCCGCCGGCCTTTGTTCTCAAAGGAGGGGTGAATGTGGTGAACCACCGTTGGTTCCCACTGGATAGTACTGGGCCAGGGCTGGCCAGCACTATAGGAATGTATATAGGTTACTGTGGGATTGTACTAATGTTGTTGTTGGGCGAGGGTGGGATTGATACACCTGTGGTTGCTACTGTTGTGGCACATCCCAGTCGGGCTCCGCCTCTTGGGAGAGGTATAAGACCCCCTGCTCGGACGGGACCCCTTCAGTCTGGGATAGTGTGTTAAAGTTCTGATAGTTCCATTGTTAGTTAATAAAAGCCTTCTTTTACCGAAGCTTTGAGCCTCGTGTCCAATTGATGCGCATCAAATCCCCCTGCCCCCACCTCCCCTCCGGCCCAGACATTGCTAGAACTAGAGCTGCTAGCCATCGGATTGGCAAGCACTGCTCTAAGGTAGGATTTCCTCCCTAGATGTGTTAGAAGACTCGTTCTGAGCCAATTAATACCCTGCCGAGTATTAAATGGATTGCAGGGCAGCCAGTTTTTACGCAAGTGGGCTTCTGACTGACTTTTTCAGTGGGTGGGGGCATGAGAAACATGGTGCCCCATAAAATGCAGCCCATGTCACAACCTCAGGATGGCCAAACATGCTTCACAGACATGAGGTCATTTTTCAACTTTAGTCTCTATTTTAATCAAAACACAGCAGCCAATTTGTACACAGCAAGCTCCCACACAGACCAATGAGGTAAGGAGCAGATAATCTGTTTTAGTGATAATGTTTGTGGGTTAAATATTGGCCAGGACACTGGAGAGAACACCTCAGTTCTTCTTCACAATAGTGCCATGGATTCTTTTATATCTACCTGAGAGCACTGAAAGCGCTTTGGTTTAACCTCCCCGGTCTCGCTGCAGTGAATGGAGATTTAGCTGAGCACCAAACTCTCCGTTCTCGCTGGCCATGGTGGCAGAGCGTCAGACATCTGAGAATTCCGACCCTTATCTGGAAGAATCTTCAATAGTGCAACTCTCCCTCAATCTTGCACTGGAACCTCAGCCTAGATTACATACACAACCCGCAACCTTCTGGTTCAGAGGTGAGAGTGCTATCTACTGAGCCCTGGCTAATACCTCAACTTGCTGATGTGTAAAAGGGCCACACATGCTGAGTGTACCATCATTTACATTCATATTTAGGAGTAAGATAACAAGCAATGTAAAGCCTCAGCGATCTATCCTGAGCCTGGCAGCTGTTAGATTCTGTGCATTGTTACCCTGACAGCAGCATTCTCTTTTCATAAATGCTGGATTATATATTCAGGAAACTAGCAGGCATCCCAAGATCGAGTGAGAGAATGCAAACAGTGTCAACATAAACATTAACAAGGACACAAAAACATATTTGTTCTTGAACTGAGAATTATTGTTTCTTCTCCTCTTTGCCAATGAAAATAGCACATAATGCAATTAATAATCAAGGAGTTAACTGATCCAATAATCGCATAACATGGAAAAATAATAATTTAATAAAATGTTTTCAAAAGTCACTATAAAAAGTCCGTAGTGAACTGTGGTGGAAATTGTTACCCTTGAAGGAAAATTGGAATTTGATCCAAAGCACGATAAAAAAATTAAAGAGTAACAGGATCAGTAAACATTTCAAACGCAATAGGTCAGAAGTTCTGAAGAAAGATAATTTAACAAAATGTACACAGCATGAAAAGGAATAGTTCATCTTGAACCAAAATAATACCCTTCCACGTCAGCTCCTGAACAGTTCACACCGGACAATGATTGCCACCTCTGCACTGTGAATGACTCTTCACAATTCCTTTGTGTATACAGCACACACTGGTTAAAAACTGCCAGTCTCCCCATCAACTCTGATTCCTACACGTGGACAGCATACAGTGACAAAGGCTATCTCTTCAAAGTCTGTGTGTGTGTGTGTGTCTGTGTCTGTGTGTGTGTGTGTGCGCACACTGTATGCTGAATAAAAGCTTCAGTCCCCTTTCCTGTGTCTCATCCTTGTAAATATATGTCACACAGGAAGTAAAATCTGATTCTCGGTATTTTCTCTGAGATCTTATGTGTGCAGCACACACTGAAATATATCGATGAACATCCTACACCTTGTTCAGCAGCAGAATCAATCAGAGAATGATCAGCATTCCTGTTTTGACCATGTTTTTGCCATTGATCTGAAATCAGGCAGGCGGTTGAGCAAACTAACCTTTGCAGTGGCTTGTCTGGTTGGTGCTTCTATACAGTAAAACTATTTTGCATTGATATTGAGTAGATTTTAACTACTAGACAAAAGATAATGGTCTCTACATTGTATGGGATCTTTACAACATATATAGCATATGACATGTACAAGTAGCCTGTAAGAACAGCGGAGGCAATTCTGCCAAGCCGCTGCACTAATTTTTTAGCGGGGCTGGCCAGCGATTGAGCTGCCAGCAATCGGGAGGCTGGCAGTGCGGGGCACTGCGCATGCACTGACCTTGGCGCTGACAGATTGCTGCATGTGCAGTGGCCCACTCAGCACGCCAATTTCAGCCTCTCCAGCAGGAATAGGCCCCGCTTCCAGCTTTATAATGATATTCATGCTAGTGCACTCTGCAGTGCACAGAGAGCCTTATTTTACATTTTGATTCTAAGTGCTGGGCGGACTTGAAACTGGGAGTGTTTCAGATCCGATTTTACTATCATGTTGCACCCGTTTTCGGGCGTGCAAACTTGGTAAAGTCCGGCATGAGGTGAGTAGCGCAATCTGCACCCACCTCCGTGCCAGTTCCCCCTTTACCAAGGCACGAAAATGGCCGCGATCAGGAAAATGGCTGTTTCGGGCGCAATGGCCATTTAATTGCATTTGCATGCATTAAATTGACTTAATGAGCTGCACTCCCAAACTTACCAGCAGTTCTCCCTTTACCACCACGTTCACCCATCCAGAATCGGTGCGGAGCAGACATGCTCCACAAAAGTCTGATTCGGGTGCTCCAGTTAGTGAGGAGATAAGTGCCAAGTGGTCCCACGGTTCTCTGCTTGAGATTGGGGGGTGGGGGCGGGGGGAGGTGGGGGGAAGGTGGCTCCGATGGCTCTCTGCTTGAGATTGGTAGAAGGGAGGGGGAAGGGGGGGTCCGCTGCCACTCTGCCTGAGTTCAGTAGCGAGAAAGGGGGGGTCTGCTGCCACTCTGCCTGAGATCAGTGAGGGGGGGAAGGGGGGGTCTGGGGAAGGGGGGGATCCACTGCCTCTCTGCCTGAGATTAGTGGCGGGGAAGGGGTGAGGGGTCCATGATCGGTCTGGGTGGCAGGGGCTGGGGGAATAAGGGGGTCAGTAATGTTGTGGGGGGGGTTGGGGAAATGTCTGTGGGGGCAGGGGGAGGCATTATCTGGTCCCGAAGGGAGTGGCAGGGGAGCTGCATTCTATCATTGTTTTTTCTGCGCATGTGCAGTTGGAGGCACCAATCGGAGCTGCAGGATTTCAGGCTTGTTAAGCCCCACCCACAGGGCTTCTGCTGCGTGATTCGGAATTGCTGATATTTTTTCCGGCAGAGTGCGTATGGGGGCGCCTGAGAACGGGTCTAAAAGTCGGATCTGAAACACTCCCAGTTTCAAGTCCAGCACTTAGAATCAAAATGGTAAAATAGGGCCACCATTCTCGAATATGATGAATATGCTAAACCTATGTAGTAGAAATCAGTGATAAATGCAACATAGGAGGACATAACCACAATGTATAATGAGTCTCCCATTACCAAAAGACTTTAATTAAACAGTAGCAATGGACTTGAAGGTATGGGATAAGGATAAAAACATTTTTCTCTTACACTTTATAGACATGGTGGGTGGGATTTTCTGTCTTTGCTCACCCCTGAAAATCCTGCCTAAGGTCAATGGACCTCTCTATGGTCCGTCCCTCACCCGCTCCGATTCTCATGGCGGGTGGGATGGTAAAATTTAAGTTGGAAACTAGGGTCAGTCTATTAACAGTAATATATAGTAAAGGCAAAAAGGTATGCGCAGACAACCTAATGGAGAATTGGTAAGAATTGGACTGGGAGGACCAGCTAAATTCTTAATTGACAACAGGGGGGGAATTTGCCAATGATGAATTTAAAAGTATGTGTAAAAATGTGAATGTCAAGGTAATGAACACAGCAGCAGAATGTCCCTTTAGCAATGGGGTTTGTGAAAAAAATTACACAATAATTGATGAGATGCTTCAGAACACCACAGCTGACCACCCCCAGTGCAAACTGACATCTGTCCTGGTGTCGGCAGTCCATGCGAAGAATTCACTTCAAATGGTTGGGGGTGGGGTTACTGTCCTTATTAATTAGCTTATGGGAGAAATCCAAAACTACCATCAGTGTTGTGGGATCACATTCCAGCCTTGGAAGGGACTGCGAGTAATTACATTTTTTCTGAGCATTCAAATGTCCTGGGAGAAAGGCATTTATCAAAGTTAAAGTTTCAGACAAAATCTGACAAGCATTGCATAAGGCCGCCAGGAATAAATTTTAATCCAGGGGCATGGTATTTTACAAAAGTAAGGGCACAAAGAATGGAAAGGTCCTGAGGGACAAGATTTATGAGCATTTAGAGAGGTTTAGTATGCTCAAGAATACTCAGCATGGCTTTGTCAAAGGCAGATCGTGCCTTACGAGCCTGGTGGAGTTCTTCGAAAATGTGACTAAACACATTGACGAAGGGAAAGCGGTAGATGTGGTTTATATGGATTTTAGCAAGGCATTCGATAAGGTCCCCCATGCAAGGCTTCTAGAAAAAGTGAGAGGGCATGGGGTCCAAGGGGCTGCTGCCCTGTGGATCCAGAACTGGCTTGCCCAAAGGAGGCAGAGCGTGGGTATAGATGGGTCTTTTTCTAATTGGAGGTCGGTCACCAGTGGTGTGCCCCAGGGATCTGTTCTGGGACCCTTGCTGTTTGTCATTTTCATAAATGACCTGGATGAGGAAGTGGAGGGATGGGTTGGTAAGTTTGCCGATGACATGAAGGTTGGTGGGATTGTGGATAGTCTGGAGGGATGTCAGAAGTTACAGAGGGACATAGATAGGATGCAAGACTGGGCGGAGAAGTGGCAGATGGACTTCAACCCAGATAAATGCATAGTGGTCCATTTTGACAGGTCGAATGGGATGAAGGAGTACAATATAAAGGGAAAGACTCTTAGTACGGTAGAGGATCAGAAGGACCTTGGGGTCCGGGTCCATAGGACTCTAAAATCGGCCCCACAGGTGGAGGAGGTGGTTAAGAAGGCGTATGGTGTGCTGGCCTTTATCAATCGAGGGATTGAGTTTAGGAGTCCGGGGATAATGATGCAGCTATATAAGACCCTCGTCAGACCCCACTTGGAGTACTGTGCTCAGTTCTGGTCACCTCATTACAGGAAGGATGTGGAAAAGATTGAAAGGGTGCAGAGGAGATTTACAAGGATGTTGCCTGGATTGAGTGGCATGCCTTATGAGGATAGGCTGAGGGAGCTCGGTCTTTTCTCCTTGGAGAGACGTAGGATGAGAGGAGACCTAATAGAGGTATATAAGATGTTGAGAGGCATAGATCGGGTGGACTCTCAGAGGCTTTTTCCCAGGGTGGAAATGTCTGCTATGAGAGGACACAGGTTTAAGGTGCTGGGGGGTAGGTACAGGGGAAATGTTAGGGGGAAGTTTTTCACACAGAAGGTGGTGAGCGAGTGGAATCGGCTGCCGTCAGTGGTGGTGGAGGCAAACTCAATAGGGTCTTTTAAGATACTCCTGGATGAGTACATGAGACTTAATAGGATGGAGGGTTATAGGTAGGCCTAAAAGGTTGGGATATGCTCGGCACAACTTGTGGGGCCAAAGGGCCTGTTTTGTGCTGTAGTTTTCTATGTTTCTATGTTTCTAAGGTTATAGGCAGTGATGGAGAAACAATAATTTAACAACTTGGCAATCAAACTGTTCAGGTACATTCCTCAAGGTATCACACATTGATTATAGATTGACAGAACCTGAACAGGATATAGAATGTAAAGAGACACCATACACTTCACATACACATACGCTGGATAATTAAGAGGAGTAGATTATGGCAGATAAAGAGCTGACTGAATATGGACAAAGTGATACTGAAGCGCAGAATAAGGCTGTTTATTCCAAAGGACAACTACCAAAAGTTGGCACTAGATTGACATATATCCCAGGATGGTTTTGTGAATGGAGGGCTGCTATCATTATAGGGAGAGCAGGGAAAACTATTGGCAATTACAAACATTGTCTGATTGTTCAAGATGAGGGACAGAAAGTAAGATCCAGGCATTGGCAAAATGGAAGGCCAGAGTGTGTTCTGGAAGTAGACCTGGAAGTGGAGACAAAGATCACAGACTTGTGAAAGGGACTTTGATAATATGAGGGAGAGAAGTCCAGAAACAAATAAGGGGGTGAGTAGAGATCCTAGTTTGACAAGAACAAGGACCATAGAACAGGCTAGTGTTGCCACTCAAAGTAAAAGCCTTTATAATTGAGAGGTATTAGTGACTGTTAACAAACTAGAAGATAAGTTGATACAGGATACCAAACAAAAAGAACTGCAAAGTTGGAAATAGTTTGGTGTATGCATTGAAATACCAGTCAGGGGACATCCAACAACACCGGTGATCTCCTCAACACCGGTGCCCCACAAGGCTGTGTTCTCAGCCCTTACTATACTCCTTATACACCTAAGGCCAAATTCCTTTCCAATTCAATTTTCAAGTTTGCTGACGGCACCACTGTAGTGGGTTGGATCTCAAACAATGATGAGACGGAGTACAGGAATGAGACGGAGAATCTGGTGAACTGGTGCAGCAACAATAATCTCTCCCTCAATGTCAACAAAATGAAGGAGATTGTCTTCGACTTCAGGAAGCGTCAAGGAGAACATGCCCCTGTCTACATCAACGGGGACGAAGTAGAAAGGGTCGAGAGCTTCAAGTTTTTAGGTGTCCAGATCATCAACAACCTGTCCTGGTCCCCCCGTGCCGACACTATAATTAAGAAAGCCTACCAACACCTCTACTTTCTCAGAAGACTAAGGAAATTTGGCATGTCAGCTACGACTCTCACTAACTTTTACAGATGCACCATAGAAAACATTCTTTCTGGTTGTATCACAGCTTGGTATGGCTCCTGCTCTGCCCAAGACCGCAAGGAACTACAAAAGGTTGTGAATGAAGCCCAATCTATCACGCAAACCAGCCTCCCATCCATTGACTCTGTCTACACTTCCCACTGCCTCAGCAAAGCAGCCAGCATAATTAAGGACCCCACGCACTCCGGACATTCTCTCTTCCACCTTCTTCCGTAGGAAAAAGATACAAAAGTCTGAGGTCACATACCAACCGACTCAAGAACAGCTTCTTCCCTGCTGCTGTCAGACTTTTGAATGGACTTACCTTGCATTAAGTTGATCTTTCTCTACCCCCCAGCTATGACCGTAACACTACATTCTGCACTCTCTCATTTCCTTCTCTATGAATGGTATGTTTTGTTTGTATAGCACGCAAGAAATAATACTTTTCACTATATGTTAATACATGTGACAATAAATCAAATCAACATTAACACCCAGGAAGATAGGCACAGAAAAGGTAAATCGATGGCACACACCAGGCTAAAGCTAAACTAGACTAATATCTCAGGTTTTCAAAGAAAGACTTGGTGATCAAGATGTCAGAGTGCAGTCCCCTACTGCAGGAAAAGTGAGGTTGAGAGTTTTCGCTGCTCTTTTAGCAACATATTCCTGGGAATGTAAGTGTATTGATATAAAGCTGCATTTTCTCAAGGTGACAAATTTCAAAGAAAAGCATTTTTCTAAAGAAACTGACGATATAAAAGGGAAACTGTGGAAATTGAAGAGGTGTTTATGGATTGAATGATGTTATTTCTCAGTTAGGCCTATCCTGTTGAAAACAGGTTGCATTCGGCTAAAAGGAGATCCAGTAATGTTGTATTGGTATCACAAGGAGAAACTGGTGGGCATCTTTATGATGCACATTGATGATTTTCTGTGGGGAGGTTCTGGAGAATTTGATTCGATAAAATAAAGAAGGAGTTTAAGATTGGAAGACAGGCTTCATGAGCCTTTAAATATATAGGGTTAGACATTAAGCAAAATAAATTGGGAATGACCTTGAATCAATAGTCTGATTTTAAAAATGTAAATCTTATCCCAATAAATTGGGCCAGCTCCTCATGTATCCAAGGAAAAATCAGACCAATTAAGATACACAGATATAAGGGGTGAGTTGATTCAGGATAGATTGAGAAACTACATTAAAAGTATGATAGTAGACAAACAATGATTGTGTTTGAAAATTAGTACTTAATTTTCAATACATATTCCTTTAAGCCACAAAGCCCCACAGGAAATGCAGCTGAATCGTGACTCACGAGAGGTGAATAATATTGCCAAAAAGAACAGTATACCTGAGGACTGGGATGTTTTTGAATTTAGCTAAGGAGGGTCAGAAATTGATAAAGAGAGAGATAAAAGAGTAGACTAGCAAAATATTTTTAAGGTCTAGATTTTCAATAACATGGCAGGTAACTTTAGTTGGGAAATTTCCGGACTTGACATCCCCACTTCAGTTTATAGTGTCTGTTAGACTCAGTTTTTGTATCAGGGATGGGATAGACTCAGGCCTGCAAACTCCAGAAGTAGATCATAGGCAGCCACAGAGATTGGCTGTTGCCGAGGTGGGGTCATAAAAGACTCTGTCCTAGGTGTTGCAGAAGCTGTTAAGCCTTTTCTCCACCCTATGCCCTCTCATAGCCCATGCCACCTCCATGCCAATTTAATCCTAACTATCCTCATTGCCCCATAACCCTCCACATCACCTCCATAGCCAGTCACCCAGTATCCACCATGAAGGGACATCAGGAGACTTGTGCAGATTTAAAAATTCCAATAGTTCCAGAACAAAACATCCCACTTGATTGTTACTTCTTCCACAAACATTCACAACGACACAAAATTGGCAGGACTTGCAGATAGTGAGGAGCATTGTCAGAAGCTACAGAAGGATATAGATAGGCTGGAAATTTGGGCAAAGAAATGGCAGATGGAGTTCAATCCTGATAAATGCGATGTGATGCATTTTGGTAGAAATAATGTAGAGAGGAGCTATACGATAAATGGCAGAACCATAAAGGGTGTCGATACGCAGAGGGACCTGGGTGTGCAAGTCCACAGATCCTTGAAAGTGACGTCACAGGTGGAGAAGGTGGTGAAGAAGGCATATGGCATGCTTGCCTTTATAGGACGGGGCATAGAGTATAAAAGTTGGGGTCTGATGTTGCAGATGTATAGAACATTGGTTCGGCCGCATTTGGAATACTGCATCCAGTTCTGGTCGCCACACTACCAGAAGGACGTGGAGGCTTTGGAGAGAGTACAGAGGAGGTTTACCAGGATGTTGCCTGGTATGGAGGGGCTTAGTTATGAGGAGAGATTGGGTAAACTGGGGTTGTTCTCCCTGGAAAGACGGAGGATGAGGGGAGACTTGATAGAGGTGTATAAAATTATGAAAGGCATAGATAGGGTAAACGGTGGGAAGCTTTTCCCCAGGTCGGTGGTGACGTTCACGAGGGGTCATAGGTTCAAGGTGAAGGGGGGGAGGTTTAACACAGATATCAGAAGGACATATTTTACACAGAGGGTGGTGGGGGCCTGGAATGCGCTGCCAGGCAAGGTGGTGGAGGCGGACACACTGGGAACATTTAAGACTTATCTAGACAGCCATATGAACAGAGTGGGAATGGAGGGATACAAAAGAATGGTCTAGTTTGGACCAGGGAGCGGCGCGGGCTTGGAGGGCCGAAGGGCCTGTTCTTGTGCTGTATTGTTCTTTGTTCTTTGTTCTTTGTAACCTCCAGCACTGATGAACAGTGGCAGCCTTGTGTACCATCGACAAGATGTACTGCAGAAGCTTACCAAGTCTCCTCAGGAAGTACCTTCCAAACCCATGATTACTAGCATCTAGAAGTATAGCAGATACTTGGGAAAACCATCACTTGGAAGTTCACCTCTATGTCACTTACAATGCTGACTTGGAAATTATCACTGTTCCTTCACTGTCACTGGGTCAAAATCCAGGAACTCCCTCCCTAACAGCACTGTGGGTGTGCTTATACCTCAGGATTCAGAAAGGCAGCTCATCAGCACCTTCTCAAGGGTAATTAGGGATGGGAGAGCCAGCGACGCCCACATCCCATAAATAATTCTTTTAAATGCCAAAGAGCTGTGGATACTCAGGTGTTGAGTATATTCAAAACAGAAGTTGTTAGATCTTATGACACAAGGGATATAGGGATAGTATGAGTAGGTGCCATTGAGGTAGAAGTTCTGCCATGAACCTGCTGTATAGCAAAGCAGGCTCCAAAGGCCAAATGGTCGATTCTAGCTCTTATTTCATTAGCTTTATTTTTTTATTTCTAATTTGTTTTTCCTAAAAGAAATATTCACTCCTGGGACATGGTCGGCACTGACAAGACCACTTACTGCAGACTTTTAGCCTCTCTTGGTAGCCACAGCATTTACCATTGAGCTTCTGGTCATTGCTTCAAAGTAATAGTTGGTTACTTTTTTACAAGGTAAAGTTAATGGGACTCCTGTGTTATGTCTTAAAACATATAGAATAACATGCTTACTTCCAGAAACTGTTAGCAATAATGCCAAACTCTACCAAGTGTAGGTGATCCTTTTCCCATCTTAGCAGCATAAAACCACTTCAAGATAATCACTTTACACAGTGTTATTCCTTTGTATTTTGCAATTCTGGTAATGAAATGCTCATTAAAAACTCGGACAATTATGAGGAGATAAAAATCAGGCAAATTAATAGCAGGACAGCATAGCTTTCCTGCTATGGGCGGCACGGTAGCACTGCTGCTTCACAGCTCCAGGGACCTGGGTTCGATTCCCGGCTTGGGTCACTGTCTGTGTGGAGTTTGCACATTCTCCTCGTGTCTGCGTGGGTTTCCTCCGGGGGCTCCGGTTTCCTCCCACAGTCCAAAGATGTGCGGGTTAGGTTGATTGGCCATGCTAAAATTGCCCCTTAGTGTCCTGAGATGCGTAGGTTAGGGGGATTAGTGGGGTAAATATGTAGGGATATGGGAGTAGGGCCTGGCTGGGATTGTGGTCGGTGCAGACTCGATGGGCCAAATGGCCTCTTTCTGCACTGTAGGGTTTCTAGGATTCTTTCTATGATGAGCTTATTAGCAATGCGACATAGGATCAGACCAGTATAGCAGATACTGTCTGATTCATACAAAGACCCCTGGTAAAATGAACTTCCAACAACCACTTTTAACACCTGTCCTAATCTTGCACAAGTTATGGCTAAATTGATGACCTCATTTAGGGAGATGGGAAGAATGGCTGGTGTGGGAAATGGAAAATGCCGCACTTTTGTAGTCACTGCTATTTTGAGGTTAGAATATTAATCAGGTATATAACAGGAGTTTTACTCTGTGCACACCAGGTACTACCCTTGATCTGGGAGTTTTGTGGCCTGACAACGGGCAACAGGGAAAAATTACAATTGTAGTGTTAATGCCCCTTACCTAGAAAAGAGGAAAAGTACATCTGGAGATAGTTTAAAGATTAACGAGCCACTGAATGGCAGTAAAAGATTCTGAAACTATAACTGTAGTTTTATTAAGAAATAATTGCTGAAGGTTAAACACACAATGTAGGCAGGATGAGGAGAAAGGTAAACATAGCACAATGGAGACTTCCTGTCAATGCTCCAAAATTCCTCTTTTCAATTTGCGTCAGGCAAACAATCACCTCATTGCACAGTCTCTGAAAGCTAATTCCCAGTAATTTAACAGACCAAAAAGGATTAATTTCAGTACATGTGATTTACCTTCTCTTTATTTGCATGTGTGAAGTACTGCATGATATTTTAATAGACTTGAATCTGGAGGGAGGGGTGAAATATGTCTCATTGCACCAATTTTCCAACTGGACCATGGTATTAAGAAGTTGTTTCTTAGCTCTGATACTGAAGAAGACAGCAAAATATGATTTACTTTTTGCAGTGAGGTCTTTGATGTCTGATGGGATCTATTTTTCACAGATAGAGTGCCTGAAGATTGAACACTGCATCTTAGGTACATTGGCTAGAATTCTCTGGCCGTTCATGCCCTGCTCTGCTGCTGCCAGTGAGAACGTAGAATTTGGCACTCAGCCAAGCCTCTGTTCACTGCAGCGGGACTGGAGAATCCCAGCTGGGGGCGAGGTCACAGAATCAGGCCCTTGATTTTTCAAGTAAACTTCTCAGCTGGTGTTTATATTCAGCATCAACAATGTGACAGGCCTCATGTTGAAGGTGCCTGCTAGCGTGGTTCCTTCTAATGCTTTCTTAGCTTAAGATGATATAAAAGGCAAAGTTTAGGGGCCAACCTCTGAAAAGGAGGATTAGTGCTATAACAGGTCCAGTGTTATATTTGTTCGGGCTCTGTAAAGACTTCCTGCGTAAATCATGCATAGGGTCCCTTAAGTCCCAATAATAAGAGGCCTATAACCTTCATTGTGATCTAAACCTGGAAGAGGTTCTCCCTGAATACAACAAGCCTTGGATCTGCTCCATTTAGCATTACCTGGTTGAAATGCAGCCATAACCAAATAGGTAATGTTATAAAATACTTACCTGAGTATGAAGCCAGGAGGAGTTGGACTGCTTCTTACAGCTTCGCATTAAAACGGTGGGTTGCTGCCATTACTACTATCCCTTCTGCTCAACTCCCTGAGCTCACCCTTTTCTGGTATCCCTGCTAGCTGATTCTCCTCCTACACTATGACTGGCTATCTCTGGGGCCATGACTAGTACTTGCAGCTTGCTGATTTTGTACTAATGAGACCAGTGGATTAATTTGTCATGTCTTCCTGCCAATTGGATTTGGTAAGATTTTGACATGATCCCTTACTGGGATAGGGTCTATCGGTGCCAATTTACCCCAATTCTAGAATATGAATGTTTTCATTAATTAGATCATAATGATTAATCTTTCACATTGAAGTTCTGATTTTTAAAATTATTCTAAAACATATTCATTATAAACATCAAACAGGCTGTCATTTCCGTTGCCATCTTCGATAATCCAATATGACTACTTTGTAAACAAAGTGTTCGGAATTGTAAACCAGAAAGTCCCGAGGGAACCTTCTCTGAAGAAACATGTCAAATCCCGGTTATCTCAGCCCAACATACTTGAGCAACAGAGTGTGTGGGAAATATCATACTTCTCTGGTCAAGCTTCAGTTGGGAGTAGAGTCTTTTTTTTGAGCTGTGATTTGCCATTGGGAAGATTGGCTTTACTGGAAATATTGTCCCAGGAGGACACCATAATGAAAACAGTCATAAAGATCAGGTCCAATCATTGAGTTCCCTCATTTCAATTAGTTTGCCAGTCTTAAAGTTTACCCCAATGCCCTAGAGGAAAAATCAGGCAAACTCACTCTCATTTTTGCTGCAAAGTATGAATGTGAAAGGGAAGCCAGGTCAGAATCCAATTCAGTTGTGCTACCGCTGAGGTTAAACTGTCAATCTTCACTATCTGGGGTTATGTATTAAAAGTAACTATTTCCTGTTAGTCTTTGTGAAAGGTGATAGTCATTGGTCTAGAAATTTGGAGGGGCCCATTCTTTGGGCAAGTGGGGACGGAGGGTGCAATCCTGGATTTGAATGGTGAGGCTGGAGATTCCTCTAACTTAGGCCATGAGCCATGGATCCATTGACGCATAGCATCCCTACAGTATAGAAGAAGGCCATTCGGCCCATCAAGTCTGCACCGACCCTCCAAAAGAGCAATCTACTTAGGTCCACTCCTGCCCTATTCCTGTAACCATGCACATTTCCCATGACTAATCCACCTAATCTTCACATCTTTGGACACTAAGGTACAATTTAGCATGGCAAATTTATCTAACCTGCACATCTTTGGACTTTGGAAGAAACTGGAGCATTGGCGGGGGGAGGGGGGGGGGGGGTGGGGGGACATTGCAGCATTGGCAACAATGATTGGAGGTTAATAATTAACATTGTGAAACACCTGTGAAATTTTACATTCTTAAAGGTGCTATATAAATGCAAGTTGTTGTTTAGCACATCAGACATTAATGGACAGAGATAGTTATAAAGAAATTTATATAGCGTCTTGCACTCATTCAGAACATTCCAAAGTTCTCTCCATGTCCAATGGATTATTTTTGCAATGTAGTCATTTTGTTTTGTAGCACAAGTGGTAGCCATTATGTGCATAGCAATGTCCTATAAAAAGCAATAAGATGAATGACTAGGTAATCTGTTCCAGTAATATTGTTCATGTGGTGAACCATCGTTGGTTCCCACTAGATAGTACTGAGCCAGGGTCTGGCCAGTACTACAAGTATGTATATATGTTGCTGTTGGGGTTAGGGTTGGGTTGTTACACCTTTGTATTGTAGTATTGTGGTACATCCCAGTCGGGCTCCGCCTCCTGGGAGAGGTATAAAGGTCTCTGCTCTGTCTGGGACCCCTCAGTCTGGGATCGTGTATATAATTAGTAGCTTCGTTGTTACAGCAAATAAAAGCCTTTATTTCCTGAGCATCAGCCTCGTGTGTGATAACGCGCATCAATTTTATTTGCTGTAAATAAACTCTCGTCGAAGAAAAAAAAAGAGAGTAATTTTGTTCAGATACTGAAGCCTGAACGCTTACACTAGATCCACGTGCGGTGGGCGCCTCTAACACCTTCGACCACTGGTTGAAATGTTTTGAGGACTACCTGGCAGCCTCCGCAGCGGTCACCACAGATGATGACAGACTCCGGGTCCTCCATGCAAGGGTAAGCGACACCGTCTACCTCGCGATCCGTGCGGCCACCGATTATACAAAGGCCTCGAGCTTCTTAAGATGCGTTATATTAAACCGCCCAACGAAATACACGCTCGTTACCTCTTAGCCACTCGACGACGGCAGTCCGGCGAAACGATGGAGGAATACGCGAACGAGCTCCTACAGCTAGCCAGGGGCTGTAACTGCAGAGCAGTGTCGGCAGAGCAGAATATGAACGACCTCGCTCGAGATGCGTTTGTGGCGGGAGTCGGATCGTCGTACATCCGACTCAAACTACTGGAGAAAGGTAACCTTGACCTCACCCAGGCAATAGAACTAGCGGAGATGCTGGAGACGGCCTCCAAAAGCCTAGTATTGTATCCTGAAGACCACGTGGAGACAACGTGGCAGGAGCAGTCGCCAATCCCTCCTCGTCCCTCGGGTTCGAAATGCTGCGTGATGGCGTGCTCACACTCGGGCCAGACGACGGCAGCAGCTCCGGGCGGCCCGCGGTGTTACTTCTGTGGGGGAGCGAAGCATACTCGGCAACGGTGTCCCGCTAAAGCTGTGTTGTGCTCCACCTGCGGTAAGAAGGGGCACTATTCGAAAGTGTGCCGATCTAAATCTGCTTCTCAGAACAGCAGTGCGGCCTGCGATTCCTCAGAGCCCGGTTCTTCGTCGTCGACATCGTCGAGGGTTTCGTCCACGTGCGAGGCCAGGACGACGCCATTACGGTCGACGGAGTTGGAGATGTGTGACCACCAGGGGTCGCTGAGTTTGGCGCCATCACCCACGTGCGACCTATGGGCGCGGCCATGTTGGTCGGCACCGACCGCGAACGACCAGCAGGGGTCATCCTCATCAATCTCAGCTGCCTGCAGTGGCGCTCATGAACCAACGGTGGCTTCGATCATCCTGGACCAGGCCAAGCCTCATAGACGTGACAAGTCTATGATGGACATTCAGGTAAACGACCACTTGATTTATTGTCTGTTTGACAGCGGGAGCACTGAGAGTTTTATCCACCCAGACGCTGTGAAGCGGTGTGGACTCCGGATTCAACCTGTCAAACAGACAATTTCTATGGCATCGAGGTCCCGGTCTGTCACCGTGCTAGGGAGTTGCGTGGTAACTTTAACGGTGCAAGGCACAGTTTACGAGCATTTCAAGCTCCTGGTGTTGCCGCACCTTTGCGCGCCAATACTTCTCGGACTAAACTTCATGGTCCACCTGAGGAGTGTAACCCTTCAGTACGGTGGGCCACTCCCTTCGCTTTCAGTGGGAGAACAGCAGCCTCCAAATTGCCCAACGCCTGTAGCCTCTCGAAGCTGGAGATCACCACACCCTCCCTGTTCCAGAATCTTGTGCCAGGCTGCAAGCCCATTGCGACTAAGAGTAGGCGTTACAGCGCTGAGGATCGGATCTTCATTCGATCTGAAGTTCAGCGGCTCCTCAAGGAAAGGATCATACAACCTAGCGCTAGTCCGTGGAGAACGCAGGTCGTGGTGGTCAAGAGTGGGAACAAACCCCGGATGGTCATTGACTATAGTCAGACCATTAATAGATACACGCAGCTGGATGCGTATCCCCTCCCGCGCATATCTGACATGGTCAATCAGATTGCGCAGTACCGGGTGTTCTCCACCATAGACCTCAAGTCTGCCTACCACCAACTCCCCATTCGCCCAGAGGACCGACAATACACGGTTTTTGAGGCGGATGGTCGCTTGTATCACTTTCTCAGGGTTCCCTTTGGTGTCACCAATGGGGTCTCGGTCTTCCAGCGTGCTATGGACCGAATGGTGGACCAGAACGGGCTGCGGACTACCTTCCCGTACCTGGATAACGTCACCATCTGCGGCCATGACCAGCAGGACCACGACACAAATCTCCTGAATTTCCTACGCACTGCATCTCGCCTGAACCTGACCTACAACAGGGAGAAGTGTGTGTTTCGTACGCGCCATTTAGCCATCCTCGGATACGTGGTGGAAAACGGGGTCATTGGCCCTGATCCAGACCGTATGCGCCCCCTCTCTGAACTTCCCCTGCCCACTCGTGCAAAATCACTGAGAAGATGCTTAGGCTTCTTCTCTTATTATGCACAGTGGGTTCCCAATTACGCGGACAAAGCCCGTCCGCTCATTAAGTCCACTTCTTTTCCCCTAACACCAGAGGCCCGATTGGCCTTTGATAAATTAAAAGCCGACATCGCGAAAGCTACAATGCATGCTGTTGATGAGTCCATCCCCTTTCAGGTGGAGAGCGATGCATCTGATTTTGCCCTGGCCGCCACACTTAACCAGGCGGGCAGGCCCGTCGCCTTTTTTTCCCGCACCCTCCAAGGCCCCGAAATTCGGCATTCAGCGGTGGAAAAGGAGGCCCAGGCCATTGTGGAGGCCGTCAGGCACTGGCGCCATTACTTGGCGGGAAAACGGTTCACCCTGATCACGGACCAGCGGTCCGTGGTGTTCATGTTTAATAACACGCTGAGGAGCAAGATCAAGAACGACAAGATCTTGCGGTGGAGAATTGAACTCTCCACCTATAACTATGACATCATGTATCGTCCAGGGAAACTCAATGAGCCCTCGGATGTCCTCTCGCGTGTAACATGCGCCAGTATACAGGAGGACCGTTTGCAGGCTCTCCATAATGACCTATGCCATCCTGGGGTCACTCGGCTCTACCACTTTATAAAAGCCCGCAATCTGCCCTACAGTCTGGAAGGCTGTCTTACTGGCGTTGAAGTCAAAAAGCCTTCCAGTCTCCCGTTGGCAAGAGGTGCTCCCTGATGCGCTCCATTCCATACGCTCACCCCTGTGTACGGCAACCAACGCTACTCCCCATGAGAGGATGTTTTCATTCCCTCGGAAGTCTTCCTCTGGGACCTCGTTACCGTCTTGGTTGACGTACTCAGGACCTGTCCTCTTGCGGCGACATGTAAGGACCCGCAAGTCCGACCCTTTGGTCGAACAGGTCCATCTCCTCCACGCCAACCCTCAGTATGCCTATGTGGCATACCCTGACGGGCGAGAGGACACGGTCTCGATCCGAGACCTGGCGCCAGCAGGGGACGTGGAAACCCCTGTCGCTCCCATACCCCCTGTTACAAACCCCATAACTCTTGTTTCCCCTCCGGACACGGCGCGGGCAGCATCGGGACCATTACTTAACCCTTTTACTCCCGTGTACAGCTTGCCTGAGTCCAGAGGATGGTCGCCACTTCAGGGCGTGTCGGAACTCCATGGATTACCATCACTTCAGGGTCAACCGGCCCGTGAGTCTGTGGAGGAACAGCTGGACATCGCCTTGGGGAGAACGCCACTGCAAGTGCCTACTCCGGTGTCATCGCCGGTATTGAGGAGGTCACAACGACGGTGCGGTCCCCCTGACCGTCTGAACTTATAGACTGATGACGAATTATTCTGTTTTTTTGTACCCCGCCGGCCTTTGTCTTCAAAGGAGGGGTGAATGTGGTGAACCATCGTTGGTTCCCACTAGATAGTACTGAGCCAGGGTCTGGCCAGTACTACAAGTATGTATATATGTTGCTGTTGGGGTTAGGGATGGGTTGTTCTACTTGTTGCTGTTGGGGTTAGGGTTGGGCTGTTACACCTTGTATTATAGTTATTGTGGTACATCCCAGTCGGGCTCCGCCTCCTGGGAGAGGTATAAAGGTCTCTGCTCTGTCTGGGACCCCTCAGTCTGGGATTGTGTATATAATTAGTAGCTGCCTTGTTACAGCAAATAAAAGCCTTTATTTCCTGAGCATCAGCCTCGTGTGTGATGACGCGCATCAGTTCAAAAGTTAAATATTAACCAAAATAATTCACTGGTCTTCAAAGAAATGAGATTTTGATATCCACTTCAAAAATAGACAAGATGTCATTTCTCTTTTCATTTGTTCTCAGGATAGGGCAACCCTGGTAGGGCTACATTTATTGTCCTTAATTTTCTTGAGAATGTGGGCATGGACCTTCTCCTTGAACCATTGCCGTTCTTCTGTTGATGATGTTCCACAATGATATTTGTATTTTTGTGATTTAATCTGGTAACAGTGAGGGTTGGCAATATATTGCCAAGTTAGACTGGATTGTTATTTGGAGGTGAAGGAGTTTTCATGATACACTTCTCCCATCCTTCTCAACAGTAGAAATTGTGGGAACATGATATGTTGATCTGGTTAGCCAGGCATCCTGTAGATAGTTGTTTCATCTAAAGCTGATCTAAAGTTTGACCAAAAGGCTTCATGGGGTCTAGAGTCAAAGCTGAGGACTTCTGGGACCCTATCTATGACTCGCCCATAGACAGGACATACCCAGAATGATCATTGAGGTTATTGGCTGATAGATATGATTATGTCAGGCTGTGGTGTAATTAGTCTGTAGAATACCACTCCCAACATAACTGTCAGTTCTATGATATTATGGAGGGTGAACTGGGTTGAGAGCGCCTTAGCCTTGATCTGATCCAAGCCTGGGTCACTGCTGAAAACAGACTGATATTTTTCAATTGAATGAACTGCAAAGCTAGGTCTAAGTGTAGTAAGAGTCAAACACACATATTGTGGAATTATAAGTAATTATGTCATATTTAGGATAGATATTAATGGACAAATGGGGTTTTGTGAGTGATAGCTAACAAATTACTAGACTGCACAACTTGGTGCAGTGGGCCTGAAACTCATAGCCACTAAGCCACTACACAAATCCTTACAATGATACAAAGATCACTGAACCCACTAGATCCTGGCTCAAAGGGTGGGATTTTCCAGTCCTGTCCACCCAAAATTCCCACCCAAGGTCAACGGATCTTTCAACGTTACGTCAAATATTCAGTCCTACCCGCGATGATTCCCGTGGCAGGCGAGTCAGGAAAATTTATCCTCTGAATTCTACCACCGAACAAAGCTGGTCAGAACAAACTCATTGTTGTGGTGACTGAGCCATTCTCCACAGCATCTGGATTCAGGCAGATCACAACAACATTACTGCTCTACGCCACACAATCCAGTTTCACAACCAGAAGTTAATGTCAAACTATTCCAGGATGCAACAGGAATCTCAAGAAATATGGAGAATGATTATGTTAATCCTATTGTGATCTTAATCTTGATTAGCACTGAATGCTCAGAAATTGATGATTTACCCAAGAATGCTCGAGATTCCATCTTCCAAAATGATTAGAAATCAAACAGTTCCTGGTAGTGAGAGGGAGAAAATCACGTCTCATTGCTTTGCAGTAACCCCTGCTGGAAAGTGCACATGTAGCTGTCAGCTGTGGACAAGATCCGATTCAGCTGGGATTTCCCTCTGTGATTGAAAACCATGTTCATTGTTGAAACTCATCAGTGATCAATTGTTTGAGGTTGAGATGGAGTCCAGTGTCCACCAACTGTAAATGAGGAAGAGTCAGCAACTTAAAGAAGTGTGTAGGAGGACTGTAGGAGTTGTACTCACAATCAGTAATCTGAGTTTTGGGGCAGAGTTTTCTCATTTTTTTCTGAGTGTTGTCTCTGGTGGGAAAAGCAGAGAGCAGCCGCTGGCTGCCTTGTCGTCTACTGCAAAAAGGTAAGAAGCAGGTCTCATGATGTCATGTGTGCAGGCACAGAATCCCCACCAACAAACCGACACAGGACTGCACCCAATGGATATGGCCCCCACCCCCCAGGGCGACCACCCATCCTCCCCTACGGAAACCCCTTCCCCCCCCCCACCCCCGACAGTGACCCATGGCCGTGTGCAGGCACTGCCCTTGGCACTGCACCTAGACACTGCCCCTGGCACTGCCAGGGTACTGCTCAGGCAGGACCTCCCCCCACCGGCGCTCTACTTTCCTGCATACTCCAGCAGGGACCATTGGCCAGGTGCCCGTTGGTCCAGAACTATAAACTCATTGATTGGAGTGGGGGCGGTTGTGGAATTCTTAATGTGGTGGAATAATACAGAAGAGAAGCCTGTTAATGAGAAATGAATGGATGGTAATGGGGTTCCCAACTTTTCATGGAGGGAATTCCATTACGTCAGTTGTGGAACACTCTGGACGGGAAATCCTTTCAACATAAAAGCCATTTGTTGACTCCTATTGGATTTCCAGCTCCCACTGGCTTTTCCGCCTGCCAGGAAGCAAACTCCTGGCCTATGTCTCGATTTTCGCCCTTAATTTAATAAATTTTACAATTTTTGGATGTGTAAAGGTCTGGTCATTTAGCACCAACTGGTAGTTTAACAGCTCAGTCATTGCTCCTTATTCTTTTCCAGGTTTAATTTTAGATTTTGCCTTTTTGCCTTTTATTTCTATTGAGTTTAAATCCAGACATACAGAACCTGGCATTGAATTGTCCAGTGCGAGGTAACTTTAAAAAATGAAGACTGAGCAATTTTCTTACAATGTGTGATTTGAACACGTGCAGGAAATGAGTAATAGGCAGCACGGATGTTTGCTCCAGGACTTAAAATGGCAACATCTTGATCTTAACCAGACAGTTGAGAGGCACAGTTGATCAGAGTAAAGCAGCCAGCATAATCGAGAACTCCATGCACCCCGGACATTCTCTCTTCCACCTTCTTCCGTGGGGAAAAAGATACTAAAGTCTGAGGCCACGTATCAACCGACTCAAGAACAGCTACTTCCCTGCTGCCATCAGACGTTTGAATGGACCTACCTTATATTAAGTTGATCTTTCTCTACACCCTAGCTATGACTGTAACACTACATTCTGCACGCTCTCCTTTCCTTCTCCCCTATGTACTCTACGAACGGTATGCTTTGTCTGTATGTCGTGGGATTTTCCGCCGGCGTTGTCATTTTCGCCGACAGCTGAAAACTCCCCCCATTGTCTGGAAATGAACTAGAATTGGGAGAATCCTGAAAACTGAGTTCCTGGGAGAAAAACAGACAGGAAAATTTGTGTATGATGCACTATCAATCAAGCAAAGACTAGTTTGTATGCAAGAACAAATAGACTTTTATTCGCAAAAGACTTGGAGCACACCCATGCTGATGAACTGGTCCAGAGACTGAGGCGGGGGGAGGGGAGCAGTCACCTTTATTCCTGGACCAGGGGGGGGAGGAGTCTTAGGCAGGGGCATGTCCAGGCATGTCACACACAAACAGTGGTTTACCACAGTGTAAAGCAGTAAAAATTAACCCAATCTGTACCAGTGACACAGTGAGGTCAGGACAGCATGTTAATTTTCCTGACTCAGGGAAAGCAGAGTGGGAAATGGATATTTATGTTATTTGATCTTTGGGTATTAAAGGCCCTGAAGAAAATTTCATTTAAATAACAGCAGTCACTGCAGCTGCATGTACTTTGGTACATTTTTGAGCGATGTGGTAAAATGGTATAAACGTGCTTTCCATCTTCCTTTTGGTGAAGAAAGACTAAAAGCAAATGATGGAGATGATAGTTCCATCATCCATAGATGATAGTATTGCTCTCCTTCTACTGTAAATTCTGACCATGATCCCAACCTCCCCTAATCTGCCCACTGTCCAGCCTGTGTTAGCTGGGGTGATAATTATTGTGATACACATTCCATTTTTGTCTTATTCTTTTGTGGAATATGGGTGTCACTGGCTAGACCGGCGTTTATTGCCCATCCCTAATTGCCCTTGAGAAGATGGTAGTGAGCTGCCTTCTTGAATCACTGCAGTGCATGTGATGTAGGTACTCCCACAGTGCTGCTAGGGAGGGAGTTCCAGGATTTTGATCAAGTGACAGTAAAGGAATGGCGATATATTTCCAAGTTAGGATGGTGAGTGACTTGGAGGGGATCTTGTAAATGGTAGTGATCACCTGAATCTGCTGTCCTTGTCCTCCTAGATAGTAGAGATTGTGAGTTAGGAAGGTGCTGTCGAAGAAGCATTGGTGAGTTTCTGCAACACATCACACAGGTACACTGCTCCCACTGTGTGCCACTGGTGGAGGAAATGAATGTTGAAGGTGATGGATGGGGTACCAATCAAGCAGGCTGCATTGTCCTGAATAGTGATGGTGATGCCATTACAATGAAGGGACGGTGGTTAGATTTTCTCTTGTTGGAGACCTTTGCTTTTCATTTGTGTGGTGTGAATGTTACTTATCACTTATCAGCCCAAGCCTGAATGTGGTCCAGGTCTTGCTGCATGTGGACATCAGGCCGCGATTCTTTCATCTGCACCCACCACTTTTCTGGCGGGCCGGCCGGGAGACACGCGTCTGCAGCCTTGAATGGGGATTTACGCATGCGCGGGGAACGCACGCGCGTCTCCCAGAGCCGGCGAGAAGTCGGTCCCCAGACCATGCTGGAAACCAATGGGAAGACAGGTAAGTAATTTAAACCTTTTTAAAATCTATTTTAAATATGTAGATAAGTAATTATTGGGACTTTTCAGGTCCCGATCGAATCTCCCACCCTGCCAGAACTTCATTCCAGCAGGGTTCAGACGAGCTCCCCACGTTCAGAGAGCTAGTGGGAGATCCCGCTGGAATGACGGGGGAATATTCAGAACCCCCCCTGGGGGTTGGGTGGAGGGGGGTGGTGCCTCCTGGACATGAGCACCCTGGCAGTGCCAGCCTGTGCCCCCTGGCACTGCCCAAGGGGAAAAGTGCCCATGCCCAGAGAGCACCTTGGCACTGCCCACCGGGTATTGGGCAGTGCCAAGGGGGTGGGGCCTATTGTGGGCGGGGCCTAGGGACAATTGGTGGGGGTGGGGGGGTTCCGCTGCCACTCTGCATTGGGATCGGTCTGGGATGGAAGGAGGGCAGTGATTGCCAGGGTGGGGGGAACCTGCCTTCACGGGGGGGGGGTCTGACCCAGGGGGGACCAGCGGGGGGGTCTGCTGAGGTGGGGGGGGGGGGCCGCCATTGCTGGGGGGGTGGGGCCTGGGAATCAGAGCGCTCTGGGACGGTTGGGGGGGGGGGAGGGGTTCAGGGCTGGCCCGGGAATTGTTTGGGGGGGGCCGCGATCAGGCCATGGGGAGGGGGGATCTGGAGGGGCAGCACTGTGGGGGTCCTGGACTGGCCAGCGATCGAGCTGGCCAGCAAACGGGAGTTTGACAGTTCGAGGCCACTGTGCATGCGCAGAGTTCCAGAACTGTGAGACTCTGGCGTGAATAGGCCCTGCCCCCCGCCGGGTTTTTAATGAACTTCACTACTGGGCCCTTTGCATTGCACAAAGTGTGGAGGTTCGGGTGTGAAGCTGACCTGTCAGAACTGGTGCAATCCAGACCAGTTTTACTGCCAATTCAGCACTTTTGGGAGAATCGCGGCCTAAGTATCTGAGGAATGGGAAGTGCAAGATTTGAAGTGCAATGTGGTGCTCAAGCTATCCATCAGTCTCACAGCCAACCCTCTGCCAGTAACCAATCTGATGAGATTGGAATCTGGTTAACATAGGTTGAAATTGAAGTACAAAGTGTTTTGAAGATTAGGTGACAGTCAGTACAGGGATCAATACTTCTATGGAGCAAGAAAGGGCGCTATAGATTCCTAAGATTTTCATTGTCTCGTGTCTATAATTTGTTGGCAACTGCCCAAATAACCTAAAGGACAGATAATTTCTAGATAGATTCTGTAGATATTAAACAAAGAAAAGAGTTAACAAACAGGTGTTGCTCCTCTAAAAGATGAGTCTGGGAATTAATCATGGAAAAAGAAGATGGCAGATGAAATGAACAGGTATTTTGCACAGGTCTTCACAATAGAGGATACAAGTAACATTGTGGAAATAATGGAAAAGCAGAAATTGGAAGAGAGGGAGGAACTCAAGAAAATTACAACTGCAGGGACGTGGTACTTAGCAAATTGTTGGAACTGGGAGTTGACAAGTCCCCCAGGTCTTGATAAACCTCACCCTCAGGTCTTACAAACAGTAGTTGTTGAGTTAGCTGATGTATTGGTTCTAATTTTCCAAAATTCCTTTGATTCAGGAAAGGTTCCATTGGATTGGAAAATAGTGAATGTAAATCCATTATTCAAAAAGAGAAATAGTTAGCAAGCAGGAAACTATAGGCCAGTTAGTCTAATACCTGTCATAGGGAAAATGTTAGAAGCTATTAATAAGAATGTTATAGCAGGGTACGTAGTTAAATAAAATATAATCAGGCAGAATTAACAGAGCTCTAGGGAAGGGAAATCAGATTTAACAAATTTATTAGAGTCCTTTGAAGAAATAACATATGTTGTGGATAAAGGGGAGCCAGTGGATGTACTGGACTTAGATTTCCAGATGGCATTTGATAACGTGCCACATCAAAGGTTATTTTGAAAAATAAAAGCTCATGGTGTAGTG
Organism: Mustelus asterias; assembly: GCF_964213995.1. Taxonomy (NCBI): domain Eukaryota; kingdom Metazoa; phylum Chordata; class Chondrichthyes; order Carcharhiniformes; family Triakidae; genus Mustelus; species Mustelus asterias. Next base: position 46,238,929 of record NC_135825.1, on the reverse strand, counting down.
GGGTGGGGATAACATGTTGGTATGGATAGAAGATTGGCTGGCTAACAGGAAGCAGAATAAGCATGAATGGGTTATTTTTTGGTTGGCAAGATGTAACAAGTGGTGTGTCACAGGAATTAGTGCTGGAGCCTGGACTCTTTATAATTTATATTAATGATTTGGATGAAGGGACTGATGGTATGGTTGCTAAATTTGCTGATGACACAAAGATAGGTAGGAAAGTAAGCTGTGAAGATGATGTAAAGACGCTACAAAAGAGTATCGATAGGTTTGGTGAATAGGCAAAGGTCTGGCAAATGGAGCATAATGTGGGAAAATGTGAAATTGTCCATTTTCGCAGGAAGAATAAAAAAGAAGCTGGTTATCTGAATGGAGAGAGACTGCTGAGCTCTGAGATGCAGAGGGATCTGGGTGTTTGAGTGCATAAATCACAAAATGCTGATTACAAAAGTAGGGAGATTATGTTTCAGTTATACAGGGCATTAGTAAGACCACATCTGGAGTACAGTATCCAGTATTGGTCACCTTTTAAGGAAGGATATAACTGCATTTCAGCAGTTCAGAGAAGGTTTACTCGAACTGGAATGGGCAGGTTGTCTACTGACGAAAAACTGGGCAGATTAGATTTGTACCCACTGGAGTTCAAAAGAGTAAGAGGTGACTTGATTGAAACTTGAGGGGATTTGACAAGGTGGCTGTGGAGAGGATGCTTTCCCTTGTGGGAGAATCTAAAACTCAGGGTCACTCTTTAAAAATAAGTGCTTGTCCATTTAAGACAGAGATTGGGAAAATAAATCTCTCAGGAAGTCATGAGTCTTTGTGGGGGTTTTTCCTCCCTTATTTTAGGGGGTGCGAGAATCAAACCGGAGAACCAAATGGCTTTTTGCGACCTGTGCCCCCCCCACTCCCCCCACTCACCCACCAATGATGTAATGGGGATCCCAACTGTTTGCATTTGTACATCAGGTCTTTACACCTGTCTGTCTACCCACGTTGGACTGTCCGTTCATGTTGGTGGGAGGGCACACCCCCCCCATCCCCCCCGCCCCCCATTCGAGGTGAAGTCCTGGTGCTGCCCCCAATACTGCCACTGGCAATGCTAGGGGAGGTGTTGGGGGTGTTCGCCTGTTGGTCTTATGCTGGGGGTTCCATAATGTAAGGATGGGGGGGGGGGGGGATTCCATGCCGGGGGTTAGAGGGTTCTATGAGGGAGTGTTCTATGTCCATGGGAGGTGGGGAGGGGAGTGAGGGGGAGGGGTTCCGTGTCCGTGGATTGCTTTTTTTTATTTTTAAGGGCACCCCAATCTTTCGAGAGCCTAAATTGCTGATAGGACGAGCTGAATCAGAGCCTGCCCTGCTAAATGACATAATGGGAACCACCACTCACAGCCAATCAGCGCTCAAGTGAGTATTAAATGGCAGTGGGATTTCCTGAGTCATCAGCAATGTGTTTCGTGCCAACTCTTGGGATTGCGAGTGGCGATTGTTCATCAACCTTAAAATCGTAACCCTTGGGAATTTCATTTCTCATATAAATACACTTTGTCACTGAGTTCTGGAATTGGGAAAGAGTGAAAATAACAACATTATCTTCCAGGGTGCTGGAATCTGATAAGTTGCCATAACTATCAAATGCTCTGTGGTTAAGGTCCATAGATTCTCATCATTTCTCTGAATTGAGCTTGTGTGTTGTTGCATCATCTTAAATTCTGAACTGACTTTAAATAGAGAGCATGGCCATCAAAATCCCCTTCAAAGAGGGAACTTAACAACTTAACAATTTAACAAGCAAAATATCATCACCAGAATAGAATTTCAGAATTAGGACTGTTTGTTAGAGAGGAATTCTCAAACCCACGCCCTTTTAAATGGAAAAGCCCATCATTACTTTCTCAAGGGAAGCAGGGAGTAGTGTTGACAGCAACACACATAAAGGGCCTCTCTTTAAAGAGAGAACAGCAATTAGAAATCCTTTTAATGAGGAAAACTGATCATTAGGAAATACTTTAACAGAGCAGGTCTCACCACCAATATTTCCTTGAAATTCTTTATTTAATAAGTAACTTTTTTCTATTCTGCTGATTAGTTTTTCACATTAATTAGTTTTCTGTCAATTTTTCAAATGTAATTTACAGGATGAATTCGGATGAGAGAAGTTACAGAAACTGACAGAGTGAGGAGACTGATTATTATCAATAAAAAAAGTCATTAACTGAGACAGAGTACACAGTGTTCACTGTGTGTACTAAAATACTCCTGATAATGGCAGCATCACCTATTGTTCAGAAAGAATAGTTACCTCCCGTCTCCGCACATCTTCAAATCTCCCACCAGGAATACAGAAAAACAGTTAAATTACATGTGATAATTACTTCAAACTTTTGATTCAATTTAAATTAATTATATAATTAATTATATAAACTCCAGCAACTAAATATTTCCTTTGATATAATTTTCATATTGTTTCTGGGCAATAATATTATTCATTAGCCAATTAGCGTTGTTAAGATGATGCAGTATATGTTATATATCACAAACACCATAATGGGAGTGATTTTAACCTAACCCTACATAGCGGCCTTCACGACACACGACAGCGCAAAGTCGCTGAGCAGAAACTGATAGCCAAGTTCCGCACACATGAGGACGGCCTAAACCGGGATGTTGGATTTATGTCACATTATCAGTAACCCCCACAGCTTGCCCCCTGGACTTGCAGAATCTCACTAGCTGTTCTGTCTGGAGACAATACACATCTCTTTAACCTGTGTTTAATGCTCCCTCCACCCACATTGTACCTTTAAGACCTGGCTGGCTGTAGGGATTCGCATTCTAATTAGTATTCTGTAACTTGATTTCTGTGTCTCTGTGCACTGTTTGAGAGCACATTTCCACTCCATCTGACGAAGGAGCAGCGCTCCAAAAGCTTATGGTATTTGCTACCAAATAAACCTGTTGGACTTTAACCTGGTGTTGTGAGACTTCTTACTGGTATCAGGAAACTGACAGGACAGGGTGCTATGTGACATGATGTTTTGTTTTCAGCTTTCCTAAGCTTGGAAATAGGAATGGAGATTCATTTCAGAATATATTGCTGGTCTGATTGTCAGCAATTTCATCAACCTTGTTATCAGCTTCAGTTTCTGACATGTTTTCCTGCTGAATAATGATGAATCCTGGTTCTGTGTAACCTATAGTGGGGGGGGGGGGGGGGGGGGGTCAATAATTTCTTTATCCTTGTATCTTAATTTTGTCAAGTATTTTCCCATTACTTTCAATGTAGCGTCTCTTGAACATTGCATCTGAATGGAAGATGGCTGCGTTGTGATGTTTTTAATCTACTTTACTTCATCAGTTAACACCTGCCCAAAATCTAGCTTGAATTCTGTGGGGTGATTATCAACGTCTAATTTAATGCCCCAATAATTATTTTTACTTTTGTTAACTTCTCCTAGGAAGGTTAATTGTTTTCTCAGTGGCTCTTCCACTTCTTGGATTTGACTTGCTATTACTTTCCACAGTTGTGGCACTCAGCTCCCCCTGCTGGACATTCTTTCCACTTGTGCAGGCTTTCCCATCACAGTGAGAGCGTTCTAAGATTATGTTTGGTATTCTTTCCCCCAGTTTGCGGGCTTTTGTTTCACTGTATCGCTCTTTTTATCTCTGACATTTAAATGGCCTCATTCATTATTCTCTAAGAAACAAAATTTACTCCACGAACAACCACTGTTTAGTTTCTGAAGCTCAGTCTGTACTGCTTTTGTAAGAATTAAATCTCTCTTCATTTGCAAGTGATCTGATAGATTTCACCTAAGACCCCAGCTATGATGCGATCATGTTTTAATTAATCTCTGAGGATCCTGTAGTCACAATTTTCTGCTCTTCTGTACAGGTCATTTAGAAATGAATCAATGCATTCACCCAGTTTTGTTTCCCCATATTATGTTTTTGCTCATTTGGTGATTAAATTATTTTGAACACTGAAGTATGAACTAAATGCTTAGAGGACAGTATTGTATGAACTCAAAGCCTCACCTGTGTCACTATTATGTTGTCTGCAATAGCCCCTACTGCATGGAATAAAGCACTGACCTGATCTTTCTTCTTATGCAAACCTGAGGCTTTCTGTGCATGGAAAATGTCTTCCTCCAATTGTCTCAGCATTGAACCTGTTGTGAGCCTTCAGCACTTCAGAAAGATTTTAGGAGTGCCAATGTGGTCTCCACAGCTTGTCTGAAGCTCTGGATCAGTTTATGCTTCAGTAGTTGTAGCTTGTAGATTGTGAGCTGTATTCACTGCAGTCTGAACCCATGGTCTGTTTGTCATCTTGCATCCATTGCACGCACACTGCTCCATTCTCAGGTCAGTCTTTAATCTTTCTTCTTTTCCTTTTTTCAAGAATTTGTAGTTCTTTCAGGTCTTCAGCCATCACATGGGGTTTTTCTGGGTCTTTTATGCTCTTTCTGCTGTTGTCTTGGACTCAAGGTTTACATAAGGTTTCTTTAGGGTTTGCCTGCTTTCCTAAAAATATGACCATAGTCTGTTACTCATAAAAGCCATTTGTGTTTCTTTGGAAATTAGGGGTGGGATTTAGTGCGCAAGCCACTGCATGTTTTGTGGCAGCAGGCGATTACCCACCATTGGCTGGTGACAGGATCTTCTGGTCCAGCCTTTGTCAACAAGGTTTCCCTTTGAATATGAAACCCGCAGCGAGGGTGTGCCATCGGTGGCACTGGAAGATCCCACCAGCGTGAATGTCTGGAAAGTTCCAGCCCTATATACATCTCAGTGACTCAACATAAGATTGTACTTCTGCTTCACACCAGATCTCTGTTACTTAATCATATAACATTGCATCACAGTTACATCAGTATCAGGTGCTCCTGATGTTCACCTTTTACTTTACAATTATAGTTTGATATTTCTTTAGGATTGATTTAGATAGGAAATGGGTGCTACACATGGACTGCACAATATGGCCCATGTGGGAGGACCCAAGATCGGGTCTCAGGCCTCATTAATATTAATTGAGTGAGATTGTAAAGTTTCCACAGGCAGCGAACCTTTTTGAAGAAGCAAAAGAAAATAAATATTGAGTTGACTGCCTGAGCAGTCTGGAGTCTTGGGAAAGGGATGTGGAGTGGCAGTGATGGAACAGCTGATGGGTTTACTGGTGCTATAGAGCCAGGGAAGGAATCCTGATCTTCCTCGCTCTAAAGAAGCATTTTATTATAGCTTCGGTCACACTGACCACTGAAGAATCCTAAGCAGAGCCAAACTGGCTACGATATACAGTTTAGCAGAAACAGACAATTTCAGGAACATAATGCCTGTTTTAGGTAAATATTAGGAATCTCTTAAAAAAACAACCTGACCCAATATTGGGTTGAATGTCTATCTAGTGTCCTTTGGGCATGGGATGTTGTTTTCCAAAATTGCTCCCAAAACTTGGCAAGACTTTGTGTTGCTCTGGGCTGTTATAAAACAGAGTTTCTAAGCCTCAAGCATTTGGCAAAGCTTATTATATATTTTGTAAAAAGAAACAGAATCTGAAATGTGCCGTTGAACAGATTGCTTCATTCCTTCAGTACACTAAAGATCAAAAACAAAGCTCAAACATTTAATCCTCAGAACTTGGAATATGAAAAACAGTGCCAGTAACTTTCAATAAATTAACTCCATTACTTCCTGTGAGTAATGTTAGGAACTGTAAGTCACAGAGTAAACCCCTTTTATCAAGACACAATGAAGGTTGGAATAATCCCCAAATCCTAACTCTGATGAGCATATATTGCATGGATATTCAGATCCTGAAATAGTATCAGATCCAAATCTGGGGTTGGTTTCACCCAAAACTTAATGTATTTAACTCTTGACATAATAGTCTCTGAAAGATGTGCTGGTTGGACGCATTGGCCATGCTAAATTCTCCCTCAGTGTACCCGAACAGGTGCCGGAGTGTGGCAACAGGGGATTTTCACAGTAACTTCATTGCAATGTTAATGTAAGCCTACTTGTGACACCAATAAACTCTATTGTATCAGTTTGACTTTTGAATATAAAACCTACCTATCATATTTCAGTACAGTTCTGAGAGGGTGCTGTGTTGTTGCTATCTTTCCACTGAGTTTGAACGGACCTACACTAGCATTTTGAGAAGAACAGGAAGATCTCACAGTCACCTGTTTTACATTTTGCCTCAACCTATGGCACAAACATTTGGTCACTTATCTCTTTTGCTAGCATCTCACTTTAAATATATCGGCTGCTGGGCTTTACTGCGTAACAATATGGACCATACATCAGAAGCTGATAATTGAATGTGAACACACTTTGGGGCCTAATAAATATGAAAGGAGTTTTAAAAACTTAAATTATTTTCTCTACTTCCTGATTTACCTCCTGTTCTTCTAGCTTTTGAGAGTGTCCTATCAATGGCCTAGTGGTATTATTGCTGGACTATTAATCCAGAAAGTTCTGGGGACCTTGGTTCAAATCCTGCCATAGCAGATGTTGGAATTTGAATTCAATTTTTAAAAATCTGGAATTAAGAATCTGCTGAACATGAAACCATTGCCAGTTGTTGGAAAAACCCATTTGGTTCACTAATGTCCTTTCGGGAAGGAAATCTGCTATCCTTACCTGGTCTGGCCAAATGTGACTCCAGAGCCACAGCAACGTGGTTGACTCATCAATAATTGCTGGCCAGCCAGCGAATGAATAAAAAGAATGTTAAGGAATTTGCTCTTTTTCTTCATATCCGACTACTGGTATCAATGGACTTGCAGGGAATTCCCACTGTCTCTAGTCTGCCACCTGCCAATCCAATAATCCCCGCCCGTTGTCTCCTCTTTCCACTAGACAAGGCCCATAATCACACCAGCTGTGCAATTTATAAAGGACACTTAATTTCTTTATTAATTTCTGGTCAAAAAGATGGCAGGTAATAGTCAAACTTGTGGAAACAAAGGAAAACTGGATGAACATTGGGAAAGTTATTGGACAGGTGATAAAGAATGGGCAAAAAATGGACAGGAGTGAAAACTGATGCATACAAAGGGGGTGGGGAAAACAGCTAGATAATGACAAAGTTAGAAATGTAGGTCCCTTTGAGACTAAACCAGGACTCGCTCCAGTGAGAGCAGGTGATGCTCATTGAATCTGGAGTTGGGTTTTTCCCCTGCAGGAGTTGCTTCTGGATAGGGAAGAGTGGAAACCAGGATTTGTATCGAACTGCAGTATTGCAATAAAACAGTTAAGAATCATCAGAGTGTCTTCTGCTGTCTAATTTGGTAAATGGATATTGACCTGTAAAACAGAACAGCGGAGAGTTGACCTCAATGTCTTTAGGTGGACAGATAAAGAAAACAGAAAGCAATCCCTGTTTCTGACAAAAGCAAAGTTCCTGCTGGTTTTTAGGGTGTAATTTCAGAGTCATGCTGTAGGATCACAAATTATAATTACTTACCAGTCTTTTCAGAGTTGGAACATAGGAACAATGGAACAACAAGGTGGAGATGTGGGCTCGGGTTAATTCACTAGCCAAGAGGAAGCAAGATATTGTTTTGGCCTTGTCTTTACCAGACAGAAATAGGATTAGAAATGCAGTATTTTCAGAACTGGATGTAACTGATTTAGATACCAAAGAGGGATTGCTAATTCCAGCACAACTTATGGACAGAACTTACAACAAAGATGCCTTGTTGGAAGCCTATGAAGCATGGTCAATATTTGATAAATATATGAAGATGGGAAATCAGTCCTTGGAAAAATATGACATGGATTTTGAGAGTTATAACGATGTGCAAGTTAGGTGGATTGCCCATGCTAAATTGCCCCTTAGTGTCAGGGGGACGAGCAGGGTAAATATGGGGGGGTTACAGGTATAGCGCTTGGGTGGGATTGTTGTTGGTGCAAGCTCGATGGGCCAAATGGCCTACTTTTGCACTATAGGGATTCTATTCTGTGATTCTATAAAAGACTGAAGAAATTTGATCCAGAAATTCCAGAGTCTCTACTTGTGTTCAAATTATTAGACTGTGCACAAATCTCTTGGTTTTGATAGTTTTGCAGTGCAGACTCTCTTTTTGAAATGGCTGCTGCTCTAAATAAAATTTGGGGTGAAACAGTTGTCTTCATCTACCTTCATGAGAGATGTTGGAAATGCTGCAGTGGTACAGAGAATGGAGGACTTCACGATTACTCACTCTCAAAATTGACGAAGGCCTTTGCAGACTCTTATGCAAAGAAGAAATTGCTGAAAGATATCCTGAGGTATGTAGATTTATGGATCAAGACAAAAAGCAATATCAGGGTCATAGCTGACAGCGAATCCCAGAAATACATGGGGAATATTTACTAGGTGTTTCCACTTTGACTCTTAATATCATTAGATAAGGACTTGTCCAAAAGTTAGGAGTCAAATATTGAAGCAACTCATAAAAAAGATGGTTCTGATGATGAGGATGGTAAGGATGAATGGCAAGAAAGTATTGTATTAGTGACAGAAAACCATATGTCAGCCTATGAGTAGCTCAGTTGTCGATTCATTCAATTGTGCTGTACTACATAGCGGCTGTACCTCAACAGTGTGTGGGGTCGATTGGGGAAACTGTTATTTGGAAATTTGATTCGTGGCAATAAACATTACCGGGCGCAATTTTCCCAGCCCGCTGTGCTGGCTGAGTAGTGTAGCAGACTGGGAAATTTAAGCGGGAAGCCAAAAACGGGACTTGCGACTGATATCCGGTGGGTCGCAAATCTCCTAGGCCATTATTTATGATGTGTGAAGCTGATTTAAATATTCATACCATCATTTTAATCTATTTAGCGAGCGCGAATGGTATCATCTGGGCTCACATGTTTCTGACCCCGCTGGTGGAAGGTTCACACCAGTGGGGATCGCTGGTGGGAGCAGAGGCCATTGAGGCCCCCTGGGAGGATGGGGGAGAGAGGACAGTGAGCCTTGGGCAGTGCAAGCCTGGCACTGCCAGTGTGGAACCCTGACACTTCCAGCTTTGCATCCTGGTACTATCAGCGTGGCACACTAGCAGTGCCCAGGGGCGGGGCCTCACAGGGGCAAGGGCCAGATGGAGGCAGAGCCAGACCAGGGCAGTGGTAGGAGAAGGGGGAAGGGGGGCTGGGAGCTGCTGTGGGGCCAGCAATTGGAGGCCAGGGTTAGTCAGAGATTGGGACTGGCCATAGTGAGGCTGGCGATGTCGGCTGGGGGCATATCAACTGATCTCCCAGTATAGATCTCCCAGTATACATGCCCAATGGCCCTCTGAGCAGTCTGATGCCAGCCTCTCGAGTGGGTTAGGTCCCTCTCCCACGATGGTGTGGATAGCCTGATGGCCTCGGTGTTGCACAGAGTGGCGTAAGTTCACTTCACTAAGCTCATCCAAAAAATATTATTTTGGGGGAAAATGGTGCCCCACATTTTTAAAGGATGTGGTGTTCCCAGATGAAATTTCAGAATTGTGCCATTTCATTTGCACTGATATGGTTCACAGTGATATACCGTTATTGCTGAGTAAATCCTCAATGAGAAAACAAAGATGCATTTGGACATGGAGAATGGCAAAAGATTTATCTTTGGTGAAGTGGTGAATTTGCAGTTTACTGTATCCAAACATTATTGTATTCTGTTGAGGAAACTAGGAGTTTCCATTCAAGAGGTATTATCGACCTCTGGCAATAAGAGTCTGGCTAACAAGAAGAGAATTATCTGGAAATTGCATAAACGGTTTGCCCATCCTTAATCACAAAATTTAAAGCTACTGTTAAAGGATGCTAGAGTTGTGGATAAAGAATATGAATCCCTTGTAGAACAAATCACATCACAATGTGATATTTAATAAATCAGAAGACGACACCGATTGTAAGTGTCCCATTAGCCTAGGAATTTAACCAATTAATAGCCATGAACCTAAAGGTTTGAAACAAAGATTAAAGTATTTATCTGCTACATTTTGTAGATATGACAACCAGGTTCAGCATATTTACCATAATAAACAAGGACAGATGGATAATAGTGAATAAGGTCATGGAAAAGTAGGTTGACCAGGCCTTGAATCACCAACAAAATTCTTAACAGATAATGGAGTTGAATTTGCAAATGAATAGTTTAGGGACAAATGTAAGGATTTAAATATTATCGTGATGCACACCACTGCAGAACGTTCGTTCAGCAATAGCTTGTGCGAAAGAAAATTGCAAAATGAAAAACAGGCAGATCAGCCACGCTCTGCAAGTTAGAAATGGCTCTGGCATGGGAAGTAATGCAAAAAATTCCTTGCAGATATTGAGGGGGGGGGAGGGGGGTGCACGAGTTGGGGAGGGGGCTATCTATCCATTCCACCAACTTGTTTATGTCCTTTTGAAGTTCTGCACTGTCCTCTTCACAGTTTACAATGCTTCCAAGTTTTGTGTCATCTGCAAATTTTGAAATTGTCCCCTGCACACCAAGATCTAGATCGTTAATATACATCAAGAAAAGCAAGGTTCCAATACTGACCCCTGGGGAACTCCATTACAAACCTTCCTCCAGAAACATCCATTGACTCTGTTTCCTATTACTCTGGCGATTGGATTTTCCAGTGCAGGAGGATTTGTAATATTTTTTGTGCAAGAGAATAGGTAAAGATGTCCGCTGGCATGGGAGGCAAAGACAATAAGGAGAGTTGTGAAGAGCAAATTAGCCGCTGAAACTCTTGCTCTCATTAATACTGTTGATATGGCATTCTATTTGTTGAAGATCTTGGTAGAAATGCAGTCTAAAAAGGAAACTGAAAGAACAATACCAATGGAATGTGGTATTGTTATATGGATAACTGATCATTGTGGCATAATGGACATTCTGCAAAAAAGTGTAAATGAGAAAGGGCTTCAGGTTGACATAGTCAGTTTAAAGCAGTTGTTAAAGAGGAAAGAAATCTCTAAGCTAATGTGGGTAGACACTAGTCATCAACTTTCAGATTCCTAGTTTAGATAAATCAATGGCCATTTAAACTAAATCTAATAAACTGAGGGACAAATCAATCATTGGATTGTTTCACTGAGAGGAATACCTCTGCAGTAAAGTTGTTGAAAGTTCTAGAAGAAGGATGTCTTACTTTATAAGGGAACCTAAAAGTTTTTTTCTCTGTATTTATATCTGTGTACCTTTGTCAAAATATATTTTTTTACTTAAAAGAAAAGGAATCTGGCAACATTAGAAATACAGGTCCCTTTAAGAATAAACCAAATCTTGCTTCAGATTAAACTGAGAGCAGCTGATGCTCATTGAAGATTGTATTTAAGAGTTTCCTCCGCTCAACTGGGAGTGGTTGTTAGACAGGGGGAGGATCTGGTAGGGAAGAGAGGAAATTAGTAGTTGCCCTGAATTAGTGTATCACAATAAAGCATTTATGAATCATCAGACTGTCTTCTGCTGCCTAAACCATCTGCAACTTGTAAATCATAAGACATTGTCGGATAAGGCAGATGGGGAATGTGTGAAGGAGGATTAGGTATGAGGTTACCATCATCCATGATTTCAGCTGACTGTTTGCCATGGCCCCATCCACAGCTTGCCCAATGATGGTAATTTGTCTCTCCTATACAGTCTCCTACAAGTGTTGCATAGCTTCCTTACTCGAATAGCGGGCAGTGTAACTGGAGTGATCAGTAAGTTTGCGGACGACATGAAAATGGCTGGACTTGCAGATAGTGAGGAACATTGTCAGAGGCTACAGAAGGATATAGGTAGGCTGGAAATTTGGGCAAAGAAATGGCAGATAGAGTTCAATCCAGATAAATGCGAAGTGATGCATTTTGGTAGAACTAACATGGGGGGAGCTATATGATAAATGGCAGAACCATAAAGGGTGTAGATACGCAGAGGGACCTGGGTGTGCAAGTCCACAGATCCTTGAAGGTGATGTCACAGGTGGAGAAGGTAGTGAATAAGGCATATGGCATGCTTGCCTTTTATAGGACGGGGCATAGAGTATAAAAGTTGGGGTCTGATGTTGCAGTTGTATAGAACGTTGGTTCGGCCGCATTTGGATTACTGCGCCCAGTTCTGGTCGCCACACTACCAGAAGGACGTGGAAGCTTTAGAGAGAGTGCAGAGGAGGTTTACCAGGATGTTGCCTGGTATGGAGGGGCTTAGTTATGAGGAGAGATTGGGTAAACTGGGGTTGTTCTCACTGGAAAGACAGAGGATGAGGGGTGACCTAATAGAGGTGTATAAAATTATGAAAGGCATAGATAGGGTGAACAGTGGGAAGCTTTTTCCCATGTCGGTGGTGATGTTCACGAGGGGTCATGGGTTCAAGGTGAGGGGGGGGGGGAGGTTTAACACGGATATCAGAAGGACGTATTTTACGCAGAGGGTAGTGGGGGCCTGGAATGCGCTGCCGGGCAAGGTGGTGGAGGCGGACACACTGGGAACGTTTAAGACTTATCTAGATAGCCACATGAACGGAGTGGGAATGGAGGAATACAAAAGAATGGTCTCGTTTGGACCAGGGAGCGGCGTGGGCTTGGAGGGCCGAAGGGCCTGTTCCTGTGCTGTATTGTTTGTTCAGTGTGTTCTGTTGAACTATGGTTGAGGTATCACAACAGTACTAAGTGCATATAAATTAAGGGTAGGAAAAGGAATGTGTTGATTAGGGACCTAAAAAGGAAATTTGCACATGGATGAGGTATTAAATTAATACTTTGCACCTGTCTTTATCAAGGAGGTAGATGCTTTCCAGACCAATCTGATAGACAAGGAAACTCCCTAGAAAGATTCAAAATTGATTGGGTGAAAATGTTGAATAGACTGTCGATGCTTAAGTTGACAAAGCACCAGGATTGAATGAGGTGCCTCCAAGGGTATTGAAGGAAGTAAGTTGTAGATAATATAAAACTTGGAAACACTGAAACTGTGGGGAGTAGTGTAGAACTTCAAAAGGACAGGCCAGTTGGTGGAATGAGCAGATAAGTGGCAGGTATGAGGTGATGCATTTTGGTAGGAAGAACATGGAGAAACAATACAAAATATAAAGGGTACAAGGATGCAGGAGCAGGGACCTAGGTGTTTATGCACATGGAAGGTGGTGGGACAAATGGTGAGGGCAATTAATAAAACCAAGGATACAATATGCTTTAATAATAGGGGCATTGAGTACAGGAGCAAGGAGGCTATGGTGAACTTGTACAAGATGCTAGTTGGACCGTAGCTGGAGTATTGTGTACAGTTCTGGGCACTAGGGGATTTTCACAGTAACTTCATTGTGGGCTTAATCTAAGCCTACTTGTGACACTAATTAATAAATCAACTTTAAGCTTTAAACTATAGGAAGAATGTGACTGTATTGGAGAGTGCAGAAGATGTTTACATTTCTCCAGGAATGAGAGGCTAGATTGCGAGGTTGGAATAAGGCCAATAGGAGATTTGATAGAGATGCTCAAAATAATGAGGGGGCTGGACAGAGTAGATGGGGAGAAATTGTTCCCATTCATAAAAGAATCGAATGAGGGCACAGATTTAGTGATTTACAAAAGAAGTAAAGTGATACAAGAACACTTCTCACAGCAAGGTGGTTTGGGTCTGGAACGTGCTACTGGAAATGTGGCTGAGGCATTCAAGAGGGCATTAGATGACTTTGGTCATGAGCAAGTCAGCCACTTATTCCTGTGGGACTCCTGTATCCCCATTAGCACTCAGATTTTTGATACTTCTCATGGACTGAATAATATGTAATGTGCATGAGGAAAAGGCAGGAGAATGGCAATGTTTATTTGGAGAGCTGGTGCAGATATGATGGGCTGACTGGCACTGTTCTGTATGAGAGAGATGTTCACTGACTTTGGCAATGTATGAGGTTATTGAACATTTTGAGGTACCCTATCCAGGCATTTGGGGCCAGACTGCCATGGCTACCTGATCCCAGTGTTTGTCTGGAGAGCCCTTATGAATAGATGATATCGCTCCTTAAAGCATCCAGTGTGACATTGGAAAGTCTTGTTCATGCACTCTCTGCCATATTGTGTCATTTCTCCATATCAACATTCATAACTTCCAGCACCCACTTTAGTTGCAATGCACTTCCTCCAAGTGCTGGCTGCAAGTAGTATGTATGAGCTTTAATTCATGCTGTCCTTGAATGTTTGCGGCCTGCTGTCACTGGTTGCGGGCCTGCTGTCCTTTCAATTAGCAGGCAGCATGAGGTCTGTGTACTGCTCATGTTGGAAGCCACAGGTGTGGGTTTGTTCCACATTGCTGTTGTCATGATGGTTTCAGTCAGGTTTGTAGAACTCAAACCATCTGCCTTCTTCCCCACACCTCTTCTATCCAAAGGAAGATCACAAACAATTGAAATTTGTCCCCTAGATTTTCTCCAAGGAAATATAAAGCAGCAATTACAAGAAACAGAAGTAAAATATTTAAATAGATCTCTATTAAATGCATTCTTGGAATTTGGGTATTCTCTCCATTAAGGCACAGAGATAATTTAATTGTTTTTTAAAGTTTATTTATTTGTGTTACAAGTAGGCTTACATTGACACTGTAATGAAGTTACTGTGAAAATCCCCCAGGTGCCACACTCCAGCGCCTGTTCGGGTACACTGAGGGAGAATTTAGCATAGCCAATGCACCTAACCAGCATCTCTTTTGGAATGTGGGAGGAAACTGGAGCACCCGAGGGAAACCCACACAGACATGGAGAACATGCGAACTCCATGATGCGCGATTAAATCACTCGGGAGGCTAGATCGTACCCAGGAAATAAAGGCTTTTATTACTAACAAGAATGGAGCACACTATATACAATACAATCCCAGACTAAAGGGTCACCAGGCAGTGCAGTGACCTTTATACTCCAGGTAGGAGGAGCCAACTGGAGTGTACCACAGAACAATATCAACAGGTAGAACAGCCCAACCCTAACCCCAACAGTGACAACAGTAACATATCTACAAATACTCATAGTGCTGACCATCTTTGGTTCAGTAGTCATAGTGGTAACCAACTATGGTTCACCACATTCACCCCTCCTTTAAAACAAAGGCCGGCGGGGCAAAAAAAACAGAACAACTGTTCATATATTCACAAGTTCAGTCGTATTGGAGGACCGCACTGTCTCTGCGACCTCCTCAACACTGGCAGTAACACCGGTTCTGGAGACCATGGTGACCTTCTCTCCAAGGCGGTGTCCAGTGACTCCTCCAGTTCCTCATGGACGGGTGGACTACGAGGTGGCGACAATCTACTGGACTCGAGCACGCCTCGAGGTGGCGACAATCTCCTGGACTCAGGCAAGCTGTACACGGGAGTAAGAGGATTAAGTGGTGGTCCCGATACTGCCCGCGCCGTGTCAGGAGGGGAGATAAAGGTCAAGGGGTCCCTAACTAGGGGTGTGGGAGCGACTGGGGTTTCCAAGTCCCCTGCAGGCGCCAGATCTCTAATAGAGACCGTGTCCTCTCGCCCGTCAGGATATGCCACATAGGCATATTGAGGGTTGGCGTGGAGGAGATGGACCTGTTCAACCAAAGGGTCGGACTTGCGGGTCCTAACATGCCGCCGCAGGAGGACAGGTCCTGAGTACATCAACCAAGATGGTAATGAGGTCCCAGAGGAAGACTTCCTAGGGAAGGAAAACATCCTCTCATGTGGAGTAGCGTCGGTTGCCGTACACAGGAGGGACCGGATGGAATGGAGAGCATCAGAGAGTACCTCCTGCCAACGGGAGACTGGAAGACCTTTAGACCTCAACGCCAGTAAGACAGCCTTCCAGACTGTAGCATTTTCTCGTTCAACCTGTCCGTTACCCCTGGGGTTGTAACTCGTAGTTCTACTTGAGGCAATCCCTTTTGAGAGCAGGTATTGCCTCAAGTCGTCACTCATAAATGACGAGCCCCTATCACTGTGGATATAGCTGGGGTAACCGAACAGGGTGAAAAGATCCCGTAATGCTTTGATAACCGTGGCAGCGGTCATGTCTGAACAGGGAATGGCAAAAGGGAATCGTGAGTACTCGTCAATCACGTTGAGGAAGTACACGTTCCGATCTGTCGAAGGAAGGGGGCCCTTGAAGTCCACACTCAGTCTTTCAAAAGGGCGAGTGGCCTTAATGAGGTGTGCCCTGTCAGGTCGGTAGAAGTGCGGTTTGCATTCAGCACATACCTGGCAGCTTCAGGTTATGGACCTGACATCATCCACTGAGTAGGGTAGATTCCGGGCCTTTACGAAATGGAAGAGCCGCGTGATCCCCGGATGGCAGAGATCATTGTGGAGGGCCTGTAACCGATCCTCCTGCACACTTGCACATGTTCCACGCGACAGGGCGTCCGGGGGCTCATTGAGCTTCCCCTGACGGTACATGATATCATAGTTGTAGGTGGAGAGTTCGATTCTCCACCTCAAGATTTTATCATTTTTGATCTTACCCCGTAACGTGTTGTTGAACATGAACGCCACGGACCGCTGGTCCGTGAGCAGGGTGAATCGTTTTCCCGCCAAGTAATGGCGCCAATGCCGGACGGCCTCCACAATGGCCTGAGCCTCTTTATCCACCGCGGAGTGCCGAATTTCAGGGCCTTGGAGGGTGCGAGAGAAAAAGGCGACGGGCCTGCCCGCCTGGTTAAGTGTGGCGGCCAGGGCGAAATCAGATGCATCACTCTCCACCTGGAAGGGGATGGACTCATCGACAGCGTGCATCGTGGCTTTCGCGATGTCAGCTTTTATCCCTTCAAAGGCTAAGCGAGCCTCTGTTGCCAGGGGAAAAGAGGTAGACTTGATGAGCAGACGGGCTTTGTCCGCATAATTGGGAACTCACTGTGGATAGTATGAAAAGAAACCTAAGCATCTTCTCAGTACTTTGATACTAGTGGGCAGGGGAAGTTCAAGGAGGGGACGCATACGGTCTGGATCAGGGCCAAGGACCCCGTTTTCCACCACGTATCCGAGAATTGCTAGGCGGCGCTTGCTAAATACGCACTTCTCCCTGTTGTAGGTCAGATTCAGGCGAGACGCAGTGCGTAAAAATCTAAGGAGGTTGGCATCGTGGTCCTGCTGGTCATGGCCGCAGATAGTGACGTTATCCAGGTATGGGAAGGTAGCCCACAGCCCGTTCTGGTCCACCATTCGGTCCATTGCACGCTGGAAGACCGAGACCCCATTCGTGACGCCAAAGGGAACACTTAAAAAATGGTAAAGACGACCATCCGCCTCAAAGGCTGTATATTTTCGGTCCTCTGGGCGAATGGGGAGCTGGTGGTAAGCTGACTTCAAGTCAATGGTGGAGAACACCCGGTACTGTGCAATCTGGTTGACCATGTCAGATATGCGCGGGAGAGGATACGCATCCAGCTGCGTGTATCTATTAATGGTCTGACTATAGCCTATGACCATCCGGGGTTTGTCTCCTGTTTTAACCACCACGACTTGCGCTCTCCATGGACTAGTGCTAGGTTGAATGATCCCTTCCCTGAGGAGCCGCTGAACTTCAGATTGAATAAAGATCCGATCCTCAGCGCTGTAACGCCTGCTCTTGGTTGCGATGGGCTTGCAGCCTGGCACGAGATTCTCGAATAAAGATGGTGGGGTGATTCTGAGTGTCGAGAGGCTACACGTGGAGCGCACTGGGCAATTTGGAGGCTGCTGTGCTCCCACTGAAAGTGGAGGGAGTGGCCCATCGTACTGCAGGGTTACAGTCCTCAGGTGGACCATAAAGTCTAGTCCCAGGAGTATTGGAGCACAAAGGTGCGGTAACACGAGGAGCCTGAAGTTCTCATAAACTGTGCCCCGCACCGTTAGGTTGACCACGCAGCTCCCTAGCACAGCAACAGACCGGGACCTCGACGCCATCGAAATTGTCTGTCTGACAGTCCGTACCCGGAGACCGCACCGTTTCACGGTGTCAGGGTGAATGAAACTCTCCGTGCTCCCGCTGTCAAACAAACAATGAATTATGTGTCCATTTACCTCTATGCCCATCATGGACTTGTCGAGTCTGTGAGGCTTGGCCTGGTCCAGGATGATTGACGCCACCGTTGGGTCTTGAGTGCAACTGCAGGCAGCTGAGATGGTTGATGATGATGACCCCTGCTGGTCGTCTGCGGTCGGTGCTGACCAAAATGGCTGCGCCCATGGATCGCACGTGGTTGGTGGCGCTAAAAGTGGTGGCCCCTGCAGGTCGCACGTGTCTTGCGTCTTTGTTGTCAGGAATGGCGGCGCTCCGGAATCGCACGTGGTGGAAGACCTCGAAGAAGCTGGAGACAAGGAAACAGGCTCTGGAGAATCACACGCCGCGCTGCTATGCTTGGAGGGTGGTTTGGCCCTGCAGACTTTGGCATAATGCCCTTTCTTTCCACACGCGGAGCAAAATACCATTCTAGCTGGACATTGCTGTTGAGGGTGTTTCGCCAATCCACAGAAATAGTACCGCGGGCCTCCTGGAGCTGCTGCCGTCGTCAGGTCCGAGGTTGAAAGCACAATCGCGCAGTTTTTCGGAGCCGCTGGGTAAAGTTGAGTCGGTGGCTGTACTTGCCACGATTTTCCCACGTGGTCGGTGGGGTACATTTCTAGACTTCTGGAGGCCATTTCCATCGTGTCAGCCAATTCCACCGTCTTAGCGAGGTCTAAGTTACCTTGCTCTAGCAGCCGAAGGCGAATATACGATGAGCCGATTCCCGCCACGAACGCATCTCGGATCAAATCGTTCGTATACTGGGCCGCCGACACTGGCTTGCAGTTGCACGCTCTGGCTAGCTGCTGAAGTTCGCGCAGGTACTGTCCTGTCGTTTCGCCGGGCTGCCGCCGTCGAGTGGCTAGAAGGTGCCGAGCATGGATCTCGTTTGGCGGTTTGTTGTACAGTTTCTTAAGTAGTTCGATGGCCCCTTTGTAGTCTTGGGCATCGCGGATTGATGAGTTTACGGTGTCGCTTACCCTCGCGTGGAGGACCCGCAGTCTATCGGCGTCGTTTTGAATGGCTGTTGAGGCATCGATGTAGTCTTGAAAACACTTTAACCAATGGTCGAAAGTGTTCGACGCTCCTGCCGCACGTGGATCTAAAGTAAGCTGATCGGGTTTCAACATTTGCTCCATGGTTTTTTTTTTACCAAAATTTTGTTAGTAATAAAATTGATGCGCGATTAAATCACTCGGGAGGCTAGATCGTACCCGGGAAATAAAGGCTTTTATTACTAACAAGAATGGAGCACACTATATACAATCCAATCCCAGACTAAAGGGTCACCAGGCAGTGCAGTGACCTTTATACTCCTCCAGGTAGGCGGAGCCAACTGGAGTGTACCACAGAACAATATCAACAGGTAGAACAGCCCAACCCTAACCCCAACAGTGACAACAGTAACATATCTACAAATACCCATAGTGCTGACCATGTATGGTTCAGTACTCATAGTGGTAACCAACTATGGTTCACCACACTCCACACAGACAATGACCCAAGCTGGGAATCGAACCCAGGTCCCTGGTGCTGTGACCACTCTGCCACTGTGATTTGGTGGCTAGTGGGAGCTAAAAAGTCAGGAACCCATTGGTGTAAAATTAACCCAATGGAGGGGCAGTCATCCAGATGAATGCTATTTGCACCGCATGTATGCTCATTACAACAGCTGCCTGCTGACATCCTGTCAGGTGTGATCTTGGCACCACACCAATGGGAAATTATATTGTTCTAAAACCTGACTGCTTAGTGTGCAAAAGGCTTTGAGGGAAGTACAACAAAGCATTTCTGCCATAGTGCTATTCACAATGCATTGTTCATCACTCGGCTGAGGCAGGCCAGTTCCTGCATCCATCTCTATGATGCATTGGTTGTCATGGACAGAACTATGTTGCTAGACCCGTGGACCCTCCTGTGTCCCGGTCCCAGTTCAGTACAGTGTTTGGGGAGTACAGGGGTCTCCTTCCTCCCCAGTGCCCCACAGTCGTATCTATCTGGACAGCACTGATGCAGAATTTGTGCAGCCACTTGAATAGAGGTCTGAAGTTCGGTGGTGGGGGTTGAGAGCTCATGCTGGTAGGCAGAGGGGTAAGGAGATGGATGAAGAAAATGAACAATGGAAGGCAGAGGGAAGACTGAGGGGAAGGAAACTGGATCCCAACAAGATTGCATGAAGAGCTCTTAAACAAGGAGGTCCAAGGGATAGCACATTTGCTAGGAGAGATGCACCAAGACTCTATATCTGGTGGGTAGTGGTCCAATGGTTGCTGACTTCCTGCACAGCCTGGTGAAGTCAATGCGCTTGTGAGAGCAATATTTATGTGTTGAACTGGTCATAGAAATCATAGAAACCCTACAGTACAGAGAGAGGCCATTCGGCCCATCGAGTCTGCACCGACCACAATCCCACCCAGGCCCTACCCCCATATCCCTACATATTTTACCCTCTAATCCCTCTAATCTATGCATCCCAGGACACTAAGGGGCAATTTTAGCATGGCCAATCAACCTAACCCGCACATCTTTGGACTGTGGGAGGAAACCGGAGCACCCGGAGGAAACCCACGCAGACACAAGGAGAATGTGCAAACTCCACACAGACAGTGACCCGAGCCGGGAATCGAACCCAGGTCCCTGGAGCTGTGAAGCAGCAGTGCTAACCACTGTGCTACCGTGCTGCCCCGTGCTGGCCTGGTATTTAAATAAGGCACAGGAACCATTGAACCAGTTAGCTGAGGGCTCGGGGGGGCGGGGGGGGGGGTGAAGTAGCTGCCAGCCCACCAGGTGATTTCCTGGGGAACTCGCTTGTGTATAATTGAGATTCCCAGAGAAGGATCTGGTGTGGGATCCTCCCATTCTGGTTAGCCGCCTGTCACCGGTCTCAAAAGTGGAGAATTCTGCCCTTAAGCTACTTCTAAACTGGCAATCTCAAACAGACAGCAAACAAAGATGGCTAGTGTGACAGTGTACAGTGTGGATACTTAATGAGAAAATAAACAGTATTACTTTTGGCATAAACAAATCTATCACCATAATGAACACACAACAATATATCTTGAGAAAGCAACAGAGGGCACTTTGGGTGCATGGAAATGGAACTGCGGAAGTTTATTGCTCTGAGATTGTGTAATATAAACAGTAAGAAAGAGCCCAGAGAGAACATCCTTAGTATCCTTAAGGGGATTAATTAGTCTTGTGCTTTGCTTTAGCTCTGTGGAGGTACCGGCGTTGGACTGGGGTGGGCACAGTAAGAAGTCTCTCAACACCAGGTTAAAGTCCAACAGGTTTATTTGGAATCACAAGCTTTCAGAGCACTGCTTTCGCTCAATAATACCATGATTGGTCATTCCTGTACATACAGGTTGAAGTTTGTCTGTCTAGGGTCAGGGTGAGGACAAGAACAACAGGTGCCTCATACATAATTGATAGGTGAGCCATAGACCAAGAGGGTGAACGTGGATAGTTCAACTGGGCAACAGGGAGCAATGCCTTTGCTGAAATTGGTTCTCCAAAGACATAATCAGTATCAGATTAACTGCAATGGCATAGTGAGGCATCAGGAAGGGTGGTAGGTTATAAGAGAGAGGTGTTGGGGAGGAATCTACATGCATGCTTGAAACTGTTGGCAGCACTGCTGCAGAATCAGGAGCAATGTTCATGTACCAGATTCACATTCCAATATGCATACCTGTGAAATCATGCAATTACTTTAGATAGACAGTGCATCTTAATGCATGAAACCTGGTGTTCAGAGGTCCACAATCAGAAAATGGATTTGAATCTGACATTTGGCCTCTTATTTACATATGCCTATTTTACAAGTGTATCCTCGCCATCTATACTTCACCTTTTACTATAGGGCAGGCAGTACATTTCCGGCACAATGTGTATGATACACAGCCTAAAAAAAATAGCATTGCAATTGATTCGGTACCCTTGCTTAGAGTGGGAAAATTATATTATTTGCAATCATCAGCAAAGGGATAGAAAGCATTGTCGACAATGTAATCAAGCTGATGTTGGTGATAACTTGCTGTGCACTGCTTGAATGGTTCTGCAGGACCTCATTATAGCCTTCATTCAAATGTGAATAAAATAGCTGAATTCCAGAAGTGACTGCCCTTAACACCAAGGCAGCATTTGGCCAACTGTGGCATCAAAAGGGACTAGTAAAATCAAAGTCAATGAAAATTGTGGGGGGGAGGGGGAGGAATGCTCTTCACTGGTTTGGAGTGATGCCTAGCACAGATGAAAATGGTTGAGGTTATTGAAGGACAACTATCTTCATCCCAGGACATTGCTGCAGGAGTTTCTCATGGTGGTTTCCTAGGCTAAACTGTTTTCAGTGGCTTCATAGAACATAGAACATAGAACATTACAGCGCAGAACAGGCCCTTCGGCCCACGATGTTGCACCGACCAGTTAAAAAAAAAAAAACTGTGACCCTCCAACCTAAACCAATTTCTTTTCGTCCATGAACCTATCTACGGATCTCTTAAACGCCCCCAAACTAGGCGCATTTACTACTGATACTGGCAGGGCATTCCAATCCCTCACCACCCTCTGGGTAAAGAACCTACCCCTGACATCGGTTCTATAACTACCCCCCCTCAATTTAAAGCCATGCCCCCTCGTGCTGGATTTCTCCATCAGAGGAAAAAGGCTATCACTATCCACCCTATCTAAACCTCTAATCATCTTATATGTTTCAATAAGATCCCCTCTTAGCCGCCGCCTTTCCAGCGAAAACAATCCCAAATCCCTCAGCCTCTCCTCATAGGATCTCCCCTCCATACCAGGCAACATCCTGGTAAACCTCCTCTGCACCCTCTCCAAAGCCTCCACATCCTTCCTGTAATGTGGGGACCAGAACTGCACACAGTACTCCAAGTGCGGCCGCACCAGAGTTGTGTACAGTTGCAACATAACGCTACGACTCCTAAATTCAATCCCCCTACCAATAAACGCCAAGACACCATATGCCTTCTTAACAACCTTATCTACTTGATTCCCAACTTTCAGGGATCTATGCACACATACACCTAGATCCCTCTGCTCCTCCACACTATTCAAAGTCCTCCCGTTAGCCCTATACTCAACACATCTGTTATTCCTACCAAAGTGAATTACCTCACACTTCTCCGCATTAAACTCCATCCGCCACCTCTCGGCCCAACTTTGCAACCTGTCTAAGTCTTCCTGCAAACTACGACACCCTTCCTCACTGTCTACCACACCACCGACTTTGGTGTCATCAGCAAATTTGCTAATCCACCCAACTATACCCTCATCCAGATCATTAATAAATATTACAAACAGCAGTGGCCCCAAAACAGATCCCTGAGGTACACCACTTGTAACCGCACTCCATGATGAATATTTACTATCAACCACCACCCTCTGTTTCCTATCCGCTAGCCAATTCCTGATCCAATTTCCTAGATCACCCCCAATCCCATACATCTGCATTTTCTGCAGAAGCCTACCATGGTGAACCTTATCAAACGCCTTACTAAAATCCATATATACCACGTCCACTGCCTTGCCCCCATCCACCTCCTTGGTCACTTTCTCAAAAAACTCAATAAGGTTAGTAAGGCACGACCTACCTGCCACAAAACCATGCTGACTATCACCTATCAATTCATTACTCTCCAAATAACTATAAATCCTATCCCTTATAATTTTTTCCAACATCTTGCCGACAACAGAAGTGAGACTCACCGGTCTATAATTCCCGGGGAAGTCTCTGTTCCCCTTCTTAAACAATGGGACAACATTCGCTAACCTCCAATCTTCTGGTACTATACCAGAGGCCAACGACGACCTGAAGATCAGAGCCAGAGGCTCTGCAATCACTTCTCTTGCCTCCCAGAGAATCCTTGGATAAATCCCATCCGGACCAGGGGATTTATCTATTTTCAGACCCTCCAGAATATCCTGCACATCCTCCTTATCAACTGTAATACTGTCTATTCTACTCCCTTGCAACCCAGTGTCCTCCTCAGCTATATTCATGTCCCCTTGCGTGAACACCGAAGAGAAATATTGGTTCAATGCTTCACCAATCTCCTCCGGTTCCACACATAACTTCCCTCTGCCATCTATAACTGGCCCTAAACTTGCCCTAACCAACCTTCTGTTCTTGACATACCTATAGAACGCCTTAGGATTCTCTTTAACCCTATCCGCCAAAGTCTTCTCATGTCCCCTTTTAGCCCTTCTAAGCTCGCTCTTCAACTCCCTCTTAGCCAATCTAAAGCTTTCTAGTGCACTACCCGAGTGCTCACGTCTCATCCGAACATAAGCCTCCTTTTTCTTTTTAACCAACAAAGAAACTTTTTTGGTGCACCACGGTTCCCTAGCCCTACCAATTCCTCCTTGCCTGACAGGGACATACCTATCACAGACTCGCAGTAGCTGCTCCTTGAAAAAACTCCACATGTCGGACGTTCCCAGTCCCTGTAATCTCCTAGTCCAACCTATGTTTCCTAATTCTCTCCTAATAGCCTCATAATTACCCTTCCCCCAGCTAAAACCATTGGCCCGAGGTTCATGCCTATCCCTTTCCATCACTAAGGTGAACGTAACCGAATTGTGGTCACTATCACCAAAATGCACACCAACTTCCAAGTCTAGCACCTGGTCTGGCTCATTTCCCAGCACCAGATCCAATATAGCCTCACCTCTAGTTGGCCTGTCTACATACTGAGTCAAAAAACCTTCCTGCACGCTTTGAACAAAAACTGACCCCTCTAACGAGCTAGAGCTATAACAATTCCAGTCAATATTAGTCAAGTTAAAATCCCCCATAACAATTGCCCTATTACTTTCACTCCTAAGCAGGATTGACTCCGCAATCCTTTCCTCAACCTCTCTAGAACTTTTAGGAGGTCTATAAAAGACTCCCAACAGGGTGACCTCTCCTCTCCTATTTCTAATCTCCGCCCATACTACCTCAACAGATAAGTCCTCATCAAACCTCCTCTCTGACACTGTGATACAATCTCTGACCAATAATGCTACCCCTCCCCCTCTTCTACCTCCTTCCCTACTTCGACTAAAACATTTGAACCCCGGGACCTGCAGCATCCATTCCTGCCCCTGCTCTATCCATGTCTCTGAAATAGCCACAACATCGAAGTCCCAGGTACTGATCCACGCTGCAAGTTCACCCACTTTATTGCGAATACTCCTGGCATTGAAGTATACACATTTCAAACCCTGCTCCACCCCACCTCTGCAATGCCGTGCATTGCAGTCCCCATCCATGCATCCCTCACTTTCAGCCCCACTACTCAGGATCCCTCCCCCCCCCCGAATCAGTTTAAACCTCCCTGCATGGCCTTAGCAAATTTACCCCCCAGGATATTGGTCCCCTTCTGATTAAGGTGTAGACCATCCTTCTCATAGAGGTCACACCTTCCCCAGTACGAGCCCCAATTGCTTAAGTACCTGAACCCCTCCCTCCTGCACCATCCCCTCAGCCATGAATTCAAACCTTCCCTCTCCCTATTCCTCTCTAAACTATCCCGTGGTACAGGCAAGAGTCCAGAGATAACCACTCTGTCAGTCTTGGCCTTTAGTTTCCACCCCAACTCCATAAATCCCTGCCTAATATCCCCTTCCCCTATCCTCCCTATGTCGTGTGTCCCCACATGTACAATAACTTGTGGTTTATCTCCCTCCCCCCTAAGAGTCCTGAATACCCTGTCAGACACATCCCGGACCCCAGCCCCTGGTAGGCAACACACCAACCCTGAGTCCCTACCTTTAGTTCCGACCCTCCTATCTGTCTCCTTAATTGTGGAGTCCCCAATCACAAGGCCCAGTCTTTTACAGCCCCTAACCACCTGAGCTTTCTCACTCGGCTCACCCCCAGAGATCTGCTCTCTATGCTCAGTTGATTCCTCCTCAACTGTAGCCTCCAGCACCGAAAACCTATTATGGAGGGGAACCGCCCCAGGGGATTGTCTTCCCGATTGCTTCTTACCCCTCCTCCTGGCATTGACCCAAGCCTCATTTCTAGGAGTTACTATTTCTCTATAACTCCTATCAACTTCCACCTCCGCCTCCCGAATTATGCGGAGTTCCTCTACCTCCCCCTCCAGCTCCTTTACACGCTCCTCCAGAAGCTGCAATCTAATGCACATCTTACAACTAAAATCTCCTGAAACACTACTGGATTTCCTCACCACATACATCCCACAGGAGATGCAGCATACTGCCTGAACTGCCATCCCTGAAGCCATTACCAGCAAGAAAAAAAGAAAACAAAAAAACTTCCCCACACTTCCCCAACTGTCACTCTCCACTGCAGCCCGAGCAACACTCCCTCACTGAGACACCAACTGTCACACTCTACTGCAGCCCGAGCAGCACTCCCACACTGAGACACCAACTGTCACTCTCCACTGCAGCCCGAGCAACACTCCCTCACTGAGACACCAACTGTCACACTCTACTGCAGCCCGAGCAGCACTCCCTCACTGAGACACCAACTGTCACTCTCCACTGCAGCCCGAGCAGCACTCCCTCACTGAGACACCAACTGTCACTCTCCACTGCAGCCCGAGCAGCACTCCCTCACTGAGACACCAACTGTCACACTCTACAGAGGTGGATCAGAGTGGGGCTCTGTGTTCACCTTCTTTTCTGCCCAAAACCTTGTCTCCCTTGCCCCACATTAAATAAAGGCAGAAGCCACAAAATGCATAAATTGATCACTGCTTTTTCACTTGTAGAAACACGCCAGTATGAATAAATGCCATGCTGAAATCCAAGATTACCCCTTGTCAGAATGACGGTAAGGATGGTAAATATTGCAATGTGAATTTTGAGGCGAGCAAACATGGAACTTGCTGAAGAGCATCAAGATGAAGAAAAAATCAGCCGATGATATCACTGCAGCACAGACAGCTAGTAAAAACATTGCCTACCCATTCCTTACTTTAAAGATTCATGCAACACAATTAGGATTTGTTCCGAATGAGCCAGTGCAGGAGCAAATTCACCAATCAACAAGATGCATGCGTTGCCATTCAGTATATTCCACAGAGTCTCATTCAGTTTCAAAAACAAAAGTTAACTTCCTCTCTCAAAATCAAAAAAGTTATTGCCATAAATTCACTTGAGTGGAGTCCAGTGAGTCTAAGTCCAATATCAGTGGCTTTATCTGGCAGGATTCCATTTTTTGTTCTAGAACCTTTCAGAATGTCAGTCTTGAGAGTGATGATGGTTAGAACTGCCAGAATGTAGCCAGCTGCAGCCATTATACCAGAGCAGAAATGGTCCATTTAGAAAAACAGAATTTTAAACAAATGAATGGGCGGCAGGGTAGCACAGTGGTTAGCACTGCTGCCTCACAGCGCCAGGGACCCGGGTTCAATTCCCAGCTTGGGTCACTGTCTGTGCGGAGTCTCCACGTTCTCCCCGTGTCTGTGTGGGTTTCTTCCGGGTGCTCTGGTTTCCTCCCACAATCCAAAGATGTGCAGGTTAGGTGGATTGGCGATGGTAAATTAACTCGTGTCAGGGAGATTAGCAGGGTAAATGAGGGGTTAAGGGAATAGGGCCTGGGTGGGATGGTGGTCAGTGCAAACTTGATGGGCCGAATAGCCTCCTTCTGTACTGTAGATTCTATGAAGAGGGACAGATCTTTAAGATTTTCTTTCTTCATCTCTTGTCGGCATGGCAATTTAGATACACTTTTTCTTTACAAAATCATCAATAACATCATTGTGGGTAATATCTTTTAAAGATGTACTTTCAATTCTCAATATTCAGTGTTCCTTATTCGTACTTTACAAATAATTTTTAACTTTGTTCAGTACAGACAAAGAATATTTACTGGAAGCATTTGTGACAGGTATTGTTAAAATATTTTCAGAATGGTTTCTACATTTGGAAAGTTTTCTTGCAAACAACCATTATGTATAAGTCTGTACAAATCGGCTGGTGATTTTGAAGCACAAAGTTCATTAATATGGCATGGTGGCACAGTGGTTAGCACTGCTGCCTCACGGCACTAGGGACCCGGGTTCAATTCTGGCCTCAGGTCACTTTCCTCCTGTGTCTGTGTGGGTTTCCCCCGGGTCCAGTTTCCTCCCACAGTCCAAAGATGTGCGGGTTAGGTTGATTGGTCATGCTAAATTGACCCTAGTGTCAGGGGGATTAGCAGGGTAAATGAGGGTTACCGGAATAGGCCTGGGTGGGATGTGGTTGGTACAGACTCGATAGGTCAAATGGCCTCCTTATGTACTGTAGGGATTCTATGGCTATCAATAAAATTAATGAATTGTTTCACTTCACCTTCAAAAAGATGTGCGGGTTAGGTTGATTGGCCATGCTAAAATTGCCCCTTAGTGTCCTGGGATGCGTAGATTAGAAGGATTAGCGGGTAAAATATGTAGGGATATGGGGGTAGGGCCTGGGTGGGATTGTGGTTGGTGCAGACTGGATGGGCCGAATGGCCTCTTTCTGTACTGTAGGGATTCTATGATTTTCTATGATATCCACAGGATAGAATTCATTTAATTTCTTACTACAGTGACTTTTAACATTTTCATCCATGCTCTGTAATTGCACCAACATTGTGTCACAAATAACACTGACAGATGATCTTCTCTTTCCCTTTTAAATTATTTTATTGTCTCTAGTTTAATCAAAAAAATAACTTCCTGCATCTTGTACATTTTTCATCAGATATATCAGAGGAAGCAATAAGGAACAAAGAGACCTTGGCGTGTTTGTCCACAGATCTCTGAAGCCAGAAGGGCATGTTAGTAGGGTGGTGAAAAAAGTATATGGGACACTTGGAATTATGTAGAACTTTGGCGAGGCTACAGCTAGAGTACTGTGTGCTGTTCTGGTCGCCACAGGAGTGGGTACAGAGGAGATTCACCAGGATGCTGCCTAGGATGCAACATTTAAGTTATGAAGAGAAGTTGCATAAGCTTGGTTTGTTTT
The DNA here is from genome assembly GCF_964213995.1 of Mustelus asterias. NCBI lineage: Eukaryota > Metazoa > Chordata > Chondrichthyes > Carcharhiniformes > Triakidae > Mustelus > Mustelus asterias. Next base: position 46,210,019 of record NC_135825.1, on the reverse strand, counting down.
CATTGGAGCAGAGAAGACTGAGGGGTGACCTGATCGAGGTATACAAGATTGAGAGACATGGACAGAGTGGATAAGGAGCAGCTGTTCCCCTTTTTGAAGGGTCAGTCACAAGGGACATAGGTTCAAGGTGAGGAGCAGGAGGTTTGTGGGGGAATGTGAAGAAAAACTGTTTTACCCAGAGGGTGGTGACAGTCTGGAATGCCCTGCCTGGGAGGGTGGTAGATGCGGGTTGCCTCACATCCTTTAAAAAGTATCTGGAAGAGCACTTGGCACATCTTAAATTCAGGACTATGGGCCAAGTGCTGGCAGATGGGATTATTTTGCAGTGATTTGCTGACAGAATTCATTCTTTGAAGTAAAGAGTTCCACAAAAGAGTAAACACAGCAATATAGTACTTTTCAAAATTCTCTCCTAAGGATTTCACATGCAGTTTTCTGAATTTCATGCGGCTATGTCTAATAAGGTTTGCTTTGTATCAGCAAAGTTCATTTTCAAATTTTTTTGATTGTCAATGTTTTTCATTTGTCTGATCCAAGGGTGATTCCACCGATGCATGGAAACCAAAAAAAGGCATACAGGTTTTGAGCAAAGTCAAAAAAATGTATACCTCCCTCACAGGATTCAGCTGCAGCATTGCAGATTAAATCCAAGGAGTGACTGGAACAGGGGATGAATAATGCACAGGGGCTTGAATTGTTCAGTCTTGCTTGTAGACCTGAATATTTTCCGACTATATTTGTGGCATTATTGAAGCTTGGCCCACGACAATTTTTGACATCCAAACTTAAATTTCTAATTACTCAGAAGTGTAGCTGGGCAAAACAAAGTGCTCTACAAATTCACTATCGTTAGTCACATATCTTAAAATTAATGTTACTTGGTCCACATGACTCACACATGGTGTTGAATCAGCTATAATGGCATCCAAAAAGCTATAGCTTTTCCAATACTGATGCCAATGCACCTAGAAATGGAACTCCTCCTTCCCGCACTGTCTTTTTGCTCAGTTACGTCCTGCTGCCTCACTTTCATTTTTCTGTGTTTTTGGCTGCCACATTGATGGAGTCACTTCATATTGTTAAAGAAACCGATCTTGATTTTAGGCAGTTAATAAAGTGTCTGAAAGAGTAGGCGTTCACACAGTCAATCCCACACTTCTATCAGGTTCTAGCTCTGCAAAAATTGGATTCAGCTTTTAACTATGAAGCTGTGATTCTAATCATGGATTTCAAACAGCAATTGCTTCCCCCTGCCGCCCTCGCCTTGCTCGCTCGCTTGCCTGGTGTCCTCAAGACAACCTGCCCCCCCCACCCTGTGTCCTCGCTGTGGCCACTGCATCTCTCCTTCACCTCGGGGTCTTGTGCATCTGCTGCTGGCCTGGGTTATGTGTGCTCTGCTGCAGCCCTCGACTTCCTTGTCGTGGCCGGTTGCTGTACTTCTCCCTCACACACATGCATCTGCTGCCAACAGTTACTTACCTATCAACACTTTGGTTCTCATCCAATCAGAGTCTGATTTCACTTGCTGCTGATAGGCTGAATCAATAGCAAATGCAGGGAATAATCAGCCTCTGATTGGATGCCGTGCTAATCATCTGGTGATGATCACTCCAGCTGAGCTAACTCCGTGTTCCAGTACAGGGTCCAGCAGTACGACAGGGCAGCTGGCAGCAGGGACAGCTGGCAGCAGGGACAGCTGTTGTTGGGGATCTGTGCCTAGACATGGTGTGTTTCATTGTAAATCTGCCCCTGCTTCATCATGAGGTCTGAAGTGGGAATATTTGCTGATGATCACATCATGTTCAGCTCCATTTGTAACTCCTCACGGAATAAAATAGTCTATGCCTGCATCCGGTTTGGGCTAATAGGTGGTCAGTAGCAGTCATGCCTTGCAAATGCCAGGCGTCAACCAACTCCATCAAGAGAGAGGTAACCAGCCCCCTTTTACGTATTGCATGTCAAATGTCCAACTGTTAACATTCTCCAGGTTGTTATTGACTTGAAATTTAACTATACCAGCCACATAAATACTTTGGCTGGAACAGCAGGTCAGAGGCTGGTATTCTGCCAGGATTCACTCACATACTACCATCTACAAGGCAAAGTCAGGAACATGATGGAATGCTCTCCAGTTGCCCAGATATAAGGAATAGGAGCATGAGTGGGCCAATTTGCCCACCAATCCTATTTCAACATTCGATTAGATCATAGTTGTGATTGTGGCCTTAATTTTCCTGCCTGTACCCCATAATCTTTAACTCTTTTGAGAATTAAAAATCTATCCCTCTCAGCCCTCAATATATTCAATGTTCCAGCCTCCATTGTTCTCTGCAGGAGAAAATTACAAAGACTAAGAACTGTTGGAGAGAAGACATTCTTCCTTCTCTACGTCTTAAATGGGACACTCTTCAGTTTTAAATGATGGCCCCAAGTTCTAGATTCCTCCACAAAAGGAACCTCCCCCCCTGCCCCCCCAAGATCTATCCTGTCAAGTCTCCTCAGAATCTTATATTTCAATAAAATCACCTCTTCTGAGCTCCAATGAGTATAGGCACAACCTGCTCAACCTTTTTTATAAGACAAACCCTTCATTCCGGAGATAAATTTAGTGAATCTTCTCTGATATGCTTCCAATGTAAATATATCCCCTTCTTAAGTAAGGAGACCAAAACGGTTTTTCTGCTACAGTCCCATCAATGCCCTGTAGAGCTGTAGTATAACTTCCATACTTATACACTCCATCCCCCTTCCAATAAAGGCTAACATTCCATTTGCCTTCTTAATCAGTTGCTGTACGTACATGCTAACTTTTTCATGATTCATGTACAAGGACACCAAGATGCCTCTGAACATCAGCATTCTGCAGTATCTCTCCATTTTAATATTCTGTTTTTCTATTCCTGCCAAAGTGGACATGTTCATATTTTCAAAAATTATACTCCATCTGTCATTTTTTTTCCTCACTCACTTTACCTATATCACTTTGTGTGGTCTTGTATCCTTCACACATCTAGCTTTCCTACCTATCTTTGTATCATGAGCAAATGTAGCTATAATGTAGTTTGTCCCTTGATCCAAGTTATTAATACAATTTGTAATTAATTAAAGCCACAGTACTGTTCCCTGTGGCACGCCAATAGTTTCCTGTTATTTAGCCAATCCACTGTCCGTGCTAATATATCATCCCAACCCATGAGCTCTCACCTTGTGCAGTAACCTTTTATGTAGTGACCTTCTCAAATGCCTTTTGCAAATCTGAAAACATGACATCTACTGGTTTTTCTGCTTGTTACATTCCCAAAGAACTTTAATAAATTTGATAATCATAATTTCCCTTTCACAAAACCATGTTGACTCAGCCTGATTATTATTTGCTAAATCTCCTTTTTCTACCTCCTTAATAATGGCTAAGCACAGCTCCAACAACGTTCAAGAAGTTTGACATCATTCACTCCTTCACTGTCATTGGATCAAAATCCTGGAATTCTCTCCCTTAACAGCATAGTGCATGTACCTGCCCCACACATTCTGAAGCAGTTCAAGAAGGGAATAACCATCTTCTGAAGGGCAATTATGAATGGCGGCCTTACCACATCCCATTAATTTATTTTTGATAGATTCTCTTACGACTGCTTGTTTTTCTATGGTGACCACATTAAATTGGAATCAAATTCCATCTGACTGCAATCTGTAATCAATCAAAAAATTGGTGGTGTGGTAAATGGCAGGGAGGGAACCCTTGGATTACAGGATTGTATAAACGGGCTGGTCAGATGGGTAGAACAATGACTAATAGAATTTAGCCCTGAAAAGCATGAGTCCTCCCTTGGAGGACAAGAGGGGGGATTTAATAGTGGAAAACGAGGAAATGGCTGAGACTTTAAATAGGTTTTTGTGTCGGTCTTCACGGTGGAAGACACAAATAGTTTACCAAATGTTAACGATCAAGTGTTGGTAGGAGGAGAGGTACTCAATACAATTATTGTTACTAGAGAGGCAGTGCTTGGTAGACTAACGGGACTGAAGGTGGACAAGTCCCCGGGCCCGGATGGAATGCATCCCAGGGTACTGAAAGAAATGTCAGAGGTAATAGCGGATGCGTTGGTGGTTATTTATCAAAATTCACTGGACTCTGGAGTAGTGCCGGCTGATTGGAAAACGGCTACTGTTACGCCGCTGTTTAAAAAAGGAAGTAGACAAAAGGCGGGTAACTACAGGCCGGTTAGTTTAACGTCTGTAGTTGGGAAGATGCTGGAATCCATCATTAAAGAAGAAATAGCAGGCCATCTGGATAAGAATGGTTCGATCAAGCAGACGCAGCATGGATTCATGAGAGGAAAGTCGTGTTTGACGAACTTACTGGATTTTTATGAAGATGTGACTAGTGCAGTTGACGGAGGGGAACCGGTAGATGTGGTGCTTTTGGATTTCCAAAAGGCATTCGATAAGGTACCTCACAAAAGGTTGCTGCAGAAGATTGGGGCACACGGAGTTGGGGGTAGGGTGTTAGCGTGGATTGGGGATTGGCTATCCAACAGGAAGCAGAGAGTTGGAATAAATGGGTGCTTTTCTGGTTGGCAGATGGTGACTAGTGGAGTGCCGCAGGGATCGGTACTGGGGCCTCAACTGTTTACTATTTACATAGATGATCTGGAGGAGGGGACTGAGTGTAGGGTAACAAAGTTTGCTGACGACACAAAGATAAGTGGGAAAGTGAATTGCGTGGAGGAAGCGGAAGGTTGCAGAGAGATTTGAATAGGCTGAGTGAATGGGCGAGGATCTGGCAGATGGAGTATAACGTTGGCAAATGCGAGGTTCTTCACTTTGGAAGAAATAATAGCAAATTGGATTATTATTTAAATGGAAAAAAATTACAACATGCTACTGTGCAAAGGGACCTGGGGGTCCTTGTGCATGAGTCGCAAAAACTCAGTCTGCAAGTACAACAGGTGATCAAGAAGGCAAATGGGATGTTGGCATTTATCGCGAGGGGGATAGAGTATAAAAGCAGAGAAGTCTTGCTGCATCTGTACAAGGCATTGGTGAGGCCGCAGCTGGAATACTGTAGAAGTGGAGAGATTCTTTCCACTTAGAAAGGAAACCAGAACTAGAGGGCACAGCCTCAAAATAAAGGGGGGTCAGTTTAGGACAGAGTTGAGGAAGAACTTCTTCTCTCAGAGGGTAGTGAATCTCTGGAATTCTCTGCCCACTGAAGTGGTGGAGGCTACCTCGTTGAATATGTTTAAATCACGGATAGATGGATTTCTGATCGGTAGGGGAATTAAGGGTTAGGGGGAGCAGGCGGGTAAGTGGAACTGATTCACTTCAGATCAGCCATGATCTTATTGAATGGTGGGGCAGGCTCGAGGGGCTAGATGGCCTACTCCTGCTCCTATTTCTTATGTTCTTATGTTAAATGGGAGGACGAACAAGGCAAGGGAATACACAATGAATGGCAGGACGCCCAGGGAGTACAGAGGACTAGAGGGACCTTATGGTGCATGGCCAAAGATCCCTGAAGGCAGCAGGAAAGATAGATAAGGTTAAGAAGGCACATGGGAGACTTGCCTTTATTAGCCAAGTCATTGAATATAACAGCAAGGAGGTTATGAAGGAGCTATATAAAATGCTCATTAAGCCACAGCTGGAGTATTGTGTGCAGTTATAATCTTCATACTATAGAAAGGGTATGATTGCACTAGAGAGGGTGTAGAGGAAATACACCAGGATGCTTCATTTCAGCTATGAAGAGGGGCTGGTTAGGCTAGGGTTGTTTTCCTTAGAGCAGTGAAGGCTTGTGGGGAAGGGGCCTGATTGAGGTGTATAAGATTATGAGGGACATAGATAGGGTTGATAGGAAAAAACTTTTCCCATTAGTAGAGGGATCAATAACCAGAGGGCATAGATTTAAGGTAACGGCAGGAGATTTAGAGGGGATTTGAGGAAAAACCTTTATACCTAGAGGGTGGTAGGAATCCAGAACTCATTGTCTGAAAGGATGGTAGAGACAGGAACCCTCACAGCATTTAAGAAGTATTTAGATGAGCAGTTAAAATGCCATAGCATACAAAGCTACAGACCAAGTGCTGAAAAATTGGATTAGAATAGTTAAGTGCTTGATGGCAGACACGATGGGCTGAATGGCCTTTTTCTGTGCTGTAAAACTCTGAGATGCACAACAATAAAGAGGATTGTTTGCATGCAATAGAATGGAGGTTTACAAAACAAATGTAAAACATCAATGCAAGAAAGTGATTCTGCATTTATCAGATTTAAAATATTCTCCTGTTGTGAAATGAAATGCAAAATGGTTTGAGATGTAATTAGATTCTGCTGCATAATATATTTTCCGAAATGTATGTAATATACATGCAATCTGCTCTAATGAAATGAACCATTTCATTAGCCTTAACCATTTCATTTGTAGGTTCTGGAGAATAAGGTTGCACTATTGATTTTTTTTACAGGTGTGTCCAACTTGCAGATAGATAGGCATCACTGCCAATTCCAATTCTCTTTCCACACCTAGTCATGCGCTAAGGCAGACTGTTTCCAAGCTAGTAATTCCCAAAACAGGTCACTAGTTTGTCACCAGGGGTTTGTAGCTTGAGGGTTGCCACTCCACATCGAGCATGGCTGACCAGGTGTCTCTCCTGCTCTTACCGCTAGCCATTGGTGTATTTGGAAGGATTTACAGGTTGACACTCACCCTGTTTGACCGTGTTATGAACACACATTCCTTGGCCATCAGGTCCTGGGGTGGGACTCGAATTTGGAGCTTCTGGCTCAGAGGCAGGATCGCTACTGACTGCGCCATAAAACCTCCGGATAGGTATCATGCAGGATATATATTTAACTGTTTTAGATAATCAAATTTTGATTGTTGTCGCATTTCAATCTTGAATAATTAAAATTTGTTGTGACTGGCTTTCCTCTTTTTACAGCATCTATCAAGGAATTTAAAAATAAAATCTGAACAGTAAACGGTACATGAATGAAACACTGGACAGGGTCAGAGGCCAACATGGCTGCACACAGTCACTTAGCGCTCTCGGATGGATACTGCCTTGCAGAGCCACCCCAGCTTTATGGTATGTATAAATCCTTCACAGTTTGGCTCAATATTTATAATTGGAAGGTAAAAATGTCAGGTTTAGTAAGGGATATGTAAATTTCAGTTGTAATGCAATTCTTCTAAACATTTTGGGTGAAATTCTGACATGGGAATTCTTTGAGTGCTGTGCAGACACGAAGGCCGGGATTTTCAGGCTCTGCCGTGGCAGGGCCCCGACGGGGCTGCAGCGGCTCAGCCAAAATTCCATTGAATTTCAGTGGGACCGGAAGATCCCAGCAATGGACAGGCAGAAAAATCCAGCCCTAAGTCCCTTAAACAGTTGAGAGAAGGTTTGGTACATACCAAAGTGTGACACTAGGCCTAATAACAAGAAGCATCCTTTACTTCCACCTGAAGCAGGAGTTAAAACCTTTACATATGCAAATTCAGCTTCAGGACTCTGGGTTTGCCTGAGGTAGCCATCTTCATTGTCATAGAAAACATAGAAAAGAGGAGCAGGAGTAGGCCATTCGGCCCTTCGAACCTGCTCTGCCGTTCGTTATGGCTGAACATCTAACTCAGTAACCAGCTCTTGCTTTCCACACACCCCCCCCCTCCCCCCATACCCTTTGATTCTTTTTGCCCTCAGGGTTATATCTAACTCTTTCTTGAAAACATGGAATGCTTTGGCGTCAACTACTCTCATCACAAGTTGAACATCCTCCTCTCTGGAGATTGCCTGTCAACCAAGAGGGTAAATAACTCACCTGAATGTGGAGCCAGTAGGTGTGGGAGTGCTTCTCTCCACTTCACATTTAACTACTCTTCCAATTGGTGCTGCTCCTGATCCCAAACATATGTGAAACATTAATGCAAGAAAGCGATTCTGCACTGATTATTATCAGGTTTAAAATATTCTCCTGTTGTGAAATGAAATGCAAAATGGTTTGAGATGTAATTACCCACGAGACTGCATCCCCAACCCCCAACCACAATATCAGCCTGTGGTGAACCATCGTTGGTTCCCACTAGATAGTACTGAGCCAGGGTCTGGCCAGTACTACAAGTATGTATATATGTTGCTGTTGGGGTTAGGGATGGGTTGTTCTACTTGTTGCTGTTGGGGTTAGGGTTGGGCTGTTACACCTTGTATTATAGTTATTGTGGTACACCCAGTCGGGCTCCGCCTCCTGGGAGAGGTATAAAGGTCACTGCTCTGTCTGGGACACCTCAGTCTGGGATCGTGTATATAATTAGTAGCTTCATTGTAACAGCAAATAAAAGCCTTTATTTCCTGAGCATCTCAAGCCTCGTGTGTGATAACGCACATCAATTTTATTTGCTGTTAAGTAAACTCTCGTTGGAAGAAAAAAAAACGATACAGAAAGTATGGAGCAGATATTGAAACCTGAACGTCTTACACTGGATCCATGTGCGGCGGGCGCCTCTAACACCTTCGACCACTGGTTGAAATGTTTTGAGGACTACCTGGCAGCCTCCGCAGCGGTCCCCACAGACGGTGACAGACTCTGGGTCCTCCATGCGAGGGTAAGCGACACCGTCTACCTCGCGATCCGTGCGGCCACCGACTACACAAAGGCCTCGAGCTTCTTAAGAAGCGTTACATTAAACCGCCCAACGAAATGCATGCTCGATACCTCTTAGCCACTCGGCGACGGCAGTCCGGCGAAACGACGGAAGAATACGTGAACGAGCTCCTACAGCTAGCCAGGGGCTGTAACTGCAAAGCATTGTCGGCAGATCAGAATATGAACGATCTCGCTCGAGATGCGTTTGTGGCGGGAATCGGATCATCTTACATCCGACTCAGACTACTGGAGAAAGGTAATCTTGACCTCACTAAGGCAATAGAACAAGCGGATATGTTGGAGACGGCCTCCAAAAGCCTAGTATTGTATCCTGAAGACCACGTGGAGACAACGTGGCAGGAGCAGTCGCTGATCCCTCCTCGTCCCTCGGGTTCGAAAAGCTGCGTGATGGCGTGCCCACACTCGGGCCAGATGACGGCAGCAGCTCCGGGCGGCCTGCGGTATTACTTCTGTGGGGGAGCGAAGCATACTCAGCAACGGTGTCCCGCTAAAGCTGTGTTGTGCTCCGCCTGCGGTAAGAAGGGGCACTATTCGAAAGTGTGCCGATCGAAACCTGCTTCTCGGAACAGCAGTGCGGCCAGCGATTCCTCAGCGCCCGGTTCTTCGTCGTCGGCATCGTCAAGGGTTTCGTCCACGTGCGAGGCCAGGACGACGCCATTACGCTCGGAGATGTGTGACCACCAGGGGTCACTGAGTTTGGCGCCATCAACCACGTGCGACCTATGGGAGCGGCCATGTTGGTGGGCACAGACAGCGAACAACCAGCAGGGGTCATCCTCGTCAATCTCAGCTGCCTGCAGTGGCGCTCATGAACCAACGGTGGCGTCGATCATCCTGGACCAGGCCAAGCCTCATAGACTTGACAAGTCTATGATGGACATTCAGGTAAACGACCACTTGATTTATTGTCTGTTTGACAGTGGGAGCACTGAGAGTTTTATCCACCCAGACGCTGTGAAGCGGTGTGGACTCCGGATTCAACTTGTCAAACAGACAATTTCTATGGCATCGAGGTCCCGGTCTGTCACCGTGCTAGGGAGTTGCGTGGTAACTTTAACGGTGCAAGGCACGGTTTACGAGCGTTTCAAGCTCCTGGTGTTGCCGCACCTTTGCGCGCCAATACTTCTCGGACTAAACTTCATGGTCCACTTGAGGAGTGTAACCCTACAGTACGGTGGGCCACTCCCGTCGCTTTCAGTGGGAGAACAGCAGCCTCCAAATTGCCCAACGCGCCCCGCCTGTAGCCTCTCGACGTTGAAGATTACCACACCCTCCCTGTTCCAGAACCTTGTAAGAAGTCTCACAACACCAGGTTAAAGTCCAACAGGTTTATTTGGTAGCAAATACCATAAGCTTTCGGAGCAGAGCTCCTTCATCAGATGGAGTGGATATCTGTTCTCAAACAGGGCACAGACACAGAAATCAAATTACAGAATACTGATTAGAATGCAAATCTCTACAGCCAGCCAGGTCTTAAATGTACAGACAATGTGGGTGGAGGGAGCATTCAACACAGGTTAAAGAGATGTGTATTGTCTCCAGACAGAACAGCTTAGCTGGCTGTAGAGGTTTGCATTCTAATCAGTATTCTGTAATTTGATTTCTGTGTCTGTGCCCTGTTTGAGAACAGATATCCACTCCATCTGACGAAGGAGCTCTGCTCCGAAGCTTATGGTATTTGCTACCAAATAAACCTGTTGGACTTTAACCTGGTGTTGTGAGACTTCTTACTGTGCTTACCCCAGTCCAACGCCGGCATCTCCACATCCAGAATCTTGTGCCAGGCTGCAAGCCCATTGCGACTAAGAGTAGGCGTTACAGCGCTGAGGATCGGATCTTCATTCGATCTGAAGTTCAGCGGCTCCTCAAGGAAAGGATCATACAACCTAGCGCTAGCCCGTGGAGAGCGCAGGTCGTGGTGGTCAAGAGTGGGAACAAACCCCGGATGGTCATTGACTATAGTCAGACCATTAATAGATACACGCAGCTGGATGCATATCCCCTCCCGCGCATATCTGATATGGTCAATCAGATTGCGCAGTACCGGGTGTTCTCCACCATAGACCTCAAGTCTGCCTACCACCAACTCCCCATTCGCCCAGAGGACCGACAATACACGGCTTTTGAGGCGGATGGTCGCTTGTATCACTTTCTCAAGGTTCCCTTTGGTGTCACCAATGGGGTCTCGGTCTTCCAGCGTGCTATGGACCGAATGGTGGACCAGAACGGGCTGCGGGCTACCTTCCCGTACCTGGATAACGTCACCATCTGCGGCCATGACCAGCAGGACCACGACACAAATCTCCTGAATTTCCTATGCACTGCATCTCGCCTGAACCTGACCTACAACAGGGAGAAGTGTGTATTTCGTACGCGCCGTTTAGCCATCCTCGGATGCGTGGTGGAAAATGGGGTCATTGGCCCTGATCCAGACCGTATGCGTCCCCTCTTTGAACTTCCCCTGCCCACTCGTGCAAAAGCACTGAGAAGATGCTTAGGCTTCTTCTCTTATTATGCACAGTGGGTTCCCAATTACGCGGACAAAGCCCGTCCGCTCATTAAGTCCACTTCTTTTCCCCTAATACCAGAGGCTCGATTGGCCTTTGATAAACTAAAAGCCGACATCGCGAAAGCTACGATGCACGCTGTTGATGAGTCCATCCCCTTTCAGGTGGAGAGTGATGCATCTGATTTCGCCCTGGCCGCCACACTTAACCAGGCGGGCAGGCCCGTCGCCTTTTTTTCCCGCACCCTCCAAGGCCCCGAAATTCGGCATTCAGTGGTGGAAAAGGAGGCCCAGGCCTTTGTGGAGGCCGTCAGGCACTGGCGCCATTACTTGGCGGGAAAACGGTTCACCCTGATCACGGACCAGCGGTCCGTGGTGTTCATGTTTAATAACACGCTGAGGGGCAAGATCAAGAACGACAAGATCTTGCGGTGGAGAATTGAACTCTCCACCTATAACTATGACATCATGTATCGTCCAGGGAAACTCAATGAGCCCTCGGATGCCCTGTCGCGTGGAACATGCGCCAGTATACAGGAGGACCGTTTGCAGGCTCTCCATAATGACCTATGCCATCCTGGGGTCACTCGGCTCTACTACTTTATAAAAGCCCACAATCTGCCCTACTCGGTGGAGGATGTCAGGTCCATAACAAGAAGCTGTCGGGTATGCGCGGAATGCAAACTGCACTTTTACCGACCTGACCGGGCACAACTAGTCAAGGCCACTCGTCCCTTCGAAAGACTGAGTGTCGACTTTAAGGGCCCCCTTCCCTCAACAGATCGGAATGTGTACTTCCTCAACATCATTGATGAGTACTCGAGATTCCCTTTTGTTATTCCCTGCTCTGATACATCCGCTGCCATGGTTATCAAGGCATTCCGTGATCTTTTCACCCTGTTCGGGTACGCCAGCTACATTCACAGCGACAGGGGCTCGTCGTTCATGAGCGATGACTTGAGGCAATACCTGCTCTCATACGGGATTGCCTCTAGTAGAACCACGAGCTACAACCCTAGGGGTAATGGACAGGTGGAACGTGAGAATGCTACAGTCTGGAAGGCTCTCTTACTGGCGTTGAAGTCAAAAAGCCTTCCAGTCTCCCGTTGGCAAGAGGTGTTCCCTGATGCGCTCCACTCCATACGCTCACTCCTGTGTACGGCAACCAATGCTACTCCCCATGAGAGGCTGTTTTCATTCCCTGGGACCTCATTACCGTCTTGGTTGACGTACTCAGGACCTGTCCTCCTGCGGCGACATGTTAGGGCCCGCAAGTCCGACCCATCGGTCGAACAGGTCCATCTCCTCCACGCCAACCCTCAGTATGCCTATGTGGCATACCCTGACGGGCGAGAGGACACGGTCTCGATCTGAGACCTGGCGCCAGCAGGGGACGTAGAAACCCCTGTCGCTCCCATACCCCCTGTTACAAACCCCATAACTATTGTTTCCCCTCCAGACACGGCGCGGGCAGCATCGGGACCATTACTTAACCTTTTACTCCCGTGTACAGCTTGCCTGAGTCCAGAGGATGGTCGCCACTTCAGGGCGTGTCGGAACTACTCAATGGATTACCATCACCTCGGGGTCAACCGGCCCGTGAGACTGTGGAGGAACAGTCGGACATCGCCTTGGGGAGAACGCCACCACGAGTGCCTACTCCGGTGTCATCGCCGGTATTGAGGAGGTCACAACGACGGTGCGGTCCCCCTGACCGTCTGAACTTATAGACTGATGACAAATTATTCTGTTTTTTTGTACCCCGCCGGCCTTTGTCTTCAAAGGAGGGGTGAATGTGGTGAACCATCGTTGGTTCCCACTAGATAGTACTGAGCCAGGGTCTGGCCAGTACTACAAGTATGTATATATGTTGCTGTTGGGGTTAGGGATGGGTTGTTCTACTTGTTGCTGTTGGGGTTAGGGTTGGGCTGTTACACCTTGTATTATAGTTATTGTGGTACATCCCAGTCGGGCTCCGCCTCCTGGGAGATGTATAAAAGTCACTGCTCTGTCTGGGACCCCTCAGTCTGGGATCGTGTATATAATTAGTAGCTTTGTTGTAACAGCAAATAAAAGCCTTTATTTCCTGAGCATCTCAAGCCTCGTGTGTGATAACGCGCATCACAGCCCAAGCTCCCAAGTTGACTGCTACCTTTGAGCAATACAGCTCTAGAGATCAGTCTTCATTCTGAATCCTGCACTTCCAGGCACTCCGATTTCAACCTCCGACAGCCACAAAAACACCATCTCCCTTCCTAATTATGACTCTTTGAACCTGCAACTTCGGTACCCCGATCTAATCCTGATCTCTAGCCCAGCCTGATCTGTGGCCCCATATCTCCTTCCCACATTGTTGGACCCCCTCCATTTCAACTCAACCCTATTTTACTCGAGGGCCTCATTTTTCTGACCATTGTTCTATCCTGTGCTGGTCGGATGTTGTGCCACACTGACTCCATTGCAATGAAGCCCACGATACGACATCAGCAATAACTCAGACTTTGCAATTTGGGTGTATTGATCATTTCTGATATTCCACACCTGCCTGCATTTTTGGTCTATAACTAATAAAGTTGCCAAAAAAAACTATAGGGGGGTATTCTCCGAGCCCACTAGCCCCCAACAGGAATTTAGTTGTCCCAAAGAATTGGGCATTGACATAAAAACGCGTTTGGCACCAGTCACCAAACCTGACAAGATGCACCCGCCACATTGGCCCCGATCAGGTTCCCGACACAGTGGGCAGGAATCCAATAATTATTCAAAAGGCCTGTTTCAAATGTAACTAGCGGGCTTGAACCCCGAATCAAATCCCTCCTGCCATTCACCCCCTCCTCCATGGGATCTGCACTAGACGGGTTTTGGTGGTGGACCTGGTGCTGTGGATCTCAAGGTGGGGGGAGGGGGGCGGTCAAGGAAGTAAGTACTGTGGCCTGTGCTGCTGCCAGACTGCAGAGGGAGTGTCCCCCAAGTGGCCTGAGGGTTGGGTGGGTTTGGGTTCGGGGCAAGGGATTGACCTCAGCACTGTCCCCCAGGATAAGATTCTAGTGGCAAGACTGCCCCTTCCAGCCCTGGGAAACATGAAGATCACTCTTGCCATGGTGATTTCACGGTGATCAAAATCTTCATTCTGGACTGTGAAAACTTTAAAGTCAGCTGGTTACTTTAATATCCATGCCCCTTTTACACCTGGCAGGTTTTCAAATCCCAGCAATACTCCATTCAGCAAATGGAGCTTCTCTCTAAGAAGCTGCAGGTGTGAGAAGACACCTTTCAAGTCCTCTGATTGACAGAAGTCAGCCACTTTCACTGTGTAGTCGGGGTGGGAATTCCCTTCTCCACAGCTGCTCATTTAGCCCCATTATTTTAACACATCACATATTTCAAGTCTCTGAACCTCCACAGAAAGCTCAAAGCCTTTGAAATCCCTTCAAACCCTTTGAAAGTATTTGTTTCCATTAAGTTTCAGTTCAGTCCGTTTAACTCACCTTTGATTGACAGCTTAATGGTTTTTAGACAGCATGTAGTCAGCATGGGTCCTGAGGGAGGATCATGATGGGGGAGTTATGAGGGGAGTGCCTCTTTTGTGGTGAGGGGTGGGATACAGGCCTCTGGCAGTGGGGGAGGAGGGATCAGGTCACCCTCATGCCTGCATGGTGTGGGGGGGGGGTAACTATTATTTCCATGTTGGGAGGAGGATACCCCTCTGTGATGGGGTCATTGGTGGTACTTCCCTGGTCAGTTGGTGGGATGGGGGTCACCATTTCTGTTGTTGGGTGGGATGGGGGGTACTGTCTGTCAGAACGGGGACGCCCTGATCTCTGAACAGCCAGGCTGAGGGGATATTCCCTGTAATGCATAAATTTGCATCACTCACATGGGAGAATCCTTCCTCACAGCAATTGCCAATGCCAGCGGGAAACATTTCAGTTTTCCCACTGGTGCGAGCACTGAGAGGCGATTTGGGAGAATTGCAGCCTACATCTTTTTTATCTATCTTCTCATTGTTTAAAAGAAAATGAAAATCGTTTTTGGTGAATGTTCTGTCAGTCACATGATACATATCTCTCGCTGCATGAAGAATATGGTGGTAGGTATTCTCAAACTGGGTTTGTAAATTGAATTATTTTAGGCCGCTTCAGGATTAAAAGTCAACCACATGGTGTAGATTGGAATTATGTGTAGATCAGAACTGGGTGGAATGACAAACTCTTCTCCCTTAAGGATATCAATGAAATAAAAATTTTCAAAACCAAATTTTTTCAAGACTCATTTCTAAATGACAAATTTATTGAACTCAGTTTCAGAACTTGTCGTGGTGGGCTTTATCTCACAGAGACTGGGATGCAAGTCTATTTGGCATTTTCCAAAACACGAAAGGAATGCTTAGCAAGCATAGAAGATTGGCTAATTAGCAGGGTACAGAGAGTCAGGATAAATGGATTAATTTCAGGTTGGCAACTGTAACTAGTGGGTGCCGTGGGGAGCATGCTTGGACCTCAACCATTTACAATCTGGATTAATGACTTGAATGATGGGGCCAATAGTATTGTAGCCAAATTTGCAGATGATACAAAGATAGGGAGGAAAGCATGTTTGAGGAGGATGGAAAGGACTTGATTTCCATTTTAGAGATGGATAGCTTGAGTTGGCAAAAGGTGGCACAATTTCTGTTCCATAGTGGTGGGTACACAATATTGTCAGGTCCACCACCCCTAAAAACAGATTGGAGGTGGCTAGAGAAGCTACTGCGTGCTGAGACAGACTGGTTAAAACGATTCTCTGAGACTTTGTCTGGCAAAGATCAGAGAAAGTTACAGCACAGCAACAGACCCCTTGGCCCTCCAAGCCTGCATCGACCATGCTGCCTGACTTAACTAAAACCCCCTACCCTTCCGGGGGCCTTATCCCACTATTCCCATCCTATTCATGTATTTGTCAAGACGCCCCTTAAAAGTCACTATCGTATCCGCCTCCACTACCTCCCCCGACATCGAGTTCCAGGCACCCACCACCCTCTGTGTAAAAACAAAACTTGCCTTGTACATCTCCTTTAAACCTTGCCCCTTGCACCTTAAACCTATGCCCCCTAGTAATTGACTCTTCAACCCTGGGGAAAAGGTTTCTGACTATTCACTCTGTCCATGCCCCTCATAATCTTGTAGACTTCTATCAGGTCACTCCTCAACCTCCGTCGTTCCAGTGAGAACAAACCAAGTTTCTCCAACCTCTCCTCATAGCTAATGCCCTCCATACCAGACAACACCTTGGTAAATCTTTTCAGTACCCTCTCCAAAGCCTCCACACCCTTCTGGTAATGTGGTGACCAGAATTGAACACTATATTCCAAGTGCAGCCTAACTAAGGTTCTATAAAGCTGCAACATGACTTGCCAATTTTTAAACTCAATGCCCCAGCTGATGAAGGTAAGCATGCCATATGCCTTCTTGACTACCTTCTCCACCTGCGTTGCCACTTTCAGTGACCTGTGTACCGGTACACCCAGATCTCTCTGCCTATCAATACTCTTAAGGATTCTGCCATTTACTGTATATTTCCTATCTGTATTAGACCTTCCAAAATGCATTACCTCATATTTGTCTAGATTAAACTCCATCTGCCATCTCTCCACCCAAGTCTCCAACCGATCTATATCCTGCTGTTTCTCTGATGATCCCCATCGCTATCCACAATTCCACCAACCTTTGTGTCGTCCGCGAACTTACTAATCAAACCAGTTACATTTTCTTCCAAATCATTTATATATATTACAAACAGTAAAGGTCCCAGCACTGATCCCTGAGGAACGCCACTTGTCACAGCTCTCCATTCAGAAACGCACCCTTCCACTGCTACCCTCTGTCTTCAATGATGAGCCGGTTCTGTACCCACCTTGCCAACTCACCTCTGATCCCGTGCAACTTCACCTTCTGCACTAGTCTGCCATGAGGGCCTTACTGAAGTCCTTATGGACAACTTCCACTGCCGTACCCTCATCAATCATCTTCGTCACTTCCTCGAAAAACTCAATTGAGTTAGTGAGACACAACCTCCCATTCACAAAACCATGTTGCCTCTCGCTAATACATCCACTTATTTCCAAGTGGGAGTAAATCCTGTCTCGAAAAATCCTCTCCAATAATTTCCCTGTCATTGATGTAAGGCTCAGGGGCCTGTAATTACCTGGATTATCCTTGCTACCCTTAGGAACAACACTGGCTATTCTCCAATCCTCTGGGACCTGTAGCCAGTGAGGATACAAAGATTTCTCTCAAGGCCCCAGCAATTTCCTCCCTTGCCTCTCTCAGTATTCTGGGGTTTATCCCATCAGGCCCTGGGGACTTGTCTACCTTAATGTTTCTCAAGAACCTCAATACCTCCTCCTTTTTGATCTCACCATGACTCAAACTATCTACACACCCTTCCCCAGATCCATCATCCACCAAGTCCTTTTCTTTGGTGAATACTGATGCAAATTACTCATTTAATACCTCGCCCATTTCCTCTGGCTCCACGCATAGATTCCCTCCCTTGTCCTTGAGTGGGCCAACCGTCTCCCTGGCTACCCTCTTGCCCTTTGTATATGTATAAAAAGCCTTGGGATTTTCCTTAATCCTGCTGGCCAATGACTTTTCGTGACTCCTTTTAGCCCTCCTTACTCCGTGCCTAAGCTTCTTTCTACTTTCCTTGGATTCCACACTTGCTTTGTGTGTTCCCAGCCTTGACAAATGCTTCCTTTTTTTCTTTGACTCGGCTCACAATATCTCTTGTTCCCAAAACTTGCCTTACTTATCCTTCATCCTTACAGGAATGTGCCAGTCTTGAATTCCTATCAACTTACACTTGAAAGCTTTCCACATGCCAGATGTTGATTTACCCTCAAACATCTGTCCCCAATCTACATTCTTCAGTTCCTGCCTAATAGTGTTGTAATTAGCCTTCCCCCAATTTAGCATCTTCATTTGAGGACAACACTTATCTTTATCCATTAGTACCTTGAAGCTTACTGAATTGTGGTATTCCCGAACTGCTCCCCTACTGAAATGTCGACCAGCTGGCCAGGGTCATTCCCCAATACCAGGCCCAGCCCTTTCCTAGTTGGACTATCTACATACTGTTTCAAGAAGCCCTCCTGGATGCTCCTTACAAACTCTAGCCCATCCACGGCCCTAGCACTAAGTGAGTCCCAGTCAGTATAGGGGAAGTTAAAATCTCCCACCACAACAACTCTGTTACTTTTACACCTTGCCAAAATCTGCCTAAATATCTGTTCCTCTATCTCCTGCTGGCTGTTGGGCGGCCTATAGTAAATCCCGAACATTGTGATGACATCCTTCCTATTCCTGAGCTCTACCCATATTGCCTCACTGTATGAGCCCTCTGAGGTGTCCTCCCGCAGTACAACTGTGATATTCTCCTTAGCCAGCAGAGCAATTCCTCCACCCCTTTTACATCCCCCTCTATCCCACCTGGAACATCTTCCAATCCTGTCCTTCCCTTAACCAAGCCTCTGTAATGGCAACAACATCATAGTTCCAAGTACTAATCCATCTGCCTTACCTGTTATACTTCTTGCATTGAAACAAATGCACTTCAGACCACCAGACCCTCTTTGATCAGCAACTACACCCTGCCTGCTCTTTCTCTGAGTCTTACTGGCCCTACTCTCTGATTCCCTTCAGTTAATTCACCTTTGCTTTGGTTCCCACCTCCCTGGCTAAACTAGTTTAAATCCTCCTAGTGTGACACTACCACTTACCCCTCACATCTTCCTATGCCCATCCGTGCCAACCCATGTCCCACCCACCCCCAATAGCCCCTCATACTTATCTATGCCCTGATTAAACCCATAGCCTTTTCCCCAGTGCTAACATTGTGCCAACTCATCCAATTTCTCTTTTTAACCCTCATTCCAACTTAATGTCAATTCATGTCCCCAACCATCACTCTTTGCCCTTGCACCTTCCATTCCAACTCATCTAGTTTCCACCATGCAAGCCTAAGGAAGCATATTGAGATGAAATGAAATAAAGTTCCAAGTATCTATTGCACACTTCACTATATGAAAAGACACTCTTATTCATGAAAGTTCATTCAATACATTTAAATCCCCTCAAGTACATAATCTCATATAAAAATCAAACATTTGTATTCATAACCCTACAACATAGACAGCTAATCCTTTAATAGCCTCTTGAAGCTGTCAATCAAACTCTGAATTTACAGACCCCCACTGTGATAATGACAAGCTGTTGAAGCAGTCAAACTCTATTAATCTATAAGGACATCGGGCTATGTCAACAAATATCTACTGAAACTGCTAGAACATATATTTTCCATGATAAGACCATAAGACCACAAGACATAGGAGCAGAATTAGGCCACTTGGCCCATCGAATCTGCTCCGCCATTCAATCATGGCTGATATTTTTCTCATCCCCATTCTCCTGTCTTTTCCCCATAACCCCTGATCCCCTTATTAATCAATCTCTGCCTCAAACACACTCAATGACCAGGCCTCCACAGCCTTCTGCGGCAAAGAGTTCCATAGATTCACCACTCTCTGGCTGAAGAAATTCCTCCTCATCTCTGTTTTAAAGGATCTTCCCTTTAGCCTGAGGTTGTGCCCTCTGGTGCTAGTTTTTCCTACTAGTGGAAACATCCTCTCCACATCCACTCTATCCAGGTCTTGCAATATCCTGTAAGTTTCAATAAGACGCCCCCTCATCCTTCTAAACTCCAACGAGTACAGACCCAGCGTCCTCAACCGTTCCTCATACAAGCTCTTCATTCCAGGGATCATTCTTGTGAACCTCCACTGGACCCTTTCCAAGGCCAGCACATCCTTTCTTAGTTATGCGGCCCACTGCTCACACTACTCCAAATGGGGTCTGACCAGAGCCTTATACAGCCTCAGAGGTACATCCCTATCCTTGTATTCTAGCCCTCTCGACATGAATGCTAACATTGCATTTGCCTTCCTTACTGCTGACTGAACCGGCACATTAACCTTAACAGAATCTTGAACAATGACTCCCAAGTCCCTTTGTGTATCTGATTTCCTAAGCATTTTCCCATTTAGAAAATAGTCTATGCCTCCATTCCTCCTTCCAAAGTGCATAACCTCACACTTTTCCACATTATAATCCATTTGCTACTTCTTTGCCCACTCTCCTAACCTGTCCAAGTCCTTCTGCAGCCCCCTTGCTTCCTCAATACTACCTGTCCCTCTACATATCTTTGTATCATCTGCAAACTTAGCAACAGTGCCTTCAGTTCCTTCCTCCAAATGATCACAGGTATAGGTAGACAGTCATTTTCAAAATGTCAAGGACAGGGATTTAAATAACTTGGCAGCTTACAGTTCTACTTACCGTAGCTGCCCTTTATGAGCAGTTACATCTACACAATTAAGTAATGGAATGCACACTGTGGATTGAGGTCATTCTGGAGCAAAAATTAGATCTGCTTGTCCCTTGCACTGATTTAAATGACCTGGTCAATTGATTATTCACACCAATGCACTTCATACCCCACTCTCTTTCCTCTACTGGCAAAAATTGGATCTGCTGGAAATTAAGGCAGGACTTCTGGATCTGAGTCTCATTTCTATTTCTGGAGTTTCCATGAAGCCATGTGGGTATGAGATTGTTCATATTGGGAAGAATAGAACAGCAGAATATAAAACTCATCTCCAAATTCTGTGGCTTGGGGCTCAGCTCCTCCCTCTGCGACTGAGTCCTAGATTTCCTAACCCACAGACGGCAATCAGTAAGGATAGGCAACAACACCTCCTCCATGATCATCCTCAACACCAATGCCCCACAAGTCTGTGTCGTCAGCCCCTTACTATACTCATTCTACACCTATGACTGTGCGGCCAAATTCCCCTCGAACTCGATTTTCAAATTTGCTGATGACACTGCCGTAGTGGGTCGGATCTCAAACAATTATGAGATGGAAAGAGATAGAGAATCTGGTGAACTGGTGCAACAACAATAATCTTTCCCTCAATGACAACAAAACAAAAGAAATAGTCATCAGGAAGGGTAGTGGAGGAAATGCCCCTGTCTACATGGATAAAGTGGAAATGGTCAAGAGCTTCAGGTTTCTAGGTCTCCAGATCACCAACAACCTGTCCTAGTCCCTTCATGCTGACGCTTTAATTAAGAGAGCCCACCAACGCCTCTACTTTCGCAGGAGGCTAAGGAAATTTGGAATGTCCGCTATGACTCTCACGAACTTTTACAGATGCACCGTAGACAGCATTCTTTCTGGTTGTATCACAGCTTGGTATGGCTCCTGCTCTGCCCAAGACTACAAGAAACTACAAAGGGTTGTGAACGAAGCTCAGTCCATCACGCAAACCAGCCTCCCATCCATGGACTCTGTCTACACTTCTCGCTGCCTCGGAAAAGCAGGCAGCATAATCAAGGACCCCATGCACTCTGGACATACCCTCTTCCACCTTCTTCCATCGGCAAAGAGATACAAAAGTCTGAGAACAGCTTCTTCCCTGTTGCCATCAGACTTTTGAATGGACCTATCTCGTATTAAGGTGATCTTTCTCTGCACCCTAGCTATGACTGTAACACTACATTCTGCACCCTCTCCTTTCCTTCTCTATGTACGGTATGCTTTCTCTGTATGGCGCACAAGAAACAATACTTTTCACAGTGTACAAATACATTTGACAAATCAAATCAAAAATGAAGAAACACTGCAGAATGCTACAGTACAGAGGGATGTGACTGTACAGAGGGATGTGACTGTACAGAGGGATGTGACTGTTCTAGTACATGAACCAAAAATGTTAGTATGCTGTTAGAAATTAATTTTATACTCCATGCCCCTTTATTGAAAGGGGCATGGAATATAAAAGGGATGTCTTGCTACGACTGCCAGGACATTGGTGAGACCACACCTAGAGGACTGTCTACAGTTGTGGTCTTCTTACTGAAGGAGGGATATACTTGCATTGGAGGCAGTTCAGAGGAGGTTCATGGGTTGATTCCTGGTATGAAGTTTCTGTCTTATGAGGAAAGATTGAGCAGTTTGGACCAATATATATTTGAGTTTAGAGGAATGAGAGGTGATCTTATTGAAATATACAAAATTCTGAGGTGGATTGACAGGGTAGATGCTGAAAAAAGAGCTCATGGAATTGTTTCTCTTAGAAGCTCATTAAGCTTTAGAATTCTTTAGCCTAGAGACCAGTGGAGTTTGGGTTATGGAATATATACAAGACTGAGTTAGACAAGAGTTTTGGTCTATGCCTGATCCTATTTCTTACATTTTGTTTGTTTTTATGAAATAGTTACTGATCTTTCACTGCTTTTTTTTCTGTTGGATCTAACTACAAGCCCATTAAACTTAGAAGGGGAGGTCAGTCTCACAAAACCTTGCAACATTAACCTCCCTACTGTTGCGTCATGGGTGAGCATTGCCTTAATTTTCTGCCATCATAAAATTAGTGCAATACAAAATTTTGATACCCAATGACAATAATAAAATTAACTAAAGTACAAGTTTACTTATGTGGATTTTTTTTACTTAAGATTTTTAGTGAATACTGTAGTTTTTGTTTTACACAGAGTACTTTCACTTTTCAATCAGTAAGCCCTAATTCCAGATTCATCAGGTTCCAATTGCACTGTATTCCTGCAGTTTGTGAAAAGTGAATAATTGTTGCCAGAAACTTGCAAAAGTGGAACCCTTGCATTTATCAACTCCCTGACTGATGTAAGCAAAAACCTTCAATTGCACTTTAAACACAATTAAGAACTCACATGATTGGTAGAAATCTTGCTTGTCACTAATGCAGCCAGAATATCTGTAATTGTGCAATTTTACACAATTTGTGTTTCTAAACACAGCATCAAGTCTCAATAATTATATAATTCAGTTATCCCACAATAGCTATTTTAACAGCTATCTATGCAACTACTTTACCAATTTGCAATAACAATCACAGAATCACAGAAACCCTACAGTACAGAAAGAGGCCATTCGGCCCATCGAGTCTGCACCAACCACAATCCCACCCAGGCCCTACCCCCATACACTTACATATTTACCCACTAATTCCTCTTACCTACACATCTCAGGACACTCAGGGCAATTTTTAGCATGGCCAATCAACCTAACCCGCACATCTTTGGACTGTGGGAGGAAACCGGAGCACCCGGAGGAAACCCACACAGACACAAGGAGAATGTGCAAACTCCACACAGACAGTGACCCAAGCCAGGAATCGAACCCAGGTCCCTGGAGCTGTGAAGCAGCAGTGCTAACCACTGTGCTACCGTGCCGCCCATGTCAAAAGACATGTCAGAAGACTCCAAATCTGCTGTCACTAAAGTATCTTGTTAAATATTTGATCAAGTATTTTGTTTCTGTATCAGTTATATGATCATATTGGGGCCAGTATTTCTGGTTATCTTATTTGGCTGTACAGCAGCAGATTACAAATGCATTGTACTTGTCCAGGCTGAATGCCCAGAAGGAAAACACAGTTCAGACCAATATTCTTATTTCTCCATTTTAGTGTTTTTCCTTCTGTGTGGCAGCAATATTAGTGTCCTGGCAGGATCCTGTGTCAGCAAAAAAAGGAATGGAAGTGCATTGCAGCTATGGGTCTAAGAGATCAGCAACTGCTATCATTGT
This sequence comes from Mustelus asterias, assembly GCF_964213995.1. NCBI lineage: Eukaryota > Metazoa > Chordata > Chondrichthyes > Carcharhiniformes > Triakidae > Mustelus > Mustelus asterias. The sequence continues at coordinate 46,186,183 of NC_135825.1, read as the reverse complement.
TGGACAACAGAAGGCCTGAGGCCTGAAGATTTGCTGAGCCACCAGAGGCTTTTATTTCTAGACCTATTTATCTTTCTGCCAGGCTCCTTTTATACTCAGTCAGGCTCCTCTTAGACTCTCCATTCTAGAGTGAGATCTTGGTATAAAACATCTCCAGCTTCTTGTGTTGAGTTTGCATCTGTACACTCCATGTAAGTTGGTGAGGAACCAGTATTGGGAGGCAAGAAATGTGTGTGCATGATACACCTGTGCTTATTGTCGGTACAGGCTAATTGTTCTCTCCTGGGGAAGACTTGGGTCTCTGAGGGCAATGTAGAAATGTTGTAACTAGGCCTCACAACTTTCTTAAATAAAGACAGAAAATGCTGGAAATATTCAGCAGGTCTGGCAGCATCCATGGAGAGAAAAACAAAGGTAACGTTTCAGGTCTATGACCTCATCAAAACTTCCAATTCTTTCTCCCTGATCCTTGCATGCAAATAAGGTCATTGCACAGGGCAAAAGCGAGGAAAGTTGATTTTCATTTTTTGACAGCATGTTTCTATGTGAATTATGAGTTTTTCCCTGGAGAATATTGCGTGTGGTCAAGAAGAAGTAGTTTTCATATTTTATCAAAGAAGTATTTCTTGGCATTCAGTTCATGAATCGTTATACATCTAACAATGACATGCAATATTAAATAGTCTGGAAATACTGCAGCATTGGAACCATTCCGTTAAATAATAAATTGCTGCAAAAGGCAGATCTTATTCATGGTCAGGTTATGCTGAATAACACAATTTGAAATCCATTTATTTAAATGAGTATCACCAAAACTAATTTTCAAAAATATTACTGATCACTCAAACTAACTTGGCAGTTGTGGGAACCAGTAGAAAATATCAGAGGAATACCAAAGTGTACAAAATACTGAGAGAAACAGATGGTACTAGAATGGAGATTAGGAAATTGATAGATAGGGATTGAGTAAGGGAGAAAGTAATGGAGTTTAAATCAGGGTTAATATGCAAGTATGTGAATGCACAAAGTGTGGTAAATAAGACTGGTGAGTTACAGGCGCAGATTGCCATGTGGAATTACAATGTTGTGGCATAACAGAGACCTGGCTCAAAAAAGGGCAGGAATGAGTGGTAAGGACTGGATACAAGATGTTCAGCAAAGATATGAAAGGACAAAAAGTGGGAGGAGTGAAGATATTAATTAAGGAGAGCATTGAGGTGCTGGTGAAAGAGGATGTTCCAAAGGGATCCTCTATTTGGCTCGAGCTAAGGATTAAAAAAGCTGCAATTTCATTGCCCTGTGTTGTTTATAGTCCACCAACTTGTAAAAAGGATGTACAGGAACAAACCTACAATGAAACTAAAAAGACGTGCAAAAATTATAGTAGTTATTTCATAGAAATTTCATAGAAACCCTACAGTACAGAAAGAGGCCATTTGGCCCATCGAGTCTGCACCAACCACAATCCCACCCAGGCCCTACCCCCATATCCCTACATATTTACCCACTAATCCCTCTAATCTACGCATCCCAGGACACTAAGGGGCAATTTTTTTTTAGCATGGCTAATCAACCTAACCCACACATCTTTGAACAGTTATAATGGAGTCTTTAATTATCCTAATATATATATAGAGTCATAGAGATTTATAGCATGGAAACAGGCCCTTTGGCCCAACTTGTCCATGCCATCCTTTTTTTTAAACCCCTAAACTAATCCCAATCGCCCGCATTTGGCTCATATCCCTCTATACCCATTTTACCCATGTAACTGTCTAAATGCTTTTTAAAAGACAAAATTGTACCCACCTCTACTACTACCTCTGGCAGCTTGTTCCAGACATTCACCACCCACTGTGTGAAAAAAATGCCTCTAGAGATAGTGGTAGTGTAAAGGGCAGAGAAGGGTAAGTGTTCCTAAAGTATGTTCAGGAGAATTTTTTGCAGCAATATTTGTCCGGTCCAATGAGAAATGAGGCACAGCTAGACCTGGTTCTTGGAAATGTCAAATGTCAGTGGAACATTTCAGGGACAATGTTCATTATATTGTAAGATTTGAGCCGACGATGAAAAAGGAAAATGAACAGTTTAAAGTGTATTTATTAGTATCACAAGTAGGCTTACATTAACACAGCAATGAAGTTACTGTGAAAATCCCCAAGTCACCACATTCTGGTGACTGTTCGGGTATACAGAGGGAGAATTTAGCATGGCCAATGCATCTAACCAGCACTTCTTTCGGACTGTGGGAGGAAACCGAAGCACCCGGAGGAAACCCATGCAAACACGGGGTGAATGTGCAGACTCCCCACAAAGACCCAAACTGGAAATCGAACCCGGGTCCCTGGTGCTGTGAAACAGCAATGCTCACTACCGTGCCAACATGCTGCCTCAATTCCAATTATTCCAGAGTAAGAATAATCAATTGAGGGAAAGCCAACTTCAATGGAGTAAGAACAGATCCTTCAAAGAAGAGATGGTTCTTGCACAGTCGAGGTATATTCACTCAAAAAGGAAAGATAGGGCAAACAAATCCAGAGTTCTCTTGATGACAAAGGAGATAACAAAGAAAAAGTGTGTTTATGACAGGATGTAAGGTAGAAAATACAATTGAGAACCAGGCTGAATATAGAAGGTTCAGAGAGGAGATGTAAAAGCAAATAAGAGAAACAAAGGAGGACTATGAAAAAATATTGGCAGATAACATAAAGGAAATCCCAAAGTCTTCAAGAGGCATATAGATAGGAAAATTTACACATGGAGGCAGGGGCATGGCTGAGATATTACATGAATATTTTACCAAGGAAGAAGATGCTACCCAAGCCATGCTGAAAATGGAGGAAATCCAATCATTTAACAGGTTTACAATCAACAAGGAGGAGGTATTGGATAGATTGTCTTTACTTAAAATTGACAAAGCACCGGGGTCAGATGTGATGCACCCAGGGATACTGAAGAAGTGAGAGTGGAAATTGTGGAGGCATTATCCATAATTTTTCAGTCATCCTTAGACTCTGGATAATGCTGGAGTTTTGCGAAGAGGTGACAGAGGGTTGATGAGCGCAATGCTGTTGATGAACTTTACATGGACTGCCAAAAGGCACAGACTTGTGAGAAATATTATAGCTCATGGGATGAAAGGCATAGTAGAAACATAGATATAAAATTGGCTGAGAGGAAACAGAAAATAGTGGTTAATGCATGTTTCTCAGGCTGAATGAAGGTTTCTAGTGGAGTTTCCCAGGGGTTTGTATTGAGACCCTTGCTTTTCATTCAATATATATCAATGATCTAGAACTTGGTGTACAAGGAACAATTTCAAAACTTATGAATAATAGAAAACTCAAAACATTGTAAACTGTGAGAAGAACCTCAAAAGGACATAGAAAGGTTTGTGGAATGGGCAAGTAGATGGCAGATGAAGTTCAATGTGGCACAATATGTGGGGAAACATTTCAGTAGAAGAACATGGAGAACAATATAAAAAGTATCCAACTCAAAAGGGGTTGCATGAGCAAAGAAACCTCAGTGTATATGTGCTTAAGTCATTAAAGATGACCGGACAGGTTGAGGGAACAGTTAATAAAGCATGCTTTGTTCTTGAACTCCATGTCATGGAGTTCAGGAACAGAGGTAATGTTTAATTTGTATAAAAAACCAATCAAACTTCAGCTGAAGTATTGTATACAGTTCTTGTGTCATATTTTGGGAAGAATGTGAAGGCTTTGGAGAGAGTGCATAAGAGGTTCACAAGAATGGTTCCAGGGATTAGAAACTTCAGTTATGAAGATAGTTTGGAGAAGTTGGGACTCTTTTCTTTGGAGAAAAGAAGACTTGGATGAGTATTAAAAGTCATGAGGAGCTTGGACAGGGTAGACACAGAGAAACTATTCCCAAAGATGTGCGGGTTAGGTTGATTGGCCAGGTTAAAAATTGCCCCTTAGAATCCTGAGATGCGTAGGTTAGAGGGATTAACGGGTAAATATGTGGGGGTAGGGCCTGGGTGGGATTGTGGTCGGTGCAGACTCGATGGGCCAAATGGCCTCCTTCTGCACTGTAGGGTTTCTATGATTTCTATTCATGAAAGGATTGAGAATGAGAGAGCACAGATGTAAAATAATTGGCAAAAGAAGGAAAAGTGATATGAGGAGGGAAACAGCTTTCACACAATGAGCAGTTAAGGTCTGGCATGCACTGCCTGAGTGTGGTGGAGACAGGTTCAATCAAGGCATTCAAGAGGGAATTGGAGATTATTGGAAAAGGAACAATATCCAGGGTTATGAGAAGGCAAAGAGAATGGCACTGGATAAATTCAGAGAGACAATTCTGTGAATTCCCTTTTTAATGATTTAATTTGAAGTGTTTAATCATTTTTGTCAAAATTCCTTGAAATTATTTCAGGGTATCACCCTTCCAAGTGCTGTTTTCTTTTAAATCCAGTAGTATTTTGGCAGGCTGCTATACTACAAATTGAATCTGCTTTGAAAAGCAGAGCAAGATGCTCTTTGTGTTTATGTGGTAGCAGTGCCATTCCCAAAGACAACTACACAATTATTGGCTTTAAAAACAATCAGCTGAGTGGGTTCTTCAGATTCTAACCAAACAGCTGTTACTGTGAAAGGTTTGTGAATAGCTTTCCCCAAACCCACAGCATGCTTCCATGACATAAGGAGCCCAGACTCATGGGTGGACTGTGGATTGTCATTTTTATCCTATAACTCAGAAGAAAGCCCACCCAACTCAAAAGCTTGTGAACTTTTGATTCAAGTTATATAGGCATTATTGTAATATAACCTATATTACAGCAGTTGTGTTTGAAACCATCATTCTAAATAATAATATATTAATTTTGGAAACAGTTTTTTATTTATTCTGCTAACAGCTTTCACTAGTATTCTACTCATTCATTAGATTATGATCTAGAATTTACTGTTTGTAATACAAGAGAATGATTGCTTATCATGTTTGCCTATGATTTTAGCAGACATATTAATCCATTTAAAATAAATGAGTGTTAAACCAGAAAATTCATGTAAATATGTTAATTGTTCATTTTCTAATATCTGGTAATTTATGGTTTTTTAATCTGGTTCTGTATAATCCCACACTGACTTAGTTAAGAACAGTGACTTGCTGTGTTCCGATTTAACATTTTTATGTTTTAGTGAATTTTTTGGTGAACATATAACCAATTCTTTTCTGCTTTAAACACTGGCTAACTTACTGTGTATTTCAAGAATTTTTATAAGGCCAGAAATTTCTGTTGGTGATAATAGAATTTTCACATAAGACCCCTGAGTGCACTACTTAAGGGGACTATGATATTTAAGATAATTGGGACAAGGCCTTCCGTGAAAACAACAGAGCAAGGTACAAAACTGATGAGCATTCATCTGTAATTATCAGTAATTTTTGAGCCTTATTGCTTTTTCACTTGAGTTCAAATAGTTCATTTTCTTACATGAGATTTTTTTTGCACACTACAATCATTAAAAAAAAGCAGTGTGCAGGAATGAAAGTCTGAAATATAGAAGGAAATCTGACATCCTTACCTCATATTCTGACTCCAGTCCCACACCAATGTGCCCTCTGAAATGACCTAGCAGGACTTTCAGTTGAATCACCACCTTCTCAGGGTAAACAGGGATGGGCAATAAGTGCTGGCCTTGACAGAGACACTTACATCCTGAGAATAAATTAAAATAAATAATATATGTAGTAAAATCCTAAGCGTGGGAATCACAATTCATTTTTAATTAGTTAAAATTCATCACCACACCAACCCCATTCTTGTTTTATTTCCAAACCATAAGAAACAAGTTCAGTCACAAAAGTACGAAAAGACGGTTAATACATTCACCCAAGGAACATCCCTGTTGTCTAAGAAAAAGGCTGCAACTAGCTTTAAATTAAATAAAGCTTTGCATAAAAAACTTGGGCATGCTCCAGAAAGTTTCTTTCAGGAAAATTAAAAATGTTTTAACAGCTGTATTTTGGCAACTTACCAGTGATATATAACTTCTCCAGGGAGAATAAAAACTATAAATAAACAAGTTTGTAATTATAACTTTCAGATATCATCAATTCACCTAAAAACATTTCTGACTCAAATTTATGTATAACTAACAGTAAAAGAAGTAACATTTGATTGATTGCTTCTAACAGATTCCAGTTCCACCGTCCAAAAAAATCTGAACTAATATTGACAATCTAAAACCCCACTGAAAATAGCTGAGTTTTTTGGCAAGCTGAAACATGGGTCAAAATGTTAATGGTTGGCATGTAAACAATACCAGAATAAAAAATGTTGCATTGTGAATGCGCAGTGAACAAGAGAGGCTTAGGCTAGACAAGATGGTGAATGCTCTCCTTTTGTACTGTATGATTCCATGTTCAGTGAACCAATCCAGATTGGCAGCCAAAATACTGGTAAGGATTTCCCGGCTCCGCTCGTCCCAAGACTGGAAAATCCCGCCTGAGGTCAACGGACGTTTGCATGGTCCGTCCTGTGCCTGCTACGATTCCTGTGGTGGGTGGGATGGAAAAATTCCACCTAATGTATTTTCCAACCATTCTTCCCTCTAAACAGGGAAGTTCAGCATCCCCCATGTCAAGTTCCCTCAGGATCTTGTATGTTTCAAAAAGATCGCCTCTTATTCTTCTAAACTCCAATTGAGGCATCCAGGCAAGTGGAGAGTGTTCAATCACGCCATTATTCGTGCCTTATAGATGGTGGACAAACCTTTAGGAGTCAGTAGATAAGTTATTTTCCAAAGAATCTGACCTGCTCTTGTAGCTAAAGTATTTATATCCAGTTACATTTCTGGTCCTGTTAGGTTTCTGACCAATTGTAACCTCTAGGATGTGGGGTTTCAGCAATGGTAATGCCATTGAAAATCCAAGGGGAAATGGTTAGATTCTTTCTTGTTAGATATGGTCATTGCCTGCAATGTGGCACAAATGTTACTTGCCACTTATCAGCCCAAGCCTATCTGTTGTCCAGTCTATCCCTCTAATGTTGTCTTGGAATAATCATTGCACAGTGGATTATCTTGAAATAAAGGTTATTTGTGAGCTGGCATTATTGTGTGACTGGAGTAACATGAAGGTCAGTCTACGTAAAGACAGCGGTTTTCCTTACCTAATTCAATCCGTAACCCAGAGGAGCCCATCACATCTGTGCAGAAAATAAGGCTGAAGCATTTGCAACAATCTTCAGTCAGAAGTGCTGGGTGGATGACCCATCTCAGCCTCCTCCGGAGGACCCCAGCGTCACACATGTCAATCTTTAGCCAATTTGATTCATTCCACATGATATCAACAAATGGCTGAAGGCACTGGATACTGCAAAGATTATGGACCTTGACAATATTCCAACAATAGTACTTGGGCTCCAGACTTGTGTCACCAGCCAAGCTGTTTCAGTACAGCTATAGCATTGGCATTTACTTGGCAATGTGGAAAATTGCCGAGGTATATCTTGTACACAAGAAACAACAAATCCAACCCGGCCAATTACCACCCCATCAGTTTATTCTCAATCATTAGTAAAGTGATAGAAGGGGGTCATCGAAAGCACTATAAAACAACACTTACTCAGCAATAACAAGTTTACAGACGCTCAGTTTAGGCTCAACCGGGGTCACTCAGCTCCTGACCTCATTGCAGCCTTGATTCAAACATGAACAAAAGAGCAAGCAATGAGGTGAGTGTGACTGCCATTGGCATCATGGCAGCATTTGACCGAGTATGGCATCAAGGAGCCTAGCAAAACTGGAGTCAATGGGAATCGAGGGGAAAATCCTCTGCTGGTTAGAGTCATATCTGGAGCAAAGGAAGATGATTGTGGTGATCAGAGGTCAGTCATCTTAATCCCAGGATATCATTGCAGGAGTCCTTCAGGGTAGTGTCCTAGGTCCATCCATCTTCAACTGCTTCATCAATGACCTTCCTTCCATCATAAGGTCAGAAGTGGGGATGTTCACTGATGACTGTACAATGTTCAGTATCTTTCACAATTCCTCAGATACTGAAGTAGTCCGTGTCCAAATGCAGTAAGACCTGGACAATATCCAGGCTAGGCTGACATGTGGCAAGTAACATTCATGCCACAAAAGTGCAGGCAATGACCATCTTCAACAAGAGAGGATCTAGCCATCGCCCTTTACATTTAATGGCCTTATGTTTGCTGAATCCCCCATTATCAATATCCTGAGAGTTACAATTGGCCAGAAACTGAAGCGGACTATCCATATAAATACTATGGTTATTTCAGCAGGTCAAAGGCTAGGAATTCTATGGCAAATGATTCACCTCCCGGCTCCCCAAAGCCTGTCCACCATCTACAAGGCACAAGTCAGGAGTGTAATGGAATACTCTCCATTTGCCTGGATGAATGCAGCTTCAACAACACTCAACACCACCCAGGACAAATCAATCCGCTTGATTAATACCCCTTCTCCAAAAATTCAATCCGTCAACCACCACTGCACAGTGGCAGCCGTGTGTACCATCTACAATATGCACTGCAGGGGAATTCACCAAAGTTCCTTAGGCAGCTCCTTCTAAACCCTCAACCAAAGAACAAAGAACAAAGAACAATACAGCACAGGAACAGGCCCTTCGGCCCTCCAAGCCCGCGCCGCTCCCCGGTCCAGGATTGAATCCTGAATCCAGGATCCCCGCCCAATTTTCCAGCCTATCTACATACCAATATCCTATCCACCGAGCTGTCCCTCACAGCTACGATGCTTTGTTCATTACAACCTATTAACTCACCCCCACCCCCCTATTCCAGACCATGTGATCCCCAGGGAGAGGCGAAAACCCAGAGTGAAAAACCCCAGGGCCAATATGGGGAAAAAAAAAAAATCTGGGAAATTCCTCTCCGACCCCCTGAGGCGATCGAAACGAGTCCAGGAGATCACAATGGCCCTGATCGGAAAATGCTTCCCAACCCTAGTCATTTCCACTTCCATGAACACCATATGAATTCCCTGCCCCCGAGACAGGTTCCCAACTATCCGCAGTCTCGCTCTGTACTGGCACCAGCAAGATGATCATAGAATGAAGCCTTGAAACGAGAAACAAGGAACAATTAGCCCGCGCCGCTCCCTGGTCCAAACTAGACCACTCTTTTGTATCCCTCCATTCCCACTCCGGTCATATAGCTGTCTAGATAAGTCTTAAACGTTCCCAGTGTGTCCGCCTCCACCACCTTGCCCGGCAACACATTCCAGGCCCCCACGACCCTCTGTGTGAAATATGTCCTTCTGATATCTGTGTTAAACCTCCCCCCCTTCAAAGAACAAAGAACAAAGAACAGTACAGCACAGGAAACAGGCCTTCGGCCCTCCAAGCCTGTGCCGCTCCTTGGTCCAACTAGACCAATCGTTTGTATCCCTCCATTCCCAGGCTGCTCATGTGACTATCCAGGTAAGTCTTAAACGATGTCAGCGTGCCTGCCTCCACCACCCTACTTGGCAGCGCATTCCATGCCATTACCATTACCATCCAGAAGAACAAGAGTAGTAGATACCTGGGAACACCACCACTGGAGATTCCCCTTGTATCTTTAAGAGATTTTTTAAAAGCCTGCTCTCTCTAGCTCACAGCCTTAGTTGATGTAATTGTTGCCGAGCTGTCTATGAGGAGTCCTTTCATTGCTCCTTAAGTGGCTTAAATGGGGTGTTGTATATTTTTACTTTGGGAACCAGTTTTATGACCCTATAGTGTCGGGACAAAGAATGTTTGCAGGTCAGGTGACGGGCGCTCTTTCAGTTTCAGTTCTGAGCTGCAGATTTTAGTTTCAGAAGGGACATCAAGCTGGAAAGAAGTATCTCTCTCTCTCTCCCCTTGGTTTTGAGAAATTCTGCTGGTTAGCTGAAAGCCTTCCTGGAGTAGAAAATCTGCTGTTGATGGTTTGACCAGAGTCTCTCCCTGATGTTCTGGGAAGCTGTCCTGGCTTCAAACTGTTTTGAGTGTATCCAGAGGACTGCTAGAATTTGCATACTGAGAAGTCAGGGTTTTCAATTCTCCAGTATCACATGAGCATTAGTCTTTGCTGTGGTAAATCTGTGAAAAAGGGCTTTTTTGTCTAAAGGAAGTTTTTGTTTGATTGGAACATCTTAGATACATTTGTTAAGGGCTATACATTATCATGGCTGTTTTGTTTTTGTTTGTAATTTATAAAGGTTATTGCTAATTTTCTTTCCATACATTTTACTATATTCTTGAATAAACTTTGTTTGATAAAAGCTCCCTAGTAGGTCATTTGAATCATACCTGAGGTGAAACATATCATGCTTATCCTAGCCAAATTCAAGGTGCAAAACCTATGATCCAGGCGGGCTCCATGAAACACTTGAGTTTCTGACCTGAACCATAACACCCTCAAAGTCACTTACTATTCTTGTGCTTTGTCTTCTCACTTATTCTAACTTGGAGTTCCTTCACTGTTGTAGGGTCAAAATCCTGGAACTCCCTCCCTAACAGCACTGTGTGTGTACCTGCATCTTGGACTGCAGCAGTTCAGGAAGGCAGCTCGCTACCACCTTCTGAAGGACAATTAGAAATGGGCAATAAATGTTGGTCGAGCCAGCAATGCCCACATCCCAAAAAATGAATTTTAAAAACATTCAAACTTAATGTAGAATTATATCATATTACAGCCACGATTGCCCAAGGCTCCTTTACAATAAAGATATCAATTAAACCTTTCTCATTACATTATACTAAATCTAAACTAGCCCAATTCTTTCTTGGTTCTTCAATGCATTGCTCCAGAAATCCATCTCATACAAATTCCAGGATGACATCCTCCACTGCATTAGTGCTGATTAGGTTCATCCAGCCTATAGGAACACCACTTGTCCAGCTGTAACATGTGGTGTTCCTCAGGGATCGGTGCTGGGACCTTTGCTGTTTGTAACATATATAAATGATTTGGAGGAAAATGTAACTGGATTGATTAGTAAGTTTGCGAACGACACAAAGGTTGGTGGATTTGCGGATAGCGATGAGGACCATCAGAGGATACAGCAGGATATAGGTCAGTTGGAGATTTGGGCGGAGAGATGGCAGATGGAGTTTAATCTGGACAAATGTGAGGTAATGCATTTTGGAAGGCCTAATACAGATAGGAAATATACAGTAAATGGCAGAACCCTTAAGAGTATTGATAGGCAAAGGGATCTGGGTGTACAGGTACACAGGCCACTGAAAGTGGCAATGCAGGTAGAGAAGGTAGTCAAGAAGGCATACGGCATGCTTGCCTTCATCGGCCGGAGTATTGAGTTGAAAAATTGGCAAGTCTTGTTGCAGCTTTATAGAATCTTGTTAGGCCGCACTTGGAATATTCTGGTTCAATTCTGGTCGCCACACTACCAGGAGGATGTGGAGGCTTTGGAGAAGGTAGAGAAAAGATTTACCAGGATGTTGCCTGGTATGGAGGGCATTAGCTATGAGGAGAGGTTGGAGAAACTTGATTTGTTCTCATTGGAGTGACGGAGGTTGAGGGGAGACCTGATAGAAGTCTACAAGATTATGAGAGGCGTGGACAGAGTGGATAGAAGCTTTTTCCCAGGGTGGAAGAGTCAATTACTCGGGGGCATAGGTTTAAGGTGCGAGGGGCAAGATTTAAAGGAGATGTACGAGGCAGATTTTTTACACAGAGAGTAGTGGGTGCCTGGACCCGTTGCTGGGGGAGGTAGTGGAAGCACATACGGTAGTGACTTTTAAGGGGCGTCTTGACAAGTACATGAATAGGATGGGAATAGAGGGATATGGTCCCCGGAAGGGTAGGGGGTTTTAGTTAAGTCAGGCAGCATGGTCGGTGCAGGCTTGGAGGGCTGAAGGGCCTGTTCCTGTGCTGTAATTTTCTTTGTTCTTTGTTCTATATGTTAATTGAAGTCACCCATTATTACTATATTACCCACATTAGATGCAGCTCTACTGTAACTTTACCACTAAAGTTTGGTGGCCGATGAACAACACTCACTAATGTTTGCTGCCTCTTCCCGTTTCTTAGCTTTGGTTCTTAGAATCAATCAAATTGATTCTACATCTTAATTCTTCAATCTAAGTTCCTCACTTACTAACACACTCAGATCATTCCTTTTTAAGAGTGCTGCCCCACATCCTTTCCTCTTTGCCTATTCTTCCTAATTGAAGAATATCCTTGGATATTCAGTTCTCAATCTTGGTTACCCTTTAACCATGTTTCTAATGGTAATTAAATCATTCCCATTCACTTCAACTTGTGCCTTCAAATTATCAACCTTGTTGAGAATGCTGTGTGCATTCAGGTAGAGTGCCTTTAATTCTGCCTTTTGATATTATTCTGCATTTTGATTCTGTTTGATGCTTGCTTCTGCATCGGCTGTCTTCTAATTACACTTACTTTTATTTCTTCCTGTAACTCCAATCTGGACTCTCTCTCAGGTTGCCATTCTCCTAAAATCTATTTAGACCCATCCCAAAAGCACTAGCAAATCTCCCTGCAAAGGTGTTAGTCCTGGTCCTGCTATGATGCAACCCATCCATCTTGTAGAAGTTCCACTTGCCCCAGAACTACTCCCAGTGCTTCAAGGATGACCCTTCTCCTACCCTAGTTCTCCAGTCATGTGTTCAATCACTCAATCTTCAATTCTTCTGCTCATTAGCACCTGACACTGGGAGTAATCCTGAGGTTACTGCTTTTGAGGTCCTGCATTTTAATCTCCTTCCTAACTCCCTAAAATTGGCTTTCAGGACCTCTCCCCTTCCCAATTATGTTGTTGGTACCAACTTGAAGCACAATCTCTGGCTGTTCACCCTCTAAGGGTTTTAACAACACCAGGTTAAAATCCAACAGGTTTATTTGGTGGCAAATGCCATTAGCTTTCGGAGCGCTGCTCCTTCGTCAGATGGAGTGGATATCTGCTCTCAAACAGGGCATACAGAGACACAAAATCAAGTTACAGAATACTGATTAGAATGCGAATCTCTACAGCCAACCAGGTCTTAAAGATACAGACAATGTGAGTGGAGGGAGCATTAAGCACAGGTTAAAGAGATGTGCATTGTCTCCAGACAGTCTCCCATCAGTCTCGCAGCAGACACAGAGGAATTCATCAGGCGAATGAAGCTGCGGGAGTTCTTACACAAACCCCAAGAGGCCAACAGCGAACACAATGAGACAGCCAATGAACCGGAACAGCCGACAGAGAGATCCAGAGCGCAACCGAAGAGGAAAGAGTCGAATTGGACTCCTCCGTAAGGCCGCTGCCCTCGACTTAACATGTATGCCCAAGTCATCAGGAGGTGCGTCAACACCAAATTCATCAGCCGCACTCACAAGACAGCCCCGAACATCACCCAAGCACAACGCAACGCCATCCACGTTCTCAAGACCAACCGCAACATTGTCATCATACCAGCAGACAAAGGAGGGGCCATCGTCATACTGAACAGAACGGATTACTGCAAAGAAGTGTACCCACAACTGAACAACGAGGAACACTACAGACAGTTACCCACAGACCCGACCAAAGAACACACCCGTCAACTCAACACTCTGATCAAGACCTTTGATCCGGACCTTCAGAGGACCCTCCGTGCTCTCATCCCACGTACTCCCTGCGTTGGAGATCTCTACTGCCTCCCGAAGATACACAAGGCAAACACGCCCGGCCATCCTATCGTATCGGGCAATGGGACCCTGTGCGAGAACCTTTCCGGCTATGTCGAGGGCATCCTGAAACCCATTGTACAAAGAACCCCCAGCTTTTGTCGCGACACTACGGACTTCCTACAGAAACTCAGCACACATGGAGCAGTTGAACCAGGAGCACTCCTCGTCACAATGGATGTCTCGGCACTCTACAACCAGCATCCCCCACGATGATGGCATTGCTGCAACGGCCTTAGTACTCAACGCCGACAACTGCTAGTTTCCAGATGCAATTTTACAACTCATCGGCTTCATCCTGGACCACAATGTCTTCACCTTCAACAACCTGTTCTTCATCCAGACACACGGAACAGCCATGGGGACCAAATGCGCACCTCAATATTCCAACATCTTCATGCACAGGTTCGAACAAGACTTCATCACCGCACAGGACCTTCAACCGATGCTATACACTAGATACATCGATGACATTTTCTTCCTTTGGACTCATGGTGAACAATCACTGAAACAACTGTATGATGACATCAACAAGTTCCATCCCACCATCAAACTCACCATGGACTACTCTCCAGAATCGGTTGCATTCTTGGACACACGCATCTCCATGAAGGACGGTCACCTCAGCACCTCACTGTACCGCAAGCCCACAGATAACCTCACAATACTCCACTTCTCCAGCTTCCACCCTAAACACGTTAAAGAAGCCATCCCCTACGGACAAGCCCTCAGGATCTGCCCGGATGAGGAGGATCGCAACAGACACCTCCAGACGCTGAAAGATGCCCTCATAAGAACAGGATATGGCGCTTGACTCATCGATCGACAGTTCCTACGCGCCACAGCGAAAAACCGCACCGACCTCCTCAGAAGACAAACACGGGACACGGTGGACAGAGTACCCTTTGTCGTCCAGTACTTCCCTGGAGCGGAGAAGCTACGGCACCTCCTCCGGAGCCTTCAACATGCCATTGACGAAGACAAACATCTCGCCAAGGCCATCCCCACACCCCCACTTCTTGCCTTCAAACAACCGCACAACCTCAAACAGACCATTGTTCACAGCAAACTACCCAGCCTTCAGGAGAACAGTGACCACGACACCACACAACCCTGCCACAGTAACCTTTGCAAGACATGCCAGATCATCGACACGGATGCCATCATCTCACGTGAGAACACCGTCTACCAGGTACACGGTACCTACTCTTGCAAATGGCCAACGTTGTCTACCTGATACGCTGCAGGAAAGGATGTCCCGAGTCATGGTACATTGGGGAAACCATGCAGACGCTATGACAATCGATGAATGAACACCGCTTGACAATCTACCAGGAAAGACTGTTCTCTTCCTGTTGGGGAGCACTTCAGAGGTCACGGGCATTCAGCCTCTGATCTTCGGGTAAGCATTCTCCAAGGCGGCCTTCACGACACACGACAGCGCAGAGTCACTGAGCAGAAACTGATAGCCAAGTTCCGCACACATGAGGCCGGCCTCAACCGGGATCTTGGGTTTATGTCACACTATCAGTAACCCCCACAGCTTGCCTCCTGGACTTGCAGAATCTCACTAGCTGTCCTGTCTGGAGACAATACACATCTCTTTAACCTGTGCTTAATGCTCCCTCCACTCACATTGTCTGTATCTTTAAGACCTGGTTGACTGTAGAGATTCGCATTCTAATCAGTATTCTGTAACTTGATTTTGTGTCTCTGTATGCCCTGCTTGAGAGCAGATATCCACTCCATCTGACGAAGGAGCAGCGCTCCAAAAGTTAATGGCATTTGCTACCAAATAAACCTGTTGGACTTTACCCTGGTGTTGTTAAAACCCTTACTGTGTTTACCCCAGTCCAACGCCGGCATCTCCACATCATGTTCACCCTCTCCCAGAAGAATGTCCTGAAGCAATGCTGTAATATCCTTGATCCTGGCACCCGGGAGGCAACATCCCATCCTAGAATCACATCTATGGCACAGAAGTGCCTGTCTATTCCCCTAACTAATGAATCCCCTATCACTACTTTTCTTCCTCGCCTCCTGTGCAGCTAAGCCATCCATGGTGCCACAGACTTGGCTCTGACAGCACTCCACTGAGGAACTATAACCTTCACCAGTATCCACAGTGGAAAGCCAATTAGTGAGCTAGATTATTTTAGAGGACTCCTGTCCTACCTGCCTGGATCTCTTAGACTGCCTGGAGGTCACCCATTCCCTGTCTGGCTGCAGTGTGACCACCTCGCTAAGCGTTGCTATCCATGTAGTTCTGTGCCTTGCGGATGCCACACGGTGACTTCAGTCATCACTCAATTTCCAAAACCCAGAGATCCAGCTCTCGCAGCCAGTGACAATTCCTCCAGATGTGTTCCTCAAAGGTTAGGGCTCCTTGGAGCCACACTTGGTCAAATATTGGCTTGATGTCAAGGGCAGTCACTCTCACCTCACCTTCGGAGTTCAGCTCTTTTGTCCAGGTTCAGACCAAGACTGTAAAGTGGTCAGGAACAGAATGACCCTGGCAGACTAACTGCGCATGAATGAGCTGGTTATTGCTGAGTAGGACTGTCGATGACAGCTTCCATCATTTTTCTGATGATTGAAATGATGGAGCAGTAATTTGACTAGATTGAATATTTCCTGTTATTTGTGGGCTGGACATAGCTGAGCAGTTTTCCCAATTGCTGGGTGCATATCAATGTTGTAGAACAGCTTGGTATGGAGTGAGGCTAATTCTGGAGCCCAAGTCTCTGGCATTCGGTTGGGGTGTAAGTCCATGGCTTTTGCTATATCCAGTGTCTTCAGCTGATTCTTGATAATTATGTGGAATCTTTCAAATTGACTGAAGCCTGGCATCTGTGATGCTGGGAACCGCAGGAGGAGGCCAAGATGGATCATCTGCTCTGCAATCCTGGCTGACATGGTTACCAATGCTTCAGCCTTATCTTTTGTACCAACTTACTGGGTTTTGCCAACATTGAATTTAAGCATATTTGTAGGCCTCCTCCTCTTATTAGTTGTTTAATTGTCCATACCATTCACAACTGGATGTGACAGGATTGCAGAACTTTAATTGATTATGGGATCACTTAGCTTCACTGTTTGCCGTGCATTTAGTCCTGTGATGTAGCTTCACCGCGTTGACATTTCACTTTTAGATATGCCTGTGTTGTTCCTGATATGCTCTTTTCGACTCCTTATTGAACCATGATTGGTCCTCTTGCTTAATGGTAAATTGAGGGATGTACCGGGCTATGAGGTTTATGATTGTGATTAAATAAAACTTTAATGATGGCCTATAGCACCTCATGGATGCCCACTTTTCAGCTGCTAGATTTGTTTTCACCCTATCCCATTTAGCACAGTGCTAGTGCCACACACATGATTGTGAAGATGGAACTTTGATTCCACAAGGACCATGCAGTGGTCATCCCTACCAATATTGGTACTTAACCTTGTTCTCACCAAACTACCTATTGGATCTGCAACAGGTAGTTTGGTGAGGACAACATCAAGTAGGCTTTTCCTTCTTGTTGGTTTTCTCTCTCTATGTACCACAGGCCTCATCTGGCAGATATGTCCTTCATGACCTCACCAACTCAGTCATTAGTGATGCTTTTTAGTAATGGATATTGATGTCCTCCAGCCAAAGTACATTATGTGCCTTTCCTACCCTCAGTGCTTCTTCCAATGGTGTTCAACATGGAGGGGCACTGATTATTCAGCTGAGGGAATGCAGATGGTGGAATGAGTGGGAGGTTTCTTTGTTCATGTTTGACTTGATTCCATGAGACTTCATGGGGTCAATGTTAAGGATTCCCAAGGCCATTCTATCACTGTCTTTCTACCTCAGGTCAGTCTGTTCTGCCGGTGGGGCATTGGCTGTAAGATATGATCAGTGAGGGTGACTATGTGAAGGCTGTTGTTTCAATTGTCTGTGGTACTGTTCTTTTAATTTGGCAAAAGTCCTGAAACATTAGTGAGAAGAACATTACAGGATCACCAATCGTTTCCAGTGCCTACGTTGGCGGTACATGGTCCATTCAGTTTCATTCTTATATTTAACATTTCATTGGTGGTTTGGTATAACTAGAGTGGCTTGCTAGGCTATTTCAAGGGTAGTTAAGAATCCATCTCATTGCTGTGTGTCTGGAATTATTTGTAGGTCAGACCGGGCAAGGGCAGCCAATTTCCTTCCCTGGAGGAAGACAGTGAGGCAGATACGTTTTTTCACCACAATCCAATAGTTTCATGATCACAGTTCTGAGACTAGCTCTTCATTTCAGAATTATTAATCAAAGCTGTTTGGTAGTGCAGAACTTAGGTTTTGCTAAAAAAAAGACACATGCTCTGAAAGCTTTTTATTTTTCACTCACCAGGATAGATACACAAGGATACCAATAGTGAAGGGAACAATAATTTATACTTCATGAGAAGAGAATGCTTATTGGTTGGCAAGTGGTCTCTGATTGGGTTTGGTGTTGCCACGGAGAATGCACCATGGAACTGTTGACTGCCGAGCTTTGTTTAAATTCAAACCAGACAGCTCGACTCTGATCAGCGTGTTAGTTGAAAAATCTGCCAATGAATTCTCTATTACTGTCTACTGCAAGCCTACTGTCACCAGTCAATATGCACATTGGAATTCCTACAGTTCCACGTGCTATTGACCTTATCAGCAACCTTGTAAATAGGGCCCGAGCCATTTGCTCACCAAGTAAGCTTGAAGCTTAAATACAGTGTATCATAACCATTCTGCAGGATAATGTCTACCCAATCAACTCATTGCTCACTATATATTGTGTAAACTCATGAATGGGCCTGAGGTCCCCACTTAAAGTTCTGAAAAGTGCCCAGTCTATCTCCGACTACCCTGGAAGGGTAAGGTGTCTCAAAGATTTCAGCAGCAGGTGAAGTCAGCTACTACTATGCAGTAGCAACACAAGTGGCATTCTTCACTAATGGGATGGTACCACCAAGCCTAAAGGACATTCTGCCTATCACACAAATGAGTCATGTCTATGAATTTCAATGCTGATGTAATGCCAGGTGGGTAAGCTGTACATCCCAATGACTGGCAGATTGTATCAAACAGCACGTCCCTTTAACTAATCAAAATAGCCAAAGTACTGACCATACCCAACCAGTCTGTGCTTGCAAAACCCAAAACTTAGTGTCGAACATTAAATGTCATTCTGCAATTAGACAGCACTTGCTCAACAATCCTGACTGTGCTAAGAATTATACTAGATAACAAATTTATGATTATCAGTTGGGCTTGCATTGTGGTTAACTTATACGTGCTAGAAGCTACATATTTTTACACACAGGACCCTTTTAATGTCCTTCATTAAAAGAAGGAGCATGACCATGATTGCACCTTTTATCAACTAAACAAAAGTTTGGGGGAACAGCCATTCCTTGGTTCATTCCTCATGGCAATGTCTTGGTCAATCAGAATCAACCTGCCTTGTTTGAAATTAATTGTTAACTGTTCTCTGGTGCATTTTCTATGTCAATGCCACTACCAATCAGAGTCTACTTGCCAACCAATTAGCACTTTCTTCTCACACAATATAGAATTTTATTCCTTTTACTATTGGTATTCTTGAATATCCTTGCTGATGAGTGCCAGATCAAAAATTTCAACAGCACACCTCTTTATTCAGCGATACTCAAATTATTGATTAATAAATTCCAGCTGTCTTGGTGAGATTTGAACTTGTGTTTCCAGAGCACTGGTCCAGGCCTCTGGATTATTAGACCAGTAACGTTACCATGCTGCAATGGAAATGCCACATTTGTATTGTAGGGGACACTCTTTCTACACCAGCATTTTCTTTTTCAGAAATAACACTAAACATGCTCTACTATAATGGCTGTCTACTGATTTAATATTTGCTAAGGGAAGAATTCTCACATCCTGCCCACAGCTGGTTAGGTGCCAGATGGGAGCGGAGAATTAAGCAAGAACAAGTAATGACAGTCCTAAAATCTACAGGCCAGTTAGTTTAACATCAGTAGTGAGAAAGAAATCAGGGAAAAATACAACAGGCACCTGGAAAGGTTTGAGTTAATTAAACAGAGCCAACAAGGATAAAGACAGATCGTATTTGATCAGAATTCTCCGATCTCACACACGGCTGGAATTCTCCAGTCCTGCTTCTGTGAATGGAGATTCTCCAAATTCTCCTTTCTCACTTGCAACGGTGGCGGGGCTTGAACAGCTGGAGAATTCCAGCCGACTAATCCAATTTAATTTTTTGATGAAGAAGAAAGAAGGTTGATAAAGGGAATTTGGTGGCTGTCATCTATATGGAGTGAAAGTGTTTAACAAGATACCACATAAAAGATTGATTAACAAAACTGAGGTTCCTGGAATAGGAGGGTCTGTGTCAATTGGATAAAAAATGGCTGAAGGGCAGAAAACAGCAAATCATGGAAGATAGTTGTTTCTTGGACTGGAGGATGGTAAACAGTGAGGGTAGAATTCTCCCATCCTGCCCGCAGAGGGTTCGGTGGTGGACGGGAACAGAAAACCTTCCAACAAAAAGTTGGAAACCCGCCAATGTAAAATTCTCCCAATGGCGGGTTAATGGCAGGTCGATCATCCCGCTGGCTGGTGGCATGAACATCATTTGTATCTCATGAATGCTCATTAAAACAGCTGCCCTCTGGCATCCCATCAGGCCTTTCAATATTGCACCACACCTGCTTGGAATTACATTGATCAAAAACCATTTGCTAAAGATGGTTCTCAGTTGGCAAGAGACTATGAGATGAGTGCAACAACTTTTCTCGCGAAGTGTTGTGCTGCCCCTCCTGGGCGGCACGGTAGCACAGTGGTTAGCACTGCTGCTTCACAGCTCCAGGGTCCCGGGTTCGATTCCCGGCTCGGGTCACTGTCTGTCTGGAGTTTGCACATTCTCCTCGTGTCTGCGTGGGTTTCCTCCGGGTGCTCCGGTTTCCTCCCACTGTCCAAAGATGTGCGGGTTAGGTTGATTGGCCAGGTTAAAAATTGCCCCTTAGAGTCCTGAGATGTGTAGGTTAGAGGGATTAGTGGGTAAATATGTGGGGGTAGGGCCTGGGTGGGATTGTGGTCGGTGCAGACTCGATGGGCCGAATGGCCTTCTTCTGCACTGTAGGGTTTCTATGATTTCTTTCTATGATTTCTATGATTTCTTTCCTGATGCACTGTATACCACTCTGCTGAGGACGTCTTACTCTTACACTCCATCTCCATGCCGAGCAGGTCTCCAGGGATAGCATCGTACTGCTGGACCCATGGACCCTCTTGTGTCACCGTCTTGGTTCAGTACAATACCTGGGGTAGGGGAGTACAGAGGCTTCGTTCTCTTGGTTCCGCACACCAGTGTCTATCTGGACAGGACTGTGCTGCAGGAATCATGCTGCCATCGCAACAAAGGCCCAAAGTTCAAACAGGTGTGGGGTACGAGGTGAGGCCAGGATGGGAGGGGCATAGCCTAACAATGATAAAAGGGCATTGTGGAAGGAGGGCTGTGCAAAGCAGGGGGTGGCATGTGAAAGGGCACGATGGCAGGCAGAGGAGCAAGGAGCTGGATGAAGAAGACAAATGATTTAAGGCAGAGAGAAGAGCAAAGGGAGGACATTGGACAAGGCTGCACTGAAAAGCTCACAAACAACGGGGTCAAAGAGATACACATTGTTTACTGGAAGGGAATGCATAATGACTCCAGATGCAGTGGATAGAATTCCTGGTGAGGAATAGTGCCTCAGAGGTGATGGGCTTGGGGAAAGGAGGGGTTTGAATAAAGGATCAGATTGAGTCATCGGAACTCTACCGCCCTGCCCACCAAGGAATTGGGACGGGCAAGAAGCAGACAATGAAAATGTCAGTTGACCTTGGGTGAGATTTTCTAGTCTTAGGTTGAGCGAGGCTGTAAAGCCCCACCCATTGAGGCTGCTAGCCTTTTCCCTCTCAGCTGCTGACGTCGTGCACGATCTGGTGAAGACAGATCGGCTGGACAGAGTGACATGAGTGTCCTGGACAAATATTTAAATATGGTGGTGGGAACTTTGAACCGGCCAGCTGACGGCGGACAGATGAATCAGCTGCTGACCCACCAGGTGACTCTGAGGGGAATTCACCGGTGTATAGTTAATGAGGTTTCAAGTGCAGAATCTGGCTTTGGATCTCCCATTCTGGTGAGTGAAAAAGGCGCCGCTGGAACCTCCCATTAGCACACTTAGTCTCAAATGTGGAGAGTTCCACCCTCAGTCACCTGTTGTCTCTAAAGTAAATAGCAGCCAAAACTTTATATTACTACAACATTTCATGTGAATTAATGAATTATTCCTTTAAATTAAGCATAATTGAATAATTTCATTGGAAATGTTAAAAGATTTATGTTAAGATTTATTGCTAAACAATAATTTCTAGTTTTTTTTAAATCCAGAGGTTCTGACAGATCCGATCAGCTATCCTCTTCAAGATCCAGATCTGCAGATGACTCCATACAGCCAGTATCCCAGCATGCAATTCTCTACAATGGCAACACCCCAGCCCCAAGCACATTACTCTACCCACAATTACTACCCACAGTATTCACCAGAAGGACATTATTCACCTAACTCATATGAGCTAAGCAAACCACAATACCCGGGCCCCAGTGATGTTGATGCAGCAATACCTGTGATGAAAAGATCTAGACTCAACCATTCATCTTTGCGAATGAAGGGTGAAGAGGAGCTGTGTGTGGTGTGTGGGGACAAAGCTTCAGGGTATCACTATAATGCACTAACCTGTGAAGGATGCAAAGGTAAGAATGCATTTTTTATATTGCAATGCTTTATCTTCATAATGCTTCACTCACCATCAATGAGACCATAAGACATAGGAGCAGAAGTCGGTTATTTGTCACATCAAGTCTTCTCCACCAGTCAATGAGATAATGGCCGATCTGATGTGATAATCCTCAACTCCACTTTCCCACCTTATCCCCATAACCCTTGATTCCCTACTGATTGAAAATCTGCCCATCTCAGCCTTGAACATACTTAATGACCCAGCCTCCTCAGCCTTCTGCAGTAATGAATTACACAAATTCAAACCCCTCTGAGAGCAGAAATTCCTCCTCACCTCTGTCTTAAATGGATGACCCCCCTACTCTGAGATTATGCCGCCTGATCTTAGACTCTACAACAAGAGGTAACAGCTCAGTGCAGATCATGTCAGGTAGAGGAAAAGGCAGTAAGTGGCTGGGCAAAGGTGGGTGACAACGGACAACATCCAGGGTATCACCAAGCCGGTCATTTGCCATCTGGCTCGCCGCAGGGACATCTCTGAGCTGATCCATGAGGAGGTCCATGGGATCCTGAAGGTTTTCCTGGAAAACGTCATAAGGGATTTGGTGACCTACACCAAACATGCCAAGCGCAAAACAGTAATGACTATAGATGTGGTAAATGCCCTGAAATGCCAGGGCGGATTCTGTATGGCTTCGGTGGTTGAGGATAATTTTAAGAAAGATTGCAATTACCCTGTCAAAACCCCTGAGAATCCTATGTCTCAATAAGGTCGCCTCTCATTCTTCCAAACTCCAATGAGTACAGGCCCATGAAGTATGTTTGTATTCATCTAAATTGTATGTAGAAATTACACAGAAAAGACTGAAAGTAATAAAATTTAAAGATTTTTAGATATAATAACATACAAAGTCATACATAATAGAAATTATGTTTGGCAGTTTAATTGCATTGTATAAGGTACTTATTAATGCTTTATAACTGTACCACTATTAAAGGAAATAGCACCAAAATGCAATTAGATTCCATAACTTTATAAAATGGGCCTAAAAATCATGGTTCGTCCATCAATTGCACTTCAGGTAGCACATTATATTTGTGCTGCTTGCTGTTTTACAAGATTGCTACATGCAGCCGATACTCTCAGCTGTGTTCATTGGTTGCATGCATCACAGATTCCCGGAGGAACTGGAGCCTCTACAAGTGCCAACGCACTGATACAGTGAGAATGTGTACCTCTGTCCTGAGTGTGGGTAAGATTATCACTGGTCTGTACAGAACATTAGTGCAGCCAGTGTGACCTGGCATTCTTCCATTGATCTTCCTCTTCTATCTTCAAATGAAAAAAACAAAGGCTGACATTTATGCACCTCCTTTCACAGCCTTAAGATGTCCCAAAGTACTTTACATGAAATGCTGTTATGATGTAATAGGAAACCCAGCAGCCAATTTGTGATCAGCAATCAGACAATCTGTTTCTATAATGTTGGACAAATATTGGCCAGAACACAGGCAATATATAAACTGCATTTCCTTTTATGGAGTTTTTATGTTCACCTGATAGGTCAGATTTGGTTTAACATCTAATCTGAAAGACAGCATCTCTCCCTCTATAATTCACTAATGTATCAGCTTTGATTTTTGTGCTTAAGTTCTGGATGGGGACTTGGACCCACAGTGACTCAAAGGTGAGAGTGCAACCCACTGAGCCACAGTAACACCAGAGTGTAGCGGTAGGGCAATTCACACTGGGAGACCATTGCTGACAATAATTGGTGACTATAAGGTTAAGAAAGCAGCAAAACAATTGCCACAAAGGATAATGAGAATCTATGCAGCAGCAAAAGAAATAACCAAGAACCAAAGAAAAATGGTGCATAATTACCATTAAAACGTTACTGAAGATTCTTCCAAATTTAATGAAACAAACATTTGTATGTAGGGCCGGAATTTTACTGCCCCGCCTGTCACGGGAGTCAGAGCGAGTGAGGGCGGACGATGGAAAAGTCCGTTGACCTCGGGTGGGATTTTACAGTTTTGGGACAATCTCCCAACAACCATCCATTGGCCATTATACATGGACAGAATCTTGCACACATGCATATGAATTATGAATATAAATTAGGAGCAGGAGTAGGCCATTCAACCCTTCAAACCTGCTCCACCATTCAAAAAGATCACAGCTGATCTGATTGTGGCATTAACTCTACATTCTGCCTACCTCCAATACCCTTGCTAGTCAAGAATCTACCTATCTCTACCTTAGAAATATTCAATGATCCTGCCTCCACAGCTCTTGGGGAAGAGATATCCAAAGACTCACATTCCTCAGAGAAAATATTTCTTGTCCTCTCCACCCTAAATGGGAGACCCCTTATTGCCCATTAGTTCTAGTCTGTCTAACAAGGCGAAGCATCTTTTCAGCATAAAGTAGCCAACAAAACAATGTGTTGTTTGGAGTAGGATATGGGGAATGCAGGAACAGAAATAAGCAATTAATGCAACACATCATATTTGAAAAAAAGGACAACGACGAATTAATCATTTATATGTAATTGTCTAATTTTCCATTTAGGATTCTTCCGTCGCAGTATCACCAAGAATGCTGTGTACAAATGTAAGACTGGTGGGAATTGTGAAATGGATATGTACATGAGAAGGAAATGTCAGGAATGTCGACTGAAGAAATGCAAGGCAGTGGGAATGCTGGCAGAGTGTAAGTATTTAACTATCACCAAAACAAAAGGTAGATAATTCTCACTAAACTATTATGGCTGATTTTCCTGACACTCAACCAGCATCCATGAGAAATTAGTAAGTTTTCAAGATATTAAGAGGAGCTGAGAGGGCAAATAGAGAAAATTTATTTCTGCTTGGTGGGAGCCTAAGACTAGAATCATATCAGTGACTGCGAAGGAGCGGCGATATATTTCCAAGTCAGGATGATGAGTGGCTTGGAGGGGAAGTTGGAGGTGGTAGTGTTCCCATTTATCTGCTGCCCTTGTCCTTCTGGATGGAAGTGATTGTGGGTTTGGAAGGTGCTATCTAAGGATCTTTGGTGAATTGCTGCAGTGCATCTTGTAGATAGTATACATGCTCCTGAGCGTTGGTGATGGAGGGATTGGCTGTTTGTAGATGTGGTGCCAATCAAGCGGGCTGCTTTGTCCTGGATGGTGTCAAGCTTCTTGAGTGTTGTTGGAGCTGCACCCATCCAGGCAAGTGGGGAGTATTCCATCACACGCCTGATTTGTGCCTTGTAGATGGTGGACTTTGGGGAGTCAGGAGGTGAGATACTCGCCGCAGTATTCCTAGCCTCTGACCTGCTCTTGCAGCCATTGTGTTTATGTGGTGAGTCCAGTTGAGTTTCTGGTCAATGGTAACCACAAGGATGTTGACAGTGGGGGATTCAGTGATGGTTACACTATTGAATGTCAAGGGGTGGTGGTTAGAGTGTCTCTTATTGGTGATGGTCATTGCCTGGCATTTGTGTGGCGCGAATGTTACTTGCCACTTGTCAGCCCAAACCTGGATATTGTCCAGATCTTGTTGCATTTGAACATGTGCAATCATCGGTGAACATCCCCACTTCTGACCTTATGACGGAGAGAAGGTCATTGATGAAGCAGCTAAAAATTGTTGGGCTTAGGACACTAAGGGACTCCTGCAGAGGTGCCCTGGAGCTGAGATGACTGACCCTCCACAACCACAACCATCTTCCTATGTACCAGGTATGACTCCAAACAGCAGAGAGTTTGCCCCCTGATACCCATTGATTCTAATTTCGCTAGGGCTCCTTGATGCCATACTCGGTCGAATGCGACCTTGATGTCAAGGGCTGTCACTCTCACCTCACCTCTGGAATTCAGCACTTTTGTCCATGTTTGAACCAATGCTGTAATGAGGTCAGGAGCTGAGTGACCCTGGCGAAACCCAAACTGGGCGTCACTGAGCAGGTTATTGCTGAGCAGGTGCTGTTTGATTGCACTGTTGATGACCCCTTCCATCACTTTACTGATGATTGAGAGTAGACTGAGAGATAATTGGCCGGGTTGGATTTGTCCTGCTTTGTGTTTACAGGACATATCTGGGCAATTTTCCATATTGTTGGGTTAGATGCCAGTGTTGTAACTGTACAGGGAGAGCTTGGCTAGGGGAGCGACAAGTTCTGGAGCACAAGTCTTCAGTACTATTGCCGGAATGTTATCAGGGCCCAGAGCCTTTGCAGTATCCAGTGCCTCCAGCCATTTCTTGATATCATGTGGAGTGAATCGAATTGGCTGGAGGCTGGCATCTGAGATGCTGAGGACCACTGGAGGAGGCTGAGATGGATCATCCACTCGGCACTTCTGGCTGAAGATTGTTGCGAATACTTCAGCCTTATCTTTTGCGCTGATGTGCTGGGCTCCTCCATCATTGAGGATGGGGATATTTGTGGAACCTCCTCCTCCAGTGAGTTGTTTGATTGTCCACCACAATTCACGACTGGATGTGGAAGGACTGCAGGGCTTAGACCTGATCTGTTGGTTGTGGGATCGCTTAGCTCTGTTTATTACTTGCTGTTGATGCCATTTGGCATGCAAGTAGTCCTTTTTTATAGCTTCATCAGGTTGACACAGCATGGCTCCTGGCATGCCTTCCTGCACCCTCCATTGAACCAGGGTTGATCCCCTGGCTTGATGGTAATGGTTGAGCGTGGGATATGCTGAGCCATGAGGTTGCAGATTGCGCTGGAGTACAATCCCAATGTGGTTGATGGCCCACAGCGCCTCATGGATGCCCAGTCTTGAACTGCTAGATCGGTTCGAAGTCTGTCCCATTTAGCACAGTGATAGTGCTACACAACATGATGGAGGTTATTCTCAATGTGAAGGCGGGCCTTCGCCTCTACAAGGACTGTATGGTGGTCACTCTTATCGACACTGTCATGGACAGATGCATCTGCAGCTGGCAGATTGGTAAGGATGAGGTCAAGGATGTTATTTCCTCTTGCCTTCACTACCTGCTGCAGACCCAGCCTAGCAGTTATATCCATTAGGACCCGACCAGCTCTATCAGTAGTGCTGCTGCCGAACCACTCTTGGTGGTGGACATTGAAATTCCCCATCCAGAGTACATTTTTTGCCCTTGCCACCCTCAGTGCTTCTTCCAAGTGTTGTTCAACATGGAGGAATACTGTTGCATCAGCAGAAGGAGGATGGTACGTGGTAACCAGTACGAGGTTTCCTTGCCCATGTTTAACCTGAAGCCATGAGACTTCATGGGGTCCAGAGTCGATGTTAAGCACTCCCAGGGCAACTCCCTCCCGATTGTATATCACTGTGCCACCACCTCTGCTAGGTCTGTCCTGCCGGTGAGTCAGAGATAGTAATGGTGATGTCTGGGGTGTTATCTGTAAGGTATGATTCCGTGAGAATGACTATGTCAGGGTATTGCTTGACTAGTCTCTAAGACAGCTCTCCCAACTTTGGCAGTAGCCCCCAGATGTTAGTAAGGAGGACTTTGCAGGGTCGACAGGGCTGTTTGTTTTGCATTGTCTTTTCCGGTGCCTAGGTCGCTGCCAGGTGGACCGTCCGGTTTCATTTCTTTGTAGTGATTGTTACAACTGATTGGCTTGCTAGGCCATTTCAGAGGGCAGTCGAGAGTCAACCACATTGCTGTGGCTCTGGAGTCACATGTAGGCCAGATCAGGTATGGATGGCAGATTTCCTTCCCCAAAGGACATTAGTGAACCAGATAGGTTTTTCCAACAATCAATGGACCATTACCAGCAGAATCAGGGTGAATGGATACCAAGGGGAGCAGATTAGAATTAGTTCATTGGGACACCTTGAACAACAATTCTGTAAATGCTCCCTAACTATCATTCTTCTGCCCCCTCACTCCCCGCAAACCTCCACATTACCACTCACCCGCCTTACACTACTTTGGGGTGAACGCAACAACTCTCTGCCGTAGTGCTGCACTGTTCCTGATGCGCTGTTCACCACTTTGCTGGGGCATATGGGTTCCTGCTCTCCATCCCCAGACCAAGCTGGTCTTTATGGACAGCAGTGAGCTGCTGGACCCATGGACCTCCTATGTCACTGAATCGGATCAGTATTGCACCTGGAATTGGGGAGTAGAGGAATCTCGTTGCCCTTGGTGCCACACAGCAGTGTCTATCTGGACAGCACTGTGCAGGACTCATGCTGCCACCAAACAAAGGTCCAAAATTCTTCCAGACAACGCGACATGATGCATTTTGGTGGATCCAATCCAGATGGAAGCTATAAAATAAATGGCAGAACCATTAGGAACATAGACACACAGAGAGAGATCTGGGAGTACAGGTCCATAGATCCTTAAAAGTGGCAGCACAGGTGGAAAAGATGGTGAAGAAAGCATATGGAATGCTTGCCTTCATAGGCTGGGGCATCGAGTATCGACGTTGGCAAATTATGTTTCAGTTATGTAAAATGTTGGTTAGACCACATTTGGAATAATTCATAGAAACCTGACAGTACAGAAAGAGGCCATTCGGCCCATCGAGTCTGCACCGACCACAATCCCACCCAGGCCCTACCCCCATATCCCTACATATTTTACCCACTAATCCCTCTAACTTACTCATCTCAGGACACTAAGGGGCAATTTTAGCATGGCCAATCAACCTAACCCGCACATCTTTGGACTGTGGGAGGAAACCGGAGCACCCGGAGGAAACTCACGCAGACAATGTGCAAATTCCACACAGACAGTGACCCGAGCCGGGAATCGAACCCAGGTCCCTGGAGCTGTGAAGCAGCAGTGCTAACCACTGTGCCGCCCTAATACTGTGTCCAATTCTGGTCGACACACTACCAGAAGGACATGGAAGCTTTGGAGGCAGTACTGAAAAGGTTTACCAGAATGTTGCCTGGTATGGAGGGTATTAGCTATGAGAAGAGACTAAATAAACTAGGATTGTTCTCCCTGGAAAGATGGAGGCTGAAGGGCGACCTGATAGAAACTTATAAAATTATGAGGGACATAGAAAAGGTGAACAGTTGGAAGCTTTTTCCTAGGGCAGAAATGACAATTACAAGGGGCACAAGTTCAAGGTAGGGGGGGGGGGGGGGGGGGGGGGGGGGGAGGGAGGGAAAAATTCAGTAGAGATGTGCGGGAGAAGTTTTTTTACACATAGGAAGGTGAGGGCTGGAATGCACTGCCAAGTGAGGTGGTTGAGGCAGATACGTTAATGACATTTAAGACTTATCTGGATAGACACATGAACAGGCTGGGACTAGAGGGATACAGGTGGTTGATCTAGATAGGACAACGTCATCAGTGCAGGCTTGGTGGGCCGAAGGGCCTGATCCTGTGTTGTACTGTTTTTTGGATGGAGCACAAGGTTAGGTCAGGGGGTGAGGAGGGTGCAAAGTCTATCCACCTCCTGACACCCTGTGACCTCCCAGCACTTGACCCCTCCAGTACCTTCCTCCAACCTCTCTGGCAGCCCATTGCAATCCATTCAAATTCAATTCGCGTCCATTTTCGACACAAAGAATATCACGCTAGGAAAAAGTGGCTGGGAAGATACCAAACTGCTTGACACCGAGTGCAAATCTGATTTTTTGGCCCTCGCTTTATTTTTCGGCCTCGCCACATTCGTCGACCAGCACAGCAGGGCAGAAAATTCATGCCCAATGTCTCAGATTGGCACAGACTATTCTCAATTTCAACATCCTATTTGACCACATACTGAGATTCCAATCATAAATTCTATTCCTGAAAGATTGCCTATTTACACCTCTGTAACATTCTATACGTGAGCAAATTCTACTGTTTTCAACCTTAATATTTAAAATGAAGATTTTGGGAAGGGGTTAAGAGATCATTGAAAGGTGGCTTGTAAAAGTCAACAAGCCTCAAACCAGGGCACGGTAGAAGTATACCAAAGAAAGTAAGACAGGTGATTCAAGACTGGAGATGGGAAATAGAATTGCTGGGATTGGGGAAAAGAGAGGAAGAAAAAAACATAAAGTATTCCAGAATCAAACAAAAAAAGCTAGTGCAGCAGGAGAAAAAGTAAAGACACAACAGAGAAGAAAAGATGAAGAGGAGGAAAGAATGAAGTAAGGAACTGAGAGGAGTAGAAGACCTAAAAGGGGGAAAATAATTCTCTGGAAGGAAAAAAAGGCATTTTTTTAAAGACTGATGAGTGTTTTTTGATGCTTGTCTGATAAGTTGAGTGAGTGCCTGCAAGTGGACATAATTTCCACGTGAGTCACTCCTGGTTATCCTCTATCCAGTGGCCTGCGGGGTGACCTTGGTATTGGATGAGCAAGACGAAATTTCAGACAGACCACAGGGTATTTTCATCCCTTCAGCAAACTAGATACATGTTGATGAGGAAGAGAGAAAAGAAGCCAGGTTTCAGAGTGTCTAGTGTTTTCTCACTGGCAGTGCTTGAAAATGGGACCTGCAGCTTCTTATTTGACCATACAAGAGTTCTAAAGCAACACATGGCTCAGAATTACCTTGTTCTTATCGGTTTCTAACAGGTGAAAGGTATGCTGTAACATAGGCATCATGGCAACTTGGATGGATAAAGGCTGACTGTTCATAAGAGAATTAAAAGAGAAAGTGGTTGGTCTTTATTACTAAACCTTTTACTTTTAGTATTTATTATATTCTTCCAGGTTTGCTGACAGAAATCCAATGTAAATCTAAACGTTTGCGGAAAAACACCAAGCAAGTCATGGACCTTTTCTGCAGCATAAAGGTGGAGGAAGATGGGGTTGACAGCAAACAGGTTTCATCTACAACCAAGGCTGGGAAGGTAAAATGATTTGGGTTCAGTATGAGAAAGATCTCACTGTATATCTTCTTGTAATGATATTCCTAATTTCGAAAGGTATTTTTTCTGTGGAGCACGAGGAACTAAAGGAGTTACACATCGGTTTGTACATCCATAAGTATGTTCTTCACATTTGCACATTTCCCATGGGCTTGATGCTGTTGTACAAACCTCACATGTGTACTCTGACACTCTTAGAAAGATATCATTAGCATTGTACACAGCCATTCTTTAATTGTAGCATAGCTGTTTGGTCTCCATTTTTACAATGGCTTTTTAGATTACATCTCAGTAAAGTGCTTAGCAACACTTTGCTACTGTAACCTGTTTAAAAATGCAGGTTATTGTTGCTGCTCATGTGTCGCTGTTATTATTTCCAGGATGAGAGTTCTCCAACAGCCAGTCACAGCCTGACTGCTCTGTGGTCTGGTTGAAGTTTTGTCTTGTTCACTGGCTCCTTTGCATGGTCCACCTCTTACTCCACTGTTACTTTTTGCCTGGTTATGCAGCATAAAGCAGATCCTTATGATCCTGTACACCTTTATGAATTGACATTCTGTTTCAGAATGTCAATGGTGCTCTCAGTGGTTACTCGAGTGGACATATCAGTTTCATTATATCTCCTGCCAACATCATTTGATCGTGTTCGCAGTGGTGTCATTAACCATGGCGTGAGTGGGTCTTCAAAATTCCCAAGCAGCTATCCTGTTGAGCCTTCCCCTTTTTCAATCAAGGATGGGACGCTGGATCTTGTGTGGATGAAGGCAGTGTGCAGGATGCCAGAGACTTCAGCATTCATTTGCATAATTTTGTGTTTAATGGAATTAATGGAATAAAATTCATTTTTATTCATGTGAAAGGAACATTATTCTGCATGGACACCAACAGGTCCATGTGGCTTACATTAATCACAACACAATAAGAAACAGGTAGCTTAAAATAATTCCTTGGTAACTATTGTGTCACCATAATCAACAATATGGCAGAAATCTGTTGGTAAATGTTAAAAAGGCAGATCTTCAAAAATTAATATATGGGTGTGACTTATAAATAATGGGCCTGATTCACCAGCCTTGTTTGCCACTGGTGGGAATTCCGATAGCTGAATCAGGCATTGGGGCTAAATTGGGATTCCTGCTGGCAGCAAACACATCCCAATTCACCGGGCCCCAGAGCACACGGAAACCCAATGATGATGCAAAACCCCTTTTACATGTCGTTAGCAGTTTGAAGCCTGATTATAAGCCCTCCCGCAATGTGGACTTTGGTGTAAGTCCTGACAAGTGTAGACCTGGTGCATTGGACCCTAGGGAGGGCAAGGAGGTAAGTGCTCTGGCCAGGTACCCCTCTGCTGCTGCCAGGTGCCCCTCTTCAGCAGACAAGGTACCCCAAGGCACCTGGGGGTTTGGGGAGATCTGGCTGGGGGAAAGTGGTTGACCTCGGGATTCTCCCCTGGGATGGGATCTTGTGGCTGGACTGTCCTACTAGTCCTGGGAAACCTGAAGATCATTCTTGGAATGGTGATTATAGGCAGCTTTCTGATCAAAATCTTCATTTTTCTCTGTGTACTGTGAAAACTTTGAAATGACCTAGTCAATTTCATCTCCATGCCCCCCACTGCAGACTCTCCCTATGCAGTCTGGCAGTGGAAAAGGGACATCTGGGTAGAGCACTTACCTCCTTTCTCCCCCTTGGAGTCCACCGCACCAGATCAGGGTGTCACTGGCCAGTGTGTCAGTGCTAGACTACAAGGGGCAATGCAAGGTTTGCACTGCCAAGGAGCGGGACCAGGAGGAGGGCCTGATGCAGGTGGGGGAGGGGGGAGGAAAAGAGTCCTGAGGAGGTGGGGCCTAGGAGGACTCTATTGGCATCTATGTCTGGTGGGGGGAGTCGGGTTATCCTTATGCTTACGTGGTGTTGGGGCGAGGGGGGAGGGGGGGGTGGTGGGAGGGGAGTGGTGATCCATTCTCTGTGGTAGGGGGGAGGGTATCCGTCTTTACTGAGGGGTTGGGGGTGCACCCCGCTCAGTGTAGGGTCACCTTTTCCATTGTGGGTGGAAGGGGGCCTGTCTCTGAATGCTGAGATTGGGGTGACCTTTAAAAAGGGCGTCTCAATCTCCGAAAAGCTGAGCTGGCTGGTGTGATTTCCATGATGCATGAATTTGCATTGAATGGGTGGGTGAATCCCACCTGACAAGCGCTGCTAATGCCAGCGGGAAACATTCCGGTTTTCCTGCTGGCATGGGCACTTAGAATGCAGTCGGGTGAATTGTGCCCAACGAAATCAGAAAGCAGGTGAGGTTCCTTTGATTTCTCACAGGAGAATCTCATTACTTATGCATTACTGTGATTTCCCTTTCTCCCTGTCACCACACAGAATTCTAACCGTCAGAATAAGTAAATCAGTGCTTCAAGGCGTAATGCCATCGAGTGCATTGGAAAATCACATTAACAGCACAGTAAACATAACTCCATACCTCTCCATAATTAATCTAGTTTAGATAAAGACTGACAAATCTGAACTGGGACAATCTGAATATTTTTCTATTTCTTGTACAGATCCAGCAGAGAGTAGAGTTCACTCCTGAACAACAACAGCTCCTTGAATACATTGTAGAAGCTCATCACAAGTACCGAATACCCCAAGAAGCAGCAAGAAAATTTGTATGTATTTGAAATGCAATTTTTTTTACAATATAAATGTTGCAGCTGCAAAATAACTTGAATTGTATCCCATTCTTTTGGTTGTGTAAAGACCAAATAAATGTGAAATTCATTTTTATTTTTCATTGTTACATGCATGCTGACATATATAATGAAGTTTTATAACTGAGTATATTTGTTTTTGTCTGGACGGTGCCTGAAAATAGGCAGGGGGATCGCTGTGCGGGATTATGTCACACCCATTGCTTCCGATGCAGGTAGCATGCAAACTCATACTGCCTGCGAATTTTACTGATTGCACTATGCAGCCAGTGGAAGGCACTGTTGAATCACTGCATGCCTGAGCAGGGGATGAAAATTTTGAAAGGCTAGCTTGAGTTAAAACTAGCCTGCAGTACTTGCAGCAGGAGCAGGTGCTGGAGTCATTTGAAGAGGGATTTTGTAAATGTGTAGAGTTTCCAAATCAATTTCATGGTCCTCTTTTTGCTTCTCCATCTTGAAAACAAACTAATCAAAATTTTCAATGACCTCAGGCTTGTTAAGTTTAATAGAGTCATAGCGGTTTACAGCATGGAAACAGGCCCTTCGGTCCATGCCACCCTTTTTTTTTAAACCCCTAAGCTAATCCCAATTGCCCGCATTTGGCCCATATCCATCTATACCCACCTTACCCATGTAACTGTCTAAATGCTTTTTAAAAGACAAAATTGTACCCGCCTCTACTACTACCTCTGGCAGTTTGTTCCAGACACTCACCACCCTTTGTGTGAAAGAATTGCCCCTCTGGACACTTTTGTATCTCTCCCCTCTCACCTTAAACCTATGCCCTCTAGTTTTAGACTCCCCCACCTTTGGGAAAAGATATTGACTATCTAGCTGATCTATGCCCCTCATTATTTTATAGACCTCTGTAAGATCACCCCTCAGCCTTCTACGCTCCAGAGAAAAAAGTCCCAGTCTATCCAGCCTCTCCTTATAACTCAAACCATCAAGTCCCGGTAGCATCTTAGTAAATCTTTTCTGCTCTCTTTCTAGTTTAATAATATCCTTTCTATAATAGGGTGACTAGAACTGTACATGGCATTCCAAGTGTGGCCTTACGAATGTCTTGAAAACTTCAACAAGACGATAAAACTCCTGTGTTCAATGTTCTGACCAATGAAACCAAGCATGCTGAATGCCTTCTTCACCACTCTGTCCACCTGTGACTCCACTTTCAAGGAGCTATGAACCTGTACCCCTAGATCTCTTTGTTCTGTGACTCTCCCCAACGCTCTACCATTAACTGAGTGAGTCCTGCCCTGGTTCAATCTACCAAAATGCATCATCTTTCATTTATCTAAATTAAACTCCATCTGCCATTCGTCAGCCCACTGGCCCAATTGATCAAGATCCTGTTGCAAACGGAGATAACTTTCTTCACTGTCCACTATGCCACCAATCTTGGTGTCATCTGCAAACTTACTAACCATGCCTCCTATATTCTCATCCACATCATTAATATAAATGACCCAGCACTGATCCCTGAGGCACACCACTGGTCACAGACCTCCAGTTTGAAAAATGACCCTCTACAACCACCCTCTGGCTTTCGTCATCAAGCCAATTTTGTATCCATTTAGATACCTCACCCTTGATCCCGTGAGATTTAACCTTATGCAACCTACCAAGCGGTACTTTGTCAAAGGCCTTGCTAAAGTCCATGCAGACGACATCAACTGCACTGCCCTCATCAACCTTCTTGGCTACCCCTTCAAAAAACTCAATCAAATTTGTGAGACATAGCGTATAAGCCTGTACCTTTCTTGACTTGTCAGACAACGCAGCACTGCAGTAAATACGCCACTCCTTCTCAAATGTTTCCCAACTATCCATAATATTTTCAGCAAAGATGAGTGGGTCAATGCGACAAAGTCCTTGTGCCATACTGCCAACTTCTGACACCATGTGAATGTGTCGGTTTCTGGAATCACTGGCTGCAAGGATTTTCAACAAAGAATAGTTTATTCACTAGCTTAGCAGCTACTTCAACACTTGTGCTCTGCCCACATTCCTGGGGATAACTCCTGTGCTCCAGCCAAGTGACCACTTGGTCTATATCTTCCCCATTTAGTTGGAACACCCGGTGCCATGAGATATAATAGTATGTGCAATAAGAAACTATGTACAGACCATTGTGTAGCATACAAACATACAAGTTAAATGAGTTAACAATGCATAACTATTTACATATGCAGTGAGGCACAGATTGAGCTGTTTGCAGCTGGTGCATAGCCCATCACATCTCCTCCACCCCCCTCTGTTGGAGAAAGATGAAATTCAAAAGTCAGTTCTAGGCTAGGTGGTAATGAAGTCCTGAAATTTCATGTTTGGTTTGTTCAGTTTGCTCAGGCACCCGGAGTGTGTGTTTATGCCAGTTGGTGATGGTATAGTATATCTCTGGCTGGTATCCTGAATGTGGATGACGCGGAACATTTCATCAGCATGTTCTGTGTGTGCAGGGCTCATTGCATTGGCCTCCAGAATAGTTTGCATGTCCACGGGTGTAAGGGGCCTGTTTCATAGGCCTGATGACTGAAGTGCTGTATAATCTGTTGGTGCTGGTTTGAACAGCTAACTGTAGGA
The DNA here is from genome assembly GCF_964213995.1 of Mustelus asterias. Taxonomy (NCBI): domain Eukaryota; kingdom Metazoa; phylum Chordata; class Chondrichthyes; order Carcharhiniformes; family Triakidae; genus Mustelus; species Mustelus asterias. The sequence goes on along the minus strand of NC_135825.1, from coordinate 46,149,627 downwards.
GGAGACGGTGTATATAGTGTGCATCGTCTGAGACTACCATGTAACTGTTTGGTTGTGGGACATGGCTGTGTGCCACCGTGAAATGGTCATTGCCACTTGCAGTCTGAATCTTGACCATTTGACCAGATGTTAGAGGGCTGAGTCTGTGGGAATCTCGATCATAGTGCGATTTGCTTCTCAGTCTGTGTTACATGAGGACTCACTGTTTTGGCCTCTGCAGTAGTTTGCGTGAAACGTTGGTTTCAAGTTTGGGCTCCAGCAGAGCCTGAGCAATAGGAGTCGTGGTCCTGGGACACCTGGAAAAGAGTGGTTGTGCGGACGAGGGCAGGCCTTGACTTGGTAGATTTCGCAGGCTGAGGGTGCAGCACAGTAGTCTGTGCGATCCTGTGAACATTTCTCTAGAGGATGCTCGGTTGAACAAACCATCCGTACTGCCAGGCTGTTTGACTGTGGATAAAGGGAATCGCTCATGATATGCTCAAAGTGCCATGTGCGTGTAAAGTTGCTGAATTTAGTGGAGACGAATTGGCGAGTGTTGTCTGTCAAGAGCCTCTGAGGGATGCCATGTATCTCTTGAGTCTGATCATGTCTGTTGTTATCATCATGTTTGGCAGGTAGTCAAGTTCAAACCGCCCAGAATATGAATCAACTAAGATGAGGTGTTGTTTACCATTCCATTCAAACAAGCTGTGAATGACCATGGGAGGTCCGAGACCTCATGTAAGTGCAAAGGTTATTTTGCTTGATGCAGTTTGAGTGCATTGGATGGTGCGGATCTGGAGACTTCCTTTTCCATGTCTGCGTACATAGAGGGCCAGTATAGTGATTCTTTGTATCTGGTTGTTTCCAACCTGGGGTGCCCCTGGTGACGTTGTTAGGTGTAGTACCTGTGAAGAGATGGAGGGATGATGAATCGCTGGCCATGCAGTATCAGTCGATCCTGTATAGTTAGTTCAGCTCTGATGGTGAAGAATGTGCAGAGCTTGTGGAGAAGCTCCTTGAGGACTCTGGCCTGTCTCTTCATGATGATTTTGTGTAGTTGTCTGAATGTGATGTCCGCCTTATGGCACCTTTGAGTTTCTGAATTCGACAAGAGGACAGCACCTCTATTGCCATGATATTGATGTTTTCCTCACCATCTGTCTGTTCTGTATTGGGTAGAAACGGCATCAGCCTAGTACAGCTCCTTACCACGTTTGTAGATGAACCTGAGATTGTAATGTTGCAGCATTAGCATCATGCATTGCAGCCATGCAGACACAGTGCGGAGAGGCTTTTTTAAGATAGGTATGAGTGGCTGATGATCAATTTCAACACTTACAAGATGACTATGTATGAAGTTATAAAATTTCTGACAGTTGAAGACTAGAGCGAGGGGTTCCTTCGATCCATGTACGGTGAGTCTCAGTGTCAGTGAAGGCCCTTGGTGCAATGGTTATTGGTCTGCCATTCTGGATGCAGATTGCACCAAGTCCGTGCTGGGAGGCTTTGGCTGATATGAGTATGGGTATTTGAATGCCAAAGTATTGTAGCACCGGTGGGACTACAAGTGCCTGTGTGAGTCTGTTGAAGACTGCTGTGTGGTGCTCCTGCCAACATCATTCGAAGTCCTGGTGGAGGAGCTGATGAAGAGATCCAGTGACCTCACTATTAGAAGGAATGATTTTAGAAAGATAACTAGTCATTCAAAGAAAGTGCTATACAATGTGCTTGTCCACAGGAATAACCAAATGTCGAATGGCCATTGTCTGAAACAGGCTTTACACCAGCAGCTATCAGTGAATGACCCACATTAAAAAACCTGACTGACTGTGAATCTGCATTTCACAGGGTTAAGCTTCAGCTGTATGGTCCTGATTCTGTTGAGGTTGAGATAAAGACATGCGTCATGCATAATACCACCCCAAACAAGGATGTCATCAACAATGACCTTGCAAGGTTGAGCTGTGAAGACTTGCTCCATGCACTGCTGGAAAACCTCACTGTCCGTGGAGATTCTATAGGACGCATGAAGAAAATGATATCAGCCTACTGGAGATGTGAATGTGGTCAGTTCTGAGGATTCCTCTGCCAGAACCCACATTTTGCATCGAGAATGTTGAACAACTTAGTATTTGGCATATCTGCTATTATCTGAGGGTGATGAGGTCTGAGCAGTTTAAGTGTCTTGGGTCAATACATACCCTGACTGTGCCATCTTTCTTTACTGCAGCCGCCATTGCTGAAACCCATTCTGTGTCTGTAGGAGTGATGACACTTTGTATTGTCATCCAATGAAGTTCATTGACTACTTTCTGCTTCATGGCTACTGGTAACTCTTCTCGGAGCACAGACTATGGTCTGAATCATCTAGTCTCCTGATAAATAACTGGTAGCTTACCTGTGATGTCACAGATTAAAAGGTCTTTGTATTCTGTCGTCTCTGGGGCAGTTGTTGTAGAACATGTACTACTGGACCACGTTGAATGAACCCCAATGTAATGCTGTCCCAAAGATCTAGTCATGGCCTTACATTCTGGTCGACTATATGAAACTTAAACCTGTGTGCAGTGGAGGGCAGCTACACCTTCAGTGTGGATGGTTTATTCATCACAAGCCATGAGGTCTGCCCAGGTGCTGGGATCTGGTGCTGAATATGGGTCTATTCAGCTGGATAATATGTTACACTTCCCTCCAGTGGCAATCTTTACCTTCAGTGTTGTGTTACTGCAAATGATGTTGAGGGTGGTGAAGATCTCACCCTTTACTGTGACGGTGTTGACACTCTCACACTATAATGTTGTTGGAGGCTCCGTGGCTTTGTTGCATTGGTTGAGCTCCAATACATTCACTTTACTGACACTCCAACTCGTGAAGGACTGACCAGCTGCCATGTTGCTGATGGCAGAGGAGGGCTGCTGCGGTTTCAATCCGCAGCGAAGTGATTCCATTTCCCACATTTTTTGCAGCTTTTAACATATGCAAAACAGAATATGTTCTGTTTGGAGGGTGCTGGCCACTGCATTTGGAGCAAGGTGCACCATGTACTGCAAATATTTCTGTTCCCTGACTAAAGTCTCTGCTTTTTTCTGATTGTTTGAATATACAATGGCTGCTTGTAACATTGGGGGGGTGACTCAAACAGAAACTGTTTAACGGGCTTCCCACTGGCCAAAACCTCCATGAATCTCCTGCCGCTAACTTTCTGGCGCCTTCCACTTTGCGCCGGAAATCAGCAAGGAGCTGTATAAATTATTTAAAATAGAATTTGCATGTCAATAGTGGGTCCGGGACTGAAGTCTCTGGGCCCGCTAGCCTCTCCCCCCCCCCCCCCCCCCCCCCCCCACCACGCACCCCCCCCCCCCCCCCCCCCCCCCACCTCCTCCCACCCCGGCCAGGAGTGTTTCACTCCAGCAGGGTTTACAGTAACTCCCCACTTGCAGGGACCTGCCGGCCCAACCCCACTGGAGTGAGGAGGGGCCACGTTGGCCCCCAGGAGGTCGGGGTAAGGGGAGGTACCCACTGGGCAGTGCCAAGGAGCAGGACTTAATGGGGGCAGGACCTATGGGAGGGAGGCCTCTGGGGGAGATCGGTGAGGATGGGGGGTCCCGCTGTCACTCTGCAGTGACAGAGGGAAAGGGAGGGTGACCAGCAATCGGGGCTGGCCATCGGTGGTCCGGGAGACCAGCAATCGTGTGGTTGGGGGGGGGGGGTCACACGGCCAGCATTGTAGGATTGTGGGGCTGGCCAGCAATCGGGAGGCTGGCAGTGCAAGGCTACTGCGCATGTGCCGATCTTGGCTCTGACAGATCAGTGCATGGGCAGTGGCCCGCTCAGCGCTATGCTGCTGGCCTCTCTAGTGGGAATAGGTCTCGCCCAGAGATTTTTCATGAGATTCACGCTCGTGCACTCTGCAGTGCACAGAATGTGGGCGATTCATTTTGAAAAATCCCACTAAAAAAATCAGCAGGATTTACTCCAGTTTTTACGCAAATTCGACACTTAGAATTATTTTGGGAGAATCCCACCCTAGGTCTTTCTCACACAGCAGCTGCTTACGGGCTAAGTCATTAAGAATTCCACAAACTATTTGATGCCTGATTAGTTCATCAGTGACAGTTCCAAATGTACATTTCTTTGCCAATGGTTTCAGGGTGGACATGTAAGATTGTATTGATTCATCTGCTCTTTGGTTTGTTGAACTGAACACGTTTATTGAGGATTATGTTTTTTATCAGCAGACAGATATTCTCAATTTTTTTTAAGATTACTTCAGGGTCCTCCTTTTCCTCCTCCATCTGGAAAAAAAATGACTTGAATTTTTTGATTGTCTTGGGGCCAGCTAAGTTTACTAGAATGTAAGCCTTTACCTTTTTCAACTTGTCAGACAATGCAACATTGCAGTAAATACACCACTCCTTTTCAAACCATTCCCAATTATCGGTAAAATTTTCAATGTGGCAAACTCCTTGTGCCATACTGCCAATTCCTGACATCATGTAAATGTGTTGGGTTCCTGACAGCACGGACTTTCAACAATGAGTAGTTTGTCCACTAGCTTGGCAACTACATCAGCATTTGTGCTCTGGCCATGCTCCCGGGGATAACTCCTGAGCTCCCACCAGATTACCTCTTTTGTAGCCGTGTCATCATCTTTTCACCTGACAACTTAGTCCACAGATTTGACCTGGAGAATTCACAAGAATGGGACAGCGTGGCAGAGAGCAAACTCCCAGATTTTCCAATGTTGCACTGGAGGCCATCCTGCAGGATTTGGAGAGGGAGATTGGTGTCAGCCATCCACAGGGGACTGGGAGACCCTTCAGACAAACTTTGCAAAGACTGTGGGTCCTTCACAAAGATTGTCTGGAGGGCCTCCTGTCCAGCTGCGAACAAATCACATCACTCTCTTTCCAGCTCTTGCACCAAGGACTCCTGAACCAGACAGCTGTGGCAGTCAATGCTTATGGTCGAGCCCAGAGGAACTGATGCAGTATTGTAAAAACTCCGTGATCTCACACAAGTGGTCACTGAATTCAATGCCATATCCCATCAGCTGCATTACTAGTCTCTCAAACTGCTCAACACCCCATCATCACCTCCCAACAATCTATATTATGACTCATATCTCACAGTCATAGCTTCACCTCACCCTTATATATTTGGTGTTGTTGCAAGCCTCAAATCCACATCTCACAGCTTACACACTGCCAACTATTCAACCAAGACAACTACATCACCTAAGTGTATTGCATCACACTCACTGGCACACATCCCTCTCTCTTGCAGGACAAGGTGGCACATAACCAGAGACAGCAGGATCTAGATGGTACGAGATAGGCATGGCTGCATGGCCTTACCTCAATGGAAGAGATGATGCTTGTCGTCATTGAAGTGGTCGGTCCTAAAACCATCACTAGCTGTAAAATAACTTTACCCTCATATCTAATCCTCCTCTCACCTCCTATTTCTCTCCCATCCCATAATCTCTTTTGATTTACAAGGTGCAGAGGACATAAGCGTGCACTAAAAATAGAAAATGGTGAAAATCATCAGCAGGCCAGCCAGCGTCTGTGAAGAGAGAAGCAAAGTTAACATTTCAGGTCAATTACCTTGTCAGATTTCAAGCATCCACCAAACAGTGCTCTTGCGTGATTGGAAGCATGTACTCTTGCACCCCACCTACCCTTGGCACAACCCTATCCTTGCACCTTTCTCCTTCCAGATACCCAAGAACTGCAGGCTGGCCAGCCAATGGTGGAACAGCAAGAGGTATTGAGCACAAAGACAGTGAGGAAGAAGAAACTGTAGAAGTTGATGATTCAGTTCCAGAGAAATACTGAAATAATAACATACCAGATAATGTCGTTAAAGGAAAGATTCCATCCACCTAGTTTGTGCTGGCTTCATCAGAAAACAAATTAAATAATAGTAGCCACTTATTCCCAGCATAAAGACCAATATCAAGATTTTTCATCCCACCATTCTAAAGAACAAATCAATGTTTAGCTTTTACCCTTTGTTTGGTGCCCAAGAGAATATTGTTGATAAACTTTAAAACCTTAAAAATATTTGGATGAACACTTGAAATATTTAAGGATATGGGAAAAATGCAGGAAAATGGGATTAGCGTGCCTTTAGTGGTTTATTATTGTGGGTGCAGATGCGATGGGCCAAGGGATCTTTTCTGCGCTGTATGCCTCTATGACGCTAAAAATCAAATAGCGTGCTTCAATTTGACAGCAGGTGCCCATGTCAATGACACAATGACATCTGATAACCACCTCACCTGTGGCATTTTTGGCAAAACCTGCCTCTCACAGATTGGACTCTTCAACAATCAACAAATGTCTACCATGTGAAATGGATTTGCTGCATATCTTCCATCTCACATGGATAGAAGATGCCAATGAAGGTTTTGTATAGTCTGTGTATTGGTATGTACCTTGAATAATGTCAAATGCTGGGGGTGGAAGATTGCTGAATAAAAAGTGCTGCTCTCCACTGTAAAAGCATGGAATGTAGTATAGATTTCTCGGTGGTACAGGATTTACGATAGTTTACATTGTTTATTGTAACACTTGTGGAGAAAATATTCAACATACATTATATTTTTCTTCTGGGATTATGATGATAAATCTTATTTTTAAAGAAAATATTTTGTGCAGTTTCTGATACCATTGTATCTTTATGATTTAGCTGCTGGAACTTGCAAACCCTGTGGAGGATTTTCTTCGGCTCACGGAGAATGCTACGCTACACGTTGAAGTATTAGTGGAGTTTACCAAAAGATTACCAGGTGAGAAGGGTTCAAATTTTCTGTGTTATACTATGGGAACACAGCCTGTAAATAACCTTAACACAATTGGGTTTTAGGTTCAAGTTTATTTATTATTGTTCAAGTAGGCTCACATTAACACTACAATGAAGTTACTGTGAAAATTCTCTAGGCTCCACACTCTGGCGTCTACCCGTTTGGGTAGACTGAGGGAGAATTTAGCATGGCCAGTGCACCAAACCAGTACATCTTTGGACTGTGGGATGAAACTGGAGCTCCCGGAGGAAACCCATGCAGACACGGGGAGAATGTGTAGACCCCCCACAGACAATAGCCCACGCCATGAATCGAACCCGGGTCATTGGTGCTGTGAGGCAGCAGTGCTAATCACTGTGCTAAATTCACTGTGCAATAGTAGCAGGTCAAGAAATGCTCTATTTCTTTTGCTGCAGTAGTGAGCCTTTTTAAGCGGCAATGCTTTAGAGGGTCATGTGACCTGTTCGGCCAATTGGGGCAAAGCGTGGGCTCTCCCAGGCAGTTGAGAGACTCGCATCAAAATAATCAAAAGCATCTTTCTCACTCTCTGTACAAAGTTATTCTTGTTAATAAATACTTCTTTAGTTACTTTGAAGGATTGTGTTCAAAATATTGAATGCCTGCAATACTTCTTCAATGCAAACGAAAAGCAGGGGAGAAGAAGCAGAGGGTAATTCTGTTAACGCATGCATTGCCCAAATCTATAAGTTGATAAGGAGTTTGACTTCTCTGGATGCCCTGACACTAACACCTTTGAAGAACTCATAGAAATAGTGAAAGGACATTATCATCCAAAGCCCTCGGTGACTATTGTGATGAAGATGTGCAAATGATATGTATATATATTGTATGTTTCTTTATGTTTCAGGAAAATGTTTAAAAATTCAGTTTTTTTCTACAGGTAGTCAGTATGTCTGGAAGGAATACATGGGAGAGCAGAATAATTACTCACTTCAACCTTGCATGTGGTTATGTTAAGTAGAGTTAATGGAGTTTTGTTTACTTAAATTCTTCTGGGATTTCAGATTAGAGTGATTGACAGGGTCAAGGGATGTTGTGGCTTTTGTGCAATCCCAGATCTGCACAAAAAAGAAACAAGCTTTTCATAGAATCCCTGCAGCCATTCAGCCCATTGACCCTGCGCCAACAACAATGCCATCCAGGCTCTAACCCCATAACCGCACATATTTACCCTGCTAGTCCCCCTGACAGTAAGGGGCAATTTAGCATGGCTATCAACCTAACTCGCACATCTTTGGACTGTGGGAGGAAACCCTGGAGAAACCCATGCAGACATGGGGAGAACGTGCAAACTCCAGTCACCCGAAGCCAGAATTGAACTCAGGTGCCTGATGCTGTGATGCAGCAGTGCTAACCACTGTGCCACCACCGTGCCACCCATTTGCAGAAAGGTGTTTGTTTGGCTGTTCTGGTTGAAGTTATGAGGGTTTTGCAGGCCTCTGAAAGCTCTATATTTCTATGAAAACTCCAAGGATGTCAATACTCATTTTGGCAAATTTTGTGATTGCTAACTACATTTAAAGGAGATTTTAAGTCTGTAAGAAGTATGTTGCTTATTTGGAACAGAAATAGTGAAAGGTTAGAAATTAGAGTTGTTTCTTTTCATGCTTAAAGATTGTTCAATTGTTAAGAATTAAGCTGCTTTACTTTGTTGGAGTTATACTTAAATTGTGCTATGATTAAAACTTGTTTTGATAAAAGAGCCCTAATTTGTCAATGACATTACTCCTGGGTGAAGCTTCTTTTCCTCACCTTTATGCCAAAATAGAAAAATTGTTGGGGTCTAGTCTGGCTTCATAATATATCTTGGGGTTCTGGTCTAGTACCCTAACACTATACAGAGATACAAGTTTAATTCGATGGCAAGAGCCCCAAGAAGGTAATAGTAGCTTTTTGGTGAGGTTGAGGCAAATGGCTGACCATTGTGAATTTGTATCTGCCCTTAATGAAATGTTGAGAGACCGGTTAGTGTGTGGGAGTGAATAATACTGCCATACAGAAGAAATTCTGAAGATGGTGTTCGAAATTGCCCTTGCTATGGAAAGTGCAGAAAAAGGCATCATGGAACTTCAAAGTGTGCAAGCTCGCGAGGTCCACCAAGTTTGGAGGGAAACTGCAAATGGCAGTAGCACCAGGGATAGAGGCGCAGAGTTTAACGAACAAAAATGTACTGAACCAGAATGAGTGCAGAGGTATAGGAGATTTGGTTTACAAACCATGAACTGTGGAGAATGATATCAGTGTGGGGGAGCCCACCCCCAAGAGATGTGTAGGCTGATGGAAGCTGTGTGCTATGCCTGCGGCTGGCAAAGGGTATATAAAAAGCAAGTGTAAGGCTAAACAGGACCTGCCCGGTGCTGGAAGAAAAGAAATTCCGGCTCCAGTGCACAGCGTAGAGAGTAATTCTGAAGAAGGATCAGATGTATACAGTTTGAATAATATTAAGGTGGACAAAGTGGTTCCCATCACAATTCTACTGATGGTTAATGGCCATCCACTCAAAATGGAGACAGACATAGGAATCTCTGCTACATTAGTGGGAGAACAAACTTATCAATACCCACAGGGAGGAGTCCAGCCCTTGAGATTAAAAGGCATGGCAACCAGGCTGGCGACATATACGGGGGAGGCAGTACTGATCTTGTGAATAACTATAACACCTATAAGTTACTGACAGCAGTCTGCCCAACTGCCTTTAATTGTAGTCAGGGGTCAAAGGCCAAACTTGATGGGACAAGATTGGCTTCAGGAAATATAATTGAACTGGGTAGAAATTTTCAAAATTAATAAAGGGGACCTATATGACATCTTCAGGAAATACCAGGAGATATTTCAAAAAGTAGTTGAAATATAAGGCAAGAAAGCCAGAATTTCTGTACATCCAGAGGCTACACCAAAACTTTACAGAGCAAGAACCGTACCCTACCGACTACGTGGTTTGGTGAAACGTCACAGCAGTGCCACTTACAACAGCTCTATATAAATGTGAAGATTAAACTTAAAAGGTTAGCAGATCTGGGCATTATCAAGCTCGTACAGTTTGTGGAGTGCGCAGCTCCCTTTGTGCTGATACTTAACCCAGATAAGACTATGAATATGTGAGGACTCTAAATTCAAATATGTGGGGACTAAAATTTGAATATGCTGGCATTATAAACTAACAGTGATCAAGGTGGCAAGCTTGGACAGGTATCCTATACCTAAAATAGATGACTTGTGTGCCAAGCTAGCTTACACTAAGTTAGACATGAGTTATGTGTACCAGCAGCTGGAACTAGATGATGCATCCAGGGAGTTCATCACTATTAACACATATAAGGGTACACCAGACTGCCTTTTGGTTGTGCAATCTTTCAACGCACAATGGAGATTATATTGTATTACAAGGTTTACCAAAGGTAATTTTACTTGGATGATGTGCCAATCACAGGCGGCACAGAAGAGGAGCACATAACCCTAACCTTAACCAACCTGGAGAAGGTTTTAAAATATTTACAGAAAGCTGGAGTAAGATTAAAGAGAGTGAAATGCAACTTTAAATCAAATGAGGTAACTTATTGGGGTTTAGAGAGATGGATAAGGGGTGCATTTGATGGAAGGTAAAATTTGGACCATGAAAGAAGCACCAGCCCAAAAGAATGTGTCAGAGCTAAAATCTTTTCTTGGAATGGTAAATTATTATGGAAGTGCCAGGTTCACATTTATATAGAGCTGTTATAAGTGGCACTGATGTGACATTTCACCAGACCCAGCTGAATATTCGGTGCGGGTTAAATATCTGGCAGCTTGTCATAAGGGATTCTCAAGTATGTCTGTGCTGTCCCCATTTCAGTGCTTCCCACCGGAAACCATAGATAGACAGGGATATCCACTGCTTGTTGAAGTCCAGGTCTAAGGCCTTCAAGTCAGGCAACCCTGACCTATACAAGAAATCCAGATACGATCTATGGAGATCCAATGAAGATGTTCAAGAGACAGTACCGGACCAAGCTAGAGTCTCAGGCTAGCCACACGGACTCCCGTTAACTATGGCAAAGTCTGCAAAACATAACAGGCTATGAGGTGAAGGTGTGTAGAATCACTAGCACCAATGCACCCCTCCCCGATGAGCTCAACGCATTCTATGCCCGTTTTCAGCAAGAGGTCAGTGAGAGCACACCCTCCACCCCAGAAGCCTCACCATTACAGACCTCAGAGAAGCCTGCTCGAAGGTCAAGCCATGGAAAGTGACTGGCTTAGATGGGGTACCCGAATGAGCACTCAGATCCTGTGAGAACCAACTGCTGGGGGTTTTTGCAGACATCTCTAACCCCTCTTTACACCAATCTGAGGTCCTATCTGCTTCAAGAAGATGACCATTACTCCTGTACCAAAGAAAAGCTAAACAGCGTGCCTGAATAACTATTGTCCAGTGGCTCTGACATCCATCATATGAAGTGCTTCAAAAAGTTAGTCATGGCACAAATTAATCCCGGCCTCCCAGATTGCCCTGATCCACAACAGACGCCATCTCCCTGGCCCTACACTCAACCCTGGAACACTTAGAGAACAAAGACACTTATGTTCGACTCCTGTTTATTGACTACAGCTCAGCCTTCAACACCATTATTCCTACAAAACTCATCTCAAACTCTGTGGCCTAGGGCTCAGCTCCTCCCTCTGTGATTGGATCCTACACTTCCGAACCCACAGACTGGAACCAGTAAGGATAGGCAACAACACCTCCTTCACGGTTATCCTCAACAGCAGTGCCCCACAAGGCTGTGTCCTCAGCCCCTTACTATACTCCTTATACACTGATGACTATATGGCCAAATTCCCCTCCAACTCGATTTTCAAGTTTGCTGATGACACCACAATAGTGGGTCGGATCTCAAACAATGATGAGATGGAGTACAGGAATGAGATAGAGAATCTGGTGAACTGGTACGACGACAATAATCACTCCCTCAATGTCAGTAAAACGAAGGAGTTAGTCAAAGACTTCAGGAAGCGTAGCGGAGGACATGCCCCTGTCTACATCAACGAAATGAAGTGGAAATGTTTGATAGCTTCAAGTTTTTAGGAGTCCAGATCACCAACAACATGTCCATGCCGACACTATAGTTAAGAAAGCCCATTAACACCTCTACTTTCTTAGGAGGCTAAGGAAATTTGGCATGTCTGCTAAGACTGTCACCAACGTTTACACATGCACCATAGAAAGCATCCTTTCTCATTATATCACAGCTTGGTATGGCTCCTGCTCTGTCCAAGACAGCAAGAATGAAGCCCAGTCCATCACGCAAACCAGCCTCCCATCCATTGACACTGTCTACACTTCCCGCTGCCTCGGCAAAGCAGCCAGCATAATTAAGGACCCCACGCACCCCAGGCATTCTCTCTTCCACCTTCCTCCATCGGGAAAAAGATACAAAAGTCTGAGGTCATGTACCAAATGACTCAAAAACAGCTATCGAAGGAATGGCTTTATCTTCTCCAAATAAGTCTAATAGGGTTTATGATCAATAATTATGGTAATGCTGCCCTTAATCATATTGATGGATTTTTTTAAATCCCAAAGTGAATGCCAACCCCACAGTCTTGATTTGGAAGGCTGGGGGTGAAATTACCAGAATTTGGCAAAGCGGTAGTTACAGCGAGACAAATAGAGTAAATGGCGCCGACAGCTCCGACGTAATGACCACGAGAATAAGGCCACACCTGCGGTCACCTCCCTCTGATTCGCCTGCACAGCTCCACTTAATCCCCGCCACAGGGGAGCTACATATAAATGGCTTATCTTCCCTGCTGCCATTAGACTTTTGAATGGACCTACCTCATATTAAGTTGACCTTTCTCTACACCCTAGCTATGTCTGTAATGCTACATTCTGCACCCTCTCCTTTCCTTCTCTATGAATGATATGCTTTGTCTGTATAGCGCCCAAGAAACAATACTTTTTACTGTATAATACATGTGACAGTAATAAATCAACCCTTCCCTTTCTACACCACCGTACACATCTTCCCTTGCTCTCCCCTATTAGGATTCTGAATGGATTGTTCCTGTGTGATACCCTGGTCCACTCCTCTATCACCTTCAATTCCTTATTCCCTTCCCACAGCACTTTCCCATGCAATTGCAGGAGATGTAACATTTGAGATGGTGACAAGGTGCATTGGCCATGCTAAATTCTCCGTCAGTGTACCTGAACAGGCGCCGGAGTGTGGCAACTATGGGATTTTCACTGTAACTTCATTGCAATGTTAATGTAAGCCTACTTGTGACACTAATAAATAAACTTAGACTTTAGGCGTGGCAGGCATGGGTCTTGAGTGGGAGCTGCATTGTGAGGAGCATGGCAGCAAGTAGTTGGGAACATGGTGATTGGGGGAGGGGGGGGGGGTGCTGGCAAAGACCGAAATGAATGTGAAGGTAGAAGGGGTGTGTGAGGGAGTCCAGAAAAAGACTGCATGAGGCTCACTTACCCTGGCTGAATGCAAAAGATCATTCATTTTCTTCCGACACTGCTGCCCCATCCTCTTTTGCATGCACTCACTAACGGCTTCCACTGCATCCCAGGCGGGGGTAGTGACTTTGGTGGGAGGCATTCTCCTGGGCTGGGGATAGAGTGCATCCCGCTTCTGCTCCACTCCCTCTGAGAAAGGCAGTGCAGGCTTCCTGGCTGCCACAACCTGCAGTCGCTGTGGAATAAGTGCTGGGGAGGCACTGGAGCCATTTATATGTAGCTCCCCTGTGCCGGGAACTAAGTGGAGTTTTGGCAGGTGAATCAGAGGGAGACAGCCGCAGGTGTGGCGTTATTCTCGTGCTCAATAATGCTTTTGTCAATGAGGCTTAAGATCTGGTCAGAAATTACATCGGAGCTGTTGGCGCCACTTACTCTATTTGTCTCGCCGGAACTACCACTTTGCCAAATTCTGGTAATTGCGCCCCCAACCTTCCAGATCGAGACTATGGGGTGATTAAGGATGGCATTTCACCATAATTATTGATCATAAACCCCTACTAGACTTACTTGGAGAACATAAAGCCATTCTTCCAATAGCATCTGCAAGAATACAGCATTTTGCTGTATTGTTGGCCGCTTATGAATAAAGCTTCCAACTCAGACAAGGGACACGTATATCAAATGCAGATGCCTTGAGCTGAGCGACTCCCAATAGTGGAAAGTATGCTGCTCCCACCAGTGCCACAAGAAATTATCTTTGCCTCGAATTTCCTGCAGAAATTATCTTTGCCTCGAATTTTCTTGACACATTACCATGTTGTCACAACAGATCAAATACTGGACTCAGAAGGATCCAATATTGTCCAGAGTTAAGTGTATGCTCCTTCATGGCATTATGATAGAATGTCTGAAGAATTAAAACCTTTTCAAACAAGGAAGGATAAATTGAGCTGTGAAGATGGTGTCTTTCTGTGGGGCAGTCATTCCCACTCCTGGCAGGAAGTTATTATTGGAGGAACTATACAGCGCCCACCCAGGGATATCTGAGATGAAAATGTTGGCTTGCAGCTATTTGTGATGACCCGGGTTAGGTGCAGAAAATGAGAGCATGTTTAAACTGTGCAACTAATGCAGCCCGGATGCACACTTGGGAGAGGCTAGGTCACCAGTGGGTGTGATTCCACTTTGATTTTGTGGGTCCATTCTTGGACAAAATGTTCCTACTTATCACGGACACAATCAAAATGAATAGACATCTATGAAATGAAGTCCATGACTTCTTGTGCAACAGTGGAAAAGTTAAAGCAAACTTTCACCACCCATGGTTTGCCAGAGATGTTGGCTTTGGACAATGGGGCAGCATTCACCAGTGAGGAGTTCTAGCATTTTATATCATCAAATTACATGAAGCACAAACATACCACACCTTACCACTCTCCTCAAATGGACTGACTGAGGGCTATGCTAAAAGCAACCACCAACATCCCTATAGACCAAATTAGCCCATTTTCTTATTGCCAATAGAATGACAGCTCACATAACCACCAGACTAAATGCTGCCAACTTGCTGCATGGTCTGATATATGCTAAAAATGTTGGGACTGGTCAGAGTTGGGTCCCAGGTGTTGCGTTTACACAAACTAAAACATAGGCACAAAATATCATTAAACTTGGAAAACGAGAATATTGCCAATGAGAACTAATTTTCCGAATCCCCCACCCCCCACTCCCCCATACAGTGACATAACAAGGTTCCTGCCCAGGAAGGGTCAGAATGTCATTTCAATACATTTAAATATAATTGTGTCGCCCTTCACAGTCATGTGGGCAAGGTTTACAAATGCTTTTCAAAAAGGGGAACCAGGTGAAGAGAATCCTCTTGAGGTACAGAAGTACGTGTCACCCCTGGAGAGAGAAAGGCATGCCAGGCAGTACCCTGACATTACTCTCAGCTTTGACCCCTGGGCGCCCCGATCTCAGAATTCTCAGCTGCCAACATTTTCTGTCGGTAAGAAGTCTCACAACACCAGGTTAAAGTCCAACAGGTTTATTTGGTAGCAAATGCCACCAGCTTTCAGAGCGCTGCTCCTTCGTCAGGTGGAGTGGGAGATCTGCTCACAAACAGGGCATACAGAGACATAAACTCAATTTACAGAATAATGATTGGAATACGAGTCTTTACAGATAATCAAGTCTTAAAGATACAGACAATGTGAGTGGAGAGAGCATTAAGCACAGGTTAAAGAGATGTGTATTGTCTCCAGACAGGACAGTTAGTGAGATTTTGCAAGTCCAGGCAAGTTGTGGGGGTTACAGATACCGTGACATGAACCCAAGATCCCGGTTGAGGCCGTCCTCATGTGTGCGGAACTTGGCTATCAGTTTCTGCTCAGCGACTCTGCGTTGTCATGTGTCGTGAAGGCCGCCTTGGAGAACGCTTACCCAAAGATCAGAGGCCAAATGCCCGTGACCGCTGAAGTGCTCCCCAACAGGAAGAGAACAGTCTTGCCTGGTGATTGTCGAGCGGTGTTCATTCATCCGTTGTCGTAGCGTCTGCATGGTTTCCCCAATGTACCATGCCTCGGGACACATCCTTTCCTGCAACGTATCAGGTAGACAACGCTGGCCGAGTTGTAAGAGTATGTACCGTGTACCTGGTGAATGGTGTTCTCACGTGAGATGATGGCATCCGTGTCGACGATCCGGCACGTCTTGCAGAGGCTGCTGTGGCAAGGTTGTGTGGTGTCGTGGTCACTGTTCTCCTGAAGGCTGGGTACCAGAGCAGAAAACAGTACCACTACAGGGAAGTCCATTGTCAACTTGTCGGACCACACACTTCAACCAGATGAAATCAAAGTTCTCAGCCGAGGGCTCAATTTTTGCCTCATCACCATAATAGACCTCATCAATCTCACAGCAGACACAGAGGAATTCATCAGGCGAATGAGGTTGCGGGAGTTCTTACACAAACCCCAAGAGGCCAACAGCGAACACAATGAGACAGCCAATGAACTGGAACAGCCGACAGAGAGATCCGCAGTGCATCCGAAGAGGAAACAGTCTAATTGGACTCCTCCGGAAGGCCGCTGCCCTCGACTCGACATGTATACCCAAGCCGTCAGGAGGTGCATCAATGCCAGATTCATCAGCCGCACTCACAAGACAGCCCCGAACGTCACCCAAGCACAACGCAACGCTATCTGCGCTCTCAAGACCAATCACAACATTGTCATCAAACCAGCAGACAAAGGAGGGGCCATCGTCATACTGAAAAGAACGGATTACTGCAAAGATGTGTACTGACAACTGAACAACGAGGAACACTACAGACAGTTACCCGCAGATCCGACCAAAGAACACACCCGTCAACTCAACAGACTGATCAAGACCTTTGATCCGGACCTTCAGAGCACCCTCCGTGCTCTCATCCCATGTGCTCCCCGCGCTGGAGATCTCTACTGCCTCCCGAAGATACACAAGGCCAACACACCCAGCAGTCCCATCGTATCGGGCAATGGGACCCTGTGCGAGAACCTCTCCGGCTATGTCAAGGGCATCCTGAAACCCATTGTACAAAGAACCCCCACCACACAACCCTGCCACAGCAACCTCTGCAAGATGTGCCGGATCATCGACACGGATGCCATCATCTCATGTGAGAACACCATCCACCAGGTACACGGTACATACTCTTGCAACTCGGCCAACGTTGTCTACCTGATACGCTGCAGGAAAGGATGTCCCGAGGCATGGTACATTGGGGAAACCATGCAGACGCTATGACAACGGATGAATGAACACTGCTCGACAATCGTCAGGCAAGACTGTTCTCTTCCTGTTGGGGGGCACTTCAGCAGTCACGGGCATTCGGCCTCTGATCTTTGGGTAAGCATTCTCCAAGGAGGCCTTCACGACACACGACAACGCAGAGTCGCTGAGCAGAAACTGATAGCCAAGTTCCGCACACATGAAGACAGCCTCAACCGGGATCTTGGGTTCATGTCACACTATCTGTAACCCCCACGACTTGCCTGGACTTGCAAAATCTCACTAGCTGTCCTGTCTGGAGACAATACACATCTCTTTAACCTGTGCTTTATGCTCTCTCCGCTCACATTGTCTGTACCTTTAAGACTTGATTAGCTGTAAAGACTCGCATTCCAATCATTATTCTGTAAATTGAGTTTGTGTCTCTGTATGCCCTGTTTGTGAGCAGATCTCCCACTCCACCTGACGAAGGAGCAGCGCTCCGAAAGCGAGTGGCGTTTGCTACCAAATAAACCTGTTGGACTTTAACTTGGTGTTGTGAGACTTTTTACTTTTTTTACCCCAGTCCAACGCCGGCATCTCCACATCATGATTTTTTCTGTCCCCAACCTGCCAGTGTGATGGCATGGACCATGTCTGCAGATTTTATCTGCACAGAGTGTTGGATTATCTGGAGAAAAAACCGGGCTGCGCAGCCTGTGAACTGCATGCTGGTTTTCTCGCCTCAACCAACACTCTGTGCAGAGAATGGAAAGTTCTGCCCATTGGTTGGGGGAGGAGGGGATTTTCCACTCTCGTTTTTGGCAGGTGAGAATGGCACTGGGGACTGAGAAACTAGCATGAGTTCCAAAATGGCCTTGTCGCTGGCAGCATTTCCTGTTGACAGGTCAGGAATCCCATTATACATCCCCACTGTACTATTCCCCAACATAGGGATGTCCCATCAGTGGGATTTGCAATAGATTTTGTCAAACAGGGAATCATCGAACACAACCCGCTGAGATGTACAGCTAAGTACAGCCCATAGGGGGGATTGGGTCATGCCCCAGCAGTACCCTGGAAATCATTGAGGACTTTTCTAGGCTTCCCTGGTCTTGCTATTTGTCCTTCTCCATACCTCTGAACTGGGAAAGACCAAGTCAAGGATTATCATCTAATTCTCCAAGTGCTGCTGCATTTTGTCACCTACCTTGTGAAAGTAAAGAAAAATTATGTAGAATGCCTTATTGAGGCCTCCGACTTCATCTATATTTAGACTCCCTGTTTGCCCCTCCAGGGAGCTCCCCAAGAAATTCCTTGACAATGTAAAGAGTTTGGGGCTTTCATGTCACATGAAAAAAAGAAGGGTGGAAAACTGAATGTTCCTCCGATTTATAGAAGACAATCTTTCTTTTTAATTATTATTTTTGAATGAGATGTGGGCATCATTGGCAAAACCAGAATTTGTTGCCCATCCTTAATTGGTCTTGAACTGAATGGCTTGCTAGGGCATTTCAGTGAGCAGTTAACAGTCCACTACACTGCTTTGGGTGTGGGGACCTGGAGTGACATGCGCCAGACCAGGTAAGTACGGCAGAATACCATCTAAAGAGATTTTGTGAACCAGTGGGATTTTACAACAATTGACAATAGTTTCATGGTCGCCATTACTGAGGCTAGCTTTCAATTCCAGATTTTATTAATTAAATTCAAATTCCACCAGCTGCTATGATGGGATTTAACACATATCCCTGGGTCTCTGGATTACTAGTTACATTACCACTATGTCACCATTTCCCCATTTTGATTTGTATTCTTGCTGAGCAAATGCAAATGGAGAAAAGAAAATATATTATTTAGCTTTTAATATAGAAGTGATGGCTAAAAAAGTTGAATAAGTATTAAACATTAAATAATACAAATAATTTTCAAAATAGTTATTTGTGGCACTGTTGTTGATTGCTTTTTGTTTCTTCTGAATGTTTTTAATAAGAGATTGAATATGATAATCTAGAAATTCAGTAGTTTGCATATTGTTTAAGGATTCCAGACTTTAGACCACGAAGACCAGATTGCGTTGCTAAAAGGTTCCACTGTTGAAGTGATGTTCCTCCGGTCTGCACAGCTGTACAACCAGCGCTTCACACAGATTAGTCACCAATTTATCCAGGGTGAGTAACAGGATTCAAATAAAGATTGGTGAGTACGCATTTTAGAAAACAAAGGAAACACAACAAGTGCCCACAAACATGAATGGAATAATGAATGGAATAAGGGCGGCACGGTAGCACAGTGGTTAGCACTGCTGCTTCACAGCTCCAGGGACCTGGGTTCGATTCCCAGCTTCGGTCACTGTCTGTGTGGAGTTTGCACATTCTCCTCATGTCTGCGTGGGTTTCCTCCGGGTGCTCTGGTTTCCTCCCACAGTCCAAAGATGTGCGGGTTAGGTCGATTGGCCATGCTAAAATTGCCCGTTAGTGTCCTGGGATGCGTAGATTAGAGGGATTAGTGGGTAAATATGTAGGGATATGGGGGTAGGGCCTGGGTGGGATTGTGGTCGGTGCCGACTCGATGGGCCGAATGGCCTCTTTCTGTGCTGTAGGGTTTCTAAGTTTCTAAGATTCTAAGATCTATTTTAATGATATTGGTTGGGGACACCAGACTCCCTGCTCTTCTTTGAACAGTGCTACGAGATACTTTATATTTACCTGGGAGAATGATACTCAGTTTTGTGACTCATCTAAAAACAGAAACCCCTCAGTATTTCACTGGAGTCAGCATAGACCTTAAGCTCTGGTATCTGGAGTGAGACATGAACCCAGAATCTTTTGACTCAGATGGAGGGTTACCCATTTAGCAATAGCTAACACTGCATGTTAATATCTATCAATGAAAACAATTTGGGAAGAGAAGTACTTGCCAAATCAAAGCAAACACTTTTTTCAAGAGGTTTCATCTCCAAAGAACTATCCAAAGCTTTATGACATATAAATTCTGAGAACCACAAATTTTAGTGAGAAGCTGAAAAAGAAACAGGATTAGTAGAGAAATAGTTTTGGGAAAATTAATGGGATTGAAGGTGGATGAATCTCCAGCACCTGATAATCTTCATCCCAGAGTAATTAAGGAAGTGGCCCTAGAAACAGTAGATCCATTGGTGGTCATTTTCCAAAATTCCTTGGGCTCTGTAATGAAGGGTATCTCTGTTGGATTGGAGGGGAGCTAATGTAAACCTGCTATTCAAAAAGGGAGATAGAGAGAAAATAGGGAATGATAGACCATTGGTGCTAGGGAAGTTGCTAGAGTCCATTATCAAGAATTTCATAGATCAGCATTTTGAAAGCAGTGGTACGAGCAGACAAAGTCAGCATGGATTTACGAAAGGGAAATCAAGCTTGACAAATCTGCTGAACTTGCTTGAGGATGTAACTAGTAGAGTTGACCAGTGAGAATGTGGTTTATTTAGACTTTCAGAAGGCTTTCGACATGGTATCACATAGCAGATTACTATGTAAAGATAAAACACATGGGATTGCAGGTAGTGTCATGAGGTGGATAGAAAGGTGGTTAGCAGACTGGAACCAAAGAGTTGGAATAAATGGGTCTTTTTCCAATTGGCAGGCAGTGACTTAGTGGGGTACCGCAGGGATCTGTGCTAGGACCCGAACTGTTCACATTACTTATTACAGATTTGGATGAAGGAACTAAATGTATTATCTTCAAATTTACAGATGATACAAAGTTGGGTGGGAGGGTGATGTGTGAGAAGAATACAGAGATGCTTCAGCGTGAATTGGACAGGCTGAGTGAGTGGGCATATGCATGGCAGATGCAGTATAATGTGAATAAATGTGAGGTTATCCACTTCGGTAGTAATAATAGGAAAGCATATTATTATTTGAATGGGTGTAAATTGAGAGAGGTAGATATTCAACAAGACCTTGGAGTCCTCAACGAGCAGTTGCTGAAAGTAAGCGTGCAGGGACAGCAGGCAGTAAAGAAGGCAAATGGTATTTTGGCCTTCATAGTGCGAGAATTTGGGCATAGGAATAGGTATGTTTTACTGCAATTGTATAGAGCATTGGTGAGACTACACCTGGCGTATTGTGTGCAGTTTTTGCATCTTTATCTGAGGATGGATGTTCTTGCTATAGGGGGAGTGCAGCAAAAGTTTACCAGGCTGATTCCTAGGATGCTAGGATTGTCATGTGAGGAGAGACTAAGTCAGTTAGGATTATATTCATTGGAATTAAGAAGAGTGATAGGGGATCTCATGGAAACTTAAAATTTTAACAGGGTTAGACAGGGTAAATTCAGAAAGAATGTTCCCCTTGGCGAGGGAGTCGCGAACGAGGGTTCATAGTTTGAGGATAATGGGTAAACCTTTAGGACTGAGTTGAAGAGAAATTTCTGCATCCAGAGTGTGGTGTGTCTGCATTCAGAGTGTGGAATTATTTACCACAGAAACAAGTTCATTAGCCCAACCCATTAGTATCATGTGCCTCACTTTTGACAGCAGTGGGTACTAAGTGGTCCAGTACTTAATCTGTTTTTCTGAGACTGGCAACATGTCTAAGAAATTCAACAGTATGTCAATTTCCTGTGGTACGGGGGAAGTGCAATAGTCTCTTGCAAAGGTAGGCAACTAAGTGCATCTGAATTTGTTATCTGTGTTCTAGGCTGGTGTTTGAAGGTGTATTTGTAGGTGGAGAGGATTAACGCCCAATGCTGAATTCTTGCTTATGCGATTGGTGGAATAGTCTTGTCTTCTTTAAAAAGACCCACAGCTGGTCTGTGATCAGAAAATGGGGAAGTGTCTACCATACAAATACTGGTGGAATTTCTTTACACCAAAATCTATTGATAATCCTTTTTTCACAATTTGTGAGTCATCTTTTTCGGCTCCTGAGAGGGTTCTTGAGACATATCCTATTGGCCTTTCAAATCTCATGAGACAACACTGTACTAATGCCGTATGGAAAGGCATCACAGGTCAACACCAGTTCCTTAGATGGGTCAAAATGCACCAATAAACTCAATGAATGTAACAATTGATTCACTCTGTTAAAATCTTCTCTCTAAGGTGTCTTTCAAAACTCACATTGGTGCTCCTTCAGCATATGCAAGGGGGTCAAAACTGTCAACATATTTAGTAGAAAACACCCATAGTAAATCACCATTCCTAAGAATGACTTGAGCTCAGATGTGTTTCTGGGAACAGTTGCCTCATTTATTGCTCTGAGCTTGTCTTCCATGGGATGTAATCCTCGTGCATCTACATGATACCTCATATAGGCTACCTCAGTGGCTTGAAAAGTATATTTCTCCTTATTGAGGCAAACTCCAGCCTCTTGAAATCTCTTTAATATCTCCTCTAAGTTAGCTAGGTACTCAGCTTGTGTCGATTCAGTTATCAAAACATCATCCAGGTATACTACAGCTCATGATAGTCCTTGCAATAGGCTTTTCATTGTTCTCTGGAAAATAGCACATGCTGACAACACACCAAAGTGCAGGGACCTGTACTGGAACAAACCTTGGTGTGTGTTTATCATGACATAACCTCGGGAAGCATCATCTAATTCAAGTTGCTGATATGCCTGATTCATATCCAGTTTTGTGCAGGATTGACCTTCAACCAGCTTTGCATACACATCTTCAATCTTCGGGATTGGATACTTATCCAACTTGGCGGCATAATTAACAGTTAATTTGTGATCTCCACAGATGCGGACAATCTTGTCAGGCTTTATCACGAGGACTATGGGGTGCTGTCCACGCGACCTGGATAATATCCAGTTCTTCCAATTTCTTCAATTCCCTGTCTGACTTTTCTCACTAGGCATAAGTACTGGTCTTGCTCTAAAAAAACAAGGTGTTGCCATTGGATCAACATAGATCTTCACCTGGAAGCCCTTTATTTTACATAACTTGTCGCAAAAAAAATTCTCATACTTCTTTATTAACTCAGGCAGTCCCCTTCCATACTTGGAAGATCCCCATCCAGTTTAACTTGATTACCGTGAATCAATCACGGCCCAAACGACTTGGCCTGATACTATTATTACTGGGAACTGAGCGAACTGCTGCCAATAGCTTAAAGGTACTGTGGTAGTACCCTTTATCTTGATTGCTTCTCCTGTGTAAATTGTTACCTTTCTGTGGTACCCCTCAACTTAATGACTGGGCTTCTTGTAAGAATAGAAATGTGTGTTCTACTACCATCGTGGCAGGGGTTCCCGTATCAACTTCTCTCTTTAAGGACCTACCAAAAGCATCACAGTGATGGGGATTACCATGTCCCTTTCACGTTGATCAATGAGTGAATATTTAAATCTTTAATACTGGACTCTTCCACATTATGCATTTGAAATGTATGCCTAACTCTGTTACTGGGTAGACGATATTTACTTTTACACCGGTGCCTTAAATAATCTCTCCTGTGGCAGAAAAAACATTCAGCCTCTTGATACCTTCAGACTTCAGGAGAGTAAGTACCCCTGCACCAGGAACACATTACTTCAATCTTAGGCAATTGGCTCATTTAAATCTTCTCGCTCTATTCATGGTTGCATTTGCTTCCTGTTTTAAAATTACATCCTTGTTTTTGGCACCTCTGCTGACAGCAGCTTCCCACCCTCGCACAATTTTGCGTACTCTGAGGCTCCTGTGTGCCTTTCTCTGCACTCTTCATCACCAGCACCAACTCCTTCTTTAAACTTATATCTGCCTCTGCTAATAGCTTCCTTTGGATGGCCTCATTATTTACCCCGCAAACTAAACGGTCGAGTAACATATTGTTGAGAATGGCTCCAAAGTCACAGTGCTTTGAGATCTGGCTTAACTTGGTAATGTAAGTTGCAATAGTTTCCCCAGGGCTCTCCAAGTTGGGTTAAGCTTAAATCGCTGCATATTACTGATGGCTTGGGGTGGTGATGTGTTTTCAATAATTCAACTATCTCAGTGAATGATTTGTAATTGGCGCACTTGGGGATGTGAGGCCGTGTATTAAATTGTAGGCCTAGGTCCCATATATGCTCAAAAGAATTGCCTTTCTCTTCCCCTCCCCTCTATTCTTTTGGCCTGAAAATAGTCGCCCAAACGTTCAATATATTGGCCGGTGTTTTACGACCTCGCTCGGGCAAGGCTCTTAAGATCCCGCCCGAGGCCAATGGAGAATTCCATTCCATTCTGTGTGCCGCTAAAATTCTGGCCATAGTGTCCAATCCTCGATAGAGGTGTCAAAAGGATCTATCTGAACAAATAGGATATTGTAAACTCTCATCTGTTTCTCAATTTGAACTTCAACATGACTTTATGCTCATGATCCTGGGACCACTTTTTTTTTCTTTTATCCTTGTAACCAATGTAATAATTCCAGTTCCCAGGAATAAATAACAACTGCAATGTTTATTTACATATAACTATAATTCTGGTGATGGTGATGATTATTTACATATAACTATAATTCAGAGACTTATAGCCTCATGGCTGCCAGTCAACTCCCAAGAATGTTCTGGAACAGAAACCCGAGCTCATCAGGGTGATCCCCCCACCCTTCTCACTGATTGGTTCCCTAAGTCATGTGATACTTGCTCTGTCAATGGATCTTTAAAGGGACAATCTCCACAACCTCCCTATTTAACAATCTAATAAAGGGAAACATGAAGTGCAATTTAGAGATAAACCATATAAGTCAGATGAGGTGGTGTAGACACAAATTGCTAAAAGTTAAGTTTTGGATTGAGGTTATGAAGTTTTCAACAGAAAAATAAAGAATATCAGGCACAGCAAATATTAAGAGTGTAATAATGAATATGCTGAGATAAGTGTACTTGTTTTGCCATTTTATGTACAATACATTTGAAAAGCATTAGTAAAACTATTAGGAAGAGGTAGCTTTTTTTGTACCAAGTCAGTTATATCTATGTTAGTCAGTGTAACAAATGCACAGGGGAAAAGCTTAAAAATTAATTTGAATTCTGAATCATAATTGATCTAGTTTATGTGACTTTAGATCAAGATTAAATAAAATCAAATACTGGGCGAGATTCTCTGGCTTCCCATCAGCATTTATCTCGGCAGCAGGAAGCAAAGCACCATTCACTGGCAGTGGGATATTCTGGTCCCACCATTGTCAATGGGAATTCCCATTGAAGCCATCCAATACCACTGGGAAATCTGCATAACCATGCGCCACTAACGAGGGTCATTTGTCAGTTTCACATTTCACAAAAGCTGTTGTAAGTGGGAAATCCTAACGTGTGGGAATAATAGAGCAGGGAAGTCTGCTAATGATATTCAAATGTATTTAAATGGGATTTCCATCATTGCATAGCAGGAACCCATTACGTCATTTTCCGGGGGCAAGGACAATCCAGCGGGAAATCCCTCGCATGAAAGCCATTTTGGGACTCCTGCTGGATTTTCTGCCCCAACTGCCATTCCTGCCCACTGAAAATGGGGGCGGAAAATCCCGGCCTATACCTTCGAACTCAAGTTTCACTGTTCATTATTTTTAGCAAAATTAGTTTTGAAAATAATGCTGAAACCCTCCCTCACGGATGGGATTCTCCAGTGCCACTGAAAGTGAATGGAGTTTTGGCTGGAATGCCAAATTTTCTGTTCTCACTTGCAATGGGGTGGAAATGGATGAGATCAGAGAATCCTGCCATAAATGTTTAATATTTATGATGCAGAACGTCAAAGTTCATATGTACATTTACCAATTTACTATCTAAGACCTTGGCCATATAATTAGCACTAGGTAAATATTAATATACATAGTGATCTAATGTTCATTAGACAACCCATGGTCAAATATTTTACAAATACTGTATTAAAGAACTTAACCCTATAAAAAGACTAAAATATAATACTTTCCTCTTTCACCTTTTCTTGCCTATTGATCATGACTTGTGTCCCATACTTTTTGTGTTCTTCTCAGGAGTGACCAATGCCTCATGACATGTTGCTTACTTTTCAGTCCAAGTTACCTGACCACCCTACTCACTTTCTATCCAAAATGATTTTTATTTATAACAACTTTAATTAGTAACCTATTATTTTATTTTGCCTTGTTCGATTAAAATTTGGTATCAAACAATTCATTTTCCCCGCTTCAGAATTGCTTTGTTTTTGTTGATGTTTAAGTATTCACATACCAAAAGCAAATTAGGAAGTATTTTAGTTATGTCATGGAATGCAGATGGTTGCCATATGGTATCAGGCTATACCTGATTGGAACTCCCTCTTTCCAAATGATTCTTTCCTTTTGTTTTACAGATACTGATCATTTTTCTACACTCTCTGGGTGCTGTCATAACCAGTGTTTTGAAGAGCATATTCCAGCTGTTATGATGGAACAGTCCCATCTGGATGAAGTCTCAATTATAGTTCCAAATTGCACGCTAGGTACTATCTTTCTATACAATTACTGCATTGCAATAATTGTGATGAAGACAATTACAACACACCTGATTGCATTTTCCTTTTTAAACTCAAGGAGAAATTGTGCAGGTCTGGGATATTATTTGGGGAGTGATAAATGCAAATAAGTTTAATTTTCTCAATGAATAGAGATAACACATATGACAAGTATACAATAAGGACAGGGATTGTGTGTATTCACAGCAATGAAATCCTGATAACTAAACACCTAAGAAAAAGAAAATACTGGATATGCTGGAACTTTGAAATAAAAACAGAAAATATTGGAATTACTCAGCAGATCTGGCAGCATCAGTGCAGGGAGAAACAGTTAATGTTTCAAGCCATTGATAAATCATCAGAACTAGACAAAGTTAAAAATGTAATAGGTTTTAAGCAAATACCGAAGCAGTGAAGTGCTGAAAAGAGCAAAATGGAAAGTCCTAAAGGGGTTGGAAAGCAGTGGAGATTAAATAACAAAAGGAATGAAGGTGTAAGACCAAGGAAGACAAGTGAACATACAAAAGATAGGTCTGGTGGAGGTATAAATGAGGAAAAGCAAAATCATTACCAACAGCTGCCATTTGGAAAAAATAGGGGCAGAGGTTATGATCTGAAGTCTGGAAGGCTGCAAAGTACCTCATCGCAAATTTACAATGAGCTTCTTTGCAAAAGGGTAGAAAGCCAAATATGGAGAGGCCAGGGTGAGTGGGCAGAGACTCAAAATTACAAGCGAATTACAAACTCAAGGCTATGGTTGCAATGGAATCAGTGGGCGTGATCTTATAACCTTGTTGTTCAGCAAGGCGATGTGGTAAGATTGGGCTAAAAGACAAAAAATCAGATTCACGCCCAGTTTTTTGCCTTCCCTGATCGTACCGGCCCTGTTTTGCTGACAAACTTGACTTTGCACCCAGAAAGGACGATTTCAATATTAATGACATAATTTACAGGATAGCGTCTAGGCTCACTTAACCCCTCACCGGTCAAGCTTCTCACTAGCGAGAATCACAACTGGTCTCCAACAGAAACCAGACATGATTCGCCGGGGGGAATTGGAGGCCATTGAAGCTCCCTGAGAGATCAGGGCGCCTGTGCAATGGCGTCCCCAAGTGCACAGCAGCTTCCCCAGCAAGCTTAGGCTCCTTCCCCCCATCCCTTGCTGGTGAGAATTGCATCTTGGCACTTTTTTTGGACTGAGTGCCATAAAGATTGCGACTCACAGCTTGCCAAAGAAACCTCCCACTTTCTCATTCGGCACTTTGAATTTTTTTCGTAAGATTGCATCCACAGAAATTTATGACACAGAAGGAGACTGTTTGGACCTTCCATTTCTGGAGATAGGCTATCAACTAATATTCACTACAAATCCACAGACACCCACAGCTATCTTGACAACAACGTCTCACACCCTGCTTCCTGTAAGTACTGACCAATCATCCAGTTTCTCTGGGCAGAATTCTCCCAGGCCCCAGCTAGTGTTCTTGATGGCAGGCATGGTGAGAGAACATGGCTGGAGGCCCAGAAATCAGTGTCACAATAGCATGAATTTACAGAAGGGATATTTCACTGGTTCCTGCTATGGTGGATCGGAAAAACCCGCAGTCTGGTGTGTACTTCATTTACAGGGATGCAGATGAAGGCCTATAAGATGCTCTATGGTGCCGGTAGTAAAAGCATTGCCATGAAACATGTTTTGAACAATGTGCCATGCAGATGTTGGGACTCATCTGAACAGTGCCGGGGCTGCCTCCAGAGTTCAGGATGGAGGCCATCCACAATGCCAGATCCTGGAAATCCACAGCAGGTAGACCTTCTAGATTAAGTGTTCTGGAGGTTGTCCGTCCTCCAGCCTCAGAATGTTCCTGGAGATCCATCTTCTTTCTCAGAAGGTCAATTTTTTTTCTTCAGTAGTGGATCAGTGATATTGGGTGCCTTTTCAATAAGGCATCTGGACATGAGTACGTGCCATCAAGGCACGCCCTGCCACTAAATATGGCATAAAGCACCCGGGTAAATAATAAATGAGGTCGGGGCAGGAAGATTTGGCATTTTTTCCTCCGGCCACCACAGCAGGAAACAGTCCACCTTCCTGTTTCCGTCCACGGCACTTAGGGGATTTTCACAGTAACTTCATTGCAATGTTAATGTAAGTCTACTTGTGACACTAATAAATAGACTAAACTGAAAAACTTAGTTTCAAAATGGGAGAATTCCATCCTCCTTCAACGTCATCACTGTTCTGGTGATGCAATTTTCCACACCAGCCCATTCGATATGTATTCCTTTTTCCTCAACCAAGGATTCCCACCCAGCATGGCTGACAGGGCCTTCCATCATGTTCAATCCAAAGTTAAAAGTTTATTTATTAGTCACAAGTAAGGCTTACATTAACACTGCAATGAAGTTACTGTGAAATTCCCCTAGTCGCCACATTCTGGCGCCTGTTCAGGTCAATGCACCTAACCAGCACATCTTTCAGATTGTGGGAGGAAACTGGAGCACCCAGAGGAAGCCCACGCAGACACGGGGAGACCATGCAAACTCCACACAGACAGCGACCCAAGCCGGGAATCGAACCTGGGTCCATGGCACTGTGAGGCAGCAGTGCTAACCATTGTGCGATTGTGCTGCCCATTTTACCCACTTCTGCTCTCATCTCTTCCCCTCCCTATCCCCTTATCTTTACATTCCACCCCACCAGCCTCCATAGTCAACAGATCACCCTGCTATTTTCATCAACTCCAGCTTGATATCATCACCAAACATATTTCCCTTGCTGCCTTTTTTCAGCTTTTCAAAGGGACTATTCCTGATGCAACACTTTGGTCTACTCTTCAATCATTCCTAACACCCTCTCCCTCCCTTAAAGCACCTTTCTATGCAATTGCAGGAAATGCAACACTTGTCCATTTACCTCCTTATTTCTCCACCGTCCAAGATCCCAAACACTCCTTCCAAGTTTAGCTGCAATTTACTTGCACTTCTTTAAATTTACTATACTGTGTTCACTGTCCACAATGTAGACCCCTCTGCACTGGGGACACCAAATGCAGATTGGGTGATTGTTTTGTGGAATACCCCCATTCAATCCATAGGGATGACCCTGAGCTTCCTAATACTTGCCATTTTAATTCTCCACCTTGTTTCCACTCTGACCATTCTGTCCTTGGCCTGCTGAAGTGTCCAATGAAGCTCAACATCTTGCCAACCAGAAAATGACACATTTATGCCTACCCTCTGTTTCCTGTTAGCCAGCCATTCTTATATCAATTCCAATATGTTACCCCCTACACCGTGAGCTTTCCTTTTCCACATTAACCTTTGATGTGGCACCTGATCAAATGTCTTATGGAAATCTAAGTACACCTTTATCCACAGCAAATGTTACTTCTTCAAAGAACTCCAATAAATTAGTTAAACATGATTTTCCTTTCACATAACTGTGTTGATTCTGCTATTTTACTTTGAATTTTTTTAAGTGCCTTGCTATATCATCTTTAATAATAGTGTCTAACATTTTCCCTATGAAAGATATTAAGCTAACTTGCTGTATTATTATTTATTTACAGTTTTGTGTGCATCTCAGTAATTCTGCACAAGGTTAAATTCTGCTTCCCTCCAGATCTCTGTTATATGTTATGTGACATTGTATCATAGTTACATCAGCATCGGGTACTTCTGATGTTAACCCTTTACTCTTTAATATCCCATATAATTTCTTGACCACTTTATCTACCTCTCTTCCTGCCTTTGGGGATATGTGCACATGCTCTCCAAGATTCCTCTGATCTTTACTCTTTTCAGTATCTCACTACCTATTGAATATTACCTTGCACTGTTTGCCCTCCACGAGTGCCATTATCCAAAGATTTTAATATAATTTTTTAGTTCAAGTTTACACAATGTGCTCAATTATGATTTGACATCAAAAGTTTGAATTTGGAATGAATCTGGTATCAAATTTGAATGTACACTCAGCCATAGTGCGCTCCAAGCTATCCAGCCTGCTCAATACTATCAGATGTACTCAAAGCTATCTGACGCGTTCTGCAACCTAATTATTTAAATAATACTACAACATTGGCATCTACCTGATGATGTGTGTGTCCTGTACATAAGAAACGGGACAAAATCAACCTGGCCAACTACTGCCCCATCGGTCTACTCTCGATCATTAGTAAAGTGATAGAAGGGGTCATCAACAGTGCTATCAAAAGGCACATGCTCAGCAATAACCTGATCATGAATGCTCAGTTTGGTTTCTGCTAGGATCACTCAGCTCCTGATCTCATTACAGGCCTTGGTTCAAACATGGAGAAAAGAACTGAATGGCAGAGATGAGGTGAGAGTGACTGCCCTCGACATCAAGGCAGCATTTGTCTGAGTATAGCATCAAGGAGCCCTAGCAAAACTGGAGTCAATGGGAATTGGGGGAAAACCTTCCACTGGTTTGAGTCATACCTGGCACAAAGGTATATAGTTGTGGTGATTCAAGATCAATCATCTCAGCTCCAGGACATCAATGCAGGAGTCGTTCAGGGAAGCATCCTAAGCCCTACCATCTTCAGTTGCTTCATCAATGACCTTCCTTCCATCATAAGATCAGAAGTGGGGATGTTCGCAATGTTCAGTATCATTCGCAACTCTTCAGATTCTGAAGCAGTCCATGTCCAAATGCAGCAAGACCTGGACAATATCCAGACTTGGGCTGACGAGTGCACCACAAAAGTGCCAGCAAGAGAGGATCTAACCATCGCACCTTGATATTCAATAGCATTACCTTCGCTGAACCCCCCACTATCAACATTCTGGGGGTTACCTTTGACCATAAGTTGAACTGGAGTAGCCATATAAATACAGTGGTGATCAGAGCAGGTCAAAGGCTAGGAATCCTACTGCGAGTAACTCCTCGCCTGATTCCCCAAAACCTGTCCACCAATTACAAGGCACAAATCAGGAATGCAACGGAATACACTTTGCTTGCCTGAATGAGTGGAGCTCTAACAACACTCAAGAAGCTCAACACCATCCATGACAAAGCAGCCTGCCTGATTGGCACCACATCTACCATCTTAAACCATTCGTTTTCTCCACCACTGACAAACAATGGCAGCTATATGTACCATCTACAAGATGCACTGGAGAAACTTACCAAGGTTCCTTAGGCACCACCATTCAAACCTACAACTGCTATCATCTGGAAAGCCAGAGGGCAGCAGATACAAATGAACACCTGGAGGTTCCTCTCCAAGTCACCCACCATTCCGACTTGAAATTTCTTCACTGTTGATGGGTCAAAATACTATATATCCCTTCCTAACAGCACTGTGGGTGTACCTACACATCAGGGACTGCAGCAGTTCTAGAAGGCAGTTCACCACCAACTTCTATAGGGCCACTAGGGATGAGCAATATATGCTGGTCAAGCCAGTGATGCCCACATCCCATAAATGAATTTTTTTTAAAGCTGAATTTATTCAGTTTTTCATTTAGTCCAAGCAAATTGTTCTGCTATATAGAGTATGCTTGATGCCACCACCAGATCCCCATTAGTTCTTAATTCATTTAGTCTCAGGTCTAAACTTTCTACTCACCCGCCACCCCAAGGTCTCAGGATCTAAATTCTTCCCCCCTTCAATCCCAGGGTCTAAACTCCCTCCCTCCAGTCTCCAATCTCTTCCCCTCACTTGGTCTCTCTATTTAGTCTTCAGGCCTTGCTTCTCGCCAAGTTCTTGGCCATGCTGCCAAAGTTGCTCTCTTGATGTCTCTCAGTCACCACTCTCAGAACCACCCCTTGACCTCTCTTGAAACCCCTAATCCCCAATTTCCCCAACAGTCACCTCATTGCCATGGACTGCAATACTCCTGTGCAATGTCAAAGTTACAGGATGGGCACCTGGAAAACGTCACTTTGTGTTTTCAGGCAGTCCTCTGAGTGGAGATCTCCAGCTTGGGAGGGGGTGGAGAGGGAGAGAAAAGAGGGGAGGCAAACGAGGGGTGAGGAAAATGAGGAAGAGAGTAAACAGAGGGAGGGGGAGGGAGGGGGAATGGGGGAGTGTAAAGAGGAGAGGGAGCAAAGGAGGCGGGTACAGCAAGGAGGGGAGATGAATAAGAGAGGGGGAGAGAGGAGGGGAGAGATTGAGAGGGGTTTGGGGACAGAGGAAGAGAACTGCTGCAATCTGAAGGAAAGTGGGAAAATGGGACATTTTTTCTAGTTTATATTTACGTTCATAAACCTAATAATTCAAAAGACTGAAAGATCTCCCTGCTGGGATTTTCTGAGCAGTGGGCCCCACCACTGCCAGGACCAGAAAATCCCACGTGTCCACTTCAAACACCCAGGCCAGGATTGTTCCCACCAGCTTCAGGGTCCTGATATCAGTATTAAATAGGGTCAAAAACCTGCAATGTGGGGAAAGCAGTCTCTGATTTTCCTTGAGTCTTTAAAGCCCGATTAACCTCTTTGAACAAGCTTTTGCTCATATGACTTAATCCAGGCTCTGTTTTTGGGTTGGCTTACCCTACCCAAAAACTTTTCACAGTTTTCTTTTGCGGAGTGGGAAGAGGGGTGGGGGGGGGGGGGGGTGGGGGGGGTGGTGGTGGTGGTGTGGTGTTGGAAGAAAATTGCTTGGGAGGACGCTGGTGGGGTGGGGCTCAGTCGGGGTGGTGGGGAGAAAATTACTCAGGGGGAGATGGGAGGTGCTGATGGGGAGGGAACAGATGCAATCCAGGTGGGAGGTCCGGTCATGCCGAGGGAGGGGAAGAGGTTGTTGCCTGGATAGGTTGTGCTGTACGACTTATAGGTTATAAAGTAAAACAATGAAAGTATCTAATCAAAAGAAGGTCTGCTTTTTTTAAAGTTAGCTTGGTTTTGTGATGTTTGAAGCTACTGAAATTCGGTAATATTGAAAACAAATGTCATGGTTTTAGGTGTCTGAATGCTAATCACAAATGCTTCATTACTGTGGTTTGGGACAATTGATGGCATTGATGTCAGTGACTATGTTAAATAATAGCTAAATGATTGTTTTGATTGCAATTGATGGCAAATGACAACTGGATGATTGCTTTTGAGTACAATTGATGTTACATGAATGTTGTTAGGTGCAAATGATATAAAACTTCTAAAGTGGGGACATAACCTCACCTTTTTCCAGATTGAATTCCATTTACCATTTTTCTACTCACCTGACCAATCTATTAACATCTTCCTGCTATCTACACCTTCCTTCCACACTATAAATTGTATGGCCAAATTATGGATCATCTTCTTAATCATGACCCCCATGTTTAAGTCTAAATCATTGATAAATACTACAAAAAGCAAAGAAGGACCTGCTGAGCCTTGCAAAAACCCACAGAAATAGCCTTCCAGTCATAAAAACATCCACTGAGCATATTATTTCCTGCCAATGAGCCAATATTGGATCAAATTTAATAAATGCAAATTACTGCTGATGCTGGAATCTGAAACCAGAAGAGAAAATGCTGGAAAATCTCAGCAGGTCTGACAGCCTCTGTAAGGAGAGAAAAGAGCTGACGTTTCAAGTCCAGATGACCCTTTGTCAAAGCTGAAAAGGCTTTGGGATCAAACTTGTCACTTTGCCCTGGATCCCATGGGCTTTTACTTTTCTGATCAGTTTGGCATGTGGAACTAGAGGCCTTGCAAAACTCGATGTAGAATACACGAAATGCACTATCCACACTAATCATCCTTGTTATTGCTGCAAAAAGTTCAATCATGTTGGTCAGATGAAACTTTCGCTTAACAAATCCTTCCTGACTGTTCCTGATTAATCTGTGCCATTCTAACTGATGATTAATACTGTTCCTAGAAACATTCCCAGTAATTTTCCCACCACCTGATAGGTCTGTAATTATTTGGTCTATTGTTTTCTCCCTTTTTAAACAACAGGATAATGTTAGAAGACTCTCAGTCATCCAACACATACCTGTAACCAGTGTGGATTGGAAAGTGATGGTCAGAACTTTCTCCATTTTCTCACTTGCTTCCCTCAACAGCCTGCAATACATGCTTCTTGGCTTTGGAATTTATCTGCTTTGAAAGGTGTTAAACTCTTCTCTCGGTATGCCTTTCCCATTCAATCTTTCACACTGCTCTTCCTTAACTACAATATACTCCCCCCCCTTTTATAAAGACAGATGCAAATATCAATTTAGAAGTATCAATTTAGAAGTCTTCCACCTCCAGGCACAGGTTACTTTTTTGGTTTGAAACGTCCTACATTTTTCTTCGTTATCCTCACGCTCTTTAACGATAAAGCATATTTTTATTTTCCTTTGAATTTTCTTGCCAGTATTTGCTCTCCTAATTTCCCTCATTAATTTCCTGCACTTTCTATACTCCTCTAGGCTTTCTGCAGTATCGAGCACTCACAAACTGACAAAACCTCCCTTCTTGCATATTCTTACTCTCTAAGCTCCTTGACATCCAGGGGGCTCTAGATTTTGGAGCTCCACCCTTTTTTTATGAGAACATATTTATTATGAAGCCTTTTACTGCCTCCTTGAATGTCTCTCACAGCTTTGACACTTGTTTATCCTCAGGTAGCTGTTTACAGTCCACTTTTGCTAAATTACATCTGAGGTTCATAAAATTCGTCTTTCCCCAAGTCATTCACCATCTTGACTTGGAAATATATTACTGTTCCTTCATCATTGCCAAATCAAATCCCCATCTAACAAGAGTGTATCTACATTATACAGACGGGAGGTGGTCAGGGAGGTGGCTCGCTACCAACTTCTCAAGAGCAATTGGGATGGACAATAAATGGTGGTCTTGTCAACAATGTTCACATCCTATGAAAAATAGGACAATTGAGATTTTTTTGTCCTGGTCTATCCTTGTCATTTTCCATAACTACACTAAATCTAACTGAATTATGATCACTACCTCGAGCGTGCTCTTCCACTGATACCCCATACACAAGTCCAACTTTATTTCCTAAAATTAAGTCGAGGAGTATCCTTATCTTGTTGAGTGTGCTATGCATTAATTGAAAGGCAGTTTGAATGAAGATGTTTTTGCAAAGCGGTCGCCCAATCTTTATTTGGTTTCCCCAATACAGGGAAGATCATATTGTGATCAGCGAATACGTTATGCTAAAGTGAAAACCCATGTGGTCCAGAGAAAGACCACCCTGAGTGCAGGAAAGGGATGAATGATCTCATCCACTTCGCCAGGTTAAGTTAAACTTCTTCTCACTGCAAACTCACACTCTCATAAGGATATCATGTGGTCCAAAGGATAGAATCCACAAGGGTGTCAACAGATGGCTCATCAACACTCAATGTGTCATAGCCACTCAAAGCTCAACATCTCATGTAAAGATCCTGCACAAACAGCATCTTAATCCCTTACTGGGGAGGGCTCAGCACACACAACAGGCACGCAAGCTTCTGAATTGTGTTTTCATCCATAGTGCTCACACTCCATCCATCTGTCTTTAAACAGGACAAGATAGCCCACAACAAGAGGGAGAGACCCCAGACCAGAGGTGGAACCCTGGAGTTCAGAATCTCACCCCATTCAAGGAGCAGACTGCAGGGGAGTACACTGGCTATGTCTGTGTGGAAGGCAAGATCAGCCTCCCCCAACAATCCAGTGAGGAAACTCATGTTATACAGTGCCAACGTGCAGACAATGACTGAGTGATGTGTAATATATGAGCAAATCACTAATTTTCTCTCCTCTCAATTCGAGGTACCTGCAAGAAAAGGGAAAGAACATCATCCTCCATTAGAGGAAGCCACATCACCTAGGGCATCTAGGAGGAGGAAGAAATATGAACATACAAATTAGGAGCAGGAGTAGGTCACTCAGTCCCTTGAGCCTAATTACCATTCAATCAGATCAAGGCTAATCTAATTGTAACCTCAACTCCACATTTCCACCCATCCCCGATTACCTATCACCCTCTTACTTACTAAGAATCTACCTACCTCTGCCTTAAAAATATTCAGAGACTTTGCTTCCACTGGATTTTGATGAAGAGAGTACCAAAGACTCACAACCCTCTGAGTGAAAAAAAATCCTCAACTCTTTCTTAATTGGGTGTTCCCTGATTTTTAAACAGTGACCCTAATTCTAGATTGTCTGACAAGTGGAAATATCCTCTCTACATCCACCCTGTCAAGAGCCTTCTGGATCTTATATATTTCAATCAAATCACTTCTTACTCTTCTAAACTCCAGCAGATACAAAGAAAGCCTGTCCAACCTTTCCTCATAAAACAATCTGCCCATTCTAGATATTGGTTTAGCAAACCTCTCTGAATTGCTTCCAATACTTCCAATCTTTCCTTAAATAAGGAGACAAATACTGTAAACAAATGTGGTCTCACCAATGTACTGTATAACTGAAGCATATCTCCCTACTTTTGTATTCTATTCCCCTTGCAATAAATGATAAATTTCTCTTAGTTTTCCTAATTACTTGCTTTACGTGTGTACTAGCCTTTTGTGATTCAAATACTAGGACACTCGGATCCTTCTGCATCTCAGAGCTCTGCATTCCTGCCAAAATGGACAATTTCACATTCATGCACATTGTACTCTGTTTGCCAGATCTTTTTCCATTCCTATCTATCTTCTTTTGTAATATCCTTATGTCATCTTCACAATTATTTCCCTGCCTATCTTTGTATTATTAGCAAGTTTAGCTACCATACCTTCAGTCCTTCAGTAAAGTCATTTATATAAATTGTAAAAGATTGAGGACCCAGCACTGATCCCTATGGCACACTTTTTGTTACATCTTTCCAACCAGAAAATGATCCATTTGTGCCTACTCTCTGTTTCCTGTTAGCTAGTCAACTTTCTATCCATGCTAATATGTTACCCCCGACACCATTAGTCTTTATTTACTGCAATAACCTTTGAGGTGGCACGTTATCAAATGTCTTCTGGAAATCTAAGTACTGTATATTGACCAGTTTATCCATAGCACATGTTATTTCTTCGAAGAACTCCAGTAAATTGGTTAAACATGATTTCTCTAACAAAACCATGTTGACTCTACCTGGTTAAATTGAGCTCATTTAAGTACCTTGAAATAACATCTTTAATATGATAGCTAACATTTTCCCTATTACAGATTTTAAGCTAACTGACCTGTAGTTTCCTGCTTTCTGACACTCTGCCTTTTTAAATAAAGGAATTACATTTGCTACTTTTCAATCCAATAGAACCTTTCCCGAATTCAGGGAATTTTGGAATATTAAAACCAACACATCAAA
Source organism: Mustelus asterias (assembly GCF_964213995.1). Lineage (NCBI taxonomy): Eukaryota > Metazoa > Chordata > Chondrichthyes > Carcharhiniformes > Triakidae > Mustelus > Mustelus asterias. The sequence goes on along the minus strand of NC_135825.1, from coordinate 46,111,925 downwards.
TATCTCACGAGCCACTTCTTTTAAGACCCTAGGATGAAGTCCTGCAGGATCCAGGGACATGTCAACCCCACAGCTCCAACAATTTGCTCAATATTATATTCCTCATGATTACTTTTTTCTTGAGTTCTTCCCTCCCTTCCACTTCCTGATTTATAGCTATTTCTGGGATGTTACTTATATCCTCGACAGTGAAGACCAATGTAAAATGTCTGTTCAATTCAGGTGCCACCTCTTTTTTTCCATTATTAATTCTCTAGATTCACTTTCTAAGGACCAACACTCACTTTGTCAACTCTTTTTTTAACGACCTATAGAAACACTATCTGTCTTTATATTTCTAGTTAGCTTTCTCTTGTACTCTAATTTTCCTTCCTTGATAATCTTTGCTTTATTAAATTATTCTCCCCAATCTCCTGACCTGCCACCCATCCTTGCATAATTATATGCTTTTTCCTTAAGTTTGATACTGTTTTAACTTTTTTTTATTTAACTACAATGGTGGATTCTCTCCTTAAAATTTTTCTTTCCGATTTGAACTTACCTATTCTGTTAATTCCGAAATATCCCTTTAAATATCTGCCAACGCATCTCTATTTACCTATCCTTTAACCTAAATTGTCAGTTCATTTTAACTAGCTCTGCTTTCACGTCCTCATAATAGCCCTTATTTAAATTTAAAATACTAAAGGGTGATTCTCCTATCCCGCCGTGCTAATTTTCCAGCACAGCGGGGTGAGAGAATCATGCGGCGGGCCATGCGTAGGATTCGTGCATGCGTTCCCACCACAAGCATATCTCCCAGCGCCGGATTTCCAGTGCTGTCAGATCCGCGCTGGAAACTGGCAGGATAAACAGGGAAGTAATTTTAATCTTATTTAAATCTATTTTGAATGTAATTAGCGGGTCCAGGACTGAATTCTCCGGGCCCGCTAGCTTCTCCCACCCCGCCAGAGTGTTTCACTCTAGGGGGGTTTACAGTCGGTCTCCACTTTCAGGAAACTATCGGGACACCCTGCTGGAGTAAAGGGGGGCAATTGGGGACTCCCAGAGGGTTAGACGGCAGGGGGAATGGTGCCCCCTGAGCATTGGCAGTGCCAGTCTGTGCCCCTTCACTGTAAAAGGGGCAAAGTGCCAATGCCCATGGGCACCTTGGCACTGCCCATCAGACATCGCCTAGGGGGTGGGCCCTGATGGGGGGGAGCCTGGTGGGGTGATCGGTGGAGGTTGGGGGGGGGGGGGTCCTGCTGCCACTCTGCATTGGGATCGGTTGGGGCAGGAGGGAGGCCAACGAACGGGCTGGGCTATGGGGGTCAGCCGGGGGAGCGTTCTGCACTGCGGTGGGGTGGGGGGGGATTGTCACTGGGGAGGAAGGTTGGAGATTGGGCAGGCTCAGCCGGGGGGGGGGGGGGACGGTCAGCCGATGGGGGGGGTGGGGGGGGGGCGAGGGGGCAGTCATCACTGGGGTGGGGTCTGCCTGCTGGGGGATTGGCAATGCCTGAGGGGGAAATGTGTGGGGGTGGGGGGACTGGAAATCAGGGTGCTCTGGGTCATGGGGGGATCGGGGCTGGGCCCAGGAATGGTTGGGGGGGGCCATGATCAGGCCGTGGGAGGGTTGCTGGCCAGCGATCGAGCTGGCCAGCAAATGGGAGGCTGACAGTACGGGTCCACTGCGCATGCACAGACCCCGCTGGTTTCAGCCTCCCGGGCGGAATAAGCCCTGCCCTCTGAAATTTAATGATATTCACGCTGGTGACCTTTGCTGTGCACAGAGTGTGGGAGATTCTAGTGTGAACGCCCACTGAAAATTACTCCAGTTTTCCCGTGAATTCAACACTTAGAAATTTTGGGGGAGAATTCCAGCCATTGTCTTGGATACATTCCTCAGTCCCTCAAGCTGAATGTAACATCCAATCACATACTGACCACTGCTACCTAGGGACGCCTTCATTATGAGGTCATTAATTAATCCTGTCTCAGTACAATATCAATTTTAGGCTGAGTTTTTAGCTCTGGTTGGCTCCAGAACATGATGTTCTATGAACACCTCATCTAGGTAGCCCTTGCCATCTGATTTATCCAGCCTATATATAGATTAAAATCCCCCATGATTATCACTGTGTCATTATTTCTGACAAACTCCCATATTTCTTCCTTTATACTCCATCCTATCATATGGTTGCTGTTAGGGAGCCTGTACGCCACTCCTACAAGTGATGTCTTGCCTTTGTAATTTTTCACCCCTACCCAAACAGCTTCTACATCTTGGTTGCTGAACTTAAGATCTTCCTCCACTATTGTGCTAATATCATCATTAATTAATAGAGCCACCCTCAACCCTTTCCTAGTTCTTCCTAAGTGTCATGTACTCTTTAATATTTAGGTTTCAATCTATGTCATTCTACAGCCATTTCTCTATAATAACTATCAGATCATGCTTATTTATTTCTATTTGAGCCATCAGTTCATCTGTTCCTGCAGAGAACAGTGTCCCCCTCACCAACTTGTCCCTTACTACCATTACATTCCTTTTTGCTCACCCCACTTCAATAGCTTCCTGTATCACTGTGCCATGGTCAGTCAGCTCATCCTCCCTGCAGGCCCCACTTTCATCCAACAAGCTGAAAGAATCTCAAGGCTTCTGGATCCTTTTACCTGCCTCACTTGCAATCTCCTGCCCAGGCCACCAACCAAATCAGAAGACTATAAAAGGTGTGACCGCCTCCTGCTATATACATTCAGATACAGAGCCTTTTGTTTTGTCCTTTTATTATTTATGTAACCTCCAGTCTTAACTGCTGACTTGCTCTTAGACTTGTATTCTTTATCCCTTCCTGTCAAGATCTGTTTATCATTTCTCATCTTCGTACCTTCCTCTCTTGCCTTGTCTCTTCCCTTTGATCTTCCCAAATTTGATCCCCTGCTCCCACTATTTAGTCTAAATTCCTCTCTACTTCCCTAGTTTTGGTACTCATTAGAACACTGGTCCCAGCATGGTTCAGGTGTAGACTGTTCTAACGTACCACCTCCACTTTCTTCAATATTGGTGTCAGTACCCCACGAACCAGATGCACTACTCCCATACCCGTCTTTGAGCCACCAATTTATTTCTCTAATCTTATTTGCCCTATGCCAATTTACACGTGGCTCTGGTAATAATCCAGAGATCATCGCCTTTGAGATTCTGCTTCTTATTTTGGTGCCTAGTTCATCATACTGACTATCTCTTGTCCTGCCAATGTCATTCGTACTTGCATGGACTTCAATGACTGGATCCTCCCTCTCCCACACCAAGCTCCTTTCCAGTCCTGAACAGATGTCTCAAACCCTAGCACCGGGCAGGCAACACATGCTTCTGCAATCTCACTCTTCCCTGCAGAGAACAGTGTCCTCCTCACCAACTTGTCCCTTACTACCACTACATTCCTTTTTGCTCACCCCACTTCAATGGCTTCCTGTATCACTGTGCCATGGTCAGTCAGCTCATCCTCCCTGCAGCCCCCACTTTCATCCAAACAAGCTGAAAGAACCTCAAAGCTTCTGGATCCCTTTACCTGCCTCACCTGCAGTCTCCTGCCTCGGCCGCTAACCAAATCAGAAGACCAGAAAAGGTGTGACTGCCTCCTGATATAAAGTGTCCAGGTAGTGTTGCCCCCTCCTTAATGCATCTCAGTGTCCATAGCTCAACCTCCAGCTCAATAACACTGAGCCGAAGTACTTTGAGCCACAAACACTTACTACAGATGTGTTTGCCCTGGATCACATTGGCATTCAGGAGCGCCCACATGCAGCAGCTGTGACACATTGCCTGTCCTGCAGTTCATAATACACTTTAATTAATGATTTAATTATTTTATTCAATTAATTATTTTCCTTTTTTTATATACTTTATTAACCTTACTACAAGTTTGTATACTATTTTAAACGTTAGGAACAGAATAAACCTTAACCACTTACCAGATACTCAGCAGCTCACTTCTTCGTCTATAGTAGAGTATGAACAAATTCCTGCATGGTAATTGAAAAAGCAAAGGAGAAACTCCTTCCTTTCCCCTAAACCCCCTCACTCACCCAACTCTCAGGATTCTTGTTCAAGGTCAGACTCCAATGTGAAGAAGAGGATCCCGCAACTGTACAGTCATCACTGCATTCACCTGCATTCTCCACCAGTTCAGATATACACTTCAGTGGCTCTTCGTTCTACATCAGAATTGGGTTCACAATCTGGTGATCACCTCACAGACATGATTCACAGCTGTCAGAGGCAGTGACAGCTTAGGCTTCTGGCATTTGGAAGACTACTGGGGGTCAAAAACCTGCAGAGTCCTTCTGACAATGAGCCTCTGAAATCGATCCTCGGACAAATATTGGAGATGCATAGAGAGGCAAAGTTGTAAGAGTCATCGGCAGAATGGGATGAGGGATGGAGGAATCCGTCTGCATTCTGTCTGATGGCTGTGGCATGCAAGTGCATTGAAGTCTCTATGGAAAGGGTGGCACTTCCTTGGAGACCCAGATCCAGCAGTTTTTGCTGAATTTTGTCTCAGACCTGCACTCTATCGCTTTAGTCATGGGTGAGATCCAGCAGTGGCCAGGCAAGAGAGGAATGTGGCACCTTGACTTCCCTCCACGTGCACCTTCTCTTCATGGAAGGGCCAGTGGAAACCACAGGGTGGAGTTTCTCCAGATATTCATCCTGGGCGCATCCACCTAGGACATTCTTCAAGTGTGCTACTCCAACTTCCCCCTGCCAATGACTCTACCACCTCCAGCAGGTCAGGCCAATCCCCTGCCCCAGAGCTGGAGATCCTTAGCAGGCAGGACCCTCAGACCTCGAGCTTCCAGAGAACGCCAGCTCGAGTCATCACTGGCAACAGGACTTAACATTCAGCAGTCTGTCTCCAACTCTGCTGTGGATATTGGGGCTCTACCTAGCTGGTGGAGTAAGAAAAAGTAAAAAGTATTAAATGCACAATTGTGGCACTGATATTCACTAATTATGTGTACTTCACATTTGTAAATGTATTCAGCTTTATTCCTTCTGGAAGTCTCATGGGTTCAATGGATATTCAGCAGTGCAACTTTCCACATACATCCAGTGGTTAAACATATCCCCTAACACCAAGAACTTCAGCTTTATTCATTCCCACATAATCTCACCACAGTGAGTAGCCTTTACCTCCACATCTGCACTATCAGCAAAGGCACGTGATATGTGACCATGATGGATGACCAATACACTCGCCACGCTTAAATCCCAGCCAGACATATTATAGAATCACAGAGTGCAGAAGAAGCCCTTTGGCCCATCAAGTCCATACCGACACATTAGAAACACCTGAACTCCCACCTAATCCCATCTGCCAGCACTTGGCCCATAGCCCTGAATGTTATGATGCGCCAAGTGCTCATCCAGATACTTTTTAAAGGATGTGACGCAACCTACCTCTACCTCCCTCCCAGGCAGCGCATTCTAGACTGTCACCACCCGCTGATGAAAAGGTCTTTCCTCACACCCTAAACCTCCTGCCCCTCACCTTGAACCTATGTCCCCTCATGACTGACCCTTCAACTAAGAGGGATAGCCGCTCCTTATCCACTCTGTCCATGTCCCTCATAATCTAGTACACCCCCATCAAGTTGCTCCCTCAGTCTTCTCTGCTCCAACGAAAACAACCCAAGCCTACCCAACTTCTCTTCATAACTTAAATGTTGCATCCCAGGCAGCATCCTGGTGAATCATCTCTGTACCTTCTCCAGTGCAATTTCAATTCTTTCCATAATGTGGCACCCAGAACTGCACACACTACTCTAGCTATGGCCTCACCAAAGTTCTATACATAACTTGGGCACAGGAGAATCACTCATCAGCCCATTGATTATTCTGCTGCTGTTGTCCTTTCCAGGTAAAAGACACCCAGAGGACTAGAGATGGGTGTTCTTCCTGTTCACATATAAATGTGTCTGGAGACAATGCTCTTTGACCAGGGTGATGAGAGCCATCTGCAAGAAGCCTCATGTGGACAGTTTTCTGCTTGTCTCCAGCACCTTCAAAACTCTATAAAGGGACCATTGCCTCGGCAGCATAGAATACTAACCACATGAACCCTTGTCAGCCATGACCATTCACCCAGGAGGATGGAGGTTTGGGGGCAGGAGTTGGCTGGCCACCACCTGCCATATCCCTTCTAGGCATCACCTCCTTTCCTCCTTTCGACTCTGATTCTGACTGCAGCCAATGGCAAATAGCTCAGACTGAACAGCAGCTCCTCAACCTGCTGGATCTCAATGTTCTGAGACCCATGTGGGCTTCACCATACACTAAGGATCATAACTGAGCATTGTTCTCATACAGTTTCCTCGGGGGATTTCTTTATTCAGCCGATTGTGCTGACCTTGAACACTATCAGCCAGAAAAGACCCTCCTCCCACTTCGATGAAACACAGTTTTACATCAAGGCATTGCCTTGCTGCTGCTGGAGAAATAATGTGCACTTCCTTCCAAACATGCTCCACCACCTTCTACCTTTCCCCTATCACCCATTACCTTCTCCTCATCAGCACTGACCACCCAATGTCACCTTTATCTCCCCTCTGTCACTTTTGAACCTCCCCCATTATCCTGAATGCTATCATCATCCACCTCCACATGGCTTTCTGCCCCTTGCAGCCAACACTCCTACCACTCATGCCCACCCTGACCCTACCCCCTCCCATTATCTGTGCCACCTATCTTGTTCCCCTTGCCACCCATTGACACCTACACCTGCCAGACACAGACATGTCTCATGCCCACCCTACCGCATTCTGCTTTCCCCTGTAATGGTCATTGTTCTCTCCTATCATCATTCCGCTGAGTTCTCCCCCTGGACCTCACCATCAACACCACAGACCCTGCCGTCTAACGCATTCATCCTCCTTTCACATTCTGCGCCCCTTTCCTGGAGACTCTATCCTGTCTTCCAGCCTTTGTCTGCCTCCCTGGCACAGCCTCCATTCCATCCTTCCACCCAGGCTTTGAGCCTTTGTCTACATCTTCTGCAAATCCCCTACTCCACCCTTCCACCCCACCTTCACCTGCATATCATTTCCAGCCTTAGTGCAGGTTCAGCTACTGACACATGAGAATGGTCCCTAAGAAGGCAAAACCAGCATCAACTGACCTAAAGGTCCAGGAAGAAGTCCACTTCACCTGGTGCACACCACTAACATATAGTTGTAAGCCAGAAAGTTGTAAATTCCCATCGATTGGGTGCTTTATTTGGAGGAGGAACAAGATTACCGTCTGTTGGACTTCTAATGAGCATTCCTGAGATGCAAATGGGGTTCCTGATATTGCCCCATGGGAAACACTCAACTGGCCTTTAAGCTGCCATGAAGTTCAGGAGAGCAAGATTTCATTTTAATTTCCCAATATCAGGGAAACTGATTTGTTGGCCTCCCACAAAATCCTGCTTCCCTCACTCACCACAATTCCTGCCGCTGTTGGGAACAGATAATTCCCCCCAAATGCTGCTAGGTTAAAAGCAATTTTGAAATGCTGCAAATTCCAGATGAGACTACACACTTCTTTATTTTTCCATCACTGGGATACTAGTTAATGAGAAGGGAATGAAAATGGGGTGAAGGGGATCAAAGGATATGGGGGGAAGGCAGGATCAGGCTTTTGAGTTGGATGATCAGCCATGATCACAATGAATGGTGGAGCAGGCTTGAAGGGTCGAATGACCTACTCCTGTTCCTATTTCCTATGATTGTATGTTTCAATTTATTAAAGTAAATGAACTCTTCAAGTGTCACTATAACTTTACTTTTTGGTGCTCATGGAATTTATTTTTAATATATATCTTAAACTTTTACATATATGCGACACAATTCAAATATCATGCATCATACGATGTTTTATTGAAAAGTAAATTTGGAAAGTTTAATTTTGCTTCTCTATATAACCAGGTACAGCTGAAGAATTTATTACACCAATGTTCGATTTCTACAGAAGTATGGGGGAACTCAACGTGACAGACACTGAATATGCCTTACTTTCTGCAACCACAATTCTATTTTCAGGTAAAAAATAAAAATCACTAACTAAATTACACTAGTGATGATTATGAATCTGATCCAACCAAGCACTGATTTATTTGAGATTGGCTCCAATGAAATAAAGGTGAAATGGTATGGAAGTAACACTTCTTGGCTGGGAACTGATGTTCTGTTTCAGTGGATCTGTATGTATGATAGCAGAATCTGCATTTAATATTCTGTTAATACACATCTCTGCTTTTAAAGTTTTAATATAAAAGTTATATTTTTTATTTAGTTTAATTCAGAGTTTACAACAACAGGTTATATTTATGTAACATTAAGATAATGAAACATCACAAGGCATTCACAGAGGCATGAAAAAAACATATGAAAGTGAGCCACCTAAGGAAATATTAGGCCAGATGATTAAATCTTGACAAAGAAGTAGGTTTTACAAAGTTATTTGAGACAAATCAGGATAGAGAGGCAGTGAGGTGAAGAGAGGCAATTTCAGACTTGGGGCCTCCACAGCTTAAGATAAGCCACTAATTACTTATCTATTACTGGAGCAATTAAAATTGGGGATGCAGAAGCGGCCAGAATTAGAGGAGCACAGTTATCTCAGAGTTGAAGGGCTGTAAGAGATTACAAAGAGAGAGTTATGAAGCCTTAGAGGGAGTTGAAAACAAGGATGAGAATTTTAACATCAAGGCAGTGGTTGACCAGGAACCAAAGTAGGTCAGCAAGCACAGGGGTCTTGGAGTTGGGGACTTGCTATAAGCTAAACACAGGCAGCAGACTTTCGACGACCTCAAGCTTAAAGGATAGAATGTGGGAGATCATCTAGGAGTGCATTGGAATAGTCGATGCTAGAAGTAATAAAGGCATGAATGAAGTTTTCAACAGCAGGTTGGGGCAGCATGGTGGCACAGTGGTTAGCGCTGCTGCCTCACAGTGCCAGGAACCTGGGTTCGATTCCCAGCTTGGGTCACTGTCTGTGCAGAGTCTACACATTCTCACCGTGTCCGCGTGGGTTTCCTCCCACAGTTCGAAAGACATGCTGGTTAGGGGCATTGGCCATGCTAAATTCTCCCTCAATGTACCTGAACAGGCGCCGGAGTGTAGCGACTAGGGGATTTTCACAGTAACTTCGTTACAGTGTTAATGTAAGCTGACTTGTGACACTAATAAATAAACATTAAAACTTTAAATAGATGAGCTGAGACAGGAACAAAGTCAGGTCATGTTATGGAAGTGAAAATAGGATTTTTAGTGATAACAGAAATACAAGGTCAGAAGCTTATCTCAAGATCAAGGTGACACCAAGGTTGTGAATGGACACGCTTAATCTCAGACTGTTGTCAGGGGGGATCTCGAGCTAGGGAATAGAGTTTAGAGCCAGTGACTTCAGTCCTTCCAACATTTAATGCAGGAAGTTCCTGTTCGTCCCGAACTTGATATAAGATAAGTGGTTTGATAATTTATCAACAATGGATGGAGGAGGCATGAGTGGTGGTGGTGAGATAGAGGTGCCACCAGTGTACATGTGAAAAATAACACTGAATCTTTGGATGATGTTGCTGAGGAGCTGTATGTAGCTGAGAAATAGAACAGGGTCAAGGATAAACCCCTAAGGCACACCAGAGATAATGGCCTGAGAGCAGGAAGAGAAGGCATTTCAAATGATTCTCTGGCTAAATTTAGCCATTTGCATTTGCATCTAAATGAACAGCCTGAAAAAAGCAGCTAGGAGTTCAGGTGGGAAACAGAAGTTTTCACAGTACAGAGCACACCCTGTCCCAACAGAAGTGGCCATCACCTTTAGAACAGAACAGCAGGTTTGGTGCATGGTAAACGCTGTAATACATGTGGCAAGTGGAATCATTTTGCAAAATGCTGCAGAATGAAATCACGGCCTCCTTCCATTGCCACCAGCCACATGCAGCTGGTTAGTTCTCCCACGGTTAGGAGTATCAACAAAGTGATTGGACCAGAGCTCAGCCAGAGCAACCAAACCATTGAACCTCCAAGCGCCACTGTTACAGAAAAGGATAAGATTTTCACCACTCTGAACATGATTTGCAGCAATGCAAAACTAAAGATTGACAATGCAGCAAAGTGTGAAGTATTGCCCAGCCAAATGATACAAGAACTAGACCCATATGCAGCATTGGATCCCAATATCCAGGTTGTCCTCGTGGCCTTGGTGGACAAACCATCTGCACTGAAGATGTGGCCATTCTCCATTGTACACAGGGCAGCTTCAAGTTTCATATGGTTGACCAGAATGTAATGCCACTGTTGGTCTTTGGCACAGCATCATACTGGAGCTCCTCCAACTCAGACCAGAGTTGCAACAATATGATAGAGTACAAAGACCTCTTCAACTGTGGTGAAATTGGCAAGCTACAAGCAATATACCAAATGAGATTAAATGATCCACCAATGCGCCACCAATAATGTTTGCTCTGACAAGAGTACCAACAGCTGTGCAGCAGAAAGTAGTCAATGAGCTAAATCAGATGGTGACACTGGATGTTATAACTCCCATAAAAAAGGCTACAGAATGGGTTTCAACAATGGTGGCCACCATAAAGAAAATGGCACATTCAGAATTGCATTGATCCAGTCCACTTAAACAAGGCAGAGAGTTACCTTGGAGAGAGGGTCTCCATTTGGTGCAGGATGACCAACCCAGAGGCACCCTCCCTAGGCCTGCCATGATGCTGCCAAGTTTTATCTGGTGGTCTGGACACATAAGGGCCTCAATTGGGCATTGGACAAGCAGGGTGTAGAATGCTTCCCCTGTCGTAGGTAAAATACTTGGGAGGTATATAGATGACAAGCATGGTGCTGCTGCTATAGTACTCAATTTTCCAGCACACCACTCCCCTTTGCCTGTTAACCCACTGCTGGGGTGGTGGTGGGATTTGCCAATAGGAAGGACTAAAAATGTAACAGCCAAGCATCATAGTGAGTCAAGTGCATGCAACAGCGAAATGAGCATGTGGTAACCTAGGCACTCCACCCACTTGCACCTGCAACCACCACCTGCCCCACCTGTGACAGTGACTATAGATCACACATTGGATTCCTCAGATACCCGAGAACTTAAGTGTAAGTGTGGGAGCGAGTTATCCTCGACTGCTAGGGACTTCCTAAAAAGAAGATTGAAGGCAGGAAAGTCCCCAGGGCCTGATGGCTTATATCCTATGATGTTAAAGGAAGTGGTGTTGAAGATAGTGGATCCATTTAGTGGATCCACTGCTGTTTAAGAAGGGAGGGAGGCAGCAGACGGAAATTATAGGCCGGTTAGCCTGACTTTGGTCATTGGTAAGATTTTAGAGTCCATTATTAAAGATGAGATTGCAAAATACTTGGAAGTGCATGATAAAGTAGGACTGAGTCCGCATGGCTCTGTCAAGGGGAGGTCATGTCTGACAAATCTGTTAGAGTTCTTTTGAGGAGGTAACAAGGAGGTTAGATAAAGGAGAACCAGTGGATGTGATTTATTTAGATTTCCAGAAGGCCTTTGACAAGGTGCCGCATAGGAGACTGTCAAATAAATACCCATGGTATTAAGGGTAAGATCCTGACATGGATAGAGGATTGGCTGACTGGCAGAAGGCAGAGAGTGGGAATAAAGGGGTCTTTTTCAGGATGGCAGCTGGTGACTGGGGTGTGCCTCAGGGGTCAGTGCTGGGACCAAAACTTTTCACAATATACATTAACAATTTGGAGGAAGGAACTGAAGGCACGGTTGCTAAGTTTGTTGATGATACAAAGGTATGTAGAGGGACAGGTAGTATTGAGGAAGCAGGGGGGCTGCAGAAGGACTTGGACAGGTTAGGAGAGTGGGCAAAGAAGTGGCAGCTGGAATACAATGTGGTAAAGTGTGAAGTTATGCACTTTGGAAGGAGGAATGGAGGCATAGACTATTTTCTAAATGGGAAAATGCTTAGGAAATCAGATATACAAAAGGACTGGGAAGTTGTTGTTCAAGATTCACTTAAGGTTAATGTGCAGGTTCAGTCGGCAGTTAGAAAGGCAAATACAATGTTAGCATTCATAAGAACATAAGAAATAGGAGCAGGAGTAGGCCATCTAGCCCCTCGAGCCTGCCCCGCCATTCAATAAGATCATGGCTGATCTGACGTGGATCAGTACCATTTACCCGCCTGATCCCCATAACCCTTAATTCCCTTACCGATCAGGAATCCATCCATCCGCGCTTTAAACATATTCAGCGAGGTAGCCTCCACCACCTCAGTGGGCAGAGAATTCCAGAGATTCACCACCCTCTGGGAGAAGAAGTTCCTCCTCAACTCTGTCTTAAACCGACCCCCCTTTATTTTGAGGCTGTGTCCTCTAGTTTTAACTTCCTTACTAAGTGGAAAGAATCTCTCCGCCTCCACCCTATCCAGCCCCCGCATTATCTTATAAGTCTCCATAAGATCCCCCCTCATCCTTCTAAACTCCAACGAGTACAAACCCAATCTCCTCAGCCTCTCCTCATAATCCAAACCCCTCATCTCCGGTATCAACCTGGTGAACCTTCTCTGCACTCCCTCCAATGCCAATATATCCTTCCTCATATAAGGGGACCAATACTGCACACAGTATTCCAGCTGCGGCTTCACCAATGCCCTGTACAGGTGCATCAAGACATCCCTGCTTTTATATTCTATCCCCCTCGCAATATAGGCCAACATCCCATTTGCCTTCTTGATCACCTGTTGTACCTGCAGACTGGGCTTTTGCGTCTCATGCACAAGGACCCCCAGGTCCCTTTGCACGGTAGCATGTTTTAATTTGTTTCCATTGAGATAGTAATCCCATTTGTTATTATTTCCTCCAAAGTGTATAACCTCGCATTTCTCAACGTTATACTCCATTTGCCATATCCTCGCCCACTCACTCAGCCTGTCCAAATCTCTCTGCAGATCTTCTCCGTCCTCCACACGATTCACTTTTCCACTTATCTTTGTGTCGTCTGCAAACTTCGTTACCCTACACTCCGTCCCCTCCTCCAGATCATCTATATAAATGGTAAACAGTTGCGGCCCGAGTACCGATCCCTGCGGCACGCCACTAGTTACCTTCCTCCAACCGGAAAAACACCCATTTATTCCGACTCTTTGTTTCCTGTCGGATAGCCAGTCCCCAATCCACTTTAACACACTACCCCCAACTCCGTGTGCCCTAATCTTCTTCAGCAGCCTTTTATGGGGCACCTTATCAAACGCCTTTTGGAAATCATTCATGTCGAGAGGGCTAGAATACAAGAGCAGGGATGTACTTCTGAGGTTATATAAGGCTCTGGTCAGACCTCATTTGGAGTATTGTGAGCAGTTTTGGGCCCCATATCTAAGGAAGGATGTGCTGGCCTTGGAAAGGGTCCAGAGGAGGTTCACCAGAATGATCCCTGGAATGAAGAGCTTGTCGTATGAGGAACAGTTGAGGACTCTGGGTCTGCACTCGGAGTTTAGAAGGATGAGGGGGGATCTTATTGAAACTTACAGGATACTGCGAGGCCTGGATCGAGTGGACATGAAGAGAATGTTTCCACTAGTAGGAAAAACTAGAACCAGAGGGCACGACCTCAGGCTAAAGGGACGATCCTTTAAAACAGAGATGAAGAGGAATTTCTTCAACCAGAGCGTGGTGAATCTGTGGAACTCTTTGCTGCAGAAGGCTGTGGAGGCCAGGTCATTGAATATGTTTAAGACAGAAATAGATAGGTTCTTGATTAATAAGGGGATCAGGGGTAATGGGGATGAGAAAAATATCAGCCATGATTGAATGGCGGACCAGACTCGATGGGCCGAGTGGCCTAATTCTGCTCCTATGTCTTTTGGTCTTATGGTCTCATTGGTTACAATATTCCAAAATTCCCTGGATAAGGGAACGGTTCCAATGGATTGGAAAAATGCTAATAAGACCCTTATTCAAAAAGGGAGGGAGCCAAAATATAGTAAACTGTAGGTCAATTACTTTAACATTGTGGTTGGGAAATCGTTAGAATCCTTTATAAAGGAAGTAGGAAGTAATAACAGTACATTTAGAAAGTCAAAATGCAATCCATCAGAGTCAGCATGTCTTTATGAAGGGTAAATCATGTCTGACCAATTTGCTTGAGTTCTTTGAAGCTGTAACAAGCAAGACGGTAATGGTGATCCTGAAGATGTAGTATACCTGGATTTCCAGAAGGCATTTGATAAGGTGCCACACAAAAGGTTAGTTAATATGGAATTAGCGGTCATTTATTAGCTTAGTTAGAGGATTGGTTAGCCAACAGAAAGCAGAGAGTCAGGATAACTGGGTCTTTATTGGGTTGGCAAGATGTAACTAGTGGGGTGCCAGAGGCTTTGGTCCTCGGGTCCCAATTATATTAATGATTTGGATGCACGGAAAATAGGTACTATAGCCAAATTCGCATATGACACTAACATAGGTGGGATAGTAAGTTGCAAAAATTAAATAAGAAATTTACAAATGGATATCGATAGGTTAAGTACATGTGGCAAAATTTGGAGTTCACCGTGGTTAAGTGTGTGGTTATTCATTTTGGTAGGAAAAATACAAAGGCAAATTATTATCTAAATGGAGAGAAACTTCAAAGTGCTTTGGTGCAGAGGGGTCTGGGTGTCCTCAAGCATGAATCACAGAAAACTATTATACAGGCATAGCAGGTAATAAGGAGGGCAAATAGAATCTTGGCATTTATTGCTAAAGGAATAAAATATAGAAGTAGTGAAGTGTTGCTGCTACTGTACAAAGCATTAATGAGACCACACTTAGAATATAGTATACAAGTTTGGTTCTCTTACTTGAGGAGGGATGTAGCTGCATTGGAAGTGGTTAAGAGGAGGTTCATGTGGTAAACCACTGTTATGTCCTGATGACTGGACACGCCCCTACCGGTGCTGCCTGAGGCTCCTCCCCTGTTCACTGGGGTATAAAGGTAGCTGCTCCTCCCCTTCGCCTCATTCTGATCCGGTCCCTTGGTTAGAGTTACTGTAAGAGTTAGTTCACATTTGTAGTTAATAAAAGCCTGTTGTTCCAGATTCCGTCTCTGGGTATTGATAGTGCATCAGTTCACTAGATTGATTCCAGAGATGAGGGGTTTGTCTTACGAATAGGGATTGGGCAGTTTAGTCCTATACTCCCTAGAGTTCAGAAGAATGAGAGGAAGTCTAGTTGAGGTGTACAAGATGATAAGGGAGACTGACAAAGTAGATGTGGAGAGGTTGTTTCCTCTTGTAGGGCTACCAAGAAGAAGAGGTCATAGTTTTAGGATAAGGGGTGGCAGATTTAAAACAGAGATGAGAAATTTCTTTTGTCAAAGGATCATGAGTCTAGAATTCATTGCCACAGAGCATGCTGGATGCTAGGACATTGAGTAAATTTAAGGAAGAAGAAGACAGATTTATAGTTAGTAAGAGTTTGAAGGGCTGTGGTGAACAGGCAGGTAAGTGGAGTTGAGGCCGAGATGAGATCAGCTGTGATTGTATTAAATAGCGGAGCAGGCTTGAGAGACTAAATTGCCTACTCTTGCTCCTCATCCTTTTGATTCTCATGGTAAGAGCCAATTACATACACATATAGTTTAAGAGCAATAAGCAAAATATTTGTGACATCGGCATTTTCTACTGCAGAAGGCTGTGGAAGCCAAGTCACTGAATGTATTTAAGAAAGAGATAGAGGCCGGAATTTTATCAACTCACCAGTCACGGGAATTGGAGTGGGTGAGGGGTGGACAATGGAAAGATCCGTTGATCTCAGGTGGGATTTTACGGTTTTGGGAAAAGTAAGGCTGTAAAATCCCATCCAGGTTGTTTTTAGATTTTAATTGTATCAAGGGGTATGGAGAGAAAGTGGGAATATTGCATTGAGATTAAGGATCAGCCATAATCACATTGAATGGTGGAACAGGCTTGAAGAGCCGAATGGTCTACTCTTGCTCCTAGTTTCTATGTTTGTATGTAAGCATTCAAAGAACTATTTCAGTTTTTGCATTGGATAAAATAAGATGTGGCAGTCAAATTACTAGAAACTGTAATTTTTGAATGGCTTTGCTTTTATTGCTGATGGAAAAACCACTGTATCTGGTACCTTTTGAAATCCCACCAAAAAGGTGTCTTTTACTTTATTTTCTCCTGGAATGTTCAACATTCATGTTACAATTGATTCACTTCCTTGAATAATTTCATTAGAATACTGCCAGAAACATGGGGTTATAGTTTTGACTTTATTGGTTGGTTAATCAGCATCATCTAGTCAGAGGTCAGAAAGAAGGTACATGCAGCACTGATATGACTAGTAAGACTTCTCTCCCATTCATTTCAATGGAGAAAAAATATAGGGTAGGATTCTCTGACTTCACCTGCAGCTGGGATTCTCTGGTCCCGCTGCAGTGAATGGTGATTTGGCTGGGGCGTGAACAGCCGGAGAATTCCGGCCATAGTAGGTAATAATCGGGACATGCAAACTTCCAACCAGATTTTATTTTCCATGCCATCCCCAGGCAATCTTTAATACCTAGGCTGAAAGATGAAACCAACCCCCATGTACTTTCACATTTGTAGTTAAATTACAGTATGCCAGGTTGGTTGTTCACATTTTTATTGTTCTGTAGATCGACCCTATATAAAGAATAAAGAACATGTAGAAAAGCTACAGGAGCCTCTTTTGGAGATTTTATACAAGTACTCCAAGATCCATCATCCAGCGAGTCCACAGCGCTTTGCTCGGCTGTTAGGTCGCCTTACTCAACTTAGAACGCTTAACCACAACCATTCAGAGGTATTGATGTCATGGAAGATGAAGGATCAGAAACTCACGCCCTTGCTCTGTGAAATTTGGGATGTACAGTGAAGGATTATCACAGAATTTGATAGGTGTTTTTGGACCAGTCTGTTCCACTGCAAACCAGACTCTTTTTTGTAATGCAAAACCACAAAAATCATTGATGTAAGATTTCACTTTAATTTTCATCAGTCAGCAGCTACTATGTCAAACTATGTGGAAGGCAAAATCTAGTTATTGAATATAACAAGTCTAGTTATTACAGTAACTGAGGCTCTTGCTTTTATATGTAACTTTTGTTTACTATACTGACCAACACCTCTTATTTGGTTTGTCACCAATTGCTTTGCCATTATATTTTTACTTTGTAAAGCATTTTTCTCAATCAGTGTAAGACTGGCCTGCCAGTAATTAAGACAGTTTGTAATTCACATTTCTGAAACAAGACCAAGAGTTTGCTGGGAAAGTTTAAGCTGAGCACCAGCTGAAAAAGCAATCTTTTGGATAGTCACATCCCCAAATGTGCCTAATTTCCCAAATAATCTGTTCTTAATTTTGACATGAATTTACATTAAATACTACAAAATGTTGCAATAACTATATTAAATTACAAAATCACCAAAATTCATTTAAAATTATTTTAACAAATCTGAATGAAGAAAGTGCAGCATTCCTTCAAATGCTAGAAATGAAGAATATTCAATAAACTATTATGCTATACATTGTTTGTGAATTTTAATTGAAAACAATGGGCTTTAATAGAAGTTATTAGGAGTGAGAAGCTTTAGAGGCTTTCACCTGGAGCAAATAAAAAAATGATATTTTAAAGAAAATATTAAAATGATATCTATATGCTGTAAGACAAACTAAGCGAAAACCTGGACATGACACCACTAGGGAGTTTTAATTGTCACTAGTTTCTAATACTTTCTGATAAGTTTAAATCTATATTTAAGATCTGTGTTGTGACACCCTTCATGGGTAACCCATGTTATATGTAATATCAAAACTCAATTTGTAAATATTAGCTAAATACACAAAATTACAAGTATGTGATAGACACTGATCCTATGTACATGTCTGTGATTACCTGACAGCTTAAAACTCTCTCACATTGTCATGATAGAGCAATATTTGGTGGAATGTGTATACACTGAATAAAATCAGCTATTATATAATTCATATATATCACTGAATATTCTGACTCAAAGTCATCACCTCAGTTTAACATGACTGATAATAGGATCTCTCTAGATGGGGAAATCACAGATACAAACTAGCATCACTCCATGCACAAAGCACTGGACTATGAACATATTTGATTGTTAATTATTGAAAAATAATGGCTGGAAGGTTCAGAAGCAAATGCATGTTGCCTCATATATTTAGCAAACTGGTATGGTTTTGTTGTGTGGTAGGGTGCAACTTCCTACCAATTTCTTCTGTCAATCATAATATAGCACAAGTGCTAAGTAAAGTGGAATTGGTCCCTACACAAAGGCTGTCAAGGCAAGCTATTCTGTTTTAACTCAAGGCAGCTGACTAAACAGCAAGACTAAGAAGACATGGAAGCAAATTCCTTATTCAGATATTGGAGTGTAACGCAGAGCAGTATTGAATTAAAATGAAAGAAAGGAATGAGAAAGATCAAACAGCACATCAAATCTCAACCCTTTTGAATCCACCCATATCTTGCTTCTCGGACTCATATCCCAGTACATTAAAATTACTTTACTGTTTTTATCCTACTTGATAGGTTATTTCTAATGTTTAATACTCCTTGAGAAATTGTCTCATATATATTACTGGGTACAATTGAATAGTCAGCTCAAATTAATCAACTGTTCATGTGTAAAATATTATTTAAGTAAGAAGGAAAGCAGAGAGGAATTGAAAGAATGGTCAAGCTATTTTGGATTTGGTAATACATAATGATGCAGGTTTATTAAACAATCTCAGAGTAAAAGATCCCCTAGGGAACAGTGATCATAACATAGCAGAATTTAGTATTCAGTTTGAGAGTGAGAAACTTGGGTCAGAAACAACTGTGTTACGCTTAAATAAGGGTAATTATAATGGAATGAGGGCCGAGTTAGCTGGTGTGGCCTGGGAAAGGAGTTTAGCAGAAAGAAAGTTGATCAGTAATGGCAAACGTTTATAAAAATAGTTCTTGACTCACAACAAAGATATATCCCAGTGAGAAAGAAGGATTCTAGGAAGGGGATTAATCAAGCATGGTTAAACAAGGAAGTTATAGATAGTATTAAACTTAAAGAAAAAAACATATAATGTGGCAAACATTAGTGGTAAGCCAGAGGATTGGAAAAGTTTTAAAACCAACAAAAGATGACCAAACATAGAAAAGAGGGAGAGGGTAAATTAGTAAGTGATATAAAAATGGACAACAGGAGCTTCTTTAAATATATAAAAATGAAGAGAGAGGTCAAAATGAACATAGGACCCTTAGAGAATGAGACTGGAAAAATAATAAATCGCAGAGGAGTTAAACAAATACTTTGTGTCAGTCTTCATGGTGGGAGATACTAATAACAATTCCAAATATACTAAATAATCAATAAAAAGGGGGCGGGAGGAAATAAATACAGTAACTATTATGAGAGAAAAAGTACTAGGAAAACTGATAGGGTTAAAGACCAATGAATCCCCTGGGTCTGATGGGTTGCATCCATGTTATGAAAGGGAGTAGCTACAATGATAGAATTCTTCCAAGAATCCTTAAATTCTGGAAAAGTCCCAGAGGATTGGAAAATTGCTAATAAAACAACATTATTCAAAAAGAGAGCGAGACAAAAACAGATAATTATCGGCTAGGTAGCTTACCTTCTGTCATTGGTAAAATGTTAGAGACCATTATAAAGCATATAATAGAAGAGCATTTAGAAATATATAATATAATCAAGCAGAGTCAGCTACATGAAGGGGAAATCATGCCTGAAAAATTTATTAGAATTCTTTGAATTGGTAATGCGCAGGATAGATAGTAGATGTAATATACTTGGATTTCCAAATAATGTTTGAAAAGGTACTGCACAAAAGGCTACTTAATAAGATAAGCTCCCATGGTATTGGGAGTAGTATATTAGCATGGATGGGGGATTTGTTAACTAATAAAAGACAGAATGTTGGGATAAGAGGGGTATTTTCAAGATGGCAGCCTGTAACTAGTGGACTCCCATAGGGCTTGGCAGATGAAACATAATGTAGGAAAATGTGAAGTCATGCATTTTTGCAGGAAGAATAGAGGAGCTATTATTTAAATGGAGAAAAACTTAATCTAACTATAACACAGATGGATTTGGCGGTTCTCATGCATAAATCACAAAAAAACTAGCATGAAAGTTCAGCAAGTAATTGGGCAAGCAAAAGGAATGTCGGCCTTTATTTCAAAGGGAATGGAGTATAAGAATAGGGAAGTCTTGCTACCATACAAGGCACCAGTTAGACCACACCTTAAATACCGTGAACAGTTTTGGTCCCCTTATCTAGGGAAAAATATACTGGCATTGGAGGCAGTCCAGAGAAAGCTCACTAGGTTAATCCCAGGTATGGAGGGATTTTCTTATGAGGAGAGGTTAATTGAGTTGGGCTGTACTCATTGGAGTTAAGAAGAATGAGAGGCAACCTTATTGAGACACATAGGATTCTAAGGGGGCTTGGCAGGGTAGATGCTAAGAGGTAGTTTCCCCTTGTGGAAGAGTCTGGGACCAGAGGGCATAATCTCAGAGTAAGAAGTCTCCCATTTAAGACAGGGATGAAGAAGAATTTCTTCTTTCAGAGGGTAGTGAATTTGTGGAGTTCTTTACCGCAGAGGGCTATAGAGGCTGGATCTTTAAGTATGTTCAATGCTGTGATAGCTTTTTAATCTAGGGGAATCAAGGATAATGGGGATAAGGCGGGAGAGTAGAGTTGAGGATTATCATATTCAATCAGTCATGACCTCATTGAATGACGGAGAAGACTCAATGGGCTGAATGGCCGACTTCTGCTCCTATGTGTTATGGTCTCATTAATGATGAGTGAAGCATTATGAAGATAAAGCATTGTGACATAAAAAAGGCATTCTTACCTATGCATCCTTCACAGGTTAGTGCATTATAGTGATATCCTGAAGCTTTGTCCCCATGCACAGCTCCTCTTTAAATGCTTCCAAATTCCTCTACGTAAATGCTGGATCTGTTTCTGGCTGGAGCAGAGATATTTTTTATAAGGTTAGATACTGCAGAGAATTCAGAGTCAGTGATCTCTTGGATCATTTGATTGCCTACATGAGTTGGGGAAGAATATCCCAGATTATTTCCTCCCAAAATTGGCTTGGGTTTTATCAAATTGTTTATTTCTCCCAGGAAGTTGCATGGCTTAATGGAGTGGACCATACTCCCTTTGTAAAACACAAGGTATCACAATAGTGTGAAATAGGAACATTACTGGTCCATCATTGTTAATGTCACCTAACTTGTTAATACCTATAAGACAGAGGTTCTCAGACTGTGGGTGATGACCTCAAGACAAGCAATTGGACTCATGAGCATTCTGTCCTCCACAGCAGGAATGATGAATGGAGCAGAGATTCAGATGGGAGAATCCAGGCATTGGTTCTGAGGCCATTTGACATGTGCATGCACAATTTCTTTCTTGCCTTGGTTTGATGGGCATAGCCTAAATAAATCAGTTTTGAGGTGCATGGGAAGATGCTGTGGACAGGGCAGTAGCACCTCTCTCAGCCTTCTTCATCATCATTTACATTCCCTTTCCTTTGTCCTATTACAGCCACCACCCCCCACCCCCCAACCCTCACAGTATCAATCTTTTCTGATTTTCTTTACTCTTAGCTCTGACGAAGGATCATCCAGACTTGAAACGTTGGCACTATTCTCTATGTGCAGATGCTGTCAGACCTGCTGAGATTTTCTCGCATTTTCTGTTTTTGTTTCAGTTTTGAGGTCTGATCACTGCCAGTGATAGAGCCCGCAAAATAATAGGTTAAAAAACATGTTTCTGCATGTTTTCCAACTCCTCCACTGTTCTCACAGCTCTCCCCAATCCCTCTTGCAACTCTCCCCACTGCCCGCCCCGTTCACAGATTAATCCTCCCGCGGTTACAACTCAAGCCCCCTAACAAATCTCCCCACCTCACTCTATAGCTCTATCTCCCCCATTATAGATACACCAGCAATGCCCCACCCACTGCTCCCCAATGTCAGTGTGCTTACTCCAGGGTCAAGTCAATTGTCAAACTTCAAGATGAGGTCACAGTGTGAAAATGTTTGGAAGTATTGCTTTAAGATCTCAGTCTTATTGGCAGTTAACTTGTTGGGTGAGCTTTATGAAGGACTTTTCTTTCTCCAAAGCTGAACCCTCAGGCTTCTGCATCTGAAAGCCCCTGCCATGCACTAATGAAATCTTCTTACATAGGCATATCAGGGAGGCAGCCCAGGCAGTCCACCAGCCAGGTCCTAAAAGCTCCAACACCAGCCCAGATAATTTCTCCGATATTGACATAGAAGATCCACACAACTTTCACCCATACCCTTTATCAGCACAGAGACACATCTTGGTGGGCCCTAGTTTTAGAGAGGCCTCAGGATCACAAACTGGTAAGCACCTCACTATTTCTGATACACAGCAGGTGGAGGCAGGGATGTCCAAGGGTTCCTGCACTTGGAGGATTGTTGGAGGCCAGGAATTTGCTGAGTCCCAGTCAGATGATGTGCCAAAGACTCGTCATGCCTCAGTTGCTGGAGCTCCAAAGGCAAAGTAGAGAGGGATGTCAGCTACACTCCTCCAATTGAAAAGCAGAATTGAGTCCTACCACATTCTATTTGAGGAGAAAGTGCCAACACTCTGACACAACAAGGTCAACACAGCGAGGGTAACAGCCGCAGTGGAGACTTTGGTACAAGACTTCTGTCCTGCAGGATATGCAATTCATGTTACAGGCACTTCTGGGCATCCACAAGTGACATTGCTGGCGAACAGCGGAGCTTCTTGAACTCACTCTAGCTGCCCCTCTATTCCAAGGAGGAAACCAGGGGCCTTGGGGGCCTCTCCGTCGCTCCTCCGATAGCAGTTGACCTCACTGGTGCATCATTTTTTGAGAGCTGCCATCCCGAAGTTACTTTCTTGGAAGCTCGAGCTGTCACTCTGGTCATTGTCACAGGATTCAACCTCAGACTGTGGGAAGTCTACTGGGGCTTACATCACCAATGCAGGAGCTAACCGTTTCTCCTATAGAGAGGAGGAGCAGCTGATTCACAGCCTGGGGCCATCCATCCAGGTGACACCGGGAGTGTCCAGCCTGACTGATTCCCCTCTTCTTGTGACTGCTTCAGCTCCAGCTCCACAGGCCAGGGAAAGTGGTGCTGCCACACAGCAGGACCCCAAAAACAGGCTGAGGCCCTCCAGGTCTTGACCCGCCAAAGGACACCTGCCAAGGTAATCACGGACAACAGGGCATGGTAGATAGCAGGCTGTCACTACTTCCACTGTTGATTCTGGGGAACAGTAAGATGTTGAAGGATTAGAAAGATTTGGATGGTCTAGTTGCACAACATGGGCATGTGTGTTAGATACTTGTAGATAGTGTCCACCTCTGTAAATAAATTCTCACTTATTTCTCACTTATGCACCCTTTCTATGGCTCCTGGCTGTGATAAGATGTTTTCTTGTAGTGCCAGCCAGAAAATGTGATTCCTGTGCCAGAGAAAGACAGGGTGCTCAGTCCAGAGCTTCCTCCATCACTTTCTGCAAGGTTGCTAGCACATTGTGGCATCCCCTCATAGTGATTGGACACATCAGTCATGACTGTTTCTTGTAGGGAATGTGGCAGTCTCCCACAATATACAGGGCTCCTGTCACTCATCACAGTCACTGTCAATGCATGCTCTTTGCACACATAGCCCTGCCCCCATATTCTGTTAGCTTTAGCTTCTGATGACATAGGGCCTGATTTTACTATCAAGTTGCGCCCGTTTCAGGCGCAAAAACTTGGTAAAGTCGGGTGTGAGGCGAGTAGTGTGATCCACACCTGTTCCCCCTTTACCAATCGCTGAAAATGGCCGCCATCTGGACCGCGCCCAAAACGGGCACGTTGTCAATTTAAATGCATTGACATGCATTTAAATTGACTTAATGAGCTGCACTTAATGGCCAAACTTACCAGCACTTCCCCCTTTACCACCGCGTTTGCCCGTCCAGATTCGGCGCGAAAACGACATGGTCCACAATGGTCTGATTCAGGTGATTCAGCTTCTGAGGAGGCAAGTTCAGAACTTCCGGTGGCTCTCTGACTCAGATTGGTGGTGGGGTGGGAAGGGAGGTGGGTCAGATCACTCTCTGATGGGGGGAAGGGAAGTGGGTCAGATGACTCTCTGGTGGGGGGAGAGAGGGAGGTGGGTCAGATGGTGGGCGGATAGGGGGTGTCCATTGCCACTCTGCGTGCGATCGGTGAGGGGAAAGGGGGGACAGGGGGCCGCAATCGGTCTGGGTAGCGGAGGGGTGGTGGGGTAAGGGGGTCAGTTATGCTGTGGGGGTGGGGCAATATCGGTGGGGGCCAAGGGGGAGGCATTATCCGGCCTGGAAGCGCTGTGGCAAGGGAGCATTTTTCTATTTCTTTTTACTGCGCATGTGCAGTATCGAATTGGAGCTGCAGGATTTCGGGCGCGATAAGCTTGTGCAGCGAGATTCGGAATCACTGATTTTTTTTCAGGCAGAGTGCGTATGGGGGCGCCTGAGAATGGGTCTAAAAGTCGGATCTGAAACACTCCCAGATTCAGCACTTAGAATCAAAATGGCAAAATCAGGCCCATAGAGTCATAGAGGTTTACAGCATGGAAACAGGCCCTTCGGCCCAACTTGTCCATGCTGCCCAGTTTTAACATTAAATTAGTCCCAATTGCCTGCATTTGGCCCATACCCCTCTATACCAATCTTACCCATATAACTGTCCAAATGGTTTTTAAAAGACAAAATTGTACCCGCCTCTACTACTACCTCTGGCAGCTCGTTCCAGACACTCACCACTCACTGTGTGAAAAAATTGCCCCTCTAGATCCTTTTGTATCTCTTCCCTCTCACCTTAAACCTATGCCCTCTAGTTTTCGACTCTCCTACCTTTGGGAAACTATGTTGACCACCAATTTATCTATGCTCTTCATTATTTTGTGACCTCTATAAAATCATGCCGAACCCTCCTACGCTCCAGGGAGCAAAGTCCCAGTCTATCCAGCCTCTCCTTATAACTCAAATCATCAAGTCCCGATAGCATCCTAGTAAATCTTTTCTGCACTCTTTCTAGTTTAACAATATCCTTTCTATAATAGGATGACCAGAACTGTACACAGTATTCCAAGTGTGACCTCTTCTACAACTTCAGCAAGATGTCCCCAACTCTTGTATTCAATGTTCTGATCAATGAAACCAAGCATGCTGAATGTCTTCTTGACCACCCTCTCCACTTGTGCCTCCACTTTCAAGGAGCTATGAACCTATGAACCTGGATCTCTTTGTTCTATAACTCTCCCTAACGCCCAACCATTAACTGAGGAAGTCCTGTCCTGGTTCAATCTACCAAAATGCATCACCTTGCATTTATCTAAATTAAACTCCATCTGCCATTCATCAGCCCACTGGCCCAATTCATAGAATCCTTTCAGTGCAGAAGGAGGCCACTTGACCTATTGAGCCTGCACCGACAACAATCCCACCCTATCCCTGTAATCCCATGTATTTACCCTGCTAAGCCGCCTCACACTAAGGGGCAATTTATCATGGCTAATCAACCTAATCTGCATATCTTTGGACTGTTAGAAAAAACTGGAGTACCCAGAGAAAACTCACACAGACACGGGGAGAACGTGCAAAATCCACACAGGCAGTCACTCAAGATCAGAATTGAACCCGGGTCCCTGGCACTGTGAGGCAGCAGTGCTAACCACTGTGCCACTGTGACGCCCAAATTGATCAAGATCCTGTTGCAATCCTAGATAACCTTCTTCACTGTCTATTATGTCACCAATCTTGGTGTCATCTGCAAACTTACTAACCATGCCCACTAAATTCTCATCCAAATCATTAATATAAATGACAAATAACAGTGGATCCAGCACCGATCCGTGAGGCACATTGCTGGTTACAGGTCTCCAGTTTGAAAAACAACCCTCTACAACCACCCGCTGTCTTCTGTCATCAAGCCAATTTTGTATCCAATTGGCTACCTCACCCTGAATCCCATGAGATTGAACCTTATGCAACAACCTACCATGCGGTACTTTTTCAAAGGCCTTGCTAAAGTTCATGTAGACAACGTGGACTGCATTGCCCTCATCATAAGGTTCAATCTCATGGGATCCATGGTGAGGTAGCCAATAACAGGAACTCAGGAAAATTACAATTACCAGAGAAGTGGTACTGGGTAAATTTTTGAAGCCGCGGGCTGACAAGTGCCCGGATCCTGATGGATTTCATCCTTCATCAAAATGGGTGGCATGGTGGCGCAGTGCTTCACAGTGCTAGGGATCCGGGTTCAATTCTGGCCTTGGGTGACTGTGTGGAGTTTGTATATTCTCCCTGTGTCTGCATGGGTTTCCTTCAGGTGTCCTGGTTTCCTCCCACACTCCAAAGATGTTTGGGTTAGGTTGGTTGGCCATGCTAAATTTCCCCTTAGTATTCTGAGATATGTAGATTAGGGAGTTAGGGGGATTAGGTTAAGGGGATTAGCAAGGTAAATACATGGGGTTATGGGGATAGGGCCTGGGTAAGATGTTCTGTCAGAGAATCAGTGCAGACTCGATGGGCTGAAGGCCCACCTTCTGCACTGTAGGGATTCTATTATTCTCGAGTCTTGAAAGAAGTGGCTAGTGAGATAGTTGATGCATTGCTTTTAATTTTCCAAAACTCCCTAGATTTGGGGAAGGTCCCATTAAATTGGAAGATAGCAAATGTAACTCCATGATTCAAAAAGGGAGGGAAACAGAAAGTGGGAAACTACAGACCAGTTAGCTCATCTGTCATAGGGAAAATGTTAGGGCACTTGAATAAATTCAAGAAATTCAAACGGAGTCAACATGGTTTTGTGGAAGGGAAATCATGTTTGACCAACTTATTGGAGCTCTTTGAGGAAGTAACATGTGTTGTGGATAAAGGGGAACTGATGGATGTACTGTACTTAGATCTCCAGAAGGAAAAGTACAAAATCAAAGGTTATTGAGGAAAATTAAAGCTCATGATATAGGGTAGAGGATTGGCTGGCAATGTTTACAATTTATATAAAAATGACTTGGATGCCGGGGGGCGGGGGGGGGGGGGGGGGGGGGGGGGTGGGGGGTGGGGTGGTGTATGAGATAGATGTCCAAATTTGCTGATGACACAAAGATAAATGGGAAAGTAATTTGTGAAAAGGACAAAAAGAGGATAAAATAAGATATAGATAAGTTAAGTGAGTGGTCAAAGATCTGGCAAATGGAGTATAATGTGGGAAGATGTGAAACTGTCTATTTTGGTAAGAATAAAAGAGAAGCATATTATCTACAGGTGAGAATTTGCAGCAGTCTGAGATGCAGAGGGATCTGGTTTCATAGTGCATGA
The DNA here is from genome assembly GCF_964213995.1 of Mustelus asterias. Taxonomy (NCBI): domain Eukaryota; kingdom Metazoa; phylum Chordata; class Chondrichthyes; order Carcharhiniformes; family Triakidae; genus Mustelus; species Mustelus asterias. Next base: position 46,084,493 of record NC_135825.1, on the reverse strand, counting down.
ATTGCAAAAGCTAATATGCAGGTACAAGACAATAGGAAAGCTAATAGATGGTTATCATTAACTGTGAGGGGAATTAAATACAAAAGTAAGAAGATTGTGCTTCAGTTACACAGAGCAGTAGTAAGACCAGATCTGGAGTACTGTGCAAAGTATTGGTTATCTTATTTAAAGATGAAATTGCATTGGAAGCAGTTCAGTGAATGCTTGGAATGGGCGGGTTGTCTTATGAGGAAAGACTGGACAGGCTAGGTTTGTATCCACTGGAGTTCACAAGACTAAGATGCAAATTGATTGAAACAAACAAGATCCTGAGTGGTCTTGACAGGGTAGGTGTGGAGAGGGCGTTTTCTCTTGTGGGAGAATCTAGAACTAGGGGTACTGTTTAAAAAATAAGAGGTCATTCATTTAAAACAGAGATGGGCAAAACATTTTTTCTCAGAACATTGTGAGTCTTTGGAAACCTCTTCCTGAAAAGGTGATGTAAGCAGAACCTTTGAATATTTTTGAGGCAGAGGTGAATAGATTTTTGGTAAGGAAATGGGTGATAAGTAATCAGGGGTAGGCGGGATGCAGATTTGAGGTTATTATCAGATCAACCATGATCTTATTAAATGGTGGCGCAGTCTTGAGGGATCAAATAGCCTACTCCTGCTCCTTGTTCATATGTTTGTATGCTCTACAGAAATAACAATAGTGCAGTTTCCATCAATGGGTGAGAATTGGAAAGCTTGCTGATCAAATCTACAATCAGGAAGGGCTGTCCTTTCTGTCTTATTAGTGTGTTGTGTTAAACTTTTTGCTGAATCCATCAGGAACTTAAGGGCTTAAGTGGGTGACAACCCAGGCAGAGGAGGTACTCAGGTCTACATTTCCCTGTACATGGACAATGTCACCCTCTTCTGCTTGGATCCATTTTCAGTGTGATAACTGATGAGCATCTGTGACCAGTTCAAATTAGCCTCAGGAGCCACAGTAAATATTGGAAAGAGGGAAGTAATGTTCTTTGGGAACTGAGCTGACTAATCCTTTGTCCCCTTCATTGTCAGATCAGACTACATGAAGATGCTTGGAATATATTTTGTAGATACCAGGTGGCTGCCAAAACCTGGAAGGAGTAGCTAGCAATGATGAAACAAAAATACGCATGTGGAAGGGTCACTCCCTCTCCATTGTAGGTAAGAACCCGGTGTAATGGACAGGAGAGGGTCAATTTAACTGCCCTGATTTTCCCGCTCTCTACTCATCTGTAAACAGAAAGATGTTTTTTTATTCCCCTTTATAAATGGGGAATACCCTTACATTTGGAGTGTTCCAAGCCTCTATGAATAACTTTCATGGCATACCTGAGGTAAGATAAACTGAAAAGGGTTTGGCTTATTTTTGCGCGCATGCATAAGCACACCCACATAAGTGAAGTTTCACAACATCCAACCCTTTTCACTCACATGGTAAATGGGAGACAAGGAAAAGGAAGAGGAAGAGGGTTCTGGGCACAACTACAATAAAATACAAATTCGGGTTTTACATGTGTCTAAAGTCCAGAATCAGAAGTCTAATGGAATGCTCCAGTCAAGCATAAGTTGGTTGATGATAGGGTGATCTAGTCTTTCCAGAAGTGAGATGGGAGAAGGTACTTAGAGCAAGTTAATCTGGAGTTATGAGTTCCAAGGTTCCAGCAGCTTTTGCTGAGGGCCGGAGTACTTTCTGCTGCTGTTGGCTTGATGGTAGATAGCACAGGCTGTTACCTGGACTTCTGTTCTCATGGGAGCTTAAACTGTAACTGCCTGAATTCAGTTCCACTGAACAATATTACAGTGTATCCTGGGGAAGTGGGGGGCGGGGCGGGGGGGTGGAGAGATGGTGTTGGCGGGGCAGTTGTGTCATGTGATATAGCTCCTACCACTACTCCTCGATGTAGGACAAACAGTATCTGGAATCTTGAGGTGTTTAATTAGAGTCAGGAATCCTTTTCTTCTTGGAGACATTGGTATTGGATCAAAAAAATGAAGGTCCTCTTCCTGAAATCATTGTGTTTGAACAGTTAATGCTTAGTCCATTAACACCATTATTGGAGACAAGAATTTGCAAAGAGTTGTCCTTGTTCAAAGTTGGCTGGAGCGGACAGATTGTCTGTTGGGCCATTGTGTTGGCTGGATTGGAATGGGGCGGCACGGTAGCACAGTGGTTAGCACTGCTGCTTCACAGCTCCAGGGTCCCGGGTTCGATTCCCGGCTCGGGTCACAGTCTGTGTGGAGTTTGCACATTCTCCTCGTGTCTGCGTGGGTTTCCTCCGGGTGCTCCGGTTTCCTCCCACAGTCCAAAGATGTGCGGGTTAGGTTGATTGGCCAGGTTAAAAATTGCCCCTTAGACTCCTGAGATGCGTAGGTTAGAGGGATTAGCGGGTAAAATATGTGGGGGTAGGGCCTGGGTGGGATTGTGGTCGGTGCAGACTCGATGGGCCGAATGGCCTCCTTCTGCACTGTAGGGATTCTATGATTATGCTATGTTATGAGTGTTACAGTCTGGCCTTTGTTAATTTGAAACTGTATGTGACTAGTTGGAGCCATCTTGTTAGCTCAGCAATTGTCCATTTTGGAAAGCGCAAAAAATGACTTTTAATGTAGTCCAGCTGATGAATATATATTAATATATTTTCCTTTATGCCTTGACCATGCCACTGGCCATCAGATGTGAGGTGCTCTTGAAATTACTCTATATGGCGCAGTGTTGGCATTTACCTACTCCTGCACTGTAGGCATCTTCCACTTTGTCTGGAGATCAAAAGTGGATTGGGTCCATAGGGACACGATATGCAAGTTCAAGTTTGGGGGGAAAAAATATACTCGACATCGCCCTTAATTGATAGCCATTATTATGTGTGGCTGCGCATATATCCTCAGTATACAGATACCAGGTATTATTAAATACTGAGGTTTATCTGGCTCAGGTGTTGTGATGGAGAAGTCTCACCATGTTGCCATAGAACGAGACAAACTATTGGACCATGCAGTATCACCTGACCCCCATGGTGATGTTTGTGCAGAAAAACACCTTTGACCATAAATCCATCAGGCAATAGTCTGCATCTAACGTCCTCAAGACCCTGTGGGAAAAGGAAATGGTAGATCCTGTTGGATGGTTCCCTTGGCAGACTGTCAAAATAATTTGACAGAATTCCCCATCAGCAGAAATTTCAAACCAACACCAAAACCTAGCCTGGCTGGTGGTGAGAAATACCCTTTTGATGACCCTTCCTGCAAACCCAAGTCTCACCTCCTCTGCACATTGCCCTTGAGGTGACTGATGGGGAAGAGACTGTTGACCATCCATCTCCTTCTGAAATGCACCTTTGCAAAGGTCTACGAAGAGATTTAGTGACTTTTGTCAAGGCTCATCACAAGTAGCTCAATGACGCAGGACTCTGTGCTCTAGACTGTTCCCAGGGAAGCCTACCAAGTTAACATCAATTGTGTTGGAGGACAATTAACCTTCTGAAAACTATTCTTTGGTTTCCCAAAACTTGTTGATGTTCCAGTGTAAAGAGTTATCCACAACTGAGTATTGCAGATTGGCACATTCCAAGATTGAAGACTACCTGTTGATGGATGCACTAAAACTTGGGGGAGGCTGCCTCTAATGGGGAAAGACCACCATTTAAAATCTTTTTGCCCCATAGTAGAGGGGCTGGAAACTGGGTAAAAACCCCTCAGGCTCTATGTTTGACATGTAATGAATCTTGTAAATATCAACTGTGGTTGTAAATATATTAAGAAGCTGATTTTGGTTTGCACATTGGTATATGATGTACTTTTATAAATAAAGCATATCCTTGGGGGGAAAAAACTCTGCAAGAAAATAGTAAAACTGAAAAGTAAATGTGGGTAACATTCAGAAAAAAAAGTAAAGAATGTCTTATGGAGGGAACTTCATTGAGGGCGTCTTGCGCAGGATAGTGCTCAACCACTTTCTGTTTTGCTGACATTTTTACGGGCTAATTGCGAGGTGAAGGAGGCTCACATTGAGAACGTGGCCCGCGCCTGTCTGCTGGACTGGGCTGGGGGAGGGGAGGAGCTCGCGCTGCTGCACGCTCGCGCCCACAGTGACCGTTAGGACGCCGCGCGCTCTGCCAGTTGTCCGTTAAACGGTTTTTGGCGCGCGGAGCAGCTCCCAGTGCCTCGAGCGGAGTCCAGGCTGCTGCTGCTGCGGCCGCTTGCTCCGTCTCCTCAGCTGCATTTAGATAGCCGTCGAGGATAGGTAACCTGTTTCCGCCCCCCCCCCCCCCCCCCCTCTGCCACTGTCTGAACACCTGAAGTAAGTATTGAACTATTGCTCCGTGGTTATGGGCTGAGCACGTCCTCCGAAATATTTGTTGGCCAAGCAACTATAGGAATCAACATTGCATTTCGTCCACGCTACCCTTTGCAATTCATAACTAGTAGCATAGAGTCCGTTGGCAAACGTCCCCCTGAAGTGATCCGGTAGCTCAGTGGTTCCCAAACTTTTTTCACTGGGCCGCACTTTCGGAATAAAAATTTGCTCGTGCCACACCAAATTTTTTATTGATAAATACATTCAAAAACAAAAAAACAACTCATAGCAGTGCTTGATTCATAACATAGAACACAACTGCTTTGTAATATGGTCATGGGACATTGTCCTCAGCATCACTTGATGCTCTTGCACTCACTTTGGAAAAATATCTATCCATGTTTAAATGTTTCTTTGATTGTCCTTGAATCTTCCCGCCACACTTGCCACCCTCTCTCGCCGCACCAGTGTGGGACCCTTTGGGAACCACTGCGGTAGCTCTTCAGCTGTAGGGACTCTAGACCAAACACTGGGAATATCAATGTCGGAATTTTCTGGGTCGCATTTACTCTGGAATTGCACCCAACTTTCCTGAGAATTGTATTACCATTCCCCGGCCATAGAAAAGTGTTATACCAATGTAAAGTGACATAAACAGAAAATAATTGAACATCTTCTATCATTTATCCACATTAAGCGCAGCGTATTTAACAAAATGAAATTATGGAAGCTGGGTGTGATTATCTGGTGCTGCTAGCTTGAACCCAGATCATCATCTTTTTCAAAGGTTTAAAGTTTATTAGTGTCACAAGTAGGTTTACATTAACACTGCAATGAAGTTACTGTGAAAATCCCCCAGTCGCCACACTCCGGTGTGGGTACACTGAGGGAGAATTTAGCATGGCCATTACGCCTAACCAGCACGTCTTTCAGACTGTGGGAGGAAACATAGAAACCCTACAGTGCAGAAGGAGGCCATTCGGCCCATCGAGTCTGCACCGACCACAATCCCACCCAGGCCCTACCCCCACATATTTTACCCGCTAATCCCTCTAACCTACGCATCTCAGGATTCTAAGGGGCAATTTTTAACCTAGCCAATCAACCTAACCCGCACATCTTTGGACTGTGGGAGGAAACCGGAGCACCCGGAGGAAACCCACGCAGACACGAGGAGAATGTGCAAACTCCACACAGACAGTGACCCGAGCCGGGAATTGAACCCGGGACCCTGGAGCTGTGAAGCAGCAGTGCTAACCACTGTGCTACCGTGCCGCCCTTTTCTATGTTAATCAAGTCTTTAAGAAACAAAACAACGTGAGTGGAGAGAGCATCAAGACAGGCTAAAAAGATGTGTATTGTCTCCAGACAAGACAGCCAGTGAAACTCTGTGGGGGTTACAAATAGTGTGACATGAACCCAATATCCCGGTTAAGGCCGTCCTCGTGTGTGTGGAACTTGGCTATCAGTTTCTGCTCAGCGACTCTGCGCCGTCGTGTGTTGCGAAGGCCGCCTTGGAGAACGCTTACCTGAATATCAGAGGCCGAATGCCCGTGACCGCTGAAGTGCTCCCCAACAGGAAGAGAACAGTCTTGCCTGGTGATTGTCGAGCGGTGTTCATTCATCCGTTGTCGCAGCGTCTGCATAGTTTCCCCAATGTACCATGCCTCGGGACATCATTTCTTGCAGCGTATCAGGTAGACAACGTTGGCCGAGTTGCAAGAGTATGTACCGTGTACCTGGTGGATGGTGTTCTCACATGAGATGATGGCATCTGTGTCGATGATCCGGAACGTCTTGCAGAGGTTGCTGTGGCAGGGTTGTGTGGTGTCATGGTCACTGTTCTCCTTATTCATGTAAATTGAGTTTGTGTCTTTATATGCTCTGTTTGTGAACAGAATTCCCACTCACCTGAAGAAGGGGCTTGGAGCTCCGAAAGCTTGTGTGGCTTTTGCTACCAAATAAACCTGTTGGACTTTAACCTGGTGTTGTTAAACTTCTTACTGTGTTTACCCCAGTCCAACGCCGGCATCTCCACATCATGACTCCTTTAATTATACAGCCTTTGGACCTTGTAGTTTGATCTTCGAAAATAACAGGACTCCAGGCCCAAAGCCTGTGGTGTCTACCGTTAAGCAGGTGGCAGCTGAAAAAGCTCTCGCCTTCATCAAAACTGCAAACATCTGGAACTTTGGAACTCATGCCACCAAGTCTTGCTCTACATGTCTTCTCACATCGTGGAAGTCTCACTTTGAGAAAGACAGGATCACCCTACAATCCCCTGTAAAGGACCATTTCATTAAATTTTTATTCCGTAAAACCTTAACTTGTGTTTCATTGTGGTCATGCCGTGAATCCTCTTTTTCCTTATCCCTCATTTATTTTGAGTGCAAAAGGGGTTGACATTGCAAAACCCCTTGTATATGTGAAAATAAATCAACTCTATGTACTTCATCTTACCTCAAGTTTACGAATTGTCCATAGAGGATTGGAAAACACCAAATATAAGGGTTGGGAAATGATGCCACAATTTATAAAGGAAGAAATCAGACTAAACCTTTTGTTTAAGGGTAAGTGGAGAAATCAGGGCAGTTTAAATTAACTGTCCCTCCTGTCCGTAACAAATGCTACGCGCATTCAGATACAGAGCTTTTAGTTCTGTCTTTTTACTATTTTTACAATCTCTGCTCTTATCTGCTGGCGCATTCTTAAATTTGTTTGCTGTGACGCTCTGATTATCATTACTCTTATTGCAACTTTGCTCTATGGGCTTTACCTTTCCCTTTAATCTTTAATCTTCCTTCATGCCAGGTTACATGATTTGCCAGAACACTGGTCCGAACACAGTTCAGGTACAGACTGCCCCAACAGTACACTCCCACATTTCCCATACTGGTGTCAGTGCCCCATGAATCTAAACCCATTCTTCCCACATTACCTTTTCTTATGCCAGTTTGTTTGTTGCTAAAGGCTCTGCTTTTTAATTGCGTATACTTCCTAATCAGAACCTCTTTCTTAGTTCTGTCTATGTCACTGGTGCCTATTAAGTCGATGACAACTGGATCCTCCCCTTTCCACTGCATGTACTTCTCCAACCCAGAGCAGATTTCTGAACACTGGGACCAGGAAGGCAACACAGAATTTTTGACTCTTATTCTCAGGTGCAGCCAACCTTATCTGCTGTCCTGACTATATTATCGCTATTAGCACTACATTCCTGTTTTGCTTGGATGGCTTCCTGTATGAGAAGTAGAAGCCCTCATGTTAGATAATTTTTAATAGCTGCCAATAACTTGGAAGATAAGCTGGATAAGGAAAGACAGGCAGGAATGGTTAATAAACATGATGGGACTGATTTGGAGCAAGTCACTGGACCTTGGTGAGACCACATTTGGAATATTGTGTGCAGTTCTGGTCACCTCACTATAAGAAGGATGTGGAAGCATTGGAGAGAGTGCAGAGGAGATTTACCAGGATGCTGCCTGGTTTGGAGGGTATGTCTTATGAGGAAAGGTTGAGGGAGCTAGGGCTTTTCTCTTTAGAGCGGAGGAGGATGAGAGGCGACTTAATAGAGGTTTATAAGATGATGAGGGGGATAGATAGAGTGGACGTTCAGAGACTATTTCCTCGGGTGAATGTAGCTGTTACTAGGGGGCATAACTATAAGGTTTGTGGTGGGAGATATAGGGGGGATGTCCGAGGTAGGTTCTTTATTCAGAGAGTGGTTGGGGTGTGGAATGGACTGCCTGCTGTGATAGTGGAGTCGGACACTTTAGGAACTTTCAAGCGGTCATTGGATAGGCACATGGAGCACACCAGAATGATAGGGAGTGGGATAGCTTGATCTTGGTTTCGAACAAAGCTCGGCACAACATCGAGGGCTGAAGGGCCTGTACTGTGCTGTACTGTTCTATGTTCTATGATGGGCTGAAGTGTGTTTATTTCAACGCAACAAGTGTTATGGGTAAGGCAGATGAGCTTGGAACCTGGATTGGTGCATGGGACTATGATGCTGTGGCCATTGCAGAGACTTGCTTGAGAGAGGGACAGGATTGGGACACTGAAACAGGGTTTCAGCATTTCAGATGTGATAGAGAGGGAGGTAAAAGAGGTGGAGGAATCGCATTACTAATCAGGGCGAATGTCATATCTGCACTCAGAGCGGACACTTAGAGGGCTCATCCACTGAGGCAATATGGGTAGAGCTCAAAAAATAAGAAGGGTGCAAGCACTCTGATGGGATTATAGTATAGGCCCTCCAACAGCCACCATTGAAGAGCAACTATGTGGGCAGATTATGAAAAGATGCAGTAACAGGGTTGTCACAGTGGGTGACTTTAACTTCCCCAATATTGACTGGAACTGCCTTAGAGCAAGAGGCTTAGACAGGGCAGAATTTGTTAGGTGTAACCAAGAGGGTTTCTTGAATCAGTACGCGGATAGTGCAACTAAAGGAGGGGCCATACTGGACCTTGTATTGGGAAATGAGCCTGGCCAAGTGATTGATCTTTCAGTGGGAGAGCATTTTGGAAACAGTGATCACAACTCCTTAAGTTTTAAGATAGCTATGAATAAAGATGCGATAGGGATGTTTAAGGGCTTTTAGATAAACATATGAATATATAAGGAATAAAGGGATATGGAATAATGGCAGGCAGTTTAATTTGGCATCATGTTCGACACAACATCGTAGGTTGAAGGGTCTGTTCTTGTGCTGTATTGTTCTAAGTTCAATGTTCTATGTAAAAGAAGAAAAAACAAAAGACTTTGGAGTGTATATTGAAACACCAGACAGGGGATAGCCAGCCTTGTCACATTTGTGATTGCGCATACAAGGCTAAAGCTAGACTAGTAGTTTGGAGTTTTAAGGAAGGATTTGGGGATCAAGATATCAGGGTGGACTCTCCTACTGGAGGAAAAGTAAGAATCATAGAAAGAATCATAGAATCATAGAATCCCTACAGTACAGAAAGCGGCCATTCAGCCCATCAAGTCTGCACCGACCACAATCCCACCCAGGCCCTACCCCCATATCCCTACATATTTTACCTGCTAATCCCTCTAATCTACGCCTCCCAAGACACTAAGGGGCAATTTTAGCATGGCCAATCAACCTAACCCGCACATCTTTGGACTGTGGGAGGAAACCGGAGCACCCAGAGGAAACTTGAAGTTTTTTTAGCCATTTTGGTAATGTACTTGAAGTTTTTTTAGCCATTTTGGTAATGTACTTCTGGGAGTGCAAATTGATAGATACAAAAGTGGTGTTTTGCAGGGTAAGCAATTTCAAATAAGTATTTTTGATAGCAGCTAAAGAAGCCTGCGATGTAGAAAGAATATTGTGGAAATTAAACAAGTGTGTTTATGGATTGAATGATGCACCAAGAGTATGGTATTTTTTTGTGATATTGGTTGGTCCTGTTGAAAACTTTGCTTCCAAGTTAAAAGCAAACCATGTGACATTCTATTGCTATCACAAGGAGAAACTATCAGGCATCTTTCTCATGCATATTGATGATTTTCTATGGGGAAGTTCTGTAGAATTTGAACAATGAGTGATAAAATCAGGGAGTTCAAGGTTTGAAGCCAGACTTCAGGGGCCTTTAAATTCAGAGGTTTAAACATTAAGTAAAACAAGTCAGCAGTGACATTGAACCAACAATCTCATCTAGAAAATGTCAGCCGCATCCCAATCCCAATAAATCGGGTCAGATCTTCACAAAAAAGGGCATCCACTGTCCAAGGAAGAGTCAGATCAGTGGAAACGTTTGTGTGAACAGTTATGCACTCAGCCTAAACCTGATGATAGTTATGACATATTGAAACTAAGTTGCATGATGAAGCATGCCTATGGTAGAGGAAGTTCTGAGAGCAAACAAAATATTAAAGAAATTGAGAGAAATGTGCACTCAAGTTTCCAGCCTTGGGTGAACCAGATGATATGAGATTGATAATTTTTAGTGATGCTTTGCATGCTAATCTTCCCAATGGGTATTCTAGCACAGCAGGGTTCATCATATTCTTGGTCGGAAAAAAATGATAAATGTTGTTCTTTGGCTTGGAAGCCAAGAAAATTAAAAGAATTGTGAAAAACGCCTTAGCTACTGAAATCCTGGCATTGGATATGGAGGTTTACTTGACCAATATACTGGCAGAAATATTGTAAAAGGGTTAAATTAAGAAACATTTTCATAACCAATCCCTGTGGTACAATGTCCATTTAATAAAAAATTGTCACTGGAAAGGGCTCAGAATAGACCTAGCTAGCATATAAGAAATATTATAAAAAGGGAAATCTCTAAGATACGATAGGTTGACAGTGGTCACCAATTATCAGGCTGTTTTACAGAAAGAAATGCCTACTCCAAGAAATTGCTAAATGTATTGCATGATGGGCATTTTACCTTCTAATCATGTAATGAAAAAAATTGCTTTGTAACTACATGTATTAATGTGGTTAAGGGAATGTGGAATCTATAATGTTCTTTTTTTTGTCAAGCTTAATTTGAAAGAAAGAGAAGGGAATCTTTGAACATTTTAACAATTGAATCCTTTGACAGTTATATTGTTAAGCCAATTGAGTTACGAAAGACAGATAATGAGCGTTGGATCAAGAGTGTAAACATGGACCTTTGATGCCCAGTGGGCACCACAAGGACTGGGCTGCCTTGTTAACCTCTTAATCATATTTTGATTTGACGTTTTAAGTTTCATTTGTAATTTGTTTTTTGTTAAAGGCAGTATCCCTTTAAGGGGCTGCCTCTTTAATTTGTCCCTCAGTTTAATTGATTTTGTTAAATAGGTTAATGTTTTATTTCTAAATAGAAGTATAAACAGAGGCCTTCAGTTCATTTGATTTAGTTTTGATTTCGATTTATTTAAAGTAAGAGTATAAACAGAGACAGCTGCAACAGTTGGGTAAGGGGAAGCATAAGCAGGCTGTTACTTTACTGAGCTGTTTGATGAATACACTTGCTTATGGTAAAAGATTAGTACTCTATCAATAGTATAGTCCTATAGTCCACTTCTCTTCCATCATTGAAGAGTCTTTCAGCCTTTTGACATGCTGCTTCCTCTTTCCTTTCCAAACATCTCCTTCAGCCCTTAATCCTGTTACACATCAGGTTTGCTTTTTAATTTCCTTTGCTGAGCCCAACAGTTCTTTTGACTTTCAGAGTCCCGAAATATCAAACAAAATAATAATCTTCCAGAACAAACTTTGTCAGCCTTTGTGTGCTGTCTCAATTTCACATGCGTGTGATCAGGACCATTCAGAAAAGTCACTTTATTTCTGTTCCCTTTCTTATTAACTGGCCTTAGTTCCTCTGTCAGGCAGTCCAACTTTTTTGTTCACTCTGGATATTCACAAACACTTTCCGCACACTCCTTGGCAAAGTCACACAGCAAATTGTTTTCCTTGGTGTCAGAACCCATTACAAACATGGTTCCAGAGATCACCATGGCAGTTACGCTGCTGTGACAACGACCATAATTTACTCTAAAGCCAGCTGTTTCACCGGGCTACCGAACTGTACAGATTCATTATCCCAGCAGTTCATTTCGAATGATGGTACAGTCTCACTTCATCTGTTGTCTTTCCCTTTTGTCTACCATATTACAATATTTCTGCTCCTCAATCACCATCTTGAGATCACACATCACTAGTGATTCATTTATATTTTTCTTTGCATAGATGATGGGCTGCTTTTGAAAATCCGGCAATTTTGTTAGGTAATTTCAACAACTCAGGAGAAGTCAACTTGCATCTGTCTCCACACCTGTTCACTTTCTTTATTCACATTATTGCCCAGTATCTGGTTCTCCTTCTCCGCCTTCACCAGTTTTACGTGGTTGAACGAGACGTTCAGCTGCTGCATCTCCTACTGAGTAAACATCAGCTTTTTCTGAACCTGTGCCAACTTGAGAGGATTAAGTCCATATGGATTTTGCTCAATTGGAACAGCATTTTCTATAACTACCTCATTCACAATCATTTTAGTATTTCCCAGTTTATCACTACATATCTCTCCATATGACTCTAATAACTCTTTCAGGCCATTTTGGTATTCCTCTGGAAGGTAGCTCAAAACAATTTATTCCAATTTCTGATAACTGCCTCACTATCCAATTTCATTTGAGGAATGTCAAATTCAGAATCATCTGGATTTGGTTCTTCACTATGAGTTGCAACCAGTAACAGATCCTCCTTCTGCTCTTCTTCCCTATCAAAATACCGTTTAAGCATATTCACATGATACATTCTGTGAGTTTTCCTTCTATCTGGCATTCTTATTAAATAATTCACCTCACTCAATTTCCTTTCAATTTGATAAGGCCCACTAAACTTTACTTTTTACCTACCACTACTACTTTATCTCTGCTTCTTATCCGCTTCCTGTTTCATCACATGCTCTGCCACTTTTAAATGCTGTTCAACCAACTCACTGGCTCATTTAATCTTTCCCTACACAAAGTCCAATAATGTAGTCTCAGAACACTGACTCACCAATTTCTCATTGATCAATTCAAATCGTCCTCTTACCTCATTATGAAAAATCAATTCAAATGGACTGAATTTAGTTGATTCATTGGGTGCAGCCCTGATTGCAAAAAGTACAAATACTGAATTCCTTTATCCCAATCGTCCGAATAATCTTGACAGTAAGACCTCAACATTTTTAAAAAAGTTTGATACCACTGTTCTAATGCCCCCTGGGGTTCTGGATGGCATGCAGTTGACTTAAATTATTTTACTCCAAAGCTTTCCATAACCTCCTTGAATAACTTTGATCTAAAATTTAATCCTTAATTGTATTTCTTGTAAAAAATGTAAGTAACTCCACTACATTCCTTTTAGCTGCAATATTGTGCAATGCCACTGGAAGTCTAGCAAACACATCCATTATGGTCAATAAATATTGATTCCCACTTTTCATTTTAGGGAGGGGTCCTACACAATTAATTAAGACTGTTGTAAAAGGATACTCAAATGCTGGAATGGGTATCAAGGGTGTTGGTTTTATCACAGCTTGAGGTTTCCTATTGCATGACATGTGTGGCATATCCGACAAAATTCAACCACATCTTTATGCAGTCCAGGCTAATAAAAATGTTTTTGTATTTTAGCTTGAGTTTTCCTGTCTCCCAAATGACCTCCTCCTGGTACCTTGAGCTACCTATAGCACCTCTTTTCTATTACTCACTGGTAATACAACTTGATGAACTTCTGCCCATTTTTCATATGCCTGAATATGTAAAGATGTCCATTTCCACCTTAAGACATCATTTTTAAAGTAGTAGTGTTCCAATATATATTCAAATTCTTCTTCTGTACATGCTTTGTGATACAATTGTTTTATTGCTATATCTTTCTGTTGTAATTCTGCCAACTTTTCTGAACTACAAAATATCCACTTCATCCTTTACCTGTTCTTGTTCTTTCTCAGCCATCTGATCAAAAATACTTTTTGATAATTGAACTTCAACTTCTTTATTTTTACTCTTTGATTTCTCCTCTTGTCTTAACCTGTGGCTTTGTAACCTTGGTACCACACAATCAGGAAAAATCCCAGGATATCCTTCCTTTAACATCTCAGTTGTTTGATTTTCCATTTGCTTTTCAACCGCAGTAGACATCAATTCCACCTAGATCCAGCTATATTGTTACCCAAGATAAACTGGATTCCCAGACAAGACAATTTCTCTATTACTTCACCACTTTTCGCTGGACTCTCCCTGAAATTCCACATATTACCAACTTTTCTGGCAATATTCCTTCTAGACAATGTAACGCCTGTCTTTCACCATCAAAGATTGATTTGTTTCTGAGTTTCTTAAAATTTTAACTTCTTTACCTACTCCTCTTGGTACACGTGCATAAACCTTACCCACAAGTAAATTCTTTAGAGATATCTGGCACTTCTTCATCAAACAACCCCTGACCAGGCTGTACATTTTTTTGCACCTCTTTAATTTAAACTGTGGTTTCTTTTACTATTTTACCAAATCTCACTGGCTTATCTTGTTTTACCATGTCTATTTTCCCAATGCTTTTCTTAAACTACCAACACTCCAACTTTGTGTGTCCTACTTTATTGCAGTGAAAACATCTGAGGCTTTTTATTTCTCTTCCACCCTCATGGGGAATTTCATAGTAACTTCATTGCAGTGTTAATGTAAGCCTTACTTGTGACTAATAAATAAATAAACTTTAATAAATAAAAATGTGTTTCCTTTTTAACCTGAGGTACTCTGTCTTTACTATCTCCCACGCGATCTCCTTTGCCTTTACCATCTGAGGATTCCTGTTTTCCCCAGTTTCTATTCTTACAGGCTGGAACTGATGTCAGAGTCCAAACTTTGATTCAGGAACTAATTCATAATCATCTGCCATTTCTGCTGCTAATCTCACAGTTTTAACCCTCTGCTCTTCTACATGAGTTCTCACTACTTCGGGGAAGTGAATTTTTAAATTCCTCCAAAAAACCGTTTTTCTAAGAGCATCATACGTCTGGTCTATTTTCAAGGCCCTTATCCATTTATCAAACTTACTTTGTTTGATCTCTTCAAATTTTATGTATGTTTTACCATGTTCCTTCTTTAAAATTTTAAACCACGTCTGTAGGCTTCTGGCACCAATTCATAAACACTTAAGATGGCATTTTTCACCTCATTGTAATCCCTAGATACCTCCTCCGATAGTGAGACAAACACCTCACTAACTCTACCTACAAACTTTGTTTGAATCAATAATACCCACATGGTTAGTGGCCATCTCATGCAGAGAAAACAACCTCTCTCTAAAAATCCCAAATGCAGATTGTCTTGAGTTCTCTGTGACAGCTAGCTGTACCTAGTCGTATGAACTTAACTGTCAATCAACCCAATCAAGCCCCACTCTGCAATATTCCAGGGGAAAACACAAAACAACAGAACTCTGCATTAATTCAGATCAAAACCGCAGTATCAATTAAGATCAATTCTGCTGTTGCAGCAACAATACAGTGCTGCTGAATCCAGACAAAATGGCTGTGATAAAATGGAAGGGACTAGTAAACACATTCTGCACAGAAACATAACTAAAATAGATTTCTTAAAGGCACAGTATCGTCACACTAGATGCCTTTAAATATTATTTTATAGTTTGGTCCTGTGGAAATGACGACATGAGCAAAGATTTTCTCCCATAATTAATAAATTCAGGTGAAAATAATTACCTTTCCTTAAATATTAACTTGTAACAATGACCCTATTTTTGGTGAACGGCAGGATGAATATTGCTGTTTATACATTTTTGATTCACAGCCCATCAGATCTTTCTCAGGTGTCATTAAAATTTATATGTTTTATGTATTTAATATTTTTTACAAGTGAGCCTCTGGACTAAAGTCACAAACAGACTCTAATATAATGGTAAATTAAAACATTAAAATTCTGTAATTGACTGAAATTGTGGACAAAGTATAATTTTGATTTCATTTATAACAATAAAGCTTATGGTGCTGCCATACATAAGACCAAAAGATATAGGAGCAGATTTAGGCCATTCGGCCCATCAAGTCTGCTCTGCCATTCAATCATGGCTGATATGATTCTCAGCCCCATTCTCCTGTCTTCTCCCCGTAACCCTTGATCCCTTATTGATCAAGAACCTATCTATCTGTGTCTTAAAGACACTCAGTGACCTGGCCTCCACAGCCCTCTGTGGCAATGAGTTCTATGGATTCACCACCCTCTGGCTGAAGAAATTCCTCCTCATCTCAGTTTTAAAGGAGCGTCCCTTCATTCTGAGGTTATGCCCTTGAGTTCTAGTCTCTCCCATTGGTGGAAGCATCCTCTTCATGTCCACCCTTTCAAGTCCCGCTCCTGTGAATGGAAATTTGGCTGAGCAGAGGATCCCGGTACATCTTTTGATCATTGAAATGATTTTTGCTCGCAAGAGGCTTACATCAAGAATCAGTTTTCAAATTTTGGTTACAATTTTCAAATGCATAAAGGGCAATAATTTCTCTCAACAGATACTACACAATGGAACCTAAGATGGTTGGAGATGGTATAAAAGAAAATCCTTTCAAATTGTTTATTCCACCAAGAGTGAATTATGGTCCTGTGTCTGCAGTAAGACCGCAAGAAGTAGCAGATGACAGCTTTTTCATGCAGGTGAAAGAAATGTGTATTTTACAAAATTTTCTTTGAATTAAAATTGCTATTAGCAATAGTGAGTGACAGTATCTTTGCTCTCATACGGGGCAGAGTACTGAGGCAGGTGGGTGTGAAAATTAGCGCTGCTGACTGTTAATGCCAATTTGTCGTCACCATTTGGACTGCCAGCGACTTTGCTCAAGAGGGGGAAAAGCATGACATGGTAACCAACCTGATTCTGATAATTATTAATGAGCTTGTTGTCAAGGGCCAATTTGGATTTTTTGTGAAGATGCATGCGTTCCATGATGGGTCAGGAACAGCCCAATGAAAGGATATGAGAAAGTGTTGGGGAGCCAATCATGGTGCACCATGCAATTAGATGGCCTCAGAAAAGTCTAAAGCTGAGAAGGGCACTCCTCCATTGACATACGGATGCCATTGGACGAGTAGAGTTTCTGTAGCAAGTGCTCTGTATGTGTTTGGGCACTGGAGAGGGATTGTAGAGATATACGGGGTTGGGGGTCCAGTCGTCATTGCTGGCTGCTAGCAAGGCAACAGCTGGACGTGGGATTAAGGTAGTCGCAAATAGGGTTGAATAACAACGCTTTGGAATGGATGCAGAACTCTGGGTGTGAGGAAGGCAGTGGAGAGGAACAAAGGGCAGGAATTCAATGGAGGTCATGCTCTCAGCATTGGGTGTACCTTCAAAGATGAAGCTACTTGGACTTGTTAGAGAATCCAGGGAAGAGCGATTTCCAACATTTGGCAGAATTCTGAGACCTGGGGAATGGAATTCCGCCTTTTCGATTTTTTTCTGACCTTTGCCAGGCTGGGAGCAGAACCTGGGGAAGCGGTCAATTACACTCGTACTGGACAGAACAAACAGGCAAAGCTCACTCTGCTGCTGGTTGCTTGATGACTGTGGAGTTTGACAGGTAGTGGGGAAGTGAGGGAGCAATGGGGCAGGGGGAGCATGGAATGGAGAGAGTAGTGTAGAGCAGCGAACCCCAGGGTCTCAGCAGGCCTTTTTTTAAGGAATCAGAATTATCTCTGGTTAGAGCTTTAATAGTTAATTAGCCAGGAGATGACCTTTGTCACTTGCATCAATTCGATAAATCCAGTGTTATTTATGCTATCATTGTGTAGATTTTTCTGCCACTCAGTGTGCCATTCAGTCCCTATTAGTGTTATGTATTGGAGCAGTTCCTCAGGATACCTGTCCAGGTAAGATGGCTCTCTGGCATTTTCATATACCACTGATGGAGTTAGGCGTGAACTTGCTATGCTGGTTATTGTCAGTGTCATTGTCTGGGAGAAACAAGTATAGACAATTGCACAGTACATGAGTACCACACATTGCCTGGGTCCATCTTTGGTTGCAGGCAGCAAGCTCCCAGTGAGAGATGTGATCAGAGGTTATGCAAGAGAACTAGCCATGTAGAGTCTAGGCTGCACACTGTCACGATTGAATATGGGTGCCTTAATTTCTCATGCACAATACAAAACCTTGCTATAAGTTGTATAAACTACACTCTAATGATAGCCAGCAAGGACGTGGCATTTAATTTTGTAACTTGGAGTTGTTAATTGATGGATTGTGATTAATAACCTAGGAAGGGCAAAAGGAAGAAACACAGAATCAATTTAAATAATTTTAAAAAATCTTTTGCGTATTTCAATTATATTTTCAATTTTTCTTCCCCAAATGTAGCACAATTTAAGGTGTCATCATATGGATGAAAGGAGTCGGTTATGCCTCCTACATCCAGCTTTATTCTCTGAAGGAATTTATTTATACCTTTTTAAGTATTGCTATGAAGTAATCTGACATGCTTATCCCTCTCAGCAACATTGTGATGGTATAATCATAACAAGGCAAAGAGAGATCTGTCTTCACAGTGCATGTGTACCTACTCCTCTTGTTGGCATTGGTGTCATGGAGGTTTGTTGACTCTTTGTGCAAATTGAGCAATGCCTGAGCGGCAGTTATTTTCTCTATTGGAGCCATCCTAACAGGGACAAAATAGAAAGCACAGGAAAATGAGATGCGCCAAATGACAAATTAACACCCACAGCTGAGAATATTTGAAACATCATGAAAGTAGAGGGTGAGGATAGGGCGAACCAGACTGATCATATCCAATTAATCTCCTATTCAAGGGAGATGGTTTGATCTGAGAGTATTTTACAGGATCTGCAACACACCATCATTCACAATGGTCATGAAGGGGCCTGTGGGGCCCCAGGGTGACTTGGTGTTATCCTAAGGCTGTTGGAAAAGTCAGGCTGCTGGGAGAGCAAGTGTGGGGTGGGAGAGGGGCTTCTGAGTGAGTGAGTGGGGAAGGGCAGACAAGCTTTTGTATGTGTGTCTACATGTGCGTGGGGGAGGGGGAAGGCAGACTGCAATGTGTGTCGGAGGGTGGAAGGAAGAAGTAAGAGAGATTTCAGTCAGTTTTCTGCCACTGAGGAATATGGAGAGCTTGGCTGAAATCTACATAAAATAATATTTTAACAAAATTCTTTAAAAACACAGATTTTAATATTTATTTGATGTATTATTTGCTGACTTGATAATTTGCAAACTTCAATAATTTACATACTGAATGTTACTGTGCAGCTTTATTGTTTTGTTTTTGCTGGCATCTGGGTTATTTATTTGCTCATGGGATGAGGGTGCCCACTGGCAATGCCAACATTTGTTGCCATCCCTATTGCCGTCGAGAAGATGGTGGTGAGTCAGGTTGTACTGGGGAATAGTTTACAAAGCACTGCTGTAGTCCTTTGCTTTGCTTCATGTACATAATCCAGCAAGGTTATGTTCTGTTGTTAGTATGTATTACATGCGCTCACATGCAGAAATGCTGAGGTCGCTTTGGTCATTTGATACAAATGCGCCGGTCCAGTCTTGACACTAAGAGAAGGTGAAGAAGAGGTGACTAATTTGAAGTGGCCTAGAAGCATTTGCGTTTCGCTATAGATCATAAAAAGTGCTGTAATCATATGATTCGTTGTCATAAAACATCTTTCTGGCCATTATCATCCCTGGAGAATTAGTGTTGCGAAAACTCTATCCAGGCAGTGATAACTGAGATTTGTGCTCCCACTGTTGACGACCGGAAACCTCTCAGCACTGAGTCCTCCCCTGCCAGAAGCCATTGAAGTCCCTGAGGCCTTTGAACTTAATTTCTGGCATGTTCCATTGATCAGCAATTTACCTTGGTGGCATCTCTCAAGCAGCAGCAGATATTCATTGCACATTGCAGATCACTGATGCCCTCTTTGCAAAAGCAGAGCAGTACATAAATTTCATACAGATTGGGCCTCACAGGCACAAAAGGAAGGAGAATTAGAACTTAAAGATATATTTGCATGATTCACCTCCATCATTGGTTTCCCGTAGGTGCAGGGCATATGTGTGCTCACTTTCCTTGTGGCTGCCCTGCCTCTTTCATCCTTTGGCAGTCCAGGTGTCACATTTCTTCATGCCACCACTTAAAGTTCATGGATGGTTTCTAGAGAACAAGAGATTCTGTTGAAGAAATGTCTTCTGGAATTCTTTTGTGACCTCAAGATGGAATCAAAGAGGTGCTATAATTGGATCCATCTGTTCATAAGAATCGCCATCGAGCAGACCACTGGGCTGCTGAGGATGTAGTTTTGTTAGGTTTCACCCTGCAGTGCCCCCCGTGCAAGGGCCTTGCTCATTCTGAAGGTTTGGTGCACTCTCCATAACATGGCCTTCCAGAAGGGCATGGATTTTGAAGAGAATGAGTCTCTGGTTGGAATTTTCCGCTCCTGTCCTTATTGGGTGGGATTGCGACAGGCTGGAAAATCTCACAACAACCTCAATTGCGTTTTATGTTGGTTGTGACGATTTGCTGCGATTGTCCCCTACCCCCACCAGTGATGTAATAGGTTTCCCACCATGAAACATTCGGAACATTATTTCAATACATTAGCAGATCATTATCAGGCCTTCCTGCAGCAATCATTCCCCCACATTCTAAGGTCTGCCCATGGCGGCATGAAGTCATGTCGATGTGAATAATGTCAAAAGATGGGAACCTAGTGAGCTCACCCCCGAAGGGAGTTGAGAGATGAGTGCTCAGCTTGCTACGTGGCATCGTTTCTTCAGAGGGGAGAGAGGGTACTGGCAAGTAGAGGCGTTTGCCAGCAGAGGCCTCGTGGGAGGGGGTATATTGACAAGAG
Source organism: Mustelus asterias (assembly GCF_964213995.1). Lineage (NCBI taxonomy): Eukaryota > Metazoa > Chordata > Chondrichthyes > Carcharhiniformes > Triakidae > Mustelus > Mustelus asterias. The sequence continues at coordinate 46,063,832 of NC_135825.1, read as the reverse complement.
ACTCAGAGAAACAGCAGAGTCCTGGGGTGTGAAGGTGTTTAGGGGGAGCAGCAAGGGCAAGGGGATCCTGGCAAAGGCAAAGAGGGAGCTGGCCTAGGCAAAGGCAAGGGGCTAGCAGCGAGAGTGAGTGCCTGCTGGTAAAGCCTAGGTGGGTGGAGGTGCCGTCAAAGGCGAGGGGGTTAGCGGCAGAGGCACCGGTGCCAGATGGGGCCAATGTACCAGGCTTGAACACTGAAGCCATACGACCTGAAGGTGCAGGGGCTATGGAATTGGGGCAAAGGTTATAGGGCCTGAAGAGTGATAGGACTCAGTGCCAGAAGGGGAAGACGAGTCCTGGGGGGGAGGGGGATGCTGATCAGTGGAGGTGGGGAGTCCCGCTGCCACTCTACATAGGGATTGGTGGATTGCAGGCAGAGGGAGGGTGGACTGCAATCAGGCTGGCCATCCGGGTGATGGGAGGATCAGGGAGATCGGTGCTGGCTGGGTTGGATGGGGTGGGGGGACACCGGGCTGGTCCAGAGATGTCCGGGGATGCTGGCGATCGGGGGGGGGGGATTTGTAGGCCAGAGATGTGGGGTCGTGGAACTGGCCTGCGATTGGGTGGCTGACAGTGCGGGGCCACTGTGAATGCATCAATCTCCGCTATGATAGATCGGCACATGCTCAGTGGCCAGTTCAGCACTATGCTGCCAGCCTCTTGTGCGGGAATAGGCCCTCCTCACAGAATTTCAGCATGAATCTCTCTGAGGCACTCTGCAGTGCTCAGAGTGTGGGAGATTGATTCAGTTTGAAAATCCCGCAGGGATGTACTGCTGAGGCTTTGGCTTTGGTACTGCTAAGGCTCTGGTCAGACTGCATTTGGTTTATTGTGAGCAATTGTGGGCTCCGTATCTGAGGAAGGATGTGCTGGCCTTGGAGAGGGCCCAGAGGAGGTTCACGAGAATGATCCCAGGAATTAAAAGCTTTGCATATGAGGAGCGTTTGAGGACTCTGGGTCTGTACTCGAAGGATGACGGGGGAATCTCATTGTAACTTTAAAAATACTGAAAGACCTGGACAGAGTGGATGTGGGAAAGATATTTCCATTAGTAGATAAGGCTAGGATCTGAGGACATAGCCTCAGAATAAAGGGATGACTCTTTAGAACCAAGATGAGGAGAAATTTCTTCAGCTAGAGGGTGGTAAATCTATGGGATTCATTGCCTGAGAAGACTGTGGAGGCCAGGTCATTGAGTATATTTAAGACAGAGATAGATAGGTTCTTGCTGGGTAAGGGGATCAAAGGTAATGGGGAAAAGGTGGGAGAGTGGGATTGAGAAACTTATCAACCATGCTAGAATGGTGGAACAAACTCAATGGGCCGAATGGCCTAATTCTCTTCCTATATCTTATGGTCCAATGGTCTAGCAGTGATGGCCAGAAGGGGCAGACGAGCTTCTAAGATGCTCATGTCCACCTGATTCATGGATGGTGATGATGCGAACCACTGAGCACATCCTATGTCCCTCACATGACTCACCTGACATACTGGCCAAGCGATGGATACTCAGAATTTGAACTTCTCATTGGAGATGTCATCACCATGCTCTTCTTGCACATTCCCCCAATCTCTCAACTGTGGACTGCACTCTTGCCATCCTTCCTATCTTTAGGAGACCTGTGGATCTTTCACTTCATTTGCATCTCTTGAACAGGGATCCATCAAAACCTGGACAGGATCAGGATGTCAGGCATCCCACCACCCATTTGCGTACGCTCCAGTACGTTAAGCCTTCTCTTTTCCCTTCACCATTCCAAACTTGTCCCCCTCCAGAGAGCCAGTTTGAGGTGCCCGTCAGATTGGCCCTTCTTCACCCTTCAATGCACACAAGGTGAGCAGTAACATTTCCCAACATGAATATGTTCCTGTTGGGTACTGTGTATCTCACACCCTTGAGTGCTGCAACTTATAGCCATCCTTCAAGACATCTATATTCAGTTCCATGCCAAGTTGATACTCACCTTGGGGACTGCAGAAGATCATTAAACCGTTTCTGGCATTGGATCCATTCGCAGCGCGCCATATCATGCTCAGTCACCTGAACAGCTAGCTCCATTCAGGCCTTCTTCTTCTGGTGGGATGGCCAACTCTTAGAATCATAGAATACCTACAGAGTAGAAGAAGGCCACTCGGTCCATCGAGTCTGCACTGACTCTCTGACAGAGTGTCTTACCCAGGCCCTCTCCCCGCCTTGTACCCGTAACCCCGCACGTTCACCATGGCTAACCTACACATCTTGGGACACTAAGGGACCATTTAACATAGCCAGTCCACCTAATTTGCACATCTTTGGACTGTGGGAGGAAACTGGAGCACCTGGAGGAAACCCACGCAGACATGGGGAGAATGTACAAACTCCACATAGACAGTTACCTATGGCTGGAATGAAACCTGGGTCCCTGGCGCTGTGCCATGTTGCCACCCCCTAGCATGAATATTCCACGCTGGGCACTCACTACCTGCACTACAGTATGCAGGCTGTCGTTTAAGAATTATGCTTAAAAGTGCCCACCAAATTTAGCATCCCGCTTGCTGTGCCCATAGGGTTCTGAGGCCATAACCTGAGCTAAATTTTCCAATTGCTTTTTGACAGCTCCATTAGGCTCTTCCCCAAAATCTGGCAGCCTTTCAGGGAGCTGTGTGGGCTAGTTTTATACCCACTTCTGTGTCACCATTCGATCCAGTGACCACCATACTCCCGTTGCCTACCAGCAGCGCTATAGTGGAGGTAGTAAATGCCTGGTGTGAAATTTTCATATACTAGCCAGCGAACATGAAATTACATCGTTCTGATGTTCACGATTAGAAATGGATCACATGTCTGCTCCTGGTCCCACTTACCATGCCCAGCGAACGTGAAATCCCTTGTGAAATGAAAAATTAGAAATCATAGAAACCCTACAGTGCAGAAGGAGGCCATTCGGCCCATCGAGTCTGCACTGACCACAATCCCACCCAGGCCCTACCCCCACATATTTACCCGCTAATCCCGCTAACCTACACATCTCAGGACTCTAAGGGGCAATTTTTAACCTGGCCAATCAACCTAACCCGCACATCTTTGGACTGTGGGAGGAAACCGGAGCACCCGGAGGAAACCCACGCAGACTCGAGGAGAATGTGCAAACTCCACACAGACAGTGATCCAAGCCGGGAATCGAACCCAGGACCCTGGAGCTGTGAAGCAGCAGTGCTAACCACTGTGCTACCGTGCCGCCCTTGGGTGTCAGCTATGGCTCAGTAGTAGCTGTCTTGCTGAGTCAGAAGGTGGTGGCTTCAAGCCCAGGGTGAAAGTCCAAGACCAATATTGCCTGTTGCAGGCAAATTTGTTTTCAAGGCAGGCACAGCAATATCAGTGGCAGGCAAAGTTATTAAGGGCCCATCAAACAGTTGCACATCACTGCATTCAGAAAGTGATTGTTTCTTTGTTTCAAACAGTCAAATATAATGGGGCGATTTTCCCCCCAAAAAACTAACTGCCCAATGGGCGGGAATAAGGGAGTTTTTCCTGCCCTTTTTTTTGGCGAGCTTAGTAAAATGAATTTACGGCACTCTGTGCATCATAGAATCCGTGATGTGGAGATGCCGGCGTTGGACTGGGGTAAACACAGTAAGAAGTCTAACAACACCAGGTTAAAGTCCAACAGGTTTATTTGGTAGCAAAAGCCACTAGCTTTCGGAACAGGCTATTCCTTCGTCAGATGGGTGGGAGTTCTGAGTTCATCACAGAATCCATCAGGGGATTTACGGTGGTGGTGAGGGAAGTGGTGGGTAGGGGCACTGGATTGCAGAGGGGGCTTGTGTGCATGCGAGATTGATTGACAAGTGCTCCCCTCCTCTCCCCCCCCCCCCCACCACCACCCAACCCCCATTGTCAGCCTCCTGATTGCTGGCTTCCTGATTGTCCACCATCCCCCCCAACCCTTGATGGCTGGACACAGTCCCCCCCGCACCCTTGATGGCTGGACACAGCCTCCCGACGGCTGCCCGTCCCCGATGTCCGGTCTTTGCTTCCCCTCCCCGATGGCTGGTCTCCGATCTCTCTCCCCCCACCCCCCCTTCTCCTCGCCCTTCTCCCCAACACCACCGATCCCCAGTGGCTGGTTTCTGAGCCCGAGCCCTGCAGCAGCCCCCACCCCCCTGCAGTTACCCCACTTCTCTCCCCATCTACCTCCCCCCAACCCACTTGGCAGTGCCAGGCTGGCACTGCTTAAGGGACAACCACCTGCCCCTGACCTCCCGGGGGCCTTGATGGGGACCATACGTGATCCCCACTGGTGTGGACATCCAGCGGAGAGGCAGAAACCTTAGTGAGCCTGGACAATTGAGTCCTGAGCTCACTAAATAGATGCAGAACAGCTTCTGTATATGGTAATCAGCCTTGTGTTACTCCCTGGTGTGAGGCTGATTATGCTATAAAAAATGGACTGAAAAGATCATGACCAGCCGGATGCCGGTTGCGGAGCCTGTCCCCTCCCCACCCCGTCCCCCCCCGCTTAAATTTTCTGGCCTGCTGTGCTACTCAAGTAGCGCTGCAGGCTGGGAAAACCATGCTCCATATCCAGTTTATCATTCAACTCAAGTTGAAACAAGTCATACACATACCTGTAAGAAAAGTCATTATAATGCATTGGAAGGACTTTTATTCCATCGGTGATCAGTTTCCATTATCATTGCACTACATCCTACAAGTAATGATGATGTCTTTCTGCCTCCAATGGAAGGATAGACAGGCCCTCAATTAAATGTCATATTTGATAGACATTAGCTCGGTCTTTGCATCACCCTCTCAGTACTTGACTGAAGAAGTACTTCAATGTATTGGTCATCAGCTCCATATCAGAATTAACAGTAAAATAATCCCATGTGTATCTCTGATTAAGCACAATGGATTGAATTCAAAAGCAGGGATTTACTGCTGAGGCTTTATTAGGCTCTGATGAGACCACATTTAGAATATTGCGAGCAATTTTGGGCCCTGTATCTAAGGAAGGATGTGCTGGCCTTGGAGAGAGTCCAGAGGAGGTTCACGAGAATTATCCCAGGAATGAAAAGCTTGACGTATGAGGAGCATCTAATGACTCTGGATCTGTACTTGATGTAGTATAGAAGGATAAGGCGGGATCTCATTTAAACTTACAGAATAATGAAAGCCTTGGATAGAGTGCATGTGGGGAAGATGTTTCCATTAGTCGGAGAGACCAGGACCCAAGGACTGAAAACAGATTTCTTCAGCCAGAGGATGGTGAATCTATGGAATTCATTGCCACAGAAGGCTGTGGAGGCCAGGTCATTGAGTGCATTTAAGACAGAGATAGAAAGGTTCCTGATTGGTAAGGGTTCAAGGGTTATGGGGAAATAGCGGCAGAATGGGGTTGAGAAACTTATCAGCCATGATTGAATGGCAGAGCAGACTCGATGGGCCGAATAGCCTAATTCTGCTCCTGTATCTTATGGTCTTATAATTTAAAAGCCCAAAGTAAATGTGTATATATACATTGTTAAATGCTTTATCAAGTACAAATTATGTAATAATTTTACTTTGCCGTGCATTGGTTATCAAATGCAATTCAACATTATGTGGTAAGCTACCCAAAGACATAGTCAAGGCCCTCAAAATGACATACAGTTAAGAAAATTCTGAGAAAGAAAATGAAGATAATGATTATTCCAAATAAATTGTTCAGGTCACAGAACAATTGGTAATTTGTGGACTCTGTTAGTTGGATAGAGCTTACCCTTTGAATCACAGGGTAACAAGAACACTGTATTTTAGTTAGCGACTTCAATGTCCACCACCAAGCTTGGCTTGGTAGCATCACCACTGACCAAACTGGCTGAGTCCTGAAGGGGATATGTGCCAAACTGTACCTGCCAGGTGGGGAAAACATCTGTCCATCATAGTATTGGTAGGAATGATGACCACAAACCCTTGTGGAGATGAAGTCTCATCTTTTTTATTTCTACAAATATATAAAACGAAAAAGAGTGGCTAAAGTAAACATTGGTCCTTTAGAGGATGAGAAGGGAGATGTAATAACTGGAAATGAGAAAATGGCTGAGGCATTGAACAGGTATTTTGTGTCGGTCTTCACAGTGGAAGACACAAATAACATGTCAAAAATTGATGACAGGAAAGCTATGGCAGGTGAGAACCTAGAAACTATCATTATCACGAAAGAGGTAGTGTTGGGCAAGTTAATGGGGCTAAAGGTAGACAAGTCTCCTGGTCCTGATGGAATGCATCCCAGGGTACTAAAAGAAATGGCGGGAGAAATAGCAAATGCACTAGTGGTAATTTACCAAAATTCGCTGGACTCTTGGGTGGTTCCCGCAGATTGAAAAATAGCAAATGTGACGCCACTGTTTAAAAAAGGAGGTAGACAAAAGGCAGGTAACTATAGGCCGGTTAGCTTAACTTCTGTAGTAGGGAAAATGCTTGAATCTATCATCAAGGAAGAAATAGCGAGACATCTGAATATAAATTGTCCCATTGGTAAGACGCAGCATGGGTTCATGAAGGGCAGGTCATGTTTGACTAATTTGGTGGAATTCTTTGAGAACATTACATGTGCAGTGGACAATGGGGAATCTGTGGATGTGGTGTATCTGGATTTCCAGAAGGCATTTGACAAGGTGCCACACCAAAGACTGCTACATAAGATAAAGATGCACGGTGTTATGGGTGATGTATTAGCATGTATAGAGGATTGGTTAACTAACAGAAAGCAAAGAGAGGGGGTAAATGGGTGTTTTTCTGGTTGGCGATCAGTGATTAGTGGTGTGCCTCAGGGATCAGTGTTGGGACCACAATTGTTTACGATTTACATAGATGATTTGGAGTTGGGGACCAAGTGTGTGTCAAAATTTGCAGATGACACTAAGATGGGTGGAAGAGCAAAGTGTGCAGAGGACACTGAAAGTCTGCAAAGGGATATAGATAGTCTAAGTGAGTGGGCGAGGGTCTGGCAGATGAAGTACAATGTTGGTAAATGTGAGGTCATCCATTTTGGTACGAATAACAGCAAAATGGACTATTATTTAAATGGTAAAAAACTTGCAGCATGCTGCTGTGCAGAGGGACCTGGGTGTCCTTGTGCAGGAATCTCAAGGAGTTGGTTTGCAGGTGCAGCAGGTAATTAAGAAGGCAAATGGAATTTTGTCCTTCATTGCTAGAGGGATGGAGTTTAAAAACAGCGAGGTTATGTTGCAGCTGTATAAAGTGCTGGTGGGGCCACACATGGAGTACTGTGTACAGTTTTGGTCTCCTTACTTGAGAAAGGATATACTGGCACTGGAGGGCGTGCAGAGGAGATTCACGAGGTTGATTCCGGAGTTGAGAGGGTTGGCATATGAGGAGAGGCTGAGTAGACTGGGGCTATACTCATTGGAATTCAGAAGAATGAGGGGAGATCTTATAGAAACATATAAGATTATGAAGGGAATAGATAAGATAGAAGCAGGGAAGTTGTTTCCACTGGCGGGTGAAACTAGAACTAGGGGGCATAGCCTCAAAATAAGGGGAAGCAGACTTAGGACTGAGTTGAGGAGGAACTTCTTCACACAAAGGGTTGTGAATCTGTGGAATTCCCTGCCCAGTGAAGCATAAAACCATAGAAAATTACAGCTCAGAAACAGGCCTTTTGGCCCTTCTTGTCTGTGCCGAACCATTTTTTGCCTAGTCCCACTGACCTGCACTTGGACCATATCCCTCCACACCCCTCTCATCCATGAACCCGTCCAAGTTTTTCTTAAATGTTAAAAGTGACCAGTAAAGGAATTAAGGGTTATGGTGAGCGGGCGGGTAAGTGGAGCTGAGTCCACAAAAAGATAAGCCATGATGGCCGACTCCTGCTCCTAGTTCTTATGTTCTTTACACTGCGGTGGTTTTACCACCATGCTTAAATGGATTCAGAATAAATCTAGCAGTTCAAAACTGGACATCTGTGGGAAAATGCTGAAATCACTATTAAGGAGGCAGCAGTAAGATGTTTAGAAAATCATTATACAATCAGGAGAGCTAACATGGTTTTGTGAAAGGGAAATCATAGAAACATAGAAACATAGAAAACTACAGCACAAAACAGGCCCTTCGGCCCCACAAGTTGTGCTGAACATATTCCTACCTTCTAGGCCTACCTATAACCCTCCATCCTATTAAGTCCCATGTACTCATCCAGGAGTCTCTTAAAAGACCCTATTGAGTTTGCCTCCACCACCACTGACGGCAGCCGATTCCACTCGCCCACCACCCTCTGTGTGACCTAACATTTCCCCTGTACCTACCCCCCAGCACCTTAAACCTGTGTCCTCTTGTAGCAGCCATTTCCACCCTGGGAAAAAGCCTCTGAGAGTCCACCCGATCTATGCCTCTCAACATCTTATATACCTCTTATTAGATCTCCTCTCATCCTACGTCTCTCCAAGGAGAAACGACCGAGCTCCCTCAGCCTATCCTCATAAGGCATGCCACTCAATCCAGGCAACATCCTTGTAAATCTCCTCTGCACCCTTTCAATCTTTTCCACATCCTTCCTGTAATGAGGTGACCAGAACTGAGCACAGTACTCCAAGTGGGGTCTGACGAGGGTCTTATATAGCTGCATCATTATCCTCGGACTCCGAAACTCAATCCCTCGATTGATAAAGGCCAGCACACCATACACCTTCTTAACCACCTCCTCCACCTGTGGGGCCGATTTTAGAGTCCTATGGACCCGGACCCCAAGGTCCTTCTGATCCTCCACAATACTAAGAGTCTTTCCCTTTATATTGTACTCCTTCATCCCATTTGACCTGCCAAAATGGACCACTACGCATTTATCTGGGTTGAAGTCCATCTGCCACTTCTCTGCCCAGTCTTGCATCCCTTCTAAGTCCCTCTGTAACTTCTGACATCCCTCCAGACTATCCACAACCCCACCAACCTTTGTGTCGTTGGCAAACTTACCAACCCATCCCTCCACTTCCTCATCCAGGTCATTTATGAAAATGACAAACAGCAAGGGTCCCAGAACAGATCCCTGGGGCACACCACTATTGACTGACCTCCATTTAGAAAAAGACCCATCTATACCCACTCTCTGCCTCCTTTGGGCAAGCCAGTTCTGGATCCACAAGGCAGCAGCCCCTTGGATCCCATGCCCTCTCACTTTTTCTGGAAGCCTTGCATGGGGGACCTTATTGAACGCCTTGCTAAAATCCATATAAACCACATCTACCGCTTTCTCTTCGTCAATGTGTTAGACACATTTTCGAAGAGCTCCACCAGGCTCGTAAGGCACGATCTGCCTTTGACAAAGCCATGCTGAGTTTTCTTGAGCATACTAAACCTCTCTAAATGCTCATAAATCTTGTCCCTCAGGATCTTCTCCATCAGCTTACCAACCACTGAGGTTAGACTCACCGGTCGATAATTTCCTGGGCTATCCCTATTCCCCTTCTTGAACTAGGAACCACATCCACAATCCTCCAATCCTCCGGCAGCTCTCCCATCTCCATCGACGACGCAAAGATCATTGCCAGAGACTCTGCAATCTCTTCCCTCGCCTCCCACAGTAACCTGGGGTACATCCCATCCGGACCCGGCAACTTATCTATCTTGATTCACAAATTTATTAGCATTCTTTGAGGATATAGCCAACAGGTTGGAGGAGAACCAGTAGGAGTAGTATATTTGGATTTCCAAAAGTCATTTGATAAAGTGCCATGTACAAGATAAGAACTCAGTGTTGGGGGATTTTATTGTAGCCAAATTTGCTGAGTGATAGATGGATGGGAAAGCAATTTGTGAAGAGGACACAAGATCTGCAAAATGATGTAGGCAAGTTAAATGATTGGGCAGAAATTTGGCAGATGGAGTATAATTTGGGCAAATTGAGGTTGGCTGCTTTGGTAAGAAGAATAGAAAATCAAAATATTATTTAAATAGGGAGACTACAGAACGCGACAGTACAGAGCGATTTGGATATCTTCATACATGAATCACAAAAATTAAGCATGCAGGTGCAGCATGTGACTAGGAGTGGATATGGAATGTTGACTTATTGCAAAGGAGATTGAGTGTAAAAGTGGAAAAGTTGTGCTACAATAAGACTACAATGAAATACTGGGTACAATTTGGCTCTTTAATGAAGGAGGAGTTGTACTTGCACTGGAGGCATTTCAGAGACGGTTCACTTGATTGATCCCTAGGTTGTAGAGGAAAGGTTGAGCAGGTTTGGCCATACTCTGGGAGTTTAGAAGGATGAGGGGTGACTTATTGAAACACATCAGATGCTGCGGGGATTTCATAGAAAGAAATCATAGAAACCCTACAGTGCAGAAGGAGGCCATTCGGCCCATCGAGTCTGCACCGACCACAATCCCACCCAGGCCCTACCCCCACATATTTACCCGTTAATCCCTCTAACCTACACATCTCAGGATTCTAAGGGGCAATTTTTAACCTGGCCAATCAACCTAACCCGCACATCTTTGGACTGTGACGGTTTAGATTGCTGCAAGGATGTTTCCCCTCGTGGGGCAATCGAGAATTAGGGAGCACAGTTTAAAGATAAGGGGTCTCCCTTCTAAAATGGAGATGAGGAGGAATTTCCTCTCTGACAGTCATTAATCTTTGGAATTCTCTACTCCAGAGAGTAGTGGAGGTTGGTCATTTCTAACAGCACTGTGGGTGTACTGATACCATGTGGACTGCAGCAGTCCACAAAGGTGGTTTATTCCCATCTTCTCAGGGGCACTTAGGAAAGGACAATAAGTACTGGTCTGCATCCCCTGAATTAATAAATAATGTTCAAGACTAAGTTAGAAAGTTTTGTACTGCAAGAGAGTCACATCCTGTCGTCACATCCTGCCAACCTCAGAATGACCCATTTATGCCAATTCTCTGTTTCCTGTTAGCTGGCCAATCTTTAATCTATGCCAATATATTACCCACTACACCATGAGCTTTGAGTATTGTGTTATCCAATAACCTTTGATGTGACACTTTAGCAAATTTCGAGTCCAAATTACTCTTTTTCAGAGTGATACTCGATTCCCTCACAGTGGGAAAATAAATCCTGAAAATCTTTTGAACTCTTTTAGACACAAACAACTATGAAACTAGGGAAGAAGCTGTTCTTGAGTTGGTTGATACGAGACCTGACTTTTGTATCTTTTTCCTGATGGAAGAAGGTGGAAGAGAGTATGTTTGGGGTGTGTGGGTCCTTAATTATGCTGGCTTCTTTTCTGAGGCAGCGGGAAGAGTAGACAGAGTCAATGGCGGGAGGCTGGTTTGTGTGATGGACTGGGCTTCGTTCACGACCCTAGGACGACATGATGGCACTGCGGTTAGCGCTGTTGCCTCACAGCGCCAGGGACCCGGGTTCGATTCCCAGCTTGGGTCACTGTCTGTCCGGAATCTGCACATTTTCCCCGTGCCTGCGTGGGTTCCCTCTGAATGCTCTGGTTTCCTTCTGCAGCCGAAAGACATGGTTAGGTGCATTGGCCATGCTAAATTCTCCCTCAGTGTACCTGAACAGGCGCCAGAGGTGTGGGGACTTCATTGCAGTGTTAATGTAAGCCTACTTGTTACACTAATAAATAAACTTAAGACTTAAACTTTGTAGTTTCTTACGATCTTGGATAGAGCAGGAGCCATCCCAAACTGTGATACAATTAGAAAAGATGCTTTCTATGGTGCATCTGTAAAGGTTGGTGAGAGTCGTAGGGGACATGCCGAATGTCCTTAGCCTCCTGAGAAGGGAGAGGTATTGGTGGGCTTTCTTAACTATAGCGTTGGTATGGAGGGACCAGGACAGGTTGTTGGTGATCTAGATACCTAGCAACTTGAAGCTCTCAACTATTTCTACTTCATCCCTGTTGATGTAGACAGGGCATGTCCTCCGCTACCCACATCGTCATGCAGCATGGCAATCCCAGCACCCACTGGACCCTGGGATTTCCCCACCTCCCAACACAGGCGGATTGCATCGGACAGATGGTGATGTCTCAACCTTCACTCAGACTTGGCCCAGAACCTCTGTGCAGTCAGAGAAAAGATAGGAGTCAGTCTTGTATTGCACTAGAGCACCATCATAGTGCCCCGCATAACGAGCTGCCATCATCCTCCTGCCTGGACCAACATGGCCAATCTAGGCCCATCACCCTGGTTTGATGTCAATGGGACCCTTGGTGGGGGAGGGTGTGGACAAGGGTTGTGGGGGGTGGGGGGGCGAAATTGGAGCTGGTGGATCACCCATCCCTCAGTGCCCTGCCCTGCCGGACTCTTGCCGCTGCCTGTCCTCCATCTGCTGCTCCTTCTTGGCCTCCTCTTTCTCCACATCCTCCTGGGCTCCCTCCTCCTCAGGGGTGTCTGCCTGCTCGCCCTCCTCCTCCTCCTCCTCCTCCTCCTGTAGGAAGTCTTCCTGCTGCTGCGCCAGATTGTGGAGTGCACAGCAGACCATGAAAATGCGGCAGACCCTCAGGGGGCAGGACTGGAGGGCCCCGCCAGAGTGGTCCAGGCAATGAAACTGCATCTTCAGGAGCCCGAAGCACCACTCAACGATGACTGGGTGGCCGCGCGGTCCTCATTATAATGGGTCTCTGCCTCTGTCTTTGGCCTTCGCACTGGCGCCATCAGCCAAGCCCTTAGTAGGTAGTCCTTGTCCTCTATGAGCCATCCCGGCAGCCTGGGCTGATCCTCGAAGACCCCAGGGATGCCTGAGCTCCACAAGATGAAGCTATCATGCATGCTCCCCAGATGGCATGTACACATGTGCAAGATGTTCATCTTGTGGCACAAACCAGCTGAACATTCAGGGAGTGGAACCCTTTTCTGTTCACGACCCGCAGTGCTTGATGGTTTGGGGACTGCAGGGCAACATGCGTGCAATCGATAGCCCCCTGCACATTCAGCATCCCGCTGATGGCACGAAGCTTGCAGCCCAGGCTTCCTGCTGGGTCTGACCCATGTCGAAATTAATGCACTGGCCTAACTACCTGGGCAGAACATGAATTCCACCATCTTGCAGACACATTTATGGACTGAGGACTGGGAAATCTCACAAGAGATCCTTGCTGATGGCCTGGAAGGACCTGGTTGTGAAAAAGTTTCAGTCCATTGGGACCTTCACCTAGAGCAGGTGTCCCCCTGTCTTTCAAGGTGCCAGGTTCGTGAAGACCTGATGCAGGTATCACATTATGTCCTTGCTGAGCTGGAGCCTGATGCGGCACATGGCATCCGTCAGCTTGTCAAAGGACATGCGTGTCCTGAAGTGCAGGGGTCTTTGGAATGGCTTGCAGTTCAGACAGAAGGTGGAGAAACACTCTCATGACTCGCACTGCAGAATCCACACAGTGTGAGGAGCTGTGTTAACACCTGCCAAGCTCCCTTGTTTGGAGCAACAGCTGACAGAGCTGCTGCTCGTTACTGATGGCAGGGCCTGGGATGGAATTTCTGCAGTCAGCCACAGAGCCTGTTGCAGGGTAACCATGGTGACGTTAGTGGAGTTGAGAGTCGACTCCATATGACCCTCGGAGGTCGTTCCCCAGACCGGCATGAGCCCCCCCTCCCAAACCCCTGCATTCATGTAAGACCTCAACCCGCAACAATGGAGCAGAGGCTAGTGCTCAGTGGTACTCACTTCCTTGCTTGCCTTTGTCAATGCTGCACCTGAACCACACTTATATAGAGCAGCTGTAATTCTCGCCAGCGTGACATCTTACTGGCGAGTGAGGGGGAGAGGGGTGATTGCATGTCGTATTCACTCATGATATTGAAATCCATTCAAATGTATGCTAATGCATGTCTCACTGGGTGCATTTCTGATTTTTCACTTCACATGCAATTTTATCACCTCACTGCACCGATTGGCAGACAGGACGACGCTGTAAGGTTGCGCCTTTTGGGTGGAATTCTCCAAAGCAGCCCACTGCGGGTAGATGCAGCGAATCTGGCAGGAACCAAAAATTGGAAATCCATTGACGTTCAATCCCATTGCAATTCAGTTATGGGTTAATGGCCAGCCGCTCTTCCCACTGGCAGGTGGCACAAATGCAACTTATATTCATTTGTATCTCACGAATTTTAATTAAACCAGCTGCCCACTGGCATCCCATCAGGCTTTTCAATTTTGCATCATGCCAGTGGGAATTTACTTCGGCATCAAACTCGATTGCTAATGAGTGGCATGCACAAGGCAGTCCTTAATTCTCCAGAGACTTCGGGGTGAGTGCAGCAACTTTAGACACAGATCTACGCTGCTCCTGATGTGTTGTTCGCCACTCTTCCAGGGCAGACTGGTTCCTGCCTCCATCTCTATGGCGAGCTCGTCTTCATGTATGGCACCGTGCTACTGGACCCATAGACCCTCCTGTGTCACTGAACAGTACTGTGCCTGGGGTTGGGGGGGTGGGGGTACAGGTGCCTCCTTGCACCTGATGCCACACAGCAGTGTTTGTCTGGACAGGACTGTGCTGCAGCACTCATGCTGAAACCGCAACATAGATCTGAAATTTGACTGGGGTGAAATGCGAGGTAAGGCTGGGGGTGAAGGATGTGGCCTTACAAGACAGTGGTGGCAGGTGGAAGAAGGGTATGCAAGGCAGGTTTTTGGATGGGGAGCAGAGAGGGTGAAGACTCAGGATGGCACACAGAGGGGCAAGGGGTGAATGAAGAAGATGAACAGTTAAAAGCAGAGGGAAGACTGAGGGGAGGGAAGCTGAACCCCAACAAGGCTGCATGAAAAGCTCAAAACAAGGAGGTCAAAGGGGTACCACAATATTTACTGGAAGGGGATGGATGAAGTCTTCAGATGCAATAGGGCAGATGGGTGGTTGAATAACGGAACAAAGAAAATTACAGCACAGGAACAGGCCCTTCGGCCCTCCAAGCCTGCACCGATCTTTGGTCGGTGCAGGCTTGGAGGGCCGAAGGGCCTGTTCCTGTGCTGTAATTTTCTTTGTTCTTGTGGTTGCGAGCCTTTTCTCTCTGGGTTGCCGACACCCTGTACGGTCTGGTGAAGACGGTTGGGCTGGAGAGAGCAATACGAGTATAATACGGTATTTAAATATGGTGCTGATATTTAAACATTAACTTGTCAGCTGAAGGTGGGTGGATGAATCAGCTGCTGGCCTGGTGAGCTGGATGGGAACACACTTGTGCATAATTAATGAGCTATTCAGCACCACACCTGTTTTTTTTCATATTTCACCATCTGCTGTGGTGTGATTCAAACCCAGCTCCCCAGAGATTTACCTGGGATTACAAATCCAGTGACAATACCACAAGGCCACTGCCTTCCCTTAGCTGTTTTAGTTCAGTTTCTAGTAATCCCCAGAATGTTGAAATTGGAGGTTTCAGCAATAGAAATGCCATTGATAGTCTAGGAGAGATGGTTAGATTGTCTTGTTGGATCAGTCATTGCCTGGCACGTTAATTGCCACTTATCAGTCCAAGCCTGAATGTTGTCCAGGTCTTGCTGCAAGGAAGAATTCTGTATCTGAAGAGTAGCAAATGGTGCTGAATATTGTGCATTCGTCAGTGAATATTGCTACTTCTGACCTTATGATGCAGTGAATCATGTGGACTGAATTAAATTATCTCAAGATTGGCACTTATGATGTTGGTGATTGCAGGAGTAGCCCAAGATGAATCATCCACCTGAACTTCTGGCTGAAGATGATTATCGATGTTTAAGCCTAGTTTTGCACTGATGAACTGAGCTCCCATATCGTTGAGAATTGGGATATTTTTTGTTGCATCCCTTCTGGTTAGCGTAACTGTTCACCACCATTCTTTGTTGGATATGGCAGGACTGCAGAGCTTTGATCTAAGTGATTGGTTGCTTGGATGATCAAGAGTAGACGGGATCACTTGCTTCAGTATGTTCAACTGAAGGCAGGTCCTGCAATGTTTTATTTGTAATAGAAAGGCAAACGTTCAGATATATTCATGCTGCATGTCAATTAATTATGAGGAAGTTATTATTAAGATTAGAGTAGCATTTAAAATTGAGGATCAGACTTGTGGGGATTTTCACTATTTTAGTTTATATAATAACTGTGGTAGCATGTTGGATTGTTGCTGGACTAATAATCCAGAGACCCATGGCAATGCTGTGGGGACCTGGGTTCGAATTTGAATTCAATAAAAACAGCTGATATTAAAAGTCTAATGATGACCATGAAAGCATTGTCATAAAAACACATCTGGTTGACACTTAATGCCACTCAGTTGTATCCAAAGAAAACAAAAAGAAATGAAACCGGATGGAAGGACCACCTGACATCGACCTATGCACTAGAAACAACAGTAATGGCAAACCTAAACAGAAAATGCTGGAAAATCTCAGTAGGTCTGACAGTATCTGGGGAGAGAATAGAGCCAATGTTTTGAGTCGAGATTACCCTTCTTCAGAGCTAATGGCAAACCTAGCCCTGTTGTTCCTGCAAACATCTGGAGTCTCTGCCAAAAGTGTGAGATCTGTATCACAGACAGGGCAGGCCTGATGGAGTCGTACTCATGGAATTATACCTTACAGATAATGTCCCAGACACCACCATTACCAAGGGGAGCGGGGAGGGGAAATGTCTGACTCCACTGGCAGGACAGACCTAGCCGTTACAGTACAGCTACATCTGACAACTACCTGGTAATGTAGAAAATTGCCCAGGTATGTCTTCTACACAAGAAACAGGACAAATCCAACCCAGCCAGTTACCACCCCATCAGTCTACTCTTTATCATCAGTAAAATGATGGAAGGGGTTATCAACAGCGCTATCAAGCAGCACTTATCCAGCAACAACTGATGCTCAGTTTGGGTTCTGCGACAGTCACTTGGCACATGACCTTGGGTTTAGACATGGACAGTAAGAGTTTTAACAACACCAGGTAAAAGTCCAACAGGTTTATTTGGTAGCAAATACCATTAGCTTTCAGAGCGCTGCTCCTTCGTCAGATGGAGCTGTGTCGATATGTGCGATCTTCTTGGAGATCCTCCCCACTTGGAGCCGGCAGTTTGTGGTGTCGATGGTAGTCATGATGTGGAGATGCCGGCGTTGGACTGGGGTAAACACAGTAAGAGTTTTAACAACACCAGGTTAAAGTCCAACAGGTTTATTTGGTAGCAAATACCATTGGCTTTCGGAGCGCTGCTCCTTTGTCAGATGGAGCTGTGTCAATATGTGCGATCTTGTTGGAGATCCTCTCCACTTGGAGCCGAAAGCTAATGGTATTTGCTACCAAATAAACCTGTTGGACTTCAACCTGGTGTTGTTGAAACTCTTACTGTGTTTACCCCAGTCCAACGCCGGCATCTCCACATCATGACTACCATCGACACCGCAAACTGCCGGCTCCAAGTGGGGAGGATCTCCAAGAAGATCGCACATATCGACACAGCTCCATTTGACAAAGGAGCAGCGCTCCGAAAGCTAATGGTATTTGCTACCAAATAAACCTGTTGGACTTTTACCTGGTGTTGTTAAAACACTTACTGTGTTTGCCCCAGTCCAACGCCGGCATCTCCACATTTAGACATGAACAACAGAGCTGAACTCAAGGGGTGAGTTGAGAATGACTGCCCTTGATATCAAGGCAGCATTTGGCCGAATATGGCATCAAGGTGCCCTAGCAAAACTGGAATCAATGGAAGTTGGAAAAACCCTCTGTCATACCTGCCCAAAGGAATATAGTTGTGGTGGTTGGAGGTTAATCATTCCAGCTCCAGGACATCCTGCAGGAGTTCCTCAAAGTAGTGTCCTCGGCCCAAACATATTCAGCTGCTTCATCAATGATCTTTTGTCAGGGTGCTGGACCAGAACCTCAAGTTATATTAGCATGCCAAACTAGACCCCAACATTTTTGCTATTTTGGCATAAATGTGACGAAAGGATACTTCCTTCCAGGAATGATTCCTAGACAAATTAGGAATCTTTTATAGTAAAACTTTTATTTCATAACACAATTTACTATGAACAGTTGCGCAATATTTAAAATTAAAATGAAGCAACTTTACTTTCTAGCTTGTGACTGTTTCAGTTCCAAGTAAGCAACATTCCTCTTTGAGACTTAAAATACCACTTCAAGTACAGTTAGCAACCATAAATATACTTGCTATAAATTGTGTGAACAGGCTTGAAGCTTTCAGAGAGAGAAACTAAGTTTTAGAGCAGCTTGCCGTTCTCTGTCTTCAGCTCCTTTCTCTCTGCTACAGACCCAGTTTATCACATTACTCTGTCATCAACAGGCACACACATCTGCATGAAGCACATTGTGTAATCGTAGATGAATTGGACGTTGAGGGAGTGGATTCCTTCGCAGTTCATGAATGGTACCACTTGCTGGGCTGATGACCTAAGAACCATGTGTGTGCAGTCAATGATGCCTTGCACCTGGGGCATCCCTACTATGAGGGTGAAGCTCATGGCCCTGGTGTCCTGGCTCGCCTGATCCAGATCCAAGTTTATAAACTTTTCTGCCCTTGCATAGAGGACATCTGTGACCTCCTTCTCGGCCTTTTGGCTGAGATCAAGTGTAGTATCGGATCTGCACTTGGTTGAGGTCGTGGGGTTGCGCTGGGGCTTCATGTGTTTCATATGAAGCAATTTTTGGGGGCGGCGTCTCGGCCTTTTGGCTGGGGTGCGGATGGGCTCGGGTCTTGGGGGAGGGTCCTCCCCCTTCTCCAATCAGCTTGACTCATGTAGATCAGGCCCAGGACAGGGTGGTTTAGTCGCCCGCCCTGTCTTGTCAGCCTGGATCGGAAATGTCTCAACTTGTTGAGACTCTGAATTGGATTTGATTTGATTGAATTGGAAAAGTAATAAAAATAAAAAAAATCTGTGACCTCCTTCTTGGCCTTTTGGCTAAGATCAAGTGTAGTATGGTCGGCAGTCCATGGTCGGCCGCACTTGGTTGAGGTCATTAGGTTACACTGAAGCTTCATAGGTTTCATATGAAGCAATTTTTTAAAGCGGCATCTCAGCCTTTTGGCTAAGATGCAAATGAGCTCAAGTCTTGGAGGAGGAACCTCCCCCTTCTCCAATCAGCTTGGCTCATGTAGATCAGGCCCAGGACAGGGTGGTTTGGTCGCTCGCCCTGTCTTGTCAGCCTGGATCTGAAATGTCTCAACTTGTTGAGACACTGAATTGGATTTGATTTGATTGAATTGGAAAAGTATTTTTAAAAAAAATCTGTGACCTCCTTCATACATTTGTGAATGGCAAAATGGGAGATATTGCAGTTGTTCCCTGTGGTGCCCTGGAAAAATGTTAGTGCGGCTGTGACTTTAAGGGCCACAGGCATTGGGTATCCTCCAGTTCCATGGGGTGCCAGCTCATGCAATGTGTGGCAGAGGTGGTCCACTGTCCCCCGGGACAGACAAAGCTTTCTTCAGCACCGAGGCTTGGACATCTGAAGATATGAGCACTTTCGCTAGAAGATTCTAGGCTGCAGAGGTGATCCACTGTCACCTGGGATAGACAAAACGTTTTTCAACACTGAGGCTTGGACAGTTGATGGTATGAGCACTTTTACTGGAAAATTCTAAGCTGGTACCGTTCCAAATTTGATCTTGTGCTCCTGCTCCCTGGACAGCTGCAGGCCCTGGGCACGTGTGGCAGCATGGCTTTACCTCTGCAGCTGGTCAGTCGTGATTAGCAGAAAGGTCAACACCACTGAATCATGCACTGAAAGAGTGAGAACCTCACAGTGAGCTATGGGGAGACCAACCACAGCCCTGACACTCATCCCTACATGTCTCTGTGACTTCCATTCAAGTGCTTCTCATTTACTGTGTTAATATCTGCTCTCCTTCCCAACATCCCCTCTGACACAACAGCCACATCCCCACATTATTCACCAGGGTGAATAGTGTTGAGTCTCCATTTTTGCATGGCATCTGACAGTTTAGTTATAGGGACATAAGTGAGTCCCATCACCTGTGTACAATTAAACACAATCATCAGATTCTTTTCTCTTTTAATAGAAATTAGAGGACGGAATCTTGAGCCCAGAATGTCCTCGCGCAAGAATGGCATTGTGTGCTCAAAATCTGGGGAGTTTGGAAAAATGCAATCCCCCCCCCCGCAGGCGAGAGTGACCCCCAGCCTCAAGCTGCACTTATCTGTGTCCCCAACAGTCTCTCTGGTGCCCCTTCAGTATTGGACAGGCCGAGGAGAAATAGCTGCCTGAGCGCTTAACTGCGATATCTCCCTGAGAGGTGAAGGCATCATGGCCACAATTATATAGAACTGTTTTAAATGGCACTGGTATAGTGTCTTGCTAACGCCTGCTGAACATTCGGTGCGGGCTCAATATCTGGAATGGGTGCTCGCTAATAACATGCTAATGAATTCAAATAAGGTTCCCAATCTTCTGCGCATGTTGTGCATCACTCTGCTGGCAGGCATGGTCCAAAATTGCAAAACAGCATCTCGCCGGGGAGAATTGCATTTTTCCAAACTCCCCAGATTTTGAGCACGCAATGCCATTCTTGCGCGAGGACAGTCTGGGCTTAAGATTCCGTCCTTTAATTTCTATTAAAAGAGAAAAGAATCTGATGATTGTGTTTAATTGTACACAGGTGATGGGACTCACTTATGTCCTTATAAGTAAACTGTGGCTGTTAAGGTATTGCAATGCTGGCTCATAATCTGTGGCTGTAAAAGTAAACACTTGTATAAGTATGTAAAGATTGACTCCAGCCGAATCCTTCACCAGAAGACTCAACTTGGCCTTTGCTACTGTATTTGGGTGGCTACTCCCATTAAATTTCGGATCAGTTATGAGTACATGAGATGTTCACCGCTATTGTGGCAGCACAGCCTCCAGGAAGCCCACTGATACACAAATTCAGTACTTGTGGTGCATCATCTTGAGCTCCAGGGGAGTCCACTGGGAATCCTGCCAAGAAGTGTCAGCTTGTAAAATGAACTTGTCCTTATATGTATCTGAGATTTTACACTGATTTAGTTAGGACTGTTCTGATGTTTGAACAGTGATGGAGGTGAAGCAGTGGAGGGGGGGCGGGGGGGGGGGGGAGGGGAGGGATGGGGGGGATCCTTCAGAATGATCTGGACAGGTTGGGTGGCAGATGCAGTATAATTTGGATAAATGTGAGATTATTCACTTTGGAAGCAAAAACAGGAAGGCAGATTACTACCTGAATGGCTGTAAATTGGGAGAGAGGAGTGTGCAGCGGGACCTGGGTGTCCTTGTGCATAACTAGAGTATTGTGTGCAGTTTTAGTCTCCTTTTCTGAGGAAGGATGTTCTTGCTCTTGCGGGAGTGCAGTCTGAGCTGAATGCAGACTTTCAAGAGGTTTATCTTCAGCTTGTGATGCCAAAGAGGTGTGTGTGGCTTCACTTGAGTTGCACCTTGGCATAAAGTCTCCCTACCTACCTTGGTGATGTATCTGTGCTGCATTCAGGAGAAAAAATTCTCACTGCAATCTATGAAAAATGTAGCAATGTATTTTTATGGTAACTAGGGGAAGATCTGGGCCAAAAATTCAAAAATTGACAAAGATCACTTTGTGTGTGAAATTTGACTGAAAATAATGCTATTATGAACATGTGAATGTGTTCGGAGTAGGTCAATGAACTAGTTCAAAATTTCATTAGAACCTGTTAATAATAATCTTATTTTACAATTTCAGAATTCTAATGGCTGCCGTAATGATGACATAGGCGTACATTTCTTAATGACAAGCACACCTAAGTTATCTAAGACTGGAAACCAAGGTAAAATTGATATTCAACACCAATTGCATTTTAAAAGATTACAGTTGGAATAACCCTCTGTTTTTAATAATAATTACATTCCCGTCTGGGTTCGTAGGATTACATTGCCTATCTGTAATACCTGATGCTGGGCTAACTTACTTTAAACACATGTGCGGTTTGTTTCTTTGCCTCTGATACCGAGTTCCACATTTTCACCAGTCTTAGGGTAAAAAAGTTTCGTCTGAATTCCCTATTGCATTTCTTGGTAAGTACATTATATTGGTGTCCTCTGGTTATGCTCTTCACCACAAGTAGAAGCGTTCTTTCTGTATGCACTCTATCAAATCTTTTATAATTTTAAAGACCTCTATTGGTCACCTCTCAGTCTTTTCTTAAGAGAAAAGATGCCCAGCCTGCCTGATATGGCAGGGAGCAGATCAGAAACTCCAAGTTATTTTATGAATTAGGAATTAATGGGTGCTTTTCAAATTGACAGGCAGTAACTAGTGGGGTGCCACAGCGATTGGTGCTGCGACCCCAGCTATTTACAATATATATTAATGATTTGAATGAGGGAACAAAATGTAACATCTCAAAGTTTGCAGATGATACCAAGTTGGATGGGAGGGTGAACTGTGACAAGGTTGCAGAGATCCTTCAGAATGATCTGGACAGGTGGGTGAGTGGGCAACTCAATGGCAGATGCAGTATAATTTGGATAAGTGTGAGATTATTCACTTTGGAAGCAAAAACAAGAAGGCAGATTACTACTTGAATGGCTGTAAATTGGGAGAGGGGAGTGTGCAGCGGGTCCTGGGTGTCCTTGTGCATAACTAGAGTATTGTGTGCAGTTTTAGTCTCCTTTTCTGAGGAAGGATGTTCTTGCTTTCGCGGGAGTGCAGCGAAGGTTTACCAGGCTGATTCCAGGGATGGCGGGACTGATATATGAGGAGCGATTGATTAGGTTAGGATTGTTTTCGCTGGAGTTCAGACGAATGAGGGGGGAATCTCATAGAGACTTATAAAATTCTAACAGTACTAGACAAGGTAGATGCAGGGAGGATGTTCCCGATGGTGGGGATGTCCAGAACCAGGGGTCACAGTCTGAGGATTCTGGGTAGACCATTTAGGATGGAGGTGAGGAGACATTTCTTCACCCAAAGAGTGGTGAGCCTGCGGAATTCATTATCACAGGAAGTAGTTGATGCCAAAACATTGAATGTATTCAAGAGGCGGCTGGATATAGCATTTGGGGCGAATGGGATCAAAGGTTCTGGGGAACAGCAGGATTAGGCTATTGAGTTGGATGATCAGCCATGATCGTAATGAATGGCGGGAGAGACTCGAAGGGCCAAATGGCCTCCTCCTGCTCCTATCTTCTTTGTTTCTATGAAGTTTGCCTACGCTCTAACTTTTCCTTCTAATTTTGGCTTTAGGGTGAGCAGAAGGTATTTTGCTCGAAGTATGATTCAATTGACCCACGAGGAAGCTTTTATTAAAACAAACTTTATTTAAGAACATAGGATAGATATAACAAAACGAATTAGCATCATTTTTACCAATTAAAATATTTAAATATGACAAAATATCAACCAACAACTAGCAATCTCTATAGTTCCAATTTAAGGCAATAACCCCAGAGACATATACCGTTCTTCAGAATTAGTTAGCACAAGAAACAAATTTGCTCACGTGGTGCTAGATTTCCAGCCTTTTAACAATTCTGGACAGAGATCCAGACAGCTGTTTCCAGAGAAGGGTATATTCTCAAACAGCAGAAATTCAGAGAAGTAACCTTAGGCTCTGGCAGCTCCCAGCCTCCAGACTTCAGAGTGGGGAAAAGAGAGGCACAGCTATCTCCCAAGTCAAAAGCAGTATCTAAAAAGCAACTAAGCTTGAATTCTCTCTCTGTAAACCCAGCTCCACCCAGCCATATGGCCCTACCTGTCAATCAACCTAATCAAGCCCCACTCTGCAAAATCCCACACTAAAAACAACAGAACAGCATTAATCCAGATTAAAACAAACATTGTACCAATTAAGATTAATTATGCTACTGCAAACAAAACAGACAAATCGGTTCTGAGTGCATAGAATTGCAACAAGAGATCCTGCACAAGAAACATGAGTACACTTCTTAAAGGAATGCTGCTTCCTCTTTCCCTTCCAAAAAACTCCTTCAGTCCTTAATCTGCTTTGATTCCAAGTCTGAGCTCAATTTTGTTGTCATGATTATAGATTAACTCTGGTTAATCTGTTATATCCTAAGAGGAGGAATTCAAGCAGCTAAGCAGGATCAGGAGGGTAAAACGTTACATTGGATGCAAACTGGCACAAACCACTTCAGATTTGCTTTCTAATTTCCTTTGCTGAGTCCAACCATCCCTTTTGATTTTCAGAGCCCCAAAATATCAAAACGAAATAATCATTTTCGAGAAGATTGAACTGCTCACAAACTTTGTCAAAGAGAGCCTGTCCCTTTGCATTACTCTCCCAACTTCACTTCTATGTGGTCAGGGTCATTCAGAAAGGCCTTTCTGTCCCCTTTCTTATTAACTGGCCTTAGTTCCCCTGGCAGGCAGTCTAACTCCATTGTTCACTCTGGATATTCACCATCACAATCTGCATACTCTCTGGCAAATGACACACAGTGGATTTTCTTCCTTGGTGTCAGAACCTGTTGCAACCATGGTTCCAGAGGTTACGCTGCGGCGAAAGCCATCATAATTTACACAAACATCAGCTGTGAACAGTACTGTTTCACTGGGTGTCCATGTCTGTGCAAACTGTACAAATTCATTATCCAAGCAGCTAATTTTGAATAATATTACAGTTTCGGCAATCGCCTTACTTCACACCATTGTCTTTTTCTTTTGCCTGCAGTAGTACAATACTTTTGCTCCTCAGTCTTTTTGAGAGCACACATGATTGTTGAGTCATCTACATTTTCCTTTGCATCGATGATAAGCTGTTTTTGAAAGCTTATGTTCAGGTAAATTCTACAACTCAGGAACAGGTTCCAAAACAGTCAACTTGTCCTGTATCTGGCTCCACACCTGCTCAGTTTTCTTATTCACATTATTGTCCAGCAACTCATTCTTCTCTGCCTTTACCAGTTTTATATGATTGATCGAGACTTTCGGCTGCTGCATCTCAGAATGAACAAACATCAGCTTCTCCTTCTGAAACTGTGCCAACTTGAGAGGATTAAGTCTACATGGATGTTGCTCAATTGCAACAGCATTTTCAACTTCTACCTCATTCACAATTATTTTAGTACTTAGCTTATTCTCACATATTTCTCCATGTGATTTCAATAACTCTTGTAGGTAATTTTGATTTTCCTGCGGAAGGTAACTCAATAATTTATTCCAATTTCTGATAATTTCCTCATTATCCAAGTTAATTTGAGGAATGTTAAATTCAGAATCATCTGAATTCTTCAGTCTGAGTTGTAACCACTAACACATCCTTCTTCTGCTTTCCTTCCCTATCAAAATACCATTTGAGCATATTCACATGACACACTAAGTGAATTTTCCTCCTTTCTGGGGTTCTTATCACCTCACTCAATTTCCTTTTGATTTGATAAGGCCCACTAAACCATGCTTTTGAAGGTTCACTATCTTTGGTAGTAATACTAATACATTTTCTCCACCAGCAAAACTACAATTTTTTGCTTTCTAATTCACTTCCTGTTTCATCACATGCTGTTCCACTTTTAAATGCTTTCTGGCCAAATCACCAGCTCTATTCAATCTCTCCCTAAAATTTGACACATAGTCCAATAATGTAGTCTCAGAACACTTATCTCACCAATTTTTCTTTGATTAATTTAAGTGGTCCTCTTATCTCATGACCAAAAATCAATTCAAATGGACTGATTTTAGTTGATTCATTAAGTGCATCCCTGATTGTAAAAAGTACAGATTTTATCCTAATCCTCCCGAATAATCTTGACTATTGGCCCTCAACATGTTTGAGGCCACTGTTCTAATGCTCCCTACGATTCTGGGTGGTACGCAGTTGATTTAAATTGGTTTCTCCTAAGCTATCCATAACCTCCTTGAAAGAACTTTGATGTAAAATTTAAACCTTGATCTGACTATTTCTGTGTGTAGTCCATATCCAGTAAAACATTTAAGTAACTCCTCTACAATCCTTTTTAGCTGTAATACTGCGTAATGGAATGGCCTCTGGAAATCTAGTAGAAACATCCATTGTGGTAAATGAATATTGATTCCTACTTTTTGTTTTAGGGAGGGGCTCTATCAATTAAGACCCTTGTAAAAGGTTCCTCAAATCCTCAAATGGGTATTAAGAGTGTTGATTTTATCACCGCTTGAGGTTTTCCTATTACCCGACAAATGCAAAATTCAACCACATCTTTTTATGGTGAGACCAATCAAAATGTTTTTGTATTTGATCTTGAGTTTGCCTTATTCCCAAATGACCTTCGACTGGTACCTCATGTGCTACCCAAAACAGCTCTTTTCTCTAACCCACCGGTAATACAACTTGATGAACTTCTGCCCATTTTTCATCTGCCTGAATATGCAAAGGTCTCCATTTCCTCACTAAGACATCATTTATAAGGTAATAAAATTCTGGTATACACTCAGATTCATCTTCCATGTATACTTTATAATACAATTGTTTTATCACTATGTTTTTTCTGTTGTAATTCTGCTAACTTTCTTGAATTAAAAACATCCACTTCATCCTCCATCTACCTGTTCTTATTCTTTCTCAACCATCTGATCAAAAATGGTTTCTGATAATTGAACTTCAACTTGTTTATCTTCACGCTTTGATTTCCCTTTTTGTCTTACCCTGTGACCTTGTTACCACGCAATCAGGAAAAATCCCAGGATATGCTTGATTTCCCACTGGATTTTCAACCACAGTAAGCATTGCTGCCACCTGCGATCCATCTATATCATTACCCAAAATAAACTGTATTCTTGGATAAGATAATTTCTTTATTACTTACTCCTGCCACCACTTTACCACTTTTCACTGGACTCTCCAACCTCACCTTATGGAACACTGCTCTTCTCACCCTGAATTCCACATATTACCACTTTTTCTGTAATACTCCTTCTGAACGACTCAACTCCTCATCTCTAGCCATCAAAGATTCACTTGTCCCCGTATCTCTTGAAATTATACCATCTTCACCCACTCCTCCTGGTACACATGGGTAAACCTTAAATACACAAAAAATAAAGAGATCTGGTACTTTCTAATCAACAACCCCTGACCAGGCTGTATATTCTTTTGCACCTCTTTAGCTTAAACTGTTATTTCCTTTACCACTGTAACAAACTGGCTTATCCTGTTTTACAACACTAGGTTAAAGTCCAACAGGTTTATTTGGTAGCACAAGCCACAAGCTTTCGGAGCGCTGCCCCTTCATCAGGTGAGTGGCAGTTCTGTTCACAAACAGGGCATACAAAGACACAAACTCAATTTACAAAATAATGGTTGGAATGCGAGTCTTTACCAGTAATCAAGTCTTAAAGGTTCAGACAATGTGAGTGGAGAGAGGGTTAAGCACAGATTAAAGAGATGTGTATTGTCTCCAGCCAGGACAGTTAATGAGATTTTGCAAGCCCAGGCAAGTCGTGGGCGTTACAGATAGTGTGACATTAACCCAAGATCCCGGTTGAGGCCGTCCTCATGTGTGTGGAACTTGGCTATCAGTCTTTGCTCAGCGACTCTGCGTTGTGCGGTTGTTTGAAGGCAAGAAGTGGGGGTGTGGGGATGGCCTTGGCGAGATGTTCGTCTTCATCGATGACATGTTGAAGGCTCCAAAGAAGATGTCGTAGCTTCTCCGCTCTGGGGAAGTACTGTACGACGAAGTGTACTCTGTCCGCCGTGTCCCGTGTTTGTCTTCTGAGGAGGTCGGTGCGGTTTTTCGCTGTGGGACGTCAGAACTGTCGATCGATGAGTCGAGCGCCATATCCTGTTCTTATGAGGGCATCTTTCAGCGTCTGGAGGTGTCTGTTGCGATCCTCCTGATTTGAGCACCACACCGACCTCCTCAGAGGACAAATACCCGACACCCCCACTTCTTTCCTTCAAACAACCGCACAACCTCAAACAGACCATTGTCCGCAGCAAACTACCCAGCCTTCAGGAGAACAATGACCCCGACACCACACAACCCTGCCACAGCAACCTCTGCAAGACGTGCCGGATCATCGACACGGATGCCATCATCTCACGTGAGAACACCATCCACCAGGTACATATATTTGCAACTCGGCTAACGTTGTCTACCTGATACGCTGCAGGAAAGGATGTCCCGAGGCATGGTACGTTGGGGAGACCATGCAGACACTACGACAACGGATGAATGAACACCGCTCGACAATCACCAGGCAAGAGTGTTCTTTTCCAGTTGGGGAACACTTCAGCGGCCACGGGCATTCGGCCTCTGATCTTCGGGTAAGCGTTTTCCAAGGTGGCCTTCATGACACATGACAACGCAGAGTCGCTGAGCAGAGACTGATACCCAAGTTCCGCACACATGAGGACGGCCTCAACCGGGATCTTGGGTTAATGTCACACTACCTGTAACCCCCCACGACTTGCCTGGGCTAGCAAAATCTCATTAACTGTCCTGGTTGGAGACAATACACATCTCTTTAAACTGTGCTTAACCCTCTCTCCACTCACATTGTCTGTACCTTTAAGACTTGATTACCTGTAAAGACTCGCATTCCAACCATTATTTTGTAAATTGAGTTTGTGTCTTTATATGCCCTGTTTGTGAACAGAACTCCCACTCACCCGATGAAGGGGCAGCGCTCCGAAAGCTTGTGGCTTGTGCTATCAAATAAACCTGTTGGACTTTAACCTGGTGTTGTGAGACTTCTTACTGTGTTTACCCCAGTCCAACGCCGGCATCTCCACATCATGGCTACCATCGACACCGCAAGCTGCCGGCTCCATGTGGAGAGGATCTCCAAGAAGATCGTGCATATTGACACAGACATTAAGTTTCTACAAAGATGCAAGAAAGCAGAAAAGATACCGAAAGGATTACGGATCATGAACCCACTCAGGTCAACCTATAACACAGACTACGCTGTGAGACTTTGCCGTCGCACCTCTCTCACACTCCTCAACCACCTCATACACCAGCTCGATAGCAAACGCTGCATCCTGGAAACCAAGATAGTGTCCATATTCTCAACTTGCACTCAGGACGCAGACCAGCTGCGAAACTCTGCCAAGCAGACGAGACAAAGGAACTACGCCATCTACATGCACACAAAGAACAGGAAACTTGAGAAACTCGGCATCACCACCAGCAGCAACCCCAGTACCACAGTAGAAAACAGTACCACAGCAGGGAAGTCCATTGTCAACTTGTCGGACTACACACTTCAACCAGATGAAATCGAAGTTCTTAGCCGAGGGCTCAATTTCTGCCCCACCACCAAAATAGACCCCATCAGTCTCGCAGCAGATACAGAGGAATTCATCAGGCGAATGAGGCTGCGGGACGACTTCCACAAACCCCAAGAGGCCAACAGCGAACACAATGAACTGGCACAGCCGACAGAGAGATCTGCGGTGCAGCAACCAAAGAGGAAAGAGTCGAATTGGACTCCTCCGGAAGGCCGCTGCCCTCGACTCGACATGTATACCCAAGCCGTCAGGAGGTGCATCAATGCCAGATTAATCAGCCGCACTCACAAGACAGCCCCAAACGTCACCCAAGCACAACGCAACGCCATCTGCGCTCTCAAGACCAATCGCAACATTGTCATCAAACCAGCAGACAAAGGAGGGGCCATCGTTACACTGAAAAGAACGGATTACTGCAAAGATGTGTACCGACAACTGAACAACGAGGAACACTACAGACAGTTACCCGCAGATCCGACCAAAGGACACACCCGTCAACTCAACAGACTGATCAAGACCTATGATCCGGACCTTCAGAGCACCCTCCGTGCTCTCATCCCATGTACTCCCCGCGTTGGAGATCTCTACTGCCTCCCGAAGATACACAAGGCCAACATACCCAGCTGTCCCATCGTATCGGGCAATGGGACCCTGTGCGAGAACCTCTCCGGCTACGTCGAGGGCATCCTGAAACGCATTGTACAAAGAACCCCCAGCTTTTGTCGCGATACTACGGACTTCCTACAGAAACTCAGCACACATGGAGCAGTTGAACCAGGAGCACTCCTCGTCACAATGGATGTCTCGGCACTCTACACCAGCATCCCCCACGACGATGGCATTGCTGCGACTGCCTCAGTACTCAATACCGACAACTGCCAATCTCCAGATGCAATTTTACAACTCATCCGCTTCATCCTGGACCACAATGTCTTCACCTTCAACAACCAGTTCTTCATTTAGACACATGGAACAGCCAAGGGGACCACATCCGCACCTCAATATGCCAACATCTTCATGCACAGGTTCGAACAAGACCTCTTCACCCCACAGGACCTTCAACCGATGTTATACACCAGATACATCGATGACATTTTCTTCCTTTGGACTCATGGTGAATGTTGACTCTTATCTGCCGCACAGTCTGTTTTAACCCTTATATGGTGGACAAATAACCACGAGTAGATGTCTTATTAGTACAACCAATATTTATTTCAACCCACACAATCAATAATCACCCACCCAACCAACAATAAGTTATCTAACAGGAAAATACTAGAATTCAAGTCCAATACAAGACCTTGACTTAACTTTGCATGACTGGCAAGTACCCAAGCAGATATTGGCCTTTATCTGTGCGTTGGTCTCTGTCGTCCTCTGCGTGGTCTGGTCCTTTGGTCTGGTCTGGCACTCTGGCTCTGGTCTTCCTTCCTTCCTTCTCGGGTGTGGTGACTCTCCTCGTGCTGGTCGTCGCTGATGATGTCCACCGTTGTAGCTCGTTCGTGGGGTCAGAGAGAGAAAGAAAGAGAGAGAGCGAAAGAAAGAGAGAGAGAGAGAGAGATTCCTGGTTGCACAGCACCCTTTATACCTCGTTGGGTTTCACGCCCCTTTTGGCCATTGCCAACCAATCGATCAGGACTTGATCACCCTATAAGAGTCCAATCAGGTGCTGCCACACCGATCCCTGGGTGTGTCCCCAACGACCATGTCTGTAGGTGCTGGAGGCACATAGGTCACATACCTCCCTCCTAAATAAGGGGTCACGGTGCCCTTATGTCTGGTAAACAACCCAGTGTGACCATAAAGTCCCTTTCATCCTGGAGATGACCTATATCCTGTTTATTCACTCGTCAGGGTTGCAGCCCATATGCCTCTGTCTTTTAAACTGCAGCCTGTCGTTTTAGTTCGTGCCCAATTGTCCCAGAGTGCTTTGCAAATCGCCATTTTAGATGGCCCGTTTGGCCACAGTGAACAATCACTGAAACAACTATATGATGACATCAACAAGTTCCATCCCACCATCAGACTCACGATGAACTACTCTCCGGAACCGGTTGCATTCTTGGACACACACATCTCCATCAAGGACGGTCACCTCAGCACTTCACTGTACTGCAAGCCCACGGATAACCTCACGATGCTCCACTTCTCCAGCTTCCACCCTAAACATGTTAAAGAAGCCATCCCCTATGGGCAAGCCCTCCATATACACAGAATCTGCTCAGATGAGGAGGATCGCAACAGACATCTCCAGACGCTGAAAGATGCCCTCATAAGAACAGGATATGGCGCTCGATTCATCGATCGACAGTTCCGACGCGCCACAGCGAAAAACCGCACCGACTTCCTCAGAAGACAAACACGGGACACGGTGGACAGAGTACACTTCGTCGTCCAGTACTTCCCCAGAGCGGAGAAGCTACGACATCTTCTTCGGAGCCTTCAACATGTCATCGATGAAGACGAACATCTCGCCAAGGCCATCCCCACACCCCCACTTCTTGCCTTCAAACAACCGCACAACCTCAAACAGACCATTGTCCGCAGCAAACTACCCAGCCTTCAGGAGAACAGTGACCACGACACCACACAACCCTGCCACAGCAACCTCTGCAAGACGTGCTGGATCATCGACACGGATGCCATCATCTCACGTGAGAACACCATCCACCAGGTACACGGTATATATACTTGCAACTCGGCCAACATTGTCTACCTGATACATAGAAACATAGAAAACTACGCTGCAGGAAAGGATGTCCCGAGGCATGGTACATTGGGGAGACCATGCAGACGCTACGACAATGGATGAATGAACACCGCTCGACAATCACCAGGCAAGAGTGTTCTCTTCCTGTTGGGGAACACTTCAGTGGTCTCGGGCATTGGGCCTCTGATCTTCGAGTAAGCGTTCTCCAAGGCGGCCTTCACGACACACGACAACACAGAGTCGCTGAGCAGAGACTGATAGCCAAGTTCCGCACACATGAGGACGGCCTCAACCGGGATCTTGGGTTAATGTCACACTATCTGTAACGCCCACGACTTGCCTGGGCTTGCAAAATCTCACTAACTGTCCTGGTTGGAGACAATACACATCTCTTTAACCTGTGATTAACCCTCTCTCCACTCACATTGTCTGTACCTTTAAGACTTGATTACCTGTAGAGACTTGCATTCCAACCATTATTTTGTAAATTGAGTTTGTGTCTTTATATGCCCTGTTTGTGAACAGAACTCCCCCTCACATGATGAAGGGGCAGCGCTCCAGAAGCTTGTGACTTGTGCTACCAAATAAACCTGTTGGACTTTAACCTGGTGTTGTGAGACTTCTTATTGTGCTTACCCCAGTCCAATGCCGGCATCTCCACATTATCCTGTTTTACCAGGTCTATCTTCCCGTTGCTTCCGTGAGGTCAGGGGTAAAGGAGGTGCCCCTTGGGCAGTGCCAGCCTGGCACCCTGGCATTGCCCAAGGGGCACTCTGGCACTGCCCATCGGACATAAGGCAGTGCCAGGGGAGGCAGAGCCTATTGGGGAGGTAATCGGTGGGGGTTGGTGGGGATCGACTGCCACTCTGCAAGTGGGTCACTGGGAGAGGGAGGAAAGAGGACTGTTCGGACTGGCCGTTTGGGTGGGTGAGGGGGGGTGGTTGGATATTGGGGCTGACCCGGGGAGGTCCAGAAGGCGAGCGATGGGGTGTTGCGGGGCTGGCTAGTAATTGGGCTGGTCAGTGATTTGGGGGCCGGCAATGTGGGGGGCTGCCACTGTGCATGTGCCGATCTCTGCATTGACAGATCGGCGCATGTGCAGTGGCCCGCTCAGCACTATACTGCCAGCCTCTCGGGCAGGATTAGGCCCCGCCCCCAGATTTCCAGAGTGAATCCCACTGGGGCTCTCTGTGATGCAAAGAGTGTCGGAAATTCTTCTGGAAATCCCGCTGAAAAACACAGCGGGGTTTACTCCCATTTTTCTGTGCTTTGGAAACTTAGAATTTTTTTGGGAGAATCCTGGTCTTTACCTTAACCTCCACCGTTTTAAGTTCACTTTTCAGTTCCAGTTTCCGAAGTTCCAATTGCCTCTCTTTTTCTTTTTGTTCTGCCAGGGCTATTCTACCTCTGTTTTTTTATTCATTCGTGGGACATGGTTGTCACTGGCTGGCCAGCATTTTTTACCCATTCCTAGTTGCCCTTGGAGAGCAGTTGAGAGTTTACCATATTGCTCTGGCTCTCAAGTCACATGTAGGCCAGACCAGGTAAGGACGGCAGATTTCCTTCCCTAAAGAACATTGATGAACTAGGTGGGTTTTTACAACAATGAATTCATGGTCATTAGTAGATTCTTAATTCCAAATATTTTTTATTGGTTTCATATTCCACCATCTGCCGTGACAGGATTCGAACCCAGGTTCCTAGAACATTAGCTGAGTTTCTGGATTAATAATTTAGTGATAATACTTCACGGGCTATTGTCTCCCCACTCCTGTTTTCCATTGCTATTATTTGTTTCTCTTTTTCCTCTGCTATTCTTTCCATTTCTTTTTCCCTTGCTTATAATTTAAGTAGCTTCACTTCTTTTATTTGCAATTCAAACGATTTCATTTCTTTTGTTCTTTGTTGTTCTTTTGCTCTCTTTCATTTTCCGCTGCAATTGCCTCTCTCACTTTTGCTTCTAATTCATGCTGTTTCATTTGTAATTGAATTCTAGCCATTTCCAATCATTCATCCAGGTGCTCAACCAAGATATTTTAAGGCAAGACCATTCCATACGCTCTATGAGCGAAAATAGAGACCCAGCTGAAGCAATTAGAAGAGCTGGGTATTATTCAACCATGCAATTTTCCGAGTGTGCCGCACCTCTAATTTCGGTTTTAAAACCAGACAACACAATTTGCCCCTCTGGTGATTGTAAAATGACGGTGAACAGAGCATCTTGTTTGGACAAATATCCAATGCCGCGAATAGAGCAAAATTATCCGGAGATCAGATTTTCACAAAGTTGGATGTGAGTCATGCATACCTCCAATTAGAATTATAAGCGCTATCAAAAAAAATGATGTAAACATGCACAAGAGATTGTATGAATATACTCGTCTACTTTTTGGGGTATCATCGGTGTGTGCCTTATTCCAAAGATGTGGAGATGCCGGAATTGGACTGGCTTGGGCACAGAAGTCTCACAGCACCAAGTTAAAGTCCAACAGGTTTATATGGAATCACGAGTTTTCGGAGCACTGCTCACCTAATGAAGGAGCAGCAGAATGGGGTGCCCGATTGTGTATACCTGATGGACATTAGCCAACATGGGAAGAAGGAACGTGCAGATTGATAAGGAGGGTTTTGCAATGGTCTTTGCAGTGATGAAATTCCATCAATATGTCTTTGGTCGACATTTTACCATCATAACAGTCCATAAACCTGTTGGGCCTTTTTTCTGAGCACAAAATGATTCCTCCCAAAGTGTCAGCCCGAATATAGTGATGGATATTATTATTAAGCACCTATGAGTACACCCTGAAGCATAGACCAGGGAGACGAGTCACTGACGCTGATGCCCTGAGTTGGCTAGCTTTGGCCACAAGCTTATCCTCGTCACCAAAAATGGATGAGGTTGTAATGGCATTAAATTTTATGGATACATTACCAATTTCGGCAAAACAAATTAAGACTTGGACTCGGAATGATCCCACATTGGCAAAATTAGGCTACATAATATTAAATGGAGGAATGCAAGAATATCCGGCACAAGACTTGAAGCCATATGTGACAAAGTACCTGGAATTAAACATAGAAGATGACATTATCCCACATCGTGCGCAAAGGCCTATCCTTTTAAGAACTCCATGATGGCCACTCAGGGATATTTAAAATAAAGATGTTAGCGATAAACAATACCTGGTGGCCCGGCATAGATGTGGACAGAGAGAAGATGGTAAAAACATGCAGAATGTGCCAAGGAAACCAGAAGGAACCACCAGTAGCTTCCCTGCAGCCCTGGGAATAGCCAGGAAGACAATGGGTTTGGGTTCATGTGGATTTCGCAGGACCATTTATGGGCTCAATATTTCTGATACTAATCACGCCCACTCTAAGTGGACGGAAGTGCAGGAGATGGCGTTCACCACATCGCATAACATGACAGAGAGACTTAGACAATCTTTTACTGCTCACGGAGTCCTAGAAGTTTTTGTGGTAGACAAGTATGGTCCAAGAATGGGAAACAACAGTTATGAGGATAGATTTGAGTGGTTGGGACTGTTTTCCTTGTAGAGAAGAAGGCCAAGAGGAGATTTGATACAGATGTTCAAAATCATGAGGGGGCTGGACAAAGTAGATAGGGAGAAACTGTCCCTGCTCATAAAAGGATCAAAAACGAGAGGGCACAGATTTAAAATGATTTGCAAAAGAAGCAAGTGTCATGTGAGAAAATACATTTCCACACAGGGAGTGGGTCAGGTCTGGAATACATTGCCGGCAAGTATGGTGGAGGGAGGTTTAGTGGAGATATTCAAAAGGGCATTAGAATCATTGAATCATACAGTGTAGAGGAGGCCCTTCAGCCCATTGAGTCTGCACCGACACACAAGAAACAACTGTCCTTCCACCTAATACCATTTACCAGCACTTGGCCCATATCCTTGAATGTTATGATGTGTCAAGTGCTTATTCAGGTAGTTTTTAAAGGATGTGAGGCAACTCTCCTCAACACGCTCCCAGGCAGCCCAATCCAGACCGTCACCACCCTCTGGGTAGAAAAGTTTTTCCTAACATTCCCTAAACCTCCTGCCCCTCACTTTAAACCTTTGTCCTCTCGTGACTGACCCTCCAACTAAGCGGAAAAAACTGCTCCTTATCCACTCTCTCCATGCCCCTCGTAATCTTGTACACCTTGATCAGGTCACCACTTCACTGCTCCAACAAAAACAACCTAAGCCTATCCAACCTCTCTTTATAACGTAAATATTATATCCCAGACAGCATCCTGGTGAATCTCCTCTGCACCCCCTCCAGTGTAATCACATCCTTCCTATAATGTGGCGTACTCGAGCTGTGCCCTCACCAAAGTTCCAAACAACTCCAACATGACTTCCCTGCTTTTGTAATCTATGCCTTGGTTGATAAAGGCAAATGTCCCATATGTCTTTTTCACCATCCTATTAACATGCTCTTCCGTATTCAGAAATCTATGGACAAATATGCACATCTATGTCATTTATATAAATGATGAATAACAGGGGACCCAGCACAGATCCCTACTGTATACTACTGGACTCTCGCTTCCAGTCACTAAAACAGTCTTCTGTCATCACTCTCTGAGCCAATTTTGAATCCAATTTGTCAAATTACCCTGAAAACCAATTGCATTTGCCTTCTTTATAAGTCTCCCATGTGAGACCTTGTCAAAGGCTTACTGAAATCCATATAAACTACATCAACTTCACTACCCTCATCTACATGTCTCAAAAAAATTCTATCAAATTTGTTAGACATGACTTCCCTCTGATGAAGCCATGCTGACTGTCTGATCAAGCCTTGCCCCTCCAAGTGGAGATGAATGCTCTTCTTCAGAATTTTCTGTAATAGTTTCCCTGACACTGACATGAGACTCACTAGCCTGTAGTTCCCTGGCTTATCTCTACAACCCTTAAATAGCGGGACCACATTAGCTGTACTCCAGTCCCCTGGCACCTCCCCCCACGGCCAGAGAGGATTAAAAAATTGAGTAAGAGCCCCTGTAATCTCCTCCATTGCCTACCACAGCAGTCTGGGACATAATTCATTCGGACCTAGAAATTTGTCCACTTTTAAACATGCCAACATCTCCAATCCTATGTCAATCTGTTCAAGAAACGTGCAGTGTCTCTCCCTGAATTCCATACTTTCATCCTCATTCCTTGGGTGAAGACAAATGTGAATTAGATAATATCAAGTAGAACAGAAATAATGAACAGCATTGCAGGGAAAAGGCAGGAGAATGGCGCTATGTCATAATGCCTATTTGGAGAGCTGCTGCAGACACAATGGGCCAAAGGCTTTCTTCTGCACCCTAACAAAACTGTGACTGTGATACTGTGAGGTGCCTAATTGAAACTTGCCTGCGCAACATGAAAACATTTGCAGAGTTCTACAACATGTTCTTACATTATTTCTTAGCAACTGTACATAATATGTGAAGAATTTTGTTCAAAGGATGAAGACTATTAATTGTTTCATTAATATTACCTTTCTAAATTGATATGTTTTTGTTTAGATTTTATAGATCCTATTTTACTAAAGCCACAAAAGATGCGCTGTATGGAAAACGAGGTAAGTCAATTGAAAAAAATGGCAACTGAACCAGTAATAATTGATTATTCTTCTTATTCACTGTATAATGTAGGAATAATTGATTGCTAATGGTAAAATCCATAGGGATTTGTATTTATGTTGAGGTGATTTTGAACTGCGCTCTCTGTGGGAATGACGGTGCGTGCTCAAAATCCGGAGAGACTTGGAAAGCATGATTCGTGTTGGCAAGTTTCTGAGTTCCGACCTTCCAGTGCCTCACTGGTGGAGTAGTGTGAAGTACGTCACAGGACCCCTGGAAGCTTATTTTAATACATTAGCGTGCCATTAGCGAGCACTCTCTCCGGGACTGCTTCCCTCACTGGATATTCAGCGGGCGCTCGTGTGACGTCACCCCTGTGCCATTTACAACAGCTCTGCATAAGCCTGAACTTGGTGCTTTCATTTCTGCAGGGGAATTTGGAGGTGAACGCTCAAGCAGCCATCAACCTCTGGGGTGTTCACTGCGCAGGAGACATTGGAGAGAACGTGGGGGGGGGGGCGGGGGGGGCACAAATAAGTGCAACCTGGGCCAATTTTGGGGTCCCAGAATCCCCATATTGGAGGTCCCAGAATCCCCATATAGACCTCACCTTTTCTTCTTCTTGGGCCGCCCCTTGCTTTAAAGGGGCTTTGAAGGCTGGTATAGGGGTAACTGAGAGTTACCTGGGTGGGGACCCATGAGAGGCCAGGCTGCAAGGGCAGAGTGGGGGATTCTGGAATGGCCTGAAGGGCTTTGCCCTCGGGAGAGGATGATTGCAGTGTCACTGGAACCCACACTCAGGCAGCAGTGTGAGGGAGAAGTTGTTAGGAAATCCCAAACCAATTGTCAGGGATGCTCGTGTGTAATGGTACATCTAAATGGGTCATTGAACCACACGATGCGCATCATGCAGGTGTGTGCCCGTTTCTCGGGGGTGTCCATGACAGCTACATCTTGGGTGCTCTCAGATCCCAGCTGTCTTTGAGGGATAATGGGGGCTGGAGGGGTGGCTCCTTGGGGACAAGGGGTACCCACTCAGGAGGTGGCTGTTGATGCCAGTGTAGAGGACACAAACACCAGCAGAGACTCATTACAACGAGGCGTGGTGTAGCATGCGATTGACCTGCTGAAGATGCCTGGTTGGGGGTAGGGGACTGCCCTAAAATACATTCCCCAGAGGGTCTCCCGTATGGTTGAAGTCTGCTGTGCTCTCCACACCTTGACGCTGCAAAGGGGAGACCACCTGGACCTGGAGGAGATGGAGGAATGCCACATCACCTCGGATGAGGAGGATGTTGAGGACAGTGGTGAGGGTGACCATGCAGAGGAAGAGGTGGAACAACCCCAGGACCGTACTGCGCCGACGTGCTTAGGGGTAGCCTCATCGTGTTTTGCTTTGGTGACGAGCAGGACTATGGAACAAAGAGCTCTCCTACCATGAGGACTAACATCTAACCAGTTCGATAGTGCCAACAATATGCTCCTATGCTGTTGCTAGGCATCATGGGCAGGATGTAGAAGCATTGGCCGAACTCTGCGGGAGAATGATGATGACTTGCATTGAGAACAGTGATGCTGCTCTCATCCTCAGCGATATGTCTGACTCCTGCCTCACAGAAAGCTTAATGCATTCTGCCATCGAATGGGCTTATCACAGGGATCAGAAACACAGGATGCACAGCGTCAGTTACTACAGGCTCCACTCATGTCCAGGGTCTTTGACAAGGTCCCTCATGGCCGACTGGTGCAGAAGGTGAAGTCGCATGGGATCAGAGGTGAGCTGGCAAGATGGATACAAAACTGGCTCGGTCAAAGAAGACAGAGGGTAGCAGTGGAAGGGTGCGTTTCTGAATGGAGGGCTGTAACAAGTGACGTTCCTCAGGGATCTGTGCTGGGACCTTTGCTGTTTGTAATATATATAAATGATTTGGAGGAAAATGTAACTGGATTGATTAGTAAGTTTGCGGACGACACAAAGGTTGGTGGATTTGCGGATAGCGATGAGGGCCATCAGAAGATATAGCATGATATAGATCAGTTGGAGATTTGGGCGGAGAGATGGCAGATGGAGTTTAATTTGGACAAATGTGAGGTAATGCATTTTGGAAGGTCTAATATAGATAAGAAATATACAGTAAAATGGCAGAACCCTTAAGAGTATTGATAGGCAAAGGGATCTGGATGTACAGGTATACAGGTCACTGAAAGTGGCAATGCAGGTGGAGAAGGTAGTCAAGAAGGCATACGGCATGCTTGCCTTCATCGGCTGGGGTATTGAGTTTAAAAATTGGCAAGTCATGTTGCAGCTTTATAGAACCTTAGTTAGGCCGCACTTGGAATATCGTGTTCAATTCTGGTCGCCACACTACCAGAAGGACGTGGAGGCTTTGGAAAAGATTTACCAGGATGTTGCCTGGTATGGAGGGCATTAGCTATGAGGAGAGGTTGGAGAAACTTGGTTTGTTCTCACTGGAGCGACGGAGGTTGAGGGGAGACCTGATAAAAGTCTACAAGATTATGAGAGGCATGGACAGAATGGATAGTCAGAAGCTTTTTCACTGACTTAAGAATGCACTTCCTGTAGCTATAACATATTTTATTCACCAATAAAATGATACAACTATGCATTATAGGAAGGATATACTCAGTATGCAGGTAGAACTTTGTAAGAAAAAGCACATTCCTGCTTCAAGTTGATATTGGTACCAATGAGTATCTGAAATTTTTTGGGTTTAAATTTTTTGATTACTGACAGAGGATCTAAGGATTGATAATATATGTACATTAATTTTCAATAGAACACTGAACATATAAGCCAACTGTACACAAAATTGTTCCATGAAGCTGAAAAAATCAAGAGGTGGAAATTAGCTATGGATAATGAACTTTGGCAAAAAGATAAAAAATTGCAGGAAAATAAACAAACTATTGAAGTTCAACGTAAAGCAATACAAGAGCAGCAGGCAAGTATGAAATATTCTAGCTGTTTTTGTAATTAAATTGTTTTCCTTAAAGAGTATAATGTGATGTTGCTGATGGCAAGTCCTGGCTACTACTAATGTTTATGTTTTGTAATCCCATCTGATTGGCTTCTCTGCTTCTCATTTCTGCCTGGTATTATGTTTTCCCTTTGTTTCCTGGTCTCTAACATCATGCCCCAATTTTTTTTCTGACCTTCAAATGAAACATTAGTTGATATTCTTATATAATCTTTGCTTTGCTTTGAATTCAATTTTCGGAATCTATTTTTCGGTGTCAACCTAGTTGTGTCTTTGTTTTTTATTTGTTCATGGGTTGCAGGCATCCCTGGCAAGTTCAGCATCCGTCCCTAATTGTCCTTGAGAGAGTGGTAGTGAGCTTTATGAATTTTTACAATCCTTGAGGTGTATATCTACACCCATAATGCTGTTAATGAAGGAGTTCCAGGATATTGTTGCGAAGCTTGGAAAGTGATTTACAAAGACATAACAAAGACATTACAAGACATGTGGCAAGTTGCTGCAGTGTATCTTGTGAATCTTATACACTGTTACCATTGTCTGCCAGTGGGGGAGGGAGTGGATGTTTAAGGTAGTATCAATCAATTGAACTGTTTTGATCTGGGTGGTATTGAGCTTTTTGAGTGCTGTTGGAGCTGCATTAATCCAAGTAAGTGAAGAGTATTCCATCACACTTCTGACTTGTGCCTCGTAGATGATGGACAGAATTTGGAGTGTCAGTTGGTGGATTACTTCTTTTGGCAGAATTTCTGGCCTATGTTCTGCTGTTGCTGTCACAGTATTTATATGGCTAGTCCAATTAGGTTTCTCGTCAATGGTGTGTTGATTTAGTGGATGATTGTGGGGGATTCAGCTAATGGCATTGA
The DNA here is from genome assembly GCF_964213995.1 of Mustelus asterias. Taxonomy (NCBI): domain Eukaryota; kingdom Metazoa; phylum Chordata; class Chondrichthyes; order Carcharhiniformes; family Triakidae; genus Mustelus; species Mustelus asterias. The sequence continues at coordinate 46,022,489 of NC_135825.1, read as the reverse complement.
ATGACAAAAGGAGATGGTCAGATTTTCTCTTGCTGGTCATGGGTTTGATGCATCTATCACTGGCTGTTTCTCACCATCCTTCTTGCTCTTAGATCTCTGATATCACATCTTCAACCTTTACTCCTTTGTATGTCTTTGTTACTATCACTTACTGTTTTTCCTATCCTGGCATCCCTATGTGCTATAGATTATCTATTCTCCGATTGCATCTATTTAAAAGTTAAAGTTTATTTATATGTCACAAGTAGGCTTACATTCACACTGCAATGAAGTTACTGTGAAAATCCCCTAGTCGCCACACTCCGACACCTGTTCGGGTACACTGAAGGAGAATTTAGCATGGCCAATCTACCTGACATGACCAATCTTTGGATTGTGTGGAGGAAACCCTCGCAGACACAGGGAGAATGTGCAAACTCCACACAGACAGTGACCCAAGCCGGGAATCGAACCCTGGCACTGTGAGGCAGCAGTGCCTGGCACTGTGAGGCAGCAGTGCCTGGCACTGTGTTCCGAGATAAGGAAGACTGAACAGCTGATAAATAAATGAAACAAATGCGGTACAAAAATAAGACATACCAAGAAGCCCCAGGAAAAGATGTAAGAAAAATCAAAATCGGCTGAAGAATATGGAAGGCTTTGGACCATGGAAGTAATTGAGAAAGGCAAGAAGAGCAGGGGAGATTGTGGATAAGGCTATCAGAAGCTTGGTCGGTGCAGGCTTGGAGGGCCGAAGAGCCTGTTCCTGTGCTGTAATTTTCTTTGTTCTCTGATATGATTAGTGGTGAGGGAAAAGAATAGATAGATGGAGGTGATGGGTGACGGAGGAGCTTGACACGGGGGAGGGAGTGTAAAAGGAAAACGGAATGTTAAAGGGTTAAAGGAAACATAACAGTAGCAATAGGCTTTCGACCCTTTGGGTCTATCCTGCCATTCAGTGAGATAATTGCTGATTTATGAACTTAACTCCTGGCACCCGCCTTTGCTCATATCCCGTAATAATTTTGGTTAAAAAAAATCTATCAATTTTAAATGCTAAGTTAATAATTGACCTAGCAAAAAGTGTTTTTTGTAGAAGACAGATGTAAATTCTACCATAACTTGCATGTAGAAATGCTTCCTAACTCCAGTCCTGAAAAGCCTAGCTTTAAATTTTAGGCAATGTCCTGTAGTTCTAAGGGTGAGAAATTAGGGTCGGTAGTGCCGATTCGCAACCAGTGTTGTTAAAGATTTAAAATGGGGTCTACGGTGTGTATGCATACTTTTGATGTGAAGTGCACTTGGAAGTATACAGAGCAGGCACTTCCTGATGTGGTTTGACGTCTGTGTTGTCATTTTGAAGTTCCACGTTCTTGCTGATGCCTTCACTTTAAAACATTAAAAAAAAATTTGCTCAGGGGCATCGCTGGCTGGGCCAGCATTTATTGTCCATCTATAATTGTCCCTGAACTAAGTGGCTATTTCAGAGGGCATTTAAGAGTCAATCACATTGCTGTGGGTCAGGAGTCAAATGTAGGCCAGACTAGGTTAAAACCGCAGATTTCCTTCTCCAAAGAAAATTAGTGAACCAGGTGGGTTTTTACGACAATAGATTCATGGCCATCAGTAGACTTCTAATTTTTGATTTTTTTTATTGAATTCAAATTCAAATATATGATCTGCTATGATGGGATTCGTACACTTTTTACTAACCTCAAGGATTGTGAAAAAGTGTTGTGAAGTTTGCATGAAATGATCTCAGGAGGCTCGGGTACAGCATGGTTGTTTATTCTTCCATCGTATGGTGGGAGAGAACTAAATTGGGGGGACCTCCAAAGCAGCACTTCCCTCATAACATTCTCTTCTAATATGACTCGCAGCTCTAAGACACAGATACACACTGTTAATACAGTTAGTCAGTACACAGAACATCGTTTGAAATTCCAATGTTGTCTACATAGGTTTATTATTAAACCCTCACCCAAAAGTAGGACAATTATCTCATCCTAGCTAGAGTCTATCTATTCTTCTTACAAGTAAACAACTTTGCTTGTGAGTTCTGTTGATCTCAGTTACTTGAGGTATAAGCATTTGACTACCATGTGCTGTTTACTCCAATGAAGGCGTGTTGGCGCTATCCCCCCTTATATTAAATCTATTCATTCACCCTAACAGCAAACCAGTTGCTAACAAACGTTGGCAGACTATTAGGTTTTCCTCTTGAGATTGAATATGACTGGGGGAATGAAAGAGGTCTTGGAGAGTGGCACAAGCTGCTAGAAGTATTGCAGTATAGAATTCTCCTATCTGAACCTTAGAAACAATCAATATTTGAGACATCTATGCTTCACCAGAGATGTCCCCACTGAAATATGTCATCTTTTACAGCTACGACTCCAACATCAGAGTAGAGCAAGTAACATTGTGAGGTCAGGTTGGGTAGGTGTCTGTGATTACTGTGAAGATCTTTAAAGAAAATGAAGATTTAATAGTTTAATCAGTTCTAACACCTACATCCATACTCCATTGTTCGCCCCCTTAATCACTTGTTTTCCTGCTGCTAAGCTAATTCGCATATCAAAAACCCTTAACTCTTATCAATTCCTCTTTCATCCCATTCTCCAAACATTTTATCCATTTCTGCACTCTTTCTAATTTAATAATATCCTTTCTATAATAGGGTGACCAGGACTGTACACTGTATTCCAAGTGTGGCCTTACCCAATGTCCTGTACAACTTCAACAAGACATCCCAACGTCTGTATTCAATGTTCTGACCAGTGAAACCAAGCATGCCAAATGCCTTCTTCACCACCATGTCCATCTGTGACTCCACTTTCAAGTAACGATAAACCTGTATCCCTGTATCTCCCCCGACTTCCCCTTTTCTATATTCTACCTCTGTCTCATTTGCCCCCCTCCTCCAACATCTACATCTGTCACAGCTTACAACTTCTCTGTCGTTTGGCCATTCACACTCTTTATTCTCTCTGTGGACAGCTATTAGTAGTCTTTTCCCCTGGTTTCTATGGCTATGACTCATCTTTCATTCCCTCCCCCGCAACATAAATATCTCCCACTTTCTATGCCTTTTAGCTTTGAAAAAGGGTCATCTGGACTCAAAATGTCAGCTCTTTTCTCTCCTTACAGATGCTGCCAGATCTGCTGAGATTTGCCAGCATTTTCTCTTTTGGTTTCAGATTCCAGCATCTGCAGCAATTTGCTTTTAACTTGTATCCCTAGATCTCTTTGTTTTATAACTCTCCCGAACGCCCTACCACTAACTGAGTAAGTCCTGCCCAAGTTCGATCTACCAAAATGCATCATCTCGCATTTATCTAAATTAAACTCCATCTGCCATTCATGAGCCCACTGACCCAATTGATCAAGATCCCTTTGCAATCCAAGATAACCTCCTTCACTGTCCACTATGCCACCAATCTTGGTGTCATCTGCAAACTTACTAACCATGCCTCCTAAATTATCATCCAAATCATTACTATCAATAACAAATAACAGTGGACACAGCACTGATCCCTGAGACAGTGCTGGTCACAGGCCTCCAGTTTGAAAAATAACCCTCTACAACCACCCTCTGTCAAGTCAGTTTTGTATTCAATTGGCTACCTGACCCTGGATCCCATGATATTTAACCTTGTGCAACAACCGGTACCTTGTCAAAGGCCTTGCTAAAGTCCATGTACATTGACTCCACTGCCCTCATCTATATTCTTGGTTACTCTTCAAAAAACGAAATCAAATTCATGATATGATTTTCCACGCACAAATCTATGCTGACTGTCCCCTAATCAGTCCTTGCCTCTCTAAATGCTTGTAGATCTTGTCTCTCAGAATACCTTCTAACAGGCTCACTGACCTGTAGTTCCCAGGCTTTTCCCTGCAGCCCTTCTTAGACAAAGGCACAACATTTGCTACCCTCCAATCTTCAGGCTCCTCACCTGTGGCTGTTGATGATTCGAATATCTCTGCTAGGGGACCCGTAATTTCCTCCCTAGCCTCCCACTACATCCTGGGATACATTTCATCAGGGATTTATATACCCCTTGATGTGCTTCCCTTGATCCCTTTAGCCCCAAGAGCTATACCTAATTTCTTCTTAAAATTATACATTGTTTTGGCCTCAACGCCATTCTGTGGTAGTGAATTCCACACATTCACCTCACCTCAGTTCTAAAAGTCTTATCCTTAAACTATGGCTCTTAGTTATGGACTCCCCCACAATGCTGTACTGTCAGAGCGTCAGCACTGAGGGAACGCCGCACTGTCAGAGGGTTGGTACAAAGGGAGCCCTGCACTGTCAGAACATCAGTATTGAAGGAACAGCTGTGGTTTGCACATGCAGATTTGAAGCAACAACAGATTTATCGTAAGAGATGTTCTCTGCACTGCACAGAATACAAGCTGGAAATAAAACAGCAGCTCTGCAAACACCCTAATGACATCACCATTGTGCCTGATCAGCTCTTAAAGTAAACATGCAACCCTTTTAAATATATAACGTCCCTCTCCCTTTACTTCTATGGTCATGACAATAAACTACTATGGTGTTATACATAGGGTCAATAATATTCTACACAGTACTATGCATCATTAGTCATTATACACAGTCAATAAGAAAGTCAACCAGGAGGACATCTGTTCCTCTTGTATGCGCGTTCTGGAATTTGGCTGTTCTTGACCCTAGAAGAACTTCAGTAGACACTTCTTCTCTTGGAAATAATTCTGCATCATTCTCATGTGATATAGTAGCATAGACACAATCATCAGGCAACTCAGATTCAACATAGTTTTCCATAGTAATATTCCCTACACCAGTGACTAAAGAGGCTGGTACTTTTGGAGATTATTCTGAGATGACAATCGGTCAGCATGGCGTCACCAAACTAATTCATTTTTGGTTTGAAGCATGTAAGACATTGGACCTAAACAGAAAATGCTGGAAATCTGAGCAAGTCTGACAGCAGTAGTGGAGAGGGAACAAATCTAACATTTTGAGTTCCATTGACACTGCGATTTCTGCTGCTGCCTTTAAAGGCAAAGCATTTTAAGCAATCAATTTTCTTTGGACAGTCTCATTTTGGAGACCCCAAACTAGATGATCTGGAAGAGAATCTTCTAGCGACTCACCAAACTCAATGTTGTACCAGCCTTTTTAAGGTTGCCACAGATTGAGCAATACTTTCGCCTTCACTTGATTCCTTCAGTGGAACCTGAACCGTTCTGCACCGATCAATGGCTTTGGAGAGCAATGCTCTTCAAGGATTTTTGTCAAGTCGTTATTTTTTGTTTTTATTCCAGTTCAATCAAATCAAGGCCAATTCAGAGTCTCAACAAGTTGAGACGTTCCCGATCCAAGCTGACAAGACAGGGCTCTCACCTCCTGTCTTGAGCTTGATCTACTTGATCCAAGCTGATTGGAGTAGGCATAGCTCCTCCTCCAAGGCTTGATCTCATTTGCATCTTAGCCAAAAGGCCGAGATGCCACTTTTAAAAATTGCTTCAAATGAAGCTAAAATGTAACCTAATGACTTCAACCAAGCACAGCATGTCGATACTACACTTGATCTTAGCCAAAAGGCCGAGAAGCGAGTCATTATAAGTTTTGGTTCTTGGCTCTGTTGGATGAACCAAACTCCAGTTCAAATTCAAATTCTTACGTGCTGAGAAATGCTGGTACAAGAAGCTCGTTTGCAATTTTATTTGCTTGTACAAAGTACTAAAAATGTTCTGCATAGGAACTCCATGATTTAAAAAAAAATTTTGATCCTGATCAACCGCAGGCACCAGCGACTTGAGGTTGCTCAGTATATATTTTTTTACTCTCTTCCCAGTACTCCCCTTTTTATCCTGGAGACTGTTGACTTGATGTATTTTTTCAAACGACCCCAGCTGTACAGCAAAGAATCAATTTTTTTGAAACATGCCAGAAAACTGCCTGATCGGAAAAAAACCTTTTTAAAACCACACAGAGCTTTTCTTACTTGTTTTGCTGCACTGGCACTTCAATCTTTAATCCTGTTATCACTTCTCCCAAACCATCAAATGTTTGAAGTATGATGACCCAAAATGATGTTTTCTTCTCCTGCGGATCTATTTTCGATGTTCTTTTTGTGTAATGTCTTAACCATGTTAGGGGTTATGGGTTTTAAACAAAAAGAAAATCTGTGGTTTGCACACAAAGACCCAAATTAACAATGACTAATTTATTCTAAGAGATGTTCTCTCTTTTGCACATGAAACAAACTGAAAGTAAAACAGTAATCTCTACAAACACCCTAAAGGATCACAAGAGGTCAGTCAAATCTTGTGATCAGCTCTTAAAGCAAGCATGCAACCCTTTCAAATATGTAACAGTTATGGTCTTACCAGAGCATTGGTTTTCAACCAGTGCGCTGCAGCCTGCTGCGGGAATGTTTTGGTAAGTACTGTTCTGGAATATCTGTTGATCTGTTAGTTTATAGCCGCTCATATAAATGTGCCACCTTTATGCGTGTCGATTTTGGGCTGAGGCCCTACCTGCCGCTGCCCCTGGCAGGTTCTCTCAGTTAGTGTAACTGCACAAACTGGAGGGCAGGCATGCATGGACTGGAAGGAGAGCATCTGTCAGGCCTGGCTTGGGGGCCCAGCCTCGGACACACTGCAGGACTGGCTGGGAGGAGGAAGAGCAGTTGCCTGGCCTGGGGACCCTCGCATACCCTGTGGGACTGACAGGGAGGTACATTGAATAAAAGGAAAAGAAGAACTCTGATTCACCCAAAAATTCTAGATGGTTAAACCGATTGATCCAAGTGCTTGGAAACGATGCAACTCGGAGATTCAAACACACAGAGAAAGGTTTGTCTTTACCAGGGAGCCTCTTCACTGGTAAGTTTTGGCCAGCGTTTCCCACCCTGGTGCTGCCAAAAGATCCACGTGTGACTCTGAAAAAAAATGTCAAGTTAGTTACTAAAGTACTCCACTTCCAATGCCTTTGAGAAGACTACGGCTTTCTAGGGAAGCCATAAAAGCCACCTGCTATATGATTGACCCAGAGATAGCCTCCAATTGTGTGGGCGGATGTCCATTGCTTTGAAGGTCACTGTGGTACATAACCTTTCATGCCTCTGGAGCGTTCCAGGGCTCTGAGGGTGATCTTTGCAAAGTCTTGCAATAAGCTGCACACAGTTGTGCGAAGCTGGTGACTGATGCTCTGTTCAAGCGGGTAAAAACATTTCAGGATGGATCAAGTCAGCCAGGCTGAGCGGGTCAGAGGCTTTGCTGCAATTGCAGGATTTCCCCTCATCGAGGGTGCCATCGGTTGCATTCATGTGGCCATCAAGGCATCAGCCGGTCAGCTAGGCACCTTTGTGAACAGAAAAGGTTTCCACTCCCTGAACGTTCAGATAGTCTGTGACCACAAGACCCTGATTCTGCAGGTCTGTGCAATGTTCCCAGTAAGCTCCCACAATGCCAACATACTGTGCTACTTGCAAGTAAGATCCAAATCTCTTAACCACCTGTCAAGGTGAGCTGGAATGGTGAAGTGGTGAAAAAGAATACCCATTGAAAAGGCGGCTGATGATGCCTGTTAGGTGCCCGAGGACAGAGGCAGAGATGAAATACAACCTCTGCTATGTATCCATAAGGGCGGTGTTGGAGGGGTCCATTGGTGTGCTGAAGATATGGTTCCGATGCTGAGACCAATGCGGAAGTAACCACCTGAGCGAGTGTCACTCATCATTGTTGTAACCTGCGCTCTTCATAATTTTGCTTTCTCCAGGGGTGAACTTCTGGCCCAGGTAGACAATGACACTACTGCATCTGTCTCAGACAAGGACAATGTTGATGTCTTGAATGCAAATACTGGGCACCCAAAAGGCGAGGATGAAAAAGCTGAAGCCAGGAACCTTCAGGAGGACAGGGACACCAGGGATCCCCTGATTCAACACTGTTCCGTATGGCTGCCATGCCCGGCTCTCCCATAGAGTCCATGGGCACAACCCTAATACTAAACACCTCACGCTTAACCACTCCATGAGCCCAAATTGCCTCAGTAATAAGGATTGAAGACCCCATATACCTCCCACAGCCATTTATGCAGCTGAAACCATTCAAGCACACAGGACTTTGATGGCTTATGGGCAATAAGTCATTTATGGGGGGAGCAAAAACATAAAACAAAGTGAAAACATCTAGTTGGATCATCAACAGTATACAGTGATGGGTAAAGAAAACAAAACCACTCTGTGCATACAACCAAAATACTGCGGATGCTAGAATCTGAAACAAAAACAGAAAATGCTCAAAATTTCCAGCAGGTGTGACAGTATCTGTGGACACAGTAAGAGTTTTAACAACACCAGGTTAAAGTCCAACAGGTTTATTTGGTAGCAAATACCATTTGCTTTCGGAGCACTGCTCCTTTATCAGATGGAGTGGAAATGTGCTCTCAAACAGACACAGACACAAAATCAAGTTACAGAATACTGATTAGAATGCGAATCCCCACAGCCAACCAGATCTTAAAGATACAGACAATGTGGGTGGAGGGAGCATTAAGCACAGGTTAAAGAGATGTGTATTGTCTCCAGACAGGATAGCCCGCAGGTCCAGGAGGCAAGCTGTGGGGGTTACTGATAATGTGATATAAATCCAACATCCCGGTTTAGGCCGTCCTCATGTGTGCGGAACTTGGCTATCAGTTTCCGCTCAGCGACTCTGCGCTGTCGTGTGTTGTGAAGACCGCCTTGGAGAACACTTACCTGAAGATCAGAGGCTGAATTCCCATGACTGCTGAAGTGCTCCCCCACAGGAAGAGAACAGTCTTGCCTGGTGATTGTCGAGCGGTGTTCATTCATCCGTTGTCGTAGTGTCTGCATCGTTTCCCCAATGTACCATGCCTCGGGACATCCTTTCCTGCAGCGTATCAGGTAGACAACGTTGGCCAAGTTGCAAGAGTATGTACCGTGTACCTGGTAATGGTGTTCTCACGTGAGATGATGGCATCCATGTCGATGATCCAGCACATCTTGCAGAGGTTGCTGTGGCAGGGTTGTGTGGTGTCATAGTCACTGTTCTCCTGAAGGCTGGGTAGTTTGCTGCGGACAATGGTCTGTTTGAGGTTGCGCGGTTGTTTGAAGGCAAGTGGGGGTGTGGGGATGGCCTTAGCGAGATGTTCGTCTTCATCAATGACATGTTGAAGGCTCCGGAGGAGATGTCGTAGCTTCTCCGCTCCGGGGAAGTACTGGACGACGAAGGGTACTCTGTCCACCGTGTCCCGTGTTTGTCTTCTGAGGAGGTCGGTGCAGTTTTTCGCTGTGGCGCGTCGGAACTGTTGATCGATGAGTCGAGCGCCATATCCTGTTCTTATGAGGGCATCTTTCAGCGTCTGGAGGTGTCTGTTGCGATCCTCCTCATCCGAGCAGATCCTGTGTATACGGAGGGCTTGTCCGTAGGGGATGGCTTCTTTAGCGTGTTTAGGGTGGAAGCTGGAGAAGTGGAGCATCGTGAGGTTATCCGTGGGCTTGCGGTACAGTGAGGTGCTGAGGTGACCATCCTTAATGGAGATGCGTGTGTCCAAGAATGCAACCGATTCCGGAGAGTAGTTCATGGTGAGTCTGATGGTGCGATGGAACTTGATGTCATCATATAGTTATTTCAGTGATTGCTCACCATGACTCCAAAGGAAGAAAATGTAATCGATGTATCTAGTGTATAGCATCGGTTGAAGGTCCTGTGCGGTGAAGAAGTCTTGTTCGAACCTGTGCATGAAGATGTTTGGCATATTGAGGTGCGAATTTGGTCCCCATGGCTGGTGTCTGGATGAAGAACTGGGTGTTGAAGGTGAAGACATTGTGGTCCAGGATGAAGCGGATGAGTTGTAAAATTGCATCTGCAAACTGGCAGTTGACAGCGTTGAGTACTGAGGCCGTTGCAGCCATGCCATCATCGTGGGGGATGCTGGTGTAGAGTGCCGAGACATCTATTGTGACGAGGAGTGCTTCTGGTTCAACTGCTCCATGTGCGTTGAGTATCTGTGGACACAGTAAGAGTTTTAACAACACCAGGTTAAAGTCCAACAGGTTTATTTGGTAGCAAATGCCATTAGCTTTTGGAGCGCTGCTCCTTCATCAGATGGAGTGGAAATCTGCAGGTTAGGTCGATTTCAGATTTCCACTCCATCTGACGAAGGAGCAGCGCTCCGAAAGCTAATGGCATTTGCTACCAAATAAACCTGTTGGACTTTAACCTGGTGTTGTTAAAACTCTTACTGTGTTTACCCCAGTCCAACGCCAGCATCTCCACATCAGTATCTGTGGAGACAGAATAGAGGCAATGAATGAAACGTTGGCTCTGTTCTCTTTGTCGGACCTGGAACTTTCCCGCATTTTCCGTTTTTGCACCCTGTGCATCCCCCTAGTTGTGCTCACTGTGTCCTCTGCTAACATAGAAACTAGAAGCAAGGTTAGGCCATTCGGCCCTTTGAGCCTGCTCCGCCATTCAGTTTGATTATGGCTGATCATTGAATTCAATATCCTGATTCCCCCCTTCTCCCCCATATCCTTTGATCCCTTTAGCCCCAAGAGCTTCATTTAATTGCTTCTTGAAATCTGACAACGTTTTGGCCTCAACTACTTTCAGTGGTAGTGAATTCCACACGCTAAAGAGAATCATAGAATCCCTGCAGTGCAGAAGGAGGCCATTAGGCCCATTGAGTCTGCACTGACAACAATTCCACCCAGGCCCTATGTCCGTAACTCCACATACTTATCCTGCTAATCTCCTTGACGTTAAGGGTCACTTTAACGTGGCCAATTGACCTAACCTGCACATCTTTGGACTGTGGGAGGAAACCCACGCAGACATGGGGAGAATGTGCAAACTCCTCACAGACAGTGACCTGAGGCCTAAATTGAACCCAGATCCTTGGCGCTGTGAGGCAGCAGTGCTAATCACTGTGCCACCATGCTGCCCACTTTTAGAACTGAGATGAGGAGAAATTGCTTCCTCAAGCTATGATTCCAAGTTCTGGACTCCGCCAGCATTGGAAACATCAGGAACGATTCTCCCATTGCGACACGCATGTTTTTTGGTAGGTTGGGTTGGGAGATGCGTGTGTCGGCCATTTTGTGGGTTCCCCGTGAGCGTCTGTGACCCACACGCATCTCCCAACCTGAAAAAAAATGGTGTTGCCGGGACCGCGCTGAAAACCAGCGTGTCGCTGATTTGCATTACTTACCATACTTTTGTATGCCATTATCGGGATCGACATGTCAATCTCCACCCATGTTTGCATCTCCCACCTCTTTGGCGTGATGTCACTTTGGCACGAATTAGAGTAGTTATATAAAAGTCTCAAGCTGGCGTGGCAGCCTTGAACTGGCGTGAGGAGGTAAGTGCTGCTAGCGGAGCGTAAGGGATGTTGCAGGCAGGCCCTGGAGATGCTTGGTGGGCTTCCTCCTGCTGTCGTCAGGTGCTGGCCCGTGGACCAGTGATATCTGGGGTGGGTGTTGCTTCTATTTTCTCAGAGCTCTCTGGGTGAGGGTCTGTGAAGGAGTCCTGCTCAGCCTTCCCCTCCAGGGCAGTGCTGTAGCTCAGCGTGGGAGGCTGCCTCAAGGAGTCCTGCTCAGCATCCCCTCCAGGGCAGCGCAGTAGCTCAGTGTGGGAGGCACCCTTAAGGAGATTACTCATCCTTCTGCTCCAGGGCAGTGATGTAGCTCAGTGTGGGAGGCTCCCTTAAGGAGTCGTGCTCAGCCTCCCCTCCAAGGCAGCGCTGTAGCTCAGTGTGGGAGGCACCCTGAAGGAGTCCTGCTCAGCTTTCCCCTCCAGGGCACTGTACAGTGGCATTGTCGTGCCACAGGATGTGGTCAGGGACTCCACTGAGTGCTGCTGTTCCAGGGTGGTGAAGGAGTGCACGATGTGTGGATTTTCTCCAGGTGCTCCACAATTTGTTTCCTCCCACAGTCCAGAGATGTGCAGGTTAGGTGGATTGGTCATGTTAAATTGTACCATAGATGTCCAAAGATGTGTAGGTTAGGTGGCTTAGCCATGGTAAATGCGTGGCGTTACGGCGATAGGGTGGAGGGATGGGATGGGTCAGTGCAAACTCGATGGGCCAGTTGGCCTCTTTCTGCACTGCAAGAATTCTAAAAAATGTGCTGACTGAGGCCTAACCAGATGAAGCAGCTGCTGCTCCAGGCCGGGGTGCAGAGGTTCAGACATGGACTGCATGGAATCTGCTGTCACTGGGCACCCATCTGGTGCTGATTTGCAGTCTGTCCCTGCCCTGTGACACAGACCAGCAACACATGCCTGCAACGGATGCTGCAGTTATACACATGGCAATGACTCAAAAGGTGCGCATTGCCCACGGCTGTACACTGATCTGCATAATCTGTGCCAGCATTTGTCATGGTGGGAATCTCACACTACCTACTCGGGTCACGCATGGCACCATGGATTGTGTGGTGTTGCCAGCACCCACAAGTAGGGGTTCTGGCCCAAGTGAGGGATTGGGGTGGTGCTGGGTCTATGCAGCCAATGATAATAATCCATCATTCTATGGTCTTTCCAAACTCCACTCTGCAGGTGGATCTCGGACTGATTGATTTGGAGTTGGCCATTATGGTGGCAGCGGTGGAGGAGGAGGCGGCAGAAGGTGGTGGGCGTAGAGAGACCACCACAGGAGCAGCCATCACCAGACCCTCAGGAAGGAGGGCAGGGGGCTGCCGTTGAGGGCCAGGAAGTGGGTGAGCAGGCTCCTGAGAGGGTGCACAGAAGGCGGAGGGTGCTGAGGCCAAGGAGGTATAGGTCCCGCAAATCATTTGAGGCCCTCTCGGTGGAGATGAGCCATCGCCGGCTGCGGCTCTCCAAGACCACGTTGTGGCACCTTTGTGAGGTGATCACATATCTCGCACCTTCAGGGAGGGGTGGCCACCCGCTCCCTGTGGACGTGAAGGTGATGGCTGCCCTGAATTTTTATGCCTCCAGCTCATTTCAGGCACCCAGTGACAACCAAGTTGGGATCTCCCAGGCCTTTGTGCACAGATGTGTGCGGCAGGTCACAGATACCCTGTAAGCCCGGGCAGGGCAATACATAAATTTCGATGTGGGCTGTGCACAACAAGAGGCTTGGGCTCTAGGCTTCGCTGCCATTGCTGGGATTCCCAATGTCCAAGGAGCAATGGACGGATCACACATCGCCTTGCGGACCCCACATGCAGGACCGCAGCAATTTGTGAACAGGAAGGGGTTTCATTTCCTGAACGTTCAAATTGTCTGATCATCTCATGCAGCTCGATGCACACCATCCAGGGAGTGTCCATGACAGCTTTGTCCTCAGGCAGTGGACATCCCTGGGCACATTGAAGACCAGCCCAGGTTCTCGGGATGGCCACTGGGTGACAAAAGATACTTACTAAGGTCATGACACCTGTGCGGAGGCCCGAGACCTGAGGTGGAGACCCACTACAACGAGTCCCATACAGCCACCCAGTCCATCCTATGCAGTCCACCCAGAGCAGTGCATCGACCTGCTTAAAATGCGTTTCCGCTGCTTGGACCGCTCTGGGGGAGGTGGGCTCTCCAGTATGACCCTTTGCGTGCTTCACGCATAATCATCGTTTGTTGCGCTCTGCACAACATCATCCAGCAACGGGGAGACCAGATGGAGCAGGAGGAGGAGGAGCGGCGAGGGGGCCATATGAGGAGCTGGAAAAAAGAGGGCAGGTGGCGATGGCAGGTGTCTGGCAGGGAAGGACAGCAAGGGGTGTCTTGATTGCAACCCGCTTCATCTAGTTTGTGCTGTGCAGTGAGGTGGCTGCAACCACCACACATTCACCACACCCCAGGAGCAAGTGCAGCTGCTATTCCCCCTCCAAACTGAACTGGGCCCTCAAACCACCACATCACCTTTCCCCAGCCTCTTTCATCCCAACATCCTATCCCCAGAAACATCCAAACCTGTAAATGTTCCTGGGCCGGTAAAAGTTTATTGTGTTCTTAACATTAGTGATGAATAAACCCTGACTACTGGTGACCTTCACCTGTGCCCTCTTAGTGAACAACAACTTTCTAACTTTGTGCAGTCTACTGCTTCTTCTAGGTGCTAGCCCAGGATGCACATCAGAGGTGGTGTCCAGCTGTGATGCACATGCCATTGCGTGTGATGCCCTTGGCGGATGTCCCCTGCGTGGCTGGGACCTGGAGGGCCCTGGCTGACTTGCAATGGCACTGTTTTGGTGCCACCCTGTTCATCTAGCTGGCCCTGAGTTTCCCTGGTGTGAGGAAGGGGGGAATTGGAAGGTCTCGGGACATCAGGGATCTCCTGGGTGGAAGACTCCAGCATGGGCTTGAACCCTTCCTCCTCCCTAGGGATGCACAGAGGCCCCGGGGACACTCCATGGGACGCCAGGGTAGCTGGACCGAGCTCCAGAAGCTCCGGCGTCACCTGGCTCTGCCAGTCCTGGAGGCCCAGATGCATCTACCCCATGATCTGTGATCCCTCAGCCCTGGCCCTCTGAGACTGGGCCAAGATCTGGATCCCCTCCGCTACAGCATTCTGTGAGTGAGCCAGGTTCTGGAGCCTCTCAGATGCAGCCCTCTGAGCCTGGACTAAGTTGTCGAGGCTCACAGTCACGACCTGTGTCTCCAGAATGCCAGCCATGGCCAGCAGTGTCTCCCACATGCCCCCAACACCCATGGCCATGGAACGCTGTGCCTTCTGGATGCCGGCAACACAATCACCCGTAGCGTGTCCAGGATGTACTGGACCCTGTCACCCATGAGGACAGACCCCTGAGCCAGACTTTCCACTGCGGTCGCCATCCTCTCAGTGTTGGCCTGGCTTGCACGCTGTGTCAGCACCACCTCCTGCAACAGCACTCTGTTGGACTCCCCTAAACAGCCTTGCAGTCATGCAGCATGGTTGCTGACAACCCTTCCACAACTCCCCAGGTTTCCTGATGCATCTCCACCAGTCTTGGGATGAACACACCGAGGCCCGGCTTCTGTCTTGGGGACAGCTGAATCCTGGCCTCCGGCAGACCTCCGTGTGCCCAAGCCCTTGGATGTGCCCGCCTCCACCTGATGTACATCACTGTCTGTGATGTGTTCACCAGTTAGTGACTCAGAAGCCTCAACACTAAAGGTACCCAACGTGGTGATAGTCACTGTGATGGTGGGTTGTGTGGTACATGCCAGTGCCGCTTCAGTGATGCTGCCCTCGGAGGATTCTTCAATGCCTCCCTCCGAGATATTGTCCAGGGGTTGTGGGCAGTTTGCTCCAGAGCAGCAGGGACGGTGCCAACACCTGAAGGGCCGTGTTCCTCTGGGTCCAGAGCTGCAATAAAAAAAACACACATTCAGGGGAATGGAGGTAAAACATTCTACGCAGCATCGCACTTACTTAGAGGAGGACCTAGGTTGAGGGCTACGTTTATGCTCTCTTGCATGCTGGACGCTGACCTGGCTGTGCGTCACCATTCGGGATGACCCATCTCCCCCTGCCAGCTCCATGGCACGCTCTTCAACGCTGGTCAGCTGTCGCAGGTCAGGCACACCATCACCAGTCTGCAGTTTTGTGCATGTTCTGTATGTTTTTCTGCTGTGGGAACATTAGGTGGATAGCAAGCATTAATATATGAAGTGCATGGTGTGCAATGCATGCCTGTGTCTTGGGCATCATGCTGGCAGTTTCAGGGAAAATGGTCACCGCTGAAGGGTGCTCATTGAGGGGTGAGGGGAAGGGGTTAGATTCTGTTCATGGGGGAAGGGTAGCTTGTTGCATGCCCTTCAGGTGTCTAAGCATGGTTTGAGATCTGTGCCAAGCATGTGCGGGGTTCCAAGTGGGATGCACACTCACTTGCTGCTTGAAGGTCGTATATTTTTTTCTACATGCTGGCCAGAACATGGGGTCAGGCTCCTGGCATTCACTGCTTCTGCCACCTCCTCCCACAACGCCGTGGCGACTGCACCCCTTGGGCGAGGGCCCTGGCTGGGGTAGATCCGCTCACACCTCTCCACGGCATCTAGCAGGTGCTCCTGGTTGAATCTGGGTGCTGCTTTTCTCGAAGGCATCCTTGTGGCATGACTGGCTGTGTGTCCATTCCTGCAGCTTATATAGAGCTCTGGCTTATTAGGGGAGTGCAGTCAAGGGCCGGTTGGCAACAAATCCTTGTGAAAAATTTTGAAGGCTGCTTTCAATTGAGTGTCATGCATCCCTGATTGAATGCAGTGTCCAAGGGGGTGTAATACTCAGTGCTCCTAAATTGATAAGCTGCTGTGTCCAGGGAGGGGTTCTAATACTCAGGGCTCTCATTCAAGAGAGGGAATGCTCGCAAGCTGGGGTTGTGCATGTCAGCACAACGCAGGTTATTTGCAGGGCAGCAGTGAGGTTAGTATGTTCAAGGGATGGAGAGATGGGGTACCTGCGTTATACGGATCCATGAGGCATGGGGTGAGTGGGCAGCCATGTCTGTGTGTGGGGGGAGAAGAGGGGGCCAGTGATGTCTGTGTGTTGGGGGGGCGGGCAACGATGTCTGTATGGAGGGGGGGATGCGGGCAACGATGTCTGTATGGTGGGGGGCCAGTGATGAGGCCAGCGATGTCTGTGTAGGGAGGGGGGACAGCGATGTCTATATGGGGGCGGGCCAGCGATGACTGTATTGGGGGGGCCAGCAATGTTGGTGGGGGCCATCGATGAGGCCAGTGATGTCTGTGGGGAGGTTGTTGGGGCCAGTGATGAAGCCAGCAATATCTGGGGGTTAGATGGCAGTGATCTGGATGCTGGGAGGTCTTTTCAGTGATCTGCCAGTGATGCGCATGCGCGGGTTCCCGCTCATCCCACTGATTTCAGGCTCTTTGGCGTGAATAGCCCCCCCCCCGCGAGCATTTAATGACATTCATGATTGTGAACTCTGCATTGCACAGAGTGGGGAGATTCGGGTCTGAAGTTGCACTGAAAAAACAGTCGTGATCTAGACCAGTTTACACGCCAATTCAGCACTTTTGGGAGAATCGCCCCATCCTTTCTGAATCTACCCTGCCTAATCATGTTAGAATTTTATAAGTTTCTATGAGATTCCCTCCCACTCTTTTGAACTCCAGTGAATATAATCCCAACCGACTTAGTCTCTCCTCATATGACAGACCTGCCTTCCAATGATCTGCCTGGTAAAGCTTCGCTGTCCACGTTCAATAGCAAGGACATCCTTCCTCAGATAAGGACACCAAAACTGCATACAATACTCCGGCGTGGCCTCACCAACGTCCTTCTACAATTGCAGCAAAACATCCCTATCCCTGTACTCACATCTTTTTGCTATGAAGGCCAACATACCATTTGTCTTTACTGTCTGCTGTACCTGCACGCTTACTTTCAGTGACTGATGCACGAGGATACCAAGGTCTTGCTGAGTATCCACCTCTCTCAATTTGCACCCATTCCAGTAATAATCTGTCTCCCTATTATTGCTACCAAATTGGATACCCTCACATTTATCCACATTATATTGCATCAGCCATGTATTGCCCACACACAGCCTGTCCAAATCACACTGTGCATCCTGTGTGCATTCTCACAGCTCACCCTCCCACCCAACTTTATATCGTCTGCAAATTTGGAGATAATACATTTAGCTCCCTCTTCCAAATCATTAATATATAATGTGAACAGTTAGAGTCCTAGCACTGATGCCTGCGGAACCCCACTAGTCACTGACTGCCAATCAGAAAAAGACTCATTTATACCAACTCTTTGCTTACGTTTGCAGGTGCCATGTCTGGGTACTCCTTTCCCCTCGCTGTCAGTGGCATGAGGGGCAGATTACTGACTTTAATGCCTTGTTGGCATAGATGACATTGGCAATTGTCCTCCGGCTGGCGAGAGTTCACTTCGTGACATGATTGGGTACTCCTCAGTTGGTGCGGACTTGGAGGATAGGATGGTAACTGTCAGAGAAGAGGAGGAGTTGTTGCCTTCATCCCAGGCACCGAGAGAGGAGGCCTCCGAGATGACAGCCAGCTCGCCCGCTGTTGAGGTGATTCTCAACTCTTTGCTTGCCAATGAAGAAAGGGAACCCATTGGAGAGACTTTGCTGCATCCTTCTTCCACCCAGGTAGTGACCTCCTGAAGTCGGTGCCTGTGAGAGCTTGCAAGTTTGCTCCCAACTCTAGACATGCCTCATTCCATTCCTGGAGCTGCTTTTCTATAAGACTCACCACTCTGCCAATGGATGAGGCTGTGTTGGATGAGGCTATGCTCTCAGAGCATGCAACCTCATGTTCCGCAGAGACTCCATGACAGAGAACAGTGATCTTCGCCAGATCCCTTCACATACCATTGGACATCTAACATTTGGTGCCTTGTTGATGACTCCAGAGGTTCATCATCTTCCTCGGACTCAGCATGGTCCAGGACTCATCCCACTGTTGACATCCTGGGCACTCCCTACCTCCACTATCTGCACCAGTAAGCATGATGTGCCCTCACTGTTATGCACTACCAATCATCTGACACACTAATGCCCACTGACATGGCAGTATCTGCGCTCATGCTGAGTACTGAGGGATGGTGAGCCGAGGGTGCATCGCGCAAGGTTCCATGCTCTGGTGTCAGAGGGTTGTCAGCCTCCTGGTTGGCTCTGTTGGATGGCTCATCTGAGGAATGAAATCAAGTGGTCAGAAACATTACTTATATCTCCCCACAAATTTCAACACGCTATCCAGTGTGATTGGTCTCAGTTGCTTTGTAGTATCACTGGCGCATCATTGAGGTTGTTCTGAGATTTGAGGTGCCCATACATCATTTTCACCCTCATTCTGGCACGAATCAGCACATTGCACTCTTACCTTCCTCTGAGACGCCAGCCTGTCTGTGATCTGATATTCTGATGACCTCCCTCCAGGCTCGCACTTGAACTCCAGGGCTCCCAACTCATGGCTGGTGAGGATTGCCAGGCTAGGCACCCCATTACCACTGATTGTTCTCTGTCATTGTAGCGACATTTCTCCTGCAAGTAAGCGCAGAGTTTCATTGAGTACTCAATCCTCCACCGTTAGTGCCATCCCATGCTGCCCTCCCCAACTCAGTTCACCCCTAAGAGGCTAGAGAATGTTACTACCCTTTGGACACCTGATCCTTTGATGGACCCAGGGCTACAGATTCATCTCTCCAGCCTTGAGATCCCTGCCAAGTGTGTGCTCTGAGACTCCCTGAAACCCACATGCTTGATTACAACTATGGACAGATATCCTTCCTCTGTCCCCCACACTGGGCAATGTCCACTCAGAACTCAACCCTGCCGAGCTCAGAAGGTCAGTGAACTTTATCTGGTACTTGTTCCAGGGATGCCGGACTCAGTTGCCATCTCTGTCCAGGCCTTCTTTGTTAAGTGGGGATTAGGATGGTTCAGGGCTCATAGATAGTTGCCGGAGAAATGAGGGGCTTACCGGCCACCAGAGCGACCCTCCGTCCTTGTGTATATTTCAGCGAACGACATCCTTTGGTTTCTTTAGTGGCTTCAATATGTCATCATTAAACTTAGTGGCAGGCCACCATGGGATATGGTGCCCACCACTGTTGACCCTACAACCAATGCGGCTGCGATTCACGCTGACTGCCAATTAAGCGGCCAGCCAACATAATATTGTGAGTCCTAATTGATTATGGACAGAACTGGGAAATGCTGCCACTTCCGTTTTAGCCTGCTGAGCATGCATGTCGTGTGTGAAATTCTGCCTGTAGAATCCATTTTGGTGGAGCTAAGAAACAGCAAGGGGCAGCAAACATTGGTGGGAGTTGTTTATAAGCCTCAAAACTGCAGTGGTAATGTTAGACATGGTATAAATCATTAAATTAGAACTGCCTGTAACATGGAAAATGCAGTAATACATTTAGACTGGGTAAACCTAATTAGCTCTAATGCTCTGGAGGATGAATTTCTGGGATGTGTAAGAGATAGTTTTCTGGAGCAGTGTGTTGAAGAACCAAGTAGGAATTGGACAACTTTAGATTTAGTGTTATGTAATGAGAAAGGGCTAATTAATACCTTGCTGTAAATGAGCCTTGATAGAATTTTACATAATGCTTGAATGTGACATAATTTATTCTGAAACTGAGGTCTTAAATTTGAACAAAGGAAACTATGAAGGTGTAAGGGGCAAGTTGGCTATGGTGGATTGGATTGGGAAAGTACGTTAAAGGATTTGACAGGCAATGGCTAGTATTTAAAGTAGTATTACATGGTTACAACAAATATAAATTCCTCTAAGACACAAAAACCCATCAGGAAAGGTAAACCAACCATGGCTAATAAAATAATTTAAAATTTGCATTAGATCAAAGAAGTGGCTTAGAAGGCTGCCAAACAAGCTGGTAAACCTGAGAATTGGGAGCAATTTGGAATCCAGTAGAGGACTAACAAACTGATAGGAGAATATCAACACAAGCTAGTGAAAGCATAAAGATGGACTGTAAAAACTTCTTTAGGTATGTGAAAACGAAAAGATTATCAAGGCCAAATGTGCCTGAGCTCATTACAGGCAGAGGCAGGCAAATTTATACTGGAGAATAAGGAAATGGCAGAGATACTAAACAATTACTGTGGGCAGCATCTTACCAGCTCGCCACACCGGTCGATCGTCTGGACTCATTTACCTGAGCCCCCTTGTTTGTTGAAGTCCTCACCGGTGAGAATCGCAGCTGGTTCCTACAAATGGGGACCAGACGTGGTGCCTTCTTTGATGGGAACAGAGGCTACTGAAGCCCCCCCTGGTGGTTGGGGGCAGGGCCCCTTTACCCTGGCACTGCCAGCCTAGCACTGCCCACCAGGCACTGGGCAGTGCCAAGGGGGTGGGGCCACAGGGGCGAGGCCTGAGGGTGGATGGGCCCTGATGGGGGCGGGGCCATGATGGGAGGAGGCTTGGGGGGAGCTAGTAGGGACATAGGAAGGGGGCAGTTAATTGGTCGGATAGCAATTGGGTGCGATTGACTGGGGCCGCGATTGGGGGGGGAAGATGTGGTGGGGGGGTGGGCGCAATGTTCATGGGAGGGTGGGAGAGATTGGGGCGCCTGTGCAATGGTGCCCCTGGAACTCAGCAGCTGGCTTCATAAGCGAGCTGAGACTCCAACCATCCTGCCCCTACTGACAAGATTCAAATTATGGCCTCTGTATTGTACAGAGTGCTGTGTGTTATCATAATTTCGCTGAAAAAAAGGGTTTTCTCGCCCATTTTACATGTAGGACAGAATTTTCTCAAACACGTTCTATGTGTCTGTCGTCACGGAGGAAGATATGGAAAATCTCCGAGAGATAGGAGGAAACCAAGGGACTTGTGAAAATGAATGACTGAAAGAAATTTGTGTTACCAAAAAGGTTGTACTCAAAAAATTAGTTGCATTGAAGGTTTATAAATCTCCTGGACTAGCTGAGGCTACATTCCAGATGTGAAGGATGCGGCTATAAAGATAGTGGAAGCATTGGTTGTTATCTTTCAAAATTATATATTTTCTGGAAAGATTCCTGCAGATTGGAAAGTAGCAAATGTAACCTCACTATTTAAGAAGGGAGTGGGGGAGATACAGAGAACTACAGACCTATTACTTCGATGTCAGTAGTAGGGAAGAAGTTAGAGTCTGTTATAAAGGAGCTGATAAATGGAGACTTAGAAAATAATGGTATGATTAGGCAGTGTTAACATGGATTTATGAAAGGAAATCATGTTTGACAAACCTGTTGGTGTTTTTTTGAGGCATGGATTAATGAGAACCTTTAACATGGATTAAGGAGAACCAAGGGATGTGGTATATGTCGAGCTTCAGAAGGTTTTTGATAAGGTCCACACAGGAGATTAGTAAACAAATTAAGAACACGTGGAATTGGAGGTAATATACTGGTATGGATTGAGAATTGGTTGAGAGAAAATAGTTGGTAGGAATAAATGGGTCATTCTCAAGATGGCAAGCTGTCATTTGTTGGGTACCGCTGGTGTTGGGGTCACAACTGTTTACAGTCTGTAGAAATGATTTGGATGTGGAGACCAAAGCAAACATTTCCAATACACAAAAAGCAAAATACTGCGGTGCTGAAAATCTGAAATAAAAATAGTAAATACTGGAAAAACCCAAGAAGTCTATGTGACAGCATCTCTGGAGAGAGAAACAGAGTTAATGTTTTGAGTCCGTATGACTCTTCTTCGAAGCTGAAGAGAGGTAGAAATGTAATGGTTTTTATAATGTTGAGGAAAGGGGGTGAGACTAGTTGAGCAAAATAGAAGGTCAGGGATAGATGGGAGCTCAGGAGAGCTTTGACAGAGATGTCAGGGGCACAAAATGAAGGGTGCAGTAATGATAGTGTTAACAATCAAGGCAGGTGCTAATAATGCCATGAAAGACCGATAACAGAATGTCTTAATAGCAGGTAAAGGCAAAATACCGAGGATGCTAGAATTTGAAACAAAAGCAGAAAATGCCCTCACGAGGTCTGACAGCATTGTGGAATAGAGGCAATGTTTCGAGTCAGGATGAGTCTTCGTCAGAGCTGAAGGCAAAGAAAATCAGACAAGAATTATACAATGAGAGTGGTGGGGGGGGGGGGGGGGGGGGGTGGGGTCTGTAATTGAACAAAGGGAATGTAATTGGTGATGATAAAGGCTGAGAAAGGTGCTAAGAACATCCATTAAGAGATTGGAATGTGTGAATGTTAGAACAAAGGTACAGATTGTTAGAGGACAACCTGAGGAATATGGCAGTTGGCCCTGGCGCGGCGGGTTTGGAAGACAAGATGGAGAGCAAGATTTCAAAAATGGAAAAATAATTAAAAAGTAATAAAAAAATGGATGAATGTGATGTAAAGAAGAAATGAAATAAAGTAAATGGAAATAGGGTGAAGTGGGAGAGAGCTAATGCTCTGAACTTGTTGAACTCAATGTTCAGTCCGGAAGGCTGTAAAGTGCCCAGTTGGAAGATGAGATGCCATTCCTTCAGTTTTTGTTTGGCTTCACTTGAGCATTGCAAAAGGCAAAGGATGGACATGTGGACAGGAGAGCAGAGAGGTGTGTTGAAATGGCAAGCAATAGGAAGGTCTAGGTCCTGCTTGCGGACGGACCAAAGGTGTTCTGGAAAGCAGTCACGCAGTCTGCATTTGGTCTCTCCAATGTACAGTAGACCGCATTGAGTCAGGGACTCAGAGGTTTACAGCATGGAAAAAGGCCCTTTGGCCCAACTTGTTCAGGCTGCCCCTTTTTTTTAAACCCCGAAGCTAGTCCCAATTGCCCACGTTTGGCCCATATCCCTCTATATGCATCTTACCCATGTAACTGTATAAATGCTTTTTAAAAGGCAAAATTGTACCCGTCTCTACTACTACCTCTGACAGCTTGTTCCAGACTTACCACACTGTGAAAGAAATTGCCCCTCTGGAACCTTTTGTATCTCTCCCCTCTCACCTTAAACCTATGCCCTCTAGTTTTAGACTCCCTTACCTTTGGGAAAAGATATTGACTATCTAGCTGATCTATGCCCCTCATTATTTTATGGACCTCTAGAAGATCACCCCTAAGCCTCCTACGCTCCAGAGAAAAAAGTTCCAGTCTATCCAGCCTCTCCTTATAACTCAAACTATCAAGTCCCGGTAGCACCCTAGCAAAATCTTTTCTGCACTTTTTCTGGTTAAATATTCTTTTTATAATAGGGTGACCAGAACTGTACACAGTATTCCAAGTGTGGCCTTACCAATGTCTTGTACAACTTCAAAAAGACATCCCAACTCCTGTATTCAATGTTCTGACCAATGAGACCAAGCATGCCGAATGCCTTCTTCACTACTCTGTCCACCTATGACTCCACTTTCAAGGATCTATGAACCTGTATCCCTAGATCTTTGTTCTATAACTCTCCCCAATGCCCGACCATTAACTAGGTCCTGCCCTGGCTCAATCTACCAAAATGCATCACCTCGCATTTATCTAAATTAAACTCCATCTGCCATTCGTCAGCCCACTTGCCCAATTGATCAAGATCCTGTTGCAATCCTAGATAACCTTCTTCACTGTCCACTATGCCACCAATCTTGGTGTCATCCGCAAACTTACTAACCATGCCTACTAAATTCTCATCCAAATCATTCATATAAATGACAAATAACAGTGGATCCAGCAGTGATCCCTGAGGCACACCACTGGTCACAGGCCTCCAATTTGAAAAACAACCCACAACAACCACCCTCTGTCTTCAAGCCAATTTTGTATCCATTTAGCTACCTCACCCTGGAGCCCATGAGATTTAACCTTATGCAACAACTTACCATGCGGCACCTTATCAAAGGCCTTGCTAAAGTCCATGTAGACAACATCAACTGCACTGCCCTCATCTACCTTCTTGGTTACCCCTTCAAAAAACTCAATTAAATTTGAGAGACATGATTTTCCACTCAAAGTCATGCTGACTGTCCCTAATCAGTCCTTGCGTCTCTAAATGCCTGTAGATCCTGTCTCTCAAAATACCTTCTAACAACTTACCCACTACAGATGTGAGGTTCACCAGCCTGTGGTTCCCATGCTTTTCCCTGCAGCCTTTCTTAAACAAAAGGCACAACGTTTGCCACCCTCCAATCTTCAGGCACCTCACCTGTGACTATCGATGATATAAGTACCTCTGCTAGGGGACCCGTAATTTCCTCCCTAGCCTCCCAGTGTCCTGGGATACACTTCATCAGGTCCTGGGGATTTATCTACCTTGATGCACTTTAAGACTTCTAGCACCTCCATCTCTGTTATATGTACACTCCTCAAGCCATCACTATTTATTTCCCCAAGTTCCCTAACATCCATGCTTTTCTCAACAGTGAATACTGACGAGAAATATGCATTTAGGATCTCACCCATCTCGTGGATCCGCACATAGATATCCTTGTTGGTCCTTAAGAGATCCTGCTCTCTCCCTAGTTACTCTTTTGCCCTTTATGTATTTGTAGAAGCTCTTTGGATTCTCCTTTGCCTTATCTGCCAAAACAATCTCGTGTCCTTTTTTGCCCTCCTGATTTCTTTCTTAACTCTACTCCTACACCCTGTATACTCAAGGGATCCACTTGATCCCAGCTGCCTATGCATGTCATGTGCCTCCTTCTTCTTGACCAGGGCCTCAATATCCCGAGGCATCCAGGGTTCCCTACTTCTATCACCCTTGCCCTTCATTCTAAGAGGAATGTGCTTACCTTGAACCCTGGTTAACACACTTTTGAAAGACTCCCACTTACCAGACGTCCCTTTGCCTTCCCACAGACTCCCCCAATTAACTGTTGAAAGTTCCTGCCTGATACCATCAAAATTGGCCTTGCCCCAAATTAGAATTTTAATTTTTGGGCCAGACCTATCATTCTCCACAACTATCTTAAAACTAATGGAATTATGGTCACTGACAGAAGTGTTAGTGATCACTTTGGGACCACCTGCCCTTTCTTATTTCCCCTCTCTAGTTGGGTCATCCACATACTGAATGAGAAATTCCTTCTGAACACACTCAAATTTCTTTCCAGCCAAACCTCTAATACTATGGCTGTCCCAGTCAATGTTGGGAAAGTTAAAATCCCCCACTATTACCACCTTATTTTTCTTGGAGCCATTTGTAATCTCCTTACATATTTGCTCCTCAATTTCCCGCTGACTATTTGGGAGCCTATCAATCCTATCAACCTATCCTTGTAACCCTATCAATCAAAATGATTTCCCCCTTCTTATTTCTGAATTCATCCCAAATAGACAGTGGGCGAACCCTCGGATATATCCTCTCAGTACTGCCATGATGTTTTCCTTAATCAAAAGTGCAACTCTCCCTCCTGTTCTATCTTTCCTATAGCATCTGTACCCTGGAACATTGAGTTGTCAGCCCTGTCCTTCCCTTAGCCATGTTTCAGTAATTGCTATAATATCCCAGTCCCATGCACCCATTCATGCCTTAAGTTCATCTGCCTTGCCCATCAGGCCTCTTGCATTGAAATAAATGCAGTTTAATCTAGACTTCCCTTGCCCTTGTCTTGCTTTTGCCTGATCTGTCTAGTACTAGGATTACTGACACTGCCTTTACTATTTAATATGCTCTCATTAACTTCTGTGTTGTCCTCAACCTTCTCTTCTGTCTCCTTCCTGCTTTGGGTCCAGCCCCTCCTGCTAAACTAGTTTAAACTCTCCCGAGTGGCTCTAGCAAATCTCCCTGCCAAGATATTAGTCTCCCTCCAGTTCAGGTGTAACCCGTCCCTCTTGAACAGGTCAGCCCTTCCCCAGAAGAGATCCCAATGATCCAAAAATCTAAATCTCTGCCCCCTGCACAGCTGTGAAGCCACGCATTCATCTGCCTAATCTTCCTATTCCTACTCACTAGCACGTGGCATCGGTAGTAGTCCAGAAATTTCTACCTTCAAGGTCCTGCACTTTAGTCTTCTGCCTTACTCTCTATATTCACGCTTCGGACCTCATCCCTTTTCCTACCTATGTCGTTGGTACCAATATGTACAATGACTTCTGGCTCCTCACCCTCCTTCTTAAGAATGTCCTGCAACTGCTCAGAGACGTTCTTGACCCTGGCACCAGGGAGACAACACGCCATCCTGGAGTCTTGATCGCAGCCACAGAAATGCCTGTCTGTGCCTCTAACTACTGAGTCCCCTATTACTATTGCTCGCTTGCTCTTTGCCTGACTCTGCTCTACAGCAGAACCAGGTGTGGTGCCACAGGCCTGGCTGCTGCTGGTATCTTCCCCTGACAGGCTATCCCCCGCAACAATATCCAAAACGGTATACCTGTTTGAAAGGGAAATAGACACAGGAGACTCCTGCACTACCTGCCTGCTCTCCTGGCGATCACCCATCTACCTGACTGAACCTGTGGTGTGACAACCTCCCTGTAACTAGTGTTACACACTCTCTGCTCCCTGTATGCTCCGCATTGTGTCCATCTGCTGCTCCAACTGAACAATGCGGTCTGTGAGGAGCTGCAGCTGGACACGTTTCCTGCAGACAAAGTTGTTAGGGAGACTAGATTGCTCCCTAGTTTCCCACATCTGGCAGAAGGAAACTGCCACTGCCCTAGCTGCCATACTGCCCTTATACAGCTAAAAGGATAGAATAATTCCTGTGCTTGTTGTCCTCCCACTGTCCCTTTACAACAGTTCCTCCACAAACCACCTTCTGTTAGCAGTTACTGCGCCTATGCAAATCTTACCTGAAACAACCAATCAGCGTCGCCGCTCTGCTGCCCTTACCTGAACGCTTGCCTTCACAAGAAGACGGAGAGTGTTTTCTGGCGGTCCACCTTCTGGTAGCAGTGACTGCACCTATGCACATCTTACCTGAAACAACCAATCAGCGTCGCCACTCTGCTGCCGTCACCTGGGAGCTGCAAATGCAATAGATTAAAGGAGGTGCATATGAAGTGCTCGTTCACCTGAAAAGAGTGTTTGAGCCCTGGGATGGTGAGCAGGGAGGGGTAAAGGGGCAGGTGTTGCACTTTCTATGATTGCTTGGAAAGGTGCTGTGGGCAGAGGATGAGGAGTTGGGTGTGATGGAGAAGTGGATCAGGTGTCCCGGAGAGAATGGTACCTGCAGAATGCTGACAGGGGAGTGAGGAGAAGACCAGATTCAATTCCAGCCTTGGGTGCCTGTCTGTGTGGAGTTTGTACGGTCGAGCTGAGGATTTCTTAAATAGAACTGGCCCAAGGAGTTCTGGTGGCAAAGAAGCTCTGGGTTCGAGTCCCATTTTACTCTTTGGAAGGGAATTGGGTAAATATCGGAGATGCTAGGGAGTGGGACTGAAAGAGACCGCTTTTCACAAAAGCTGCAGAGATTTAATGGGCTGAACTGCTTCCTTCTTAACATCACCTTGTTTGTCCCTCTTCCCATCTCCCTTCTTCTGTTCTTGTTGTTTCCTCTCTCTCCCTTTTTGTCCCTCCCTTGCCCTCATTCTGTCACTTAAGTGCTTTTCATTTATTTTTAAGCAATCGATGCATTAGCTGTACCTTCAGATCTGCCAACCTTATCAGCCTCTGCTCTATCAGGAAAAGTAAGGGCTATGGAAATGGGCTTTTCCTTTCTTCTGTCTCTGGGGAAGCTCGATCAGACTCTAGCGCCAAGTGACATGCACTTGGTCAATACGGATCTGAAATAGTAGCCCTGATAGAGCAACAGGAAAAGTTGTCTGATAATTAACTTTTCAGCAGAATGCTAAGGATTGGAAAACAAGATATGCAGCTTTCTTTATTTGGTAGTTCATTAACAGCCTTCGTCATACTATTACCAATTCTACTGTTAACAAATTCAGTCTGTGTGAAGTGTTCACATAAATATAGATATCATTGTGTTTCCTCTTTTTAAACTGGACATGTTAATACCAGAATCTCATTTGAAAATCAGTTGATGCCCCACCTCCCTTGCCTGACCAAGTAAGTCACTGAGTCAATAGAGATCCCAGGATCAATGCTTTATCAGTGCCTTTTGCTGTTCTTAACAAGGGAGACAGCTGGAGCACTACAGTTACACTCAATCCCTCTGGGTTAAATGAGTCAGTGTCCCGCCGGGAGGGGCAAATCTGCTCCAAATCTGGACCACTGTTGGAAGAGGACTTGTGAACCAGGCTGGACTCATGGTTCTAAAGATCAAATATCCTGCTAATAATGTCAGTGTTTGTGTTTGAACAATGGACCAGTGCTGGAGGTTCCATTTGGAAACGCATCCTAGCAAGGACAAAGGGGAAAATTGCCAGAAAAGTCAGTTGAAGGGAATTATGGCTTACCTGAAGAATGTTTTATTGTTTTTGTGGTTTTTCACTCAAAATCTTTTAAATATGGAGCTTTGGCAGATGATCAAAATCAGTGGCGTAACGGAGTGTCACACTGTGTGTGCACTGAATGCATCAGTACAGGTAAAACAGAGTGCTTTAATAATCTTATGTTAATTTAACTTCCTTACCCTGTCAGAGTCTATCGGGCAATGGGACCCTGTGAGAGAAACTCTCCGGCTACGTCGAGGGCATCCTGAAACCCATTGTACAAAGAACCCCCAGCCCCCCAGCTTTTGTCGCGACACTACGGACTTCCTACAGAAACTCAGCACACATGGAGCAGTTGAACCATGAGCTCTCCTCGTCACAATGGATGTCTCGGCACTCTACACCAGCATCCCCCACGACGATGGCATTGCTGCAACTGCCTCAGTACTCAATGCTGACAACTGCCAATCTTCAGATGCAATTTTACAATTCATCCGCTTCATCCTGGACCACAATGTCTTCACCTTCAACAACCAGTTCTTCATCCAGACACGGAACAGCCAAGGGGACCAAATTTGCACCTCAATATGCCAACATCTTCATGCACAGGTTTGAACAAGACCTCTTCACCGCACAGGACCTTCAACCGATGCTATACACTAGAGACATTTTCTTCCTTTGGACTCATGGTAAACAATCACTGAAGCAACTATATGACGACATCAACAAGTTCCATCCCACCATCAGACTCACCATGGACTACTCTCCGGAATCGGTTGTGTTCTTTGACACACGCATCTCCATGAAGGACTGTCACCTCAGCACTTCACTGTACCGCCAGCCCACAGACAACCTCACGATGCTCCACTTCTCCAGCTTCCACCCTAAACACGCTAAAGAAGCCATCCTCTATGGACAAGCCCTCCATGTACACAGGATCTGCTCAGAGCAGGAGAATCGCAACAGACACCTCCAGACACTGAAAGATGCCCTCATAAGAACAGGATATGGCGCTCGACTCATTGATCGACAATTCCGACGCGCCACAGCGAAAAACCGCACCGACCTCCTCAGAAGACAAATACGGGCCACGGCGGACAGAGTACCCTTCGTCGTCCAGTACTTCCCCGGAGCGGAGAAGCTACGACATCTCCTCCAGAGCCTTCAACATGTCATTGAAGAAGACGAACATCTCGCCAAGGCCATCACCACACCCCCACTTCTTGCCTTCAAACAACCGCACAACCTCAAACAGACCATTGTCTGCAGCAAACTACCCAGCCTTCGGGAGAACAGTGACCACGACACCACACAACCCTGCCACAGCAACCTCTGCAAGACATGCCGGATCATCGACACGGATGCCATCATCTCACGTGAGAACACCATCCACCAGGTACACGGTACATACACTTGCAACTCGGCCAACGTTGTCTACCTGATACGCTTCAGGAAAGGATGTCCCGAGGCATGGTACATTGGGGAGACCATGCAGACGCTACGACAATGATGAACACCGCTTGACAATCACCAGGCAAGAGTGTTCTCTTCGTGTTGGGGAATACTTCAGCGGTCACGAGCATTGCGCCTCTGATATTCGGGTAAGGGTTCTCCAAGGCGGCCTTCATGACACACGACAGCGCAGAGTCGCTGAGCTGAGACTGATAGCCAAGTTCCGCACACGAGGACAGCCGCAACCGGGATCTTGGGTCATGCCACACTATCTGTAACCCCCACGACTTGCCTGAGCTTGCAAAATCTCACTAACTGTCCCAGCTGGAGACAATACACATCTCTTTAACCTGTGCTTAACCCTCTCTCCACTCACATTGTCTGTACCTTTAAGACTTGATTACCTGTAGAGACTTGCATTCCAACCATTATTTTGTAAATTGAGTTTGTGTCTTTATATGCCCTGTTTGTGAACTGAAATCCCACTCACCTGACGAAGGAGCAGCGAGCGCTTTGAAAGCTAGTGGCTTTTGCTACCAAATAAACCTGTTGGACTTTAACCTGGTGTTGTGAGACTTCTTACTGTGTTTACCCCAGTCCAACGCCAGCATCTCCACATCAGAGTCTATGGGGCATGTTTTCCTTGTCCTCCAATTCGCCCAACAATTGGTGAAGCTGATGCAGTGAATATAGGAAAATTGTGTGTGATCCCTTGCTACCATCTGCGTCCTGCCCAATTTTCCAGTATTTTCTGAGCCCAGTTGACAGATGGAGGAACAGCATATTCTGCCCCCCCTTCTGGCTTTGAGACTTTGATTAGGATTCCTTGTTTGGATTCTTCTCATGAAGATTCCTTTGGAATTTAGTCTGCTGGGGTGGTACGGAGGCACACTGGTTAGCACTGCTGCCTCAGTTCCAGGGACCCAGGTTTGATTCTGGCCTTGGGGACTGTCTCTGTGGAGTTTGCACGTTCTCCGTGTCTGTGGGTTTCCTCCAGGTGCTCCAATTTCCTTCTACCGTCCAAAGATGTGCAGGTTAGGTGGATTGGCCATAGTAAATGCATGGTGTTGGAGCGGGATGCTCTTTCGGAGAGTCGGTGCAGACTCGATGGACAGAATGGCCTCTTTCTGCACTTTAGGCATTCTATGGTTCTATGTGTTTCGATGGCCACAGAAAATGCATCCATTATGTGGCCAAACAGGTTAAATATCAATCTGCAAATGCTTCCATTATGCCTGTGGCAGGTGATAAGCATGGTAGAGTCTCCTGGTCAGCCAGAACCATGTATGTGGTAACTACAGTGCAACAGCATCCCCATGTTAAAAGACTCTATTCGCAGCTTCTCTGAGGCTGTACTCTATGGCAAGTGTTCTCCTCATTTAGAGAGAGAGACACGATAGGCCAAATGACTTCCTCTTATGCTGTAACCATTCTATGATTGTGTAAGATGAATGCAGTTTATTCATAGTATTTGAAGACTTGGGCCTTATAATAACTCCAGGAGTTGGCTGTGAAGGAACCATGCTTTTATTGCACACATGAAAATAAAACACAAGCCTGTGTTGAACACAACAGGTCCCAACCAGGAATAAAAGGTTAATGGACCCTCAGGGTCTTGCTTTATACAGGGCTCAGTATACGAGCTCCACCTGGTTAGCTAATTACCAATCCCCAGAGAGCTCATACAATGAGTCCAACTTGGAAGTCAGTTAATGATTCCCATGCAGATAATGGGGATATCTCAGGCCTCTAGGATTTGGGCCCCAGCCACCTCAGACATTCCTCCTTCCTGTGTGGAGAATTAGCACTCTATCCCTCTTTCACTCCCAGATCCCAAGTATTTAATGCTTCAATCAATGAAAGCCTTAGGAGGAAGTCAGGTGAGGCTGCCAGAGTTGTAATGGAGCAGATAGAATGACATGATTCCATTTGTGTCAAAGGGTAGTAATTGAAGCTGAATACCCACCATCAATAATCTGAGGATTTCCTCAAAAACCCAAATAGACCAGCCATATAAATATATTGGTTGGGATCTCTCCCCCTCCCCATCCCATGGCGTGTTTTGTGGCAGCAGAAGTGGTCTGTCATTGAACAGTGACAGGAACTTCTGATCTCACCAGCAGCGACAGGGTTTCCCGTTCTGTCCACCCCCACTGCTGGGAAACCCATGGTGGAATTTTGCTGTTGGCGGGACAAGATCCCGCCAGCAAGAATAGCCAGAAAATTTCTGCCTATGGCTACAATAGCAAGTCAGAGGCTGATAATTCTGCAGCAAATTATTCACTTCCTGACTCCCCAATGCAGTCTACCATCTACAAGGCTCGTCAGTTCTCTGTAGTGCTCAACAATATCTACAGTGTTGTTCATTTACCTGGATGGGTACAGCTCCAACAATGCTCAAGAAGCTTGATACCAACCAGGACGAAGCAATTCAATTGACAGTTAGCCCATCCACCATCTTAAATGTTCATTTTCTCCACCACTGGCGCACAGTGACAGCAGTGTGTAACATCTACAAGATGCACCAAAGCAACTCACCAAGGATCCTTTGACAGCCTCCTCCAAACCCATTACAAGGGAGGCGTTCATGTGGGGACATCACCACCTGTGAGTTCCTCCAAACCATGCAACATCTTGACTTGGAACTGTATTGCCATTCCTTTGTTGTTGCCTGGTCAAAAAATAACTTCCCACCCACCAGGTCTGCCACGGTTTAGGAAGTAGGCTTACCACCATCTTCTTAACGGCAATTAGGGATGTGCAACAAGTGTTGGCCTTGTCAGTGTTGTTCACATCCCATAAAATAATTTTTTTTTAAAAGGCAGGAGGTTCAAATCCACTAAATACTTAGGCGGTCAGAATGGCTGACTGTTTCCTGATATGATATGAGATTTACATGAATGGTAAATAGAAGAAGCTGCACCCATACTGACGTTACTTTGAAGAAAAGAGACTTGATGTTGACGCATTGTTGTAATAATCTTACAAAGTCCAGTCTTCCGTCACCAATCACCCTTGATTGACAGTGTGTTCGAAGTGCCGTTCAGGGGCTACAGAGTGCAGGTCAGTCCCGAGTCTTTTGACTGCTGACCTGAGTGGAGCCAGCTGGTTTTAAATCACTCGCTGCTCCTTCCCTATTGGACGAGCCTCCACTCACCTAATAGGAGGCCCATGGAGAGACCTATTGACGCTCCCCTGTGGCCAATATTAAAACAATTGTAATACATTGAGAAAACTCAAATATATGGTGCACCCGTCTCAACTTTTACTAACTGTTTATTGCCACCTCACCTTTCCTTAGCCAACTCCAACAGCCTCTCCTGTCCCTGTCTACAATTTTTAGTACATCCTGCTCAGGTTGACTGAGATTTGTTAGTGACGCTGCCACGCCTTGTTTGCTTTTCTCTTGTGCTTGTTATGGGTAATCTTTTTGTTTTGAGGGAGAGAAGAGAATTGTCAAGACATCCCAGACTCCAAAGATGTGCGGGTTAGGTGGATTGGCCATGCTTAATTGCCCCTTAATTTCAGGGGGACTAGCTAGGGTAAATGCATGGGGCATTGGGGATAGGGCCTGGATGGGATTGTGGTCGGTGCAGACTTGATGGGCCGAATGGCCGCCTTCTGCACTGTATGATTCTATGATAAGTGCCTGGACATTTAACCAGTATATTTTCCTGCTTCTGGACTGATTAGTGGCGAAGGTGCATCTTACTTTAGAATTAACTGCCTTTGATGGCTTAGCAGAAGCCCTTTTAACAGGCAATATCATAGAATCACTACAGTATAAAAGGATGCCATTCAGCCCATCGACTCTGTACTGGCCACAATCCCACCCAGGCCCTATTCCCGTAATCCCCACACATTTACCCTGCTAATCGCCCTGACACTAGGGTCAATTTAGCATGACCAAACCAGCACATCTTTGGCAAAGTAGTTTTGAGTAGAGATAGTGCTTGAGCTTTCCCTGATATCTAAATGTTGGGAGAAACAAAGTAGGCCATGTGTTTTTCTGTACAGCGAGCATCTACTTGCTCTGCAGGAGCCCTCTGCCCAATAGCAGTTGTTGCAGACATTTTTAGAAGTTGTTCTCAAACCTTTTTGTTGAAGGACCTTTTCAAATGGACTACAAATCACAGACCCATATCTAAATTATGGAAATGTTGCTTGTAGAGAGAGTTTTAATAAAGTCATGTATGTACTTACAGATATCAGTGAGATGGCTGTGCATGCTTCTCATTACAATCTGCTGATCTTTGGCAAGAGCAGTGTAGAGCAGGAGCCCAGAGAAAGCACTAGAAGCAGAGGGAAGAAGCAGCAAAATGCACCAGAGAGCAGAAGTATATCGAGACATTAAGAAAAAGAGAGTGGAGCAGAGCAGGGAGTGAGAAGAGCACGAGTGAGCAAGAGCAGGGGTGAGAGCAGGAGCATGGAGACAGCAGGAGTATGGATAGAGCATGAGCACTCCTCTGGCTGCTAGTCATTTATTTACTCTTGAGCACAGATCCTGGGTGGTTGCTCATATCACCAACTTGTAGGCCGGCCTTATGTTGTGAACCTCCAGCTTTTAGACTCCAGGGGGCTTCAAACTATGTGTGTTTCTAAAACTTGGAGCTCACCCAGATTATTAAACTGGGATTAACCAAACACAATAACATGGTCAAAACTGATTTTTTTTAAGGTTAGAGTGATGCATGTGGGATTAGCCTTTTTTAATTTCTCCTCGATCATATGTAGATATACAGGTTTTAAATCTGAAAAGCGATATTTAGCTTTGACTTAAATAATTCGAAATGCCTGAATTGGAGTCAGAGGTTTACAGCATGAAAACAGGTCATCCGGCCCAACTAGTCCATGCTGCCCTTTTTTTAAAAACCACTGAACTAGTCCCAGTTGCTTACGTTTGGCCCATATCCCTCTGTACCCATCTTACCCATGTAACTGTCTAAATGCTTTAAAAGACAAAATTGTGCCCGCCTCTACTACTACCTCTGGCAGCTTGTTCCAGACACTCACCATCCTGAGAGAAAAAATTGCCCCTCTGGACCCTTTTGTATCTCTCCCCTCTCACCTTAAACCTCTAGTTTTAAAGTCCCTACCTTTGGGAAAAGATGTTGACGATCTAACTGATCTATGCCCCTCATTGTTTATAGACCTCTATAAGATCACCTCTAAGTCTCCTACGCTCCAGGGGAAAATGTCCCAGTCTATACAGCCTCTCCTTATAACTCAAACCATCCAGGTAGCATCCTAGTAATTATAACTTAGAAAGTAGTCATATAATTTAGCAGCAATAATTTGAATAACTTAATTATTAATTCATCATGCAGTTTGAAAATGAAAATCTTAGTATGAAGCTAGAAGAAGAGATTAGTAAAAATGAAGAAGCGACGAAAAAGTAAGTAAAACTCAAAACAACATTTCCGCGGGCTCAATTATAACAAATATTTAATTTCCAGTAAAGTAATATATTACGTGTGAGATAATGACAGTGAAAATCTCTGTTAATCATTGGTTGCACATGTAAAGAGCTCAGAGTAAAGCACACTTAAATTTAGTTATTTTCACAGTATGAAAATACTATGGGAAGAAGTGTATTGTTAATGTTGTAAAACTGAAGCCATGAGTTGGAATTCTCCGGTCATTCGCATAAGCAGGATTCTCTGGTCCTGCTGGTAGCGCACCCCTGACTGCAAGTTTCACGGTGGTGTGGGATGGCTTTAATGGGAAATCCAATTGACAACAGCAGGACCAGAAAATCTCACCACCAGCGAATGACGTGCTGCCTCTTACCACCTGAAACACGCAGCTGGGAGGCCAGATATACCCTCCCATGTTCTAATTTGCTAAGACCATTAGTGTTGGTTTCTTGGTATTGTCTTCAAAGTTGCTCTATTTCCCAGTACTCTAAATTTATAGCACAGAAAGAAGGCATTTGGCCTATTTTGCTAATGCTAGCGCTTGTTGGAGCAATTCATAACTGATCCATTGCCCTCTATCATCCTGTGCTTCAAACACTTTGGATAGAGTGCATTCCTAATTTACATGAAAATCCAGCATTGCAACAGAGGCTACAGACTCTTGGCTTACTGACAGATTACCTACTTGATATTTGAGCATTTTGTTTTCAACGTTTATTGGATTCTGTTTTGGGAGCATGCCAATTGATAAACAAGGATCAGCAAGAGCAGAAAAGGAAAGCTCTTGAATAAAAATTGCATACAGGGCATATCATGAGGTCCCACAGGTGTAGTTCAAAGAACAATTCATCTGCTCCAGTAGTGAAAAATGTGTGTCACCATATTACCACCCATTATCCCGCCTGTCACAGGCAACTGAAAAGTACAGGTATCCCTCTGTGCATGTTTTCATTTTAGCACAGTTCCTGACTATGGCCGATGGAGAGGCGGGGCTGGCCGGCCTGGGAGGACTCTCCTTAATTCTTGGTCTGCTGGGCATAGTTGGCTTCTGGATGAACTATGATTTTGAGGTTGGCACTTGGTCCAGTGTTTTGTCAGGATGGTCTCACCCACAGGTATTTTGTAGGATATAGGCCCCATCCTAGACTGCACCATTCCTGGTGACCACTGGCGTAATGCTTTAGCTAAACTTTTTCAGCGGCCACCAATTCTCTCCTGGCTGCTATTGTTGTGGCCTTTGCGATGGGCTTCTTATTGTTCAGCTTCTCCCCACCCCCCAACTTTGGGAAGAACGAACTTAATCTGGTGGGGAATCGTCTGCCCGTGAACAATTCTGTGGATGCTATTCCTGTACGGGCATGAGGGGTTGTTCTATAATTGAATAACCAATGGGAGAGCTTAGTGTCCATTGATGCTGCTGTCTGTTTTTTTTAAATCAACTTTTAAAATCTGGACCCCTCCCTCCACGAGGCCGTTTGACAATGAATGGTGTGGTGCCGTCCTGATTTGTCGAATCCCATTTGACTTCATGAACCGGGTGAACTCATGACTGGCAAAAGCCGGTCCATTGTCAGAGACCAGCACCTCTGGAATCCTAAGTGTCAAAAATGA
Source organism: Mustelus asterias (assembly GCF_964213995.1). Lineage (NCBI taxonomy): Eukaryota > Metazoa > Chordata > Chondrichthyes > Carcharhiniformes > Triakidae > Mustelus > Mustelus asterias. Next base: position 45,985,275 of record NC_135825.1, on the reverse strand, counting down.
GGTGGACAAGTCCACTATGACCACGAACATCAAGCCCATGAATGAGCCTGCATAATCCACATGCAGCGACGTCCATGGTTTACCCGGCCATTTCCACGGTGTAAGGGAGCTGCTGGTGGTAACTTTTGTCCTTTCTGACATTCCTAACCCATGAGCGTCACTATGTCTGTGCCCATTTCAGGCCACCAAACAGAGTTTTTGGCCAGCAACTTCATTTTGAACTCCTGGTTGGCTGTGATGTAGTTCAGCCAGTATGCATGGTGCCCCTGACTCGGAACAACCACTTATGTCCCCCATAGTAGTATTCCATCTTCTGTCGTGAGCTACTCTCTTCTACTTCAATAAGAGTGGAATTGGGGTTGTAATGGCTTTTCTGTTTCCTCCGTCAGTGCTAAGCATTTAACTTCTGCGAGGACAGGGTCATTTTGCATCCAAAAATGTATATTACGTGCAGTCTCTGGGAGGGTATCCAGAAAAGTCAAGTCATTACTGTTTCTTCTACACGTGGTACCAGCGGTGGGGTGTTTGCTTAAGGCATCTGCGTTTGCCACTCGGCCTCCCAGCTAGTGCTCCAACCGAAAATTGTAGGCAGTCAATAATGCTCATCACTGAATACAGATCAATGCTATTGTAGCACCACTTTGTCCTCTCCTGGCAGTCCCAATAGCGGCTTGTGATTGGAGACAATCAGAAATTTCTGCCCATAAAGATATTGATGGAATTTTCTTTACTCGAAATATTACTGCCAACCCTACTTTATCAATGTGTGTGTACTTTCTGCTATGGCCAAGGTCTTGGAGATAAGTGCTATTGGACATTTCTCCCCGTCCTGATACCGCCCCCAATGCCATATGGAGACGCTTCGCAGGTTAGCACTAACTTTTTTCTAGGATCTTAATGTGCTAAGACGTTCAACGATAACAGCTATTGCTTTATTCTCTTAAACGCCAGGTCTTCATGGGAGGACCATTCCCAAGCTCGACCCCTTTTTAGCAGTTGATGTAGCAGAACCAAGAGGGAGGCCCGGCTTGGTATAAATTTTCCATAGTATGTCACAAGCTGTAGAAACGACCGTAGCTTCTGGATGGACGTGGGAGCCGGGGCATCTTTTATTGCCTGCCCTCTGTCCTCCAAAGGATGTAGACTTGATTTGTCTACTTTGTAGCCCAGATAGGTCACTTGAGGTACCAGGAAGACACATTTTTCCCTTCTTAGGCGCACTTCCTCCAGGTTCTGTAGTTGTTCTGCTTCTGTTTTACCTGTGATGAGAACATCATCCAAATAAATGGCCACCTGGGGTAAACCTTCTAAGATGTTCGCAATGTTCTCTGGAAGATCGAGCAGGCCGATGATATCCCAAAATGTAACCTTGTATGTTGATAGAGGCCCTTCAGAGTATTGATGGTGGAATATTTCTGTGAATCCTCATCCAGCTACAACTGCAAATAAGCATGACTCATATCTAATTTCGAGAACAAGAGTCCCCCTGCCAACTTTGCATCTAAATCCTCGATCAGGGAAATTGGGTATTTGCTAGTCCCTGCAAAGACAGACTGAACCATCTGGCTTCAAAAATAGGCAGAACCAGTGCTGCCCATTCTGCAAACTGGACAGGTTTTATGATACTTTCTTGTTCCAGTCTCCTAATTTCTGTTTTCACTTTTTCCCTTAAAGCAAACAGTACCAGGCGAGCCTTTGCAAAATTGCGGGATTGCATCCTGGTTGAAGTGTAAGGTTGCCTCAGCTCCTTCTATGGTTCCTAGCCCTTCTCGGAAAACTTTCGGGTATCTGACAGGATCTCACTCAAGCGGCTATTTTCTAATTGGAAGATGTTTACTCAAACCAGGTAGATTTCTCTCAACCAGCTTTGCTCCATTAGGCTCGGGTCTGAGCCCACTACCATTAATGGTAACTGAACCAGTTGCTTTTCGTTAGAGACAGGAACAAAGATTGTACCCACTACTTTCAACGGTTTCGCTGTATAAGAACTCAATCTTGATTAAAGATTGGGAGTCCAGTGTGAATTTTACTGAACACTGATTCTCTGACCAATGGTCATGCCTGTGTTGACCTCTATTAATACTGGACATTCATCTTACTGTTACCTTAATTGGTTCTGATTTGGACATTGCTATGCAGTTTAATTGTTCCCCATCGGATGTAGGTGGAACTTCTAGGGTGTGCACTCTCCTGGACACTGGCCTCTCTTAAATCTAGGTCTTGAAATTTTACTTTGTAACTGTTGCCAGTATGCGGAGTCAGAGCAGCAATGCTTTTCCAAGCTGGATTCTGAAGGAACTGCTGACTGTCTGGTCAAAGCTTGTCTTTTGGAGCTGTCCTGTGGGCAGACCTGGGTTTACTTGTACCCAGATACTTCCTGAGGGATGCTTTGTAATTGCCTGCGCTCAAATGCTGGTCCCCAAACTCAGACAAACTGGCGTGGGTGTCCACTTCCATCAGGATACCTTGCAACTCATATGCCCCTCTTGCCACCTTTTCCAACAATAAGGTCAGCTATAGCACCTGTTTGCAGTCATGTTGAGCTTCTGCCAACAGACATTTTTGGATAGGTACATTTATCCCACATCCCAGACCGTCTCTTAGCATCGCATGAGGCATCGACCCTAATTCACAACCTTCCACCAGTCATCTCAACCTTGTTAAAAAACCATGATAGACTTCCCCGTCTCCTGGATTGCCGAGTAAAACTGGTACCTTCTCAGAATCAGGAGGTGGCTTAGGGTCATTATATTACATTAGTTCTGCCAATTCCTGGAAGGTTTTGGTATCTGGTGCCTTTGGAAAAGTTAAGCTGCAAATAATGGCAAATGCTGCCAGTCTACAAACAGTCAAAGAATGACCGATTGCTTTTCATCTGCCACAATGTCATTAGCCCTAAAAAAGTAACACATGCATTCCACTTATTGGGCCCAAGCCCTCCACAGCCAGTTCAAAAGAGTCCAATTTCCCAAGCAGAGGCATGATGCCTGAAAATGGCTTACCCTCAATTCCAAGCCAGTTGTTAACAAGCAAGTTCCTTAGGGTTATTCTTTTTCCCTTGTTGCTTCTCAGAGTCAGATGTCCCTTCACCAGATTCTCTTTTACAAACTCTATTCCACTCATAGAGTGCTTCTGGTACACAGTCAGAATCCAAAGTGCTGGAAGACCTGACACTCCCATTTTTATATACAGATAAGGCTTCCTGATTGGGCAGGCGATTATGAGTTCATACTCCCAAGAAGCCAACCTCATGTGTCTTGTTGAAGTCATTACATCCTCCACATCCTCCCAGTCCGCCTTTTCCTCATGGGTGTCCACCAGGTCCCCCTTCTTCGACTCCAGTATGTCTCCCTGCTGCCTGTGAGGTTGTGGAGCAGCAGACCACAATCATGTGGGAGACCCTCAGGGGGCTGTACTGGAGGGCAATGCCAGAGTGGTCCAGGCAGCGGAACCTCAGGAAGAGCCTGATGCAACGCTCGACGACGAACCAGGTGGCAGCATGGGCCTCATTATAGCGGGTCTCTGGTCTCAGGCCACTACACTGGCGTAACAGTCATGACCTCAGCAGGTATCCGTTAGCCCCCACAAGCAATCCCAGCAGCCTGGAGTGGTCCTTGAAGGGCTGGGGATATTGAACTCTGCAGGATATAGTTATTGTGCATGCTCCCTGGGTGGCATGCACAGACACACACATTATTGTCACGTGTATTGGTATTCAGTGAAAAGTATTGTTTCTTGCGTGCTATACAGACATAGCATACCGTTCATAGAGAAGGAAAGGAGAGAGTGCAGAATGTAGTATTACAGTCATAGATAAGAGTTAGAGTAAAGTTTTAAAAGCACAGAACCAGAGTAAAAGATGGAATTAGAGGGTATGCTGGGGCAGCTCGCATGAAGCCGCCACACTCTGACGCCATCTTGAATGGTGTTATTTCTCTTGTGGCCTGATGGTTGCCATTTTGGAGTGGCCTGTTCTCTCACTCTCTGACTTGCAGAACCTCACAATGCCTGACCCTCCCACTTATGACCTCTTTCTGTGCCCAACTCTCCGACTTTAGGTCTCACACCATGCATGCAAGCTTGTGAACAAAGGAATTAGAAACAGGAGTAGGCCTCTCAGCCTCCTGAGCCTGCTCTGCCATTCAGTAAGATCATGACTGATCTGATTGTTCAGGAGAGGGAAGCGACGGGAGAGTAGTTCAAGGGGCGGGTGGATTGGGTGCATGAAGAGGCTGCAAGTCAGTGGTTGATGAGAGGAAGAATCCACAGTTGGAAAGTCAAGCAGTGAAAGGATCTGCAGCGACCAGGGGGATTAGGGAGCAGGACATTCAAGAAGCTGAATTGGCAGTGAACAGGAGGTCTTCTAAGTAGAAAGTTACATTTTTCTTTTATATTTTTTAAAATTTATTTAATTTTACAAGTTATTCATTTACCAATGTAGGAATTTAGCAATGTAAAATATGTCAACATATAGATTATAGGGCAGAATTCTCCCCAAAAAGTCTAAGTGTTGAATTTGTGTGAAAACTGGAATAATTCATGCTGTTTTTTTTCAGTGGGAGTTCAGAGAAGAATCTCCCACACTCTGTGCACTGCAGAGGCCACCAGCATGAATATCATTAAATTTCAGGGAGTGGAGTCTATTCCCACTGGAGAGGCTGAAATCAGCGCGCTGAGTGGGCCACTGCGCATGCGCTGATCTGTCAGTGCCGAGATCGGCGCATCCACAGTCGTGGCCATAATGTTTTAAAGTAAGGAAGATCTGAAAGAACTTAATTTTCAGAATTAACTCATAATTTTCAGGAAATCACAACCTCACCATATCTATGGGCTACCTATTTTCTTGAAGATAGTATAACTGAAAATACATTTTATTCACATTAATATATGATTTGTATTTCTAGACACAACTCCACGAGAGATCTATGCTCTCTTGTGAAAGAATCCTGTTCTAGATCAACTGAAAAACTAAAAGCATGTAAGTATTTTATTGTTATAACTATTGTTATATTAAATAAAAAGAGCTGGATGAATAAAACAGCTGGAAAAATTCTTCAGATCTAGCAACATCTGTGGAAAGAAAAAAAGTAGGCCTCTGTCCACCGAGCCTGCTCCGCCATTCAATAAGATCATGAGTGATCTGATTGTTCAGGAGAGGGAAGTGATGGGAGAGTAAGTTAAAGGATGGGTGAGTTGGACACAGGGAGAAGCTGCAAGTCAATGGTCATGGTGAGAGGAAGAATCTGCAGTTGGTAGATCAAGGAGGGGAAGGATTTACAGCAACCAGAAGTTTGAGTCAAATATGAACTCAAACAGTAACCTCCCTTACGTAGGAATGTACTACAGACTCGAGGTGTTACTGAAATCTCCAGCAATAGCCTGGAAAAGCTGGATAGTATCTGCAATGGCCTTGAAGAAAATAAGTTAGATGCATAGAAGTTAAGAGCCAAGGTCACCCACTGACAGGAAATATGATTCTTGCCCTACTTTGAACTTTGAGTTATGACTGCAGCAGTTGGCAGATTTTGTGATGACCTCTTTTCTGAAACAAAGATGTCTTGTGTTGGTCCTCACTGAATTCATTTCAGGCAAGAGAGTTGAACCCTGCAGACTCTGGCTGCATCTGGCCTGCTGAAAGCCCTTCTTAGCTTTTTCCTCCTTTTAGAAGCTTGTTCTGTACTTTTTTTGTCCTGTGCTCTCTTCATTTTCCCTATTATAGTTATTTAGAAGAGGAATGACTATCAGGTCATTCATGACTGGAACCAGTTCGAATCAGTGAAGGCCATCAAATCACTAGAAATGTACTTCAGCACCATCTAAACCATGCCCCATTGATTATTGAACTTTTAGACAAATACAGCAAAACTCCAAAAACAATACACTTGAACCAGCAGCCAGAAGAAATAATCCAACAACAAACATGTATATAGATTGTGATCTCTTTTAGTATGCATGCTGCTGGTGGGCGTGCAAACTGCTGTACCACGATGGCATCCCATGACTTTGCATTTGAAGTGTGTGGGTGCATCTTGGATCTAATTTTCGACCTGTAGGGTGCCAATGAATGCTTCAGAGCCCCATTTATCCCCACATGCCTTTGAAAATTGAACCCCATTTGTGTTCTCACTGTTGCTGCAATTAGGAAACCTAAGTCTAATGATTGACTATGAGTGTGTTTCTGCAAGTTAAAAAAGAAAGACTTGAAATTTTAAAACACTTCATGATCACCTGACGTGTCAGAGCACACATTGAAATACGTTTGACATGTAGTTATTTTTGTAATGTAGGTTATGGAGATGGATGTTGACAAGTGAAGGCCAGTTTAATCTTTTCTTTTGTATCATAATTACTTAATGGGCTGGATTTAATGGGATGCCGTAGTCCCCAACTCACTGGCTAAAAAGAAGTCAGCTGCACAGTCTAATCAATGTGCCCACAAGCTCATGAGGAGGAACTATTACCCAGCCGAAGAGTCCACAAGTCATTTTCTACTTTGGAAACAGTTGTAACCTAAATGTGTTTGATATTATAGAATCATAGAATCCCGACAGTGCAGAAAGAGGCCATTCAGCCCATTGAGCCTGCACCGACAACAATCCCACCCAGGCCCTACCCTGGTAACCCCACATAGTTACCCTGCTAACCTCCCTGACACTAAGGGGCAATTGAGTATGGCCAATCAACCTAACCTGCACAACTTTGGGAGGCAACCGGAGCACCCGAAGGAAACCCACGCAGACATGGGGAGAACGTGCAAACTTCACACAGACAGTTACTTGTGGCCAGAATTGAACCTAGGTCCCTGGTGCTGTGAGGCAGCAGAGCTAACGACTGTGCCACCATGCCGCCCGACATACAACATCTTGTATGGCTTTTCTGCCATGTAAGACATGGGACTTTACTATTATCAGAACATGATAAACTAATCTATAAAACTAAGTACTTTAACATTTTTACCAAAGCAAAATACTGCAGATGCTGGAAATCTATAATAAAAAGAAAAATTGCTCAAAGGTCAAGCAGCATTTGTGGAGAGAGAAACAAAATTATAATTTCCGATCACTGATGTTTTGTCAGAATTGAATTTCATATGGTAGTGGGAGGCAAATTTGTGTGTGGATAAAGTGGAAAAGCTTCAGAAAATGTCAACGTATTGGAAACCTGACATGACTGCTCACTTCTGGCTTTTACCTGGGCTCGTTTGGAGGCATATAGGAAATGCCCATGGTAATGTTGGTCTATAACTTAAGTATGTTCAGAACAAATTATTTCTGATTCTAACCCAGCAGTGTAAATTATTAATGTATGATTACCCACGAATATTTCTCAGAGTCTGAATCTGATGGCCAGTGGAAGAATGAAGTGGCTGTGTGGACACAGGTTAGGTCCCTACCAAAGAAGAAACAAGGTGTGGCCTTTGCATTGTTGCTTCCTAAGAAAAGTAAAACCAGAAGCCAATTATTAAGTGACCTGTATACCTGTCAGTTGGATACTGAGGAAGAATTTGACTATTCTGTTAGGCTTCGTGGAAAACAATTACCAAAAAGGTTGTCTAATGGATGCTGTGAGGTTTGATCAAACTTTGATAAATTGCAGAAATTCAATCCTCACATTCAAATTATTGGATTGAGCTAAATGATTGAATTGTGCTAAGGTGTCACATATGGACAGGTTCTCAGAAAGAGGGTTTCTTTTGGAGCAGATATCTACTGCCTTGAAAACATCCATGGGGAAGCAGTCATTTCCACCTGCATTGATGGCACAAGTGGGCCATTCCAGTGTCATAGGTGTGAGATAGGCACCAAGAGGTGTCTCAGTGTCAGTTGTTCAAGTAGGGATGTGAGGTGATGCCTTGAGAGAGAGGAGTCAGTAGAGCCACAAGGTGCGTTGGTCTGAGGAATGCTGTGCAAGAAATGCTGGGGAAGTCAGAGTGCAGAGTTGGCACCTGAGGTTTGGTGCCACTCAACTCTCTTGCCCTCCTGCAGTCTTTGAACTTCTTGAGACACTATCTAGGTTCAAGGGACTATACTCCTGCTGCTCACTTCCTTGGCCACTTCCACCAAGCCTATTTAGTTTGATAAACTGGGCTTTGCCTCCTATCTGTGGGAAACAACAGTTCTGCCCACAGCAGAACCTGCATAGAAGAATCAGAGAAGTAGTGACAGTCTTCCTACCAGTCCCTTCCAGTCTTCTGGTTTCTGAAGTGTCTGGAACCTATGTAGAATGTAATTATTTTGACCTCCACCATGTTCTCTTTAAATAGAAATCCTTCCATTGACTGGTGCAGGTTATTCTCACACCCATATACTGTGATTGTTAAGGAAGCCCTGAAGCAGGATGAATATTGAGGCTGAGGCAACAGCTAGGGTAAAGCCCACTCTTTAAAAAGGTTCCTGAGCTGCTGCCGGACACCACCAGCCACCTTTAGGAGTGGGGTTGCAAGGTAAAAATTCAGCCTGTTAACTTTTATAGATTAAATTTTCCAGTCCCAGCATTGTGAAACTGGCAATTCCCACCCAGGTTCAAGAGGCTGCTCTCCAAATTTTTTGGTCCTGTCTGGCACAACTGGAAAACACAGTAAGAAGTTTAACAACACCAGGTTAAAGTCCAACAGGTTTATTTGGTAGCAAAAGCCACACAAGCTTTCGAGGCTCTGAGCCCCTTCTTCAGGTGAGTGGGAATTCTGTTCACAAACAGAACTTATAAGACACAGACTCAATTTACATGAATAATGGTTGGAATGCGAATACTTACAACTAATCCAGTCTTTAAGAAACAAAACAATGGGAGTGGAGAGAGCATCAAGACAGGCTAAAAAGATGTGTATTGTCTCCAGACAAGACAGCCAGTGAAACTCTGCAGGTCCACGCAACTGTGGGAGTTACAAATAGTGTGACATAAATTCTGATTCTAGGATCGCATGATAAAGACTCAGGAGGAAAAAAGCAGAAATATTTATGTGAAATAGTGTGACATAAACCCAATATCCCGGTTGAGGCCGTCCTTGTGTGTGCGGAACCTGGCTATCAGTTTCTGCTCCGCGACTCTGCGCTGTCGTGTGTCGCGAAGGCCGCCTTGGAGAACGCTTACCCGAATATCAGAGGCCGAATGCCCGTGACCGCTGAAGTGCTCCCCAACAGGAAGAGAACAGTCTTGCCTGGTGATTGTCGAGCGGTGTTCATTCATCCGTTGTCGCAGCGTCTGCATAGTTTCCCCAATGTACCATGCCTCGGGACATCCTTTCTTGCAGCGTATCAGGTAGACAACGTTGGCCGAGTTGCAAGAGTATGTACCGTGTACCTGGTGGATGGTGTTCTCACGTGAGATGATGGCATCTGTGTCGATGATCCGGCACGTCTTGCAGAGGTTGCTGTGGCAGGGTTGTGTGGTGTCTTGGCCACTGTTCTCCTGAAGGCTGGGTAGTTTGCTGCGGACAATGGTCTGTTTGAGGTTGTGCGGTTGTTTGAAGGCAAGAAGTGGGGGTGTGGGGATGGCCTTGGCGAGATGTTCGTCTTCATCAATGACATGTTGAAGGCTCCGGAGGAGATGCCGTAGCTTCTCCGCTCCGGGGAAGTACTGGACAACGAAGGGTACTCTGTCCACTGTGTCCCGTGTTTGTCTTCTGAGGAGGTCGGTGCGGTTTTTCGCTGTGGCGCGTCGGAACTGTTGATCAATGAGTCTAGCGCCATATCCTGTTCTTATGAGGGCATCTTTCAGCGTCTGGAGGTGTCTGTTGCGATCCTCCTCATCCGAGCAGATCCTGTGTATACGGAGGGCTTGTCCGTAGGGGATGGCTTCTTTAACGTGTTTAGGGTGGAAGCTGGAGAAGTGGAGCATCGTGAGGTTATCCGTGGGCTTGCGGTACAGTGAGGTGCTGAGGTGACCGTCCTTAATGGAGATGCGCGTGTCCAAGAATGCAACCGATTCCGGAGAGTAGTCTATGGTGAGCCTGATGGTGGGATGGAACTTGTTGATGTCATCATAGAGTTGTTTCAGTGATTGTTCACCATGAGTCCAAAGGAAGAAAATGTCATCGATGTATCTAGTGTATAGCACCGGTTGAAGGTCCCGTGCGGTGAAGAAGCCTGGAAACCAAGATCGAATCCATATTCTCAACTTGCGCTCAGGACGCAGACCAGCTGCGAAACTCTGCCAAGCAGACGAGACAAAGGAACTACACCATCTACATGCACACCAAGAACAGGAAACTTGAGAAACTCGGCATCACCACCAGCAGCAACCAAGCCTCCCCCGGTACCACAGTAGGAAACAGTCCCACTGCAGGGAAGTCCATTGTCAACTTGTCCGACTACACACTTCAACCAGATGAAATCGAAGTTCTCAGCCGAGGGCTTAATTTTTGCCCCACCACCAAAATAGACCCCATCAGTCTCGCAGCAGACACAGAGGAATTCATCAGGCGAATGAGGCTGAGGGAGTTCTTCCACAAACCCCAAGAGGCCAACAACGAACACAATGAGACAGCCAATGAACTGGAACAGCCGACAGAGAGATCCGCAGTGCATCCGAAGAGGAAAGAGTCGAATTGGACTCCTCCGGAAGGCCGCTGCCCTCGACTTGACATGTATGCCCAAGCCGTCAGGAGGTGCGTCAACACCAAATTCATCAGCCGCACTCACAAGACAGCCCCGAACATCACCCAAGCACAACGTAACGCCATCCACGCTCTCAAGACCAACCGCAACATTGTCATCAAACCAGCAGACAAAGGAGGGGCCATCGTCATACTGAACAGAACGGATTACTGCAAAGAAGTGTACCGACAACTCAACAACGAGGAACACTACAGACAGTTACCTGCAGATCCGACCAAAGAACACACCCGTCAACTCAACACTCTGATCAAGACCTTTGATCCGGACCTTCAGAACACCCTCCGTGCTCTCATCCCACGTACTCCCCGCGTTGGAGATCTCTACTGCCTCCCGAAGATACACAAGGCAAACACACCCGGCCGTCCCATCGTATCGGGCAATGGGACCCTGTGCGAGAACCTCTCCGGCTATGTCGAGGGCATCCTGAAACCCATTGGACAAAGAACCCCCAGCTTTTGTCGCGACACGACGGACTTCCTACAGAAACCCGGCACACATGGAGCAGTTGAACCAGGAGCGCTCCTCGTCACAATGGATGTCTCAGCACTCTACACCAGCATCCCCCATGACGATGGCATTGCTGCAACGGCCTCAGTGCTCAGCGCCAACAACTGCCAGTTTCCAGATGCAATTTTACATCTCATCCGCTTCATCCTGGACCACAATATCTTCACCTTCAACAACCAGTTCTTCATCCAGACACACGGAACAGCCATGGGGACCAAATTTGCACCTCAATATGCCAACATCTTCATGCACAGGTTCGAACAAGACTTCTTCACCGCACGGGACCTTCAACCGGTGCTATACACTAGATACATCGATGACATTTTCTTCCTTTGGACTCATGGTGAACAATCACTGAAACAACTCTATGATGACATCAACAAGTTCCATCCCACCATCAGGCTCACCATAGACTACTCTCCGGAATCGGTTGCATTCTTGGACACGCGCATCTCCCTTAAGGACGGTCACCTCAGCACCTCACTGTACCGCAAGCCCACGGATAACCTCACGATGCTCCACTTCTCCAGCTTCCACCCTAAACACGTTAAAGAAGCCATCCCCTACGGACAAGCCCTCCGTATACACAGGATCTGCTCGGATGAGGAGGATCGCAACAGACACCTCCAGACGCTGAAAGATGCCCTCATAAGAACAGGATATGGCGCTAGACTCATTGATCAACAGTTCCGACGCGCCACAGCGAAAAACCGCACCGACCTCCTCAGAAGACAAACACGGGACACAGTGGACAGAGTACCCTTCGTTGTCCAGTACTTCCCCGGAGCGGAGAAGCTACGGCATCTCCTCCGGAGCCTTCAACATGTCATTGATGAAGACGAACATCTCGCCAAGGCCATCCCCACACCCCCACTTCTTGCCTTCAAACAACCGCACAACCTCAAACAGACCATTGTCCGCAGCAAACTACCCAGCCTTCAGGAGAACAGTGACCAAGACACCACACAACCCTGCCACAGCAACCTCTGCAAGACGTGCCGGATCATCGACACAGATGCCATCATCTCACGTGAGAACACCATCCACCAGGTACACGGTACATACTCTTGCAACTCGGCCAACGTTGTCTACCTGATACGCTGCAAGAAAGGATGTCCCGAGGCATGGTACATTGGGGAAACTATGCAGACGCTGCGACAACGGATGAATGAACACCGCTCGACAATCACCAGGCAAGACTGTTCTCTTCCTGTTGGGGAGCACTTCAGCGGTCACGGGCATTCGGCCTCTGATATTCGGGTAAGCGTTCTCCAAGGCGGCCTTCGCGACACACGACAGCGCAGAGTCGCGGAGCAGAAACTGATAGCCAGGTTCCGCACACACAAGGACGGCCTCAACCGGGATATTGGGTTTATGTCACACTATTTCACATAAATATTTCTGCTTTTTTCCTCCTGAGTCTTTATCATGCGATCCTAGAATCAGAATTTATGTCACACTATTTGTAACTCCCACAGTTGCGTGGACCTGCAGAGTTTCACTGGCTGTCTTGTCTGGAGACAATACACATCTTTTTAGCCTGTCTTGATGCTCTCTCCACTCCCATTGTTTTGTTTCTTAAAGACTGGATTAGTTGTAAGTATTCGCATTCCAACCATTATTCATGTAAATTGAGTCTGTGTCTTATAAGTTCTGTTTGTGAACAGAATTCCCACTCACCTGAAGAAGGGGCTCAGAGCCTCGAAAGCTTGTGTGGCTTTTGCTACCAAATAAACCTGTTGGACTTTAACCTGGTGTTGTTAAACTTCTTACTGTGTTTACCCCAGTCCAACGCCGGCATCTCCACATCACAACTGGAAAATCCAGGTCTATATTTCTGTATCTACAGATGCTGCCTGACCTGCCAGGTATTTCCAACATTTTCTGTTTTCACTTTATCATTTTATTTGACTGGAAGCAGAACATATTTCATGTTGAAAATTGTACTTAATTATTTTAGATGAAGTGGAAAGAGATGAAACACGGCGACTTTATGCTGAAAATGCTGAAAATATTGAGGTCAGTGATATTTTTTCAAAATGAACCCAACAGTTCTGTAATTGGTTAATGATAAGTCAGTCAATATGTTTTATAACTGAGTTCTTAAGCCTAGCACTGATCATTTGCCTTCCTGTGTCCTCTGGCAAAAGAAGAGAAATGTCCACAATCGGCTTTCTCTTACTTTGAAATGACAGCCACGCTCAATCGATAGCTTTCTTGCCTCCGAGTCAGAAGGTTCTGGGTTTTTTATCCCTCCAGAGGCTTGAACACAATTCTGGACTGACGCTAATTCACTCCTGAGGGAATGCTACTATTGGAGGTGCTATCTTTCAAATAGGATGTTAATTTGAGGCCCTGTTTACCCATGGATGTAAAATATGCCATGGCACAGATTTGAAGAAGAGCAGGTAAGTTACCTCTCTGCCTTGATCATAGCACAAAAACAAATTATTTGGTCGTTATCACATCAGCTCTGATGAAATATTATTAACAAAGAACAAAGAACAGTACAGCACAGGAAACAGGCCCTTCGGCCCTCCAAGCCTATGCCGCTTCTTGGTCCAACTAGACCAATCATTTGTATCCCTCCATTCCCAGGCTGCTCATGTGACTATCCAGGTAAGTCTTAAACGATGTCAGCGTGTCTGCCTCCACCACCCTACTTGGCAGCGCATTCCAGGCCCCCACCACCCTCTGTGTAAAAAACATCCCTCTAATATCTGAGTTATACGTCACCCCTCTCACCTTGAGCCCGTGACCCCTTGTGATCGTCACTTCTGATCTGGGAAAAAGCTTCCTACCGTTCACCCTATCTATCCCCTTCATAATCTTGTACACCTCTATTAGATCTCCCCTCATTCTCCGTCTTTCCAGGGAGAACAAGCCCAGTTTACCCAATCTCTCCTCATTGCTAAGACCCTCCATACCAGGCAACATCCTGGTAAACCTTCTCTGCACTCTCTCTAACGCCTCCACGTCCTTCTGGTAGTGCGGCGACCAGCAGTACTCCAAATGTGGCCTAACCAGCATTCTATACAGCTGCATCATCAGACTCCAGCTTTTATACTCCATACCCCGTCCTATAAAGGCAAGCATACCATATGCCTTCTTCACCACCTTCTCCACCTGTGTTGCCACCTTCAAGGATTTGTGGACTTGCACACCTAGATCCCTCTGTGTTTCTATACTCTTCTTAGAAGCCCTACAGCACAGAAAGAGGCCATTCGGCCCATCGAGTCTGCACCGACCACAATCCCACCCAGGCCCTACCCCCATATATTTACCCACTAATCCCTCTAACCTACGCATCCCAGGACACTAAGGGCAATTTTTTAGCATGGCCAATCAACCTAACCTGCACATCTTTGGACTGTGGGAGGAAACCGGAGCACCCGGAGGAAACCCACGCAGACACGAGGAGAATGTGCAAACTCCACACAGACAGTGACCCAAGCCGGGAATCGAACCCAGGTCCCTGGAGCTGTGAAGCAGCAGTGCTAACCACTGTGCTACCGTGCCGCCCATGACTTGAGTCATGACAGAGTCATCAAGACAGAGTCTTGATGACTCTGCCATTTATTGTATAACTCCTCCCTACATTATTTCTTCCAAAATGCATCACTTCGCATTTATCCGGATTAAATTCCATCTGCCACCTCTCCGCCCAATTTTCCAACCTATCTGTATCCTGCTGTATTGCCCGACAATGCTCATCGCTATCCGCAAGTCCAGCCATCTTCGTGTCATCCGCAAACTTGCTGATTACACCAGTTACACCTTCTTCCAAATCATTTATATATATCACAAATAGCGGAGGTCCCAGTACAGAGCCCTGCGGAACACCACTGGTCACAGACCCCCAGCCGGAAAAAGACCCTTCGACTGCTACCCTCTGTCTCCTATGGCCAAGCCAGTTCTCCACCCATCTAGCCACTTCTCCTTGTATCCCATGAGCCTTAACCTTCTTAACCAGCCTGCCATGTGGGACTTTGTCAAATGCCTTACTGAAATCCATATAGACTGAAACATATAAATCCATATAACCTGAAACATTGGCTGGGATTTTCCAATCCCACAAGCAGATGGTGCCATAGTGGGTGGAATTTTTCATTGTTTTGGCTAAGTATAGTTTTGGGCTAAAAATGTGTTGAGTAGCCCACTAATGGTATCAGCAAGTTTTTGTGCTATATTTGAAATGGCATGAGTTTCATGTCACGCCCATGGTGGGCTAACTCTTGATTCTTCCATCCCGGTGTCACTTGAAATCTTCAGTCATGGGGGCACTCCATTTAAACACCTCCTCAGCATCTGTTCTAAGTCCAGTCAAGAGAATGGCTGCTAGGAAAGTGGTTCCAAGGTTCTCAGAAGGAGCGCTCAACAGAATACTTGATGGGGGTGGAGCAAAGGTGGGATATACTGTACCCTTGGGCTGACAGCAGACCAAACAGCAAAGCCACAAATCCACATGACAGCGCTGGTAAGTGCTGCCTTTGTCAGCCCAACGGTACAGTATATCCCACATTTGGTAAGTACAAGCTCCCTGCAGAAGAGGATGTGCATTTAGTGTAGGAAGAAGATGAATGGTCTCCGTGCAGCCAGGGTAAGTCACTCACCTTATTTCTCAACACTTATCCACTCACATGCCCATAACGTATCATTGGGAGCTCACTCCCTGCCACCTTATGGAGCTCCACCATTTGCCATCCCACATGCTTTCTCATCTCTCCTGTGGATCCTCTCCTCATCACATCCCACCTTCCACTCACCAATCACATGCATCCTTACCATCTGACCTAGTAATGAGGATGACGTGGGTGCAAGGGGAAAAAAGTAAGGACCCCCCAACATCATGTTCTTCCATCTCGCCACCCTCACGTGAATTCTCTCTTTCCTATCTGTATGCCCCTGTCATGCAGTAATGCCATCTACCTTCCCTTGGAGGAAAATGAGTGAAAAAGCCCAGCCCAACCATAAGTGCAGCTTTGGAGACTAGCCAGAAGAGCAGCTCTGAAGAATTCGTAGACTTTGCCGTCGAGGAGGTGTCACAGCTGTCACCCACACCCTCCACCAGCGCAGAGACCCACACCTCGGTGGGAATGGATAGTAGACAGGCTTCTGTATCATTAACTGATGAGCCTCTCACTTCAGATGATCCACGCAGGATGAGGACAGTATGCCCCAGGGATCTGGTATTCGGAGGACTACTGGAGGGCAGGACTCTGCTGAGCCTCAGTCAGATGATATACCTCTGGACCCGGTCGTCTCTCAGCTGCTAGATCTACAAAGGCAAAGTCGGGAACATCAGGAAGGGATGTCAGCTTCACCCCTCAGATTGTAATGCCGACTGGAGGAGCCCCATCTACTTCTGACCAAGGTGATCGTACCGACATACTGAGGCAACCAGGCCAACACTGGAAAGCTACGGCTGCAGTGAAGATCTTAGTGCAGGACATACACACATGCCAAGGTGGGGAATGTTCACTTCATGTTTCAGACCATGGACTCCATTGTTCAGGGCATGAACTCCATGGTTCAGGGCATGAACTCCATGGTTCAGGACATGAACTCCATGGTTCAGGGCATCAACAGCGTGCTGCAGGCACTTGAGGCCATCTACCTCACTGGTAGTCCCAGTAGCCCAGATTTGACTCCTGCAAGGTGTTTATTATGGACAACAACCCACCCAACCCAGTTACTCAGGCTTCCTTCTTGCCCCAGTGCTTGGGCCCCTTGAGGTTGCCCAGGCCCTTCAGCTGTGGATTCCAGCCTCAGGGTGGGTAAGATTTGTTAGTGGCTTTGTTGCTCTCTCATTGAAAATGTACTTCCTCCCACTGATAGGGAAAACCACCTCTCAGTGTCATGCCAATGGTGGCCCTCCCCAAAACTGCCTCCCACCCCTGGCCATGAACACATAGCCTTCAACCCCTGTGCTGCCTGCCCACCAAGTTCAGCAACCACCCAGGATAGGGATTCCCTCTCAAGTCTCCATTTAATGCCCCCAAAGTTACAAAGATGGCCTGATACGGGACTGACCTTTCAGGCCTCCACTCAACTCCCCTTGGCCCCGAGCCCAACCTCTTTGTACCCAAGCTCAACCCCCCCAGACCCGATTCAATCACCTGAACCCACATTCAAACCCCCCTCCCCTCCCACCCCCGAGACCTGAGCACTATTTCCCCCCCCCCCCCCCACCCGCCCCCCCCCCCCCCCCCCCCCCACCCTCCAACCCTCCCCACTCCCCCCCTCTGTGAACACCGCCTCTGGCCCAAGCTTAACCTCTCCAGACTCTCGAGCAGCCCTTCTCCCCACACCCCTGAACTTGCCACCCACTCATTGAGCTTCTCCACCTTCCACTTGAGCTCTCAGGTGCTCTTTCTTCCATTGACTCCCTGGTGGATAGTGGCGATCAGCACGCTCACCTCCGAACTTCAAACAGGTTTTTTAAAAAAAAAACCTGTTGCACACTGGCAAGGTCGGAAAACACAATAAGTGGACAAGTGACGGTGGGACTGCCTGCTAATGATATGTCAATGTATTGAAATTAGGTTTCTGACCTTCCTGAATGGGAACCTTTTACGTCACTAGTGGGGTGCGGGGAAAATATGAAAACAAGGTCTCGCTGGTGAGGTTCTTGTTTTTTGATTCTCACAGGATTTTGTGTCCATGTGCCGTTTTCTGGGGCGCAAAGTCCTGGCCATGGGTGAGAGTAACAACTATGGTGTGAGCCTAAAAATCTGTTTTATGTTGATGGGAAAATACTATCCTATTGTCCAATCCGTCTTTCAATATCGGAGAGTGTTTCCCTATGCGCAATGTCAGGAAGGCAACTTAAATACATTTAAATTTGATTAATACTCATCATAAAGCCTGGTTGCTTTCATCATCACACTGGATATAGAGGTCACGCTGGTATTTAATTGGACTGACTTGGTTCACAGCAGCATACAAGTGACATGCACCTGGTGACCAGCACTTCGCTTGTGACTTTGAGGTTTGTTAGCTTACCTTTCATCGCGCAGCGCTTGCAGCAGCACTACATCTTACACTTAGGGCAGTATCACAGACAAGGCTCAATCTACCAGACCAGCATTAAGGCGGGGTGCTATGGAACGGTCCACAGGGCAGGGCCTCCATGAGAAAGGGGGAAAAAGTGGACAGAGGCTGTGGGACAGCCAGCAGGGTAAGGCCTCCCTGGGAAGAGGAGCAAAAGTAGACAGATGTTGTGGAAGGGTCTGCAAGGCAAGGTCTCCCTGGGTGTGGGGGCAAATGCGGATAGAGGTTTTGAGTGGGATAGCAGGTAAAGGCCTCAGGAAGGGGGAGCAGTGCAGGTTCAAATTAAGATGCTTAATTAATTGCTTCAATCTCCTGATTCCCTGCATTATCATTGGAAGGCTCCTAAATATCTTGGGTGTGCATCTTTCCTCATTAGGGAATGCACAATTCAGTTGGGTACAATTTCAGTCGACCCTCCATACCCAGGGAGGAAATGCCCTGCAACCTCTGTCCACTTTTGCGCCCTTCTGTCCACTTTTGCGTCCTTTCTCGTGGAGGCCTTGACCTGTGGGTCCTTACACAGCACCCCCAGGCCAGAATGGCAAAAATCATCCAAAGGTCGGCTATAAGCAAGCTGGGGGCAGAGTTGGAAGATGGCAGAACAGTGAGGTGCCTAACTTTATTGTGCTGCCCATGCAAGATCATAGACAAGGGAGGGGGCTGTCATTTAAGTAAAATGTCATTTGTGCATAGGGCGTAGTTGTAATGGATGACTTGATCTGGTGGCTTTCTGGCTCAATAATCGGCAATGGCTGGTGGAGGGGTGGGCTAAGAAGCTCACTATGCAATAGGGCTCCAGAAGGAGTCGGCTAATCTACCAATGGAGAGTAGGCACTTCTGCCTCAATGAATCTGGGAGTTGCATGAGGATATCCTTCACAATCAAAGTGACAGAAAGCTTTTGAGGGGAATCATTGGAGAAAGGGCAATCTGAACATATTGCACCCTCATAACGGTGGTAGGATTCACTGCACTCTCAAAAGGGAGGGTCTGAGCTGTTCAGCTATTGAGGCCTCACCACTAGCACCTTGCAACCTGAAAGAATGATGCAGCACAATATTAGCCCAAGGAATAGCTCAGCGAGTGAAGGTTCTGAGGGCCATTTTTGGAGACTTCCGAAGTCTTAGAGCCACTTCAAACAGTACAGTTCCTTAATGAATGTTAGGCCTCATCCATAGCAGCCGCTCATGTTGGGGATGGGGAGGTACTCCATCAAATGTTCAGAAATATACAGAAGTTGAAGGTTTGGAGGCTCATGCTGACACATTTTTTCTCACTGACGCCTCAGAGAGATAAACTTTGATGGAGACTGGATTTGTTGCTGCTTACATTCACGCATACAGGTACGAAAGAAGGTAGAGGTGATTGTGATTGAAGTGCCAGGCTCAGAGGGAGATCTGAACCCTCAATAGCAGCAGGACCCCGATTGGATGCAGAGGATGTGGGTCTTGGAATCTGAGTGTCCACAGTCTTCACATATCTTATCTACAGATGAGCGAGTGACAGTGTCACTGACACTCTGGGTGAAATTCTACGAGAAAAATAATGTGTCCAGCTAGTGTGAAAATGGGAGTTAAAAATCTGGTTTTTAAGCAAGTTTTTACTCCCAATCTTGTGCACATAGTGTATGAAAAAAATCCGTTAGACTGTTTCTAGCTACCACAGGCAATGGGTGGGGCTAAACATGCCAGCCAGAAGCAGAGGGAGCTATTGCGCAAGTGCAGACCTCTGTGTCTGCACATGCTCAATAGCAACAGCAGAGGCATGACAGCGAGAGAGTGAGTCAGCCTCAACCAACCTGCCCTCTGCCCCCGAGCCCCCATCACCCGAAAATATAACTCCTGCCGCCCAGACCGATTGACCACCCCACCCCTCCACCGATCGCATGCAGAGCGGCAGGGGGCCCCCTCCTTCTCCCACCATTCATCGGCAGAGCGGCAGTGGGCCCCCCTCACTCACCGATCGCAACTGCGGAGTGTGCAGCAGGCCTCCCCTCCATTAGGCCACCCTTGGCAATGCCCTCTTCAGGCCCTGCCCAGAGGGCATTGCCAAGGAGCTAGGCTGGCACTGCCTAAGGGGCACCCTCCCTTGCCCTCGACCTCCCCGGGTGGGTCTCTGATTCTACCGGCGAGGGCAACATGAATGTTCCCTTTTCATGGGGAACAGGTGTTTTCTTTGCCGGAAAGAACCTCTGCTGGCGAGGCCATAAAGACAAGTGATTGAGTGCCGGGCTCGCTAAGTACATGTAAATAAACATTAAAATAAATTTCAGTAATTTATTCAGCCTTTCGCCAGAAATGGGCGAGGGGCTGACCGTGCCAGAAATCCTGTTCTGGTAAAATCGCAAGAGCTGAGAAATCGGACGCAATCCTGATTTTTTTTCAGCTCTCGCACAACTTTACCAGCTTGCTCCTTGCTCTGCTCATCGATGGGTGGGGCGAACTGGTAAAATCACAGCCTCTGTCTGACAGGGATTTGATGACTCATATTTTCCAGGAACTGACACCATAGGATTTAGGAGACCATCTGACCCTGGTGGCCCTGAAAGTCACCGTCGCAATGAATTTCTATGCAATTGGCTTCTTCCAAGACTCCACCGGTGACCTGTGTGAATTCTCCTAAGCATCAATGCAGAAGTGCAAAGGCCCACAAGTGCATGCACTTTGCCATAGATCAAGAGAGCCAGTAAGCCAGAGCGCTGAGCTTTTTTTTGACTGTCAGATTTCCACAGGTGGAAGGTAGGTCCACAAGTGCAGGGTGCTATTGACTGCACTCAAGTGGCTATAAAACCTCCCTGGCAACAGGCATGGCAATACATGAACAAGATAGGATTCCAATCAGATGTAGATACAACCAGATAGTATTCTTTCTGGTTGTACCACAGTTTGGTATGGCTCCTGCTTTGTCCAAGACCACAAGAAACTACAAAGGATCGTGAATGAAGCCCAGTCTATCATGCAAATCAGCCTCCCATCCATTGACTCTGTCTATACTTCCCTCTGCCTCTGAAAAGCAGCCAGCACAATCAAGGACCCCACGCACCCCGGACATACTCTCTTCCACCTTCTTCCATCAGGAAAAAGATACAAAAGTCTGAGGTCACGTACCAACTGACTCAAGAACAGCTTCTTCCCTGCTGCCATTAGACTTTTGAATGGACCTACCTTATACTGAGTTGATCTTTCTCTACACCCTAGTTATGACTGTTACAGTATATTTTGCACCCTCTCCTTTCCTTTGCTATGTATGGTATGCTTTATCTGTATAGCACGCAATAAACAATACTTTTCAGTGTATACTCATACATGTGACAATAATAAATCAAATCACTCAATGTTCATCTGGTCTGCGATAATAAGAAGCAAATAAGGTAGGCTTCCATTTCCATACATTTTCGGCAGATCACAGATCCCTGACATCCTAGAGAGACCAGACTGAATTCAGGGCAACAAAGTTTATCCACTAAGGACCTGGCTGATGATGGACTTACGGCCACAAAACCCTGCAGAAGGAAGGAACAACAATGCTCATATTGTTATTTGAGCATTGATGGAGCAGAGATTCAAGATTAAATAAAAATAGGTTGAACAAGCGAATACACTACTTTACTCAGTAGGTTGATAGCCAGTGATATTGCAAAGCATGAAATAAACAAATCCTCAGACAAATTTGATAAAGTTATAAAATTACTTGATACATATTTTAATTTAAGAAGCAACAACATTTTAGAGAGAGTGAAATTCAATAAATGGGTCCAACAGCATGGCACAGAGCAACCCCAACCACCCAGTTAGTAAAGCAACAAAGGAATAGAGAGACTCCAGGTGAGGAAGGCAATATCCAAATTGATCGCAAGTGAGGAGGGTGACCATGTCAGCGTTGTAGAGCCCATCGACCACATGGGCTTAGTTGGTTAAAGTGCCTGTTTTAACAGGAGAGCTTGAGTTCGAATCTTGGTGGTGCTCAATCTGTTTGGTTAATGCATCACTTTAAATTGAAGAACTGTTATCCAAAAGACTCAAAACCATTGCCAGCCCAGGCACATTAACAGGTTTGAATGTTTGTGGGGGATAGGATAGTGGGATGAGAGCGGGTGGGAAAGGGTGATGTGGTGGTTTGTGGGCCCAGGTTGGTTTGGAGGGGGAATAGCGGCTGCACTTGCTCCTGGTGGTGGATGTGTGGTGGTTGCAGCCCCCTCAATGCACAGTTCCAGCTAGGTGAAGCGAGCTGCAATGAAGACATCCCTTGCTGCCCTTCCCTGCTGGGCACCAACCAACACCGCCCGCCCTCTTTCCTCCGGCTCCTCATTTGGCAGGATGTCCACCTCGTTGCTCCTCCTCCTCCTCCTGCTCCAGCTGGTCTCCCACTGCTGGGCAATGTTGTGCAAAAGATCATACTGACGAGCCCCCCCCAGAGTGGTCTAAGCAGTGGAACTGCATTTTAAGCAGGCCGATGCACCGCTCTATGATGGACTGGGTGGCTACATGGTCCTCATTGTAATGGGTCTCTGCATCGGTCTCGGGCCTCCGCATAGGTGTCATCAGCCATGACCTTAGCGGGTATCCTTTGTTGCTCAGTGGCCATCCCGGGAGCCTGGGCAGGTCTTCAAACAGCCCAGGGATGTCCGACTGCCTGAGGACAGAGCTGTCATGGACACTCCCTCGATGGTGTGCATCAATCTGCATGATCCACATAAGATGGTCACAGACAATTTGAGCGTTCAGGGAGTGGTACCCCTTCCTGTTCACAAATTGCTGTGGTCCTGCATGTGGGGCCCGCAAGGCGATATGTATCCCGTCCACTGCTCCCTGGACATTGGGAATCCCAGCAGTGGCAACGAAGCCTAGAGCCCAGGCCTCCTGCTGTGCTCAGCCCACATCGAAATTTATGTACTGCCCTGTCCAGGCATACATTAAATCTGTGACCTGCCGCACACTTCTGTGCATGGAGGCCTTAGAGATCCCAACTACGTTGCCACTGGGTGCCTGAAATGAGCCGGAGGCGTAAAAATTCAGGGCGGCCATCACCTTCATGTCAACAGGGAGCGGGTGGCCGCCTCTCCCTTGAGGTGCAAGGTGTGCGAGCACCTCACACCGTGGTCTTGGAGAGGCATAGCCGACGACGGCATATCTCTTCCGAGACGCCTTGAATGAATTGCGGGGCCTGTACCTCCTTGGCCTTGGCATCCTCTTCCTTTTGTGCCCCCTCTCGGGAGCCTGCTCACCAACCCTCAGCAGCAGCCCTCTGCCTTCCTTCCTGAGGGACTAGTAGTGGCTGCTCCTGCGGTGGTCTCTCCATGCCCGCCACCTCCTGAGCTGTTTCTGCCTCCTCCTCTTTCACCGCAACCATAATGGCCAGCTCCAAATCGATCAGTCCGAGATCCACCTGCAGAGTGGGGTTTGGAAAGAGCATAGAATGATGGATTATTATCATTGGCTGCATAGACCCAGCACCACCCCAATCCCTCACTTGGGCCAGTACCCCCACTTATGGGTGCTGGCAACACCACATAATCCATGGTGCCATGCATGACCCGATTAGGTTGTGTGAGAGTCCCATCATAACAAATGCTGGCACAGATGCTGCAGGTCAGTGTGCAGCCATGGGCACTGAGCACCCTTGAGCCATTGTGCAACTACAACATCTGCTACAGGCATGTGTTGCTGGTCCGTGTCACAGGGCAGGGACAGGTGCAAATCAGCACCAGATGGGTGCCCAGTGACAGCAGATTTCATGCAGTCTATGCCTGAACCTCTGCACCCCGGCCTGGAGCAGCAGCTGCTTCATCTGGTTAGGCCTCAGTCAGCACATGGTGGACTCCTCCCCAACCCCGGAACACCAACACACAGCGGAGTGCCTGACCACACCCCGCGGCAAGACAACGCCCTGGAGGGGAAGGCTGAGCAGGACTCCTTGAGGGTGCCTCCCACATTGAGCTACAGCGCTGCTCTGGAGGGGAGGCTGAGCAGGACATCTTGAGGGTGCCTCCCACATTGAGCTACAGCGCTGCCCTGGAGGGGAAGGCTGAGCAGGACTCTCACAGAGAAAATAGAAGTCCCCCCACCCCACCCGAGATATCACTGATCCAGGGGCCAGCGCCTGAAGGCAGCAGGAAGAAGCCCACCAAGCATCTCCAGGGCCTGCCTGCAATATCCCCTACGCTCCCTTCGCAGCACTTACCTCCTCACGCCAGTTCAAGGCTGCCACGCTAGCTTGAGACTTTTATATACCTACTCTAATTCATGCCAAAGTGACATCACGCCAAAGAGGTGGGAGATGTAAACGTGGATGGAGATTGACATGTCGATCCCAATAATGGCATGCTAAAGTATGATAAGTAATGAAAATCAGCGACACGCTGGTTTTCAGCGCGGTCCCGGCGTTGCCATTTTTTTCCGGTTGGGAGATGCACGCAGGTCGTAGATGCTCACGGGAAACCCGTGAAATGGTCGACACATGCATCTCCTGACCTGACCCGCCAAAAAATGTGTACATTGCGATGGGAGAATTGCCCTCAAGGTATATTTTTAAGTGGGTTAATTTTATGCTTCTGTGCCTGGAAGGGTAAAACCTACAGTTAGGTTCATACTGTTTGTATGTGTGGGTTGGTTTCAATTCCAACTGCAATTCCATTGTGCTTAGAGAAGATTATGGCATGAAGAATGAATAAACCAGCAGTGGTTACTGAGCAACTGGGGCTGTGTAAGGTAGAGAAGCTTTTAAGTTTTAGTTTAGCTAATTTGATTGCGGTTGGAGGTGGGTAGTGAGAGAGAAGGCAGCTCTCTCAGCTCTGCTAGAAACAGTTGGTTTTAGAAGGCTAAAGAGGGAATATCTCTGTCAGCCTTGTGAGAAGAAAAGTTTAGGTAGAATGGCCTAGATGCATGGGGTTATGGGGATAGGGCCTGGGTGGGATTGTGGTTGGTGCAGACTTGATGGGCCGAACGGTCTCCTGCGCTTTAGGGATTTTATGAAAAGTCAGAGTGTATAGTAATGGTTAAGAAAACAGATGCCAAGAATCTAAAGTCCAGATAGTTAAGGAAATTAAAGAAAGGGAGAGAACTTTCCAAGCAGTCTGGAGTTAACAGAACAGAGGAAACTGGGAACCAGAACAGATACAATTCAGTAAATTCATAGAATTGAAAAGGCATTGGATAGTGAGAGTACAGGCAGAAAGATCATAGAGTCACAGAAGAGGCCATTCAGCCTATTGAGTCTGCACCGACTCCCAAGCCATCTCGCCCGCTCGTAACCTCACACATTTACCCTGGCTAATCCACCTAACCTACACATGTTTGGACACTAAAGGGCAATTTAGCATGAACAAACCACCCTAACCTGCATATCTTTGGACTATGGGAGGAAATCGAAGCACCTGGAGGGAACCCGCGCAGACACAAGGAAAACGTACAAACTCCACACAGACAATTATCCGAGGGTGAAATTGAACCCAAGTCTTTGGCGCTGTGAGGCAGCAGTGCTAACCACCATGCCACATGTTGCCCAGAATATAAAAGTAAAGTTCATTTATTAGTCACAAGTATGCTTACATTAACACTGCAATGAAATTACTGTGAAAATCCCCTAGTCGCCACACTCTGGTGCCTGTGTGGGTGCACTGAGGGAGAATTTAGCATGGTCAATGCACCTAACCAGCACGTCTTTCGGACTTGTGGGAAGAAACTGGAGCACCCGGAGGAAACCCACGCAGACACGGGGAGAACGTGCAGACTCGGCACAGACAGTGACCCAAGCCGGGAATTGAACCGGTTCCCTGGCGCTGTGAGGGACCATGCTGCGCCATATCTGTAGTAATGTTAAGGTTTATGAGAAATTACTACAGTTTGGGAAAAATAATTGGGCAAATCGGTGGCTGGACATCAGAGTTTGTGTAAAAGCTTTTAAGACAATGGAAACCTTGAGGGAGGGGTGTAAAATCTGAAAGCGAAACCTTAATGGAAGCAGCAGAGGGAAAGCATAATTTAAAAGTATGACTTCTGAAAGCGGAATTTGAAATCACTCGTGTGAAAGCCAGAGTTCAGTGAGACAAGGTAGCTCATTGTATAAGAATCACCTGAGGGGATTTTGAGGAGAAATCCACAGACATTCACTTGGGTTCAGAGAGGAGTGTGTCTTATCACAGTCATCTTGTGTGCTTAAAAGGGACTCTGTGTGTTAATGAGACCACTGTAGTTTAAGATGTACTTTGTAATCTGTGTTCATCTTAAAACCTGTATATAATTGTTCAGCTAAACAGAGAATAAAGGAATAGTTTATTTTATATTTAGTCCAAATTTTTCATGTTTAATAAATGTTTTAATGGATGGCCACAGCACAGTGCAACACCAGTGAGCTTAGGGAGGCCACGCCCTCTTTTTTTTTACTGTACTAACTGCCAGAAATCACATAGGTTTAAAGGGCCCAGTAAAACTGACAGGCCAAGGAGAAGGTTAATGTCCTGGTAAGTGGATGGAATTTGGTGGTTTGGATTTGGGGAGTGTCAAATTCATTGGGTGATGGAGTTCAGGCTGGTATCAGGTTCAGGCTCATGGGGGTTTTGAAATTGGTAGGGGGGTTAAGTCATTTGGGAGAAGTGGGTCAGTGGAGGTGTCAGGGTGGGGCGGAGAGGGGAAGGGGGTGTTTTAGCCGGAGGTGGGTGGGGGTCACTTAGAGTTAGGCCTGTGGCTTGGGGTGGGAGGTAGGGAGGGGTGTGAGGTTTGGAATTTCATGTGGCTGGGGGTCAGGGTTGAAAATATCCTGGAGGGTTAATGGGGTTGGAGGGGGGTGGTTTGGAGCGTGGATGGTGTCCTGTGAGGGACTCAGTCTGTGTTTAAAATTGCCATGCTGAAGGTAGAAATGGTTTTATTTCAGAATAACTATTGGCTTTAAACTGGTGGAGCCAGCGAAGTTAGTGATTAAAATCACTTTTTTGGAATGCTCCCATTGCAGAGCAATTGTTCAGAGAAACTTTACGCTTCTGGACAATTTCCGAGTAAACCCTTGCCTGTGAGTTTCCGAGAGGATTCCACAACGTATCTTTGGGGTACCCCCCAAATTGGTGCTGGGGAGCTAGGAAGTTACAGGCCATTATACACAATGCCTATCAGCAACTCAACTCTAAAATTGATATGAGCATTATTTCAATAATCATTTTAGTGATTAAGTTTAAAATTGACCTGATCTGAATGCCGGGGTAACGAATGTTAGAATAAAATTATCCTTTGGTAGAATATATGTGATGGATATAATTGAGATAAAATTGGATTAGAATAGATAGGTGCTTGATGGCCGGCCCAGACTTGATGGGCTGAAGGGCCTCTTTCTGCGATGTAGATCTATGACTCTATAATCTTGGGCATATCAAAACAATATTCTCTTGTTTGATGATTTAATTACACATCAATTTTCATTAAAGATGGACACCAATATGTGACATTTAAAAATCAACCTCAATGCAATTGGGATAAGTAGAATGCAGTTGTAATAAACAATCTGATAGAAAAGATTTTCTGATCTAAACTGGAAAGATTCAAAACAAGTAAAAACCATGTGAAATAACTCCTCAGAGGCTGGTGTTTCTTCACCAGATTCCTTTCATTACAAACTCTATTCCATTCCCAAGGCAGGATTTTCCGGCCGCGTTCGCCCCAAAACCAGAAAATCCCATGCTTTGCATGTCCACCCTCGCCCCCCCGGCCACTACAATTCCCATGCGCCCCGCCCGCCCGCCCCCCGAGTGCTTTAGGATGTCAGAATCAGGTGTGCCAATGGATCTGACACTCACATATTTGTATACAGGTGAGCCTCCCTGATTGGACAGGCAATTATTACCTCAATCAGGGAGCTCATATTCGAAGAGGCCAACCTCATGGACCTCATTGAAGTCATTCCACCATGGTAACAGTTGCTGTGGCTGGTGCCTTAATGCATAACCACTGTTATCAGAATCAGTTACAAGTGAAAGTATGAGAAGGGAGGTGGTCAATGCAGGACTGAGGATGTTGTACCTAAATGCGCGCAGTATACAGAACAAGGTAAATGAGCTTGTTGCGCACGTTGAACTTGGCTGGTATAATGTTGTGGGCATCACAGACGTGGCTGCAAGGGGATCAGGACTAGATCTAAATATCCAAGGATATGTGTCCTATCGAAAGGACAGGCAGATGGGCAAATGGGGCCGAGTTGCATTGTTACTTTTTTTGCATGTTGTCATGAAAATCATAAACCGAACATTTTCATCACAAATTGGGTCACGGTCTGTGTGAAGTTTGGGTCACTGTCTTTGTGAAGTTTGCACATTCTCCCCGTGTCTGCCAGGGCACTCAGATTCACTGCGGAGAAATCCATTCTTTCGTGAATCAGCTTTTATATTCACTATGATATGAATGGCGGCATAGTGGTTAGCACTGCTGTCTCACAGTGCCAGGGACTCAGGTTCAATTCTGGCCTTGGGTGACTGTGTGGAATTTGCACATTCTCCCTGTGTCTGCGTGGGTTTCCTCTGGGTGCTCCGGTTTCCTTCCACCGTCCAAAGATGTGCGAGTTAGGTGGATTGGCCATGCTAAATTGCTAGGATAAATGCATAGGGTTATGGGGATAGGGCCTGGATGGAATTGGGGTTGGTGCAGACTTGATGGGTCGAATGGCCTCCTGCACTGTAGGATTCTATGATCTCATTGGGGTAAGGACATACAGCCTGGAGCACAGGCTGATTAGTAGAAGAAAAATATGCTAATATAAAAAGAAATGCCCCAATAAAGCACCAAACATAATTAAAAATGATTAAAAACAGGCAAATATAAAGAGAAAGTAAATTTTATTTTATTCATTCTTGGTATGTTGCTTTTGCTGACTAGACCAATATTTATTGCTCATCCCAGTTGAGCAATGTGGTGATGGAACTGAATGGCTTTCTAAGGCTCTACAGAGGGCAATTCAACCACATTGATGTTGGAATCTCATAGAGGCAAAAGTATATAAGAACAGTAGATTTCGTTCCATCGAGGAAATTATTTGCAGGTTTCTTTCCCTAACAAATATTTGTTTTCCCAATATATTAGCTTGGGGACTCTCACTGTTTCAGCTTCAGAAAACAAATCACATTTTCATTTCATTGTGGGATTTGAACTCTCATGTTCTGAATTATTAGGGCTCTGAATTACTAGTTCAATAACATATCTAATACTGTACCTTGTCCAAAAAAAATTGAAGTCTAGCAATGCAGCTGAAGTCACAGAAACCCAAGACTCATGCTTCTAATAATGAATAGGTCTCTGGTAGAAAACATTGCAAAGGTTTGCAACATAGTGGATGCTCTGTGATTTAATTATTTTGTGCATTTTGTGGAACTAAGATCATGGCTCCAACCACTTTTAAGCTTCTTCTGAATGACATGTTTTTCTGGTATTTACCATTTCTTGATTCATAGAAGATAATTTTACCCTTATCTATCCAACTGTTTTACACATCACCCAATTTAACCCAATGAGTGGAAATGCAATTCAATGTGCAAAATGGGTGGCGAACTGACTTGCCGTCAGATTTTGTTGGGTGAGTTAGATTAAAATTGCCTTCATAATTGTATAAATTTCCCCTGATCAATATAATTGACATGTAAAAGAGATTTCTGATTGTTTGACACTTTATAAATCAGATTTTTGAGGCTCTCCATTTTATGCCTAAAATAAATGCCAGCTGTGTGACATCACTTTTGAGTTGCTCTATGATGCTCTATTGATGTACACTATAATAAAATCTATTGTATAGATAAAGGCGTAACAAATCATTTACTACTTTCTGATGTCGTTATTTTTTGTGTTTACATCTAAATTTAAGAGCTCCATTCTGACGTGTATTTAATTTTTCCTGTTTTGTAAATCTAACTTTAGAGAATTATAATGGCTTTTGAAGAACTTCGCAAACAGGCTGAAAATTCAAGATTAGAAATTATATTTAAGTGTAAGTGAGCATCTTATTACTAGTTATTTTAATATTGTTTTTATTAGAGAACATATAGACATCAGAGATGTTTTAAATGCAGTATTTAACTAATATGTGGATTCAAATAACACAAGCAAACCAAATCAGTTGTAATTACATTTGTTCTTTGTAACCATTGAACAAGCATATAGAATAGTTTCCATGATTTTTATTCATTTTCAAATCACTCCATGCTTCACCATTCCTTATCTCAGCAACATTTTCCAGCTGTATAACCTTTGCAGATTACTGCGCTCCTCCAATTCGAGCCTCATGTATGTATAATTTTAATGGCTCCATCATACACCTTCAACTGCCCGAAGCTTTGGAATGTTCTTCCTAAACTGCTATGCCTCTTTAGCTTTCTCTCCTTTACAACCCTCCATAAAATCAATCTCTTTGACCAAGCTTTTCACCATCTGTCCTAATATCTCTTTATGTGACTTGGTGTCAAATTTTGTTTGATAGTGTTCCTTTAAAGATACTGTAAAAAATGCATATTGTTGTTAAGTTAATAACTTTTTAATTAAAGTGAAATAATGGTGCTATTTCTTGGGTTTCTGTACAGTAAATATGTGGCTAAAAAGCATGATTGTTTGGGAAACATCTGTTGTTTAGGAAGGGATTTTCTGAATGTTGCAAATGAACACTTGGGTCAGCATTTTACTCTGAGGGCAGGCTTCTTGCATCCCAGTGTGAATGTTGGGTGCAAGCCCAACTTTGTCAGCAGCCCTACTTTAATTTTTCGGATGGCTACCCTTTAGTGTAGACTCATGCTGGCCAATTGGAGGCCAGTAGCTCTGCGAATCATCAGCACCAAGCAGGAGTGGTGGTCATTGCTGCTGCAGATAGGATTGGAAGTGGCATTCAGTGATGGACCAGACATTGAGGTAAGTCCGAGATCTTTCCAGGGCCAGGCTGCTAGGCCCCAGCAAGAGATGGAGGGAGGGGGCAGGAGGTGTGCAGCATGTTTGACAGGAAAATTATGATGGTGGAAATGGGCAGGCACAAATAATTGACACGGGCCCAGGAAGGATGCCCTGCCCATTGATCAGCCTGCAGGTTTCAATGCGCCAAGCTACACTTTAGGTACAGGCCTTTCCCATTGCCCACTATATCGGAGCGGCGGCGATACAGGGTCCTTAATTGAACATTAATTGCCAATTTAAGTAGTTTGTTAATCTGGATGGTCAGTGTCCAAAGCAGCCAATTTAGCATGTCGACCAACCCAATTGACAAGTTAATTGGCCAATAATTGATATTAGAATCATCATAGAATCATAGAAACCCTACAGTGCAGAAAGAGGCCATCTGGCCCATCGAGTCTGCACCGATCACAATCCCACCCAGGCCCTACCCCCATATCCCTACACATTTACCCACTAATCCCTCTAACCTACGCATCTCAGGACACTAAGGGGCAATTTTAGCATGGCCAATCAACCTAACCCGCACATCTTTGGATTTTGGATATTGTTCTGAATAAGAGCAATCAATGGTTAAGTAGTAGGACAGTCTCTCCTTACCTACCTCGTGGACTTCCATTTGGGCCTTGTTGTCACCCAGTGCTGTTTCCTTAATTTTCACTCTTCTTTCTTCAGACCTGGCTGGAGGCTGCTGGAGCTGTAGCACAAGATAAGAGGTAAAGTGCCTAGTGCCTTGTCTCTCTGGCCCTTGCCGAATGCCTGCGGCCACTACTCTTGGTGTGAACGCAGTGTTCCTTCCACTACATCATAAAATGTGAAAAGTTTTTTCAGCTCCATCTCGTCAATATCCTGAGTCAGGTTCCTGACAAATAATCAATGTCTGTCTGGTTATCGGATTTGTTCTGCATCTTCTGGTTCATTATTACTGCAACAGGCCTGGGGCCCCGTGGTGACACCCTGCTTTTTCCTTATTCGCTGATTGTCTTCAGTCAGGGCTGTCATGTTGACTTTCACAACTCAAAGTGAAATTCCACTGATGGGCACAATGCTTATAGAGGGCAGATTCTTACTTGTTCCTGAAGTCCAGGAGAACATCTTGGAATCCTCAGCTACAATGGTTCTGGGTCAGAAGGTAGAGGGAATGGAGATGTTATTACAGGGTCCTCAACACTTACATTAAAGGCTTTACTTTCCCCAAAGGGTCTCTGGTTCTGGTTCTGAATGTGTTCTTTTAAAGTTGTATGTTCTCTCCCAAACTCGATCAGCCATCACTTGATGGTGAGTGCAAGTGCATGAGTGAATGTGTGCGTGAATGTGAGGGATCATGAAAGTGAGTGAGTATGTGAGTGTGTGTGTGAGCCAGTGTGTGAGGGAGGGAATAGAACATAGAACATAGAACAGTACAGCACAGAACAGGCCCTTCGGCCCACGATGTTGTGCCGAGCTTTATCTGAAACCAAGATCAAGCTATCCCACTCCCTATCATCCTGGTGTGCTCCATGTGCCTATCCAATAACCGCTTAAATGTTTCTAAAGTGTCTGACTCCACTATCACTGCAGGCAGTCCATTCCACACCCCAACCACTCTCTGCGTAAAGAACCTACCTCTGATATCCGTCCTGTATCTCCCACCACGAACCCTATAGTTATGCCCCCTTGTAATAGCTCCATCCACCCGAGGAAATAGTCTTTGAACGTTCACTCTATCTATCCCCTTCATCATTTTATACACCTCTATTAAGTCTCCCCTCAGCCTCCTCCGCTCCAGAGAGAACAACCCTAGCTCCCTCAACCTTTCCTCATATGACCTACCCTCCAAACCAGGCAGCATCCTGGTAAATCTCCTCTGCACTCTTTCCAGCGCTTCCACATCCTTCTTATAGTGAGGTGACCAGAACTGCACACAATATTCCAAATGTGGTCTCACCAAGGTCCTGTACAGTTGCAGCATAACCCCACGGTTCTTAAACTCCAACCCCCTGTTAATAAAAGCTAACACACTATAGGCCTTCTTCACAGCTCTATCCACTTGACTGGCAACCTTTAGAGATCTGTGGATATGGACCCCAAGATCTCTCTGTTCCTCCACAGTCTTCAGAACCCTACCTTTGACCCTGTAATCCACATTTAAATTTGTCCTACCAAAATGAATCACCTCACATTTATCAGGGTTAAACTCCATTTGCCATTTTTCAGCCCAGCTTTGCATCCTATCTATGTCTCTTTGCAGCCTACAACAGCCCTCCACCTCATCCACTACTCCACCAATCTTGGTGTCATCAGCAAATTTACTGATCCACCCTTCAGCCCCCTCCTCTAAGTCATTAATAAAAATCACAAAGAGCAGAGGACCAAGCACTGATCCCTGCGGCACACCGCTAGCAACCTGCCTCCAATCCGAAAATTTTCCATCGACCACCACCCTCTGTCTTCGGTCAGACAGCCAGTTACCTATCCAATCGGCCAACTTTCCCTCTATCCCACATCTCCTCACTTTCATCATAAGCCGACCATGGGGGACCTTATCAAACGCCTTACTAAAATCCATGTATATGACATCAACTGCCCTACCTTCATCAACACACTTAGTTACCTCCTCAAAAAATTCTATCAAATTTGTGAGGCACGACTTGCCCTTCACGAATCCGTGCTGACTATCTCGGATTAATCCGCATCTTTCTAAATGGTCGTAAATCCCATCCCTAAGGACCCTTTCCATCAATTTACCAACCACCGAAGTAAGACTAACCGGTCTATAATTACCAGGGTCATTTCTATTCCCTTTCTTAAACAGAGGAACAACATTCGCCATTCTCCAGTCCTCTGGCACCATCCCCGTGGACAGCGAGGACCCAAAGATCAGCGCCAAAGGCTCTGCAATCTCATCCCTTGCCTCCCACAGAATCCTAGGATACATTTCATCAGGCCCAGGGGACTTATCGACCTTCAGTTTATTCAAAACTGCCAAGACATCCTCCCTCCGAACATCTATTTCCTCCAGCCTATTAGCCTGTAACACCTTCTCTTCCTCAAAAACATGGCCCCTCTCCTTGGTGAACACTGAAGAAAAGTATTCATTCATCACCTCGCCTATCTCTACTGACTCCATACACAAGTTCCCACTACTGTCCTTGACCGGCCCTAACCTCACCCTGGTCATTCTTTTATTCCTCACATAAGAGTAAAAAGCCTTGGGGTTTTCCTTGATCCGACCCGCCAAGGACTTCTCATGTCCCCTCCTAGCTCTCCTAAGCCCCTTTTTCAGCTCATTCCTTGCTAACTTGTAACCCTCAATCGAGCCATCTGAACCTTGTTTCCTCATCCCTACATAAGCTTCCCTCTTCCTTTTCACAAGACATTCCACCTCTTTTGTGAACCATGGTTCCCTCACTCGGCCATTTCCTCCCTGCCTGACAGGAACATACCTATCAAGGACATCCAGTATTTGTTCCTTGAAAAAGTTCCACTTTTCATTAGTTCCTTTCTCTGACAGTTTCTGTTCCCAACTTATGCCCCCCCCGCATCATAATTACCCCTCCCCCAATTGTAAACCTTGCCCTGCCGTACGGCCCTATCCCTCTCCATTGCAATAACAAAAGACACCGAATTGTGGTCACTATCTCCAAATTGCTCTCCCACAACCAAATCTAACACTTGGCCCGGTTCATTTCCCAGTACCAAATCCAATGTGGCCTCACCTCTAGTCGGCCCATCCACATATTGTGTCAGGAAACCCTCCCGCACACACTGCACAAAAAGTGCCCCATCCAAACTATTTGACCTACAAAGGTTCCAATCAATATTTGGAAAGTTAAAGTCCCCCATGACAACTACCCTGTGACCCCCACACATATCCATAATCTGCTTAGCAATTTCTTCCTCCACATCTCTATTACTATTTGGGGGCCTATAGTAAACTCCTAGCAACGTGACCGCTCCTTTCCTATTTCTAACTTCAGCCCATATTACCTCAGTGTGCAGATCCCCCACGAAGTGCCTTTCCGCAGCCGTTAAACTATCCTTGATTAACAATGCCACTCCTCCACCTCTTTTACCAGCTTCCCTACACTTAGTGAAACATCTATACCCCGGAACGTCCAACAACCATTCCTGTCCTTGTTCTACCCACGTCTCCGTAATGGCCACAACATCGTAGTCCCAAGTACCAATCCACGCCCCAAGTTCATCTACCTTGTTCCGGATGCTCCTTGCATTGAAGTAGACACACTTCAACCCACCTTCCTGTCTACCAGTACCCACCCTTGACCCTGATACCTTCCCCAATACCTCACCACCCTCACTGACTTCTGGACTACAACTCCCTTTCCCACTCCCCTGACAAATTAGTTTAAACCCCCCTGAAGAGCCGTAACAAATTTCCCTCCGAGGATATTGGTGCCCCTCTGGTTCAGGTGCACCCCGTCCTGTTTGTACAGGTCCCACCTTCCCCAGAACGTGTTCCAATTATCCACGTATCTGAAACCCTCCCTCCTACACCATCCCTGCAACCACATATTTAACTGCACTCTCTCCCTGTTCCTCAACTCGCTATCACGTGGTACCGGCAACGTACCAGAGATGACCACATGTTTCGTCTTGGCTCTCAGCTTCCAGCCCAGCTCCAGAAATTCCTGCTTTAAATCCCCGTCCCTTCTCTTACCTATGTCATTGGTACCAATGTGCACCACGACTTGTGACTGTTTCCCCTCCCCCTTCAGAATCTGGAAAACACGGTCTGAGACATCACGGACCTTGGCATCCGGTAGGCAACATACCATCCGTGAGTCTCTTTTGCTGCCACAGAACCTCCTATCTATCCCTCTAACTAACGAGTCCCCAATAACTATCGCCCTCCCGCTCTCCCCCTTTCCCTCCCGAGCCACAGAGACGGACACAGTGCTGGAGATCCTCTCACTGCGGCTCCCCACTGGTATGTCATCCCCCTCAACCGTATCCAAAGCGGAATACTTGTTGCTAAGGGGAACGACCACCGGGGATCCCTGCACGGACTGCTTCCTCCCAGCCCCTCTCACCGTCACCCATCTGTTTTCAATACTCGGAGTAACTGTATTCCTAAAGCTTGTGTCTATGGCCATCTCTGCGTCCCTGATGATCCTAAGTTCATCCAACTCCAGCTCCAGTTCCCTAACACGGTTTTGGAGGAGCTGCAGATGGGTGCACTTCCCACAGGTGTAATCAGTAGGGACACTGTCGTCGTCCCTCACCTCAAACATAGTGCAAGAGGAACATTGCACTGCCTGCACACCCATCCCCTCTAGATACCTTGCCAGTACCAGGTAGAAAGTGCAAAAATGAATTCAACTCACCCCTGCTCGCCCTTTCAGCCTAAGCCCTGTGAGCCAAAGTCTTATAGCTCACACTCTGCTTCCCACACACTCAAGCCCTGTGAGCCAAAGTCTTATAGCTCACACTCTGCTTCCCACACACTCAAGCCCTGTGAGCCAAAGTCTTATAGCTCACACTCTGCTTCCCACACACTCAAGCCCTGTGAGCCAAAGTCTTATAGCTCACACTCTGCTTCCCACACACTCCACTGCCCGCTCCCGACGCTGCCCGCTGTATACTGCAGCCTACCTTTTATACTTCACGCGCTTAAAAAACCCTTCCCAGACTCCTTTGCTGCCCACTTCTAGTTTTCACTTTAAACTTGAAAAACTGCTGTTAAAGTAAAGGCCAAAAAAATACACACACTAGCTGACTAATTAAATAAATAAACAATTCAATTAATCCAATTAATCTCTTACCAACACTGCTGCCTTCAATCACCCCTCTCAGCTTGCTCCAGTGGATCAATGAGGGGGAACCTCCCAGGTAACTGACTTTTAAAGTTAAAATAAAAACCCTTCCCAGACTCCTTTGCTGCACACTTCTAGTTTTCACTTTAAACTTGAAAAACTGCTGTTAAAGTAAAGGCCAAAAAAATACACACACTAGCTGACTAATTAAATAAATAAACAATTCAATTAATCCAATTAATCTCTTACCAACACTGCTGCCTTCAATCACCCCTCTCAGCTTGCTCCAGTGGATCAATGAGAGAGTATGTGTGAGTAAGACTTGTGGTGAATTGGATATACATCCAAAGGCTGCTCCTCCTCTCTCTCTCTTTCTCTCTCTTAGTTTCCACAAGTTTGCTCCCCCTCAGCAATTGCAGAGGTGGCTCCTGGATGAACGGATATATCCACATAAGACCTGGTTCATGACACCTGCATGCAATCTCCAAAGCCCAGCAATGATAGGTATAACGGCAATGCCTGAATAAAGACAGCAATAGAACAGACAGGAAATTTGGCATGTCAGCTACGACTCTCACCAACTTTTACTCATATACCATAGAAAGCATTCTTTCTGGTTGTATCACAGCTTGGTATGGCCCAAGACCGCAAGGAACTGCAAAAGGTCGTGAATGTAGACCAATCCATCATGCAAACCAGCCTCCCATCCATTGATTCTGTCTACACTTCCCGCTGTCTCGGCAAAGCAACCAGCATAATTAAGGACCTCACGCACCCCGGACATCCTCTCTTCCACCTTCTTCCGTTGGGAAAAAGATATAAAAGTCTGAGGTCACGTACCAACCGACTCAAGAACAACTTCTTCCCTGCTGCTGTCAGACTTTTGAATGGACTTACCTTACATTAAGTTGATCTTTCTCTACACCCTAGTTATGACTGTAACTACATTCTGCACTCTCTCGTTTTCTTCTCTATGAATGGTATGCTTTGTCTGTATAGCGCACAAGAAATAATACTTTTTACTGTATGTTAATACATATGACAATAATAAATCAAATCAAATCAGACAGCTGGATTGATAAAATTAGGTTTCATTGTCTGGACAATTCAGGTGGAACATTACAGTACATGTCAGTGAGAATCTCCAGGATCCTTGCGATTTCTGTGACATACATAGCCTTATGCAATTTGCGGAATTTGCAGACGGGGGGATAGTGGAGCCGGACGAGGAAGGGGAAGGTGCAGATGTTCACCAGGAGTGGATGGTGTGGCTGCACCTACAGAAGCCAGGGCGATGGATCATTTTATTTGATTTGATTTGATTTATTATTGTCACATGTATTAACATACTGTGAAAAGTATTGTTTCTTGCACGCTATACAGACAAAACATACCATTCATAGAGAAGGAAACGAGAGAGTGCAGAATATAGTGTTACGGTCACAGCTAGGGTGTAGAGAACGATCAACTTAATGCAAAGTAAGTCCATTCAAAAGTTTGACAGCAGCAGGGAAGAAGCTGTTCTTGAGTCGGTTGGTACGTGATCTCAGACTTTTGTATCTTTTTTCCGAAGGAAGAAGGTGGAAGAGAGAATGTCCAGGGTGCGTGGGGTCCTTGATTATGCTGGCTGCTTTGCCGAGACAGTGGGAAGTGTTGACAGAGTCAATGGATGGGAAGCTGGTTTGCGTGATGGGTGGGCTACATTCACGACCTTTTGTAGTTCCTTGTGGTCTTGGGCAGAGCAGGAGCCATACCAAGCTGTGATACAATCAGAAAAAATGCTTTCTATGGTGCACCTGTAAAAGTTGGTGAGAGTCGTAGCTGCCTATCAATGCACCAGACAGGCCTGTGACACTCGCATAGCATCCAAATTTCTTTAACTGATGCCCCTGCATCTTCTCTTGACCCCTTCCTCAATAAAACATATGGACATAGGAATTAGGAGCAGGAGTAGCCCATTCGGCCCCTTGAGACTGCTCCACCATTCAAAGAGATCATGGCTGATCTGTTTGTAACTTCAACCCTATATTCCTGCCTACTATTGATAACCTTTCATCCTCTTGTTAATCAAGAATTAACACGGCACGGTAGCACAGTGGTTAGCACTGCTGCTTCACAGCTCCAGGGTCCCGGGTTCGATTCCCGGCTCGGGTCACTGTCTGTGTGGAGTTTGCACATTCTCCTCGTGTTTGCGTGGGTTTCCTCCAGGTGCTCCGGTTTCCTCCCACAGTCCAAAGATGTGCGGGTTAGGTTGATTGGCCAGGTTAAAATTGCCCCTGAGATGTGTTGGTTAGAGGGATTAGCGGGTAAATATGTGGGGGTAGGGCCTGGGTGGGATTGTGGTCGGTGCAGACTCGATGGGCCGAATGGCCTCCTTCTGCACTGTAGGGTTTCTATGATTTCTATGAAGAATCTATTTGGCTCAACCTTAAAAATAGTCAAAGACTCTGTTTCCACTGCCTTTGGAGGAAGAGAGTTCCAGAGACACTCAACCCTCTGAGAGAAGAAAGTTCT
This sequence comes from Mustelus asterias, assembly GCF_964213995.1. Taxonomy (NCBI): domain Eukaryota; kingdom Metazoa; phylum Chordata; class Chondrichthyes; order Carcharhiniformes; family Triakidae; genus Mustelus; species Mustelus asterias. The sequence continues at coordinate 45,945,928 of NC_135825.1, read as the reverse complement.
CATCTTTTGTCTTAAATGAGTAACTCCTTATTAAATAGTGGTGTAATGACGAGCAAAACCGAGACCAACCTACATTTCCACAACCTCTGACACTGGGAAGGAAAAATGCTGCGGACCCTTGGTACAAACAAATCTGTATGCATGATTTTGTGGAAGCCACATTGCTCAGTGACAAAAGTTTCAAATACTAACCATGCCTTAAAAGCTTTATGCATTCATGTGCAATATTGGAATGCCTCAGCTATAGATGTTGTTTAGACAACAGGTCCTGATGGATGATAAGAAAATGAGCACTATCTCATGGCATGCTAGTTAGATTTCAAATCCCTACCCATATAAAGGTTACCTAAGATAAAAACCTGCACATGTCAAGATATTCAAGAGATGCCACTACATCCAAGGCCACGCAATAAATAGTGTTTCTATAGGCTCACATCATTTCATAGGCCCACATCACCCATCATTGATTGTCCGTGAAGTGCAATGCCCTTGAATGCACTCATTAGTTGGTGCAACTCCAAAAGCAATGACCATTCAACGTAAATAAATGAAATGCTCTGTAACACATGTTTACACAAGTTATCATATCTACATAATGAACACCCGTGCCACCATTTTGCCATTGCAATTTTTAAATCTTGTATCTTCCAAAGCTCCCCCTTGGTGCAACCCTGACATCCACAGCTGAGGTGGAGGCAGCCTGCTGAGTGCTGTACTGCATTGCCCTAGATGATCTTGACTGCCGCCCTTTGTTGGCTGTTGAAGGCTCTGGCCTGCTAAGGGTCTTCCACACTGATACTGGTGCACCCTTTTCACCCTCACCTGCTGGAGGTGATGGGGTAACCAGATGATGGAAGGAGGAACAACGGCGTACCCTTGGAATGTCCTGAGGTGGCATTGCCGCCTGGATGGCTTTCTGGCACTGCTCCTCCTTGTTGGCATGCAATGACAACCTCCCTGAATTCAGGAGAAGGCACACCAAAAGGAATTTTGAGATTCCTCGTCCTTCTTTCACCTAGCCACCTCTGAATAAAGCCAGGGTGAGGGAATGCAGGTCTGAGCACATATTGTGCAGACACTGAGGCCGGAATTTTACTGGCACGCCCGTCCCAATTCCGGGGGCGGGTGAGGCTCAGAGAAAGGTATTCTCTGTGCAGGATTGTACGACCTTTGGGTGGACGTGCCGGTAAAATTCCGTCCTGAATGTTCTGTTGAAACTGCTTTTCCATAGCAGTCACCAATCTCTCCTTGGAGGAAGTTGAGTGCTCGCATACTGAAGCACAACAGTGCTCAGGACTTGGATTAACTACTCCACATTTTACTCAAGGCTACACCTAGCCTTGTGCATCTTCACCAGATGTTCCCCTGCCTGTCAATGCATCTCCAACAGATTTCTTATGGTCAATGCCAGAGGCAAGTCAACAGCATTGGTCTCACATGCACCTGGTCTTCAGCAATCCTCTAACTGTTGGACCTCGGCTGCCAAATCCACAGTGAACTGCAGGGTTGTGTCTGTCATGTGCCCAGCAATTGTAACCCTAATCTCAAATGTGCATCAACTAGGTGAATGTCTCTGGTGGAGAGTGCAGGGGAATCCTGTGACAATGCACTCTTTTGGTTTTCCATGCCATCATTCTCAGAGGTGGTGGTTAAGGTGGAGTTTGGGGAAGGCCGCATATTCCTTTTGGTCTTGCTGTGCTGACCTGCAGTGGAAAATACAAAGAATGAGTTTACTGTTATGAAAAATCCCTTTTCCCATCAATGTTATCAGACATCATCCTTGTCTCCCCAGTTGTCAACACCAGACAAAGGGCACCCTCACTTGAATGCCTTGAAATGCTGGTGTCTCTGCCTGTGTAGGATCGACCTCGTTGCTCCCGATCAATTCCGTAGCTGCCTCGTCTGTGAGGTCAGGATTCTAATGTCAGGGACATCTCTACCAGTCTTTGAGCGCTCCCTCAACTTTAAGATCTGTTGACCTGTAAGCAGACAGAAGAATTATGTGTCATCCTAATAGGCACAGTAAGAAGTCTCACAACACCAGGTTAAAGTCCAACAGGTTTATTTGGTAGCACGAGCTTTTGGAGCGCTGGTCCTTCATCAGGTGAGTGGAGAGTTGGGTTCACCATCAGGGCATATATAGGCACAGACTCAATTTCAAGATAATGGTTGGAATGCAAGTCTTAACAGGTAATCAAGTCTTTACAGGTACAGACAATGCGAGTGGAGAGAGGGTTAAGCACAGGTTAAAGAGGTGTGTATTGTCTCAAGCTAGGACAGTTAGTAAGATTTTGCAAGCCCAGGCAAATCGTGGGGATTACAGGTAGTGTGACATGAACCCAAGATCCCGGTTGAGGCTGTCCTTACATGTGCGGAACTTGGCTTACAGTTTCTGTTCGGCTATTTTGCGTTGTCATGTGTCTTGAAGGCTGCCTTGGAGAACGCTTACCCTAAGATCTGAGGCTGAATGCCCTTGACTGCTGAAGTGTTACCCGACTGGAAGGGAACACTCCTGCCTGGTGATTGTCGAGAGGTGTCCATTTATCCGTTGTCGTAGCGTCTGCATGGTCTCACTGATGTACCATGCCTCGGGACACCCTTTCCAGCAGCGTATCAGGTAGACAACGTTGGCCGAGTTGCATGAGTATGTACCGTGTACCTGGTGGATGGTGTTCTCACGTGAGATGATGGCATCCGTGTCGATGATCCGGCATGTCTTGCAGAGGTTGCCTGTGGCAGGGTTGTGTGGTGTCGTGGTCACTGTTCTCCTGAAGGCTGGGTAGTTTGCTGCGGACAATGGTCTGCTTGAGGTTGCGTGGTTGTTTGAAGGCAAGAAGTGGGGATGTGGGAATGTCCTTGACGAGATGTTCGGCTTCATCGATGACATGTTGAAGGTTCCAAAGAAGATGTCGTCCAACGCCGACATCTCCACACGATCCTAATAGGTGCATAACTTCTTTATGAGCATGCCATCAATTACAGCTCTTGTTGCCTCACTAGTAAGTCTTCCATACTTGCACTGCCCAGCAACTGGTACAGCTTTCATAGCATGGAGTGGCTTGCACACATCAGTCCACATGTTCCATCTGATGCTGAGGCCTGCAATTCAAACTTCTGTCCGGCATTGCTCATTTGCAGTGACTACACAGTGTCAATTACCCTAGCTGAACACAGAATTTTCATCTTTTTCCTACACTGGACCCAGTTTCTGCTGTGGACCCCACTACTGCAAATTCTCTCTTTCAGCACACTCCTAGCCTCTGGTCAGCAGGAGGACCTCCTGCTATCATCTCTGGTGAAGAGCAACTCCCACCAATCCTGGATGGTCTGGTCAAGAATCTATAAGGAGGCATCACTGAGCTGTAGTGCCACTTGTTGTCTATCAACATAGAAACATAGAAAATAGGAGGAGGTCATTCGGCCCATCAAGTCTGCTCTGCCATTCAGTCATGGCTGATAAGTTTCTCCACCCCATTCTCCCAATTTTCCCTGCAACCTTTGATCCCCTTGCCAACCTATCTATCTCTGTCTTAAATATACTCAATGACCTGGCCTCCACAGCCTTCTTTGGCAGTGAATTCCATAGATTCACCACCCTCAGGCTGAAGAAATTCCTCCTCATCTCGGTTCTAAAGGATTGTCCCTTTATTCTGAGTCTGTGCCCTCAGATCCTAGTCTCTCCTACTAATGGAAACACCTTCCCCATGTCCACTCTATCCAGCCCTTCATCCAATGGATCATCCAACTCAATTGCAACTCAATTGATTTTCTATGGGGGTGAAAGATCGAAAGATTCCAGCAACAGCTGTAATTTCACGGCCTCCAGTAGCACAGCCAAAATAATGCTTCCAGGGGATAAATGCCTGTCCAGGTTTCCTTTAAATATGGTGCCCAGACCTTTGGTCCCATGAGGTAACAGTGGGGTTGTCACCGTCTTGTTTGTCCCCACCCCATGATTGGCTGATTTCCTAGCCCATGAATAGTTAATTGGCTGGCTGGTGTATGATAGCGCATGGCCAACTGTTTCACCTACGGGTCGAAGTGTATACTTCATGTCTTGTTGTTGGGATCTGAGACACAAGAGGAAGTTTCTGGCCATCTTGTCCAATTCTGGATACCACATTTTAGGAAGAATGCTCAGAACGAAAAGGTTCAAAACTTCTGTCACTGGGAAAATGCTAGAATACGTTATTAAATAGGTCATTTGGGGAAATTATTTGACAAATTTATTCGAGCTGTTTGAGGATGTAACAAATATGGTGGATAGAGGAGAAGCAGTAATTTAATGTATTTGGATTTCCAAAAGACCACAGTCCATAAAGTGCCACATGAAAGATTACTACACAAGAGAAGGGCTTGTGGAGTTAGGGGTGGTAAATTAGCATCGGTTGAGGACTGACTAAATAAATAAATGGGATTAAATGGGTTATTTTCAGAATGGCAAACTAGCTAGAGGAGTCCACTGGGACTATGTTTGCTGGAATCTGAACTATTAACAATCTGCTTTATGACTTGAATGAAACCTAAGTACTATTGTATGGGTGGTTAACAGTGAGGCAGACTGTCTTGGGCTACAAGAAGATATAGACTGAATGGTCAAATGGGCAGATAAGTGGCAGATGGAACTTAACCCTGAAAAGTGTGAGGTGATACACTTTGAAAGGAGTAATTTGACAAGAAAGTACTCAATGAATGGTAGGACACTAGGAAGTTCTGTGGAACAAAGGGACCTTGGCATGTTTGTCTACAGATCTCTGAAGGCGGAAGGGCATGTCAGTAGGGTGGTGAAAAAGGCATAGTGGACACTTGCCTTTATCAATCGAGGCATAGATTGTAAAAGTAGGGAAGTCATGTTGGAGTTGTATAGAACTTTGGTGAGGCCACAGCGAGAGTACTGTGTGCAGTTCTGGAAGGATGTGATTGCACTGGATGGTGCTGAGGAGATTCACCATGATGCTGCCTGGGATGGAAAATTTAAGTTATGAAGAGAGGTTGTGTAAGCTTGGTTCGTTTTCATTGGAGCAGAGAAGACTGATTGAGGTGTACAAGGTTATGAGAGCTGTTCCCCTTGGTTGAAAGGTCAGTCACAAGGGGAACATAGGTTCAAGGTGAGGGGCAGGAGGTTATGGGGGGAATGTGAGGAGAAATCTTTTTATCCAGAGGGTAGTCATGGTCTGGAATGCGTTCCTGGAGGGTGGTAGAGGCGGGTTGCCTCACATCCTTTAAAAAGTATCTGGATGGGCACTTGACACATCATAACATTCAGGGCTATGGGCCAATTGCTGGCAGATGGGATTAGGTGGGAGTTCAGGTATTTCTGATGTGTCGGTGCGGACTCAATGGGCCTCTTCTACACGGTATCGTTCTATGATTTTATGAATTGTAGGCAAATGTACTGACGATCCAAAGATAGGTAGGAAAGCAAGTGTGGGGATGATAGGGCCTGAAAAGGGACACCGATTCAGAAAAAAATAATTTGGCAGATGGAGGCATGAGTTTACACAATGCTGGAATGGCTCCGTGCCTTAGCCAAAATGACGCCGGAGTTCCAGTTCCGTAAGTGCCACCCCCAAATTGAGCACCCAACATTTTCACAGGTGCTGGGGTGTTTGTGGGGGGGGGGGGGGGGGGGGTAATGGGGCAGATTGCACTTTGCAGTTCCGTAATTCATGGAGGAAGCTGCACGTCAAGAGTGTTTGGATGAAGGTAAGAGTGCGTACTGGAAACAGTATGGGCTCTTCTAATCTGAAACTAAACTGGTGCAATCACAGTGCCCATTGAAGCTCCAATGCAGATGGCACCATGTAGTAGGTCTCCTTTTCCTCCTCAGCCCGCTTTGCATACAGATTGACCATAATGATTGAATTTACTGATCTTTTGCCTTCCTTCTTCAGATGCGCCATCCACAGGAACCGCTGGTGACCTCAAGGTTCCCTGTTAAGCTCAGAGAAAATAATTTGCTCCTGCACCAGCATCACACTCTTTCTCAGGCATGCGGGCAGATACTCACATGTTGTGAGCATTATGTTATCGGCGTAATGCACTGTTGTGAGGGCGCATCACGCATGTGTGAGGGGTTGGCAGAGGCTGGTCCTAGGCCGCAGACAATGGGAGCACTGCTGGAGACCAGGACCATGCTGCATTCAAGTCAGATGATGAGCTCTGGAGTCGTCTATCAGGTGGCAGATGCTTGATGTCCAGCGGGATATATGGGGAACTCTTGGCGGAGATCCATGTGGGCCTATGTGTCATTGTCTCCACCATGGATGAGCCCATACAGAGCATGAAGACTCCGTTGACCCTTAACTCTGAGTGCACTGTTTCTGTCATGGAGAGAGTGGCGACTCTCAAAGAGAGCCAGCTCCAGAAGCAGAATCAAAGGTTCTTAGAGTTACACTTGGACATGCAAACTCTCACATTGGCAATGATCACAGGAGGTCACTGCCAGCGTGATATCTGGATGAGGAACTGAGTCTCTCTTCTAGGTGCCCACTCATCAGTGTGAGCAGGGAATTGCAACTGAACTTCACTCTGGCGGACGTGCTGCCTGTCATCTTTGTGTGCTTCTCTCAGGGCGCTCTGGATGAGGGCACCAGTTGTTCCACTTCTCTGCCAGTGGCCACTGCATCTGATGATGCCATGACAACTGAGGAATGCCTAGCCATGGGCCTGGACATATCCTCCCAGGCAGAGCCTACTGATGTTCTGGGGGCTAGAGGATGACTGTCAAGGTCATCATGGCCACCAGGACAGCAAAGTCAGTAAGCTGCCCCTAATGCTGATGTTAGTAGTGGTGGTGGTGGTAGTGGGTGGGGAGGGTTAACACAGCACCCACAGATATAAGTTGAAGACGCCTTGAGCACAAAAGGGGTGTGTCACAGGTGACATTATTTGCACTAGTTATTTTGAAGTTTGTGTTCTGGGTGGCACCTTTGTAGATTCTTTTTCAATTCATATGAAGTAACATAAACTTTTTTTTTACTTTAATGGGCCGAGTTGACTGGATAGTTTAAACATAGAAAATAGTAGTAGGAGTAGGCCATTTTGCCTTCTCCGCCATTCATTTTGACCATGGCTGATCATCAAATTCAATATCCTGATTCGCCTTCCCCATATCCCTTGACCCCTTTAGCCCCAAGAGCTATATCTAATTTCTTCTTGGAATCGCATAACATTTTGGCCTCAACTATTTTCTGTGGTAGTGAATTCCACAGATTCACCCCTCTCTGGGTAAAGAAATTCCTCCTCACCTCAGTCTTAAAAGGTTTACCCCTTATCCTGAAACTATGACCCCCTAGTTCTGGATGCTCCCACCATGGGAACATTCTTTCTGAATTTACTGTCTAACCCTGTTAGAATTTTATAAGTTTCTATGAGATTCCCTGTCACTCTTCTAAACTTCAATGAATGCAATCCTAACCAACTTAGTCTCTCCTCATATGACAGACCTGCCATCCCTGATAAACCTTTGCTGCATTCCCTCTATAGCAAGGACGTCCTTCTTCAGATAAGGACACCAAAACTGCACAGAATACTTCAGGTTTAGCCTCACTAATGCCCTGTACAATTGCAATAAAACATCCCTATTCTTAAACTCAAATCCTCTAGCTATGAAGGTCAATATACCATTTGCTTTCTTTACTGCCTGCTATATCTGCACGTTTACTTTCCACAACTGATGCACGAGGACACCAAGGTCTCGCTGAGTATCCATCTCTCTCAATTTACACCCATTCAAATAATAGTCTGCCTTCCTATTATTGCTACTGAAGTGGATACCCATTTATCCACATTATACTGCATCTGCCATGCATATGCCCACTCACTCAGCTTGTCTAAATCACGCTGAAGCATCTCTGCATCCTCCTCACAACTCACCCTCCGAATGTTCTATCGTCTGAAAACTTGGAGATAATACATTCAGTTCCCTCTTCCAAATCATTAATATATAATGTGAATAGTTGGGGTGCTAGCACAAATCACTGCAGTACCCCACTAGTCACTGCCTGCTAATGAGAAAAAGACCCATTTATGCCAACTCTTTCAAATCTACCCAGCTTTTTACCCAACTCAAGACACTACCCGCAATTCCATGTGCTTTAACTTTAGATAGTCGTCTGCTATGTGAAACCTTGTTGAAAGCCTTCTGAAAGTCTTTAAAAAAAACACATCCACAGGTTCTCCTTGGTCAGCTCTACTAGTTACATCCTCAAAGAATTCCAATAAGACCATAAGACCATAAGACATAGGAGCGGAAGTAAGGCCATTCGGCCCATCGAGTCCACTCCACCATTCAATCATGGTTGATTTCAACTCCATTTACCCGCTCTCTCCCCATAGCCCTTAATTCCTCGAGAAATCAAGAATTTATCAATTTCTGTCTTGAAGACGCTCAACGTCTCGGCCTCCACAGCCCTCTGTGGCAATGAATTCCACAGACCCACCACTCTCTGGCTGAAGAAATTTCTCCTCATCTCTGTTCTAAAGTGACTCCCTTTTATTCTAAGGCTGTGCCCCCGCGTCCTAGTCTCCCCTGTTAATGGAAACAACTTCCCTACGTCCATCCTATCTAAGCCGTTCATTATCTTGTAAGTTTCTATCAGATCTCCCCTCAACCTCCTAAACTCCAATGAATATAATCCCACGATCCTCAGACGTTCATCGTATGTCAGGCCTACCATTCCTGGGATCATCCGTGTGAATCTCCGCTGGACCCGCTCCAGTGCCAGTATGTCCTTCCTGAGGTGTGGGGCCCAAAATTGCTCACAGTACTCCAAATGGGGCCTAACCAGTGCTTTATAAAGCCTCAGAAGTACATCCCTGCTTTTGTATTCCAAGCCTCTTGAGATAAATGACAACATTACATTTGCTTTCTTAATTACGGACTCAACCTGCAAGTTTACCTTTAGAGAATCCTGGACTAGGACTCCCAAGTCCCTTTGCACTTTAGCATTATGAATTTTGTCACCGTTTAGAAAATAGTCCATGCCTCTATTCTTTTTTCCAAAGTGTACGACCTTGCACTTGCCCACGTTGAATTTCATCAGCCACTTCTTGGACCACTCTCCTAAACTGTCTAAATCTTTCTGCAGCCTCCCCACCTCCTCAATACTACCTGCCCCTCCACCTATCTTTGTATCATCGGCAAACTTGGCCAGAATGCTCCCAGTCCCGTCATCTAGATCGTTAATATATAAAGAGAACAGCTGTGGCCCCAACACTGAACCCTGCGGGACACCACTTGTCACCGGTTGCCATTCTGAGAAAGAACCTTTTATCCCAACTCTCTGCCTTCTGTCTGACAGCCAATCGTCAATCCATGTTAGTACCTTGCCTCGAATACCATGGGCCCTTATTTTACTCAGCAGTCTCCCGTGAGGCACCTTGTCAAAGGCCTTTTGGAAGTCAAGATAGATAACATCCATTGGCTCTCCTTGGTCTAACCTATTTGTTATCTCTTCAAAGAACTCTAACAGGTTTGTCAGGCACGACCTCCCCTTACTAAATCCATGCTGACTTGTCTTAATCCGACCCTGCACTTCCAAGAATTTAGAAATCTCATCCTTAACGATGGATTCTAGAATTTTGCCAACAACTGAGGTTAGGCTAATTGGCCTATAATTTTCCATCTTTTTTCTTGTTCCCTTCTTGAACAGTGGGGTTACAACAGCGATTTTCCAATCCTCTGGGACTTTCCCTGACTCCAGTGACTTTTGAAAGATCATAACTAACGCCTCCACTATTTCTTCAGCTATCTCCTTTAGAACTCTAGGATGTAGCCCATCTGGGCCCGGAGATTTATCAATTTTCAGACCTTTTAGTTTCTCTAGCACTTTCTCCTTTGTGATGGCAACCATATTCAACTCTGCCCCCTGACTTTCCTGAATTGTTGGGATATTACTCATGTCTTCTACTGTGAAGACTGACGCAAAGTACTTATTAAGTTCCTCAGCTATTTCCTTGTCTCCCATCACTAGATTACCAGCGTCATTTTGGAGCGGCCCAATGTCTACTTTTGCCTCCCGTTTGTTTTTAATGTATTTAAAGAAACTTTTACTATCATTCCTAATGTTACTGGCTAGCCTACCTTCATATTTGATCCTCTCCTTCCTTATTTCTCTCTTTGTTATCCTCTGTTTGTTTTTATAGCCTTCCCAATCTTCTGACTTCCCACTACTCTTTGCCACATTATAGGCTCTCTCTTTTGCCTTGATGCATTCCCTGACTTCCTTTGTCAGCCATGGCTGCCTAATCCCCCCTCTGATAACCTTTCTTTTGTTTGGGATGAACCTCTGCACTGTGTCCTCAATTACTCCCAGAAACTCCTGCCATTGCTGTTCTACTGTCTTTCCCATTAGGCTCTGCTTCCAGTCGATTTTTGTCAGTTCCTCCCTCATGCGCCTGTAATTACCTTTATTTAACTGTAGAACCTTCACATCTGATTCTGCCTTCCTTCTTTCAAATTGCAGACTGAATTCTACCATATTATGATCACTGCTTCCTAAGTGTTCCCTTACTTTAAGATCTTTTATCACGTCTGGCTCATTACATAACACTAAGTCCAGAATAGCCTGTTCCCTCGTGGGCTCCATCACAAGCTGTTCCAAAAAGCCATCCTGTAAACATTCAATGAATTCCCTTTCTTTGGGTCCACTGGCAACATTATTTACCCAGTCCACCTGCATATTGAAATCCCCCATGATCACTGTGACCTTGCCTTTCTGACATGCCCTTTCTATTTCGTGGTGCATTTTGTGCCCCTGGTCCTGACCACTGTCAGGAGGCCTGTACATAACTCCCATTATGGTTTTTTTGCCTTTGTGGTTCCTCAACTCTACCCACACAGACTCCACATCGTCTGACCCTATGTCGTTTAGTGCTATTGATTTAATTTCATTTCTAATTAACAAGGCAACCCCGCCCCCTCTACCCACCCCTCTGTCTTTTCGATAGGTTGTGAATCCCTGGATGTTTAACTGCCAGTCCTGAACCCCCTGCAACCACGTCTCTGTGATGCCTACCACATCATACCTGCCAGTCACAATCTGGGCCACAAGCTCATCTATCTTGTTCCGGACACTGCGGGCATTTAAATATAGCACCTTTAATTCCCTATTGACCGTCCCTTTTTGTTTTCGTAGTGTGGTGGACCTTGGTCTACTGAGCCTTTCCAGACACTGTGTCATATTTTGTGAGATGGGGACTATCGTAACCTCTCCTGAGTGCTGTCTTTTCGTGATTTTTTGTAATCCTAAGCAGCTACGCTTCCCACTGATTCCTTCACCTCTTGGTTCCCTGACTTTCCCTTCCCCCCCAATCTCTAGTTTAAAGTCCTATTGACCACCCCATTTACTCTCTTCGCCAGAACACTGATCCCAGCTCGGTCCAGGTGGAGACCATCCCAACGGTATAGGTCCCCCCTGCCCCAAAACTGATGCCAGTGTCCCATGAAAAAGAACCCTTCTTTCCCACACCACTCTTTCAGCCACGTGTTAACTTCCCTTATTCTTGCCTCCCTATGCCAATTTGCACGTGGCTCGGGCAGTAATCCGGAGATTATGACCCTTGAGGACCTGTTTTTTAATTTGAATCCTAGCTCTTTATAATCTCTAAACAGGTCCTCTTTCCTAGACTTGCCTATGTTGTTGGTACCAACATGGACCACAACAACTGGATCCTCCCCCTCCCTCTCCAGTATCCTTTCAAGCCGGTCAGAGATGTCCCGCACCCTAGCACCGGGCAGGCAACATACCATGCGGGACACTCTATCCTGCTCACAAAGGATCCTATCTATCCCCCTGATAATAGAATCCCCTACAACTACAACTTGCCTATTTACTTCCTCCCCTTGAATGGCCTGCTGAACCATGGTGCCTTGGTCAGCTGACTCATCCTTCCTGCAGCCCTGTTTGCCATCCACACAGGGAGCAAGTGCCTCGTACCTGTTGGACAGGGTCAAGGGCTGAGGCTCCTGAGTTCCTGACTGCTGGTTCCCTTTACCTGCCTGACTTGCAGTCACACCCTGCTGTCCCTGGCCACTGGCAGGATTTAAACTATTTACTCTGACAGGTGTGACTGCCTCCTGAAACACAGTGTCCAGGTAAGTCTCCCCCTCCCGGATGTGCCTCAGTGTTTGAAGCTCAGACTCCAGCTCATCAACTCTGAGCCGGAGTTTTTCAAGCAGCCAACACTTACTGCAGATGTGGTCGCTGTTGCTCGCAATGGGATCTGCCAGCTCCCACATCAAGCAGCTCAAGCACATCACCTGACCAGCCATCTCTAATTAATTAATTAGTTTAATTTAAGTTTATGAGTTTAGCTGTGTTTTTTTTAAATTTGGGGCAGATTTGCTATCAACCAATCAGATCACAGCTTCCCTCTGACGTCACTTTTGAAGAAAGAAAAAGTGGAAAACAGGAAGTTACCGTTAGGTTTTTATACTCACCCAGAGACTGCTCCTCCTCCTCCGAACTGCTCCCGAAACTAGGCCCCGATCCCCGGGTTAAAGTGAGTTTTTATACTCACCCAGAGACTGCTCCTCCTCCTCCGAACTGCTCCCGAAACTAGGCCCCGATCCCCGGGTTAAAGTGAGTTTTTATACTCACCCAGAGACTGCTCCTCCTCCGAACAGCTCCCGAAACTAGGCCCCGATCCCCGGGTTAAAGTGAGTTTTTATACTCACCCAGAGACTGCTCCTCCTCCGAACTGCTCCCGAAACTAGGCCCCGATCCCCGGGTTAAAGTGAGTTTTTATACTCACCCAGAGACTGCTCCTCCTCCTCCGAACTGCTCCCGAAACTAGACAATAGATTTGTCAAGCATGATTTCCCCATTATAAATTCATACTAGCCTTGTCTGATTATACCACTTCTTTCTAAATGCTGAACTATGAAACCCTTGATAATGGACTCTAGGAAGTACTGACATTAGGCTCACTGATATAGTTCCCTGTTTTCTCTTCACCTACCTTTCTGCAATCCCTGTAGGAACCAGACTAGAGCCCAACGGATTTTGGAAAATGACCACCAAATTTCCTTAAGTACTACCACTTGCTTAAGTACTACCACTTCCTTAAGTACTTTGGGATGAAGATTTCCTTCAGCTCCTTACTAAAACTTTATTCTTTCAGAACTTCTGGTACTTTAGATTTACGAAGATGCTACCGGGACTTGATGGTTTGAGTTATAAGGAGAGGCTGGATAGACTCAGACTTTTTTCTCTGGAGCGTAGGAAGCTTAGGGGTGATCTTATAGCGGTCTATAAAATAATGAGGGGCATAGATCAGATAGATAGTCAATATCTTTTCCCAAAGGTAGGGGAGTCTAAAACTAGAGGGCATAGGTTTAAGATGAGAGGGGAGAGATACAAAAGGGTCCAGAGAGGCAATTTTTTCACACAGAGGGTGGTAAGTGTCTGAAACGAGCTGCCAAAGGTAGTAGTAGAGGCGGGTACAATTTTGTCTTTTAAAAAGCGTTTAGACAGTTACATGAGTAAGATGGTTATCGAAGGATATGGGCCAAACACTGGCAATTGGGACTAGCTTAGTCGTTAAAAAAAAGGGCGGCATGGACAAGTTGGGCCGAAGGGCCTGTTTCCGTGCTGTAAACCTCTATGACTCTATGACATTATTCATGTGATCCTTTGTGAAGACAGAAGCAAACTACGAATTTAGTTCCTCAGCCATTTCTTTGTTCCCCGTTATGAATTCTTCCGCTTCTGACTGTAAGGGATTTATATTCGTTTCTGTCAATCTTTTTCTCTTTACATACATATACAAACTTTTACAGTCAGTTTTTATGTTCCCTGCTCTATTACTTTCATACTCTATTTTTCCCCTTTTTAATCAATCCCTTGGTCCTCCTTTGTTGAATTTTAAACTGTTCCAATCCTCAGGTCTATTGCTTTTTCTTGCCAATTTGTACACTTCTTTGAATCTAATACTGTCCCTAATTTCCCTTGTAAGCCATAGTTTGGCCACAGTTCCCTCACCACTTTTGCGATAAACAGGAATAAACAACTTCTGGAGTTCATCTATTCATTTCTTGAATGCCTGCCATTGCCTGTCCACTGTCCTTCCTTTCAGTAATGTTTCTCAGTCCATCATAGCCAATTCATGCCTCATACCATCATAATTACTTTTATTAAGATCCAGGACCCTGGTCTCAGAATCAACTACATCACCATACGCCTTGACAAAGAATTCTATCATATTATGGTCACTCATCCCTAAGCATTCACTCACAACTAAATTGACAACTAATCCTTTTTCATTGCACAATCCCCAGTCCAAGGTGGCCTCTTCCCTTGTTGGTTTCTCAACATATTGGTCCAGAAAACCATCCCATGTACAATACTGAAATTCCTCCTCTGTTATACTGTGACTAATTTGACTCTCCCAATCTATATGCAGATTAAAGTCAACTATAATTACAAATGTTCCTTTAACATATGCATCTCTGATTTCCTGTCTCATGCAATTCCCAACATTAACACTGCAGTTTGGTTATCTGTATACCACTCCACAAATGTTTTTCGCCCCATGGTATTTCTTAACTCGACTCATCCAGATCCCAGATTTAATTTTTCTTGCCCCGTTCCTACTTTTTTTTAGTCTGTTCTCATCTGACTCTTGCCCGTGATTTCTCTGCCTATCGCTTTTCTTATTCTCCTTGCTGTCTTTTCCTCTGTCCTTGATTCTCCCTGCTCTGAATCCATACATAGGTTCCCATCTCCCTGCCATATTCATTGAAAACCTCTCTAATCATTCTAGCAAGTACCCCCCCCCGCCTCCCCCACGGACATCCTTGATCCTGCCCAGGTGTAACTCGTCCAGTTTGTACAGGTCCCATCTCCTCCAGAACCGGTCCTAATGCCCCAAGAATCTGAAATCCAATACAGGCTTGTAACTGTATGGCATTTTGTGGTGTTGGCAATTTGGGTTGGGCTTTCATTTAATAATTGTTTGCAAAGGAGACAGTGCCATTGGCTTGAGCAAGCAGCAATATCTTGGATAATTAGCAGGATCAAAGCATCCTGCCCCCCTGAAGGTTCGTGTCATCTACCTCAATTTCCTCACCCTTTGCTCTGTCCAGGCATCTGAAGCGCATCTTCAACAGCCCGATGGTCCCCTCCACCACCGCCCTTATTAAGGTATCACTCCTGCTGTATCTCTCCTTGGCCTCAGTTCTTGGATGATGGAGTAGAGTCATCAGCCATGTCTTCAAGGATAGCCCTTGTCACCCAGTACCCATCCATTCAACCTTGCAGGAGCCATGATCAGCCTTGATAATTATGAGTGCCACAAGATATAGCATTATGTGAGCTACCAGGGTATTGGGCACAAACTTGGAGAATCTGTGTCCTGTGGTCATGGACAATCTGAACTCCCATTGAGTGTAAGCCCTTTCTGTTAACAAATGCTTCTGGTTTACTTTCTGGCGCCTTGGTAGTGACGCGAGTATAATCTTTTACATTGTGGATGCAGGGGAACCTAGTCATCACCGTATCGCCTCTGGCTTTCTCTGCCTGACTGCTCTCGTCTGTCTGGTAGTGGATTAATGTGTGGGCGTGTCTAAAGATAGTATCAGTCATCAGCTTGATACAGTTGAGTACAGTTGATTGAGACATGCCACGCAGATCCCCCACAGAGCTCTGAAAACATCCTGATGCATAGACATTGAGGCTATTGTGCCCTTCAAAGCCACAAGCATGGGGTTTCTGCCCACTGAGTTGGAGGTGATTTGGGGACCTATCATGTTTCATATTGCTTTCACCCTGGATAGGCAGAGCCTCCTATGACATTGGACCCTGGACCTCTGGAAGTAATTGAAGCACTGCCTGTGCACTCTGGCTACTGGGTATTGGCATTTTTGGTGAATGAACCCTCCTGCCTTGGCCTCCCTGTTGGCCCTGCAACAACTGAGCCCATGCTGCTAAAGGTCTCTCCCTGGGACACTGCCCATGTTCACCTTGCTTCCACTCCTTCTTGCCTCTTTCTTCCCCTGCAAAGGAGGTCCTAACAACAGAATACACTATCCCCATTAGATGTGATGCAGGGAATTACTACCTTGCAAATGAGGGATAACTGTGCTTTTATCCTCAGGGAAACATTCCAGGGAAGATGAGGTCCCGAAATTCTGAAAGTTAGGCATAAAAAGTTGGCAAAATGCCAAAAAACTCAGGGACAACTTTGTGCTCACACAATGACAAAAGTCACAATGACAAAAAAAGTGCTGCTACCCCGAGGTCTTTTACCCTGCCCTTGGATGAGGAAATGCTAAAAACAAGATTAACGTCTACCAGTTTTGCCTATGTAGCAAGCGGAAAATGGCATGGACAATGTAAAACCACTGTTTATTGACTTGTTAATGCCATTCATTAATTAGCCTTTTAATTGTCTGTGGGTGTGCATCCGATTTCATGCTCCTGCTGACCTCGAAATTGTGCTCATGTTTGATGACTTTTGCAGACATAATGACAAAGAGCGGAATCTTACAAGAATTTGGCAAAGTTTCAGTCCTGGTGCGAAAACTGTCATGGGATTCTCCAGCTCCGCAGGCCTATTTTCTCTCCAAATCTTGCCCCTTTAAACACGAAAGAAAGATTGGACGTAGTTTGCGCTGTCATTCTGGTGGTGTGAGGACTCTTAGAACTGGGAACCTGCTCAACTGAGATCAGAGAGACCTTTTTAATCACATAAACAAATATAACTCTCCCGCCTTCCACCACGGAGGTGTCTGTGGTCTTCTTCCCTGCCACTACACCCCCCCACCCCTGATCATCACACTCTCTTGTCCCCCCCACCACTCCTGTTCATCCCCTCCATTGCCCATACCCCGATCATCTCCGGCACCGCCCCCCCCACCCATCATCCCCCAACATTCTCATCCCTCTGTGTCTGCTGCACCACCCTCCCCCACCACCACAAATGGATGAATCCCCGCTAGTGACACTCCCCTTAGAGTGCACCCCTGGCATTGCCCCCGGCACACTTGCCAACCTGACAGTGCCAACCTGTACCAGGGGCATTGCCAGGGCACTGCCTGGAAATGTCTCTCTCACCTGGGGGCTATACTGACATTTGCGCCCCCAGAGGAATCCCTTTGGCAGGTTCACGTCTGGGTGAACCTCTTGTGAGAGTGGAAAATCCGGCAAGAGGGGTGTTTGATTAAATTTGAATTTTGACGTGAACCTGATTACGTCACCTGTCCCCCAGGGAGAGACCTTTAGAGTGATGGCAAAAATCAGATATCGCAATCTTGCAGGGGAGATTCACAATTTCTGAGTTTTGCCAGATCTTGAGCCCCGCTGCTGATCGTGCGGACAGAGACTGCAAGACAAAAAGTTTTAACAAAGTGTATTTTTTCAGCAATATTCAAGTTCTGTACTACCAAATGATGAACTAGTGTTTTACACTGGTTTAGCATAACTTTCCAAATTTTGCACACAATATGTAAAGCCCAGATCCCATATGTGCTATCTGTCCTACTACCTTCAGAAATTTGTGCATAAACAACCTCTGGACTCTGTTCTTGCACCTCTCATATATACTTCCTCTGTTGTACACTCCCCCTCATGTACACTGCCCCCTACATGTACAGTTTCCCATTCTTATAATAATAACAAAATAATAGCTGATATTATTTTGTTGCAGTAAAAGAAGAAATGGACCAAAGAGAACAGCTGAAGAATAAGTATCAACAACAAATGAATGATAAAGAGAATGAGGTATTTTATTGGTTGGATGGAAAAGCTTAAACAATTGTTCTTTTATATACATATTCTCTCTCTTTTTGATACATATATAAAAGAGGAAAAGACTTGCTTTGGTCATGTTCGAGTAAATTTTATGATTGAATAGTGGGTCTGGGAAGTGCCATCGATGAAGCCTTGGTTTGTTGCTGCAGTACAGTATATTTGGTACACATTTTGTCCTCAGTGCACTGGTGGTGGAGAGGTGCAAGAACAATGCATATTTAAGGTGATGGATAAGGAGTCATTAAGCAGGGTGATTTACACAAGCGCCGGAATTCTACTGCCCCGCCCACCAGGAATTGGAGCAAGCGAGGGGTGGTAAATGGGAAGATCCATTGACCTCAGGCGGGATTTTCTAGTCTTGGGTCAAGTGAGGCTGTAAAATTCCACCTAAGGACTGAAGTTTCCTAGACCTAGGGTCTACTCTTCCTGCAATCACATTATTTTACATCAGGTCCATCCTGATACTACTGGAAGTTGTTATTGACAGTGCATAATATCCTAATTCGGGATTCAAAAGTTATTTAAGTTCTGCTGGCCAGCAATATTGGACCACCAACAAGTGTGTCAAATTAATGCTCCCCCGTCTATTGCAATTCTTTAAAGCAATTAATGCTGTTTTAGGATTTTTTTCATTAAAAAAAAATTATATTTGCATTTTGTTTATTGCATTTTGTATTTGTTTTTAACTTATTTATCTCTTGCACATTTTGTCTTTTCTAATTTTCTGATTTCATGCTGATGTATTCATTCAGGCATTTATTTCTCACCCCTAATTGTTCTTGAGAAGGTGGTGAACCTTCTTGAATCATTACTGTTGGTCAAGGTACTTCCACAGTACTCCTAGTTTGTGAGTGTCAAGATTTTGATCCAGTGACAATGAAGGAATGGCAATATGTTTCCAAATCAGGATGGTTGGTGAGTTGGAAGAGAACTTGGAGATGTTAGTGTTCCCATCCACCTGCTCCCCTTGTCCCCCGAGGCAAGGTTGTGGGTTTGCAAAGTGCCATCGAAGAAGCTTTGGCGAGGTTTTACAGTGCCTCTTGTTGTTGGTACATACTTTGTTCGCTGTGCACTGATGGTAGGAATGTACACAAGAAATAGAAACAGGGGTAGGTCACTAGGCACTTCAAGCCTGCCCCGCCATTCAATATGATCATGGCTGATCTATGCCAGCCTCAGCTCCATTTCTGCACCATTTCCCCACAGTCCTCTATTTCTTGATCTATCAAATATTTATCCACCTCCACTTTAAATACTTTGATCCAGCCTCCACTATCCTTTGGGGCAGAGTTCCAGAGATTCACCAACCTCTTCAAGAAAAAATTTCTATGTACCTCAGTTTTAAATGACCGCCCTTTATCTTGTAACTATGTCCCCTTGTTCAGGACTTTCTTATTAGTGAAAACATCTCACCATCTTGTTGTTGTGGGAAATTTACCACCGGAGTCAGACTGGAGGTTCAACAACACAGTTTTATTTCG
Organism: Mustelus asterias; assembly: GCF_964213995.1. NCBI lineage: Eukaryota > Metazoa > Chordata > Chondrichthyes > Carcharhiniformes > Triakidae > Mustelus > Mustelus asterias. Next base: position 45,926,691 of record NC_135825.1, on the reverse strand, counting down.
GATACGAAGCTTCGGGAGAAAGCACTGGTACTCCGCAGTACTTGGCAGCTACCTTCTCAATTACACAATGGCAGTTGCTCATTTTTATACCTTTTAGACAATAGGTAGTCCAGACATTAGCCGTTTAACACATCGTTATAAGTTGAGTAGACAGATCATGGTGATCGATAGTTAACACATCGTTACAATCAGACAGGTACAGACATGGGCAGTTAACATAGCATTGTTCATAGAATGGATACATTTCCTCTATCAATGACTGGTTTCGATCTATACATTCAGTGATTGGTTTTGTTGCATTTATGTATTTATGTTCCCATCTAGGGCTGATCTTATTATCAGTCTTATTGCTCTGGGTCTGCCCTTATCTTAAAGTGCCTCAAGCTCTGACTAGCTTCCTGCAGCATTTTGGTTCCTGCATGTTTTAACTTTAAGTAACTTGTCTGTGCTAAAAGCCAGTGCCTGTTAATGTCCCTTCCTAGGTAACCATTTTGTGTGCCAAGCAACCATTTTGTGTGTCAGGTAACCATTTCTTTAATTTCCCCACTACACTGTCAAGCCGCCTCAGGATTTTAAATGTTTGAATAAAGTCACCCCTAACTCTTCTAAACGCAAAGGAATACAGACCCAGTCTATTTAGTCTCTCTTGATAAGACAATCCTCTCATCCCAGGAATTACCATGGTAAATCTCCTTTGGACTGCTTCCATTGTTACTATATCCTTTTTGAGGTAAGGGGACCAAAGCTGTATGCAGTATTCCAGGTGAGGGCTCACCAACACCCTGTACAATTGCAATAAAACCTCCCCATTTTTAAACTCCAACCGCTTTGCAAGGAAGGCCAAAATGCAGTTTTCCTTCATAAACCTGTGTTGGACCTGCTTGCTAGCTTTGTGTGATTCATGCATTAGAACACATAGGTCCCTCTGTACTTCACTCACTTGCAGTCTCTCTCCATTTAGATAATAATCTGTCCTTTTGATTCCTCCCCCCAATATGCATGACCTCACACTTCCTCACATTAACTCCATTTGCCAGGTTTTCGTTCAGTCACCCAATCTATCCATATCCTGTTGCAGAATCACAATATCCTCATCACAACCTGCCTTTCCACCTATCATCGGCAAATTTGGAAACCTTACATTCTGTTCCTTCCTCCAGGTCATTAATGTATGTTTGTGCTGGTGGATAGGTTGCCAATCATACAGGTTCTGGATGGCGTTGAGCTTCTTGAGTGTTATTGGAGATGCTCTCATCGAAGCAAATGGAGAATATTCCATCAGATTGTTGATTTGTTCCTTACAGATGATGGAGTAAGAAGATCAGCCACTCATCACATATTATTCATTCTCTGACTTATTCATATCATTGCATATTTATGTAGCTGGCCCCACTAATTTTCTAGTGTATGGTGTGTGACCCTCAGGATGTTGATAATGAGGGTTTCAGCAATGGTAATGCCGTTGAATGTCAAGGAGAGATGGTTAGATTCTCTCTTGTTCGACTTGGTTGTTGCCTGCCACTTGTGTGGCATGAATGTTACATGCCACCCATTAGCTCATATCTGAATGTTCTCCAGCTACATATGGGCAGTCTGTTTCAAATTTGTGTTGTAACATTTCAAGAAATTTAAAACTTAAATTTAAGAACTAAACCGTTACAAATGGAATTTTTGGAGAAATCCTACAAGGAGCATGACTATGAAGAATATCAGAAATAATCAGAAGCTCTACCTGCTTCTTAGGCAGTCTGCTTGTATCTACCATTTTTCAAATATGCAGGTCAATGGACTGCTCCAGAACTACTTGCTCATGTAAAAGAAGATAACACTTTACCTTCTCCACATCAGGAAGTGACCATGTGGCATGTAACCAGGTTGTCAATGCTCCAGTGAATTTGGAAGTTGCAAGGCTTTCAAAGGCACACTGGATTTTCAAGTTGTATCTTGAGCTACAGTGCAGTGAGAAACACTCTAAAAGACGTGCAAGTTCATGCAAGTTCTTGGTATGGACAAGCAATAAACATGGAAGGATTGACAGAAAGCAATTTGTGGTATATAGACTTTCATTTACCTTATAGCTGACAAATTTGAGTAATGATAATTTGCCAGATTTCTTAAAATTTTACATCTTCTGAACTTGTTCCCAGATCCTACAAGTAGTGTAGACTAGTGTGAACCGAGCTATCACCTCCTCGTAAGAATAAGACCACACAAGACTTTTCACCTACTATTCAGCATGCTTCACCATTCATAGAACACGGTGCCCTTTTTACCACCACATTACGGCCTGAATTTTTCAACAGATCATGCCAGTGGGATTCTCTGGTTCTGCTGCAGTGAATGGAGATTTGGCTGAGCGCCAAATTCTGCGTACTCACTTGCAGCGAAGGCGAGGCATGAATGGCTGAAAATTCCAGCCTACATTTCTCTCCTTTTGTATAATTGTTTCCTTCATTCTCCTCAGCTTTTGCAAAGTCCTCTAGATAGTGGAAATACATTTTGGGCATTGGCAAATTAAATGTAGGTAGCCACATCTTGTTAAATTTTAATTAACAAATGATTTTGTTGTTCTGATGAAGGATTATTGATCTGAAATGTTGAGCTGAAGTTTTGCTTTGGGACAGGAAACAAGTTTTATTCGTTTATGCAATGTAGATGTCTCTAGCTAGGTCAACATTTATTGCTGATCCCTAGTTACCCTTGAGAAGGTGGTCGTGAGCTACCTTCTTGAACGCTGCAGTCTCTGAGGTGTAGGGAGAGAGTTCAAGGAATTTGACCCACTGACAGTGAAGGAATGGTGATGTATTTCCAGGTCGGGATGGTGTGTGACTTGGAGGGAAACTTCCAGATGGCAGTGTTCCCAGATATCTGCTACCCTTCTCCTTCCAGATGGTAGCGGTCATGAGTTTGGTAGGTGCTGTCTCAGGAGCTTTGGTAAGTTCCCGCAGTACCTCTTGTAGATTGCTTCACACTGCTGTCACTGTTTATTGGTGGTGGATAGAGTGAATATTTGTGGAAGAGGTACCAATCAAGCAGGCTGCTTTGTCCTAGATGGTGTTGAGCTCCTTAGGTGTTGTTGGAGATGCACTCGTCCAGGTAAGTGGAGAGTATTCCATCACACTCCTACTCATGCCTTGTAGATGGTGGACAAGCTTTGGGAGTCAGGAGATGAGTTACTTGCCACAGGATTCCTAGCATCTGACCTGCTCTTGTAGCCACAGTATTTATGAGGCTAGTCCAGTTCTGTTTATGGTAAATTATTTCAGGATGTTGGTAATAGGGGATTCAGTGATGGTAGTGCTATTGAATGTCAGGGGATGATAGTTAGATTCTCTCTTGTTGGAGATGGTCATTGCCTGGCCCTTCTGTGGCATAAATGTTACTTGCCACTTGTCAGCCCAAGCTTGGACATTATCCGTATCTTGCTGCGTTAATGTTTGAGGAGTTGTGAATGGTGCTGAACATTGTACAGTCATCAGCAAACATCCCCTCTTCTAACATTATGATGAAACGTCATTGACAAAGCAGCTATCACAATGTTTTTCTTGTTGTAGTTAAATCTATCCCTCAAGATCTTCCTAAGTAGCCAGACAAGGTCACGGAGTGGTTTAAAATGTCTTATTACTGTAGCTACAAGACCCTGACCAAATCTTTAAGACCAGCCAGAGTGCAGAATTCAGAAATACACAAGGAATTATAGTTTAAAATTCGATTACAAGTAATTAGAATATACCAATCAAAGTATAGGAGTTATTTCTATCCACTCAGAGTTATGATTAATTCATGATTACATCATACATACATAAAGGTATAGTGTCCAATTATAACTTGTGCATCTGTTTCTAATTATATTATCAAGCAATGATAGCTTTATCTTTGACTAATGGTATATTAACCTGCCTTTCCATTGTTCCTTGTTCTAATGGGCAAACATCAGCTGCACACCATTCAATTAAATGGTCCTTGACTCTTATCTGGGTCTGCTTTAATCAAGATTTGTGGTTTTCACATAGCTTTCTCTGTGTGACTGAGATACAGCTTGTAGCTTACGTGATTTTTAAACTAATATTATTAACTGTTTCACAGCTGATGATGGTTGGATCTTGGACACTACCCTGAGGAAGTCCTGCAATGATAACCTGGAACTGAGATGATGGCGCTCCAACCACCACAACCACCAACCAGTTGAGAGTTTTCCCCCTAATTCCCATTGACTCTAGTTTTGCTAGGTCTCGTTGATGCCACACTTGGTCAGCTGCTGCCTTGATGTCAAGGGAAGTCACTCTCACCTCACCTCTGGAATTTAGCTTTTTTATCCATGTTTGAACCAAGGCCATAATGAAGTCAAGAGCTGAGTGATGCTGGCGGAACCCAAAACTGAGGCTCTGGGAGCAGGTTATTGCTTAGTAAGTGTTGCTTTATAGCACTGTTGATGACTCTTTCCATCACTTTACTTGGTGGCGTGGCAACTGGCTGGGTTCAATTTGTCCTGTTTCTTGTGTAAAGGACATACCTGGGCAATTTTCCACATTGCTGGGTAGATGCTAGTGTTGTAACTGTACTGGAACAACTTGGCTAGGGACATGACAATTTCTGGAGCACAAATCTTCAACACTATTGCCGGAATATTGTCAGGGCCCATAACTTTTCCAGTATCCAGAGCCTTCAGCCATTTTGGGACTATTCTGAACCCATCCATAAGACCATAAGACCATAAGACATAGGAGCGGAAGTAAGGCCATTCGGCCCATCGAGTCCACTCCACCATTCAATCATGGTTGATTTCAACTCCATTTACCCGCTCTCTCCCCATAGCCCTTAATTCCTCGAGAAATCAAGAATTTATCAATTTCTGTCTTGAAGACGCTCAACGTCTCGGCCTCCACAGCCCTCTGTGGCAATGAATTCCACAGACCCACCACTCTCTGGCTGAAGAAATTTCTCCTCATCTCTGTTCTAAAGTGACTCCCTTTTATTCTAAGGCTGTGCCCCCGCGTCCTAGTCTCCCCTGTTAATGGAAACAGGGAGGAAATAATCGCTTGTTGAGCCAGGGCATGTTTAATTGCCATGGTGAAAAGTTCCCTGTCCAGTAGGTCGCGTTTCTAAATTGGGGGACCAAACAGAGGCCTTCCAGCTTGAATGGAGCAACAGCCCGAAATAGAGTGTAATTAGCTGAGAAGACCTATCAACATTGAGGCAGCCTCTCCCTAATTGTTTTAAAAGTTTCAATCAAAACAGATCAATCAGCCAAGTGACCAATATGGTAGATTTGAGATGGTGTCAGGGCTGGTGGAAATCCCTCTATAGGGAAACTTTTGCTTTCACCACTAAACAGGCAGAGAGGTGCTTGGAGTGCTGGAACTGTGGCCTGCTGTTGTGTGCACGCATCCAACCATCCCCTTGCTCTGGTTAACTAGGGTCTTAATTGAACCTAATTAGTTACCTCCCTCTGGAGGTTTATAGTCCTGTCAGGCCCTGAACGTGCCTTGACAGAATCAGTTGGCATTGGAAACAGGGTCAGGAACTCAGCGTGTCAGCCATTTCTGTAATTTTGGGCCCTTTCTGCTTCTATTCCTGACCTCCAGGTTCTATATCGATCTCTGATTTTGCAGTACCTTCTATCCATTAAATTAGCTTGCTTCATGAGGGCAAAGTGATGCTGCCACATAATTAATTAGTATTGAACACTGCACATTTGCCATTTTTGATCTTATGGTGGACGGAAGCTTGTTGAGAAGTAGGTGAAGATGTTTGGGCCTCAGATAGAACCTTGTAGTATGAGGGTTCTCAGGAGGATGAATGAGTGGGGCTGCATCAACAGTCCTGTCTGCGTGATGACGTAAGAGTCACAGGACCAAGCACAAGTTGTGCTTGCATACATCAGATATCTGTGGTAGCCATATTTTCATTCATCAAAGCTAATTTTTAAATAAGTAAGAAAAAAATTGATTTACATAGTTCGTGATTTCTTCTATTTTTTAGTGACATGTCCCTTGCAAACTTTTTGGAGATTTTGGAATCCGTCTGCTCCCGCCATGTTGTATGCCAGCTGTTACTAACTAAGGAATAATTGCAGTGACGTAGAAATGTCTGAACTGTAACTGGTTTATTTACTGGAGGAATGTAGCGATTTACAAATGTACAAGACTTTGATCCTTTCCATTGGTAGAATCTTCTGGTTCCGCCGAAAGTAAGCTCCAGTGGCAGGTTTCCGTAGAGGTGCAGCCAGCGAGCCATGCAAGCACCAAGAAGATTCTGTCGGCAGTCAATGGTGAGCAACCTCCATTGACAGAAAACCTGCCACCAGAGTAGGTGGGGGCGGGGAGGGGGTGCGGTGGTGGGGGAGGGTAGGGGGGGGGCAGAAAAACCTGCCGTCGGGGGGGGTGGGGGTGTTCGGGTGCTGGAAAATCTCACCTAGGCATTATTTAGTCTGAGCCAAGGGGATTCTTGGCTTGAATGCTCAATGCATTCTACGTCCGTTTTGAGTAAGAGGTCAGCGAGAGCATGCTCCCCACCCTGGAAGCCTTGGATGAACCCGTATGAGGTCACCACTGCAGATGTCAGATCAACTTTCTCGAAGGTCAACCCACGGAAAGCGACTGGCCCGGATGGGGTACCGGACGAGCACTCAGATCCTGCACAGATCAGCTGACGGGAGTATTCGCAGACATCTTCAACCTCTCTTTACGACAATCTGAGGTCCCTATCTGCTTCAAGAAGATGACCATCATCCCAGTACCAACGAAAAGCCAAGCAGCGTGCCTTAATGACTATCATCTGGTGGTTCAGACATCCATCATTATGAAGTGCGTCGAAAGGCTAGTCATGGCATGAATCAATTCCAGCCTTCCGGACTGCTTGGATTCACTACAGTTTGCCTCCCGCCGCAACAGGTCCCCAGCAGACGCCATCTACCTGGCCCTGCATTCAACCCTGGAACACCTAGATAACAAAGACACTTATGTCAGACTCTATTTATTGACTATAGCTCAGCCTTCAACACCATTATTCCTACGAAACTCATCTCCAAACTCCGTGGCCTGGACCTGGGCTCCTCCCTTTGCGCATGGATTCTGAACTTCCTAACCCACAGAGAGTAAGGATAGGCAACAACACCACCTCCACGATCATCCTCAACACCGGTGCCCCACAAGGCTGTGTTCTCAGCCCCCGACTATACTCCTTATATACCTATGACTGTTTGGCCAAATTCCCCTCCAACTCCATTTTCAAGTTTGCTGATGACTTGAATCTCAAACAATGATGAGACAGAGTACAGGAATGAGATAGAGAATCTAGTGAACAGGTGCGGCGACAATAATCTCTCCTCAGTGTCAACAAAACGAAGGAGATTGTCATCGACTTCAGGAAACATAAAGGAGAACATGCCCCTGTCTACATCAATGGGGATGAAGTAGAAAGGGTCGAGAGTTACCTGTTCTGGTACCCCCCCCCCCCCCCCCCCCACCACCACGCCTGCCCCCCCATGCCAACATTATAGTTAAGATAGCCCACCAATGCCTTTACTTTCTCTGGAGACTAAGGAAATTTGACATGTCAGCTACGACCCTCATCAACTTTTAGAGATGCACCATAGAAAGCATTCTTTCTGGTTGTATCACAGCTTGGTATGGCTCCTGCTCTGCCCAAGGCCGCAAGGTACTACAAAAGATCATGAATGTAGCCCAATCCATCACGCAAACCAGCCTCCCATCCATTAACTCTGTCTGCTTTTCCCTCTGCCTTTGCAAAACAGCCAGCATAATTAGGACCTCACACACCTCGGACATTCTCTCTTCCACCTTCTTCCGTTGGGAAAAAGATACAAAAGTCTGAGGTCACGTACCAACAGATTCAAGAACAGCTTCTTCCCTGCTGCCATCAGACTTTTGAATGGACCTACCTTGCATTAAGTTGACCTTTCTCTACACCCTAGCTATGACTTTAACACTACATTCTGCAATCTTTGCTTTCCTTCTCTATGAACGGTATGCTTTGTGTAGCGCGCAAGAAACAATACTTTTCATTGTATGCTAATATATGTGACAATAATAAATCGAATCATGTCAAATCAAAGGGCATTCTACTCTGACTCTTACATCATCATGTGAGCAGGACTGTTTATCCAGCCCCATGTATTAACCCTCTCAGCCCTGAGCACCCTAATACTACAGGGTTGTGTCCTAGGCCCAAACATTTTCACCTGCTTCTCAACGAGCTTCCGTCCACCATAAGATCAAAAATGGCCATGTTCAGTGGTTGTTTCACGGCATTGAGTTCCAGTGAAAACTCATCAGGTAATGAAGCCGAAAGTGCCTGCGTGCAACAAGAAATGGACAATATTTAGATTTGGGCTAGTAAAGTGGTAAATAACAGTTGCACCAACTGCCAGGAAATAACCATCCTAAACAAGAGTGAGTGTAACCACCTCGCCTTTATATTCACTGGCATTACTGCTGATGAATTCCTCACCATCAATATCCTGGAGATTATCATTGACTAGAATTGGAACTAGGCAATCCATTTAAATACTATGGCTACAACAGTAGGAGAGAGACTTGAGTGTTCTCATAAAAGCATTTCCACCGTTTACAGTGCATTAGTCAGCATGTGATGGAATATTTTCTACTTGCCTGGATTAATGGAAATCCAATAGCTGTCAAGAAGTTCAACATCATCCAGCTCAAAACAACCCATTTGATTGACACCTCATCCAGATACCTTAAATATTTTTTACCTCCACCACAGTGCACCATGACTCGTGTACACTGTAGCATCCCACCAAAGCTTCTTGGACACCTTTAAACCTGCAACCTAAAAAAGAGAAGCAGGCACATGGGAATACCTACTAGTTCTCCTCCACATATCACACCTTCTTGACTTTATTGCCATTTCTTCTCTGCCGCTGGGTCAAAATCCTTGAACCTCCATCTGAACAGTAGTGTGGGTGCACCTACACCGCATGGATTGCATCAGTTCTTCATGGCTCAGTGCTACTTTAAGAGCTACTAGGCATGGGCAATACAGTGACACCAATATCCCAGGGATGAATAATAACAAAAAACAGTAAAATCACTCAGTGGCACTGAGGACTTACATTTCCTTCCGGCTCATCATTTTGCAAATTACCGACCTGCAAATTTGGGTAGAATTAGTGTCAGAAATTGGCAAAAAGCAGAAAAGGTTCCTAGAAAATCTTGGGCCGTGCTCTTTAAATGTTTATTTGTTTTTATCAAGTGATAAGATATTGGTGTGAATGTATCTTTTTTAAGTTAATTGCGATTTGACATATACACACTGAAGCTCCCTATTTCATTATTTAAATGAGCTGCTCCTTAACCTTTTGTTGCACTTCAACTCCCCACTCCTCATCTTTTGGTCACTCAGTGTGGAGGGGGCAGGGAAGGAGAAGGACCTCCTCATAGGCCGGCTCCTCAGCCTGGCCAAGTGGCCATCAACAGCTACAGGCAGCGGTCAGTCGAGGGGGTTATCCAAACTGACTGTCTGCCCTTCTACTGCGGCTGTGTTCATGGAGGTGTCCACTTGTAAACTTGAGTCCTTCCGTCATTGGTGGATAATGCTTGAGGTCTTCTATGATTGATATGCGCTTTGGGAGTTGAGGTGTATGCCCCCTAGTCCTAAATGGCTCCACCAGATATGCCCTATCTACCCTTTGATCAAGTTACTTTGATCAAGTTACCCCTTGACTGTCTAAATTTTAACTAATACAGTGTGGTTTGTTTAATCTATATTCATAATTTCACTCTTGGAGTTCAAGTATCATTTTGGTAAATCTACTCTGAATTCCCACCAAAGCTTTGACAAAGGGTCATCGGGACTTGAAAGGTCAACTCTTTTCTCTCCTTACAGATGCTGCTAGACCTGCTGAGATTTTCCAGCGTTTTCTCTTTTGGTTTCAGATTCCAGCATCCGCAGTAATTTGCTTTTATTTTTGAGAGTACTTTGTTTTGTTACTTTTAAACATTGTGCAATTGTCAGTGAAAATACCACTTCTGACTTTATGATGGAGAGAAGGTTATTGATGTAACAGCTGAAGATGTTTGGGCGATGGACACGACCCGAAGGAACTCCTTCACTTATGTCCTAGGCTGAGATGATTGGCCTCCAATAATGGCAACCATCTTACTTTTTGTGCTTAGATATGTCTCCAACCAGTGGAAAATTATCCCCTGATTCCCATTGACTTCAATTTTACTCAGCCTTAGAACCATAGAAAATTACAGCTCAGAAACAGGCCTTTTGGCCCTTCTTGTCTGTGCCGAACCATTTTTTGCCTAGTCCCACTGACCTGCACTTGGACCATATCCCTCCACACCCCTCTCATCCATGAACCCGTCCAAGTATTTCTTAAATGTTAAAAGTGACCCCGCATTTACCACTTTATCCGGCAGCTCATTCCACACTCCCACCACTCTCTGCGTGAAGAAGCCCCCCCTAATATTCCCTTTAAACTTTTCTCCTTTCACCCTTAACCCATGCCCTCTGGTTTTTTTCTCCCCTAGCCTCAGCGGAAAAAGCCTGCTTGCATTCACTCTATCTATACCCATCAAAATCTTATACACCTCTATCAAATCTCCCCTCAATCTTCTACGCTCCAGGGAATAAAGTCCCAACCTATTCAATCTCTCTTTGTAACTCAGCTTCGCAAGTCCCGGCAACATCCTTGCGAACCTTCTCTGCACTCTTTCAACCTTAGTTACATCCTTCCTGTAACTAGGTGACCAAAACTGTACACAATACTCCAAATTCGGCCTCACCAATGCCTTATATAACCTGACCATAACACTCCAACTTTTATACTCGATACTCCGATTTATAAAGGCCAATGTACCAAAGGCACTCTTTACGACCCTATCCACCTGTGACGTCACTTTTAGGGAATTCTGTACCTGTATTCCCAGATCCCTCTGTTCAACTGCACTCTTCAGAGTCCTACCATTTACCTTGTACGTTCTACTTTGGTTTGTCCTTCCAATGTGCAATATCTCACACTTGTCTGCGTTAAATTTCTGGATTCTATATTCAGTCAAGTGCTGCTTTGATGTATACGGGTAGTGGCTCTCATTTCATCTGTGGAGTTTTCTCTTTCATCCATGTTTGGGCCAAGGCTGTAAAGAACATTGTAGCCGATCAGAACCCAAACAGAATTCAAATGATTATTTGGTAGTACAGAACTTAGTATTGCTGAAGAAAGGCATTTTGTCAAAACATTTCAACTTGAATTCATCAGAACAACTGCAAGATCACCACTGTCAGGGGATCTTTATATGCATGAGAAGAGGGTGCTGATTGATTTGCAAGTAGACTTTGTATTGATAGTAGCGTTACACCAGTTAATGGTGACTGATACTTAACTGCCAAATATTGTTTGAAATTTAAACCAGGCAGCTTGATTGATTAAGGCATTGCACTGTGTAATAAACCAGTGAATGGCTATCACTTACTTTGTTTAGCTGAAATAGATGCAATGTGTGTACATGTTCTTTCTGTCTGCAAAGAACAGGGCCCTACGTATTAATATAGATGTAGCTTCCAGCACATGCAAGCACGGGCTGGCAAAACAGAAAATACAGTGTCCAATATTAGATTTGACTCCGTGATTGGACATTTGCTAAATAATCCTCAGTGTGCTAAAAATTGCACTGGCAACTAATTTAAGATTCAGTTGTGCTCGTGGTGTGGCGCATTTGCATGTACCCAATTGGATATACACTCAGCACTTCTGGCTGAAGGTGTATGCAAAGGTTTGAGCACTTATGTGCTGATCTCTGTCATAATTGAACATGGAGATGTTTATGAAGCCTTCGCCTCTGGTTAGTTGTTTAATTGTCCACTACCAATCATGATTGGACAAGGCTGGACTGCTGAGATTTGATTGAACTGTTGGTTGTGGGATCACTTTGCCCAATCACTGCTTCAACTGTTTAACATGCACCCAGTCCTTTGTTGTAGCTTCACCAGGTTGATAACTTCATTTGTAGGTATGTACAATGAAAAACATGGGCCATGAAGTTACAGATTATGCTTGAGTCAAATTCTGTTGTGGTTTTTGGCACCTCATGGAATCCCAGCTTTGAGCTGCTGTGTCTGTTATAGAGTCATAGAGGTTTACAGCATGGAAACAGGCCCTTCGGCCCAACTTGTCCAAGCTACCCCTTTTTTTAAACCCCTAAGCTAGTCCCAATTGCCTGCATTTGGCCCATATCCTTCGATAGCCATCTTACTCATGTAACTGTCTAAACACTTTTTAAAAGACAAAATTGCACCCGCCCCTACTACTACCTCTGGCAGCTTGTTCCAGACACTCACCACCCTCTGTGTGAAAAAATTGCCCCTCTGGACACTTTTGTATTTCTCCCCTCTCACCTCAAACCTATGCCCTCTAGTTTTAGACTCCCCTACCTTTGGTAAAAGATATTGACTATCTAGCTTATCTATGCCCCTCATTATTTTATAGACCGCTTTAAGATCGCCCCTCAGCTTCCTACGCTCCAGAGAAAGAAGTCCCAATCTATCCAGCCTCACCTTATAACTCAAACCATCAAGTCCCGGTAGCATCCTAGTAAATCATTTCTGCACTCTTTCGAGTTTAATAATTTCCTTTCTATAATAGGGTGACCAGAACTGTACACAATAGTCCAAGTGTGGCCTTACCATGTCTTGTACAACTTCAACAAGACATCCCAACTCCTGGATTCAATGTTCTGACCAAGCATACTGAATGCCTTCTTCACCACTCTGTCCATCTGTGACTCCACTTTCAAGGAGCTATGAACCTGTACCCCTAGATCTCTTTGTTCTGTAACTCTCCCCAACGCGCTATCTTTAACTGAGTAAGTCCTGGCCTGGTTCAATCTACCAAATTGCATTAGCTCGCATTTATCTAAATTAAACTTCATCTGCCATTCGTCAGCTCACTGGCCCTATTGATCAAGATCCCGTCGCAATCCGAGATAACTTTCTTCACTATCCACTATGGTACCAATCTTGGTGTCATCTAAAACTTACCATCATAGAAATCATAGAAACCCTACAGTGCAGAAGGAGGCCATTCGGCCCATCGAGTCTGCACCGACCACAATCCCACCCAGGCCCTACCCCCACATATTTACCCGCTAATCCCTCTAACCTACGCATCTCAGGACTCTAAGGGGCAATTTTTAACCTGGCCAATCAACCTAACCCGCACATCTTTGGACTGTGGGAGGAAACCGGAGCACCCGGAGGAAACCCACAGAGACACGAGGAGAACGTGCAAACTCCACACAGACAGTGACCCGAGCCGGGAATCGAACCCAGGACCCTGGAGCTGTGAAGCAGCAGTGCTAACCGCTGTGCTACCGTGCCGCCATGCCTCCTATATTCTCATCCAAATCATTAATATAAATGACAAATAACAATGGACCCAGCACCGAACCCTGAGGTACACCGCTGGTCACAGGCCTCCAATTTGAAAAAATAATCCTCTACACCCACCCTCTGGCTTCTGTCATCAAGCCAATTTTGTATCCATTTAGCTTCCTCACCCTGGAGCCCGTGAGATTTAATCTTATGCAACAACCTATCATGCGGTACCTTGTTCTGAATCTTTCCCAATTAGAACAGTGGTAGTGTCATACAACACAATGGAAAGTATCCTCAGGGTGAAGATGGTACTTCAGCGCCACAAGAGCGACACAGTGGCCACTCCTACAAATACTTTCATGGGTAGATGCAGATGTGAGGGGTAGATTGGTAAAGACAAGGTTAAGTAGATTATTGCCATCATATTGGTTCCTGCATTAGACAGAGCCTGCAGATTTGTCCTTCAAGACTTGGCCAACTAGTCAGTAACGGTGCTACTGAGCTATCTGGATGATGGACATTAAAGTACATATGTGCCCTTCCTACCATCAGTACTTCTTCCAAGTGTGTTCAATGTGGAAGAGTGCTGATTTATCAGCTGATGATAGACAAAAGGTTATAATCTGACTTACTGCCAAAAAGTTTTATGTGGTCTGAAGTCAATGTTGAGGACTCTCAAAGTAACTCTCTCAATTATATACCACTATGTTGTCTGCCATCTCATGTGTATTCTGTTGATGGGACAGGACATACCCAGAGATGGTAATGGAGGTGTTTGGGATATTGGCTGTAAGGTACAATATGGTGAGTATGGCATGTCAGGCTATTTCTTGACTAGTCTGCCGGATGGCTCAGCTAATTTTAATGCAAGCCTTCAGATGTGAATGTGTATAGGCAAAAGATTGAGACCTCTCATGTCTGAGTTCTAGCAAAGTCTTAATTCAAGCACATGCTGGAGAGAGAACCACAAATTGCCTTGGTGCGACTCTCTAAGGCAGAGGATTTGGAGCACACATTTATAGTTCTTATCTTGCTACTTTTCATTGTGATTTTTCTCATTCATTTTGTAACTCCTGTACAATTTCATAAGCAGATGTTCTCATTTTCTCAGTGCTCAGCCTTGTGTATGGCATGCAGTTTCCTCTTATTTCCTTCTTATTCTATTCAGCAATCAATGTCTATGAAAGCTGTTATTGTTATAACTGCTGGGCTAGCCACCTCTTGAATTATCCTTAGCCAAGCATCCCACCATGCCAGTAGTTTTGGCTAACTTTCCCATCATACTGAGCTGTTCATGCCCATAACTACGTTTGCCCACCTCAAAGCTGTTAATGCTCATCTTAATACCAAATTATTTCAATAATCTTACTTCATGGGTAGAATTTTAATGTGCAGCTGCCAACACTCGAACTCCCACTGCCATTTAACGCTCACTTGATTGTTGATTGGCAGTGGGTGGAGTTTCCATATGTCATTGGAAGGAAGACCGTGAGAGTTTCAGCCAATCACATTTACAGGTCACTTTACAGTACCATCTGCACCTGTTCCCCACTGCCTAAAAATTGAGGTTGGGTGGCATAAGTCCCTTCAGTGGCCACTTAAGGTAGTTAATAGGTGAATAGGTAGGTTTCCTGTCTGAGGCCTTGCCTGCTCCAGTGTGAAATTGGACAGATGGGTTCCTGGGGAGAATATCATCCATTCAGTTTTATGCTCCTCTTGCCAAAGATTTGTCATTAGTAAGGAGGAATTTGGAAGGTTGATTGAGCACACTGTGTGCTGTTGTAACTTAATGATGATCACTGATCTGTCTGGTTGATTGCTTTTTGACTTTTTTGTAGAAGTTTGGTACAACTGACAAGCTTGCTAGGCCATTTCAGCAGACAGTTAAGAGTCAACCGCATTGTGCAGGGTCCAGAGTCACATGTAAATCATGTGACTTAAAATGGTAAAAATGACTAAATTTCTTCTCTAAAGCATACTGATGAATCAGATGAGGTTTTAGGACAATCCAATAAGTCAATTCTCACGAGTCCTGAAACTATCTTTTAATTCCAGATCAGTAAATAGAAATTAAATTCTACCATCTACTGTGTCCCCAAAGAAATAGCATGGGACTCTAGGGGGGGCGCGATTCTCCCATCCCGCCGCGCTAATTTTTTGACACAGCGGGCTAGGAAAATTGCATGTCGGCTGATTCACGGGATTCGCGCATGCGTTCGACGTGTCGCATCTCCCAGCGCTGGATATCCGGCACAGTCGGAACCATGCTGAAACCGGCGGGAACAGCAGGTAAGTCATTTAAATCTATTTTTAATCGTATTTAAATGTGATTATCGGGCCTGGAACTGAAGTCTCCGGGCCCGCTAGCATCTCACACCCCGCCAGTACAATTTCACTCTGGCGGGGTTCAGAATAGCTTCCCACTTTTGGGGAACGAGCAGCTCCACTCCGCTGGAGTGAAGGAGGACAATTGGGAGGCCCCCAGGGGGTCAGGCAGCGGGGAATGGTGGCCCTGGGCATGGGAACCCTGGCAGTGCCGGTCTGTACCCCCGGCACTGCCCAAGGGGCAAAGTGCCCATTCCCAGGGGATGGGGCACTGCCAAGGGGGTGGGGCCTAGGGGGCAGTGAAAAGGGCGCGGCCTAGGGGGCGATCGGTGGTGGTGGGGGGCCCCGCTGTCATTCTGCATTGGAATCGATCGGGCTGGAGGGAGGCCAGCGATCAGGGCGGGCTGGGGGGAGGGTTGGCGGGGTCTGCCTCCTGTGGGGTGGAATCTGCCAACGGCGGGAGGGGGGTGCAGTGCTGGAGATCGGGACACTCTGGACAGGGCCTGGGAATGCTCGTGGGGACCACGATCGGACAGTTCCGGAACTATCAGCCTCTGGCGTGAATAGGCCCCACTCTGAGCTTTTAATGATAATTCACTATTGTGACCTCTGTATTGCACAGAGTGTGGGACATTCTTGTATGAACTCCCACTGAAAAAAACAGGCTTGATTCTCTCATCCCGCCGTGCATATTCTTTGGCCCGTCGGGATGGGAGATGCGCGTGTCGGCCATTTTGCAGGATTCGTGGATGCGTTTCGATGTACGCGCGTCTCCCATAGCCAGAGAGCAGGCGCAGTTGGGACCGCGCTAGAAAACAGGTAAGTGATTTAAATCTATTTTCAATCTATTTTAAATGTCATTATCGGGCCCGCCCGGCATGTAATTCTCCGGGCCTGAAAGAGCATTTCACTCTGGTGGGGTTTAGAGTAGCTCCCCACTTGCGGGAGCCCCGCCAGAGTGAAGGGGTGGCAATCGGGTTTCCCCTGGGGGTTGGGCGGTGGGGGGCTGTTGCCCCCGGGCATGGGCACCCTGGCAGTGCCAGCCTGTGCCCCTTGGCACTGCCCAATGGGCAAAGTGTCCATGCCCAGGGGGCACCTTGTCACTGCCCACTGGGCACTGCCAAGGAGGTGGGGCCTATTGTGTGTGGGATCAAGGGGTCGATTGGTGTGGGTGGGGGGTCCGGCTGCCACTCTGCAGATAGGATTGGTTGGTGCTGGAGGAAGGCCAGCATTCGGGGCAGGCTGGGGGGTGGGGGTATGAGATTGCAGAGCTCCGGGACAAGGACAGGGCTGGCCTGGGAATGCTTGTGCAGACCGCGATCGGGCCGTGGGGGAGGCTGGAGGAGCAATACTATGGGGATCCCGGGCTGGCCAGCAATTGAACTGGCCAGCAAAGTGCAATCTAACAGATCGGGGACACTGTCATGCGCAGAGGCCCAGAACTGTCAGACTCTGGCGTGAATAGCCTGCCCGAGCTTTTAATGATATTCACAACTGTGACCTCTACAGTGCACAAAGTGTGGGAAATTCGAGTCTGAACTCCCACTGAAAAAACAATTGTGATTAACATAATTTTTCTCACCAATTCGACACTTATTTTTTTGGGAGTATCGGGCCCAACAATCGTGATTTACACCTGTTTTCCCATGGCTTCAGCACTTAGAACTTTTTTGGGAGAATTGCCACCCAGATTCCTAGACCTTTATCATTTCTACTGCACCACCATCTCTCATATTGCATTGACAATGCAACAATAATGGAATTTCAGCCCTTGAATTCAAAATTTCTTGATTGTAGAGCCTCATGGCAACAGTATTCAAATTATATCTCAATGTAACATGCATGAAATGAAATATGTTTCTTCACATAAATCTGAAAATGCTGTTAGTGTACTTTGATCTGTTCACTCAAATTGAAATTATTTATCTAAAATCTATCAATTTCAAGGTACAACAGTTGCAACAGCAGTATAAACAAAAAGACACTGAGCACCGTGAAACATGGATTCATCTACAAGAGTCCAAACTCAGATGTGATCAGCTAGAGGAAACAATCGGTAAGTACTTTTACCTCTTTCGGCCTTTGCAAATTTCATTTTTATGATGGCAAGCTAGAGGAGTGAAGAGGAGAAAGGAATTTTGCAAATCTATGGAATCCAGGGTGGAGTCATGAAGTTTTCAGAACTTGGCTTTTAACAGGTTGTTTTATTTATCAGTTAAACAACAAAATATTATAACCGTCATCATGTGTTAATACTTAGATCTGGTTGCAATACAGATGTGCTTTGCAATCCTCAACAATTTGATTCACTTCCTAGGAGACAATGTCATGATACAAGGTACATGTAATTCAAGAATATTTAAAACATTGCTGGGATTTCCTGGGGGTTTCTTAAGATTATGTAAAGGCATTGCTTTAGGACTTGTATAAAATCTCTACCTTGAAGAAAGAATTTCCTGGCCTTTGTTAGTTAATTGATTCAAGTTAATCTCTTGGTTTTAGTTCTGATGAAGGGTCATTTACACTCGAAACATTAGCTCTATTCTATCTCCACAGATGCTGTCGGACTTGCTGAGATTTTCCAGCATGTTCTGTTTTTGTTGCAGTCGAACCCCAAACTAGGGGTTACATAACACATTAGGGTGGCAGTGAAAGAGGGTGAAGAAGTATTGACTGTGGCTTCTTCATTAAGAGAATCCTTCTCGGTTCCTGTCAATTCAAAGCTGTTGATGCCTCCTGTCTGCAGGACTTCTCCAGTGCTGGATATTTCGATGTGGCCTTCAGGAATGCTACTTTCTACATTAAGTTCATGAAAATGTTAGAGGAGGAGAAGAGAGACTGACCACACCTCAGAATCCTCAAAGCATAGCCCCTCCTTAATTTTCTGTCTCAATGAGATCGTATAGTGACTATGCACCTCTACAGCCCCCATGTTCTGATCATAGATCTGCTCACCTTCCTCACCAGATACGTTGACAAGGTTGGCAACTGCACTGAGATCAAGGACACCTTTGAGATCTAGACCAACTAATGGCAGGTTAAGGTGGCACTCAAGACACCAATAAGGGAATAATCCTCAACCCTTCCTCCAACACTGCACTTGGGGGAAGCTGTGGCTATCTCATCTATGCCGGCCAGCCCAAAGTTTGTCGCTCCTGTGGAAAATCCGACCATGTGGTGGCCAATTGCTCTCATCTGCAAGAATTGCAAACCAGATGAACATCTGACAAAGGACTGCAAGCAGATGAAGTGCTACAACCTGTGTGGCCTTCTCTAAGGACCTGTCCCAAGCGCAGCCTTATTTACGCACAGGCAGTAAAAACCAAGGAATGGCAAGACGATATGGCCAGTCTGACTATCACCAATGAGAGGTGCAAACCTCCACCCAGCACATTCTCCACCCAGCAGAATGGGGAAAAGGAGGGCACAGAGGAAGATAAAGAAAGGGAAAGGAGAGAAGGAGGCAGCAGATGGTCCAACATAACCGCTCTCTGCACCTCCCACTTCTCAGCAGACTGAACCAATGGAGGAGAAACCATCAGAGGACTAGTCGGCGGATTGGCGGATGGTGAGGAGCGTCAGGAAGAAGGGAAAAAAGGACAAAGCCACTTCCCAAATGAGCAGCAAGAGACCACTCCCTGGTGAAGCAAGAGACACAGATGACTACAGGGGGACCAGAGAGTTGGTAAGGGAACTTGGAACTGAATGTGAAACTATTGACCCCAGAGAACATTGAGGAACTCAGAAGAGATTGCAAAGGTTGGAAAACTGTGAAACCCCTCTTTGAGTCCCAGTTACACTGGTGGGAGACAAAGAAGAACATCAAGAGATTTTTCTCCTCAAAGGGGTCCAGAAGGCAAGAGAGAGAGATGAAGGGAAATGTCCGGACTCCAGTAGAGCTCGCGGAATCTGTTCTGGCTGCAGTTGATGGGGGTCAATGTCAAGGAGGATCACCTGGAGGTGAAGGACCAGCAAGCCTCACTTTATGTCATGGAGGCTTCCAAGATCATCTTCCGGTCTAGACACCGCTCCTTCGAGCAGGGTGAGATGTGCTTGCTTTTCTTCTTCCAAAAGGTACATAGTGATCAGCTTGAAGAAAGAAGGTATTTCAGTTTCAGTTAAGTCATTGCAGTATGACATTATGAGGATCAGCCAATCCTTTCTGCCGGACTGTATGATGTGAAGCCCACAGACATAACAGCCTCCCTGTCCACTTATCATGGAGGTCTTAGAAGATAGCATGCGAGAGAGCCTAGACATAGCACTAACTCTGGATGAGTTGACGAAGGTCCTCAAAGGCCCTTCGAGAAGAGTAAAACTCCTGGAAGTGACAGCTTACTAGCTGATTTGTATTTGGCTCTGTGGGACTGGATTGGCCCAGACATGCTGAGGTATATAAGTGTATGCTTCTGGCTGGAAGCATGTCAGAAGCCATGAAGAAAAGCATCATTATCCTCATCTATAAGCGGAAGGGGGAAAGGGAGGGAATTATAAATTGGCAACCCATTTCACTGTTGAATGTGGACTATAAAATTCTGTCCAAGGTCAGCGCCAGTTGTGTCAGGCCTCCTCTGGAGTCAGTGATCCACCCTAACCAGACCTGCTTGGTGCCCGGCAGGAAGATCTGATAGCCTTGCACTATTCAGGGATACAATCGCCTATGTACAGGACAGGAGTGTGGATACCTGCCTCATCAGCCTGGACCAGGAAACGGCCTTTGACAGAATATCGCAGGCTGAAATGATGGATGTGCTCTTCAATTTGGGGTTTTGAGAAGGAATCTGCAATTGGATCCAACTGCTCGACACAAACATCAGTAGTGCTGTTTCAGTCAACGGGTGGAAATCAGAAAGCTTTTCAATTAAATCTGGTGTCAAGCAGGACTGCCCTCTCTTTCAAGTCCTGTTCGTGCGTTGTATAGAACCCTTTGCTGAGTCCGCCAGGAAGGATCCGGGCATAAGAGGAGTGACGGTCCCAGGTAGTGGAGACACTCAAGTCCAAGTCTCCCTGTAGATGGGTATCATATCATATCATAGAATCCCCACAGTGCAGAAGGAGGCCATTCAGCCCATCGAGTCTGCACTGACCACAATCCCACCCAGGCCCTATACATCACCAACTTCTGCTCAGATCACTGTTGGTGTGCAGGCTGATCAAAATCTACCATTTCAAATAGGCCTCGGGTGCCAAGATAAATCATGGCAAGAGCATGTTCTTTGGGAATTGGGAAGACTTGTCACCTGCACCATCGGATCAGACGGCCTGAAGGTGCTGGGAATATGGTTCAGAGGAACGAGAGCATGTGTTAGAAACTGGAAGGAGAGAATAGATATAATGAAACAAAACCTGGGTATGTGGGAGCGATGCTTCCTCTCCATTGCAGGCAAGAACCTGGTCATCAGGTATGAAGCACTCTCGGCATTGCTGTACATTACTCTAGTCTGGCCCATTCCTCACTACAGCGCCGTGGCAATCACCTGAGCTGTTTTCTGCTTATCTGCAAAAATGGATCATGACTGCCAAGGATGCAATGTACAAATCTCTAGATAAAGAGGGAAAAAACCATAGCCAACACCGTCTTAAACCTGATGGCAACCTTTGTGTGTGGCTGCATCAAGCTGTATGCAGATCCTTGGGACGCAAACACCAAATGTCACTACGTGCTGATGTCCTCCTTCACAACACTGGGAACAACCCATAGAGCACAGAGTCCTGCATCACTGTTCATCTTTGGGACGAACCTCAACAAAAACTACCTCATCTCTCTCCACAAGGACGACAATGGCCATAATCATAATTCTATTAACAAAACCGGACCAATGGTGGCAAACGTCAAATCACCATACTTTTATTTGGGAACACCAACACCCATGATTTAGTACAAGGCCAATCAGCCCACAACAAGTGTTGTGAAGAATGGGTTTGGCCACGCTGCCACGGAACGCGTTAAGTAGTTGGATCTTGCCATACCACTGTCCCCATGGAAAAGTTTATGCAGAGTTTATGCAGAGAAACAGCTTTGACCACAAGTTCATCAAGCAATGGTCTGCATGTAGTGTTTTAGAGAGACCTTATGGGAAAAGGAGATAGTGGATCCTGTCAGATAGTTCCTTGAGAAGACTGTCTAGGTCATTTGGCACAATGCCTCATCACCAGGACTTACAAACAAGCACCAAGAACTAGCTTGGCTGGTGGTGCGAAGGACCCTCCCCATCATCCCTCCCCTTTCTGCACACTTGGGAGTTTCACTCCATCCGCACTTTGCCTGCAAGGTGATTATGGCTGTTGTCCTCCTTGTGGAGAGAGATGAGGTAGTTTTTGTTGAGGTTCGTCCCGAGGAGTTTAGTGATGCAGGACTCTGTGCTCTATGGGCTGTTCCCGGGGCACACACCCAGATAAACATCAGCTCTGCTGGAGGATCATCAACTCGGTGAAAAACATTCTTCAGTCTGCCGAAACTTGCTGGTCATTCAGTGCAGAGTTGTCCCTGACTGAATGTTGGAGACGGGCACATTCCAAAGCACAGGACTATAGGCTGAGGGATGCATTAAAGCTTGGGACAAGTGCTGCAGAGACAGAATGGGTGTTGATTGCTGTCTAAGACATTTCAGCCATCGTGGACTGAGAGGAGTTAAACTGTTTGGACCCCATGTTGCTGTTTGACTCATTGATTGTATACAGTGAATATTACATGTAACACAATCGTATTGAAGCACCTCAGAGTGCAACTTGATATATGTAGAAAACTTTTTTAAAAATTCATTTATGGGATGTGGGTATCAGTAGTTGGGCCAGCATTTATTGCTCATCCCTAATTGCCCTTCAATTGAGTAGCTTGCTAGGCCAGATTTCCTTCCTTAAAGGACATTAGTGAACCAAATGTATTTTGATGACAAGCGGCAATGGTTTCATGGTCATCATTAGACTTTTAATTCCAGATTTTAAATACCATTGTACCATTTGTCATGACGATTATGAAATGTCTGCAAACTTTCTTTGACTAGTGAAGCATTTCAGAGTGCAACATGATGCATGTATAAAACTTGAATATTATTGCACTTCGTGTGATGGCCACTTTGAAATGTTTATAATGTCCTTTCAGATAGTTTACCAATACTTCCACCCATTTGGAGTCTAATAATTCCACCAATTTGAAATTGCCTAGAAGCTTTTGCATTCACGACAGATCATCAAAAATGCATTAATTATTCAGTGAATGCAAATTCCCGAAACCAAGCAAAAGTCCATTTGCTGAGTTTAAGGTGTCATCCACCTGGTCTGTAGAGGGGACACGCCTTGATAATGTGAGCATTGTTTGTGTCTTTTCACAAATGCGTAAGATGTTTGTTCTGAGACCCCAGCAGTGGAGGTTAGTTGCACAGGAGCCCTGGTCTGTCCTGAACCTATTTAATATGGACCACTGTCACTGTGGGATTTCAACATCTGTCATTTGACAGCGTGTACTCGTCTATTCAGATTAAATTGGGTAAAACACAATGGGCGGGATTTTCCCAAAAAATGTCTAAGTGTCATAACGGCGTGAAAACAGGAGATTTTCGCACTGGTTTTTTCAGCGTGCTCCGCATCATAATCTTCTAACATAGTGCAATGAAAGATTCTCCATGGAGGCTCCAGGTGCTTGACTCACCCCAAGTGGCTGCAGCTGTGCGCCGTTAAACAGAGGAGAAATCCACTTAAACTCCAAAGATGCACACACAATTAGTCATGCCAGGTAGATGACACTTCATAGATCTTCTCCAAGATTTATGGAGGGGGAGCTGGGACAGATACTGGATGCTAGGGGGAGAGGAGGACCATTTCCTTCCCCAGAGAAGAAGTTGGCAGCCTAGGAGTCAGGCCGGCAATGTGGCCTGAGAAGCAGTGGCAGCAGTAATGAGTGCCCATGCACTGGTATGTAGGACTGGGGGCCAGTGTAGAAAGAAAATGATAACCTCGTCTGGGCAGCAAGGGTGAGTGTCCATCCTGTCCTAGCATCACACCCATCCGTCGCGTCCATATTGATCTAATCCCGACACCCTGAGGCATTCCAGCACCCAACCCCCTAGCACATGCACCCCCCTACCACAACCCCTGCCTGCAGAGGCATGGAGTCGACAGACATCACCCGATTGCCTCATCCCAGGCAACCCGCACCCTTCGAGCCATCAGGCGTTCAATCCTCCCTTCTGTATCCGCAGGAGAAGATGGCCCATAATTGCAGGGGGCTGGTGAAGACTGGAGGTTGGGTCCCTGAGCTGCGTATCCTCACTGCATTCGAGGAGCATGCAATGGAGCTGTTGTGGGATGCCAAGGACAGAGCTGAGACCAACAACGAGGTCGGGGTGCGCCATAGGAATAGGGAGCCACTAAATCTTCATTCACATGACCTAGCTCAAGTAAGTTGCAATCTGCCCAGATACTTGCACTTACCCATGTGTCTTGTTTTGCAGGATGAGGCCAGGCCCTCAGGAGTACCATACAGGCTTCGATGAAAATGGTAACGGCCGAGGGCTTGGTCTCGTAGAAGTCTCTGAGAGCCAAGGAATCAGCTGGACCGCAGCCATGTGCCAGCCACTGGGATCAAAGCTGCTGGAGATATAGAAGCAGAACCAGGGATTCCAGGAGGGGCAACATTCCAGCAACTGCAAGGCTGTTTTGAGGAGTCTTACAGCCTTCAGTCACAGGTGCTGGCATTACTTGGTATTCAGGCCAACACTGCAAGGGTGGCGACAATGGTGAAAAGCCTGGGGCAGGAAATGGTCACCATGGGTGGCAGGGTCCATGGCTGAGGGCCTCGGAAGTATGCTCAAAACATAGTGGGCCCTGGCTACGGGCCTCAAGAGCATGGCCCAGTGCCAGAGAGCACTTTCTGTGGAACTCGAGAGCTTGGCCCAGTCTCAGAGGGCACTCACTGAGGGGATCCAGAGCTTGGCCCAGACTCAGAGGGCTATTAC
This sequence comes from Mustelus asterias, assembly GCF_964213995.1. NCBI lineage: Eukaryota > Metazoa > Chordata > Chondrichthyes > Carcharhiniformes > Triakidae > Mustelus > Mustelus asterias. Next base: position 45,902,047 of record NC_135825.1, on the reverse strand, counting down.
TGAGGACTCACACACCATGGTGCAGATGCAGTTGTGCCTCCAGGACTGGCACAAGCAAATGATGGAGGCCTCTGGAGCTCACTCCAGCTGCCCCTGCATTGAATGTCCCAGGGGCCCACGGACAACCCGAGGGAGGAGGAGGGACTGAAGCCCATGCCGGGGCCTTCTAATCAGGAGACTCAGCCATCCCCAGCCCTCTTGAATTCCCTCTTCCTTACACTGGGGTATCTCACGGGCAGCAGGATGAACACAGTGCCGCAGCTATGTCTGTGACACCCAAAAGTGGGGGGGCTCTCCAGGACCTGCCCCCCACCCCCCCCCCCCCACCCCCCCACCACCGGACGCCCAGCAAGGACATCAAAAACCAGGGGGAACACAGCTGACCGCCTCCCCCTCTGATGTGCATCTTGTGGGGAACCTAGATATAACAATAGGGCATGTAAGGTTAAGAAGTTGTAGGGTCACCACGAGGGCATGGGTGAAGGCACGCACTTGTTAGAGTTCTGGCAATTGTCTCACAAAATCACTAATAAATATTATTGCTCCCCACAGTTGTGACTAATCTGTCTGTGATCTGCCTCCCACAGGGATGACCACATCCCATCCATACGCTCATAGCCGTATTCTGCGTGAGAGGGGCCCTTTGGCCCACTGAGTCTACGATCCCGTTCCCAGCACCTGTGCCAAACATCTGACTGCTCTGGTACTTCAAGCACTCATCCAAAGCAGCTGCAGCAGTGGGGGCCTACAGTGTCAGACAGCCTGGCATGGCATCCCCGACACACACTGGATCCTAGGACCTCCCCCCACCCCAGGGGCATTGGACCCCAACCCTCATGAAGACGTGGGCCCGGGCGCCAATGTGCAGTCAGAACAGTAGGAGTCAGACTTGCGTGGCACCAGGGCAGAATCACAGCTTGGTGCCTAGCGAGTTGTCATCACCCTCCTGTCTGGACCAGTAACTTGCTAACATGGCCAACCCAGACTCATCACCCTGGTTTGATGGGGGACTGGGAGTTGGAGCTGGTGGACCCCACGCCTCCTAGTGGGAGAACCTTGGTGGTGAGGGCCTTCCTGCAGCCCAGGCTTCCAGTTGGGCCTGGCCCATGTCAAAGTTGATGCAGTGGTCTGCCTGGGCATACAGGGCAACCGTTCAATGCTTGAGGCCTGGAAGGACCCGTTGGTGTAGAAGTTGAGGGCCACCATGACCTTCACTGCCACCGGAAGTGGGTGTCCTCCTGCTCCACGAGAGCCCCTGTGACCTCCAGTGCCCCTCATGAGCTGGAGCCTATGGCAGCACATGGCATCCTGCAGCCCATCGAATGTGAGTCCTGTAGAGGCGGGGTCTCAGTCTTCGATGTCTTCTAGCCCTCCCCTCGGGCCAACGGGCAGCCGCATCCTGTCCCAGACCGGTGGTCCTCTCTCCTTCTGCTGCTGCCTCTGGATTGGGCTACTCCTGTAGTGGGACCTCCTCAACAACCACGAGAATCACTGTCAGGTCTATTGGCTCCAAAGCAAAATCCACTATTCCTTTGGGGTGGGGGTGGGGGACGGGCGAGAACTGCTCGTGAGGTTATCCAACCCATGAGTCTGGACGTTGGTAACCTGACACCATCCCCAGTGCCATGCGGTATCTTAATGGGCTTGCCACATCCTCACGACAGCGGGCACAGAGAGCATATTGTTGTACAAACCTGTGCGTTTTAACCTTTACCCCGTGAAGACACGAAAGCGACTTTAGATACTTTAACACAATTTCCTTGATTTTGTAGCTACTTAGACAATAATAAATACTTGCAATGCATAAGCCAAATACTCACTATCCATTACTTTACTTAACTTAAGGTTGATTTCTACTTGCATATCAAACCTGGCCAGGATTTTGCCGTATGGATATCAGTCTTTTCTCTTGTTCCAGATTTGTGTTTTCCTGAGAGCATTGTTCCCCAGGTTTTCCACTGAACACAAGCTCTTTGTGTTAGCATTCTTATATCCCAAAAGTTCCTTGGCATCAGGCCAATGAATTGATCAAAAACCCGATTGCATCATTCAATTCGACCCATCAAATGGAGCCAACACAGAGGCTCTGGACCCTCCAATCCCCATTTGGTGTAGGCCTGTGCATATAGCTTTCTAATGCCCATATAAGGAAACATGGCTCCAAATTGTCTGTGAACAACGCCTGCTGCTGGGGACAAGCTGTTACATCTATCACCTTGGGTGGAATTCTCCCAAACAAATTGTCGGATTCGCGTAAAATCTGGAGTAAATCTCACTGGTTTTTTCAGTGGGATTTTCAAAATGAATCTCCTGCACTCAGAGCATCACGGAGTACCCTAGCGTGAATCTTGTTAAAAATCTGTGGGCGGGGCCGATTCCCACTGGAGAGACTGGCAGCGTAGTGCTGAGCTGGTCACTGCGCATTGCACCAATCTGTCATGCGCAGTAGCCCGCATTGCAGGCCTCTCAATCGCTGGCCAGCTCGATCGCTAGCCACCACAGCAATCCCCATTGCTGGCCATGGGTCCACCCCGCCACTGGATCGCTGGCCTTCTGGACGTGTCCGAGCTAGTCCCGACCCCCCGGCCTGCCTTGATCTCCCCCTCACCCCTGGCAGTCCCAATCTTCCTGACACTGACAGTCCCAATCCTCTCCGGAGGCCAACCCATCCCGATGGCTAGTCCCTTCCCTCCCTCTGTCATTGATCCAAAGTGCAGAGTGGCAGTAGGACTCCCCACCCCCTCCGTTCTTCCCCATAGGCCTCACCCTCCTCTGGTCTAGCCCTCTTGGCACTGCCACTTTGGGCGTTGCCACTTTGTCCCTTGGGGCTAGGCTGCCACTGCCAAGCTGGAAATGCCCAGGGCCCCTTACACCCCTCACTCCAGCGGGGTCAGGTCGCCAGCGCCCCCGTTGTAAACCCCCTGGAGTGAAACACTCCTGGTGGTGGGAGGAGAGGCTAGCTGGATTCTAATTAATCAGATTCTAATTAGAATTTACATATTTTAGTCAGCTTTGCGCTGATTTCTGGAACGGAGTTGATGATGCCGAAAATCCGGTGGTTGGAGACGTGCAGAGGCCGTGACGCCCAATGGGAATCCCACTACACGCCCTCCGCTTATGTCGCAGTGCAGTGGGCTGGGAGAATTGTCCCTCTTGTGTCCTTTGATAAGTTTCAGGCCAGCTTGGCCACAGGAAATCCCAGCATGCTCAGAAACAAATTTGGCCAAAAGTCAGTTTTTCTTGATTGAAGATCCTTCAACATATTAAAACTTAAATCTCTGCAGACCATTCAGCCACATACAGTCTCCATTGATATCTCCTGAAGCATAGACATGAGTGCACTCACCTGGCCATCTTTTGCAGTGGCTTACAGAAATGGCCAGCAGTGGAGAAGCACCCTTGTGACTATCACGAGATGGGTTCCTATTGAAGGCAGCACTGCAGAGTTCATCCAGTATGCAGAATTCCCTTAATTGGAGCAACAGCTGCCAGACCTGATTCTTGTCACTGATTGTGGGGCCTGGGATGAAATGTCAGCAGTCAGCCACAGAGCCTATCCAGCAGACAGACGGCAGGGAAACAATAGAAACATCAATGGGGTTGGGACTCAGCCTCATAAACAACCTTATGCTTCAGTGGCCAGGAGGAAGTGCACAATGCAAGCTCCCTGACATGAGTACCCCTATATTGGCATGAGCCCACCCAAATCTTTGCACCCATTCAAGCACCAATTCCTGCTCAGTGGTATTCACCTCCTTGTTCCCCTTTACTACTGCTGTACCTGAATCACTCTTTTAGAGTGCAGTCGTGATTTGTGCTGGCATTATGCCACGCCGGAGAGATGGGAAACATTTGGGAGTGGGGTTGCTAGTGTGCTGACCTTACTAATGATATTGAAATCCATTCAAATTCATGCTAATAAGTGGTTCGTGCCAGTAAAAAGGGGCTGGGAAGATAACAAACTGCCAGATGTGAATCGGGTTTTTTGCATCTCAAGCTATTTCCCAGCTTGTAATCTGATCGACGGACGCAGTGAGGTTGTAAGATCATGCCCAATATTTTGCCCATCTCATTTGAATGATTGTTGTGCAAGTTCCTGCACCTCTGTTGCTTTTTCCTCTTAATGCTGCTGGTGATCATTGCACACAGCAGGAAGTACTACCAGCGTTGGTTTTTCCACACTGATGTATACGGTGCTGGAGGCATTAGTGATGCAGGCAGACTGGAGAGTAAGTGCCATGTTCCTAAGAGGGGTTAGCGTTCCACAGGATTTAAACATATGGGGCAGAATCTTCCCAAAAAGGTTCTAAGTGTCATAAAAGTCTGAAAATGGGAGTGTTCCACACCAGTTTTTTTGGTGAGTTTGGTACTGCAATCTTCCCACACTGTCAGTGTTTTTGACAGCTGGGAAGCTGGCTGCAGAGCACTCGGACACCATTGCACAGAGTGCCCTGATCTTCTACTGATGTGAGAGACCTTCAACCCTACACCCCCACCAAGACATTGCACCCCCCACGCTCCCCCCCCCGCCCCACCCCCATCATCGGCAGCATTGTTACTCCCCATACTAACATGGGTCACCAGCATCGGGGCATCAGGATCCTCCTGACGAGTCCACTGCTGGACGCTCGACATGTCCCGGTTCCCCCCCCACCTCATCACACCCTCCCTCATGCACAGTCTCCCCTTTGCATAGCCCCCCTGAATGACCAACTGCAGAGCTCTCCTCATTGACCACCCACCTTGCAGAGCTCCCCCCTCATAAGCCCCTTCTGTAATCATGCATAATCCCCTGACGTAACCCGACCCCCACTCAGGCCCCACCCCCTTCAGGTCATGTCTCCTTGGCACTGCCCTGACACACTTATGGTGCCTAACTGGGCACTGCCAGGCTGCCAACTGGGCACTGCCAGGCTAGCAGTGACTGATAGGCACTTCCTGGCCATGCCGAGCTTCAGTGGCCCCTGATCCTCCCTGACGTCAACATGGCGCCTGGTGTCCGCTGGTGGAGACCAGTAGTGGTTCTTGCCGACGTGACGGGAGATGATTTCAGGAGGCCAGAAGAAGTCGTACAGTGGCAGATAAGTCCTTCGATCCTTATTTTATGTTAATAGGCTTTGCGTTCTTTCTAGGCATGAAGCCGATTTCACTGGCAAAGGAGTGCCAGGAGAGTACAAAATCTTGAATCAGATTTTTATCCTTGCCTGCTCTTCCGGCTTGCCACACTAATCGACCAGCACAGCGAGCCAGTAAGATCACACCCAAGGAATTCACAGAAGTTCACAGTGATCTTTTATTCCATAGGCATCAAACTTGTAATTGTATTCATGTAAAAGCTTATCCTAGAGAAACAAACTGCCTACAGTGGAAGACCGTTGCTTGGATGGGTCCTGATTCTGGGATTCCCCATCATATTCCCTTGGGATTTTTATAGCTCTGGGATAAGAGTACAGCAAATGAAGTTGCAAGTGAGCCCACATGCAAAAATCCACCCTTGCCTGCTCCAAATTTGAGGATGTTTTAGAACCTCTTTCTTCACCATGTCAATCGCTCTCACCCCCCCAGGTATATCTACTAAGCTGGGCCTTTTTTGAAAGGAGACGTGGTTCATTGCAGCCCAGAGAGTTGTGAACTATGGAGGAGTCCTAGTCTGGGATAAGGAATATTTTGATAGTTAAAAAGGTAAAAAAGGTGTTGGCAACTTCACATGTCATTAATGCAATTGTGAATAAGAATCATAGAAGAATCATAGAAACCCTACAGTGCAGAAGGAGGCCATTCGGCCCATCGAGTCTGCACCGACCACAATCCCACCTAGGCCCTACCCCCACATATTTACCCGCTAATCCCTCTAACCTACGCATCTCAGGATTCTAAGGGGCAATTTGTAACCTGGCCAATCAACCTGACCCGCACATCTTTGGACTGTGGGAGGAAACCGGAGCACCCGGAGGAAACCCACGCAGACACGAGGAGAATGTGCAAACTCCACACAGACAGTGACCCGAGCCAGGAATCGAACCCAGGACCCTGGAGCTGTGAAGCAGCAGTGCTAACCACTGTGCTACCGTACCATAAGTTAAATATGTTTTAATTACAGTGAATAATGATAGGATTTTTTGTTTTAGGAAAGCAACCATTAAATTGATCAGCATTATGAAAATGTTCAGTTGCATTTAAGTGCCTTTTCCAGTGGGGAAAAATGCTTCCCTGCATTCAGTAGGATTGAGTTTGAGATTTCAACTGTCAGTCAGACCCTGTGATTTATTTTTGTCTTTGATGAGCCTTTGAAGCAATAAAACAGATCTCCATCTGTTTAATCAACTCAAAAAGGTTTTAATGTGGTCAGCTAAACCATGTGTTCAGCCTTTGAAGCAGTGCAACAGATGACAATATATTCTACTAGTTTTGGGGAGGTGCTGGTTTAGTGGTAATATCATTGGATTAATAACCCAGAGCCCCAGGTTAATACTCTGGGGATACGGGTTCAAACCCACCATGGCAGCTGATAAAACTAAAAACTGGTTATGCTGACCATGAATCCGTTGTTAATTGTTGTAAAAACTCATCTGGTTTAATCGAAAAGGATATTTGTTGTCCTTCGCTGGTCTGGCCTACATATAATAGTTCTCCTTACTAACATCTGGGGTTTCATGCCAAAATTTGAAGAGCTGTCCCACAAATTAATCAGGCAACATAGTCTGACTTAGTCACGGATTGAAGAATGCATGTGGGCATGTCACGAATAGAACTAGGCACACCAAAAAATGAGATGTCAACCTGATGAAGCTGCAATACCGATCTATTTGCATGCCAAACAGCGAAGGCAGCCTACAATAGACAGAGGTAAGTGATTCTTCAGCCAATGGAACAGATCTAAGCTCTAATTCTGCCACATCCAGTTGTGAATGGTTGTGGACAATTAAACAATTAACCAGAGGAAGACGCTCCACAAATATCCCTATCCCGAATGATGGGAGAAACCTAGCACAGCAATGCAAAAGACAAGACTTAAATTTTGCAACCACCTTTAGCCAGAATGCCACAAGGGATAATTCAGTCATCTTCCCTTGATATTCAATGGCATTACCATCATTGAATCCCGTACTATCAACTTGAGGAGGTGTGGCGGTGCTGGGTGATTATCATTGACTTAAAACTGAACTGGACCAGACATAAATATGTGGCTGCAAGAACAGTTCAGAGCCTGGAAGTTCTGCATCGAGTACCTCATCTCCTGTCTCCCTAAAGCCTATCCATCATCTACAAGACGCAAATTAGGAATATGATGGAATACTCTACACTTGTCTGGATGGGTGCAGCTCTAACACCGCTCAAGAAGCTCAACACAATCCAGGACAAAGCAAGCCAGTTGATTGGCACCCTGTCCACCACCTTCAGCGTTTCCCTCTCCACTGACGATGCGCAGTCATACAAAATGCACAGCAACAACTCACCATTGATCCTTTGACAGTACCTTCCAAACCCGCAAGCTCTTCCAACCAGAAGAGCATCAGATGCATAGGAACACCACCACCTTCGGCTTCCCATCTGAGCCACATGCCATCCTGACTTGGAACTCTATCGCTGTTCCTGTATTGTTCCTGGGTCAAAATCCGAACTGCACTTTGCATGTACCTGCAACACATGTTCTGCAATGTTTCAATACGATGACTCACCACCACCTTCTCAAGGGTAATTAGAGATCAGCAATTAATTCTGGCCTAGCCAACAACACCCACATTCCTTCAAATAATAGAAAAAGGCTTGAATGTATTCAGCTCTGGAGGCTTTATTGGCACAGTGTTGCAGTGGAACCCCATTATTTATGCTTGGCTGAGCTGCAAATCCTTTGAGTGGGTTGTTGACACAGCTGTCAAAATAAGCTTTGTTTTGATTAACAATTTTGAGGAGTTAATATGATTAACTTTTTTTAAATGAGGTTTTCAAATGGCAATTTGTTCATTTTGGCAATTTCATGAGCATCTCAAAGAGTTCCCAATTTTATTACTAGGTTCATAAGCTTTGTCCATGGTGAATTCTAGGTGAGTGGGCATGGCATTGTGGAAGGACCCTGGAGTGTAGAGAGGGGCATGGAGTATGGATACGAGATGAGAGCTCAGCTCCTTAACACTCATGTACATAACTGGGATGATGTCCTAGAGAATGAAAGCGGACTTTCTAACCTGCCTGCCTCAGCATCCACCCACCCCCATTAACCCCCTCAGGTTTGCTTCAGGTAACCCTGACCCTGTCCCCACCACTCTGCCACGAAATTAGTGTGGCAAGGCACTTCCAGGCAAGATGCTTGATTGTAATGTTCGGAAATAACCTAATATGTAATTCATGCTACAAAATATCTAATGATCTCAAGCAAGTGATCAAGGTGAGTGAATGTATCTTCAAATAACATCTCCTTCACACCATAACACAAACCTTCACACTATTCAATGACCCATGTCCCCATTACTCACCCAGAGGCATTTGCTGGTACTGAGGTTTTAAGCTTAATATCAGTTCATTCACGCATCCACCAGTGCTTCCAGCCTTACGCCAACCTCTCACTGCCTGCAGACAATCAGCTATGGCACGAACATCACCCAAACACAGTGCAACATAATCATTGACATGTTGCCCTCTCATAGGACAAAAAGGTACACAATAGGAGGAAACAGAGCCCTTATACTCCCTTATGCTCCTTCTCAACTCTAACCTCATCTGTGATCAAACTGAAACATAACCTTGGTCTTGGAGATGCTGATTAGGAGACCAAAGATTTTGATACCACTCAACAATTTGTTTGCCATGGTCTGGATGTCTTCCTTGTTGCCATAGTCAGAGAATCATATAGCATAGAAATTGGCTCATTGGCCCACCATGTCTATGCCGACCAACAAATACCAATCTATACTTATCCCATTTACCAGCACTTGATACATATCAGACTATGCCTTGATGATTTAAGTGCTTGTCCAGATGCTTTTTAAATGTTGCGAGAGTACCTGCCTCATAGAAACATAGAAAATAGAATCAGGAGTGGGCCCTTCGAGTCAGATCCACCATTCATTTTAATCATGGCTGACCATCAAAAGCAATACCTTGATCTCCCCACTCTCCCCAGAATAGCCCTTGAACCCTTTAGCCCCAAGAGCTATATCTAATTTTTCTTGAAATCACATTATATTTGGCCTCAACTACTTTCTGTGGTAGTGAATTCCACACATTCACCACTCTCTGGGTGAAGAAATTTCTCCTCACTTCAGTCCTAAAAGGTTTATCCCTTATCCTCAAACTACTACTCCTAGTTCTGGAAACTCCACCATCAAGAACATTCTTTCTGAATCTACCCTTTTTAATCCTGTTAGAATTTTATAAGTTTCATGAGATCTCCTCTTACTCTTCTAAACTCCAATGAATACAATCCTGACTGACTTATTCTCCTTATATGATGTGGAAATGCCAGTATTGGACTGGGGTGGGTACAGTAAGAAGTCTCACAACACCAGGTCAAAGTCCAGCAGGTTTATTTGGAATCAGAAGCTTCCGGAGCGCTGCTCCTTCAGATGAGTGGAGCCGCTCCACTCCGAAAGCTCGTGATTCCAAATAAACTTGTTGGACTTTTAACCTGGTGTTGTGAGACTTCTTACTTATTCCTTATATGACAGCCCTGCCATCTCAGTGTTAAGTCCTTTAATATCTCATCAGGAATCTGCTGCACTCCCTGTATCGCAAGGACATCCATCCTCAGATAAGGACACCAAAACTGCACATAATACTCCAGGTGTGGCCTCACCAATGCCCTGTACAATTGCAGTAAAACATTTCTATTCCTATACTCAAATCCTCTCAGGCAGCACAATCCATATTTCCACCACCCTCTGGGTGAAAGGTTTTCCGGTTTTAGGGCCAGTGCGGCTAGAAAATCCCGCCATTTGACTATGTGCCTGGCTTCATTCCCTTGGATTAGGTCTAGCACTTCCCCATCCCTAGTCAGATTATGTATGTACTGGCACAACAAGCTCTCCGGGATGTGCTTTAAAAATCCCCCCCCCCCACTCCGTCTAATTCTTTCACACTAAGTTAATTACCATTTTGCAACAATATTGTATTTCCACGTACTGATTAATGCTCTAAGTTCATTTGCCTTGTGGGCAGTTAGGACAAAGTCATCCTCATTCAGAGACTTCGTTATTACTGTCTCTGCGACTTTGGCAGAGGCATGTTGTCTGGAACAGCATATATAAACCCTGATGTTGTTTGTAGTTGCCTTGCTGCAAACATCACCCCTATGACCACACTGTGATCCTGGGAGAACTCACCTGTGACACTATCGAGTAGATGGTTTAATAAGACCCTTGTGGACCTTTCCTGTGACCATTTTCTCTGTAAGAAGTTTAACAACACCAGGTTAAAGTCCAACAGGTTTATTTGGTAGCAAAAGCCACAAGCTTTCGGAGCCTTAAGCTCCTTCTTCAGGTGAGTGGGAATTCTGTTCACAAACAGGGCATATAACGACACAAACTCAATTTACAGAATAATGGTTGGAATGCGAATACTTACAGCTAATCAAGTCTTAAAGGTACAAACAATGTGAGTGGAGAGCTTGTGGCTGTTGCTACCAAATAAACCCGTTGGACTTTAACCTGGTGTTGTTAAACTTCTTACTGTGTTTACCCCAGTCCAACGCCGGCATCTCCACATCATGACCTTTTTCTCTGTCAGATCTGCTAATAATGAAAATAAAATCTTTCCTCAAAACAAAATGGATTTTTGAGTATTTATTTTGATTCAGTTGTTCAGAAAAACAATATTGAGCATAGGGGCACCTTATATTAATGCTATATGGCTTAACTTGTATGGAAATTCAACAGAATCATAAATATTACAAAGCAATGAAGGAAATCTGCCAAACTTACTAGGTCTGAAGTCACAGCAATGTAATTGACTCTTAATTGCCCTCTTAAATGGCCTAGCATGTCACTTAGTTAAAGAGCAATTAGGGATGGGCAACAAATACTCGCTTTGGCAGTGACACCCACATCCCATGAAAGAATAAAAACTCAGTTATTTTTAGTCAACAATGAGTAGAAATATGCAGATAACAAACAGGTATTAAGTATAATGATGATTTCAACTAACATTTTGAATAGACAATATTTAAGAAAGGCTTTAAGAAATATTCAGCGTTTTAATTATGGAAAAATTCAGTCATAATGGTTTTCACTACAATTCAATGTATTAAATTATTAAAAAGGGCATCTCAATGAAAATCTTCAACAGTCATGTGTCAAAGAACAAAACTTGGCTACTGAACTAGAAAAGACAGAAGACTTGCTGAAGAAAAGAGAGGTATGAAGTGTTACCATAGTACAAAGTTTGTTAGAAAATACTTGTTATGTGACCTTGGAAGTGACTGTCAGTTGAATAACACCAAGTTGGAGGAGATAGCCAATACCATGGATGACTGCTATAAATTACAGGAGGACATTCACAAACTTGTAGAAGAGACAAATAATTGGTAAATGAAGTTCAACACATAAATGTGAGCTAGTACATTTTGGTAGCAAGTATCTAGGTGATGTGGAGGAACAAAGGGGTTTTGAAGTACAAATACACCAATCAATAAATGTGGTGCCATGTCAGTAAGGACATAAAAAGCAAACCAAGCACTTTCCAGAGGGAGAGAATTGAAAAGTAGAGAAATTATAGTAAACCAGTACTGAACTTTGACTACTTTGAGTCGAGAAAATTGCCAGCTCGACCTGCCTGCCTTTAGAGAAAGTGGTCGCAGGGATGGGATTTTTATTGTGGGAGGGCAGGTGTTGGCTGACCCAGGAAAAAGTGCAGAAGTAGCCACAGGAGCTGCCGGGTTCAGAGATAAGATGTTTAAAAAGCCTGTCACATTGCTGTGGAACTTGTCACATTTATAAGAAAAACAGAAAGCCCCTCTACCCCTCACCCTCATCTCCTGCACATTCCCCATGTCCCATGCACGCTACCTCATACCTCTTACCAAATCCAAGGTCCCCACATACCACCATGCCAGGTTATACCCCAAACAGCTGATGGTCCCTCATTACCCGCATGCCAAAGTAAGCCTGTCAAAAAACAACTAAGAAAACATATTTAATCTAGGCTTCGGGAAATCAATTAGCCTTTTTGAAACATCTGAGCCCCAAGGAAAACATTGCTTGATTGACAGCTCTGACTCTGATCTATGCTGTCAATTTCACAATATTCATTTAAACAATATGGAGGTTTCAAGTGCTTGCAGTTTCAGCTAATGATACATTAAAGAGTCTGGACGATTGGCACTTTTATTAGGCTGTGGTAAAAAGGATATTTTTTAAGAAGATAGAAAGTTATCAATGAAAGACTTTTCAAAAACATTTTCTTTACACTTCCTACTTGTCACTCCTCCATACAGTGTATGGTGGGTGAATGGGCATGAAAGTTTGGCATGAGGGACTATAATGTTTATTTGGGGGCATACTTTTGCATGGGAGCATGAGTGACCATTTGGGTGGGTGGGGGGGGGGGGGCGGAGTGCATATCTTGACATAAGGGGGCCTTTTTAAACTAACCTTTCTTATGGTTTCTTCACATGGAATATGGTTTGTGACAGCTCTGATATGCCATTAATCACAACTCTTTGTGCTGACCTGACTCTATGAAAATTACAGAGGGCCAGGGCATACCTATCCCTGCAATGGAGATGACCAGATCATAAGTGCAGAATGTGGCCTTGTGACCCAAACCAGCTTGCACCCTTATAAGTCCCTCCTGAAAGTCGGAAACCCTGGAAATGGAGTTGGGAATTCTGGAACTGAGATTTGCCTACCATTTTTAAAGGGATGCCGAGGCATCCTGACCTGGCAAAAAACCAGTCCAATATTCAAGTTGAGGCTTAAACCGTCTTCAATAAAAGTTTATTGTAACATATTTTCCTATATACCCTCCTAGACCTCTACTTATAAGTAAGAAAAGGGAGAACCAGCCGTGGATAACGAAGGAAATAAAGGAGAGTATTAAAATAAAAACAGCTGCGTACAGAGTGGCCAAAAATAGTGGAGAAACAAGTGATTGGGAAAAATTTAAGAAACAACAAAGAGAGACTAAGAAAGCGATAAAGAAAGGAAGGATAGACTATGAAGCTAGGCTAGCAATTAATATAAAAAATGATAGTAAAAGTTTTTATAAATATATAAAAAGGAATAGAGTGGCTAGAGTGAATGTTGGACCCTTGGAGGACGAGAGGGGGGAGTTAATAGTGGGAAATGAGGATATGGCTGAGTCTTTAAATAAGTTTTTTGTGTCGGTCTTCACGGTGGAGGACACAAATAGTTTGCCAAATATTAACGATAGAGGGTTGGCAGCAGGAGAAATACTTAATACAATTAATGTTACCAGAGAGGCAGTGCTGGGTAGACTAATGGGACTGAAGGTGGATAAGTCCCCGGGTCCGGATGGAATGCATCCCAGGGTATTGAAAGAAATGTCAGAGGGCTCATTGTTCCACAGGACCAGGCTGAGGAGAAGGCAGTTGGTTTGTTCACTACATTTATTTATTTATTTTAAGTTAAATTTGTGTAAAAAAATCAGAGGTTTTTTTTAAAACAGGAAGTGGGCCCAGCAGGAGTCTGGGAAGGTTTTTGGAGGGTTTAAAAGTAGGCCGCACTTTTGAGCGGGCAGCGTCGTTAGCGGGCAGCAGAGTGAGCGGGAGGCAGAGTGAAAGCTGTAGGGCTTTGGCTCACAGGGCTTGGGTGAGTTAATTCATTTTTTGCTGTTTCTACCTGGTACTGGCAGGGTATCTAGAGAGGATGGGTGTGAAGGCAGTGCAATGTTCCTCTTGCACTATGTTCGAGGTGAGGGACGACGACAGTGTCCCTGCTGATTATACCTGTGAGAAGTGCATCCATCTGCAGCTCCTCCAAAACCGTGTAAGGGAACTGGAGTTGGAGGAACTTAGGATCATTAGGGATGCAGAGATGGCCATAGACAGAAGCTTCAGGGATACAGTTACTCCGAGGAATGAAAATAGATGGGTGACGGTGAGAGGGGCTGGGAAGAAGCAGTCGGTGCAGGGATCCCCTGTGGTCGTTCCCCTTAGCAATAAGTATTCCGCTTTGGATACGGTTGAGGGGGACGACATACCAGTGGTGAGCCGCAGTGAGAGGATCTCCGGCACTGAGTCCGTCCCTGTGGCTCAGGAGGGTAAGGAGGAGAGCGGGAGGGCAATAGTTATTGGGGACTCGTTAGTTAGAGGGATAGATAGGAGGTTCTGTGGCAGCAAAAGAGACTCGAGGATGGTTTGTTGCCTAGCGGATGCCAGGGTCCGTGACGTCTCGGACCGTGTTTTCCGGATTCTTAAGGGGGAGGGGAAACAGTCACAAGTCGTGGTACACATTGGTACCAACGACATAGGTAAGAGAAGGGACGGGGATTTAAAACAGGAATTTCGGGAGCTGGGCTGGAAGCTGAGAGCAAAGACAAAACATGTGGTCATCTCTGGTACGCTACCGGTGCCACGTGATAGCGAGTTGAGGAACAGGGAGGGAGTGCACTTAAACATGTGGTTGCAGGCTTGGTGCAGGAGGGAGGGTTTCAGATACGTGGATAATTGGAACACGTTCTGGGGAAGGTGGGACCTCTACAAACAGGACGGGGTGCACCTGAACCAGAGGGGCACCAATATCCTCGGAGGGAAATTTGCTACGGCTCTTCAGGGGGATTTAAACTAATTTGTCAGGGGAGTGGGAAAAGGAGTTGTAGTCCGGAAGTCAGTGTTGACGGTGGTGAGATATTGGGGAAGGTATCAAGGTCAAGGGTGGGTACCGGTAGACAGGAAGATGGGTTGAAGTGTGTCTACTTCAATGCAAGGAGCATCCGGAACAAGGTGGATGAACTTGGGGCGTGGATTGCTACTTGGGACTACGATGTTGTGGCCATTACGGAGACGTGGGTAGAACAAGGACAGGAATGGTTGTTGGACGTTCCGGGGTATAGATGTTTCAGTAAGTGTAGGGAAGCTGGTAAAAGAGGTGGAGGAGTAGCATTGTTAATCAAGGATAGTTTAACGGCTGCGGAAAAGCACTTTGAGGGGGATATGCACACTGAGGTAATATGGGCTGCAGTTAGAAACAGGAAAGGAGCGGTCACGTTGCTAGGAGTTTACTATAGGCCCCCAAATAGTAATAGAGATGTGGAGGAAGAAATTGCTAAGCAGATTATGGATACGTGTGGGGGTCACAGGGTAGTTGTCATGGGGGACTTTAACTTTCCAAATATTGATTGGAACCTTTGTAGGTCGAATAGTTTGGATGGGGCACTTTTTGTGCAGTGTGTGCAGGAGGGTTTCCTGACACAATATGTGGATAGGCCGACAAGGGGTGAGGCCACATTGGATTTGGTACTGGGAAATGAACCGGGCCAAGTGTTAGATTTGGTTGTGGGAGAGAACTTTGGAGATAGTGACCACAATTCGGTGTCTTTTGTTATTGCAATGGAGAGGGATAGGGCCGGACGGCAGGGCAAGGCTTACAATTGGGGGAGAGGTAACTATGATGCGATTAGGCAAGAATTAGGGGGCATAAGATGGGAACAGAAACTGTCAGGGAAAGGCACTGATGAAAAGTGGAACTTTTTCAAGGAACAAATACTGGGTGTCCTTGATAGGTATGTCCCTGTCAGGCAGGGAGGAAATGGCCGAGTGAGGGAACCGTGGTTCACAAAAGAGGTGGAATGTCTTGTGAAAAGGAAGAGGGAAGCTTATGTAGGGATGAGGAAACAAGGTTCAGATGGCTCGATTGAGGGTTACAAGTTAGCAAGGAATGAGCTGAAAAAGGGGCTGAGGAGAGCTAGGAGGGGACATGAGAAGTCCTTGGCGGGTCGGATCAAGGAAAACCCCAAGGCTTTTTACTCTTATGTGAGGAATAAAAGAATGACCAGGGTGAGGTTAGGGCCGGTCAAGGACAGTGGTGGGAACTTGTGTATGGAATCAGTAGAGATAGGCGAGGTGATGAATGAATACTTTTCTTCAGTGTTCACCAAGGAGAGGGGCCATGTTTTTGAGGAAGAGAAGGTGTTACAGGCTAATAGGCTGGAGGAAATAGATGTTCGGAGGGAGGATGTATTGGCAGTTTTGAATAAACTGAAGGTCGATAAGTCCCCTGGGCCTGATGAAATGTATCCTAGGATTCTTTGGGAGGCGAGGGATGAGATTGCAGAGCCTTTGGCTTTGATCTTTGGGTCCTCGCTGTCCACGGGGATGGTGCCAGAGGACTGGAGAGTGGCAAATGTTGTTCCTCTGTTTAAGAAAGGGAATAGAAATGACCCTGGTAATTATAGACCGGTTAGTCTGACTTCGGTGGTTGGTAAATTGATGGAAAAGGTCCTTAGGGATGGGATTTACGACCATTTAGAAAGATGCGGATTAATCCGGGATAGTCAGCACGGATTTGTGAAGGGCAAATCGTGCCTCACAAATTTGATAGAATTTTTTGAGGAGGTAACTAGGTGTGTTGATGAAGGTAGGGCGGTTGATGTCATATACATGGATTTTAGTAAGGCGTTTGATAAGGTCCCCCATGGTCGGCTTATGATGAAAGTAAGGAGGTGTGGGATAGAGGGAAAGTTGGCCGATTGGATAGGTAACTGGCTATCTGATCGAAGACAGAGGGTGGTGGTGGATGGAAAATTTTCGGACTGGAGGCAGGTTGCTAGCGGAGTGCCGCAGGGATCAGTGCTTGGTCCTCTGCTCTTTGTGATTTTTATTAATGACTTAGAGGAGGGGGCTGAAGGGTGGATCAGTAAATTTGCTGATGACACCAAGATTGGTGGAGTAGTGGATGAGGTGGAGGGCTGTTGTAGGCTGCAAAGAGACATAGATAGGATGCAAAGCTGGGCTGAAAAATGGCAAATGGAGTTTAACCCTGATAAATGTGAGGTGATTCATTTTGGTAGGACTAATTTAAATGTGGATTACAGGGTCAAAGGTAGGGTTCTGAAGACTGTGGAGGAACAGAGAGATCTTGGGGTCCATATCCACAGATCTCTAAAGGTTGCCACTCAAGTGGATAGAGCTGTGAAGAAGGCATATAGTGTGTTAGCTTTTATTAACAGGGGGTTGGAGTTTAAGAGCCGTGGGGTTATGCTGCAACTGTACAGGACCTTGGTGAGACCGCATTTGGAATATTGCGTGCAGTTCTGGTCACCTCACTATAAGAAGGATGTGGAAGCGCTGGAAAGAGTGCAGAGGAGATTTACCAGGATGCTGCCTGGTTTGGAGTGTCGGTCTTATGAGGAAAGGTTGAGGGAGCTGGGGCTGTTCTCTCTGGAGCGGAGGAGATTGAGGGGAGACTTAATAGAGGTTTATAAAATGATGAAGGGGATAGATCGAGTGAACGTTCAAAGACTATTTCCTCGGGTGGATGGAGCTATTACAAGGGGGCATAACTATAGGGTTCATGGTGGGAGATATAGGAAGGATATCAGAGGTAGGTTCTTCACGCAGAGAGTGGTTGGGGTGTGGAATGGACTGCCTGCAGTGATAGTGGAGTCAGACACTTTAGGAACATTTAAGCGGTTATTGGATAGGCACATGGAGCACACCAGGATGGTAGGGAGTGGGATAGCTTGATCTTGGTTTCAGATGAAGGTCGGCACAACATCGTGGGCCGAAGGGCCTGTTCTGTGCTGTAATGTTCTATGTTCTATGTAATAGTGGATGCGTTAGTGATTATTTATCAAAACTCGTTGCATTCTGGGGTAGTGCCGGTTGATTGGAAAACGGCTAATGTTACGCCGCTGTTTAAAAAAGGAAGGAGACAAAAGGCGGGTAACTATAGGCCGGTCAGCTTAACGTCTGTAGTAGGGAAAATGCTGGAATCCATTATTAAAGAGGAGATAGCAGGGCATCTGGATAGAAATGGTTCGATCAATCAGACGCAGCATGGATTCATGAGGGGAAAGTCGTGCTTGACGAACATGTTGGATTTTTATGAAGATGTGACTAGGGCGGTTGATGGAGGAGAACCGGCGGATGCGGTGTTTTTGGATTTCCAAAAGGCGTTTGATAAGGTGCCCCATAAAAGGCTACTGAAGAAGATTAGGGCACACGGAGTTGGGGGTAGTGTGTTAAAGTGGATTGGGGACTGGCTATCCGACAGGAAGCAAAGAGTCGGAGTAAATGGTGTTTTTCCGGTTGGAGGAAGGTAACTAGTGGCGTGCCGCAGGGATCGGTACTCGGGCCGCAACTATTTACCATTTATATAGATGATCTGGAGGAGGGGACGGAGTGTAGGGTAACGAAGTTTGCAGACGACACAAAGATAAGTGGAAAAGTGAATCGTGTGGAGGACGGAGAAGATCTGCAGAGAGATTTGGACAGGCTGAGTGAGTGGGCGAGGATATGGCAAATGGAGTATAACGTTGAGAAATGCGAGGTTATACACTTTGGAGGAAATAATAACAAATGGGATTACTATCTCAATGGAAACAAATTAAAACATGCTACCGTGCAAAGGGACCTGGGGGTCCTTGTGCATGAGACGCAAAAGCCCAGTCTGCAGGTACAACAGGTGATCAAGAAGGCAAATGGGATGTTGGCCTATATTGCGAAGGGGATAGAATATAAAAGCAGGGATGTCTTGATGCACCTGTACAGGGCATTGGTGAAGCCGCAGCTGGAATACTGTGTGCAGTATTGGTCCCCTTATATGAGGAAGGATATATTGGCATTGGAGGGAGTGCAGAGAAGGTTCACCAGGTTGATACCGGAGATGAGGGGTTTGGATTATGAGGAGAGGCTGAGGAGATTGGGTTTGTACTCGTTGGAGTTTAGAAGGATGAGGGGGGATCTTATGGAGACTTATAAGATAATGCGGGGGCTGGATAGGGTGGAGGCGGAGAGATTCTTTCCACTTAGTAAGGAAGTTAAAACTAGAGGACACAGCCTCAAAATAAAGGGGGGTCGGTTTAAGACAGAGTTGAGGAGAAACTTCTTCTCCCAGAGGGTGGTGAATCTCTGGAATTCTCTGCCCACTGAGGTGGTGGAGGCTACCTCGCTGAATATGTTTAAAGCGCGGATGGATGGATTCCTGATCGGTAAGGGAATTAAGGGTTATGGGGATCAGGCGGGTAAGTGGTACTGATCCACGTCAGATCAGCCATGATCTTATTGAATGGCGGGGCAGGCTCGAGGGGCTAGATGGCCTACTCCTGCTCCTATTTCTTATGTTCTTATGTTCTTATAAAGCCCAGGATCCAGTATATCTTTTTAACCAGTTTCTCAACCTGCCACCAATTGATATATATATATATAGATACCCCCAGGACTCTGTTGCTGCACTCATTAAGAATTGTACCCTTTATTTTATATTGCCTGTCCTCATTATTCCTATCAAAATGTATCATTTTACATTTCTCTGCATTAACTTTAATCTGCCATGTTTCCGCCTATTCCACCAATCTATATCTTATTCCATCACAATACTTACAGGTTGTTTGTCATTATGTTTTTTGAAATTATAACGTACAACTGAAGTCTAAAGGCTGTATCGGGATTTGTGCTGAAAATCAGCGTGGCGGCTATTTATATGCTTTACCATACCTTAACATATAATTGGGTTCGCAATGGAATTCTCACCCCCCCCCCGCCCCCTTCCGCTAACATCTCCCCTTCTCTGGCCTGACTTCATGCTGGCGTCGTTTACAACTGCTCTATAACAGTCAGAACCTGGTGTGGCAGCACTGAAGAGGAGCAAGGAGGTAAGTGGAATGGAGCTGCAGCCCCTGGAGTGCAGGGGGAAGGGGTGGAGGCAGGGGCTGGAAAGTTGCTGGGTGGGGTGGGGGAGTTCATTGAGTGCTGGAAGTGTTGTTCCCAGGCCCACGGATGTTCCATTGTTCTGGCTGTGGGGTGGGTAGGAGACTTTACTGAGTGCTGATGAGGCTGCTGTTTCCAGGCACATGGTTGTTCCATTGTTCTGGTTGTGGGGTGGGGTGAGGGACTTTACTGAGTGCTGGTGTTTTAGGAAGGGGAGGGAAGGCACCATGTACTGCTTGAGGGCTCATCAAGTCAGGCTGCTGATGCTCCAAGCAGAGGAGCTCATGCTAACACAAACACTCAAACTGCATGGACTCTGCAGTGAATGGGAACTCATATTGTGACAACCAGGAGGCTGCCCCTGCCCTAGTGTGCCTGACCTGCAACACATGCCATTTGATTTGATTTGAATTTGATTTGATTTATTATCACATGTATTAGTATATAGTGAAAAGTATTGTTTCTTGCTCGCTATACAGACAAAGCATACTGTTCACGGAGAAGAAAATGAGAAAATGCAGAATGTAGTGTTACAGTCATAGCTAGGGTGTCGAGAAAGATCAACTTAATGCGAGGTAGGTCCATTCTAAAGTCTGATGGCAGCAGGGAAGAAGCTGTTCTTGAGTCATTTGGTAGGTGACTATAGACTTTTGTACCTTTTTCCTGATGGAAGAAGGTGGAAGAGAGTATGTCTGAGGTCCGTGGGGGCCTTAATTATGCTGGCTGCTTTGCCAAGGCAGCAGAAAGTGTAGACCGAGTCAATGGATGGGAGACTGGTTTGCATGATGGATGATATACGACCTTTAGTAGTTTCTTGTGGTCTTGGGTAGAACAGGAGCCATACCAAGGCTGTGATACAACTAGAGAGGATGCTTTTTATGGTGCATCTGTAAAAGTTGGTGAGAGTCGTAGCTGACATGCCAAGTTTCCTTAGTCTTCTGAGAAAGTAAAGGCGTTGATGGGCTTTCTTAACCATAGTGTCGACATGGGGGTCCAGGACAGGTTGTTGGTGATCTGGACACCTAAAAACTTGATGCTTTCGACCATTTCTACTTCATCCCCATTCATGTAGACAGGGCCATGTTCTCCACTACATTTCCTGAAGTCGATGACAATCTCCTTCGTTTTGTTGACATTGAGGGAGAGATTATTGTCGTCGCACCAGTTCACCAGATTCTCTACCTCATTACTGCTCTCTGTCTCGTCATTGTTCAAGATCCGACCCACTGTGGTGGTGTCATCAGCAAACTGGGAAATCCAGTTGGAGTGGAATTTGGCCACACAGTCATAGTTGTATAAGGAGTATACTATAGCCTGGAAGGGAATGCAATAGAAGCATCCATGGCTATGGTTCAAGGGTGCGCAATGGCCATGCCTGCACATCAACCTGTATGCTCTCCCTGCCTGCTGTGGCCACGATACCAATGGCAGGCAACCTATTCAGGTGACACATGGCACTCAGATTATGTTATGTTGCCAGCATCCACAAGTAAGGTCATTGGTCCCAGTGAGGGAGTGGAGGTCCCGGGATAATGAAAAGGAAAGATTTGTATTTATCTTCTCTCTCTGTCTTTGTCAACCCCACCGTGCAGATGGATTTTGGATTCATAGGCATAGAGACATGGTGGGGGTGAGGGTGGAGGAGTGTGGGGGGGGGGGGGGGGGGGCGGGGACAGTGGAAGGAGGATTCGGAGATGGCAGGTGCACAGGACAAGGAGGTCCTTTGAGGGCCTGACTGCAGCCATGTGCCGGCGTCAGCTTCGCCTGCACAAGAAGGCGGTGTGACACCTGTGCGCAGATGCGGGGGTGTGGTATTTGACACGGTCTGGTAGATGCTGGGGGAAACAGGGCAGGCGCTCTGTAACTTTTGGTTGAGGGGCCGATATTGCGCAGCACAGCGGTCTATGCCTTGTGTGGGATCGGTGTGCATTCAGCCCCATGGGGGGAGAATCAGAGACAGTTTATTCACAGCTGTGGGGTGCAAAAAACAATAGTGATTTTAACATTTCTAAAAACCTTAACCCTGACAACTGCTGACCATCACCTGTGCCCTCTTAGTGACCCTACAACTTTCTTATCTTACATGGCTACTGCTACGCCTTGGTGACCCCCAAGATACACATCAGAGGTGGAGGCGCCCAGCTGTAATATGCGCCCCATGGCTTGTGGTGCCCTTAGTGGGCGTCCCCTAGGGAGGCCGAGACCTGGAGGGCACGGCCGACTTGTGGATGACACTGAAGTTTCTATGCCACCCTGTTCCAGCTGGCCCTGAGATGTCCCGGCGTGAGGAAGGGAGGTCTCAGAACATCTGGGGATGTTCAGAGTCTCCTGGCTGGATGGCCCCGTCATGGGCTCCAACCCTTCCTCCTTCTTTGGGATGCCCATAGGCCCCGGGGACACTTCATGGGATGCCAGGATAGCTGGACTGAGCTACCCAAGCCTCGGAGTCACCTGGCTCTGCCAGTCCTGGAGGCCCAGATGTGTTTGCCCCATGGTTTGTGATCGCTCAGCGCTGGACCTCTGAGACTGGGCCAAGCTGTGGAGTCCCTCAGCATTAACCCCGTGAGCCTGGGCTAAGTTGTCGAGACCCACAGACAGAGCCTGCTATGTCTCCAAAATCCCTCCGAGAGTCCCAGCCATGCCCAGCTGTGTCTCCAAAATCCCTCCGACACCCGTTGCCATGAACTG
The DNA here is from genome assembly GCF_964213995.1 of Mustelus asterias. Taxonomy (NCBI): domain Eukaryota; kingdom Metazoa; phylum Chordata; class Chondrichthyes; order Carcharhiniformes; family Triakidae; genus Mustelus; species Mustelus asterias. Next base: position 45,879,537 of record NC_135825.1, on the reverse strand, counting down.
GTGTCTCCAGGATGACCTGCACCCTGCCGCCCATGAGGACAAATCCCTGACCCAGACTTTCCACTGTGGACGCTACTCTTGCAGTGTTGGCCTGGATACCACACTGTGCTGGCACCACCTCCTGAGCCAGCACTCTGTTTGACTCCTCAAAACAGCCTTGCAGTCGCAGCAAGGTTGCTGACAACCCATCCACAATTACCCGGATCTGATGATGCATCTCCACCAGCTTTGGGATGACCGATCCCAGAGGCCTGGCACCTGGCTTGGGTGGTAGTCATGATGTGGAGATGCCGGCGTTGGACTGGGGTAAGCACAGTAAGAAGTCTCACAACACCAGGTTAAAGTCCAACAGGTTTATTTGGTAGCAAATACCATAAGCTTTCGGAGCACAGCCAGATAACCACTCCATCTGACGAAGGAGCTGTGCTCCGAAAGCTTATGGTATTTGCTACCAAATAAACCTGTTGGACTTTAACCTGGTGTTGTGAGACTTCTTACCTGGCTTGGGGCCAGCTGAATCCTCGTTTCCGGCAAACTTCCATGTGCCCGAGCCCTTGGATGTTCCCGCCACCACCCGATGTGCATCAGCGGCTGTGAAGTGCTCACCAGTAAGTGACCCAGAGGCCTCACCATTAACATGCCACACTGTCGTGATAGGCTCTGTGTTGTTGGTTTGTCTTGTTGCTTGTACAGATTTACTGGTGCTGTCCTCAAAGGATTCCGCAGGACCTCCCTCCATTTGTCACCTGAGGTGTCCTGGGGAGTCTCAGCATGAGGAGCAGAGGGGGTGGTGAAACCAAAAGGGCCTGGTGCAGCAGGATCATCCCCTGTAAGAAAGGACACATGTTAGTGGAAGGGAGGGAAAGCAGCCTACGCAGCATGGTACTTACTTCAAAGAAGACCTTAGAAATAGGGTTCAACTGATGCTCACTTGCATGCCAGATGCCAATCTGGCTGTTGGTGACCATTCTCTCCTCTGCTACCCCTGCCAGCTCCAGGACACACTGTTCAAAATCCTTGAGCAGGCGTAGCTTGGGGACACCACCACCAGTCTTCTCCCTCTCCCTTCTATTATGTGCAGTTTTCTCCTGTGGGGACATAAGGGTGATTGAAAGCATGATGTATGGAAAGACCTGGGGTGCAATGTGTGTTGGGGATGGGGGCACTCGAGTGGGCTGTATCGAGCGACATTACTCGCCACTGTGGGGTAATGATTGGGGGGCTGCCACAGGGGTTATAGACATGTTCTGGGGTGGGGGAGGGTTAGAGGGGGTGCATCAGTTGGTGGAGGCCCTTGGGGTATCTGGGGATGGTTTCGCATTGTAAGCCCAGCACATGTGATTGGTTTCAGAATGGGATGCACATCACCCTTGCTGCGCGAAGATCATTTATCTTTTTGCGGCACTGGTTGCCAATCTGACGTGCTAGTGAATGGGCACTTACAGCTGCAGCCACAGTCTTCCAGACTGGTGGGGGGGTGGGGGCATTGGGTGGGAGGGGGCTAGGAAGGCTAGCGGTGTCTGGGTGGGGGGTGGATGATGTGGTGGCCAGCCCAGGTCGGCGAGGGTGGTGGTGGGTGAGAGACTAGTGATGTGCATGTGGGGGGAGGGGGGGGGGGGCGGGCAGTGCGTTGAGAGGTCACTGATATGCGTGGTAGGGTGAGAGGCCAGTGATGAGACCAGCAATGTTCATGGTTGTGTGAGAGGCCAGCAATTTCATTGCTAGGGGGATATGTGTCCTGATCTCCTGCGGCGGTGGCCCGCTGAGCGTGCCGATTCCAGCCTCTCAGGCAGGAATAGGCCCCACGCACCACTTTTCAGAGTGAATCCCGCTGAGGCACTCTCCAGTGCTCAGAGTGTCGGATTCATTCTGGAAATCATGCAAAGAAAAGGCGGGAGTTTTCCCGCATGTTGGGAACTTCAAATTTTTTGGGGGAGAATCCAGGCCCATATTTTGTGGTCACACACAATCTAGGCAATAAAGTCACATGGGAAGGTGACCTTGTCATCGCTGGGGATGAAAGCAAGGATGCCATTGAGATCGGAATAGAACCTATCCTTGACTTCATGGGGTGGGGCGGAAGGCAGTGATGTGCAGGTCGTGGGGCTGGCCAACGATTGAGCTGGCCAGCAATCGGGCGACCGGCAGACTGGCATGCGCTGATCTCGGTACCGGCGCATGCGTAGTGGCCTGCTCAGCGCCATGCTGATTGTCTCTCCAGCGGGAATAGCCCTGCCCACTGATTTTCAATAGGATTTACGCTGAGGCACTCTGCAGTGCGCAGAGTGTGGGAGATTCTTTTTTAAATTCCCACTGAAAAACCAGTGTGATTTACTCCAGTTTGTACATGAATTCAGCACTTACAGCGGAATTTTACAACCTCATTATGCTCATTTTTGGACGTGAAAATGTAGTAAAATTGGACATGAAGTGTCTAGGGGAATGGCGCTGTTTTAGTGCTGGTTCCAAATTTACCACAGTAAGAAAATCGATGTGATCGGGAGCCCGCCCAAACCGGTCGAGAGATCAATTTACATGTTTTTGCATGCATCATAATGTCATTAACAGACCTTCACGCCCAATCATCCCAGCTCGCCTACCTTTACCACCTCACTCGCTGCAACTAAATCGGTCTGGAAAACACCTCTATATAAGTCGGAGTCTGGTGCTGAATTAGTGTGGGCGAGTGAGGAGGTAAGTCTCTGCATTCAAATTGCTCCATGCTGCTCAGAGGGGGCTATTTCATGGCAATGTTGCTTTTCGGGTCGGGGAATGCTGTGAGTGTGTGTGTGGGGTGGGGCGGGGGGGGTGGGGGGGGCGGGTGGAGGGCTCTTGTTGCTCACAGGGGCCAACCTCGACCTGGCACAGACCGGGTCGGAGCGCTGACCTCGGATCATAAGGATCATTCATGGTCCGAGTGCACGCAGCTGGAAGCACTGCTGCAGGTGGAGGTTTGCCGAAAACTGACAGTGATGCAGTCTCAGGGCATTTAAAGCAGCACTGTCTGTGGTCACTACTGAATGTGTTCTGCGTCTCTGCCTGTGAGTGGTTGGGGAGATGGGGTTTGGGGGGCTGTGTTACTATTCTGGATCCTGTGGGGGGTTATAGATTGTGTGTTGCTGGGGGCTATGGGAGGGGGAGGTGGCTGGGGTGTGTGTGTTGCTGGGCTGAGGGGCGAGCAGCATTCTTCAACCTCTCCATCTGTCTCTCCCCTTCTCCCAATTTCCACCCCCCCCCCCCCCCCCCCCCCCCCCCGGAGTCCTACAATCCTCCGGGTGCTCCGGTTTCCTCCCACAGTCCAAAGATGTGCGGGTTAGGTTGATTGGCCAGGTTAAAAAAAATTGCCCCTTAGAGTCCTGGGATGTGTAGGTTAGAGGGATTAGCGGGTAAAATATGTGGGGGTAGGGCCTGGGTGGGATTGTGGTCGGTGCAGACTCGATGGGCCGAATGGCCTCCTTCTGCACTGTAGGGTTTCTATGATTTCTATGATCTCCTGCAACATTGTAACACTGAAGTGCTGGGCCTGGGTACGCTGTGCTAGCGAGTTTCTGTGGCAGGCAGGATGGTGATGACGACTTGCTATGCACGATTGTGATGATGCCCTGGTGCAAAGTAGCCTGACAGCACACTGGTACCTGGGCCCTCGTCTGGGTAGTAGGTAAGGGATCACTAACCTCCCATGCAGGGCTGCGGGGTGTGTGAGGTGGGGGAGGGGAGGGAATCTCTCATGGGTTCTGGGGATGCCATGGCAGATGGTGTAAGTTGCTGCCAATGAATGCCACCCACCATAGCCAGTGATTTCTTTGAGCGCCTTCATGTTCTCAGCGACATAGCATTGGGGGGGCTTCCTTCCCTGATATCAACATGCAGGTTCCCTCTCGGGTAAGGACGTTCATGTTGGAGACGAACCTGAGAAAAATTAGTCACAGGTGGGCGGTGAAATGACATTTATTTGTGCCAAAAAAGTGTCTTAACGGTAAGTGATAAAATGCAAACATGTGAACATGAGGCTTTGAAGTGCATAACTCTTCTATTTCCGAGTGCTGCCCTTCACCCGTGCAACCTTAGTGCCGCTACAACTTCTTAACTTTACGTGGCCTACCACGACATCTCGGTGTCTCCCCAGGATGTACATCGGAGGTGGAGGTGGCCAGCTGTCTATCGCGCCCCATGGTCCTTGGCGAGCTTCCTCTGGAGAACCTGGAACTTGAGGGCCCCATCTGGCTTCCAGGTGTCTGGGATGCTTCCATGACCCCTCTTCATCCCGCTGCCCCTGAGATGCCCCGGTGTCAGGAAAAGGGGAGTCAGAAGGTGTAGCCACAGCTGCTGTCTCCTGTGTGGAGGGCCCTGGCATGGGCTGCAGCTCTTCCTCCTCCCTTGGCGTTCCTGTGGGCCCCTGGGTCACTCCATGGGATGCCGGTCCTTCTGCAGTGAGCTCCAGAAGCTCCGACATCACCTGGCCTGGAGGACCACCTGTGTTCTGGGTATGGTGGTTGAGCCCTCTACGATGGCGCTCTGAGTCGGGGGCCACCTGTCAATGGCAGCAGCAAGTGCTATCTGAGACTGGGCCACCCTATGTAGCCTCTCAGCCATGACCCTCTATGACTGGGCCACGCTCTCAAGGGCTGCTCCCGCTTGGCCTCCTGCAAGCTCTGTAACCTCTCAGCCATGGGTCGTAGACTCTTGAGGAGCCTGTTGAGGTCCTCAGTTGTGGCCTGCTGTGACTCAGCCGTGGCTCTCTGGGACTCCACTGTGGCCTGCTGTGATTCGACCATCGCTTGGACCCTGTCATCATGGTGAGGATTCCCTGCCCCAGGCTTTCCACCCGTGGATGCCACCCTTGCAGTGTTGGCCTGGGAACCACGCAGACAGGCAATAGCTGGTCTGCCTGAAAGCTTTGGGATTCCTCCCAACAGCCATTCAGTTGGTCCAGTGTAGCCGTCAGCCCCCCCAGACAGGACAGCCAGCAAGTCCAGGGGGAAAGCTGTGGGGGTTACTGATAGTGTGACATAAAGCCAACATCTCGGTTTAGGCCGTCCTCATGTGTGCGGAACTTGGCTATCAGTCCAGTGTAGCCGTCAGCCCCTCCTGCATTCCCTGGCTCTGTTGTTGCATCTCCAGCAGCTGAGGGAGAAGTGATCTCAGAGGTCAAGCATGTAGCCTTGGTCCAGCTGAGTCCTCGCCTCCGGCAGGCCCCCGGGTGCCATAGGCCTCGGACGTTCCCTCCTCCACCCAATATACATCAGCAGATATGTTGTACACAGCTGAGAGTGACACAAATGCCTCGCCACTAACTTGACCCACCAATGTGAGAGTCTCTGGGATGGTGAGTTGCGAGATGGAAGCTGACGCCAAACTGATGCCATCCTTGGAGGTCCCTTCATCCACTTCCTCCAAGATGTCTTCTAAGCTGTCAGGGGCCGGATGGGTGGGTGCAGCAGTGGGGCCGCGATGCCAGATGGCCCAGGCACGTCGGGGTCCCTGCAAATGTGAGGTCATCCATTTTGGTAGGAATAACAGCAAAATGGACTATTATTTAAATGGTAAAAAATTGCAGCATGTTGCTGTGCAAAGGGACCTGGGTGTCCTTGTGCAGGAATCTCAAGGAGTTGGTTTGCAGGTGCAGCAGGTAATTAAGAAGGCAAATGGAATTTTGTCCTTCATTGCTAGAGGGATGGAGTTTAAAAACAGTGAGATTATGTTGTAGCTGTATAAGATGCTGGTGAGGCCACACCTAGAGTACTGTGTACAGTTTTGGTCTCCTTACTTGAGAAAGGATATACTGGCACTGAAAGGGGTGCAGAGGAGATTCACTAGGTTGATTCCGGAGTTGAGAGGGTTGGCTTATGAGGAGAGACTGAGTAGACTGGGGCTATACTCATTGGAATTCAGAAGAATGAGGGGAGATCTTATCGAAACATATAAGATTATGAAGGGAATAGATAAGATAGAAGCAGGGAAGTTGTTTCCACTGGCAGGTGAAACTAGAACTAGGGGGCATAACCTCAAAATAAGGGGAAGCAGATTTAGGACTCAGTTGAGGAGGAACTTCTTCACACAAAGGGTTGTGAATCTGTGGAATTCCCTGCCCAGTGAAGCAGTTGAGGCTACCTCATTGAATGTTTTTAAGGCAAGGATAGATAAATTTTTGAACAGTAAAGGAATTAAGGGTTATGGTGAGCGGGTGGGTAAGTGAAGCTGAGTCCACAAAAAGATCAGCCATGATCTTATTCAATGGTGGAGTAGGCTTGAGGGGCCAGATGGCCTACTCCTGCTCCTAGTTCTTACGTTCTTATTATGTTCTTAATACAGGACACAAGGTTAATGCAAGGGAGGGAGAGTAATCTGGGATGCAGGCAACTTTCTTGACATTTCTCCATTGAGTGGAGGATTGGCAGGTGCTCACTTCTACTTCACCCCAACCACTGATGGTCCAGATATCCTCTTCCCCTGCAAGCTCCAGCGCCTGCTCCTCAAAGGGGGTGAGGACTTGGAGGTCAGGCTCACTACCCCTGTTTTTGCTCTCTCCCGGTGGTTATGGGCATTCTTCTCCTGTGGGGACAGCAGAAGCCATGAAAAATCTGATGGCGTGACTCCTGTAGAGTATCAGGAGATGGCTCTCAGAGGGCAAGCGCTATGATACTCTTGTGGGAGGGGGTGGGGGGGAGGAGGGGAGAAAGGAGGTGTTTGGGGGTCAGGAGCTTGAATCATGCAGGGTGCTGGGGGGATCTGGAAATGACTTGGGCGAAGATGCTACATGGGCTTAAACACTCACTCTTGCTGCCCGGATGCGGTCATTTATTTTCTTGCGGCACTGCTTGCCGGTTCTTCTGGCCAGTGCCATGGCACTCGCAGGTGTTGCCACTGCCTCCCAGGCTGATTTTCCATCGTTTCCCCTGGGATGACGTCCTGCTGGGGGAGAAAGAGGGTGTCTTGCCACCCCTGCCTCCGGCAACCTGTCCAGGTCAGATTCGGAAAATCTGGGAGCTGCCTTTCTTGATGCCATTTCTTCCTGCACTACCTGCCTGTCTGTCCATCCTTGGGGTTTTTATGGAGCTGCCCCTTGTTAGGGCAGATCAGTTGTAGGTGGTTTGGGCGAGCATTCCAGCAAGTTAAATGCACTTTCCTTGTTACCATGGAGGGGAAGCCAAGTGAGCACTTGCAGGTATGCTGAAGGGGAGGATGTAGTGAATTTGTGCTTCTGAGGAGAGAGAGGGAGAGGGGCTCTTGTCAGACAGCCATTGGGGCCAGGGAGTGATAGAGACCATGTAGAAGTGGGTCTGGGCTGGGGGGAGGGGGGGGGGAATTGTGGGGGGTGGGTGGGGTGGGGGGCTGTGGGAGGGGGGTGTAAGGGTGTTAGTAATGTTGGAGGGGTGTCCAATGTCCGTGCCCATGGGGGCCAGGGGGAGGCTGTTTCTGGCCCGGGAGAAATCTGGCAGGGGAGCAGCTCTATTTTAGGCTTGTTTGGTGCATGCGCAGTTTGAGGCTCCAATTGGAGTGCGTTAAGCTCCACCCTCTGCCTTCTGCAGCGAGGAACGGACTCGCCCAACATTTTGGAGATAGAGTGCATAGGATTGGGCCTGAAAATGCACCTAAAAAACATATCAGGAACTCTCCCAGTTTCACACCCACCCGACACTTGGAAAAAATTTTGTAAAATTCTGCCGTTAGAATTTTTTGGGTTGAATCACCCTGGAAGCCCCTATATGGTAAAATTAACAGGAAGGACTTCCAGTTGCTGAACACGCAACTGGTGTGCAAGATGTAGATGAGAAGACATTTTTTCTCTCAGCATTGTTATTCTGTGGCATTCTCTTCCCCAGAGAGCAGTGGGAGCAAGGATCATTTAATATTTTTAAGGCTGAGTTAGATCATTTTTTGATTGACAAAGAATATTCTTATCAAATGACGAGACAGTCTCGAGGGGTTGATTGGTCTACTCCAAAGTCATATGACACACAAGTTTGTGTCCGGTATTCTGGCAATTAAATACTGTCTTCATCCTGCCCCAGCCATCAACTCGTTCTCTCTTCTACCCATACCATTGAGTGACAGGCTCTTTGGGTAGAAAGTATGTCCCCTAACCATATGCCTGATGACACCTGTCAGAAACCCAAGCACAGATGCAGGAGTGATACAATTGGAGCCTTGAATGGGGAAACGACCTTGAAATAGAAGTTCTGTTGCTTGCATCAGTGAGTTATGACCAGAGTTCCATCATCTCCTTCAAAAATATTGAAAAAACTTCTAAACCAGATTAATTCTACATTATATTCTCAGGAGATGGTGGTGTAGAGGTAATGTCGCTGGACTAGTAATCCAGCGATCTGGACTACTGTTCAATTAACTGAAATTGGCAGTTGGTGGAATTTGAAATTAGTTAATAAATCTGGAATTGAAAGCTGGTCTCAGTAATAGTGACCATGAAACTATTATTGATTGTCATGAAAATCCATCCGATTCACTAATGTCCTTTAACATAGAAACATAGAAGATAGGAGCAGGAGGAGGCCATTTGGCTCTTCGAGCCTGCTCCGCCATTCATCATGATCACGGATGATTGTACAACTTAAAAAATCTAATTCTACTTTCTCCCCATAACCTATGATCCCATTTGCTCCAAGTGCTACATCTAGCCGCCTCCGAAATACATTCAATGTTTTGGCATCAACTACTTCCTGTGGTAATGAATTGAAGGGATTAAATCTGCCATCCTTACCTGGTCTGGCCTAGATATGATTCCAGACCCACAGCAACGTGGTTAACTGTTAACTTCCCTCTAAAATGACCTAGTAAACGTACAAAAACTAAAGGTCACTTTGACTCCTGTCGTTGGCGTGCTTCTGATTACCAAGTACTGCTCCAGTACATTCACAGTGGAAAATCAATGGCTGCCATACACCGAGTGAGGGCACTGGAGATGGTTATTTTGGGTGACTTAAAGGAGCTCATCGCAAAGAGGACCCTGCTGCACACTGCAGCATCTCATCTATTTTGTGGCAGTCTGGTACAGCGAGCTCTCTGTCACCAGCCCACTGATGAAGCAGATTACTGGGCAGCAAGCATGCTGTTTTCCTGAGAGAGGCACCCTGATGCCACTGCCACTTCCATTCCCACTGCTCTGGTTGAGAATACAATGTAGAATTAATGTGGTTTGGAAGCCCTTATTATTTTTCTTTAAATTTAGCAAGTTGAAGAAGATGGTGGAACCAAAAGACCCAGAGGAGAAGCAGCCTGAATTTCTGTTGAAACTGTTAGAGCTGATACCAAGGTGTCCAAACTGAGAACCACAGTGCAATACTCATAGAAGTGACCACATGGTTTCTTGTTGAATGCGGTGATTCTATTGCCATGCATAAGGCTCCACATTTATTGAAGGCGCACTGCCCCAACTGTTCAACGTTGTGCACATGGTCCCTGACAGGATATTCAGTGCAACAGTTTTAACAACACCAGGTTAAAGTCCAACAGGTTTATTTGGTAGCAAATACCATTAGCTTTCGAAGCGCTGCTCCTTCGTCAGATGGAGTGGAAATTTGCTCTCAAACAGGGCACAGAGACACAAAATCAAGTTACAGAATACTGATTAGAATGTAAATCTCTACAGGCAACCAGTTCTTAAAGATACAGACAATGTGAGTGGAGGAGGGAGCATTAAGCACAGGTTAAAGAGATGTGTATTGTCTCCAGACAGGACAGCCAGCAAGTCCAGGGGGCAAGCTGTGGGGGTTACTGATAGTGTGACATAAAGCCAACATCTCGGTTTAGGCCGTCCTCATGTGTGCGGAACTTGGCTATCAGTTTCTGCTCAGCGACTTTGCGCTGTCGTGTGTCGTGAAGGCCGCCTTGGACAACGCTTACCCGAAGATCAGAAGCCGAATGCCTGTGACCGCTGAAGTGCTCCCGAACAGGAAGAGAACGGTCTTGCCTGGTGATTGTCGAGCGGTGTTCATTCATCCGTTGTCGTAGCGTCTGCATGGTTTCCCCAATGTACCATGCCTTGGGACATCATTTCCTGCAGCGTATCAGGTAGACAACGTTGGCCGAGTTGCAAGAGTAGGTACCGTGTACCTGGTAGATGGTGTTCTCACGTGAGATGATGGCATCCATGTCGATGATCCGGCACGTCTTGCAGAGGTTGCTGTGGCAGGGTTGTGTGGTGTCGTGGTCAGTGACTGGCTGGCTGTAGAGATTTGCATTCTAATCAGTATTCTGTAACTTGATTTTGTGTCTCTGTGCCCTGTTTGAGAGCAAATTTCCACTCCATCTGACGAAGGAGCAGTGCTCCGAAAGCTAATGGTATTTGCTACCAAATAAACCTGTTGGACTTTAACCTGGTGTTGTTAAAACTGTTACTGTGTTTATCCCAGTCCAACGCCGGCATCTCCACATCAGGATATTCAATGCCATGATATGTTTCCGGTGCAGATCTATTTTATTTTTTTAATTAACTCTGGCATTTCATTTGTGCCTTTGACAGAGTATTAAGATGTAGATCTAGTTCCTCGGCCATTATTTCCATTGTCTTTTCTTGTGCCCAGTTACGCTCAGTCAGTTTCCCTTTGAGTTGCTAATGGGTACCAGCTTATGCTTACAAGGATAAGAATAAGTGATGGTGCACCTTCCAACAGACTGTCCGATCCTTCCTCTCCTTCAGCTGTTTCTACTCGAGTCTTGTAATGGACCAGGTAAAGGAGAAAGATGCATGAGTTAGCTTTGAGTTCCACCTCAGGATAGCCACAAAGCACCAAACATGTTTAGCATCAACCTGCAAATGTTGCCCACACATGCCATGACAGGCAGTAATAACGTTTGAGATACTGGTCAGCCATGTAATGGAAAAAAGGTTGGAGCCTTTCTGTAGTTTATAACATGCATTCAAAAGTGGACGTTGACACAACTTGGATTCACTACAACACCTCCACAAGATTTAGCAATGTATGGTAAAGACTCACCCTAACTGGTGGCAGAAAGTATGGCAATGTAATGCAAAAGACCTAGGCTGTTTTGTTTTAATTATGACATTCCATTGTTTGTTGAATGATGTTGCTTAAATGATAATTTTATAGTGAAAAAACATTACTAATTTGACATACTTATTCTGCTTATTGTGATATAGTTTTCTGAAAAGTCTCTTGAAGCAGAGTTAGAAAATGCAATGAAGATTATTATTCAGCTTACTAAAGAAAAAGAAACTAAAACTGAAGAATTTAGTAAGCTAACCGAAGAACTCAGTAAGCTTACAGCTAACAGTGCATCAACAATTGCTGAGCTTAGGAATAAAGTTGACCATTTGGAAGAATCATTCAGAATAGAACAGCAAAGGTAACAAATAATTATCTTCCAAAAATTGTTTCATATTTTTTCAATAATTATATTCCTAACGTGTAAAAGTTACAAGAAATATATTTGACCAACTATTTAGAAGGGCATCGGGAGCCAACCTGTTTTTCTTAATATATTAAGTCTGACCAACTAATTTAAATTGAATGATTATTTGCAATCAATTGATCCTTTTATGAATTTTGTTTCTCTCTAGTAAGCTATCTAAGACTGATATGAATTTGTTACTTGAAAAATAAATCATCAGAATGTGGCATAATCTCAGAGTCTGAACATTATTTTTTTGACAGATCCAAGCAGGTTCAAGAAACTTTACAGGTTTCTTCATTGAAGTTGGAAAGGAAGACTGCAGCACTAGGTAATTAAAAAATGCATTTTGAACTTTTGGTGGAGTTATAAACATTCATTACATCTCAAGATGCCGATATTAAGGGTATCAGGAAATGTAGAGTGGAATTGTCAAATTTTGAGATTAAGGGGCTGATTTTACCATCGCGTTGTGCCCGTTTTTGGGCATGAAACCTTGGTAAAGTCAAACGTGAGGTGAGTAGCGCGATCAGAGCCCGCCTCTGCGCTGGATCCTCCTTTACCAAGGCCTGAAAATGGCCGTGATCGGGAACGCATCCAAAACAGGCACGATAGCCATTTAAATGTATTTGCATGCATTTCAATCCACTTAATGGCTGCACACCCAACTTTACCGGCACATCCCTCTTTACCACCATGTTTGCCAATCCGGAATCGGCCTGAAACAGTCATGCACCATAAAATTCAGGTGCTTCATCAGTGAGGGTCAGTGAGGTGCTGCTTACGGGGGGGGGTCCTTTTGTTGCGACCATTTTGTTTTTTGGGTCAGAGGTGGGGGTGGTGCTCTGTGGGGGGGTGGGGGGGCTGCTGCTCAGCAGGGTGTCCAATGTCTGATTTGCAGGACAGACCCAGGTCTCAGCACTGACCTTGGGATTGGGGGGCATGTGGGTGAGGAATGGGGGTCTGTGATTTGGGGGAGCATGTGGGTGGGGAATGGCAGTATTCCATTCTGTTGTGTTGCTGGGCTAGGGCAAACAGCGTTCCTTAACCTCTACATGTGTTCCTCTACTTCTCCAACTTCCCCCACCTGACAGGTGGCACAGGTGTTGCACTCCTGCAAGTGACAAGATGGCTTCTGCGATGCAACCGATTGATCTTACTGTTCTTTTGGTTGCTGCTGGAGCTGAGGAGGAGGAGCTGGGGGAGGAATTGCGAGCACAGGAGGCCCAGGCCTTACCACTTGCAGGAGTAGAGGGAGACGACCGCCAGAGGCAGGAGGTGGCCACCATTTGCTCAGAGAGTGCGGGGGGGGAGAAAGAGTGGAGACCCCAGCAGTTCCATGCACGAGTGTCATTTAAACAGATTCGGACACCGTGCTGCCGACGGCTCTGTTTCCGAAAGGAGATAGTGCAACACCTGTGCCACCTGGCACCTCAGGGCAGTGGGGGGAGCACCCACTTTAGGTGACTGTCAAATTGACGACTGCTCTGAACTTTTGTGCAACTGGCTCCTTCCAGACCCCTAGCGGAGATGTATGTGGCATTTCCCGGTCAGCTGTGCACACCTGTGTCAAGCAGGTCATGGAAGTCCTGTATGCCCAGACTGGGCAGTACCTCAAATTTAACCTGGACCGGGCTGCAGAGTTCGCAGCCATTGTGGGGATGCCTAATGTACATGGTGTTATCGACCCTCAAAGGTCCCTCAAGGCCCTGCTGCAGAATCCACGAAGATTCGTCAACAGAGAGGGGCTCCACTCCCAAAATGTCCAACTGGTATGTGACCACAATATGAACATTATGCACGTCTGCGCGAAACATCCTGGCAGTGTACATGACAGCTTCATTCTCAGGAGCTCTGACATACCGGAGGCATTTGAGGAGGAGCCCAGGCTGCAGGGGTGGCTCGTGGGTGACATGGGTTACCCGCTTCGGACATGGCTGATGATGCTTGTGCGGAAGCCTGTGACTGAGGCGGATACCTGCTATAATGAGCCCATGTAGCCACCCCTTTGATAGTAGAGAGGTGCATAGGGCTCCTGAAAATATGATTCCGGTGCCTGGACTGCTCTGGCTGGGCCCGACAATACAGCCCCTTGACCTCTTCCAGCATTGTAGTGGTGTGCTGTGTCCTGCACAACCTGGCACAACAGTGAGATGACTTTCTGGAGGAGGAAGACATGGAGGCCGACCAGCTGGGCGTCAGCAGGAGCAAGAGGAAGAGGAGGAGGAGCACGCCGAGCAACACCACCCAGACGCTGGAGGGCTGGCAGCTCGAATGAGGCATGCGAGGGTGGATAGGGAGGCCCTAATCACCAGATGCTTCAGTCACTAGGGGGCAGTGTCTGTGGGTTCCATTCCCCCCCACCTCCCCAAAGTCCTTCTAACTCCTGCAATACCGTCACACCAGAGTAGCAGAATGGTGGGCCTGGGTACACTGTGTTAGCAAGTTTCTTTGGCAGGCAAGAGGGTGATGCCGACCATTATGATGATGCCCTGGTGCAAACTAGTCTGACTCCCCTACCTGAGCTCCGCATGCACGCTGGCACCTGGGCCCACATCTGTGTAGTGGGTAAGGGATCTGAAACTCCCATACGGGGCCCCAGGGCGGAAGAGGGGAGGGAATCGCTCGTGGGTTCTGGGGAACCAATGGCTTCATTTTCTCAGTGACATAGCATTGAATGGCCTCCCTAACTGACATCAACATGAAGCATCCGTACGGCGACCATCAATGGAAGAGAATTCCTGTTCGAGACAAATCTGAGACAAATTAGTCACAGGTGGGTGGTGAAAAAACATTTAATGATGACATTAAAGGTGTTTAAATAATAAGTTCTAACATAAAAATGTGTGAATGTTAAGGTGCTTAAAGATCTATCAAACTAGTGCAGGCCTTCACCCGTGCCATCTTAGTGCAACTATAACTTCCTAACCTTACATGGCCTGCCACTACGTCTCAGTATCTCCCCAGAATGTACATCGGAGGTGGAGGGGGCTAGCTGCCTACCTCGCCGCATTGCCTGTGGTGCGCTTGGCGGGCGTCCTCTGGAGGCCCTGGACCTTGAGGCCTTGGCCAGCTTCAGGTGTCTGGGACATTTCCATGACACCTTCTTCATCCTGCTGCCCCTGAGATGCCCAGGTGTCAGGAAGAGGGGAGTCAGAAGGTGTAGCCACGGCTACAGTCTCCTGGCTGGAAGTCCCCTGCATGGGCTTGAGCCCTTACTCCTCCCTTGGGGCTCCTGTGGGTCCCTGGGTCATTCCATGGGATGGCGGTGCTTGTGCAGTGAGCTCCAGAAGCTCCAGCGTCACCTGGCCTGCCAGTCCTGGAGGTCCACCTGCGTCCTACCCATGGTGGTCAAGCCCGCAGAGATGACCATCTGGTCATTGGAGGCCACCTGTAAATAGCCACAGCAAGTGCCTGCTGAGACTGGGCCATGCTCTGCAGCCCCACTGTGACTGGGCCTTGTTCTCAAGGGCTGCTGCTGTAGCCCGCTGAGTCTCAGTACTGTCCCGCTGTGCAAGCTCTCGAGCCTCTCAGCCATGGGCCGCAGAACCTCAAGAATCCTGTTGAGTTCCTCGGCTGTGGCCCTCTGGGATTCAGCTGTGGCCCTCTGGGACTTCACTGTGTCTGCTGTGACTCGCCATCGCTTGGAGCCTTCCACTCATGGTGAGGATTCCCTGCCCCAGGCTTTCCTCCATGGATGCCACCCTTGCAGTGTTAGCCTAGGAACCACGCAAGACAGGCAATAGCTGGCTCACCTGAAAGCTTTAGGACTGCTCCCAGCAGCCACTCAGTCGGTCCAGTGTGACCGTCAGCCTCTCCTGCATTCACTTGCTCTGTTGCTGCATCTCCAGCAGCTGAAGGAGAAGTGATCTCAGAGGCCCAGCATGTAGCCTGGGGCCAGCTGAGTGTGGTAAACCACTGTTAGCTTATTGCCTGTGTGTGTGTGACATGCCTGGACATGCCCCTGCCGGCCCTGCCTGGCACTCCTCCCTCCCGGTCCAGGTATAAAGGTGACTGCTCCCCACCTCCTGCCTCAGTCTCTGGACCAGTTCATTGGCATGGGTGTGCTCCAAGTCTTTTGCTAATAAAAGCCTATTTGTTCTTGCATACAAACTAGTCTTTGCTTGATTGATAGTGCATCAATTTTATTAGCAAAGGTTTTGGGATGGAGCAGATACTAAAACCCGATAGACTCGAATTGGATCCCCAAGCTGTAGGAGGCTCTAACAGCTTCGATCACTGGCTGCGATGTTTCGAAACTTTCTTCACCGCCTCCGCCTCCGTCGTCCGGACCGAAACCAACAAGCTACACGTGCTCCACGCCCGGGTAAGTGATCAAGTATTCTCGATGATTAGAGACGCTGAAACTTACAAGGATGCGATCGAACTTTTAAAAGGCCAGTACAACAAACAGTCTAATGAAATCTACGCCAGACATCTTCTGGCTACTCGCAGACAACAGCCAGGAGAATCGGGCAATCAATTCCTGCGTGCGTTGCGAGCACTTGGCAGGGCCTGCAACTGCAAGGCCGTAACAGCCGCCCAAAACACTGAGGACTTAATCAGAGATGCCTATGTCACGGGTATCAGGTCAAACTATATCCAACAACGACTGCTGGAACAGGGTGGGCCGGACCTATAAAAGACTGTGGCGCTTGCCGACTCGTTAGAGGTGGCCCTCCGTAATCTCGAGGCCTACACCCCCGACCACGGGGGCACATCGTGGACACCGCGGTCACTGCCACCTCTGTACTCAGGAGGGCCGCAGGCCTATGCCACGCCACGTCCCACCAATGACCCGACCGCTGCGGCAGTCTCCGGAGGCCCGAAGTGCTACTTCTGTGGCCTGGGGAAGCACCCTCGACAACGCTGCCCGGCGAAGGATGCGATCTGCTCCGGGTGTGGAAAGAAGGGCCATTACGTGAAGGTATGCAGGGCGAAATCCGACCCCCAAGCCCAGTAGTGCCGCGTGCGACCCGTGAGGGCCACCATCTTGGGCGCCGGTAGCTGCGTGCGAGCCGCCATCTTGGACGCCATCAGCCACATGTGAGCCATGCGGGCCGCCATCTTGGAGACCTTCAGCCGCGTGTGAGCCGTGTGGGACGCCATCAGCCGCGTGTGAACCGTGCGGGCCGCCACCTTGGACGCCGTCAGCCGCGTTGCAAAATCCAACGGTGGCTTCGGTTACGCTGGACCAATCCAGGCCTCACCAACTCGCCAGGTCCATGATGGACATCGAGGTAAACGGTCACTCTACAAACTGTTTATTTGACTGTGGGAGTACGGAGAGCTTTATTCACCCTAACACAGTGAGTCGCTACGCCCTTTCAGTACTGCCAGTGAAGCAAGCGAACTCCATGGCTTCAAAGTCCCACTCGGTGGATGTCCTTGGGTACGGCGTGGCGACCCTGACTGTACGGGGCACAGTGTACAAAAATTTCAGCCTCGTGTTGCCACAACTCTGCGCTGCCTTATGCCTGGGGCTAGATTTCCTGAGTCACCTTAAGAGCGTCACCATGGAGTATAATGGGCCTTTTCCACCGCTCTCCGTTTGCAATCAGCAGTTCTTAGATCGTCCACCGCGCACTACCTGCAGCCTCTCGACCCTTAAAGTCGCCCCTCCCTCACTGTTTGAAAATCTTACCCCCGATTGCAAGCCCATCGCCACCAAGAGCAGACGGTACAGTGCTGGAGACGGCTTTTATCAGATCCGAAGTACAACGGCTCCTAGAGGAGGGGATCATTGAGGCCAGTACCAGCCCCTGGAGAGCCCAAGTGGTAGTTGTTAAGACTGGGGAGAAACACCGCATGGTCATTGACTACAGTCAGACCATTAATCGATACACGCAGCTGGATGCGTACCCCCTTCCCCGCATATCTGACATGGTTAATCAGATTGCGCAATATCGGGTGTTCTCCACCATCGACTTAAAATCTGCATACCACCAGCTCCCTATCCGCCCGGAAGACCACCAATATACTGCCTTCGAGGCGGATGGCCGCCTCTATCACTTCCTTAGGGTCCCCTTCGGCGTCACCAATGGGGTCTCAGTTTTCCAGCGTGAGATGGACCGAATGGTAGACCAGAACGGGCTGCGGGCCACCTTCCCGTACCTGGATAACGTCACCATCTGCGGCCATGATCAGCAGGACCACGACGCCAACCTCCACAAATTCCTCCACACCGCCACACTCCTAAATCTGATCTATAATAAGGAGAAGTGCATATTCCGCACACACCGCCTAGCCATCCTTGGTTGTGTTGTGGAAAACGGGATCATTGGTCCCGATCCCGACCGCATACGTCCCCTCCTGGAACTCCCCCTCCCCACCAGCCTCAAAGCACTGAGGAGATGTCTGGGCTTCTTCTCGTATTACGCCCAGTAGGTCCCCAATTATGCGGATAAAGCCCGTCCGCTCATCAAATCCACCTCTTTTCACCTGACGGCAGAGGCCCACCTGGCCTTCGACCGCATCAAAGCAGACATCGCGAAGGCCACGATGCACGCTGTAGATGAATCCATCCCGTTCCAGGTGGAGAGCGATGCGTCTGACTTCGCCCTAGCCGCCACCCTTAACCAGGCGGGCAGACCCGTGGCCTTCTTCTCACGAACCCTCCAAGGCCCTGAAATTCGACACTCCTCTGTCGAAAAGGAGGCCCAAGCCATAGTGGAAGCTGTACGGCACTGGCGCCACTACTTAGCTGGTAAACGATTCACCCTACTCACGGACCAACGGTCAGTTGCATTCATGTTTAATAACACGCAGCGGGGCAAGATCAAAAATGATAAAATATTGAGGTGGAGAATCGAGCTTTCCACCTACAATTACGACATCTTATACCGGCCCGGGAAGCTCAATGAGCCCCCAGACGCCCTGTCCCGGGGAATATGTGCCAGCGCACAAATAGACCAATTGCAGACTCTCCACAACGACCTCTGCCACCCGGGGGTCACCAGGCTTTTTCACTTCATTAAAGCCCATAACCTGTCCTACTCCATTGAGGAAGTCAGGTCTATAACCAGACACTGCCAGGTCTGCGCAGAGTGCAAGCCGCACTTCTATCGGCCAGACAGAGCACACCTCATAAAGGCCACCCGCCCTTTCGAACGCCTAAGCGTCGACTTCAAGGGCCCCCTCCCTTCTTCTGACCGCAACATATACTTCCTCAACGTCATTGACGAATATTCACGTTTCCCCTTCGCTATTCCCTGCCCGGATATGACCTCGGTCACGGTCGTCAGGGCCCTGCACAGCCTCTTCACCCTGTTCGGTTTCCCTCGCTATATCCATAGCGACCGGGGATCCTCCTTTATGAGTGATAAGCTGCGACAGTACCTGCTCTCCAAAGGCATAGCCTCGAGTAGGGCCACCAGCTACAACCCCAGGGGGAACGGACAGGTAGAGAGGGAGAACGCGACAGTCTGGAAGGCCATTTTACTAGCTCTGAGGTCTAAAGGTCTTCCAGTCACCCGCTGGCAAGATGTCCTCCCTGATGCACTACACTCGATTAGATCACTCCTTTGCACAGCTACCAATGCTACCCCTCATGAAAGAATGTTTGTTTTCCCCAGAAAGTCCTCCTCGGGGACCTCACTACCGTCGTGGCTGACGTCCCCAGGCCCTGTCCTGCTCCGGAAGCACGTGAGGACCCATAGGTCGGAGCCCCTGGTCGAAAGGGTCCAACTCCTCCACGCCAACCCCCAATACGCCTATGTGGCGTACCCCGATGGGCGGGAGGACATGGTCTCTATTCGAGACCTGGCACCCGCAGGTGCCCCAGGGACCACTGCGACCCACAACCCCACACCCCCAACTCCCGTATACAGCACGCCTGAGCCCCAGGAGCCGCCACCACGCACCCGACAATCGGAAGGGACTACAGACGACTCGAGCGCTTACGGCCTGGCGCCTGAACCAACACCGCGGCCACCGGAACCGACACCACAACCGGCACTACGGCGGTCGCAGCGGCAGATCAAGCCCCCAGAGAGACTAAATTTGTAAATTTGTAATTCTGTAAATATCATTCCACCCACCTCACCCCCGCCGGACTCTTTTTTAAAAGCAGGGGGTGAATGTGGTAAACCACTGTTAGCTTATTGCCTGTGTGTGTGTGACATGCCTGGACATGCCCCTTCCGGCCCTGCCTGGGACTCCTCCCCCCCGGTCCAGGTATAAAGGTGACTGCTCCCCACCTCCTGCCTCAGTCTCTGGACCAGTTCATCAGCATGGGTGTGCTCCAAGTCTTTTGCTAATAAAAGCCTATTTGTTCTTGCATACAAACTAGTCTTTGCTTGATTGATAGTGCATCACTGAGTCCTCGTCTCCGGCAGGCCCCTGCGTGCCAGAGGCCTCGGGCGTTCCCTGCTCCACCTGATGTACATCAGCAGATGTGTTGTGCTCAGCAGACAGTGATCCAGAAGCCTCACCACTAACTGGGATGGTAAACTGCAAGGAGGAAGTTGACACCAAAACGGGGCCACCCTTGGAGATCCCTTCACCCATATCCTCCGAGGATTCATCTGAGCTGTCTGGAGCAGGATGGGTGGGTGCCACAGTGAGGGCCACGATGCCAGAAGGCCCCGGGGCATCTGGATCTGTTCCTGTGACATAGCACACAAGGTTAAGTGCAAGGGATGGAGAGGAATCCGGTTTGCAAAAATCTTGATTCACATTTCACCATTGACCATAAAACAAAGCAGAAATAAGATTACATCACAGGAACAAGCCCTTCGGCCCTCCAAGCCTGTGGCACTCAGGCTGCCCATCTGAAATGTAACCCCCTACCTTTCTGGGGACCATATAACTCTACTCCCTTCCCATTCACGTAGCTGTAAAGATGCCCCTTAAAAGTCACTTGTATCTGCCTCCAGGACCTCCCTGGCAGCGAGTTCCAGACACCCACCACCCTCTCTATGCAAATAAACATGCCTTGTACATCTCCTTTAAACCTCGCCCCTCACACCCAAAACCCATGCCCTCTTGAAGTTGCCTGAAATTGAGTGGAGGATTGACAGGTGCTTCTTTCTTGACTCCGGCCCGACCATGCTGTTGCTGATAGCCCGCATTTCCCCTTCCCTGGACAGCTCCAGCGCCCGCTCTTCAAAGGGGGTGAGGACCCAGAGGTGTGGCTCACCATCTCCTGTCTTCGCCCTCTCTCGGGTGTTATGTTCGGTCTTCTCCTGTGGGGACAGAAGGAGCCATGAAAGAAATGATGGCATGACTCCTGCAGAGTACCAGGTGGTGGCCCTTAGAGGGCATGGGGGGTTGTGAGGTAGGAAGAAGGTGCTTGGGGGGGTCAGGGGCTGGAGGCATGCAGGGTGCTGGGGGTGGGAAGATCTGGGGGTGATTTGGGGGAAGATGGTAGATGGGGTTAAGCACTCACCCTTGCTGTCCAGATGAGGTCATTGACCTTCTTGCGGCACTGTTTCCCCATTCTGGAGGCCAGTGCCATGGCACTGACCAAACCAACAACTGCCTCCCAGGCCGCATTGCCATCAGCACCCCCCTAGTCTACATCCTGCTGGGGGAAGAGGGTGTCCTGTCTCGCCTCTGCCACATTCAATAGCCTCCTGAGATTGCCTTCAGTAAATCTGGGGGTTGGTCGTGTGGTCATTTTTTCCTGCACTGCCTGCCTGCCTATCCGTCCTTGGGGTTTTTATGGAGCTGTCCCTTGCTATGGCAGATCAGCTGCAGGCAGTTTGGCAGAGCATTCCATGCAGTTTGCTTGTGAGCACTTGCAGGTAGGGTGGGGGGCAGGGTGGTGGATCAGTGCCACTATAATGATTGGGAACAGGGGAGAGAGAGGGAGGTGTCACACAGCCAGCGAGGAGGGGGCGGATCACTCTGCCTGAGAGCAGTGGGGGAAGGGAGGCTACTGCCATTCTGCCTGAGATTAGTGGTGGGGAAGTGGGGCCGCTGTCACTCTGCCTGAGATTGGTGGGGTGGGAAGGGGGGCCCACTGCCACTCTGCCTGAGATCGGGGGGTTGGGAAGGGGGGCCCACTGCCACTCTGCCTGAGATCGGGGGGTTGGGAAGGGGGGGCCCCACTGCTACCCTGCCTAAGATCGGTGGAGGGGAAGAGGGGGCCGCTGCCACTCAGCCTGAGATTGGTGAGGAGGGGTAAGGGGGCTGTGATCGGGTTTGCGTGGTGGGTGTTTGGGGGATAAGAGGGTTAGTAATGTTGGGGCATGAGGCAATGTCTATGGGGGCCAGGGGGAGGCATTATCCGGCCTGGGAGAGATGGGCCAGGGGAGCTGAATTTTATCACATTATTTGCGCATGCGCAGTTGGAGGCTCCGATCGGAGCTGCAGTGTTTCGGGCACAGACTCTGCAGCGCGATTTGGAATCACTGATATTTTTACAGGCAGCGTATGTGGGCAGGCCTCAGAACGGGCCTAAAAGTCAGATCTGAAACACTCCCAGTTTCATGTCCGCCCAGCACTTAGGGCCCTATTTTACCATTTTCATTCTAAGTGCTGTGGTGGGAGCAGGAACATAAAGTGTTTAATGCTGCGGAGACTGACAGGAAAACATGCCACATCTTTTGGCTTCAACCTCATTAATTATGCACCGGATGTTTCACACTGTATTCAGTGGCAGGGCAGGTCTGGATAGCAGGCAGTTTGTCCTTGTGTGCACGTGCCATATTGGAAAGGCACCAAACATCATTGTCCACTATTGAAGAAAGATGGACAGTTTTAAAATACAGCTAGATATCCTGGAGCACTCCAAGACCCAGAGATGGACCTTGTGAGAACAAAGATGGATCTTCTGGAACATTCTGAGGCTGGAAGATGACCTCATCCAAGACACCTAATCTGGAACGCCCACCTAAATCCCCGATCCATTGCTGTGGTGTTCCATGGTCCAGGTTTGTCTGAAATCCAGAGGCAGCCCCAGGCATTGTTCAGGTGTTTTGAGATCTGCACGCCACATTGTTCCAAACATGTTTCACGCTAATGTGTTTTCCCGCCGCATAGCGAAGAATCTAGGATGGGAGGTCGGGCTTTTTTTAAAATAGAAACCCTACAGTGCAGAAGGAGGCCATTTGGCCCATCGAGTCTGCACCGACCACAATCCCACCCAGGCCCTACCCCCACATATTTACCCGCTAATCCCTCTAACCTACGCATCAGGACTCTAAGGGACAATTTTAACCTAGCCAATCAACCTAACCCGCACATATTTGGACTGTGGGAGGAAACCGAAGCACCCGGAGGAAACCCACGCAGACACGAGGAGAATGTGCAAACTCCACACAGACAGTGACCCGAGCCGAGAATCGAACCCGGGACTCTGGAGCTGTGAAGCAGCAGTGCTAACCACTGTGCTACCGTGCCGCCCATGTAGGGCTTCCACCTACATCCCATTAATGGGTTGCAAATGGGGTTCACGCTGAAAAAAAACTACCCTGGCAGGCACCAGTGGAAGATCCTGTTGTAAATTCACACTGGTATGGAACTGATTTCTGGGCCTCCCCCCACCCTATGCCTGCCATTGAACCCAATGGTGGGGGCTTGGTATTCCACCTGTATTTGGATTTCCAAAAGGCAATTGATAAATTTAAACTTTATTTATTAGTGTTACAAGTAGGCTTACAGTAACATTGCAATTAACACTGCAATGAATTTACTGTGAAAATTCCTAGTCGTCACACTCTGACGCCTGTTCGGGTACACGGTGGAAAAATTTAGCATGGCAGTGCACCCAACCAGCATGTCTTTTGGACTGTGAGAGGAAACCAGAGCACCTGGAGGAAACCCACGCAGATACGGTGAGAACGTGCAGATTCCACACAGTGTCCCAAGCTGGGAATCAAACCCTGCCACTGTGAGGCAGCAGTGCTAACCGCTGTGTCACCATGCTGAGGTGTCATATAAAATGGTTCTCCAGAAGATAAGAGTTTATGATGTTGTGGGGGGCGGGGCGGGGGAGGGGGGTGGGGGGGGAGGCGGCACGGTAGCACAGTGGTTAGCACTGCTGCTTCACAGCTCCAGGGTCCCGGGTTCGATTCCCGGCTCGGGTCACTGTCTGTGTGGAGTTTGCACATTCTCCTCGTGTCTGCGTGGGTTTCCTCCGGGTGCTCCGGTTTCCTCCCACAGTCCAAAGATGTGCAGGTTAGGTTGATTGGCCAGGTTAAAAATTGCCCCTTAGAGTCCTGGGATGCGTAGGTTAGAGGGATTAGCGGGTAAATATGTGGGGATAGGTAGGGCCTGGGTGGGATTGTGGTCGGTGCAAACTCGATGGGCCGAATGGCCTCCTTCTGCACTGTAGGGTTTCTATGATTCTATGATTCTATGATATGAGAATGGCTAGAGGATTGGTTAACCAACAGAAAAGGAGAATTGGGATAAATGGATAATTTTCAGGTTTGCAATAGTGGCAAACGATCAGTACTGAGGCCTCAACTATTTACAATTTATATTAATGACTTGGATGAATATACCATGCTGCCCATCTGAACTAAAACCCTCTACCCTTCCAGGGACCATATCCCTCTATTCCCATCCTAGTCATATATTTGTCAAGACGCCCCTTCAAAAGTCACTATCGTATCTGCTTCCACTACCTCCCCAGTAGCGAGTTCCAGCACTCACCATGCTCTGTATAAAAATCTTGCCTCGTACATCTGCTTTAGATCTTGGCCCTTACACCTTAAACCTATGCCCCCTCATAATTGACTCATCCTGGGAAAAAACATCAGGACTATCCACTCTGTCCATGCCCCTCGTAATCTGTAAACTTCTATCAGGTTGCCCTCAACCTTTGTCGTTCCAGTGGGAACAAATCAAGTTTCTCCAACCTCTCCTCATTGCTGATGCCTTCCAAACCAGGCAACTTCCTGGTAAATCTTTTCTGTATCTTCTCCAAAACCTCCACATCTTTCTGGTAGTGTGGCGACCAGAATTGAACACGATGGGCGTTATTTTACTATTTTTTGTCACAGTGCCGGGCAGGCTTGCAACTGGGAGAGTTTCAAACCCATTTTTGGTGCGTTTTTAGCCCCCCCCCCCCCCCCCCCCCCCCCCGCCGCCATATGCATTCTGGCTGCAAAGTTTTGAGCAAGTCATGTTTCTAGCTGCAGAAGCCTGTGGGCGGGGCTTAATGCAGCAAAAGCCTGCAGCTCCGATTCAAAGCTTCCAACTGCGCATTCACAGCAGAAAAATAAATAAAGCAGCTCCCTTGCCAGATCTCTCCCAGGCTGGATAATGCCTCCCCCTGGCCCCCATGGACTTGGACCTTCCCCAAAGATTACTGACCCCCTTATTCCCCCGCTACCCAGAACGATCATGCTCCTCCCACCCTCCGCTGATCGTGAGCAGAGTGGCAGTAACCCCCCCCCCCCTGCTGATCATAGGCAGAGTGGTATCGCCTCCCCCCTTCCCCGCCCACCCCGGACCCACACCTGCATATGGCCCCCATTTTCCCCCTGGCTCCGATGGCTGTCTGGCACCTCCTCTCTCTCCTGCATCTCCCAATCATCATAAGGCACAGATCAACACCCCCGCCCCCCCCCACCCCTCCACCCATTCAACGCACCTGCGAGTGCTCTTCCCCTCAATGGTAACAAGCAAACTGCATTTAACTTGCTGGGATGCTCTCCCAAACTGCCTGCAGCAGTCTGCCCTAACTAGGGGTAGCTCCATAATAACCTCAAGGAAGGACAGACAGGCAGGGAATGCAGAAAGAAATGTCTATGATGGCAGCGTCCAGATTTGGAAAAGCAGATCTGAGCTGGTTGCTGGATGCTGTGGAAGCAAGGCGGGGCACTCTCTACCCCAGCAGGACGCCATCCAAGGGGAAGTAATGGCAAAGCAGCCTGGGAGGCAGTGGCTGCCTCTGTTAGTGCCATGGCACTGGCCCCAGAACAGGGAAGCAGTGCCGAAAAAAGGTCAATGACCTCATCCGGGCAGCAAGGGTGAGTGTTTAACCCCATCAAAGCATCTTCCCCCCAAATCACCCCCTGATCTCCCCAACCCCAGCACCCTGCATGCTTCCAGACCCTGACCCCCAAGCACCTCCTTCCTCTCCCCCCCCCCCCCCCCCCCGCCCCCCCAAGAATATCACAGCTCTTGCCTTCTGAGAGCCACCCCCTGATTCTCTGCAGGAGTCACACGATCATTTCTTTCATGGCTCCTTCTGTCCCAGTAAGAAGTTTAACAACACCAGGTTAAAGTCCAACAGGTTTATTTGGTAGCAAAAGCCACACAAGCTTTCGGAGCCCCAAGCCCTTCTTCAGGTGAGTGGAAGGGGCTTGGGGCTCTGAAAGCTTGTGTGGCTTTTGCTACTAAATAAACCTGTTGGACTTTAACCTGGTGTTGTTAAACTTCTTACTGTGTTTACCCCAGACCAGTGCCGGCATCTCCACATCCTTCTGTCCCCACAGGAGAAGAATGCCCACAACTGTCGGGAGAGGGCAAACACAGTAACAGTTTTAACAACACCAGGTTAAAGTCCAACAGGTTTATTTGGTAGCAAATACCATTAGCTTTCGGAGCGCTGCTCCTTTGTCACGACAGGGGGTGGTGAGCCTGACCTCCGAATCCCCACCCCCTTTGAGGAGTGGGCGCTGGAGCTGTCGGGAGAGGAGGACATCCGGGCCATCAGCAATAGCATGGTCGGGCTGGAGCCGAGAAGTGAGCACTTGTCAATCCTCCACTCAATTTGAATCAGTTACTAGGGGTAATAGGTTTAAGGTACGGGGAGCAAAGTTTAAAGAAATGTACTGTCAGAGTTCCTTGGGTACTAGCAATCTAAAGGCACTCAGTCGACTCTTAACAGCAACAGTGCTGGACACCATGCATCCAATGCAAGATCTTTAGTTACTTGTGCACAAGGAGAACTCCCTCCGTCCACAGGATGGCCGGAGCAGTTCTGAGGTTACAGAGAAACAGCTCAGCAATTATAGTCAATTACAGTAAATCAGGAACAAGAGATTTTTCACATCTTTCATTGACATACATGTTTGCCAATTAAATCCTGGTTTTTCGCCCTTTCTCATTCGATGAAAAATTGACTTCTGCTAATCTTTCATTTGCATTGCATATCCTCATATCTTGCCTTTGGTATTTGTCACGGAAAAAAAAATCTGGTCTTGCTCACCCTCTGATGAAGGCCGAAAAAGGAAAATGTTATGGGACCTATGAAAAAATAGCAGAGACTGACTCCTTTTGAAGGTCAGTAAGCTGATAAACATTTTCCACTACTGTACAGAAAAAGCATGAAATCTTAATTTCAACACTATAACTTCTGCACAATTTAACTTCCAAACTATGAAACTTCAATCTGAACATTTTAACTTCCACAGTACGAGGGAAGTTTTTTATACAGAGAGTGGTGGGTGCCTGGAACTCGCTGCCAGAGGAGGAAGTGGAAGCAGATACGATAGTGGCTTTTAAGGGGCGTCTTGACAAATACATGAATGGGATGAGAATAAAGGGACATGGTCCCTGGAAGGGTAGGGGGTTTTAATTCAGATGGGCAGCATTGTTGGTGCAGGCTTGGAAGGCTGAAAGGTCTGTTCCTGTGATGTAATTTTCTTTGTTCTTTGGAGAAATGTCAAGCAAGTTTCTTGAATCCCAGATTCCTCTCCCTCCCTTGCTCTTAACCTTATTCCTGTGTTGCAGGAAGAGACCTGGATGCCCCAGGGCCATCTGGCATCATGGCCCCCACTGCTGTTCCCACCCATCCTGCCTCTGACGACTCCTCAGAGGAAGAGGATGAACGGAGGGTGGCGCCTTTTTGGCGTCAGCTTCTACCTCACAACTCACCATCCCAGATATTCTCACATCGGTAGGTCCAGTTAGTTGTGAGGCATCTGGGTCACTTTCTGGTGAGCATGACACATCTGATGATGTGACATTGGGTAGAGGAGGGAACACCCGAGGCCTCCGGCACGCAGGGGCCTGTTGGAGGCAAGGTTACAGCTGGCCCCAGGCTACATGCTGGGCCTCTGAGATGACTTCTCCCTCAGCTGCTGCAGATACAGCAACAGAGGCGGCACGGTAGCATAGTGGTTAGCACTGCTGCTTCACAGCTCCAGGAACCTGGGTTCAATTCCCGGCTCGGGTCACTGTCTGTGTGGAGTTTGCACATTCTCCTCATGTCTGCGTGGGTTTCCTCCGGGTGCTCCGGTTTCCTCCCACAGTCCAAAGATGTGCGGGTTAGGTTGATTGGCCATGCTAAAATTGCCCCTTCGTGTCCTGAGATGTGTAGGTTAGAGGGATTAGCGGGTAAAGATATGGGGGTAGGGCCTGGGTGGGATTGTGGTCGGTGCAGACTCGATGGGCTGAATGGCCTCTTCCTGCACTGTAGGGTTTCTATGATTCTATGAGAGCAAGGGAATACAGAAAGGGCTGACGGCAACACTGGACTGACTGCGAGGAGTCCCAAAGCTTTCAGATAGACCAGCTATTGCCTGTCTTACGTGGTTCCCAGGCTAACACTGCACGGGTGGCATCCGAGGTGGAAAGCCTGGGGCAGGGAATGCTCACCATGGAGGAAGCAGAGACCCCAGCAATTCCGTGCATGAGTGTCATTTGAACAGATGTCGGACATGGTGCGCCACCGATGTCTCCGCCTCCGAAAGGAGACAGTGCAACATGTGCAACCTGTTGCAAGACCTGGCACCTAGGTGCGGGGCGTGGGGTGTGTTGGCACCCACTCTCGGTGGCTGTCAAATTAAGGCCTCTCTGGACTTTTATGCAACTGGTTTCTTCCAGACCCCTCGCGGAGATGTATGTGGCATTTCCCAGTCAGCTGTGCACACCTGTGTCAGCAGCTCATAGAAGCCCTGTATGCCCGGGCAGCGCAGTGCATAAATTTAACCTGGACCAGGTCCATCAGGAAGCCCAGGCTGCAAGATTCGCAGCCATTGCATGAATGTCAAACGTACAGAGGGCCATCGACTGCACCCACGTCGCCCTCAAGGCCCCCCTACAGAATCTGCGAAGATTCATCAACAGAAAGGGGTTCCACTCCCTGAATGTTCAATTAGTGTGTGACCATAATATGAACATTGTGCACATCTGCGCAAGACAGCCAGGCAGTGTGCATGACAGCTTCATTGTCAAGAGATCTGACATCCCGGAGGCATTTAAGGAGGAGCCCAGGCTGTGGGGGTAGCTCATGGGTGATATGGGTTACCCACTTCGGACATGGCTGATGATGCCTATGCCTGTGACTGAGGCGGAGACCCGCTATAATGAGGCCCATGTAGCGACCCGTGCGATAGTTGAGAGGTGCTTTGGGCTCCTCAAAATGCGATTCCAAAACCTGGACCGCTCTGGGGGGGCTTCTCCAATACAGCCCTGTAATCTCTTCCCGCATTGTGGTGATGTGCTGTGCCTTGCACAACCTGGCTCTGCAGAGAGGTGACCTATTGGATGCATGTGGTGAGCGTCCTCCGGAGGCCCTGGACCTTGAGGGCCCTGGCCGGGTGTCTGGGATGTTTCCAATACACCCCCTTCATCCCGCTTCCCTTGAAATGCCCCGGTGTCAGGAAGAGGGGAGTCAGAAGATGTAGCCACAGCCACAGTCTCCTGGCTGGAAGGCCCTGGCATGGGCTCGAGCCCTTTCACCTCCCTTGGTTCCCCGTGGGTCACTGGGTCACTCCATGTGACAGTGGTGCTTCTGCAGTGAGCTCCAGAAACTCCGGCATCACCTGGCCCTGCCAGTCCTGGAGGACCACCTGCATCCTACCCATGGGTGGTGGAGCCCTCTGCGAATTGGGCACCACCTGTCAATGGCCACAGCAAGTGCCCTCTGAGACTGGGGCCACGCTCTGCAACCCCTCACCCATGACCCTCTGCAACTGGGCCACGTTCTCAAGAGCTGCTGCCGTAGCCCGCTGTGTCTCAGCGCTGTCGTGCTGGGTCTCCTTCAAGCTCTTGAGCCTCTCAGCCATGGGCCGCAGAACCCTGAGAATCCTGTTCAGTCCCTCAGCTGTGGCCTGCTGTGACTCGGCCATCGCTTGGAGCCTGCCACTCATGATGAGGATCCGCTGCCCCAGGCTTTCCACTGCAGTGTTGGCCTGGGAAGCACGCAAGACAGGCAATAGCTGGTCCGCCTGAAAGCTTTGGGACTCCTCCCAACAGCCTCGCAGTTGGTCCAGTGTGGCTGTCAGCCCGTCCTGCATTCCCTGGCTCTGTTGCTGCATCTCCAGCAGCTGAGGGAGAAGAGATCTCAGAGGCCCAGCATATAGCCTAGGGCCAGCTGAGTCCTCGCCTCTGCTTGCGAGAGGCCTCGGATGTTCCCTCCTCCACCCAATGTACATTATAAGATGTGTCGTGTTCACTAGAGAGTGACCCTGAAGCCTCACCACTAACTGGACCCACCGATGTGTCAGTATCTGGGATGGTGAGTTGTGGGCTGGAAGCTGACGCCAAAATGGTGCCACCCTCGCAGGTCCCTTCACCCATATCCTCCGAGGACTCGGCAAGGATGGACGGGAGCTGCAGTAGGGACTTGGAGTCCAGAAGGCCCAGTGCATCCAGATCTGTCCCTGCACACAGGACACAAGGTTAAGCGCAAGGGAGAGAGAGGAATCCAGGATGCAAAACACGTGACTTACATTTCTCCATTGAACATAGAACAAAGCACCAAGAAAATTACTTCACAGGAACAGGCCCTTCGGCCTTCCAAATCTGTAGCGACCAGGCTGCCCATCTGATTTGTAACCCGCTACCCTTCCGGGGACCATATGCCTCTATTCCCATCCCATTCACATAGCTGGAACAACGCTCCTTAAAGGTCACTATCGTATCTGCCTCTGTGATCTACCCCGGCAGTGAGTTCCAGGCCCACACTATTCTCTCAGTGCAAATAAACATGCCTCGTACATCTTTAAACCTTGCTCCTCACTCCCAAAACTTATGCCTCTGAGAAGTTGCCTCAACACGTCTTGACGGCAGTCCGACCATGCTTTCGTAACAGCTCGCATCTGCCCTTCTCTTGAGAGCTCCAGCGTCTGCTCCTCAAAGGGGGTAAGGACCCAGAGGTCTGGCTTACCACTCCTGTCTTCGCCCTCTCACAGACGTTATGGTTGGTCTTCTCCTGTGGAGACAGCAAGAGCCATGAAAGAAATGATTGCGTGACTCCTGCAGCGTTTCAGGTGGTGGCCCTTAGAGGTCAAGTGCAGTGGGGCTCTTGGGGGAGATAGGAAGGAGTGGCTTGGGGGTTAGGAGCTGGAAGCATGCAGGGTGCTGGGAATGGGAGGATCTGCGAGAGATTTGGGGGAAGATGCAAAATGGGGTTCAGCACTCACTCTTGTTGTCCGGATGAGGTCATTGACTTTTTTCTGGCACTGCTTCCCGGTTCGAGGTACCAGTGCCCTCTCACTGACCGAGACGGCGACTGCCTCCCAGGTCGCATTTCCATCAGCCCCCCTGGGGTCTGCGTCCTCCTGAGGGCAAGAGGGTGTCCCACCTCGCCTCTGCTGCATCCAGTAGCCTGTCCAGATTGCCCTCAGAAAAACAGGGGAGGGGTGGGCACGTTAGTCATGCGCATATTGTCCTGTATGCCTGCCTTTCTATTCTTGAGTTTTTAATGGAGCTGTCCATCGTCAGGTAGTTTGGCAGAGCATTCTAGCAAGTTACATGCAGTTTGCTTGTTAGCATTAAGTGGAAGGCAAGTGAGCACTTGCAGGTGTGCTGTTGGGGGAAGGATCAGTGCCACTATGATGATTGGGGAGAGAGAGGGAGTGTCACACAGCCATCAGAGTCCGGAGGAGATGTGGGCGTTTTGCAGGAGGGTCTGGGGTGGGGGAGAGGGGGATCATTCTGCCTGATATCTGTAGAGGGGAGGGTGGATCTCTCTGCCTGAGATCAGTGGGAGGGAAGGGGGGTTCGCTGCCACATTGCCTGAGACAAGTGGAGGGAAGGGGGGGGCGGTGTCAGCTGCCACTCTGCCTGAGATCAGTGGGGGAAAGGGGGAGGGGCCTGTGATCTGGGTAGCGGAGGGGTGAGGGGATAAGGGGGTCAGTAATATTGTGGGAGTGGGGCAATGTCTGTGGGGCCCAGTGGGAGTCATTATCCGGCCCAGGAGGGATGTGGCAGGGGAGCATTATTCTATTATTGTTTTCTGTGCATGCGCAGTTGGAGGCACCGTTCGGAGCTGCAGGGTTTCAGGCGCATTAAGCCCTGCCCACAGGCTTGTGTAGCATGATTCGGAATCGCTGATATTTTTGCAGGCCGAGTGCATATGGGGGCGCCTGAGAACGGGTCTAAAAGTCGGATCTGAAACACTCCCAGTTTCATGTCTGCTCAGCACTTAGAATCAAAATGGTAAAATAGGGCCCATGGTGTCATTAAATTGGACTCAACTGCATGAGTTATTAAACTCTTAAGTTCAGTCAATACAGATTCAGACAATGGTCCTATGTCTAGATCACCTTGATGTGGTGCTATAATAACTCCCGGAGTTGGCTGTGAAGGGACCGTGCTTTTATTGCACAATTGAAAATAAACAATAACCACAAGCCTGTGGTGAACACAACGGATCCCAACTGGGACTGAAAGGTCCATGGATCCTCTCAGGGTCTTGCTTTATATAGGGCTCGGTGTATGAGCTCCACCTGATGGGCTAATTACCAGTCCTCAGGGAGCTCGTATTCAGCGAACCCAACTGGGAGGTCAATTAGTGAATCCCTATGCAGATCATGGGGGTTACCATACTCCTCCCCCTCGCTCCTTGGGCACCAGGGCTGTCTTTGCCTTTTGGCCCATGGCCTTTCCCCTACTTTGTACTCCACCTGGTCAGGCGGGCATAGCATATAGGTGAGTGCCTCTTTCTTGACGATCAACGAAGTATTATTGGAGGTGGTTCTTCCTCACCATCGGCTTCTGACTGTGCTTCTGCTGTTTCAGTCTCCATTTCAGAGTCGGAGATTTCATATGGTGTTTCAGGGTCTCCCATTGGTAGAGGTGCTTTGTCCTCCCTCTGTGTACTTGAGGTCTCCAATGGCATACTCATGGAGTTGGTTGTTTCTGTTGACCGCTCCTGACATTTTAGATGGTCCACATGTTTTCTCTGTACTGTGTTTCCAACTTTTACCATCTAGGACACTGGCCCTGTTTCAAAGAAGATTGTTCCTGGTGTCCATTGGGTGCTGCCTCCAGAATTTTGCACTAAGACCATTAGGGGAATTTTCTCGTCCCTCCCGCCATGGGAATCGTAGTGGGCAGGGGGGGCGCAGGTCCATTGACCTTGGGTGGGATTTTTGGGTTTTGGGGAGAGACAATTCCACCCACATCTCCCTCTGAAAAGATTCTATTTTTGATCATGGCCCCTTTTTTGAGCTTCTTACTTCTCTTCCACTCTTCTATCTAGGTTCAGGAATGTAAGGCTTAGCCTAGTTCCTAGGCACCTGCCTATTAGTAACTCGGCCGGGACTACATCTGTCATAACTTGTGGCATCGTTCTATAACTGAAGAGAAAACGTGCCAGCTTGGTGCCTACAGACCCCCCTGTTCTGTTATTTCATTCCCCTTTTAAAATTTTGGACAGCTCATTCCACTAGTCCATTCGGTGGTAAGGGACTGTGCGACCATGTTGTATTCCATTTGTGTCTGTAAATGTCTTAAATTCCCTCCTGGTAAATAGGGTTCCCTTGTCCATCACTAAAACATCTGGGATTCTATGGGTACAGAAAGATTGTCGTAGTTTCTCTATCGTGTTTTGTGATGTGGTGCATGTCATCTGGTGCATCTCCATGCACTTAGAATGGGGATCAATTAACAATAAAAACATGGAGCCCATGAATGGTCCTGCAAAATCTGCATGTATCCTAACCCATGGCTTTTCTGGCCATTCCCAGGGATTTAGGGAAGCTACTGATGGTGCCTTATGGTTACTCATTGACATGTGTAAAATTCTAACAGGGGTGGACAGGCTAGATACAGAGAGGATGTTTTCCCTGGTTGAGAACCAGGGACACAGTCTCAAGATATGGTTTTCTACATGTTTTTACCATTTTCTCTGTCTCCATAAATTCCCAGCCACCAGACGTAGCTTCTCGCTATCATCTTCATTTTTGATACACCTGGATGTCCATTATGCAGTTCTTGAAGGATAGGCCTTTGAGCAGGACGTAGAATAACTACTAGGGCTCCCCACAGGATAATGCTGTATTCTATGCTTAGTTCAGGATATTTTGTTGCAAATGGCTTCAAGTCTTGTGTCGGACATTCCTGCACTCCTCCATTTAATATCATATGGCTTAGTTTCACCAATGTAGGCTTGTTTCGAAAACAAGGTGGAATTGTGAGTTGTAAGGAAGATGCAAGGAGGCTTCAGTGTGATGTAAACAAGTTGTGTAAGTGGGCAAAAACATGGGAGCTGCAGTACAGTGTGGCTAAATGTGAAGTTTGCACTGCAATGTGAGAAACAGAAAGAAAGAGTATTATTTAAATGGTTATATACTGGGACGTGTGGATGTACAAAGTGATTTGAGTATCCTTGTAGACCAGTTAATGAAAGTGGAAAGGCAGGTGTCGCAAGCAATTAACAAAGCAAATGGTATGTTGGCCCTCTTTGCAACAGAATTTGAGTTCAGAAGTAGGGATATCTTACTGCAGTTATACAGGGCCTTGGTGAGACCACACCTTGAATATTGCGTGGTTTTGGCCTCCCTACTTAAGAAAGGATAGAGACAGTACAGAGGAGATTTACGAGGCTGATACCAGAGTTGGCAGGACTGTCCTATGAGGGGAGATTGGTTTGACTGGACCTGTATTTGTTGGAATTTAGAAGGATGAGAAGAGATCTCATTGACATGTGTAAAATTCTAACAGGGGTGGACAGGCTAGATACAGAGAGGATGTTTTCCCTGGTTGAGAACCAGGGACACAGTCTCAAGATATGAGGTAGCCCTTTTAGGACTGAAATGAGGAAAGATTTCTTCACCCAAAGGGTGATGAACCTGTGGAATTCTCGACCACAGAAGGCTGTGGAGGCCAAGTCACTAAGTTTGTTCAAGAAAGAGATAGTTAATTTTTTATACTTTAATGGCATTAAGTGGTATGGGGAGAAAGCAGGAATATGGCATTGAGATCAAGGATCAGCCATGATCATATTGAATGGTGGAGCTGGCTTGAAGGGCCCAATACTCCTACTTCTAGTTTCTATGTTTCGAAGTCCAGTGACGCCCACCACCCTCTGGATGAGAAATACTTTCCTCATATCCTCTCTAATCCATCTATCAATTAACTTAAAGATATGCCCCCTGGTATAGTTGACCCCTGAAGATAGGTGAGTGTGCTTGACTAATGTTTAAATATGGGACTTTCAAACCTGCCAGCTGAGGGTGGGGGGACGAATCAGCTGCGGGCTATCTCGGAGAGTCGGAAGGGAACTCATCTGTGAATGATGTATGAGTTTCCAAGTGCTGAATCTAGTGCGGGATCTCACCATTCTGCTCAATGGGACAAGTGCCACCAAAGCTACCCACTACTACACTTAGTCTCAAAATGAGAAAATTCTGCCCTCATTGTCTAGATTAACAAATGAGCAATGGATCATGGACAAGTCCTGGAAGACAGTTTTTACCATGGAACCATAGTCTACCCTGAATATATGTTTTCAGGAGAAGGAGAAAACATTAGAGTAAAAAAAATTGAAACATATTCTGATGTTTGAATTGAAAATAAATCATTAAAAATAAACCACAACTTTATTTTTTCTTTGCAGTGGAATTGGAACAATTTAAAATTGAAAATGAATTGAAGATTAACCAGCTAACAGAGGCTTTGGTAATCTTTAAAATAACTTTGCATTATTTTCAAGTAAAACTATTAATTTTGCAGTTGCAATTTGTTGATCCCCAAGTGAAATGTGTACTGCTTTAATTTGATTTCTTTTAATTAAAATTTTAGGAAGAGAAAACACAAAGTCAAGATAAATTAGAGGAAGAATTGACAAGTGAAAAATTAGTGAGAGGGAAATATTTTGAAGATTTGGAATCAGCAAAAAAAATACGGAATGATTTACAAGTTAGTTTTTCATTTCTATATCTTTGTGTTACAAGAATTTGAATGGCAAAATATGTTTTTTTTTGCTTAAGGATTAAAATGCAATGGAATTGGGGAAATTGAGCAGACTGGCAAGGATCATCTTCATAAATGCATGTCACTATATTGCATATCTTCTTCTCAAATGTTGAAAAAGTATTAACAAAATATGGTATGAAGTGGTTATGTTACTTGGTTAGTGACATAGTCACCTGATGAGTGATCGAGAGGAATAAATTCACATCCCACCATGGTAGCTGGGGAATTTAAATCTAGTTAATTGAATAGAATCTGGACTGAAAAGCGAGTATCAGTCATAGTGGTCATGAAAAATCTGGATCGTCTTAAAATTTCATCTATTTTAATGATGCCCTTTACAGAGACATGGCTGCAGAATAACACAGATTGGGACTGGAAATTGAAGAGTATGTGACATTTAGGAAAGGCAGGAAGTTAGGAAAAGGTGGAGGAATGGCTCTGTTAATTAAAGATGGTTTTGTCACAGTGGAGAGGGATAACCTAAGTTCGGGACAGCAGATTATAGAAGCCATTTGGGTAGTCATGAGGAATGATAAATTCAAGATGTCTCTTAGGGGAGTACTTTTCAGGCCACTGAACAGTAACCACATGGGAGGATGAGGTAGAGAAGAAATAATGGGAGCTTGTCAGAACAGTGCTTATTAATGGAGGATCTTAAATCAACATAGAATGTGGAACCTTCTGATATATTTTCAAAGTGAAGGATTCAGCGAGAAGATTGGAGAGAATCCCACTGGTGTCCTCGGTGAAAAAAAATCACTGTATCTTCAGTCACTTTAAAAAAAATGTTGTATGAGTTTCACACCTCGCTTGAGGCAACCTGCCTCTGATTCGCTACCCCCGGCAACAGTTCATCTCAGCAATCACAGCTTTTAAATGCCTCCCCAGCACTTGTTCCCAGTCCAATTGGGGAGATGGCAGACTGGAACACAGCTCCGTGATTATGGAGAGAGCCCTGACAAAGGTGATGGATGGATGGAGCAGAGGCAATAGGTGATATCCTCTACCCTTGCACAGGCAGACAGCCTGCCAGCAAGGTCACCAATCCAAATGGGTGGCGGTGGCAGTGCTAGTGAGCACCAGCTCAATCCATAAGAGACCAGGATCCAGTACAGGAAGAAGATGAATGACTTTCTTCATGCAGCCAGGGTAAGTGACACTTCTCATTTGTCCTCAAGCACCCATGAGCACGCCCATCATGCTTGCATGGTGAACACACTCAGCCACTTCATAGGGTCCCAACACGCACTCCCCTGCACCCCTCACACCCCCCGCTTATTGCCCTCAATGTTTCCTCTCTTC
Organism: Mustelus asterias; assembly: GCF_964213995.1. Taxonomy (NCBI): domain Eukaryota; kingdom Metazoa; phylum Chordata; class Chondrichthyes; order Carcharhiniformes; family Triakidae; genus Mustelus; species Mustelus asterias. The sequence goes on along the minus strand of NC_135825.1, from coordinate 45,842,814 downwards.
CTCACATCCCCACACATGCCAGGGGTTTTTATCATCTGACCCAGCATGTATCCTGCCTACACTCTCCCCATCTCTCACACTAGGACAGGTTTGAGCACAATTGCCGTGAGCAGTCGCAGCCTACTGGAGTGATGCCCGAACTGAAGACCCTCACTCCGTTTGATGAAAAATCCCTTAAGCTGGCCAGCGAGGAGCAGAACTGTACCTATGCTGAGGAGGGGGTGGAGCAAGAGAAAAGGTGAGAAACCTTCACACATCCAGTCGTGGTGGCAACCTCACATGAGTTCAGTTGTTGCTGTCCTTGTGCCCCTGTCATGCATGTTAAGGACCAGATCGAAAACTCCAATGTGTATAGTATAAAGTTAGACTGGACCCCAACTATTTGGATTTTGGCATTAGTGTGAGGATAAGGTGTTTCACTCCAGGTGTGATTCTATTGACCCACTAGGAAGCTTTTAATAAAACAAACTTTATTTAACAATACAGTTTAATTATAACAAAAAGAATTAGCTTAACTTTTACAAATTGAAATACTTAAACATGACAAGATATAATTCATAACTGCTAGTCTGTTTAAGCAACAGTTCCAATTTCAGCAACATTCCCCATACAGGTAAACCCATCTTCAAAATCAGTTAGCAACTTACTTGCTGGTAAGCAGGCTTCTAGTCCTCTAGGCTCCAGAACACTTCTGGAGAGAGATACCTATTTTTTAGCAGGTCCCACGCTACAGTCTCGAGAGAGAGCGAGAAAAGAGCTCATTGCAGATCCAAGAAGAAACTGCCTGCTTGTTCTCTGTAAGCTTAGCTCGACCCATTAACATAACTCATGTCAATCAACCTAATTAAACCCTTCTCGGAAACCCCAGAGGACAACCCAAAAAGTAAACAAAACTGCATTGGCTCAGATTAAAACAAAAACCCCAATATCTAGGATCAGTTATGCTTCTGCATTCTCAACATGTGGGCTGCCTAGCAGACAGATCAGCACCGTAAACCAGAGTTGAATTTTAAACATATCTTTCACAAGAAACATGAGACAAATACATTTCTTAAAGGCACAGTATCATCACATGCACTAATGCCATCTCGCTTCCCTTGCAAGTCGATCAGTTAACCAGCCTGGCCCATCCTCTTGCCTTCTGGACATGATGGTCCTGAGCAGCTCTAAGGGAAATACAGAATCATAAAATCCCTAGAGTGCGGAAGGAGGCCATTTGGCACATCGAGTCTGCACCAACCACAATCCCACCCAGGCACTGTAACCCCGCATATTTACCCTATTAATCTCCCTGATACTAGGGATAATTTAGCATGGCGTATCAACCGAACACGCACATCTTTGAACTGGGAGGAAACCAGAGCATACAGAGGAAACCCATGCAGACACGGGGAGAACGTGCAAACTCCACACAGACAGCGACCCACTGCCGGAATTGAACCCAGTCCCTGGCGCTGTGAGGCAGCAGTGCTAACCACTTTGCCACAGTGCCGCCCCAGAAGATTGGAGAATAACATTGAACAGATGCTATAGCTGTCACCTGCACCTTACACCAGCGCATGTACTTGCACTTCAGCATAAATAATTAGTAGGCAGGTTTCTGGGCCACTAACTGGTGAGGACCTCACTGCTGATAATCCAAAGCAGGCAGAAACAGAGGCTTCCCAGGGGTCTGGCACTCGGAGGGACACTGGAGCCCAGGACTCTGCTGAGCCTGGTCAGATGACATGCCCCTGGGTTTGGCAAGCTTCCAGCTTCTGGATCTACAATGGCAGAGTGGTGAATATCAGGAAGGGATATCCGCATTCCTCCTCAAACTACAAGGCCAACTGGAGTGTCCCATCGTATTCTGGTGCCGTCATTCCAAGGTGCCGTCATTCCAAGGCAACCAGGTCAACACTATGAGGGAAGCATCCGCAATGGAGAGCTTGGTGCAGGGCATACACTCCATGGCGGGGGATGTACACTCCATGGTTCAGGTCATGCACTCCATAGCTGAGGGCGTGAGCTGTTTGGTGCAAGGCATCAACTGCAAAGTGCGGGCACTTGTAAGAATCCACGAGTACCAGTGCCAGAGGATGGCGGGGCTTCAGGATCTAACTCTAGCTGCCCCTCCATCCCATGGAAGAGTTGAGGGGCCCCACAGGGAAGAAGATTGCCTGGTGTAAAGTCCCAGACCTTGCACAGGGCCCTGATTTCCTGTGGATCTGTGATGAGGGATCTGTCAGCCAGCAGCATAAAGAGCTGCTGATGAACTCATGTCTCTTCCCAGTGAGTAAAAGAGGAGGAGCTGTGGTTCAGCTCTGTGAGGAACTGGATCCGCGACCTCTTCTACACGCCGTTGGACCCGGCGATTTGCAGGTCCTTCAGTCCACCCTTCTTCTCACTACACCAGCCGCAGGGCTGGATCCTCTTCAGCTGACAGAGACATGACTCCAGGTTGAGCACCTACTTCTCCAAATCCTGGATTTCCGCCACTTTGTAGACCCACTCGTGTACTCATGACAGAAGACATTTTCCACCATAGCCTCAAGGAGGGGAAGCCTCCCCGCTTCTCCAGCCGGTCCAGAAGTGATGAAACGAGTCCAGGAACTGCGCGTCTTCCAGCAGCAGGTTGTTGAAGTGCTAGTATGTGGACCCCGCCTGAACGCAGGACAGAACAAATTCCATCCACACAAGGTGGTGGTCCAAATGCAGCACAGAAGTCGACAGAACGTAGGCCATGTACGCCTTCCAAATGTAAAGGTGGTCGATCCTGGACACTTTGATTTCAACTTAGTGGGGGAGACCATGGCCTAATGGTATTATCATTAGACATTAATCCAGAAACTCAGCTAATGTTCTGGAGACCTGGGTTTGAATCCCATCATGGCAGGTGGTGGAATTTGAATTAAATATAAAATATATGGTTGGCACAGTGGTTAGCATTACTGCCTCACAGCGCCAGGGACCCGGGTTCAATTCCTGGCTTGGGTCACTGTCTGTGTGGAGTTTGCACATTCTCTCCGTGTCTGCATGGGTTTCCTCTGGGTGCCCCGGTTTCCACCCACAGTCTGAAAGATGTGCTGGTTAGGTGCATTGACCCGAACAGACGCTGGAGTGTGGCGACTAGGGGACTTTCACAGTAACTTCATTGTAATGTTAATGTAAGCCTTACTTGTGACTAACATACTTTTAACCTTGGAATTAAGAGTCTACCGATGACCATGAAACGATTATCGATTGTTGGAAAAACCCATCTGGTTCACTTTCTTTCCTTCTTTTAGGGAAGGAAATCTGCCGTCCTTACCTGGTCTGGCCTACATGTGACTCCAGAGCCACAGCAATATGGTTGACCCTCCAAACAAGGGCAATTAGGGATGGACAAATAAATGCTGGCCAGCCAACTAGGGATGGGCAATAAATGCTGGCCAGCCAATGACGCCCATGTCCCACGAATGAATAAATAAATTTTTAAAATATGTTTTTATGTGATCTGGACTACATATGACCGGAGATGCACAGCAAAGTGGTTGACTCCTAACTGCCCTCTGAAATAGCCGAGCAATCTATTCCATTGTATTCAAGAAGGGAAATTAGGGATGAGCAATAAATCCTGACCTTGCCAATGATGCACATTGTTTTTTCAGTAAGTTATGTGAAGAAAATTTTCGGAAGGGCTTTAAAATTACTGTGGAAATCAGCTTGAGGGCATTAAGTGCAACATTCCTCAAGTAGGAATGAATCTAGTTAGTTATTGACTTTGGATTCAGTACTGTTTTATGAACAGCTCAAGTTGTGCAAGTGAAGTCACCTTATTGCTATTTTTATTCATGCAAACTTGATTTCAGTAACAATTTAGCCACTGACCTAAGCTATCTAGTCTAGAATCTATCAGTATTGGAAGAGATGTTTGGATCATTCAGTCTTGGCCGAGACCTCATTGGGAACTTGCTCTGATTTTTTGTTGCAGTTCTAATTTCTAGACTTTACCCAGCCTTAAAGCAGAAGTTTGACAATTGTGCTAATTATGGCAGGTATTAGGAGCAGGCTAAGAAACCGGAACAAGCACAGGACAAATAAAGTTCTTTACCATTGAACATATTAAAGGGATGATTTTACCCTTCCGATGTGAAGTGGTGCTTCCAATAAGCAGATACTAGAAAATCACACATTTGCAGTCTTTGATTTTCTGCGTGATAATTTTAAAAGATGGAAAAATGCCTTCTTTGTTCGAATGATTTTTCAACATAAGCTCTGCTTCCTGCTGGAAGAAGGAGAACATGGAATTGGCTATAATAAGCACATCGCATGTCAGTCATCAGAGATGTATTGGGCAGAATTTTCCTGGATCTGGGTGATGTGGGCAGCCAGGAAAATGGAGAGCCATGGCAGGATAACATTCCTGCAATGGGGAGGTTTGCAGAAGTGGTCAGGTCTTAGATTGGCATCCTGCTAAATGGTGGCAGGCAGTCAAAATAAATGGCATTGAGATTCTAAGGCCCAGCAAGAAAAAAAACTTCCAAATATGTATAAAGGTTCAGGGAATATGTGAATCCAATAGATTTGTATGATAAACGCAAAATACTGCGGATGCTGGAATCTGAAACAAAAACAGAAAATTGCTAGAAAATCTCAGCAGGTCTGACAGCATCTGTGGAGAGAGAATAGAGCCAACGTTTCGAGTCTGGATGACCCTTCGTCAGAGCTGAGAGGAAAGAGAGTCAGCAGAGATTTAAATTATGAGGATAGGGAGGGGTGGTGGAATTGGACAAAGGGAATATAAATAAGCATGCAGAAGGCTGAGACAGTGTTGAAAGTGCCCAATAAGTGATCAGAATGCATGAATGGCAAAACAAAGGTGCAGCTTGGTAAAGGACTGCCTGAGGAATGTGGCATTTGGCCTGAAGAAGGGGGGAGGGGAGGGGGGGGGTGGTGTGGAAAGGAGAGCAATAAAATAGAGAATGAGATTAAATAAAATAAATGTGAATGGACCCATCAGCATTCCACAGGGACCTTTTTCTCCGGGACACCCTGGTCCACTCTTCCATCACACCCAACCCCTCACCCCTGCCCACGGCACCTTCCCAACAATCGTAGAAGGTGCAACACCTGCCCTTTTACCTCCTCCCTGCTCACTGTCCAAGGTCCAAAACACCCCTTTCAGGTGCAGTGCTTCACCTGCACCATTTTCAATCTGGTCCAGTGCAACCGCTGCTCCCAATGTGGTCTACCCTACATCGGAGAGAGTAAATGCAGACTGGGTGCTGCTTTGCTGAACATCTTCGGTCCGTCCGCATGTAGGACCCAGACCTTCCTGTAACTTGCCACTGCTCTTTTGCCCACATGTCTGTCCTTGGCCTTTTGCAATGTTCTAACGAATCCTATTGCAAACTGGAGGAACAGCACCTCATCTACTGATTGGGCACTTTACAGCCTTCTGGACTGAACATTGAACTCAACAACTTCAGAGCATGAACTCTCCCCTCCAACCCATTCCCATTTATTTTGTTTCATTTTGTTTCATCTCATTCATCCATTTCATCATTCTTCTTACTCACCTCCATTTTTCCACTTTCTATTCCAGCTCTCCTTCTTGCCCTCTCCCCTGCCACATTCCTCAGGCAGTCCTTGAACAACCTGCATCTCTGTTCTGCAATTAACACATTCTAATCACTTAATGGACACTTTCAACACCGTCTCAGCCTTTTGCATGCTCATTTACATTCTCTTTGTCCTATTCCACCACCCCTCCCGACGTTCACAGTATAAATCTCTGCTGACACTTTTCCTTTCAGCTCTGACGAAGGGTTATCTAGACTTGAAACGTTGCCTCTACTCTCTCTCCACAGATGCTGTCTGACTTACTGAGATTTTCCAGCAATTTTCTGAGATTTGTATGATAGTGAATTTAAGCATTGAGTGCGATCCCATCTACTTTTGGATAAAATAATCTATCATTGTACTATTCAATGGGTCACTCCATGTATCATGGAGTGCATTTTACAATCTTTGCTGATGTTAGACATGAAAGAGATTGGCTGGAATTTTACGTCCCCCCACCACGGGAATCAGAGTGGGCGCGCGGTGGACAATGGAAAGGTCCGTTGACCTCGGTCAGGATTTTGCAGTTTCAGGATGAGCAGGGCCATAAAATCCCACACATTATATCCACACAGGTTGATTTTTCTGCCATCAGCTTATGTACTATGTCCATTCTTGCGAAGTCTGAATGGCTCATCCACTTGTACAAATTGTGAAGAAGTAGCGGCACGGTAGCACAGTGGTTAGCACTGCTGCTTCACAGCTCCAGGGTCCTAGGTTCAATTCCTGGCTTGGGTCACTGTCTGTGTGGAGTTTGCACATTCTCCCCGTGTCTGTGTGGGTTTCCTCCGGGTGCTCCGGTTTCCTCCCACAGTCCAAAATGTGCAGGTTAGGTTAATTGGCCATGCTAAATTGCCCCTTAGTGTCCCGGGATGTGTAGGTTAGAGGGATTAGTGGGTAATATGTAGGGATATGGGGATAGGGCCTGGGTGGGAGTGTGGTCGGTGCAGACTCGATGGGCCGAATGGCCTCTTTCTGCACTGTAGGGTTTCTATGATTTCTATGTAGCAGTCATTGCTTTGCTGGACATTGGAGCTTGTGGACAAATAAATAATTGGTTAGAGGTTCTTTAAGGACTGTGTGGGTCATTCCCCAGAATCATAGGGGATGATCGTATAAAAAAAAATTCTAAGTCCAGGACGAGCTTGAAAACGGGAGAGTTTCTGATCTCTTTTGGGCAAGTCCAAATCTGCGATCTTATGTACTTAGAGAAAAAAACCCTCAAAAACCATTTTTTACCTGTAGGGGAGGGTGCGGGGCTTAAATTGACCAAACGCTGACTGAGAACAGCAGAGGGTGCCATTGTGCAAGCGCAAATCCCTCTACTTTGAGAGCAGAGAGGCCTGTCACTTTGCCTCTGCTGGTCTCAGCTAGCCTCCATGGCCTAAAGCAGGCCTCCCCACCAGTTACCGCACAGCTTATTGCGACCCTCCTCCCCCATTCCCAGCCACACCAATCAACCCCTGTGACCCCACCCCACCCACGCCAATCCCCCCTCCCGCCCAACCAATCGCAACTGCAGAGTGGCAGTGGGCTCCCATTCCTCCCCCACCGATTGCTGTGCAATGTGGCTGAGGGTCTCCCTTCCCTCTCTCCCCCCACCCTTCCCAACCCCCTGCTGATCTCCATTACAGAATGCACCTGACCTGGCCCTGCCCCCCTCAGACCCCATTCCCTTGGCACTGCCTGGTGCCCAGTGGACACTGCCAGGGTGCCAGGCTGGAACTGCCCAAGGGGCACCACCCCCCCCCCCCCTTCCCCCTTGACGTCTAAATAGCTAACAAAAATCACAATAAAACAGCTTCTTTAGTAATAAAGAAGGCGGCATGGTAGCACAGTGGTTAGCACTGCTGCTTCACAGCTCCAGGGACCTGGGTTTGATTTCCGGCTTGGGTCACTGTCTGTGTGGAGTTCGCACATACTCCTCGTGTCTGCGTGGGTTTCCTCCGGGTGCTCCGGTTTCCTCCCATAGTCCAAAGATGTGCGGGTTAGGTTGATTGGCCAGGCTAAAATTGCCCCTTAGTGTCCTGAGATGCATAGGTTAGAGGGATTAGTGGGTAAAATATGTAGATATGGGGTAGGGCCTGGGTGGGATTGTGGTCGGTGCAGACTCGATGGGCCGAATGGCTTTTCTGTACTGTAGGGTTTCTATGATTTATATGATAATATGGAAGTATAATTGCATAGTTGATGAGACTGCCAAAATAGCAAGACAATTTATGAATGAGCCAAACAGAATCAATTAAAATATTTGTTCTAGAATTCAGTTTATTTTACAGGGAGTACATTAAAGTATTCACTGCCCAAAGCTTTTAGCAGAGTGGGTGCAAAAAGTCCCAGCATGTTGTCTTAAGTGATTATTTTTCTTTCAGAATACATTTTAAGAATATTTTATAATGTCCCTACAGGACAAAGTGGAGATATTGCTGCATAAAACTGAAGAAATTCAGAAAGTTGTGGATGAATTAATGAAAGAAAATGCAAATCTAAAGGAAGTTGCTGAAAGCAAGGAGGTACGCATAACAAGTAATTGTGAGATGTCAAGTAGAAAAAAAAGACCAAAAACCATAAATCCCTGTTTGGTCAATAAAACTTGAGGAATATATGCTTTCAGCAAAAATGCAAGAGCATTGCAACACAGCTGAACTTTAGAACTTTTAGCATGTTCATTATAAAAGAAACATTACAAGGTGATCTCTCACTTATCAGTTATAAAGATGGAAGAACGAGCAGTTAACCTGAAGAATGTGTCTTTCCAATATGAAATCAAATTATACATTGAAAATATCATTGTCAGACGTAGTACAGGCGGGTTGGGCAAACTTCAGGTGGAATTGAGGCACTGAAGGTGAAAATTTTGGTTGTCTTGGTTGTACGTCTTGATCTGTGAGGGCAAGAGAATCTTCTCCTCATCCCACTTCATCTCGTTAGCATTTTTTTTGAATTGCAGACTAAGCAATAAACAAATCAGGTTGAAGTTCTTCGTTTTCTGCCCCCTCTACAGACTTTGTAGAATTTCCTGTCTCTTAGATTTAACATTAGTTTAATTTATTAGGTACAAAACACTGATGTTCAGCATGATCTCAGCCCAAAGAGCCACATGGATGAATGTTTGTCCACATTAGCAGTATTACTAGAGGAGGAAAACCTAAATTGTTTATCTGTAACTTGAGCACTGGCTGATAAGTGCACTCTTGAAAAAGGTAGGCCCAGCTCAGCTGCTTAGAACACAATCCGAATTAGATAGAGCTCTTGGAGCTAAAGGGCTCAAAGGATATTGGGGGAAAGGGGAATCAGGGTATTGAATTTGATGCTCAGCCATGATCATGATGAATGGCGGAGCAGGCTCAAAGGGCCGAAAGGCCTACTCCTGCTTCTAGTTTCTATGTTTCTCTGATTCTCAATCTTAAAGTCTGTTCTAATCTTGCCAATAATAATATGTTGAAACTCACTAATATCACCCATTGGGAAGTTGTCAACATGCATCATGAACATGCCCAATGGTTTCCAACCATGGTATCAATAAAATATGGCAAGATTTGCCTTTAGTTAGAAACAACCCAACTTTAGCAACACTGATCAAACTGAAAAATACCATACTCTGGAAACATCATTTAAATCGTATGTGCACTTATTAAACTTCCCCTCTATCACCTCCTTCGAGGTTTTGAGGAACACTTCCCTCTAGAGGTAATCAAAAAACAGCAATAGAATCCTAACCAACTTAGTCTCTCCTTTTATGACAGTCCTGCCATCCCAGGAATCAAGCTAGTAAATGGTTGCTGCACTCCTTCTATAACAAGAACAACATTCCTCAGATAAGGACACCAAAACTACATACAGTACACAGGTGTGACCTCCCAATGCCCTATGCAATTGTAGTAAAACATTCCTAATCCTATACTCAAATCCTCTCGTTATGAAGGCCAACATACCTTCTTTACTTCATGCTTGACCTATAATCGCCATTTCTCCACTGTTGCTGGATCAAGAAACTGGAACTCCCTTCCTAACAGCGCTGTGGGTGTACCTACAAAGAACAATACAGCACAGGAACAGGCCCTTTGGCCCTCCAAGCCCGCGCCGCTCCCTGATCCAAACCAGACCATTCTTTTGTACCCCTCCATTGCCACTCCGTTCATGTGGCTATCTAGATAAGTCTTAAACGTTCCCAGTGTGTCCGCCTCCACCACCTTGCCCGGCAGCGCATTCCAGGCCCCCACCACCCTCTGTGTAAAATGCGTCCTTCTGATATCCGTGTTAAACCTCCCCCCCGCTCACCTTGAACCTATGACCCCTCGTGAACGTCACCACCAACCTGGGAAAAAGCTTCCCACCGTTCACCCCATCTATGCCTTTCATAATTTTATACATCTCTACTAGGTCACCCCTCATCCTCCGTCTTTCCAGTGAGGACAACCCCAGTTTACCCAATCTCTCCTCATAACTAAGCCCTTCCATACCAGGCAACATCCTGGTAAACCTCCTCTGCACTCTCTCTAAAGCCTCCACGTCCTTCTAGTAGTGTGGCGACCAGAACTGGGTGCAGTATTCCAAATGCGGCTGAACCAATGTTCTATACAACTGCAACATCAGACCCCAACTTTTATACTCTATGCCCTGTCCTATAAAGGCAAGCATGCCATATGCCTTCTTCACCACCTTCTCCACCTGTGACGTCACCTTCAAGGATCTGTGGACTTGCACACCCAGGTCCCTCTGCGTATCTACACCCTTTATGGTTCTGCCATTTATCGTATAGCTCCCCCGTACGTTAGTTCTACCAAAATGCATCACTTCGCATTTATCTGGATTGAACTCCATCTGCGATTTCTTTGCCCAAATTTCCAGCCTATCTATATCCTTCTGTAGCCTCTGACAATGTTCCTCACTATCTGCAAGTCCAGCCATTTTCGTGTCGTCCGCAAACTTACTGATCACCCCAGTTACACCTTCTTCCAGATCGTTTATATAAATCACAAACAGCAGAGGTCCCAATACAGAGCCCTGCAGAACACCACTAGTCACAGGCATCCAGCCGGAAAAAGACCCTTCCACTACCACCCTCTGTCTTCTGTGACCAAGCCAGTTCTCCACCCATCTAGCCACCTCCCCCTTTATCCCATGAGATCCAACCTTTTGCACCAACCTACCATGAGGGACTTTGTCAAACGCTTTACTAAAGTCCATATAGACGACATCCACGGCCCTTCCCTCGTCAACCATTCTAGTCACTTCTTCAAAAAACTCCACCAGGTTAGTGAGGCATGACCTCCCTCTCACAAAACCATGCTGACTATCGTTAATGAGTTTATTCCTTTCTAAATGCACATACATCCTATCTCTAAGAATCCTCTCCAACAACTTCCCTACCACTGACGTCAAGCTCACCGGCCTATAATTACCCGGGTTATCCTTCCTACCCTTCTTAAATAACGGGACCACATTAGCTATCCTCCAATCCTCTGGGACCTCACCTATGTCCAGTGACGAGACAAAGATTTGCGTCAGAGGCCCAGCGATTTCATCTCTCGTCACATACCTACATTGGAACATCAGAAATTGGAGCAAGAGCATGCCATTTGGCCCCTTGAGCCTGCTCTGCCATTCAACTAGATCTACCTCAACACTATTTTCCTACACTATCCCTATATCGCTTGATGGCTTTCATGTGTAGAAATCCATTGATTTCTATCTTGAATTTACTTAATGACTGAGCTTCCACACCCATCTGGCGTAGAGAATTCTAAAGATTCACCACTTCCTGCATGAAAAGATTTCTCCTCATCTCAGTTCTAAATGGCCTTCCTACCTCTTATTCTGAAATTGTGCCCCTGGTCCTGGAGCCCCCAGCCAGGGGAAACATCCTTCCTGCATCTAATCAATTAAGCTATGTATAACTTTGTATTTTTCAATGATATCACCTCTTATTCTTCTGAACGCTGAGAATACAGGTCCAATTCCCTCAACCTCCACTCATGGGACAGTCCCACCACCCCAGGAATCAGCCTGGTGAACCATCACTCCCTCTATGGCAAATATATCCTTCCTTCAGTAAGGAGACCAAAACAGTACACAATACTCCAATTGTAGTCTCACCATGACTCTACACAACGGCAGCAAGACATCTTTACAACTGTACTTAAGGCCCTCATACCATTTGCCTTCCTAATTGCCTGCTGTACCTGCATATTAGCTTTCAGTGACTCACAAACAAGGACATCCCGGTCCCTTTAGAGATCAACACTTCCTAATCTCTCACCATTGAAGAAATACGCTGCATTTCTATTTTTACTTTAAAGTGAATAACTTCACAGTTTTCCACGTTATATTCTGTCTGCCATGTTCTTGATCACTCAACCTGTCCAAACCCCTTTGAAACCTCTTTGCATTCTTCTGAACTCACATTCCCACTTAATTTATATCATCAGCAACTTGAATATTACAATATTATGTTTGGTTCCCACATCCAAATTATTGATATAGATTGTGAACAGCTGGGCCTAAGCACCGATCTTTGCATACCCACTATTCACAGTCTACCAATTTGAGAATGACCAATTTATTCCTAATCTATTTTCTGTCCTTTAGCTGATTTTCAATCCATGCCAACATTACTGACAATCCCACTTGCTCTCATTTTGTTTACAAACCTCTTGTGTGGGACCTTATTGAAAGCCCTTTAAAAATCCAAATGCACTACATTCACTGGTTCTCCCTTATCTATTCAACCAGTTACACCCTCAAAAAACTCCCAAAAGGTTTGTCAAACATGATTTCCTTTTCACTAATTCATGTTGGCTTTGTCAATCCTACCATTATTTTCAAAGTGCCCAGTTATATCCTTCATAATATCTTATAGTATTTTCCCCATTACAGATATCAGGCTAACATGTCTGTAGTTCCATATTTTCTCTCTCCCTCCTTTCTTAAATAATGAGGTTACATTTGTTATCTGTCAATCTGCAGGAACTGCTTCAGGTTCTGTGGAATTTTGGAAGATAACCACCAATGTCTCAACTTGTCCGGGGGATTTATCAACTTTCAGTTCCATTAATTTCATAGAATTATAGGGGGGCGATTCTCCCAAAAAAATTCTAAGTGCTGAATTGGTGGGAAAAATGGTTTAAATCATGATTGTTTTTTCAGTGCAACTTCAGACTCGAATCTCCCACACTGTGCACTGCAGAGGTCACAATCGTGAATATCGTTAAAAGCTCGGGGGACAGGGCCTATTCACACCAGAGTCTGACAGTTCCGGCCTCTGCGCATGCGCAGTAGTCCTGATCTGTCAGCCTGCCGGTTGCTGGCTAGCTCGATCGCTGGCCAGCTCGGACTCTTGTACTGCTGCCCCCCCAGCTCCCACCTTGGTCTGACCGTGGCCCCTATGAGCATTCCTGGGCCAGCCCTGACCCCCCCCCCCTCCCCTTCTGGAGTGCCCTGATCTCCAGCCCCCCCCACCCCACCCCCAGCAGTGACAATCCCTTCACCCCCACCTCCCCACCCCGGCAGCCCCCCCCCTACCCAAACCACCCCAGCAGACACCCCTCCCCCACCCCAGCAGACCCCAGGAGACAGATCTTCCCACCCCAGCCTGCCCCGATCGCTGGCCTTCCTCCAGCCCCGACTAGATGCAGAATGACAGCGAGACCCCCCCACCTCCACTGATCCTGTGCTCCTAGGCCCTGCCCCCATCTGGCCCCACCCCCTTGGCACTGCCCGATGTCCAGTGAGCAGTGCCTAGGTGCCATAGGCATGGGCACTTTGCCCCTTGGGCAGGCCACAGGGCACAGGCTGGCACTGCCAGGGTGCCTGTGCCCAGAGGGCACCACCCTTGCCATCCGACCCCCTGATGGGCCCCGATTGCCTGCCACACCCCCCCCCCCCCACCCGTTCAGTCCAACAATTTCTCTCGCTGGTTCTCTGAAAGTGGGGAGCTACTCTAAACCCCGCCAGATTGAATTTGTACTGGCGGGGTGGGAGATACTATCAGGGCTGGAGAATTCAGTCCCGGTCCTGATAATGACATTCAAATTACATTAAAAATAGACTGAAATGACATACCTGGCCTTCCCACCAGTTTCCTGCATGGTCCCGACCGCGCTGGACTTCTCATGGTGGGAGACGTGCATGCATCTGGAACGCATGCGTGAATCTGCAAATTGATGCACACGCGCGTCTACCGACTCGAACCGTCAAAAAATTAGCGGGTCAGAATGGGAGAATCGCCCCCATAGAATCCCTACAGTACAGAAGGAGGCCAAATCCCTCCCTGGCCCTATGCCCCTATCCCACGTATTTATGCTACTAATCCCGTTGACACTAAGAGGCAATTTATCATGATCAATCCACCTAACCTGCACATGGATTCCTCCAGTTCTATTTTTTCACGAATACTAATTTCTTTCAGGATCTCATTTTTGATTGTCCCTTGATTTTCTATAGTACTTCTAGGAGAATTTTATTGTATCTTCCTCCATGAAAACAGAGATAAAGATTTCTCTGCCATTTCCTTATAGAATCATAGAATCATGGAAACCCTACAGTGCAGAAAGAGGCCATCTGGCCCATCGAGTCTGCACCGACCACAATCCCACCCAGGCCCTACCCCCATATCTCTATATATTTACCTGCTAATCCCTCTAACCTATGCATCTCAGGACACGAAGGGGCAATTTTTTAGCATGGCCAATCAACCTAACCCGCACATCTTTGGACTGTGGGAGGAAACCGGAGCACCCGGAAGAAACCCACGCAGACACGAGGAGGATGTGCAAACTCCACACAGACAGTGACCCAAGCTGGGAATCGAACCCAGGTCCCTGAAGCTGTGAAGCAGCAGTGCTCACCACTGTGCTACCGTGCCGCCCCGAGGCCCTATAACCCACTATAAATTCTCCTGCCTTTACCTGTAATGGGTAATGGCCCACATTTGTCTTTGCTAATCTTTTCTTTCTTTCATACAGGTAGAAAAGTTTACACCATGTTGGCATGTTTCTCACTGTTTTACATTCGTATTCCATTTTTCCTTTCATCATCAGTTCCGCTTTTGCTGAATTCTAAAATGCTCCCAATCCTCAAGCTTACTACTTTTTTATTCCTCTAATGTAATGAAACTTATAACTTCTCTTGTTAACCATAGTTTAATCCCTTTTCCTGTTAGTTTTTATGCCATAAAGGAATATTTGTTCTAAACCATGTATTAATTCTTTAATTACTCACCATTGCCTGTTCATCATTGCATGTTTCAATGTTGTTTCCCAATCTACCACAGCTAATTTGCCCCTCATACCACTGTAGTTTTCTTTGTTCAGATTTAAGAACCAATTAAACTGCATTAAACTACATCACTAACAAACTCAATGTAAATTTTCACCATATTATGGCCTACACCACATGGACTGTAATGGTTCATGGTGGCAGCTCATCAGCACCTTCTCAAGGACAAGGCGGCAAATGCTGGCCTAGCCATCAACACCCATATATCTTGAAATAACAAAGAATAAATAAATGTGTCACGGCCATTCCTTGGAAAAGGCACAGGTGTACAGGAAATTCTTGCAATGGGTTTACACTAACTGCACATGTAATGAATGGTACCTCTTCCTTTTGATGAATGTCTGATTTTTGATCTGCCCTGATGATATGCATGAAGTCGACAATGCCCTGGACCTTATGGAAGCCTTCCGCAGAAGAGAATCCAGTTGCCTTCTGCATCCTGCATCAGTCTTGAAGGTTCCCTTTTCCTTAGTTAGCCGAAGTTTCTGTTCCAGTTCTTAGAATCTGTCTCAAAAAGTACAAGCTTTGAAACCATAGTCAGTGCAGATAACAACTTGTAATCCATGGATTTCATTAAAGTTTTAAAGTTTATTTATTCGTTCCAAGTAAGGCTTACGTTAACACTGCAGTGAAGTTACTGTGAAATTCCCCTAGTCATCACACTCTGGCGCCTGTTTGGGTCAATGCACCTAACTAGCATTTACATTTGCTCCTTTAGAAAACTGAAATACTTACTTGTGGACTAAAACCTCATACTGTATATTTTTATTATATACATTATATAGATATCCTAAAATTTAAAAAGTTGGGCAAAGACCTTTATAAATGGCTGAATCTATCTATGTCTGTCTTTGAGCCCCAAACAAAAGGATCTACCTGGCAGCATTGAGGAAACTCACAGATTGTAATCTCTGGGCAGCCAGTAACAATCCCCTGTGGGCAGCACAGGCCGAATTCAAAGTATACTATACAAAGGTCACCTGCATTTCATAACCCAACCTACGCAACATGCATTTTTCCTTCTGCTAAGATAAAGTGCCCTACAACCTTCCTTACCATTTTAAATGGTTGAAACATTTAACAATCTTGGGGATCCAGACGGGGGATACACATTCCTTGTCAAAGACAGCATGGAGAGGTGGGAGTCATGTGACATAGGCCTCTGGCTTGCGGAACCAAGATGTGGAGATGCCGGCATTGGACTGGGGTAAACACAGTAAGAACATAGAACATCACAGCGCAGTACAGGCCCTTCGACCCTCGATGTTGCGCCAACCAGTGGTACCAATCTAAAGCCCCTCTAATCTACACTATTCCAATATCATCCATATGTTTATCCAATAACCACTTGAACGCTCTCAACGTTGACGAGTCCACCACTGCTGCAGGCAGGGCATTCCACACCCTTACTACTCTCTGAGTAAAGAACCTACCTCTAACATCTGTCCTATATCTCTCACCCCTCAATTTAAAGCTATGTCCCCTCGTGCTAGCCAACACCATCCGAGGAAAAAGGCTCTCACTATCCACCCTATCTATTCCTCTGATCATCTTGTATGCCTCTATTAAGTCACCTCTTAACCTTCTTCTCTCTAACGAAAACAACCTCAAGCCCCTCAGCCTTTCCTCATACGATTTTCCCACCATACAAGGCAATATCCTGGTAAATCTCCTCTGCACCCTTTCCAACACTTCCACATCTTTCCTATAATACGGCGACCAGAACTGTACGCAATACTCCAAATGCGGCCGCACCAGAGTTTTGTACAGGTGCAGCATGACCTCCTGGCTCCGAAACTCAATCCCTCTACCAATAAAAGCTAACACACCGTACGCCTTCTTAACAACCCTATCAACCTGGGTGCCAACTTTCAGGGATCTATGCACATGGACACCCAGATCCCTCTGTTCATCCACACTACCAAGTATCTTACCATTAGCCCAGTACTCTGTATTCCTGTTACTCCTTCCAAAGTGAATCACCTCACACTTTTCCGCATTAAACTCCATTTGCCACCTCTCAGCCCAGCTCTGCAGCTTATCTATGTCCCTCTGTAACCTGCCACTTCCCTCCGCACTGTCTACAACTCCACCGACTTTAGTGTCATCCGCAAATTTACTAATCCATCCTTCCACGTCCTCATCCAAGTCATTAATAAAAATGACAAACAGCAGTGGCCCCAAAACAGATCCTTGCGGGTACACCACTAGTAACTGAACTCCAGGATGAATATTTCCCATCAACCACCACCCTTTGTTTTCTTACAGCTAGCCAATTCCTGATCCAAACCACTAAATCACCCTCAATCCCATGTGTCCGTATTTTCTGCAAAAGCTTACCATGGGGAACCTTATCAAACGATTTGCTGAAATCCATATACACCACATCAACCGCTTTACCCTCATCCACCTCTTTGGTCACCTTCTCAAAGAACTCAATAAGGTTTGTGAGGCACGACCTACCCTTCACAAAACCGTGCTGACTATCCCTAATCAAATTATTCCTTTCTAGGTGATTATAAATCCTATCTCTTATAATCCTTTCCAATACTTTGCCCACAACAGAAGTAAGGCTCATCGGTCTATAATTACCAGGGTTGTCCCTACTCCTCTTCTTGAACAAGGGGACAACATTTTCTATCCTCCAGTCTTCTGGCACTGTTCCTGTAGACAATGACGACCCAAAGATCAAAGCCAATGGCTCTGCAATCTCCTATTTAGCCTCCCAGAGAATCCTAGGATAAATCCCATCCGGCCCAGGAGACTTATCTATTTTTACCCTTTCCAGAATTGCTAACACCTCCTCCTTATGAACCTCAATCCCATCCAGTCCAACAGCCTGCATCTCAGTACTCCCCTCAACAACACTGTCTCACAACACCAGGTTAAAGTCCAACAAGTTTATTTGGTAGCAAAAGCCACTAGCTTTCGGAGCGCTCGCTGCTCCTTTGTCAGGTGAGTGGGAGTTCTGTTCACAAACAGGACATATAAATACACAAACTCAATTTACAAAATAGTGGGTAGAATGAGAGTCTTTACAGGTAATCAAGTCTTAAAGATACAGACAATGTAAGTGGAGAGAGCGTTAAGCACAGGTTAAAGAGATGTGTATTGTCTCCAGACAGGACAGTCAGTGAGATTTTGCAAGCCCAGGCAAGTCATGGGGGGTTACAGATAGTGTGACATGAACCTGGTGGACCAAGAGGCCAACAGCGAACACAATGAGACAGCCAATGAACCAGAACAACTGACAGAGAGATCCACAGTGCAGCACGGTAGCACAGTGGTTAGCACTGCTGCTTCACAGCTCCAGGGACCTGGGTTCGATTCCCGGCTCGGGTTCACTGTCTGTGTGGAGTTTGCACATTCTCCTCGTGTCTGCGTGGGTTTCCTCCGGGTGCTCCGGTTTCCTCCCACAGTCCAAAGATGTGCGGGTTAGGTTGGTTGGCCATGCTAAAATTGCCCCTTAGTGTCCTGAGATGTTTAGGTTAGAGGGATTAGTGGGTAAAATATGTAGGGATATGGGGGTAGGACCTGGGTGGCATTGTGGTCGGTGCAGACTCGATGGGCTGAATGGCCTCTTTCTGCACTGTAGGGTTTCTATGATTTCTATGATTTCAACCGAAGAGGAAAGAGTCGAATTGGACTCCTCCGGAAGGCTGCTGCCCTCGACTTGACATGTATGCCCAGGCCGTCAGGAGGTGCGTCAACACCAGATTCATCAACTGCACTCACAAGACAGCCCCGAACATCACCCAAGCACAACGCAACGCCATCCGCGCTCTCAAGACCAACCGCAACATTGTCATCAAACCAGCAGACAAAGGAGGGGCCATCGTCATACTGAACAGAACGGATTACTGCAAAGAAGTGTACCCACAACTGAACAACGAGGAACACTACAGACAGTTACCCGCAGATCCGACCAAAGAACACACCCGTCAACTCAACAGACTGATCAAGACCTTTGATCCGGACCTTCAGAGCACCCTCCGTGCTCTCATCCCATGTACTCCTCACGTTGGAGATCTCTACTGCCTCCCAAAGATACACAAGGCAAACACACCCGGCCGTCCCATTGTATCGGGCAATGGGACCGTGTGCGAGAACCTCTCCGGCTACGTCGAGGGCATCCTGAAACCCATTGTACAAAGAACCCCAGCTTTTGTCGCGACACTACGGACTTCCTACAGAAACTCAGTTGAACCAGGAGTACTCCTCGTCACAATGGATGTCTCGGCACTCTACACCAGCATCCCCCACGACGATGGCATTGCTGCAACTGCCTCAGTACTCAATGCCGACAACTACCAGTGTCCAGATGCAATTTTACAACTCATCCACTTCATCCTGGACCACAATGTCTTCACCTTCAACAACCAGTTCTTCATCCAGACACACAGAACAGCCATGGGGACCAAATACGCACCTCAATATGCCAACATCTTCATGCACAGGTTCGAACAAGACCTCTTCACCGCACAGGACCTTGAACCGATGCTAAACACAAGATACATCGATGACATTTTCTTCCTTTGGACTCATGGTGAACAATCATTGAAACAACTATATGATGACATCAACAAGTTCCATCCCACCATCAGACTCACCATGGACTACTCTCCGGAATCGGTTGCATTCTTGGACATATGCATCTCCATCAAGTACAAGTCACCTTAGCACTTCACTGTAACTTAAGCCCACAGATAACCTCACAATGCTCCACTTCTCCAACTTCCACCCTAACCACGTTAAAGAAGCCATCCCCTTTGGACAAGCCCTCCGTAGACACAGGATCTGCTCAGATGAGGAGGATCGCAACAGACACCTCCAGATGTTGAAAGATGCCCTCATAAGAACAGGATATGGCGTTCCACTCATCAATCGACAGTTCCGATGCGCCACAGCGAAAAACCGCTCCGACCTCCTCAGAAGACAAACACGGGACACGGCGGATGGAGTACTCTTTGTCATCCAGTACTTCCCCAGAGCGGAGAAGCTACGACATCTTCTCCGGAGCCTTCAACATGTCATTGATGCAGACGAACATCTCGCCAAGGCCATCTCCACACCTCCACTTCTTGCCTTCAAACACGCATGGGCGGCACGGTAGCACAGTGGTTAGCACTGCTGCTTCACAGCTCCAGGGACCTGGGTTCGATTCCCGGCTTGGGTCACTGCCTGTGTGGAGTTTGCACATTCTCCTCGTGTCTGCGTGGGTTTCCTCCGGGTGCTCCGGTTTCCTCCCACAGTCCAAAGATGTGCGGGTTAGGTTGATTGGCCGTGCTAAAATTGCCCCTTAGTGTCCTGAGATGCGTAGGTTAGAGGGATTAGTGGGTAAAATGTGTGGGGATATGGGGGTAGGGCCTGGGTGAGATTGTGGTCGGTGCAGACTCGATGGGCTGAATGGCCTCTTTCTATACTGTAGGGTTTCTATGAAACAACCGCACAACCTCAAACAGACTATTGTCCGCAGCAAACTACCCAGCCTTCAGGAGAACAGTGACCACAACATCACACAACCCTGCCACAGCAATCTCTGCAAGACGTGCCGGATCATCGACACGGATGCCATCAGCTCACGTGAGAACACCATCCACCAGGCACACGATACATACACTTGCAACTTGGCCAACGTTGTCTACCTGATACGCTGCAGGAAAGGATATCCCGAGGCATGGTACATTGGGGAGACCATGCAGATGCTACGACAACGGATGAATGAACACCGGTCGATAATCACCAGGCAAGACTGCTCTCTTCCTGTTGGGGAACACTTCAGCGGTCACGGGCATTCGGCCTCTGATCTTCAGGTAAGCGTTCTCCAAGGCGGCCTTCATGACACACGACAACGCAGAGTCACTGAGTAGAGACTGATAGCCAAGTTCCGCACACATGAGGACGGCCTCAACCGGGATCTTGGGTTCATGTCACACTATCTGTAACCCCCACGACTTGCTTGGGCTTGCAAAGTCTCACTAACTGTCCTGTCTGGGGACAATACACATCTCTTTAACCTGTGCTTAACGCTCTCTCCACTCACATTGTCTGTATCTTTAAGACTTGATTACCTGTAAAGACTCGCATTCCAACCATTATTTTGTAAATCGAGTTTGTATCTTTATATGTCCTGTTTGTGAACAGAACTCCCACTCACCTGATGAAGGAGCAGCGCGCGCTCCGAAAGCTAGTGACTTTTGCTCCCAAACAAACCTGTTAGACTTTAACCTGGTGTTATGAGACTTCTTATTGCGGAACCAAGCCAGAGTAATATTGCATTGCTCGAATGAAAAGGTCAGTCTGCTGCTTACCAACTGACTGGCTATCTCACAGAAAAGAAACACTGCCCAGATTGAACATCTGGCTCTATCAACACTGCTTCAGTTGGAAATTCTATACCATCGCCTGCAAGATTGATTCATCTCAACGTGCCTCTATGATGTCAACACCACTGGAAAAATCTCTGTAAAGGAAAATCTCTTTGGACTTTGACTCTGGACTCTGGAACCCATGTAAAACAATATGGAGGCGATTTTCCCAAAAAGCTGAGTCTGAGTAATTTACGGCAGAGGCGATCAGGCAATTCATGCCAGTAGGGGTGGGCGGAGCGTAAACCCGCTGGAGAGACCGGCAGCAGAGTGCTCAGGGGACCATTGGGCATGTGCTGATAGCCCAGTATACTGGGAGACCGGTTGACATCCACCCCAAATCATCGGCACCAACCGCATCCTCCCCCGGAAATTGCTGGCCCTGACCCCGACCTCTGATCGGCAACCTCCTGATGAGCCGGCTCCAATCACCGGCCCACTACTAACCCCCAACCCCTGATGCAGAGTTCCCCACTTCCCTCCCCTCCTACCTCCCCCTGCATCTGGCTCCTCCCCCATGTGGCCCCGCCACCTCAGGCCCTGCCTGGTGGGCAATGCCAGGTTGCAAGGCTGGTACTGCTAGGCTGGCACTGCTCTGACCCCGACCTACCGGGTGCCCTCAATGGCCTCTGGTCCCACCAGCTATGCCATCATGTCAGGTCTCCATTTAGCAATATTCTTTGCCTAACCAAAATGATTTTGCTCCCCGTGATCCTCACATTGCATCATCAATGCATGGTTGCCAAATCTGATTCTTTTTTCAATTTTCTTTCCCTTTTTGATTTGTTTCCTCCCTTTCAACACTTTCTCTTTCAATTTTTTTTCTTTTCCTTTCTCTTTCAAATTCATTTCAATTCTCTTTCTCTTTTAATTCAATTTTTTTCATTTATTTTTCAAATTCTATCTTTTCTTTTGATCCTTTTCTGAGTTCTAGCTAGTTCTACTTGAATCCGAGCAGGAACAATCTTTTCCTCTAGCTCCAAATGATGATCTTTGTCTTTGTGATTCCTGATTTTAAGTGGAATCCCCATTAGCTCTGCTGTTACCTTTAAATTATATTTGTCAGTTGCTTCGAAGGAAATCCTCCCTGTACACGAAGGCCTGAGCATCAGAGATACAGCTATTGATACTCTAATGAATACAGTAAAAGCAAATCAGTTGACTCTTGATCATCAACAAAGTAATGGAAGGTGTTGTAGACAATGCTATCAAACACTTACACAGAAATAACCTGGTCAGTGATGCTCAGTTCAGATCCTGCCAGGGTCGCTCAGCTGCTGATTCCATTATAGTCTTGGTCCAAAAATTGAAAAAAATAGCTGAACTCAGATGAGGGACCGAAGGTAGCACAAACAATTATGGTTGTGGTTGTTGGTGGTCATCATCTCATCTCAATCCCAGACTATCACTGCAGGATCTCCTCAGGGTTGTGTCCTAGGCCCAATCGTCTTCAATGTTTGCATCAATGACCTTCTGTCATCATAAGGTCATAAATGGGAATGCTCACTGATGACTGCACAATTTTTTAGTCAGTCCATTTGTGGCTCCTCAGATACTGAAGAAGTACATGCCCATATGCAGCAACATTCATGCTTGGGCTGATAAATGGCAGGTGATATTTACATAAGAACATAAGAAATAGGAATAGGCCATCTAGCCCCTCAAGCCTGCTCCGCCATTCAATAAGATCATGGCTGATCTGATAGTGGGTTCAGTTCCACTTACCCGCCCGCTCCCCATAAACCTTAATTCCCTTAATGGTTAAAAATCTATCTGTGACTTAAACACATTTAACGAGGTAGCCTCTACTGCTTCATTGGGCAGAGAATTCCAAAGATTCACTACCCTCTGGGAGAAGAAGTTCCTCCTCAACTCTGTTCTAAATTGACTCCCCCGTATTTTGAGGCTATGCCCCCTAGTTCGTTTCCATTGTAAGTGGAAATAACCTCGCTGCTTCAACCCTGTCTAGCCCCTTCATTATCTTATATGTCTCTATAAGATCTCCCCTCAACCTTCTAAACTCCAATGAGTACAGGCCCAGTCTACTCAATCTGTCCTCATAAGCTAACCCCCTCATCTCTGGAATCAACCTGGTGAACCTTCTCTGTACCCCCTCCAAAGCTAATATATCCTTTCTTAAATAAGGGGACCAAAATTGTACACCGTACTCTAGGTGCGGCCTCACCAGTACCCTGTACAGTTGCTGCATGACCTCCCTGCTTTTATACTCCATCCCTCTCGTGATAAAGGCCAACATTCCATTTGCCTTCTTGATTACCTGCTGCACCTGCAAACGGAGTTTTTGTGATTCATGCACAAGGAGCCCCAGGTCCCTCTGCACAGTAGCATGTTGTAATTTTTCACCATTTAAATAATAGTCCATTTTACTACTTTTCCTTCCAAAGTGGATAACCTCACACTTACCAACGTTATACTCTATATGCCAGATCCTTGCCCACTCACTTAGCCTATCCAAATCTCTCTGCAGACTCTCTGTGTCCTCCATGCAATTTGCTTTCCCACTCATTTTTGTGTCATCCGCAAACTTTGTTACCCTACACTCGGTCCCCTCCTTCAGATCGTCTATGTATATGGTAAATAGTTGAGGCCCCAGCACCGATCCCTGCGGCACGCCACTAGTCACTGATTGCCAACCGGAAAAGCACCCATTTATTCCAACTCTCTGCTTTCTGTTAGATAGCCAAACCTCAATCCATGCTAACACTTTACCCCCAACTCCGTGTACCTTTATCTTATGCAGCAACCTTTTGTGAGGTTTATTTGTACCACTTATGTTCCAGGCAATGACCATCTCCAACAACAGAGAATCTAACCATCTGCCTTTGTTTTCCATTGGCATAGCCATAGCTAAAATCCGCACTATAAATGTTTTGGGGGTTACCATTGACAAAAAACTGAACTGGACCAGCGATATAATTATTGTGACAAGAGCAGGTCAGAGGCTCAGAATTCTGTGGTGAGTAATTTGCCTCCTGCCTTCTCAAAGACTCCAAAGCATGAGTCAAGAGCATGATGGAATACTCTCCGCATACCTGGATGAGTGCAGCTCCAACAACATTCAAGAAGCTGAACACCATCCACTGCAAAGCAGCCTACTTCATTACACCTCATCTATCATCTTAAACAGTTATTCCATTCACCACCAATGTACAATGTCAGCAGTGTATACCATCTACAAGATGTCCTCTATAACTCACCAAGACACCTTCGACAGCACCTTTCAAACCTGCAACCTCTACCACCTAGAAGGATAAGGGCAGCAGATGCATGCGAACACCACTATCTACAAGTTCCCCTCCAAGCCACAAGCCATCCTGAGTTGGAATTATATTGGTGTTCCTTTACTGTCATTGGTCAAATTCCTGGAGCTCCCTCCCTTAACAGCACTTTGGGTGTACCTGCACCAGATGGATTGTAGCTGGTACAGTAAGATGGCTCACCACCACCTTCTCGAGGGCAATTGAAGATGGGCAATAAATACTGGTCGAGACATTCATAGAATCATATCACAGAATCCTACCGTGCAGAAGGAGCCCAGTCGGCCCATCGAGTTTACTTCGACCACTATCCCACCCAGGCTCTATCCCCATAACCACATACATTTACTCTAACTAGGTCCCTGACACTAAGGGGCAATTTAGCATGGCTAATCCACCTAAGCCACACATCTTTGGACTGTGGGAGGAAACTGGAACACCCAAAGGAAACCCACGCAGACATGGGGAGAATATGCAAACTCCACACAGACCATGATCCAAGCTAGGAATCGAACCCAGGTCCCTGGCACTGAGGCAGCAGTGCTTGCCACTGTGCCACATTGTCGACTATATTCTGTGAAAGAATAATAAAGTATGATATCTTGTTTGTTTAAATTTTAGAAAAATCCAGCACATCAGTTTCACAGCCTACTTCTGTTTAGTTGAGCTCCAACTTAGATTGATCCCCATGGAAACCAGCAAACGCAAGGAATTGAATTTACTGAACAACGTTAATGAAACACATTAGCACTTGACAATCAAAGCCAAATAACATAAATTAAACATGAATTAACAAGCAAACTGTGATTAAAATAGAAATTATACATTAAATGGCTGATACAGCAGACGGATCTCACAGATTTATTTGGCACTCAGCGTATGTGGCAGTAATTTCAGTCACAAAATTATCCAAATTATAGGTGTATGTGTGCATAGATCCCTGAAAGTTGGGAATCAAGTAGATAAGGTTGTTAAGAAGGCATATGGTGTCTTGGCGTTTATTGGTAGGGGGATTGAATTTAGGAGTCGTAGCGTTATGTTGCAACTGTACACAACTCTGGTGCGGCCGCACTTGGAGTACTGTGTGCAGTTCTGGTCCCCACATTGCAGGAAGGATGTGGAGGCTTTGGAGAGGGTGCAGAGGAGGTTTACCAGGATGTTGCCTGGTATGGAGGGGAGATCCTATGAGGAGAGGCTGAGGGATTTGGGATTGTTTTCGCTGGAAAGGCGGCGGCTAAGAGGGGATCTTATTGAAACATATAAGATGATTAGAGGTTTAGATAGGGTGGATAGTGATAGCCTTTTTCCTCTGATGGAGAAATCCAGCACGAGGGGGCATGGCTTTAAATTGAGGGGGGGTAGTTATAGAACCGATGTCAGGGGTAGGTTCTTTACCCAGAGGGTGGTGAGGGATTGGAATGCCCTGCCAGCATCAGTAGTAAATGCGCCTAGTTTGGGGGCGTTTAAGAGATCCGTAGATAGGTTCATGGACGAAAAGAAATTGGTTTAGGTTGGAGGGTCACAGTTTTTTTTTAACTGGTCGGTGCAACATCGTGGGCCGAAGGGCCTGTTCTGCGCTGTAATGTTCTATGTTCTATGTTCTAAAGCTGTGAAGCTTCTCTCGTAGTATTCCAGCTCCTTTTCTTCAAGAATTTGGCCTGAATCCAGCCTATAGCAGCACCTAACCAACCTGTGTTCCATAGGTGCATACTTTACCAAAACAACACTCCTCAACTCTGCTCATGATAGTCTTGATGGAATGTGTCCATTAATGTTATCTTCAAGTAACAGAAACAGCTGCAGCAAGTGTGTTTGTTTATTCCCAACACCTGGTCTGGCCTCAGTCTTTTTCAGCCTGCCTATATCGCACCATTGGAAACTCTGATCTCAAATGATTCTGCATTTTTCAGCCTAGTTTCAGAAAGCTTCAGTTTCCCTTGCAAAACTAAAGTATCTGTTTCCATTTCTGTTTCACTTTTCTTTCTAAAAAGCCTAAAGATTCAGTTTCCCTTTCAGTTAGTCGGAGTTTTCATTTCAGTACCAGCAAGAGTCTATCTCAAAAAATACAAGCTTTGAAACCACAGTCAGTGCATACAATAACTTGCAAACTGTGAATTTCATCATTCAGTTGAGGTAATGGAAAACTATTCTTACTTGTAAAGTTGAGAAAGTTCTCAGACTTGTGATGGGCTTCTGGTCATGTTCATGAATTCAATGAGGTGTGTTTTGCTCAATATTCAGGAATTTATCCCCTCACTAAAAATCTCAAATGTAATGAAATTTGAATTTAAGATAGGCAGTTATATGGCTGTCCCAACGTCAGAATGCATGTGCATTGGGTCATAACTCACTCCATTTCCTAGCCAGCGAAAATGAGATCACAATTTCTGATTTCCGATTGCCCCCTCCTATCTCAATTTGCATCCACCTTATGCTGATTTGCTCCAGGTTGGGATAGCAAGCCTCTGCATATAAAGTTAATTTTTAAAGCAATGATCAAGAAGTAAGAGGGTGGCACAGTGGTTAGCATTGCTGCCATGGGTTCGATTCCTGGCTTGGGTCACTGCCTTGAGAAATATCTGCATATATGATATGCTATGCTCAATTGATCGATAATGTTGTTGGCTCATTTGGTCTGCTTGATATCTCTCAATTTGAGTATTTTTGAAAAAACGCAGTTTGTCAAAGTTTTTTGTTTAGTACTCATCAGGACAATTGCAAGAATACCAAATTTGGGGAAACAATAATTTTATACTGTGTGCGAAGAGAGTGCTGATTATTGATAGAGGCATTGCCATGAAAAATGCACCTGTTAATGGTGACTGACAGTTAATTGCCAAGCATTGTTGGAAATTTAAACCAGGCAATTTGTACTGATTGGTAAAGCCATTGTCCTGAGGAATGAATCAGTGACTGGCTATCACTTCACAGAAAATGCTGGAAAATCTCAACAGATGTGACAGCATCTGTGGGGAGAGAATAGAGCCAATGTTTCAAGTCTAGATGACCCTTTGTCAGAGCTCTGGCATTTATTTTAATGCAGGGAGTCTTATGGATAATGCTGATGAACTGAGGGCATTGATTAACATGTATTGCTATCACAGAGACATGGTTGAAGGAGGAGCAGGACAGGCAGCTCAATTTTCTAGGGTATAGAATCCTCAGGTAAGATGGGGCTGGTACTTGACCTAATTTTAGGTAATGAAGCCAGGCAGTTGCTGGAGGTGTTGGGGGAGTCGGGGGAGGGGGGGGGATGGAGGAGTATTTTGGTAATAGTGACCATAACTTAGTAAAAGTTAAGGTAGTTATGAAAAGGATAAAAATGGATCAGAAATAAGGGTTCTGAATTGGGGGAAGACAGTTTTTAATAGGATAAGACAAGATCTAGCCAAAGTGGACTGGGAGCTGCTACTTGTCGGGAAATTAGGAGAGAAAAGAGGGAGTATGAAAAAACACCAGTGGGCAAAATAAAGGAAAATCCCAAGGTGTTTTATAAGTAGGGCTTCCTGACACAGTATGTGGATAAGCCTACAAGAGGAGAGGCTGTACTTGATTTGGTATTAGGGAATGAACCTGGGCAGGTGTCAGATCTCTCAGTGGGAGAGCATTTTGGGGATAGTGATCATAACTCTATCTCCTTTACATTAGCATTGGAGAGAGATAGGATCAGTCAAGTTAGGAAAGTGTTTATTTGGAGTAAGGGCAATTATGAGGCTATTAGGCAGGAAATTAGAGGCATAAATTGAAAGGAGGTTTTCTCAGGGAAATGTACAGAAGAAATGTGGCAAATGTTCAAGGAAAATTTGTCTGGAGCTCCACACTGCAACGTTCCAATGAGACAGGGGAGTTATGGTAGGTCACAGGAACCATGGTGCACGAAAGCCGTAACGAATTTAGTCAAGAAGAAAAGAAAAGCCTACAAAAGGTTCAGGGAGCTAGGTAATGTTAGAAATCTAGAAGAGTATATGACTAGTAGGAAGGCACTTAAGAGGGAAATTAGAAGAGCAAGAAGGGGTCATGAGAAGGCCTTGGCAGACAGGATAAAGGAAAACCCCAAGGCATTCTACAAGTATGTTAAGAGCAAGAGGATAAGATGTGAAGGAGTAGGACCTATCAAATGTGACAGTGGGAAAGTCTGTATAGAACCGGTAGAAATGGCAGAGGTACTCAATGAATACTTTACTTCAGTATTCATAGTGGAAAAGGATCTTGGTAGTTGCAGTGCAGACTTGCAGTGGACTGAGAAGATTGAGCATGTGGACATTAGGAAAGAGGATGTGTTGGAGCTTTTGAAAAGCATCAAGTTAGATAAATCACCGGGACCGGATGGGATGTACTCCAGGTTACTATGGGAGGCGAGGGAAGAGATTGCTGAGCCTCTGGTGATGATCTTTGCGTCATCAATGGAGATGGGAGAGGTTCCGGAGGATTGCGGATGTGGTTCCATTATTCAAGAAAGGGAGAAGAGAGCCCGGGAAATTATAGACCGGTGAGTCTAACCTCAGTGGTTGGTAAGTTGATGGAGAAGATCCTGAGAGGCAGGATTTATGAACATCTGGAGAGGAATAGTATGATCAGAAATAGCCCGCACGGCTTTGTCCAAAGCAGATCATGCCTTACAAGCCTAATTGAATTTTTTGAAGATGTAACTAGACACATAGACGAGGGAAGAGCGGTAGATGTAGTTTATATGGATTTCAGCAAGGCGTTTGATAAGGTGCCCCATGCAAGGCTCATTGAGAAAGTGAAGGGGCATGGGATACAAGGGGACATTGCCTTGTGGATTCAGAACTGGCTTGCCCACAGAAGGCAAAGAGTGGTTGTAGATGGGTCTTTTTCAGCATGGAGGTCGGTCACCAGTGGAGTGCCCCAGGGATCTGTTCTGGGACCCTTGCTCTTTGTGATTTTTATAAATGACCTGGATGAGGAAGTGGAAGAATGGGTTGGCAATTTCGATGATGACACAAAGGTTGGTGGGGTTGTGGATAGTATAGACGGATGTCAGCAGTTGCAACGAGACATAGATAAGATGCAAGACTGGGTGGAGAAGTGGCAGATGGACTTCAACCCAGATAATTGTGTGGTGGTTCATTTTTGCAGGTCGAATAGCATGAAAGAATATAATATTAAGGGTAAGACGCTTGACAGTGTGGAAGATCAGAAGGATCTTGGGGTCCGGGTTCATAGGACGCTCAAAGCAGCGTCGCAGGTGGAGGCTGTGGTTAAGAAGGCGTATGGAATACTGGCCTTCATCAATAGAGGAATTGAGTTTAGAAATCGGGAGATAATGCTGCAGCTGTATAGGACCCTGGTCAGACCCCACCTGGAGTACTGCGCCCAGTTCTAGTCGCCTCATTACAGAAAGGATGTGGAAGCCATAGAAAGGGTGCAGAGGAGATTTTCAAGGATGTTGCCTGGATTAGGTGGCATGCCTTATGAGGATAGGTTGAGAGAGCTAGGTCATTTCTCCTTGGAGAGGCGAAGGATGAGAGGTGACCTGATAGAGGTGTATAAGATGTTGAAGGGTATTGATAGAGTGGATTCTCAGAGGCTTTTACCCAGGGCTGAAATGGTTGCCACAAGAGGTCACAGGGTTTAGGGTGCTGGGGATTAGGTACAGAGGAGAGGTTAGGGGTAAGTTTTTCACTCAGAGGGTGGTGGGTGCGTGGAATTGCTGCCGGTAGTGGTGGTGGAGGCGGATTCGATAGGGTCTTTTAAGGGACTTTTGGATAAGTTCATGGAAGTTCGTAAGATAGAGGGTTATAGGTAAGCCTAATAGGTAGGGACATGTTCGGCGCAACTTGTGGGCCGAAGGGCCTGTTTGTGCTGTAGGTTTTCTATGTTCTAAGTATATTAGGGGCAAGAGGGTTATCAGGAAAAGAGTAGGGCCCGTTAGGGACCAGAGGGACAATCTGCGTGGAGCTGAAAGACATAGGTAAAGTATTAAATGAGTATTTTGCATCTGTATTCACTAGGGAGGAAGACAATGTAGCTATAAAAAGCAGGATGGGGGGCTGTGATAGCATTGAGAGGGAGGAGGTGTTAGTGGTTTTAACAGGCTTAAGAGTGGATAAATCAGATGTAATGTATCCTAGGCTGCTGTGTGAGGCTAGGGAGGAGATTGAAGAGGCCCTGATGCTTATTTTCAAATCGTCTCTGGCCACAGGAGAGGTGCCTGAGGACTGGAGGACATCTAATTTGGTACCATTATTCAAGTAGGAAAAAAACAGGTAATTACAGGCCAGATAATTTCCCCACACCAGTTTGGTGGGGAAAGTATTGGATGAAATTCTGAGGGACAGAATTAATCTCCACTTGGAAGCTAAGTATTAATCAAGGACAGTCAGCATGGCTTTGTCAGGGGGAGATCATGTCTAATAAATTTGATTAAACCTTTAGAGCAGGTCTGTACATGAGGAAAGTGTAGTCTATATGGACTTCAGTAAGGTGTTTGACAAAGTCCCGCGTGGGAGACTGATCGAGAAGGTAAGTGCTCATGGAATCCAGTCCAATTTTGCAAACTGGATCCAAAATTCGGTTAGTGGCAGCAGGCTGAGGGCAATGGTCGAAGGTTGTTTTGTGAGTGGAAGCCTATGTCTAGTGATGTAACAAAGGGATCGCACTTGGGTCTCCTGCTGTTTGTACTGTACATTAATGATCTAGACATGAATGTGGTTGGTGTGATCTGTAAGTTTCAGATGTTACGAAAATTGGTGGTGTAGTAAATAGCGAGGAGGAAAGCCTTGGATTACAGGACAATATAGTTGAGCTGGTCAGATGGGTAAAACTTTGGGAAATGGAATTTAACCCTGAAAAGTGTGAGATGGTGCATCTGGAATGTCTAACAAGGCAAGGGAATACACAATGAATGGTAGGACAATAGGAAGTGCAGAGGACCTGAGGTACCTTGTCCAAAGATCCCTGAAGATAGCAGGAAAGATAGATAAGGTGGTTAAGAAGGCATATGGGTTACTTGCCTTTATTAGCTGAGGTGTAGAATATAAGAGCAGGGAGGTTATGATGGAGCGATATAAAATGCTCATTAAGCCACAGCTAGAGTACAGTGTGTAGTTCTGGTTGCCACGCTATAAGACGGGTGTGATTACACTAGAAAGAGTGCAGAGGAGATTCACCAGGATGTTGCCTGGGCTGGAGCGTTTCAGCTTTGAAGAGAGGCTGGCTAGGCTGGGGTTGTTTTCCTTAGGGCAGAAGGGGGACCTGACCAACATGTACAAATTTATGAGGGAGATAGATAGGTTAGATAGGAAGAAACATTTCCCCTTAGTGGAGGGGTCAATAACCAGGGGGCATAGATTTAAGGTAAGGGGAGGGGATTTAGAAGGGATTTGAGGAAAAACATTTTCATTGTGGGGGTGGGAATCTGGAACTCACTGCCTGAAAGGCTGGTAGAGGTGGGAACCCTCACAGCATTTAAGAACCAGTTTGATGAGCACTTGAAACGCTATAGCATACAAGGCTACAGACGAAGTGCTGGAAAATGAGATTAGAATAGATAGGTGCTTGATGACTGGTGCAGACACGATGGGCTAAAGGACCTCTTGTGTTGTAAAGCTTTGTGATTCTATGGGTCAAGCTCTATTTACGAGGTTGTCATAAGTTGTGTAACTGTACGAATTCCAATGCACATATTGACCAGTGAAGGTGGGCATGCTGTAGACTGGTAGAGATCTCCCTGGCAGATTTATCAACCATTGTTTCAAGGAAAGGGAGTTTATTTGATTGCTCCATTTCAAAATTGAATTTGAATGCAGAATGGAGCCCATTACGAATTGCGAGGAAGTTAACAAGAACATAAGAACTAAGAGCAGGAGGAGGCCGTTTGCCACTAGAGCCTGAGGCATTGAACAGCGATTCATTGAAATCACGGTTGATCTTTTTGTGGACTCAGTTCCACTTAGCCACCTGTTCACCGTAACCCTTAATTCATTTACTGTTCAAAAATCTATCTTTGCCTTAAAAACATTCAACGAGGTAGCCTCAACTGCTTCAGTGGGCAGGGAATTCCACAGATTCCTAATCCTTTGGGTGAAGAAGTTCCTCCTCAACTCAGTCCTAAATCTGTTCCTCGTTATTTTGAGGCTATGCCCCCTAGTTCTGGTTTGAAATGAAGGACAAAATTCCATTTGCCTTCTTAATTACCTGCTGCACCTGCAAACCAACCTTTTGTGATTCATGCACAAGGATACCCAGGTTCCTCTGCACAGCAGCATGCTGCAATTTTTTACCGTTTAAATAATAGTCCATTTTGCTGTTATTCCTACCAAAATGGATGACCTCACATTTACCAACGTTGTACTCCATCTGCCAGACTCTTGCCTACTCACTTAAACTATCCTTTGCAGACGTTCAGTGTCCTCTGTATGCTTTGCTCTACCACTCATCTTAGTGTCATCTGCAAACTTTGACCCACTACACTTGGTCCCCAACTCCAAATCATCTATGTAACTTGTAAATAATTGCGGTCCCAACACTGATCCCTGAGGCACACCACTAGTCACTGATCGCCAACCAGAAAAACACCCATTTATCCCCACACTTTGCTTTCTGTTAGTTAACCAATCTTCTATCCATGCTAATACATTACCTGTAATACCGTGCATTTTTGTCTTATGCGGAACCTTTTCAAATGCGTTCTGGAAATCCAGATGCACCACATCCACTGGTTCCCCATTGTCCACCACGCTCATAATGTCCACAAAGGATTCCAGTAAATTAGTTGAACATGACCTGCCTTTCATGAACCCATGCTGCATCTCCCCATTGGGACAATTTCTATCCAGGTGTCTTGCTATTTCTTCCTTGATGATAGATTCAAGCAATTTCCCCACTACAGAAGTTAAGCTAACCGGCCTATAGTTACCCACCTTTTGTCTACCTCCTTTTTTAAACCGTGGCGTCACATTTGCTGTTTTCCAATCTGGAACGCCCCAGAGTCCAGCGAATTTTGGTAAATTACCATAAGTGCATTTGCTATTTTGCCCGCCATCTCTTTTAGTACCCTGGGATGCATTCCATCAGGGCCAGGAGACTTGTCTACAAAATTCCATTAGCTTGCCCAACATTACTTCTTTAGTGATAATGATAGTTTCTAGGTCCTCACCTACCATAGCCTTCTTGTCATCAATCTTTGACATGTTATTTGTGTCTTCCATTGTGAAGACTGACACAAAATACCTGTTCAATGCCTTGGCCATTTCCTCATTTTCTGTTATTAAATCTCCCTTCTCATCCTGTAAAGGACCAATGTTTACTTTAGCTGCTCTTTTTCATTTTATATATTTGTAAAAACCTTTGCCATCTGTTTTTATATTCTGAGCTGGTTTACTTTCATAATCAATCTTACTTTGCTTTATTGATCTTTAAAGATTTCCCAATCCTCTAGTTTCCCACTAATCTTTGCCACTTTGCATGCATTTTCTTTCAATTTGATACCCTCCTTTATTTCCTTAGATATCCATGGCTAATTATTCCTTTTTCTACAGTCCTTCCTCATCATTGGTATATACTTCTGCTGGGAATTGTGAAAAATTGCATTGAAAGTCCTCCACTGATCCTCAATTGTCCCACCATAAAGTCTTTGCTCCCAGTCTACCTTAGCCAGCTCCTCCCTCATCCCATTGTAGCCTCCTTTATTTAAGCACAAGACACTGGTATTGGATTTTACCTTCTCACGCTCCATCTGTATTTTAAATTCAAACATACGGTGGCATAGTGGTTAGCACTGCTGCCTCACAGTGCCAGGGACCCGGGTTTGATTCCTGGCTTGGGTCACTGTCTATGTGAAGTTTGCACGTTCTCCCCCTGTCTGCATGGGTTTCCTCCGGGTACTTCAGTTTTCCTCCCACAGTCTGAAAGACATGCTGGTTAGGTGCATTGACCCAAACAGGCACCAGA
Organism: Mustelus asterias; assembly: GCF_964213995.1. NCBI lineage: Eukaryota > Metazoa > Chordata > Chondrichthyes > Carcharhiniformes > Triakidae > Mustelus > Mustelus asterias. Next base: position 45,808,391 of record NC_135825.1, on the reverse strand, counting down.
GTGTTGCGACTAGGGGAATTTCACAGTAACTTCATTGCAGTGTTAACGCAAGCCTTACTTGTGACTAATAAATAAACTTTTTTTACTCTTTAACTTTATCTCTCCTTCTGAGAGGATCCCTAACTGTGAGATCGTTAATTATTCCTGTCTCATTACACAAGATGTGGAGATGCTGGCGTTGGACTGGGGTAAATACAGTAAGAGTTTTAACAACACCAGGTTAAAAAACATTAACCTGGTGTTGTTAAAACTCTTACTGTCATTACACAAGACCAGATCTAGGATAGCTTGCTCCATTGTAGATTCCATTACATACTGTTGGAGGAATCTATTTCCGATACATCTTATGAACTTCTCCTCAAGGCTGCCTTGACTGACTTGGTTTGACCAATCAACATGTAGATTAAAATCCCCCATGATAATTGCTGTACCATTTTTACATGCATCAGTTATTTTTTTGTTTATTGCTCGCCCCACCATGATGTGGCGGCCAATAGACTACACCTATCAGTGACTTTTTCTCCTTACTATTTCTAATGGGTTGAACTTTTTTCTCCATAGAACCTATATCATCTCTCACTACCCTCCTGATGTCATCCTTAAATATTAGAACTACATCACCTCATTTACCTTCCTGTCTGTCCTTCCAAATAGTCTGATACCCCTGGATATTTAACTCCCAGTTGTGATACCGCTGCAACCATGTCTCTAATGGCCACTAAATCATACTCATTCGCGATGATTTGTGCCATCAACTCATTTACCTTGTTTCAAATGCTACGAGCATTTAGATGAAGTGCCCTTATGCTAGTTTTTATATCTTCTTTTTGAATCCTAACACCTCCATTGTGTTGACAATTGGAGTCCCAGAGTCATGGAGTTCAGAAGCATTCTTAGCTCTGTCCTGTATGTAGTTGTTTCCCTAAATAAACCGCTTGTTAGCATATCTGCCAAGTTGGTCTTTACCTTACGACGAGGTAAATTGGAGTTCTTTCTGTCGTCTGCTGCATAAAGAATGGCCCTCACATTGAACACCTTTGAAAAACATTTCTGTAACAACTTGTAAGTGCCAAAATGCCATATTTTGGCACTTACAAGTTGATCAGAAAATTGGAACAATTTGACTCTGATATGGGACAGTGGGTCCAATATGTCGAGTCATCCTTCTAACAGCCTTTGAGGCTCAGACTTACAATCTTATTCAAAGTCTGTCATCTCCAGAGGGCCTGATACCAAAACTTTCGAGCAGCTTGTCAATGAACAATTCAACCCAAAACCATCAATGATTATGCAGCTGTACAAATTTAATTGAACAATGAGAAACCCAGGGGAGATGATCTCAGTGTTCGTGGCATGGTTAAAGCAGTTGGTTGAGCCATGTAAATTCAAATCAACACAACAATTTGGAGAGAGATAGATTAGTTTGTGGTGTGAATAACCTCAGTATGCTAAAAAAAACTACTAGCAGTGACAGAAATTACATTGATTAAAGCATTGGAAATTGCTCAGGCCACCGAAAACATCGAAAGAGGTGCATTGGAATTGCAAACTGTGCAGGCAGGCGAGGTAAACCAACTTTGGCAGGAAACTGCTGGTAGTTGTGGTGACAGGAATGAGGGCACAGAAAGCCGTGAACAGAAGAGTAATGAGCAAGGAGATTTGGCATGTCAGCTATTACTCTCTCCAACTTTTACAGATGTACCATAGAAAGCATTGTTTCTGGTTGTATCACAGCTTGGTATGGTTCCTGCTCTGCCCAAGACTGCAAAAATCTACAAAAGGTCGTGAATGTAGCCCAATCCATCACGCAAACCAGCCTCCCATCCATTGATTCTGTCTACACTTCCCGCTGCCTCGGAAAAGCAGCCAGCATATTTAAGGTCCCCACGCACCCCGGACATCCTCTCTTCCACCTTCTTCCGTCGGGAAAAAGATATAAAAGTCTGAGTTCTCTCAGACACAAGAACAGCTTCTTCCCTGCTGCCATCAGACTTTTAAATGGACCTACCTTGCATTAAAGTTAATCTTCCGCTACACCCTAGCTATGACTGTAACACTACATTCTGCACTCTCTCATTTCCTTCTCTATGAATGGTATGCTTTGTCTGTATAGCGCGTAAGAAACAATACTTTTCACTGTATACTAATACATGTGACAATAACGAATCAAATCAAATCACACAGAGATGACATCATTACACTCAGAGTTTGAAGAGGCTGTAGCCAGACTGGCTGAGGAGGACAAGAATCGCTCCGGTGAGGAAGGGAAGATTGATTTCTCCCACCCATCTAATACAGATCACAGCTCTTCCACTTCATCATATTCTGACAGTCACAGTGAGTCACGTGGAATCTTATGTTGCTCATGCTCATCAGTTGAAACTACTTTCTATTTTTTAGCGGTAGATCGAATCCGACATGGCAGCCCAGCATCAGTCTGAGCCCCCAAACCAAATCTGAAGAGGGAGCTCTGGAAGAATTGTCACTGTGCTCATCCACACCCTCCACCAGTGCAGAGACACACACTTCAGTGGTGGACAGCTCAAGATTAGGCTTGGGGTCACTTTCTGACACATACAGCAGTTGGAGGCAGGGATAGCTCAGATCTCTGACACTCAGAGGACTGCTGGAGTCCAGCCACCCACTCAGTCCGAGTCAGAAGAGGGACCTCTGAAAGTGACAGCGAACTCAATACTGGAGATACAGTGACAGGTCGTGGAACACTGGGAATGGATTTGGCAGTCACTCAGCAGACTAGAGCTAACAATGGAGGAGTCCATCTGTGTCTGTCTGACAATGTGACTGCAACATACGAGGGCCTCAAGGTCATCATGGGAAGATTGACGACCTGGGTCCAGCAATTCTCGCTGGATTTGTTCTAGGCCCTGCACTCCATAGCCACACACCCTGGTGGGAACCATCAAGTTGTAGGTGATATGGGGATGAAGCACCTTGATCTCCCTCCAGGAGCACCATCTTCTTAAGAAGTCAGAACAGGGCCCTCTGGCATACACAAGGAGGCTGTGTTAGGCAGACACCCCAGACTCCTCCTCTCAAGACATTCAAAGGTATGCAGCCACTCACAGTCCCTTCTGCATGTGACCCCATCAACTCCAGCTTCACAGACCACCAAGGGCACATCTGCTACTGAGAAGGAAACCCTTCTTATGTTGCGACCCTCTAGATCATGGGCTACCAGAGGACATTCGTCAAGGTCATTGCAGGCATCAGGACATAGCATTCAGCATGCTTTCTCCACCCCTGCTACAGATGTTGAGCTGCGCCCAGGCCTAGTGGTAGAGCTTGAAGAATTAAGAAATTTTGATGTCACTTTTGGGTCATGAATGTGGCACTTTTATGCCTATGGATCTTTGCAGGGCTCAGTGGGTGATGTTTGCGGAATCTCTTTGTGAATTGCACACAGCTGTGTCAAGCTAGTGACTGATGCTCTTTTCAAGCAGGTGAGAACATTCATCCATTTCAGGACAGATCAATTCAGCCAGGCTGAGCAGGCTTGTCTACAATTGCAGGGTTCACACCCAGTGTACCATTGGTTGCACCCACGTGGCCATCGAGGCACCAGTTTGGCACTTTTTTCAATAGGAAGGACTTTCACTCTGTGAACAAATAGTTTGTGACCACAGGACCCAGATTCTCCAGGTCTGTGCAAGGTACCCTGACGCATCTGCCTCAGATGAGGGATCAAATGAAGACAAAGATGCAGAATCTGGGAAGCAGCTGGTGAGGATGAAGTGGCTGAAATACAGGAGCTTCAGGGAGACAGGAACATCAGGGAGGCCTTAATTCTGTGTTCCTTCATCTAGGTGTTATCCGGGTTTTAATTTAAATACCTTGCAAGCATTCCAGTTTAATGAGACAAATAAGGACAGTAATTTGACTATTTCTTTATTTACTACCTCTGGTATCAACTCAAACATAAACAATTGCAACTCATTAACTCTTTACTGAATTTTAACTAACTGAGCATAAACTCTCAACTGAACGTTAACTTTTAACTGCGTATTAACTTGAACTGAATATCAACTTTAATTATTTAACTGAAAATAGACACTACAGAATTTAGGAAAAATCTTGGCCAAGAAATATCCTCAATTTTGAATCTATTTTCTTCTCTGAGGACAATTCCTTCAGGGTACATGTCTTGCAATGATTAGTTTTGATTGGGTTGTCGCTGGCAAACAAAGGCTGCACATGTCTTTGATCCGCAAATCCTCCACTTGCATCCAGAAGATTCTCTGTCATCCAGCCAATTGTGTAACAGAAACTAGTCACTTGGCTCGAACATCCAATGAAATTACTTGCAAATGACGCCATTATGCTTAGTTCGCTTGACATGTTCCACACATCTGGGGTTATGGGTTTGGACCTGGGGTGGGATTGTTGCCGGTGCAGTCTCGATGGGCCGAATGGCCTCCTTCTGCACTGTAGAATTTCTATGATAATGGTAATAAATCAAAGACACAAGGTCTGTTCGATTGTAAACAACTTTCCTTATCTGATCAACACAGGAAGCTTCAGATCACAACACCCAGACCAGAGCCTTACTCAGAGCAACTTTACGACCTGCATCTGATTTTAATTATAAGTTGACCAAAAATCCCAGCATGTTTGAGTCTCAGCCAGAACAGCCATTTTAAAGCCACCATTGCCATTATTGTTGTTAAACCATTCCTGTCGTCATTCTTTCTCCATCCACATAGATGGAAGGGAGGAAGACCTTGGCAGCCTAAGTCTTAGGACATTACCCCCCTCCCATAAATCTTATACACAACCATGCCATGAGCCCAATGTCACATCACTGCCTCAGTAATAAAGTTTGCTGCCCCAAGCTGTGTGCTTGGAGCTCATGGTCAATGCAGTGCTCATGTTCCATAAGGACTTCCCTGTGACAGAGACTATGGCATGCAGAAGCTCAGGGATTTCCAGCAGATCTCCCTGTCCATCCAGTTGTATATCCAGCATTTGCTGCCTTACTGACAACTCTTGAGGCTCATCATCTGCCTCAGACTCTGAATGCCCCTGGTCTCCAGCACTCCTCCAACTGCACTCTGTGCCCCTGCCATCTGCTCAAGCGAGTGTGATGTGTCCTCATCACCGTGCACCACCAAATGAGCCGACGTACTATTGTCCACCGACGTGCTAGTATCTGCTCTGATACTTGGTGCTGAGAAAGGGTGCACCGCATGTACAGCTTCCATCGGCGCTTGCTCCAGTGTCAGTTGAGGGTCGTCAGCCTCTTGGCTGGCTCTGGTGGAATATCCGTGATATGTGGCCCAATGTGATTGGTATCAATTGCATCACAGTAGTCAGTTATTGGTGTATCACTGAAGTCCTTAAGAGAGATCAGACAATCATATATTCTTTCCATTTTCAGCCTGTCTCAAGCCCACTGGGCTCTTAGCTTAATCAGAAATGCCAAGCTCTCCACGACCAATTGCAACAGGATCTTGATCAATTGGGCCAGTGGGCTGACGAATGGCAGATGGAGTTTAATTTAGATAAATGCGAGGTGATGCATTTTGGTAGATTGAACCAGGGCAGGACTTACTCAGTTAATGGTAGGGCTTTGGGGACAGTTACAGAACAAAGAGATCTGGGGGTACATATTCATAGCTTGAAAGTGGAGTCATAGGTGGACAGAATGGTGAAGAAGGCATTCAGCATGCTTGGTTTCATTGGTCAGAACATTGAATACAGGAGTTGGGACGTCTTGTTGAAGTTGTACAAGACATTGGTAAGGCCACACTTGGAATACTGTGTACAGTTCTGGTCATGCTATTATAGAAAGGATATTATTAAACTAGAAAGAGTGCAGAAAAGATTTACTAGGATGCTACCTGGACTTAATGGTTTGAGTTATAAGGAGAGGCTGGATAGACTGGGACTTTTTCTCTGGAACGTAGAAGGCTGAGGGGTGATCTTATAGCAGTCTATAAAATAATGAGGGGCACAGATCAGCTTGATAGTCAATAACTTTTCCCAAAGGTAGGGGAGTCTAAAACTAGAGGGCATAGGTGAGAGGGGAGAGATACAAAAAAGTGTCCAGAGGGGCAATTTTTTCACAGAGGGTGGTGAGTGTCTGGAACAAGCTGCCAGAGGTAGTAGTAGAGGCGGGTACAATTTTGTCTTTTAAAAAGCATTTAGACAGTTACATGGGTACGATGGGTATAGAGGGATATGGGCCAAATGCGGGCAATTGGGATTAGCTTAGGGGTTTTAAAAAAAGGGGCAGCATGGACAAGTTGAGCCAACGGGCCCGTTTCCGTGCTGTAAACCTCTATGACTCTATGACCTGATTACCTCCCTATCTGCTCACACAAGCTCCAGGGCTCCCAGCTTACACTGCTGAGGATTGTCAGGTTAGGGACCTCACCACCAGTGGCAGATCTCTTAGAGTTGTTCTGGCTATGTTTCTCCTATAAGTATGGTGTGGAGCTCCATTCAGTACTCAATGCTTCACCTCCAGCACCATACCACGCTGCCCCACCCACTTCATCCCCCAAGGCATGTGGACGTTCCCACTCCTTTGCACATCTGATCCTTTGATGGACCCAGGGCTTCAGATCTTCTCTGCAGCCTTAACACACATGGGCAAGGTATATTCTGAGACTCCCAGATTCCTGCACATTTGAGTACAACTATGGACTTCCTCAGTCACTCACACTGATAATGCCCACTCAGAACTCACCCTTCCCGACCACAGAAGATCACTGAACGTCATCTGGCGCAGTATTCACATGCGGCATAGGACCAGGTCATGCCTGCTGACCTGAGCTGCTATCTCTGCCCAGGCCTTCTTCGTTAGGTGGGTTGGCCTCCTCCTTCAATCCCTTGGCATGAGGATGTCCCTCCTGGCTGTCACTGCCATGATGCAGACCTTACTCTGCCTCCTCCGTTGTCTTCAGGGGTCTCTGACAGCCTCCTTTAAACTTTGCGCTGGGCCGCCATTGGACCTGGCGCCTGCTGCGCGCCCACTCCCACCGGCCCTATCCAGGTGCGTAATATCATGATGGATAATTGATCTTGGCAGGGAGGGGCAGATACTTGGAAACTTGACACTTCTGGACATCCAGACTCAATGTTAGCATGAGAGAACAGAGCTATCAGACCTGCTGAGATTTTTCCAGCATTTCTGTGTTTGTGTTGTTGAAGTGGGTACATCAACTAATTTCCAGTTATAACCGCTGGTTATTTTGACTATATTCAGTTAAAACAAGTTGTGACCTGCTGTTTTCCTGTAGAAATAAGTTGTGACCAGTTTACAGTTCCAAATGGTTAAGCTGATTTTCTTTCTGGTTTTGAAACTGGTTTTATTTTGGATTGTATTCTGCTGATACCCAGTTCATTCAGTTGTCACCTCTATGTGATTAGACTGTTTGAAATCAAGTCATGGAGAAGCTAAAATTTCCTCCAACCTGCACAACAGGTAGGCTGAAGCTGTTAACTTTGTTTCCCTACCCAAAAAGTTATTTCTCACCCACCTCCTCTGGCTAAACTAGTACATACAAAACATTAGTCAACCAAGAGCAAAATGTTAAACCCTTACGTTTTATCCATCATCATGTCCACTTATTTGTACCTTCATAACATTCTTATTTCACTCCCGCTAGTGCTGAATCTCTTATCCATGCTTTTGTCATTTTTAGACTCACATTCTTCAATTATTTCTTGTCACCGTTTCTATTCTTCTTTCTCTGTAAACTCATAGTTTATTTGAACCTACAGGCCATAATAAGTATTATAAATTTACATACATAGGATTATGACACAGAAACTGGTCATTCGATCCAACCAGTCCATGCGGATGGTATTGTTCCAGTTGAGTCTCCTCCCATCTTCCCTCAACTAAACTTGCAATCGTGACCATCTGTTCCCTTCTTCCTCATAAACATTTAGAATCAGAATCCCTACAATGTAGACCCTTCAACCACTCTATGTGGTTTTAATTACGAATCACTCTTGTCCTCACTGATTCACACTGACTCTTTGGGCGGGATTTTCTGGCCCCAAAACCGGGAAATCCCATCCAAGGTCAATGGACCTTTGCATGGTCTGCACCCCCCCCACCCGCTACGATTCCCGTGGCGGGTGGGACGGGAAAATTCTCCCTAATTTCCCCAACAAAGTAAATTAAATATCCTTGTTCTCATCTTAAATTTCCTGATTGCCTCACCCTATCTGATCTCGCAGCTTTCTCCAGTTATAGATCCCTATTTGCACCATTTGGTTTTCAGTCTCCGGCCCTATGTGTAGTCCCCTCCTTCTTGTCCACTTCTATATTTGTTTATTTTTACTTTCCTCATATTTTATAATATTTTTTAGACTTATTTATATGGATAAATATGCAGTATAAAAGTTTAATTCTGAATACAGATCCCAAGGCCAGATCTTTTCAAACTACTCTTCAGTCTGCATTCTGTGTAGTTGTTACTTTAATTTTAATAGTTGAATAATTCAATATTGTTATTACTAATGTTTATAATGAATTTTTGTTGATATTCTTCATGTCTTTTCTTACTAGATTGCACTTTCAGAGATGCAAGGACAAATAATTGATTCACTTTCAAGAGAGAAGGATTGTTTTGAAAAAATAAACAGATTGAAGGTTGGAATTGAAGAAGAAAGGTAAATGCTGTTAATGAATATTGGTGAAAAGTCAACTGAATGTTTGTTGGAGTTATGGGCCTAGAAATCCTGTTGCTCCCAGTGGGAGATAACATGAATTGCATGAGCATATGCTGCCTGATGATTTTAATGATGTAGGCATGTAGTCAGCACCACTCAAAATACTAATTTGTTGCATATTTTTAGGGGAGGAGGAAGTTGGGCGTTTATAATGCCACTTTAGGTCAGCCATTATGCCATAAAGAGGTGCCCTCTTCCTACAAGCAGCAATATGTTGAAGCAAGTGTGGAGAGAACCCAAAGGGCTGGATTTTCATGCTTGAGTTTGAAATTGGGCATCTGTAAATTTCCTAACATTGTTTTCCTTCCTAAAACCCAACAGTACCAACCAGCATGATTTTCATTGGTAGCAGGAGGGAATGGGCTGAGTTGGGTCTGCTGTCTCCCATGCCAGCACGAAGGTGCAATTGGGGGAGAGATCAGTGTCAGGAACATAGACAGGCAGATTCCATCTCAGGACTGATAAAAGGCCTGCCTCCATTGCTGTCTTTGTGTCACAAAAACAACCAGAAGGTCTGTAATTAACTTTTCATTTGCGCTGGAAGTGCTGGTTGTAAGAGGCATTTGCAAGAATAAGGTAGATAAATCCCCAGGACCTGATGAACTGTATCCCAGAACGTTGTGGGAGGCTAGGGAGAAAATTGCGGTTCCCCTAGCAGAGATATTTGAATCGGCAGCCATAGGTGAGGTCCCTGAAGATTGGAGGGTGGCAAATGTTGTGCCTTTATTTAAGAAGGGCTGTCAGAAAAACCTGGGAACTACAGGCCAGTGAGCAAGTTGTTAGAAGGTATAACCAAAAGAGGAAATGCTGGAAAATCTCAGCAGGTCTGGCAGTATCTGTAAGGTGAGAAAAGAGCTGATCAGCGCCAGCTTCGACAAAGGGTCATCTGGACTCGAAACACCAGCTCTTTTCTCTCCTTACCGATGCTGCCAGACTTGCTGAGATTTTCCAGCATTTTCTCTTTTGATTTCAGATTCCAGCATCTGCAGTAATTTGCTTTTATCCTTTTGTAAGAAGGTATTCTAAGAGACAAGATCTACAAGCATTTAGAGAGGCAAGGACTGATTAGGGACAGTCAGCATGGCTTTGTGAGTGGAAAATCATGTCTCGCAAATTTGATTGAGTTTTTTGAAGGGGTAAGCAAGAAGGTAGATGAGGGCAATGGAGTTGATGTTGTCAACATGGACTTTACCAAGGCCTTTGACAAGGTAGGTTGTTGCATAAGGTTAAATCTCACGGGATCCAGGGTGAGGTAGACAGGTGGATACTAAATTGGCTTGATGACAGAATTCAGAGGGTGGCTGTAGAGAGTTGTTTTTCAAACTGGAGGCCTGTGACCAGCGGTGTGTCTCAGGGATCGGTCCTGGGTCTAATGTTATTTGTCATTTATATTAATCATTTGGATGAGAATTTAGGAGGCATGGTTAGTAAGTTTGCAGATGACACCAAGATTTGGTGGCATAGTGGATAGTGAAGAAAGTTATCTCGGATTGCAACAGGATCTTGATCAATTGGGCCAGCGGGCTGACAAATGGCAGATGGAGTTTAATTTAGATAAGGTGATGCATTTTGGAAGATCGAACCAGGGCAGGACTTACTCAGTTAGTGGTAGGGTGTTGGGGAGAGTTACAGAATAAAGAGATCTAGGGGTACAGGTTCATAGCTCCTTGAAAGTGGAGTCACAGGTGGACATAGTGGTGAAGGCGGCATTCGGCATGCTTTGTTTCATTGGTCAGAACATTGAATACAGGAGTTGGGACGTCTTGTTGAAGTTGTACAAGACATTGGTAAGGCCACACTTGGAAGGCTGTGTACAGTTCTGGTCACCCTATTATAGAAAGGATATTATTAATCTAGAAAGAGTGCAGAAAAGATTTACTAGGATGCTATCAGGACTTGATGGTTTGAGTTATAAGGAGAGGCTGGATAGACTGGGACTTTTTTCTCTGGAGCATAGGAGGCTGAGGGATGATCTTTGAGGTCTATAAAATAATGAGGGGCATATATAAATCAGCTAGATAGTCAACATCTTTTCCCGAAGGTAGGGGAGTCTAAAACTAGAGGGCGTAGTTTTAAGGAGAGAGGGGAGAGATACAAAAAGGGTCCAGAGGGGCAATTCTTTCACAGAGGGTGGTGAGTGTCTGGAACAAGCTGGCAGAAGTAGTAGTAGAGGCGGGTACAATTTTGTCTTTTAAGAAACATTTAGACAGTTACATGGGTAAGATGGGCATCGAGGGATATGGGCCAAATGCGGGCAATTGGGACTAGCTTAGTGGTTTAAAAAAAAAGGCGGCATGGACAAGTTGGGCCAGAGGGCCTGTTTCCATGCTGTAAATCTCTATGACTCTATGACTGTAATCATGATGGATTTTAAGGTATGGTGTGGGTTAGAGTGGTTGCTTGGAAAGTGGAAGGGTGGCACTGAATCGGAGAAGAAAATGCACGATGCTGAACACCAAGTGTAGTGGAATGCCCTGTCAGTGAGGAAGGATGAGGGTCCCCATGCCTACCTTTCATAAGCCTCCTTGTGTCTCACACATCCAGCAGTGTGTTCACAACCCCTGGAGCCATGGAGTGTCTCGGATATCAGGAGGAGGAAAACATGTCTGATGAAGTATCACCACATTGGACTGACTCACCAACTGCATAGATACATGCATTTCAGTGTGTATGTGTGCAATATTTGAGTTGGTGATACTGGGTGTGGAGCATTGTATTCAGGAGGTGGTGTCAGAGACATCTGCAGGTTGTTCCTCTTGAGGGATGTTCTGTGGGGCAGTGAAGTTGGCTAGGTCATTTGGGGTTCTACTTGGAGCTGCAGCAGCAGATATATGGCTGTCAGAGTTCCTGTAACATTGTGAGCTCATGAGGCGAAAAGGAGAAGCCCATGATTTGGATGTATTTGATCTGTCTTGGAACTTTAAATGCATGACTCCACCCTTGAGAGAATGGCCAACCTCAGAGTCTCATGCGGGAGTATCTGGAGTGGAAGCAGGAGCATTGTGATGTCCTGCACAGGCTGCATGGTTGTCTCTGTAGCCTGGAGAAGTTACTTCATAGCCTGGACCAGTCAGTTCAGAGCCAGAGCACTGAAGTCTTCGTGGTCTGTGATGAGGTAAGCACCTTCAGTCGGTCATTCTTCCTTCAACCAAGGCTAGAGAGGATGTTAGCTGTGCATCAGAAGCAAATTTCTTCAAGCCAGAAGAAAAACATACTAAGGACTGAGAATGTTCCAGAAGAGGATCACGATACCTTGCATGATGGTAACCTCACCATGCATGACCTAGCCCCTGTGACAGAGGGAGGATCTGTGATCTTGGACCCATTGCTAACTGCTGCCCCTGCAAAAGTGTGGTCACAGGAAAGGCCTCAACATATCCCACTGCCACGGTCCTCACAGTACATAGGCAAAGATGTGAGCGGACTGCCTCCACTTCCTTCAGGGCAACAAAGCACTGCATTAAAGTGTCTGCATTTGCAGGACACCACATCACCTTGAAGATTGAGTGGGTCACGATGGTATATTATACATGCAGTGGTGAACAGCAAACACAGATCCCACAGAGATCAGCAGCAAAGCCCTGAAATGAGCCTGAGGCAAAAAATGTGAGGGACATGGTCACCTTACATGCTTACCTTACATGCTTCCAGAAGGGCCAATTCATCGTTAAGGAAGACAGAGGTCAGTCACCATCTCTCCAGACAGCCTAAGCCTCCTCCTTCACTGCTGCTAAGGCACCTTCAGGTAGGCAAGCCTGTGGTGTGACACACTGTGCTCAGGATATTTTTGGCTCCTCGTCAGTGCGGTGGTTATATCTCTTTCTGCTAAGTGATCCTTCGTTGTGATGCTCGAGGCTGCAACTGCTCTGCCTGAATGACCTGAAATTGTGAGGGAGCTGCGCCCATGTCCAGTAGCAGACCTCATTGCTTTGGGTAGAGATTTTTTAAGCTTGACTGAAGGGCTTGATGTCTCATTGGGCACAAATCTCCTCCCCATACCTTCCAGAATCTTCCGTGAGGCTTTTTTGCTCAGGGTACAACAAAGCTATCTTTACTGCATACTTTTCAGAAAGTTCCCACACTTCTGAGTAGCCTGTTATGATGTTCCCAACTCTAATTGCTGTGATCTACACAGCCTCTGAAGCCACACTGTCCCGATAATTGCGAAGTGACTGCTTCAGCAATCCTCTTATTGGTTTGCCAGGCATCCTTGCCCTGCATGTCTGCTCCAGAGCCGTCTCCTTACTTGCAACATTGAAAATGACCAGCACCAGAAATGGGAATTCTAGATCCAGCACTGGTTTACTGGTAAAGCAAGCCAGATGTATTTGGGTTGTGCATCGAGATTGGACAATCTGGCCCCAACATTCATGCAGATGCCATAAAGGCACGTTTGCAAAATGTGGACAAAAGAGAGAATCTTTTCCCACCTGTGTCACTCCTGTGGAGGGGCACTGTCTTTTCTCCAATTGATTGGATGTTGTGTCAGCCAGATTGTTCCTTGTTCTTAAGATTAGTCTATGCTTTTGCAGTTTGTTGCATTCTCACCATTCCCTTCTTGGAATGTTGGAAATGGCCTGCTTCATTCATACCACATAATTGAATTTGAACTGAACTGAGTAATTTGACAAAACTGAGTAGATCAAGGATCAAATTTCCCAGATTGAGTCGTGATCCTGATGTCGGCCACAGTTCCCATTTGGGAACCCAGAAGTGGTGGTGGCTGAAGTTTAGTTGTGATCTTCTTGAAGGTGGCTAATTAAGAATTGCCTCAGAGATTCCCACCTGATTAAAGATAGCAGCCAAAGAAAGCTGGAGGCCCATTCAGAGGGCCCACAGTCATATCCATCCAGCCGTGTCCATCAATGAGGGATGATGTGGAGATGCCGGCATTGGACTGGGGTAAACAACAAGAAGTCTAACAACACCAGGTTAAAGTCCAACAGGTTTATTTGGTAGCAAAAGCCACTAGCTTTCGGAACAGGCTGTTCCTTCATCAGGTGAGTGGGAGTTCTGATCACAAACAGGGCACAAAGACACAAACTCAATTTGCATGAATAATGATTGGAATGTGAGTCTTTGCAGCTAATCAAGTCTTAAAGGTACAGACAATGTGAGTGGAGGGAGCATTAAGCACAGGTTAAAGAGATGTGTATTGTCTCCAGACAGGACAGCTAGTGAGATTTTGCACATCCAGGCAAGTTGTGGGGGTTACAGATAGTGTGACATGAACCCAATATCCCGGTCGAGGCCGTCCTCATGTGTGCGGAACCTGGCTATCAGTCTCTGCTCAGCGACCCTGCGGTGTCATGTGTCGTGAAGGCCGCCTTGGAGAACGCTTACCCGGAGATCAGAGGCTGAATGCCCATGACTGCTGAAGTGCTCCCCAACAGGAAAAGAACAGTCCTGCCTGGTGATTGTCGAGCAGTGTTCATTCATCTGTTGTTGTAGCGTCTGCATGGTTTCCCCAATGTACCATGCCTCGGGACATCCTTTCCTGCAGGTAGACAACGTTGGCCGAGTTGCAAGAGTATGTACCGTGTACCTGGTGGATGGTGTTTTCGCGTGAGATGATGGCATCCATGTCGATGATCCGGCATGTCTTGCAGAGGTTGCCGTGGCAGGGTTGTGTGGTGCCGTGGTCACTGTTCTCCTGAAGGCTGGGTAGTCTGCTGCAGACAATGGTCTGTTTGAGGTTGTGTGGTTGTTTGAAGACAAGTGGGGGTGTGGGGATGGCCTTGGTGAGATGTTCATCATCAATGACATGTTGAAGGCTCCGGAGGAAGTGTCGTAGCTTCTCTGCTCCAGGGAAGTACTGGACGACGAAAGGTCCCCACACCCCCACTTCTTTCCTTCCATTCTAAGGCTAAATTTAACTTGCAATTCGGTTTATCTGCCAAAATTTTCCAGAGCATGTATTACCGCATGGTTTCTCTCACACACCCATTACTAAATGGGCTTTCCACAGCTGTATTCATGACTATGATATTCATGTTTTCACACATATCCCTAAACTCATAGTTAGCAAATTCCCCCCTATCGTCTGTGTAAGAAACTTTGCCGGTGGCCCCATTCCTGTCCCTATCCATTTTTCCATGAATTGATCCAGGAATACTCTGATTTCTTTACTATGTAAAACTGTTGATTGACTAAATCTTGTCACTAAATCTTAAGTGTAAAATGAATATATTGTTTGCTTTATCCCAGATCTTAAGGTCCATGGCCATAATGTCATTAAAATCTCTGGCCAAAGGTAGAGTTACTATCGGTCATGATGGTGTCCTTCTGTACTTCCTACAAACCTCACACCAATCACTGACCTGTTCTATAAGCTTAGTAGTCTTCATCTCTTGCCCCTGCATCCTTTAATACATTTTGCAGTCTCCGAGGAGATGGATGCGCAAATTGCTGTTGCATTTTCAATACAATGAGCTTTTTATCAGCTAACGTTCCATTTCTGGATGCTAATAACACTTCATTAACCTCTTTACCCAAATAAGTATTTTTCATTAATAAAGTACAATAGTGTCCCATGTAAATTGTAAGTCCACTGTTTTTCCAAAAACTGTTGCCTTATCATTTCTATTTCCAGTTTCTGTGCTTTCTTCATCGATGGTCTACTCAGAAGCAAAGGCATCTCACTTGACACATCTGAGCTAATCAAACGATCCACTCCGGCAATATTGCAAGGGATCAGCACTCTTTTCAGTGACTTCAGGGTATTATCCCCAAACTTGTAGAACTTTCAAATCCTTTAAATCTTGTTCCAATTTTCTGCATTTAAAGAGTCCAGCTAACATTTTAAACAGTCAATTCCACACGGTAGACATGTAGCTACTGTCCAATACAGCACAATTAAAGGACTCCACAAACAAAACTCAGTACAGGAGTAAAGCTTTTTATTAATAAGACAATGCCTTCTTTCTGGTCACTATCTCTTACCACTTCCAATTCTTCTGTGTCATGTGTAGCTTCAAACACTATTAGATCATTTTGGACAGTTGAAAGCATAATGAAATTTAGAGTCACACCAAAAACACCAATTTATCATATCCTGGGCATTTCTGGTGTTCATTTTCCTGTTACCATTCTCCACATCCTTCCTCCTACTGTAGGTATTAAGGGGGTTTCAGTCTTTATAATTTCTGGGTCCCAATCTTCTGCCATACTCTCGTAGTCTGTACAATCTCACCATCCTGTTAACACTATCTTCCACATTATCACTGACCCATTTGTGTATCAAAGCCGTAGGGATAGAATGTTTCCCTAAATTTTTTATTTAAGGCCTGACATTTGATTGAATAAGGCATTTTTATCTGCAAACTTAACTTCTACCAAAACCAGGAGCCTATCCATATTTGTAACTTTAGCACAGTTCAGTAACTTAAATGCCAACATGAACTGTGGAAATTCCAGGCAGTGTTTTTGCAGCCTTTTATATAGTCTACTAAATTCCATCACATATATTCAATAGAAATATCCTCCAATTTCCAAAACCTATCAAGTTCTGATCAGGCATCATACACACCTACTAAGTCATCCTTTTGATAAATCTTATCCATGAAGTTTAATAAATTGTCCAGACTTCTTCCAAGTTCAAATGTTCCAACTGCAATTCAAAAAATACTTTCCATCTGATTTTACTTCTGTATGGCAAAGAAAAAGCCAAGGTATTACCTTGTTTCCTTTTCCCTAAAGCAGTTACCGTAGTCCACATGATGACTTCACTTCTCCATTGGTCATAATGTGCAGTCTCTGAAAATAATGGTGGATAGTCATATTCTGACACTTTTACTCTAGCTTCAGCCATTTTGTTGTCTCCTATTAACTCCTTTGTTGATTTGGAATTTGAGTGAAGTCTTCTTTTTCAATCATAAAAGTCAGAACTTGCAGCCCTTTACTTGGAACCAACAACCATCCTCTGCTTACCATTGTTTGAGTCTCTAGGTTGCTATTCAGTAAAAGAGACACAAGTTCTTCTTCTTCATAAACTAACTTTATTTCTCTGACCCAACACCACTAACTTTATTTCTCTGACCCAATACCACATATAATTCTCTGCCAACACCTAGTGCCACCTGTGGCCCCTTTATATATCTGTGCCTTCTATTGAACAATTGACATCAAATTAGGACTTAATCGGAAGGTCTGTTAACCCATTCCTAACACGATACACTCCCACTAGGTTTCATGCATCATCACTGTGTGTTACACCCTTTACAACCTGGCATTACAAAGAGGTGATCCCTTGCCAGAGGGTGAAATGGAACAGGATGAGACCTCTTCAGAAAATGATCGGGAGGCACAGGAACCTCAAGAGGGTGATGAGGGTCATTTTGAAGGTAACACTGCCATAAGGGAAGAAAGACATGGGAGATGTACCCATGACACTTTTAATCCCTGTCAGGTTCCAGGAGTAGTAAATTGAAGGCAAGGGGAGGTGGCCATAGTCCTCCTGGTCTCAACATCATTCCCGTTCTTTTCAAGGGATTTCCAACTAAGTTAATTTGAGAACGATTGCAATATTGACAGTTATACCTTCTAGCTGCATGATTCACCAGGCCATGGTCTCCGCTAAGGTCCGCTGTGGCTGTGCCCCCTACAAGTGCTTGATCTGTAAATTGATGGCGCACTCAACAGCAAGAAAAATGCGAGAAGTGAGTTAAAGTAGCCCTCATCACATAATTAAGAAGCTATAGAATCCTACCGTGCAGAAGGAGGCCATTCGACCATCGAGGCTGCACCGACCACAATCCCACCTAAGCCCTATCCCCATAACCCCATGCATTTACCCTAGTTAATCCCCCTGACACTAAGGGGCAACTTAGCATGGCCAACCCACCTAACCCGCACATCTTTGGACTGTGGGAGGCAACCGGAGCACCCGGAGGAAATCCACGCAGACACGGGGAGAATGTGCAAACTCCACACAGACAGTGACCCAAGCCGGGAATCAAACCAGGGTCCCTGGCGCTGTGAAGCAGTGTGAAACACTGTGCCACTGTGCCGCCCATAGCAGACAGATAAGGACATGGTTAGGGATCTCCTCCCACTCATGACTTGTCCTTTTCCACTACCACTTAGGACATACAAGTGCCACTAATCAATCAACGCTGATGTGCTGCCCACACACAACTGTCTTTTGTGAGGAAGAAAGATTAGAAGTGCATAATTCATACACTTCATATAAAGATTTGAGCACATCCCCCTTACATCATACAGCACTGTGAAGACCATCTTCACTGAGGTTGATATTACATGAATGTGAACTTCACAGATGGAGACTGCAACTGAGTAGGAGCATGGATAAACCTCAAAATGAGAGGATTCCAATGTACATAATCACAATGCGTTCAGTTGACTATGTCATTCACATAATCATCAAATGTATTTAGAAAAGTAACCTTTTTAAGGGTAGCACACCTGTGACCCAAAAACGATTTCAAAAATGTCTTTAATTTTCCTAACCATGCCTGGATACTGCCATGACATTCTCAGCAGAGATGGAGATTGCCTGCTGACTTTTACATCCTGAGGTCTGCAATGACCTTGGCAGACGTCCTGTGGTGGTCCAAGGCCTGGAGGCCACAGCCTTGTAAGGCTTTACTGTGCAGGGGCAGATGCATCCCCATCGCCCTGAACAACTGGAGTGGATGAGGACTCTGAGTGGCTGGACATCTTTGGAGTGTCCTGAGAGGGGGCCTCAGGATTCTTGGTTGACACACATCTCCCTGTGGATGCCTGAAGTCCCTGCTCTGACTCCCCGAGGAGACAGTGCACCTAGCGAGTGTCAAGGAGCCTCGTAACCCTGTTACCTACATCTTAATGGGGATTATTGTGGGTGTGTGGCCATGGAGTCCAGAGCGAAGTGCAAATCTGGTAAAACTTGCTGGATCAAGATGTCCATGATGGTTGCCAACCTTCCCGTGGTGACCTCGAGGTACTGACATGTTGGAGTCATGACATCAGGAAGAATGTGGACAGGCTTGTCCATCCTTCCCTCTAGTCTGCTGAGTGACTGCTGAATTTCTGCTTAATCTTCCACCGGCCCACTGCTGGCCAATGGTGGGCCACCTTCACCACCAGGAAAATCCCAACCAAAGTTAACAGACCTTTGGCTGCTCATACCAATCCCTGCCATTGATGGATCCGGAAGATCCAAGTTAATCAAACCGTATCTCTTTGCATATTGAACCTGCATCATATCTGGATGCAGCAATGATGGGGCATAATTCAAGGCGGTACTCAGGGTCACTTTCTGGTCCCACCATTGTCAACAGGGTTTCCCGTTGAATGTACCCCTCACCACTGTGGAACCTGTGGCAGGAGTGTGCCATCAGCGGTGTAATGACTTCAACGAGGCACATGAGGTTGGCCTTTTGGAGTATGAACTCCCTGGTTGAGGTCACGACCGCTGGGCACCGCAGGGGCTGGGGTGTATTATCGACCCCGATAATAACCTTTTGGTTTGAAGTTTTAAGTTTCCTTTCGACTTTGTTTTTGGTTCGGGCTGTTCCCCCCTTCCTTTTGGGGAGCTGCCCCTTTTACTTTGTCCCTAAGTTAATTTGAGTTCATTTACTTGGTTGGTGTGAAAAGACATCCCTGGTTGAGGTCGCGACCGCTGGGCGCCACAGGGGCTGGGGTGTATTATCGACCCCGATAATCACCTTTTGGTTTGACGTTTTAAGTTTCCTTTCGACTTTGATTTTGGTTCGGGCTGTTCCCCCCTTCCTTTTGGGGAGCCGCCCCTTTTACTTTGTCCCTAAGTTAATTTGAGTTCGTTTACTTGATTGGTGCCGAAAGAGCTACTTGATTGGTACCTTAAAAGAGCTCCCTGGTTGAGGTCATAATTACCTGCCCAATCAGGGAGTCTCACCTGTATATAAAAATGGGAGTGTCAGGTCTCCTGGTACTCTGATTCTGACTGCACCTGAAGCATTCAAGGAGTGGAATAGAGTTTGTAAATAGAGGGAACCTGGTGAAGGAACACTGGCTTCTGAGGTGTTATTTCAGAAACACAGTGGGAGTAAATGTATCTTTTTGTGAGTGGCAAGCAGTGATGCTGGGGTACTGCAGGGATCAGTGCTTGGGCCCCAGCTGTTCACGATATATATAAATGGATAAAAACTTGGATGAGAGAACCAAGTGTAAAATTTCCAAGTTTTGCTTGGAAAATAAGGTGGAATTGTGAGTTGTGAGGAAGATGCAACGGAATCTGGTGAAGGGACACCAACCTCTGAGGAGTTATTTCAGGCAGGATCGGTGTGAACGGCCAGAAAGTTCTGGCCTTTGGGTGGGAATTTCTGATTACACTGCTGACAAAACTGGAAAGTCACAACCATTATGTTCTTTCTAAGCAGAAAGAAGCAGGGCGAATGAGCATTTGCCAGGATGGCGGGATGGCTTTTATGCATATATCTATCAATCGCATCCTTGTTGTCTCCCACGTCAATAGGGAGCGGTATCTCAAGGAATGCTGTTCTATTAATCTGCAATTATTGTTTGACAATAAACAAACAAAATGTCTGTGATCCGGGCAGCAGCCACGATGCTGAAAACTTGAAGCAGTCTGCATACAGACCATTCTTCAATGGCTGCTAAGAAACTAGGGCCATCCTTCTACACCTAGCTGACAACGTTCTCCACCACTCAAACCACACAAGATCAATGAGCACACAGTACCTTGGAGAAATCCCTCAGCTTGCTTAAGAAACAGTTTTGTTGACACAATAGCAAGGGTACTGGTGGAGTAGCAGTGAGAAGAGGACAAATGCTGTCCACCAGAAAAAGCTGCAGGTTTGTGCTCGATGATGCTGCTACCGTTTCCATTAGACGGCACCTCGGAAATCCTAGAAATTGTTTGAGTACAGATTATTGGATTGGCGCGAGAGCCAGCATGCTTTTTTTGACCACTGACATTCACATGCCAGCCACCTGCCCCCACCCATGTCACCTGCTATAATGGTAGCAGTCTCTGACTGCATAGCAGCAAGCATGGTTATCATAGTATTGAGTCGTTAATGTCTATCCTGCAATGGGTGCTACGACAGCAGCACCAAATGCTTTTGGGTCTGCATGTGCAGTCATAGAAACAAAGAATTGTAGAATGGTTGACCTCTCTGGCTCTTGCTCTTGCTTCAGCCTGTTTCTCATGGAGTCCTTCCATTCATTTCATGTGCCTAATATTGCATCAAATCCCTTAATGGATTCTGAACTGTCAGTCAGGTTGTACACTCCAGCCTGCCAAGGGCACCACTCCAGGTACTAAGGGGCACCCCTGTAGGGCACTTTACCCCTCCCCCCACCTGCTGATGGAGGTCCAGCAATCAGAACTTTTGGATAGCCACAAGGAATGCACTCCAGAAGGCAGGGGCTGCCATCCAGCTCCATTCTAAAATCAGGAGCTGAAGACCAGCGTAATTCCCCCTGCTCCAAGGAGTTGGAGACAGGCTTGTGGCTGCAGCTGACTGTTACCAGCTGTAATATTCTTAGGGCTGAATTCTCCCAAGGTCTCACTGGTGTGTTCGATGATGGGCATGGTGGAAGGATATGGTGGGAGTCCCAGAACTCGGTTTCGCAGCGATATGAATTTACAGTGTGATGTTTGTCCCTTTAAGGGTTGAACTGCAAGGAGGGTGAAATGACCTGGGTGACATGACCTGGGTAACCAATTAGGGACCAGGGTGAGAGAATCACCCTAACAGCCTGGACTTACCTAGGCAGATTTGATCCTGGAAGTTGACTGGCAGCACAAAGCTGTGAAACCTCTATCACAGTTGTATGTAAATAAACAGTACAGTTATTACTTACCTAACTGGTGAACTGGAGTTATTACAAATGGGATCTTCTGTTAGTGCCCGCCATAAGAACATAAGAACATAAGAAATAGGAGCAGGAGTAGGCCATCTAGCCCCTCGAGCCTGCCCCGCCATTCAATAAGATCATGGCTGATCTGACGTGGATCAGTACCACTTACCCGCCTGATCCCCATAACACTTAATTCCCTTACCGATCAGGAATCCATCCATCCGCGCTTTAAACATATTCAGCGAGGTAGCCTCCACCACCTCAGTGGGCAGAGAATTCCAGAGATTCACCACCCTCTGGGAGAAGAAGTTCCTCCTCAACTCTGTCTTAAACCGACCCCCCTTTACTTTGAGGCTGTGTCCTCTAGTTTTAACTTCCTTACTAAGTGGAAAGAATCTCTCCGCCTCCACCCTATCCAGCCCCCGCATTATCTTATAAGTCTCCATAAGATCCCCCCTCATCCTTCTAAACTCCAACGAGTACAAACCCAATCTCCTCAGCCTCTCCTCATAATCCAAACCCCTCATCTCAGGTATCAACCTGGTGAACCTTCTCTGCACTCCCTCCAATGCCAATATATCCTTCCTCATATAAGGGGACCAATACTGCACACAGTATTCCAGCTGCGGCCTCACCAATGCCCTGTACAGGTGCATCAAGACATCCCTGCTTTTATATTCTATCCCCTTCGCAATATAGGCCAACATCCCATTTGCCTTCTTGATCACCTGTTGTACCTGCAGACTGGGCTTTTGCGTCTCATGCACAAGGACCCCCAGGTCCCTTTGCACGGTAGCATGTTTTAATTTGTTTCCATTGAGATAGTAATCCCATTTGTTATTATTTCCTCCAAAGTGTATAACCTCGCATTTCTCAACGTTATACTCCATTTGCCATATCCTCGCCCACTCACTCAGCCTGTCCAAATCTCTCTGCAGATCTTCTCCGTCCTCCACACGATTCACTTTTCCACTTATCTTTGTGTCGTCTGCAAACTTCGTTACCCTACACTCCGTCCCCTCCTCCAGATCATCTATATAAATGGTAAATAGTTGCGGCCCGAGTACCGATCCCTGCGGCACGCCACTAGTTACCTTCCTCCAACCGGAAAAACACCCATTTATTCCGACTCTTTGCTTCCTGTCGGATAGCCAGTCCCCAATCCACTTTAACACACTACCCCCAACTCCGTGTGCCCTAATCTTCTTCAGTAGCCTTTTATGGGGCACCTTATCAAACGCCTTTTGGAAATCCAAAAACACCGCATCCACCGGTTCTCCTCCATCAACCGCCCTAGTCACATCTTCATAAAAATCCAACATGTTCGTCAAGCACGACTTTCCCCTCATGAATCCATGCTGCGTCTGATTGATCGAACCATTTCTATCCAGATGCCCTGCTATCTCCTTTTTAATAATGGATTCCAGCATTTTCCCTACTACAGACGTTAAGCTGACCGGCCTATAGTTACCCGCCTTTTGTCTCCTTCCTTTTTTAAACAGCGGCGTAACATTAGCCGTTTTCCAATCAACCGGCACTACCCCAGAATGCAACGAGTTTTGATAAATAATCACTAACGCATCCACTATTACCTCTGACATTTCTTTCAATACCCTGGGATGCATTCCATCCGGACCCGGGGACTTATCCACCTTCAGTCCCATTAGTCTACCCAGCACTGCCTCTCTGGTAACATTAATTGTATTAAGTATTTCTCCTGCTGCCAACCCTCTATCGTTAATATTTGGCAAACTATTTGTGTCCTCCACCGTGAAGACCGACACAAAAAACTTATTTAAAGACTCAGCCATATCCTCATTTCCCACTATTAACTCCCCCCTCTCGTCCTCCAAGGGTCCAACATTCACTCTAGCCACTCTATTCCTTTTTATATATTTATAAAAACTTTTACTATCATTTTTTATATTAATTGCTAGCCTAGCTTCATAGTCTATCCTTCCTTTCTTTATCGCTTTCTTAGTCTCTCTTTGTTGTTTCTTAAATTTTTCCCAATCACTTGTTTCTCCACTATTTTTGGCCACTCTGTACGCAGCTGTTTTTATTTTAATACTCTCCTTTATTTCCTTCGTTATCCACGGCTGGTTCTCCCTTTTCTTACAATCCTTGTTTTTTGCTGGAATATATTTTTGCTGAGAACTGAAAAGGATCTCCTTAAAAATCCTCCACTGTTCCTCAGCTATCCTACCTGCCAGCCTGCTCTCCCAGTCTACCTTAGCCAATTCATCCCTCATCCTATCATATTTCCCTCTGTTCAAACAGAGGACACTGGTTTGGGACCAAACTTTCTCCTCTTCCATCTGAATCAGAAATTCGACCATATTGTGGTCACTAGACCCAAGAGGGTCCTTCACAATAAGATCCTTAATTCTACCTACCTCATTACACAATACCAGATCCAAAATAGCTCGTTCCCTCGTCGGTTCCGTAACATGCTGTTCAAGGAAACTATCCCGACAGCATTCTAAGAACTCTTCCTCCATTCCACCCTTACCGACTTGAGTCTGCCAGTCAATGTGCATGTTGAAGTCCCCCATGATTATTGCCGTTCCGTTTTTACACGCATCCCTTATCTGCTTGTTTATAGCCCTCCCTACCTCAACATTATTATTTGGGGGCCTATATACCACACCTACTAGTGTCTTTCTCCCTCTACTATTCCTCATCTCTACCCATAATGATTCCACGTTTTGTTCCTCAGAGCCTATGTCATCCCTCAGTACTACCCTGATATTATCTCTTATTAATAGCGCGACCCCACCACCTTTTCCTTCCTGTCTATTCTTCCTAAACGCCTGATACCCCTGGATATTCATCTCCCAGTCCTGGTCACCTTTCAGCCACGTTTCTGTAATGGCCACTAGATCGTACCCACTCGTGCTGATTTGCACCATCAACTCATTTACCTTGTTCCGAATGCTTCGTGCATTCAGGCAAAGTGTCCTTATTCCAGCTTTTATCTGGACCCGCTTTGATGAGTCGCGAACACCCTCTCCCTCTACTCCCTTATCTAAATTACCGCCTTCATTCACTTGCACCCTCTCCTCTACCATTAATTTTGTAATTCCCCTTACCCCTGCATCCTCCACCCCATCAATTAGTTCCTTGATCCTAGTCAACTCTTCTAGCTCCCCTCCCCCCAACCTATCTAGTTTAAATTCTCCCCAGTAACCTTAGCCAACCTACCGGCCAGGATATTGGTCCCCGTGTGATTCAAGTTCCACCCGTTTTTTGTATACAGATCACCCCTGCCCCTAAAGAGGTCCCAATGGTCCAGGAACCTGAATCCCTGCCCCCTGCACCAGTCCCTCAGCCACACATTCATCTTCCACCTCACTCCATTCCTGCCCTCACCTTCCCGTGGCACAGGTAGTAATCCTGAGATTACTACCTTTGCTTTCCTCTTTCTCAGCTGTCTCCCTAATTCCCTGTACTCCCTTTTCATGACCCCTTCTCCCTTCCTACCCACATCAGCGGTACCAATATGTACCGCTACCTCAGGCTCCTCTCCCTCCCACCTCAGGATTTCCGGGACGCGACTAGCGACATCCTGGATCCCGGCCCCAGGGAGGCAGACCACCATGCGAGAATCCCGCCTACCTCCGCAGAAACGCCTGTCTGTCCCCTTCACCATCGAGTCCCCGATTAATACCGCCTTCCTCCTCTTTTCCTTAGCCCTCTGAGTTACAGGGCTGGACTCCACTGCGGAGACACGGCCACTGCTGCTTCCCCCAGGCGGGCTGTCCCCCCCAGCAGTACTCAAGCAGGAGTACTTGTTGTGCAGGGGCAAATCCACTGGGGTGCTCTCAACCACCCTAGCCTTACCCTTCCTGGCCATCACCCACTTGGCCTCCTCCCGTTGCCCTGGTGTGACCACCTGATGATAGCTCTTGTCTATCACCTCCTCATTCTCCCTCATCAGCCTAAGATCCTCGAGCTGCAGTTCCAGCTCCCTAACACAGTCCCTCAGGAACCGCAGCTCGACACACCCCTCACAGATGTGGATGTCCGGGAGGCCAGATGCCTCCAGGACCTCCCACATCCTACACTGGGAACAACACACTGGTTTCACACTCATACTGGACACTTTATGTCAAGTAAGACAGTGAAAAGTTAATAAGAGTGTAAGGAAACAAAAACTCACCCCTGCTCGTCCAAGCCCTGTGAGCCAAAGCCCTGACAGCTCACTCAACTTCCCACTCACTCTGCTGCCCGCTACGATGCTGCTAGATTCTATCAGCTATCATACACCAGGGACCCAGGTTCAATTCCAACCTTGGGTGACTGTCTGTGTGGAGTTACTGTCTGTCTGCCATGGCATGTCGAAAACCCCCCAGAAGCTGGTGTGAATCTCATTTTCATTCCGTTAATGGATTAATGGTTAATGAGTCAGTGCAGACTCGATGGGCCGGATGATCTCCTTCTGCACTGTAGGTATTCTGTGGTTCTATTGATACAGTTGAAAGCCTGACCCCCTCCAGATTCTCTGAGGCTGGGAAAACATGCCAGCGTGAAATATGTTCAGAACAACATGGTGTACAGATGTCAGATCTCATCAACATGCCCACAACCCTGGATCCTGAAACACCACATGAGTGGGTCCGGGGAACATCTACAGGTGGGCGTTTCAGATTAGGTTTTCAGGAGAGGGCCCATCTTCCTGCCTCAATGTTCCAGGAAATCCATTTTTATTTTCCAGATGTCCATCTTCCAGTTTCAGAGTCCTCCCGGGGATCTTTTCAATATGGCACCTGAACATGACAGCTGACTACGTGCCACTGAATGTGGGGTAAAACATATAATTAATGATGTTAAGGTATGAAAATTTGTATTCCCACAGGCTACTGCAGCTGGAGACTGTCCACGTTCCTGTCCCCACCAAGGAACTTAGTCTCAAAATGGGAGAATTCCACTCTTAGGATCATAGAATCCATACAGTGCAGAAGGAGGCTATTCTATGATTCTAAGCGGAGCACCCAGAGGAAACCCACCCGGACATGGGGAGAACCTGCAAACTCCACACAGACAGTCACCCAAGGTTGGAATTGAACCTGGGTCCCTGGTGTATGATAGCTGATAGAATCTAGCAGCAGATCCATTTCTATGCAGCAGGTCAATTTCCTGATATCCTAATAATACTTTTGTTTCAACCTTACATTTCGATATTTCAAATTAAATTATTTTCAAAGGATTGCCACAATTTACAATGACTATTGTTTAGCTATGAACCAATTTCAAACAAGAGAATCGTTTACTGATCAATAATGACTAGTTCTATTAAATTATTAAGAAACTGAATTAGAACACAGCTTTTAACATCTGTGTTTCTTTCTCACAGAGTAAGGCATGAAATGCTCTCTTCAGATTACAATATCCTTTTAGCAGAGAAAGAGACTTTTTCACATGACCTAAGTTCTAGAAATGCAGAAATTGAAGACCTCCAAAAGAAACTAGAAGTAAGTAACTTAATTTACCAAAAAATTTATTCCAGTTTCAAGATTTTATGGTATTTTAAAATTTTATAATGAGCCCTGTACATGCTTTTGGCATTTGTTTTTTTTAAGCACACCTCAAGAGGGGCTGAGAGAAGTTAACACCCCTTAAAAGCCTGCCTGCACCTTTTAAAGGAGAGGCACCCTCCAGCTGGAACTCATTCTGACATAAAAAATTATTTAATAATGATACAGCGTGGAAGAGAGCAGGCTCCAAGATTTTCCAATGCTGTATTGGAGGCCTTGGTTGAGCAAGTGCAGAGGAGGAGATGTACTTTATCGACAAGGGGGCAAGATCCCTCCAGCCAAACTCTGAGAAGGCAATGGGACCATAAGACGATAAGACATAGGAGCAGAATTAGCCCACTCGGCCCATCAAGCCTGCTCTGCCATTCTTCTCTCATTTTTCCTCATCCTCATTCTCCTGCCTTTCCCCCATAACCCCTGATCCCCTTATTAATCAAGAACCTATCTATCTCTGTCTTAAAGACACCCAATGACCTGGCCTCCACAGCCTTCTGCGGCAAAGAGTTCCACAGATTCACCACTCTCTGGCTGAAGAAATTCCTCCTCATTTCTGTTTTAAAGGGTTGTGCCCTCTGGTTCTAGTTTTTCCTACTAGTGAAAACATCCTCTCCACATCCACTCTATCCAGGCGTCGCAGTATCCTGTAAGTTTCAATAAGATTCCCCCTCATCCTTCTAAACTCCAACGAGTACAGACTCAGAGTCCTCAACTGTTCCTCATACGACAAGCTCTTCATTCCAGGGATCATTCTTGTGAACCTCCTCTGGACCCTTTCCAAGGCCAGCACATCCTTCCTTAGATATGGGGCCCAGAACTGGTCACAATACTCCAAATGGGGCCTGACCAGAGCCTTATACAGTCTCAGAGGTACATCCCTGCTCTTATATTCTAGCCCTCTCGACATGAATGCTAACATTGCATTTGCCTCTAACTGCTTACTGAACCTGCATGTTAACCGTAAGAGAATCTTGAACAATGACTCCCAAGTCCCTTTGTGTTTCTGATTTCCTAAGCATTTTCCCATTTAGAAAATAGTCTATGCCTCCATTCCTCCTTCCAAAGTGCATAACCTCACACTTTTCCACATTGTATTCCATCTGCCACTTCTTTGCCCACTCTCCTAACCTGTTCAAGTCCTTCTGCAGCCCCCCTGCTTCCTCAATACTATCTGTCTCTCTACATATCTTTGTATCATCTGCAATCTGCAACAATGCCTTCAGTTCCTTCCTCCATATCGTTAATGTATATTATGAAAAGTTGTGGTCCCAGCACTGACCCCTGAGGCACCCCACTAGTCACCGGCTGCCATCCTGAGAAAGACCCCTTTATCCCCACTCTCTGCCTTCTGCCAGTCAACCAATCCTCTATCCATGCCAGGATCTTACCCTTAACACTATGGGCTCTTAACTTATTTAACAGTCTCCTATGCGGCACCTTGTCAAAGGCCTTCTGGAAATCTAAATAAATCACGTCCACTGGTTCCCCTTTATCTAACTTCCTTGTTACCTCCTCAAAGAACTTTAACAGATTTGTCAGACATGACCCCCCCCCCTTGACAAAGCCGTGCTGACTCAGTCCTACTTTATCATGCACTTCCAAGTACTCTGCAATCTCATCTTTAATAATGGACTCTAAAATCTTGCCAATGACCGAAGTCAGGCTAACCGGCTTATAATTTCCTATCTGCTGCCTCCCTCCCTTCTTAAACAGTGGTGTTACATTAGCTACTTCCCAGTCCTCTGGTACCCTCCCTACCTCCAGTGATTCCTGAAAGATCACCACTAATGCCTCCACAATTTCCTCAGATATCTCTTTTAGAACCCTGGGGTGTAGTCCATCCGGTCCAGGTGATTTATCCACTTTCAGACTTTACAATTTCCCCAGAACCTTCTTAGTGATCTGGTCCTTAGGGACCAGACAGCTGTGGCAGTCAATACCACAAGCCCAGTGTCAAGGGTCTGTATGTAGTACTGCAAAAGGTTCAAATGGCCTTATTTACCATGAGTGGTCCAGGTCGGTGCATGGTAGCTTTTGTGATTCATGTACAAGGGTAACCAAATCCCTCTTTACTGCAGAATTCTGCAGTTTCTCTCTCTTTAAATAATATTCTTCTTTCATGTGCTTCCTGCCAAAGTGGGCAACCTCACATTTTCCCACATTCTACTCAATCTGCCAAATTGTTGTCTACTACTTAGCTGTCTATATTCCTTTGCAAATTCTTTGTATCCTTCTCACATCTTGTTCACCTACCTACTTTTGTATCATTAATAAATTGAATTACAGAAGTTAGTCTCTTCATCCGAGTCGTTAATATAGTTCATAAATAGTTGAGACCCCAGGCCTGACACCTGTGGCATGCCACCGATTATAATTTACCAATCTGAAAATGACTCATTTATCCCAAATCATTGTATCGTGTTAATTTCTATACATATGCTAATATCACACCTTCAACACCGTGAGCTTTTATCTTGCAGAGCAACCTTTTATGTCGTGCCTTTTGGAAATCCAAATATTCGACATCTATTGGTTCTCCTTCATCCATCGTATATGTTACATCCTCAAGGAAGTCTTATGAGTTGTCAAACTCACTTTCCCTTTCATAAACCAAGTTGACTCTGTCTGATTTCCCAAATGTCCTGCAAGTGCCACTTTAATAATGGATTCTATCTGTTACGGACATGGGGAAGAGAACCAAACTGAACTATTTTATTTTTTGTGCTGTCTGTCCATAAGAAGGAGTGTTTTAATTTTTGAAATAGACTTTGACATGTTTTTCTCAACCCTCTATGAAGTCAATTTTAAAATCAGAAATACTGATTATCCATACATCCAAACCTGAGGGATGATTGTTGCAACTACGTATGCCCAGAAAACCATATAAGGGGTAGGAAAGAAAATAAAGGGGGCGATTCTCCCAGCCTGCTGTGCTGCTCAAGCAGCGCAGCGGGCCAGGCGGCATCAGTGGAGGCTGTGGAGCGGGCTTCCTGCTGGATGCCATGGCCTCCACATGCCTCTGGCCGCCGGATTTCCAGAAATTGACACGATGCTGATTAAAATATTTAAATGAGAATTTCCATCTGATTAGCAGACCCAGGACTGAAGTCTCAACACACGCTAGCAGAGTTTCACTCCAGGGGGTTTACAAGAGCTCCCAACTAGCAGGGAGCTGGCGGCCCAACCCCACCGGAGTGAAGGGGGACCATGGAGGCCCTGGCAGGAGGTCAGGGGCAAGGGGGGGTGCCCCCTGGGCATTGCCAGCTTGGCAGTGCCAGCCTGGCCCCCTGGCTCTGCCCAAGGGGCAAAGTGATCGGAGATCAGATCGGTTGGGGGGGGGGGTCCTGCTGCCACTCTGCATTTGGGATCGTAGGCAGAGGGAAGGAGGACAGCAATCGGGACTGGCCATCAGGGTAGAGGTGGGGGGGGTTGTTGGCCTGTCGGGGGTGGCTGTGGGGGTGGGGAAAGTGTCAGGGCTGGCCCGGAGACGTCCGAAAGGCCAGCGATAGAACAAAGAACAAAGAACAATACAGCACAGGAACAGGCCCTTCGGCCCTCCAAGCCCGCGCCGCTCCCCAGTCCAGGATTGAATCCTGAATCCAGGATCCCCACCCAATTTTCCAGCCTAGATAGGGGGTGGTGGGATCAGAGGAGCAATGTTGCGAGGTTGCAGGGCTGATCAGCAATCAAGCTGGCCAGCAATTGGGAGGCCAGCAGTGCGAGGCTACTGCGCATGCGCTGATGTTCGCTATGCCAGCGGGAATAGGCCCTGTCATCAGTTTTTCAGCGTGATTCACACTAGGGCACTCTGTGATGCCACGAGTGTGGGAGATTCATTTTGAAAATCACGCTAGCAGCGGGATTTACTCCAGTTTTTACATGAATTCGGCACCTAGAATTTTGTTGAGAGATTTCCACCCAAAGAGTTTACAACCAAGAATTACTTAAAACAAAAATAGGGATATTAACTCACATGAATGTTAGAATCCAGAATGTCAGAATCCAGTGAGGGTTCCTTCATGCAGGAGTTAAAATTCAGCCAGGTTCAGCTAGCTGAAAGTGGCTGTTGTCAAAATCCTTCAAAGTTAGTGATGACACAGCAAGATGAGGTTTGTATGTAGGAACTTAATTGATTTGCTCTACAGGTTATGGCAGGAATCTTCCAGAGGACCAGTCTTTGAGGAGCTTTAGAGTTGAAGCAGGCTTTGTTGTCAGCCAGGAGCAAGAGTAGGCCACTCAGCCCCATGAGCCTGCTCTATCACTTAAGATCAACCTAAACTTCACATTCCTGCGTACCCCGATAATTTCATCCCCTTACTTAAGAAAGAATTCTGCCTTAAAGATATTCAAAGATGGGATTTTCTGGCCACACTTGTCCCAAAACAGGAAAATCCCGCCCGAGGTCAACGGACCTTTACATGGTCCTGTCCAGCCCACTACTATAAATCTCCCTCTATATCTCATAGAGTACAAGCTCCCCTATTAAACGAGTAGAGGCTCGCCCAATAGGAAAGGAGCAGCGGGAGTTTAAAATCAGCTTTCTCTACTCGGGCCGCCAGTCGAACGACTCCAAGGCTTGACTTGTGTACTGTGGCCGCAGATTTGGTGCTTTATTCACTATGTAAATAAAGGGTGTTGGTGAAGGAAGACTGCCCTCGCCGACATTATTATATAAGGAGGAAGTAAAAAGACCTTAATTGTCAAGACAAGTAATCCTCTGGTAAGAAAATGCTGCTTTTTGGTAAACTTAAAGCCTATAATACAAGCATAGAAGACAGCCCAAAATGCAGAGCCCACACATCATTTTGTCCACGCTAATAATATTCAGGGGGACAAGAAGCAGAAAGTAGTCCTGTTGACGCCATGCGTGGTCCCGACATGCAATGTCATTAAAAGTCTGACCTACCTCGAAGCGCCGGACTCAAAAACCTTTAATGAACTGATAGATTTGGTTAATGGCTACTACGACCTCTATAATACTCCAGCGATGTGAGGACCATCAGGCTGGGAGTGGGGGGGACTGTATGAAGTCACCAATAAGTACCCTGAAGTTTTCCAGGAAGGACTTCGCAGAATAAAGGAGAGCCAAAGCTAAGATCTGCCCTAGAGAAATTCACGTTGAAATCTGAGAGCTGGGCCTATTCCTGCTGGAGAGGCCAGCAGTATAGCGCTGAGTGGGCCACTGCGCATGTGTCGATCTGTCAGAGCGGAGAACGGTGCAGGCGCAGTAGCCCCACATTGCTGGCATTCTGATTGCTGGCTAGCCCTGCAGTCTCCCACCACAGACCCTTCGACCCATTCCCCCCCAACCCTCTCCGCCCCCCCCCCCCCCCCCCCCCCCAGATTGTTGGCCTCCTGGACCTCTCCAGGCAAGTCCTGATGTTCCCCTCCCCAACCAGCCCTTATGCCCTCCCTGCACGCCCCGCCTGGCAGTCCTGATCCCCCCTCGCCCCAACCTGGATGGCCAGCCCTCGAACACCCACTTCCCTCCCTCTGCCCGTGATCCACCGATCCCAATGTACAAGGCAGCGGGATCCCCCACCAATTACCCCCTATAGGCCCTGCTCCCAGTAGGCCCCACTCCATCTGGCCCCACCCCATTGACACTGCTCGATGCTCAGTGGGCAGTGCCACTTTGCCCCTTGGGCAGTGCCAGGGGGCCAGGCAGGCACATCCGCTTAGAGGCTGGCAATGCCTGGGAGCACTCTCCTTACCCATAACTCCTGGGGGGGCCTCCATGGCCTCCCTTCGCTCCAGCAGGATCGACCACCAGTTCCCTGTGAGTGGGAGCTGTTGTGAACCCCGCCGGAGTGAACCACCGGTGGGGGAGACACGAGTGGCGCAGAGCTAAAGACTCCAGAAAATGTGGAGTCAGAGACGTGCGGAGGCCGTGGCGCCCAGCGGAGAGCCCGCTAAACGGCCTCCACTGTTTGAGAGAAATCCACCTGGATTGGGTAAACATTTTCCAGTTAGAAAATGGTCGCTTTAAGAGAAAAAGTTGAAACAGAAATTGGAGGACTGGAACAAGATGATATCATAAAACCTGTGTAGTTTACGGAATGGGCAGCACTGGTCGTGACTATTTTGAAGCCAGATGATTCAGTCCATCTTTGCATGGACTTTAAACAAACGAAAAACCGTTATTCACAGCTGGACAAATATCCAATTCCCTGGTTTGAGGATCAAATGCAAAGTTGGCAGGGGGACTCTTATTCTCCAAATTAGATATGAGTCATGCTTATTTGCAGTTGCAGCTGGATGAGGATTCACAGAAGTATTCCACGATTAATACTCTAAAAGGCCTCTATCAATGCACAAGGCTACATTTTTGGGGTATTGTCCACCTGCTTGATCTTCCAGAGAACAATGGAGAATATGTTACAAGGTTTACCCATTTATCTTTCCCAAGGCCATTTATCTGGATGACATTCTCATAACAGGTAAAACAAAGGCAGAACACCTGCAGAACCTGGAGGAAGTTCTTAGTCAATTTTCAAGGGCCGGTGTGCGCCTAAGTAGGGAGAAATGCATCTTCCTGGTACCTCAAGTGACCGATCTGAGCTATAATGTGGACAATTTGGATCTACATCCTTTGGAGGACTGGTTGCAGGTGATTAAAGACTCCCCAGCCCCCATATCCATCCTGGAGATATAGTCTTTTCTAGGACTGGTGATGTACTAAGGAAAATTTATACCAAACCAGGCCTCCATTTTGGTTCCATTACATCAACTGCTTAAAAAAAGGATCAAGCTTGAGAATGGTCTGCCCGTCAAGATCTGGCTTTTAAGAAAATAAAGCAACAGCTGCCATCGTCAAATGTCTTGGCACATTGTGGTCCTAGAAAAGAGTTAATGCTAACCTGTGATGCCTCTCCGTACATTATTGAGGTGGTATCAACACATAGATGGCCAAATGTAGAGG
The DNA here is from genome assembly GCF_964213995.1 of Mustelus asterias. Classification (NCBI taxonomy): domain Eukaryota; kingdom Metazoa; phylum Chordata; class Chondrichthyes; order Carcharhiniformes; family Triakidae; genus Mustelus; species Mustelus asterias. The sequence continues at coordinate 45,774,422 of NC_135825.1, read as the reverse complement.
AGCGCTAATAGCATATGTCTCCAGGACCTTGACAATAGAGGAAAGAAAATCTGCCCATATTGAAAAAGAAGGGTTCGTGGTAATATTTGGAGTGAAAGAATTCTATCAAAACCTTTATGGCCGAAATTGTAACCAATAACAAGCTGTTCCTGGGATTACAAGAGAGGACAAAGCCATGCCATTGATAGCATCGGCCTGTATCCAGCGGCGGGCATTATTGTTGGCCACCTACAACTATCAGTTGGAACATCAGCCGGGAGGCCAGTAACGACCATGAATTTTCGGGATACCCTTAAAATTGCGGCACATAATATGTGGATGCAAAAGGACCTGGTTCTCCCAAACATTAAACAATTAAATTTAAGTTTTAAGTTTAAGTGTTAGTCACAAATAGGCTTACATTAACACTGCAATGAAGTTACTGTGAAAATCCCTTAGTCGTCACACCCTAGTGCCTGTTTGGGCACACTGAGGGAGAATTTAGCATGGCCAATGCACCTAATGTCTTTTGGACTGTGGGAGGAAACCAGAGCACCCGGACGGAACCCATGCAGACACGGGGAGAACTTGCAGACTCCGAACATACCGTGGCCCAACCAGGAATCGAACCTGGGTCCCTGGCACTGTGAGGCAGCAGTGCTAACCACTGTGCCACCGTGAAGTGCTCACAGGAGAAACAGAAAGACCAGCACTGCCCCAATTCCACCCATAATGGAGTAGAAGAGAGAAATTCACTGTAGAAAGTGGCATACTGTTATGGGAGGGGGGCATGAGTGGTTGTTCCGAGTCAGGGATGCTTTTTGATACTGGGTGAACTACATTACGGGCACACACCCTGGAGTATCCAAAATGAAGATGTTGGCAAGAAGCTATGCTTGGTGGCCCAAAATGGACGTGGATATAGCGGTGCTTATGGGTCGGTGCTAGCAATGCCAGCAGGGACAAATGTTGCCACCAGCAGCTTCACTACATCCTTGGGAATGGCCGGATAGACAAAGGACCCAGCTGCATGTGGATTATGTAGGTCCACTCATTGGCTCGATGTTTCTAGTCATAGTGGACGCCCACTCTAAGTGGATGGACATTCATAGGGTGCATTCAGCGACAACAATAATGGTAGAGAAACTATGCACCTCTTTTTTGAGTAAGAAGTTTAACAACACCAGGTTGAAGTCCAACAGGTTTATTTGGTAGCAAAAGCCACACAAGCTTTCGGAGCCCCAAGCCCCTTCTTCAGGTGAGTGGGAATTCTGTTCACAAACAGGGCATATAAAGACACAGACTCAATTTACATGAATAATGGTTGGAACGTGAATACTTACAGCTCATCAAGTCTTTAAGATACAAACAATGTGAGTGGAGAGAGCATCAAGACAGGCTAAAAAGATGTGTATTGTCTCCGGACAGGACAGCCAGTGAAACTCTGCAGGTCCAGGCAGGCTGTGGGGATTACAAATAGTGTGACATGAACCCAATATCCCGGTTGAGGCCGTCCTCATGTGTGCGGAACTTGGCTATCAGTTTCTGCTCAGCGACTCTGCGCCGTCATGTGTCGTGAAGGCCGCCTTGGAGTACGCTTACCCGAATATCAGAGGCCGAATGCCCGTGACCGCTGAAGTGTTCCCCAACAGGAAGAGAACAGTCTTGCCTGGTGATTGTCGAGCGGTGTTCATTCATCTGTTGTCGCAGCGTCTGCATGGTTTCCCCAATGTACCATGTCTCAGGACATCCTTTCCTGCAACGTATCAGGTAGACAACGTTGCCCGAGTTGTAAGAGTATGTACCGTGTACCTGGTGGATGGTGTTCTCACGTGAGATGATGGCATCTGTGTCAATGATCCGGCACGTCTTGCAGACGTTGCTGTGGCAGGGCCTTCAGGAGAACAACAGTGACCACAACACCACACAACCCTGCCACAGCAACCTCTGCAAGATGTGCCGGACCATCGACACAGATGCCATCATCTCACGTGAGAACACCATCCACCAGGTACACGGTACATACTCTTGTGACTCGGCCAACATTGTCTACCTGATACACTGCAGGAAAGGATGTCCTGAGGCATGTACATTGGGGAAACCATGCAGACGCTGCGACAACGGTTGAATGAACACCGCTCGACAATCACCAGGCAAGACTGTTCTCTTCCTGTTGGGGAACACTTCAGCGGTCACGGGCATTCGGCCTCTGATATTCGGGTAAGCGTTCTCCAAGGCGGCCTTCACAACACATGACGGCGCAGAGTCGCTGAGCAGAAACTGATAGCCAAGTTCCGCACACATGAGGACGGCCTCAACCGGGATATTGGGTTCATGTCACACTATTTGTAATCCCCACAGCCTGCCTGGACCTGCAGAGTTTCACTGGCTGTCCTGTCTGGAGACAATACACATCTTTTTAGCCTGTCTTGATGCTTTCTCCACTCACGTTGTTTTGTTTCTTAAAGACTTGATTAGCTGTAAGTATTCGCGTTCCAACCATTATTCATGTAAATTGAGTCTGTGTCTTTATATGCCCTGTTTGTGAACAGAATTCCCACTCACCTGAAGAAGGGGCTTGGGGCTCCGAAAGCTTGTGTGGCTTTTGCTACCAAATAAACCTGTTGGACTTTAACCTGGTGTTGTTAAACTTCTTACTGTGTTTACCCCAGTCCAACGCCGGCATCTCCACATCCTTGTTTTTGACACATGGGATCCTGGAGGTGCTGGTCTTTGACAATGGGACGTCTTTTGCCGGACAGCAGTTCACCTGGTTTATGAAGTCGAATGGGATTCGGTATATCAAGCAGCACCATACCATCCATTGTTAAATGGCCTCACGGAGAGAGTGGTCCAAACTTTTTTTTAAAAACAGCTGGCAGCCTCAGTGGACACCAAGCACTCCCAGTGGTTATTTGATTATAAGACAACCCCCCACCCCATGCCACTATGGGAATAGCACCTGCAGAATTGCCCATGGGCAGACAACACCGCACTACTTTGAGTTTGATCTTCCCGAACCTGGGGGAAGGTGGAAAGGCAGCAAGAAGCCCAATGCAGAGGTCACGACAACAACAACCAGGAGAGACAATTGGAGACCAGTGAAAAAGTACTGGTAAAGATTTACGCCAAGGGTCCTGCATGGTGATCATGAACAGTTGACTCTAGGACAGGGCTGGTATACTACAAAATATGCGAGGGTGAGGGCATCCAAAAAAAAAATCTAGACTGATGCGGGTCTTGAATTCACAGATTGTCCAGGAGCCAACTATACCCAGTGGGCTGAGAACCGAAGAGCGTCGTCCTGGACTGGTCTCTCCTGGCTCTCCATTGCTCATTGTTAAGACTTTGGAGTCCAAAATGGACACTGCAGTTGAAGCTGTGGCTACTCTTTGCCTCCCAAGGAATGGCGTGAACCAGAACTCCAATACTCGCATCATAAGAGACAAGGACTATTCGATATAACCCACCCACGTTGGATGCCGAGTTGGAGGAACCAGATCCGGTGCTGAAACGTCGCAAGAGATCCATGAGGGGCGTGAACCACCAAGGTTCTTTGGACATAAGGGGGAAGGGGTCTAATGACCTCAACAAGGCCCATGATGTTGGTCTCTTGGAGTAGGAGCTCCCTGATTGAAGTAATGATTGCCCAGTCAGGAGGTCTCATTTGTGTACATATACTGAGGAGTGTCAGGGCTACTGACACTCCGGATCCTGACTTTGTACCTGAAGTACTCTTAGGAGCGGAGATAAGTTTGCAAATAAAGGGAATCTGGTGAAGGGACACTGGCCTATGAGGAGTTATTTCAGCTACCAAGTCTGTTCCTGCCTTAAATGGGTGAAAGACCCCCTAAACCTTACACTGTCAAATTTGGCAAATGTTTGTGAACATTTTTCGAGAGAAGGGCAGGATCTTGAATTCACAATTCTGGAACCTACATGTACCCAATTCTGTAATTTTTGAATTGAAACTGGGTCATGACATGTAGCTTCTGGCTAGCAATTTCATTTTTGAAATCCTAGTGTGCCCATGGTGTAGTTCCATAAGAATTGTATGTCGCCCAGGGCGAGGGATGAATATGTGGGACCCCAGAAGATGATACCATCCTCAACACTGAGCTTGTCTTTCTTCTTAAGATAGGGTTTAATTTCATCTGAGGGTTCCCCTCTGAATCAGGCATTCAGAATCATATCTTTTAATTTAGATAGGACTAGGTCCTTTTGTGTCATACCTTAATTTGTCTCTTGCAGACACCAGCAAGGTGTCCAAAAATCGAGGGTCACCATGACCTCTTCCACAGCTGGTAACTGAAGCTGGGCTTGTGGCCAACATCAGATGGCTCAGTGCACTGGCATTAGCAATCCAGATCCCATGGTGGTGCTCTCGGAGGTATTCATAAGCCACCAGTAACAAGGCCCAATGCTGTATCCGGGCAGAGGCAATGGGGGATATTTGGGGGATATTGCCTTGTCTTCTTTAAAATCGCCCAAAAGGGTTAATGATCAGTTATTATGATGAAGCGTCTACTGTAGATGTATCGATGGAATTTTTTTAATGTTGAAGACAACTGCCAACGCCTCTTTCTCGATTTGGGAATAACTCCGCTTAGAGGCCGAAAGAGTACAAGATGCATAGGCAATAGGCTTCTATGCTCCATCTTTCCAGTGGTGTGCCAGTAAGAGGCCCCCTTATGCGCAAGCCTGAGCTCTCCACTACCATGATGGTAATCAAGCCAGTTGCTTTTTGTAAGAGACAGGAACAAAGATTGTACCCATGATTCTCAGAGCTTCCTTTGTATAAGTTCTCAGTCGTGCCGAAGTCTTGATTAAAGTTAAGGGTTGGAGTCCAGTGCGAATTTTGTTTAACACTGATTCTTCAACGTGTATCAATCTCCATTAATACTGGATGTCCATTTAATCTTACAGTTAGCTTAATTGGGTTCGATTTGGACATTGCCAAACAGTTTAATTGTTCCAAGTCGGATGTCGATGGACCTTCCAGGGTGTGCATTCTCCTGAACATCGGCCTATGTATCGCTTTCCTAAATGTAGGTCTTGAAGGCTTGCTTTGCTGCTCCGACTCCGCATATGGGTAACAACTACAATGCCTTGCCGGGCAGGATTTTGAAGGGACTGTTCACTGTCTGGTCAAAACTTGGCTTTGCTTTGGGGCTGCACTGTAGGCAGACTTGGATTTATTTGTATCCGGATACTTCTGAGGGAGGTTATGTAATTGCCTGCACTCAAGTAATGGTCCCCGAACTCAGTCGAACTGGCATGGATGTCCACTTCAATCGGGATGCCTTACAATTCATATGTTCCACTTGCAGCATTTTGTAATCAGCATCTTCTCAGTCAGGGTCAAAGGTGGCTTAGAGTCATAATATTCCCTCACTAAGTTTGCCAATTCCTGGAAAGTTTTGGTGTCTGGTGCCTCTGGAAAAGTTAAGCTGTGAATAAGAGCAAATGCCGACAGTCTACAAGCGGTCAGAAGAATGATCTATTGCTTTTCATCTGTCACAATGTCGTTAGCCCTAAAAAGGTAACGCATGTGTTCCACATTTTGGGCCTAGTCCCCCACGGTGGCACAGTGGTCAGCACTGCTGCCTCACAGCGCCAGGGACCTGGTTTGATTCCCGGCTTGGGTCACTGTCTGTGTGGAGTTTGCACGTTCTCTCCATGTCTGTGTGGGTTTCCTCTGGGTGCTCTGGTTTCCTTCCACAGTCTGAAAGACATGCTGGTTAAGTGCACTGACCCGAACAGGCGACTAGGGGAATTTCACAGTAACTTCATTGCAGCGTTAATGTAAGCCTTACTTGTGACTAATAAATAAATAAATAAACTTCCACCGCAGAGTCAAGAACCCAGTTCTCCAAATAGAGGCATGATGCCTGAAAATGGCTTACCCCAATTGAAACCAGCTGTTAGCAAGAAAGTTCCTTAGGCCATTCTTTTTCCTTGTCGCCACTGAACTATCCACTCAGAGGCCTTTCAACAGATTCCCTCTATTTACAAACTTATCTTCACTTCTAAAAGTGCTTCAGGCACAAAGTCAGAATCTGGAGTGCCAGTAGACCTGACACTCCTCAATATATATATATATATTATATATTTATATATATATATACACAGGTGAGACTCCCTGATTTGGCAGGTAATCATTACCGCAATCATGAGGCTCATACTCTCATACTCTAAGAGACCAACCTCATGGGCCTCATTGAGGTCATTACAGCAGCAAAACTGTGATGACCTCAATTGGCATTTTTTCGATACTGTGCCCTACGTCTAAGTTCTCTCATTTTACGATTCCAGAAGGAGGAGAATCTAATAAAGTCAAGTGTTAGTAAACTACAAGGTTAGATTAAAGTTAGATTTTAACATTGAGCATTCTTGTTCATAACTTAATAATTTTACATGGGTGACTTGACTGCAGGAGGGTTTCAAGGGGTGGCTATCTTGACTATGGCAGGTATTCAGCTGTGCTGACAGCTGTTTAAAGTTGACACCAGCATCTCCATTGGTGACAGCTAATTTACCGGCAGCTGCCTAAATATCTGCTTCCTATCCCAGAATAATCAGCCTCCCAGCTTGTTAGCAGTTAATTGGCCGAATGACATGACGTACTGGTGCAATCTGGGATCAGGTCGGTAACACCAGTGCCACCCAGTTTTAGCACTGGTTTCCATTCATCAGCTATTTTCCTAAGACCCCAGCCTACATGACAATGCCCCCTTGGCCTATATCATTCAATAAAGACCAGCAGCAATAATCTTCACACAACAATTTTATCCAGCAATACACCAATAATACAAACAAAGAACACAATCATCCTCGTATATTCCTAATGCCATTTTGATATAAGACCATAAGACATAGGAGCGGAAGTAAGGCCATTCGGCCCATCGAGTCCACTCCACCATTCAATCATGGTTGATTTCAACTCCATTTACCCGCTCTCTCCCCATAGCCCTTAATTCCTCGAGAAATCAAGAATTTATCAATTTCTGTCTTGAAGACGCTCAACGTCTCGGCCTCCACAGCCCTCTGTGGCAATGAATTCCACAGACCCACCACTCTCTGGCTGAAGAAATTTCTCCTCATCTCTGTTCTAAAGTGACTCCCTTTTATTCTAAGGCTGTGCCCCCGCGTCCTAGTCTCCCCTGTTAATGGAAACAACTTCCCTACGTCCATCCTATCTAAGCCGTTCATTATCTTGTGCCCTTCTTTAGCCAAGTGCTCTTTTGCAAAGCTATCCCAGTGCCTGCATTAATGTTGGTGGAAAGGTGCTCCCTTTCCCTGAAGGAGATAACCTTCCAGGGAGACCTCAAGTAATTCTAAGCTTTGCTACATTGGTGTTGGGAGGTACCGGCAAAGGCACTAGTGCAGTGGCAGTGTTGGAAGCCTGAATGTAATCATCCTGAGAAAGGACAGCAGAGTCTGTACTCCGCAGTTCTGCAGCCACTCTTACAGAATGGCACCTCAACACATTTATTGATATGCTGGAGCACATTTGCTGGGCTTCTGTGAAACCCTGCATGCCTGATTGAGCATTAGGTTCTACATCTACAATGGCAATCCTCTGTACCTATATGCTAGCATCCAAGGAGCTCTGTCTGAGATGCCATTTCAACACCAAACATCAGCTGGGCTCTGCTTGTGCTGTAATGGAAGTTCAAACAGTGGCAAACAAATGCTCCATCTTGGCCAATCTGGCAGTATTGGAGGTGTCCACCACTTTCACATTGCTAAGGATGTCCTCCAAACTCTTGCGTGATGCCAAATGCCATGGTGAAGCAAGCACATAATTAAACTTGTCACACCATTGGGAAATTGTGACTGATACCTTTAATTTCACCAGCTAACCAAACACATATTGGATTATTTGAAAAGGACCATTTTTAAAGCAAGAAAAAACACTGACTAAAGATGGCCTCCACAAGTCATCTGATAATTGGAATTGCAATTTGACCCTTTTCTGGAAAGTTACTGTAAGGATTCCACTGGAGACATGTCTGTTGCTCATGGAATTTCATACCTGGAGATTTCATGGTTCACTTTAAAAAGGACTTTTGAAAGGAAGGAAAATGCCATCTACATCTTTATGAGCCTATTTCTTCCGCGCAAAGGATCCATCAAGGCAATGGGGAAATCCTAGCAAGCCAGGATATATAATCGATAGACACTCAAAACCCCATGGAGGATGAAAAAAAAAACACATCTCCTGTTGGTTCCTACTATTTTGAAATATGTCAAAGGTTTCTCAGATGAAATGTCAAAATGTGATTACTTGTTCTCAACAATGACTATAGAAGGCGTGGTAATCAAATTCCTTTGGAATATACTTATAGCAGACTTTTAAGAACTGGATTTTAACAAGCCAAATCAGACACCATGAGAGGACTCTGGAGAAGCTGCCAGTGAGGCAGTAAGGAATTACTCTCTATCTCTCTGCAGTCTAAAACTCAAACAGACAAGAGATAGTGAATGTCTATTGAGACACTATCAGAGAAATACTTCAGCAGAGAAATAGGTGAAAGGGATAGATATCTCTCTTTCTCTGGGAATAAGCACAGCACACAGTTCAAAAAATCAACTTACCCAAGACTGACCAACCAACCAAAATATTGTAAGGATTGCAACATCTTTTACTTCTCCCTGCTCCAAGGAGCCAGGTGACTTAAATTTGCCGCAACATTTATCAACACATCCAAGACAAACAAAGAAATTTTAACCGTATATCCTTTTAACTTTTATTTGGATTCTAACTTTCCTTACTTCTCATTCCTGTGTATGTGTGTGACATTGCCTCTTTTATTATTTTTGCTTGAGTTTAGAGGCTAATAAACTTCCTCTTTCTTTGATTCAAGAAAACCTCATTGATTGCCTTATTCTTCAGTGCATTGATAGTAAAAGAAATACACTTTGGATTTGAAAGAGGCATCCAAGGGGAAAAGAAATTTAAAACTTTTGTTGTGACCAACCAAGGAGGTTGAATAGAGGGGAGCCAGTTCGCTCCTCGCCTACTGTAGTCCTTTTAACCATGGCGCCAACAAGTCAGTTGCCATGGCATTCTTCAAGAGACTGAAATGCAATTGCAAATATAGATGCACTCATGCCTGCATGACAGCAGCTTAGCCAAGCGGTTCTAAGACATAAAAGATGTGTCAATGCTTATCACTTGATCATCTCAAGATTGAGCTATATTTAGACAGCACCAGTTTTCCAAATGCCAGCTTGCCTGCATGATAAATGAAGAGGCCTCAGCTTAATACTGAGTTCCAAGTTGCCATCGGACATTAGGACACAATGATCTCTAACACAACAGCATGCACTCAAAGTTGGGACATTGTCCTCACAGAGAGTGGTTCAGCAGGACCATTGTTTGATTATTGACAAACACTCAACCCTGCATTCATTGGAGGTCTGCCAAGTTAATGTCCTGCATTGCCTTAGCACTTTGGAGAGATGTGGCCCAGTCAGATTTGACACAGCAGTAAACGATAACCTTTTCCCTTCATAGATCATAGAATCATAAAATCCCTACAGTGCAGAAGAAGGCCATTTGGCCTATCAAGTCTGCACTGACTCATACCCAGCATTACCCTGTAACTCCACGTATTTACTTCTCCCTAACCTATATATCTTGGCACACACTTTAGTGTGGCCAATCAACCTGACCTGTACGTCCTTGGACTGTGGGAGGAAACCGGGGCGCCTTAAGCAACCCCGTGCAGACATGGAGAGAACATGCAAACTCCACACAGACAGTCACTCAAGGCCATAATTGAACCAAGGGTCCTGGTGCTGTGAGACAGCAGTGCTAACCACGTTCATACCATTACAGTTCTCAACATAGTCCATCTTACAAATGTCAGTCATTTCTATTAATCTGAAGTCAATGAGTGCACAGTAATGCCATGAATTACATATGGATTGCGTTCCCTGACTTCACAGAGGGAGTCCACGAAAGAATAGCGAGGCAGCTGTTCAGGAGCAAACTATGATCCTCACAGTTGAGTAGGATAGGTTCATTAGGATGAACACACACCGCTGACGGCACAGATTCACTCCCATCTAGCAGACTTTCAAATGTCACCAATTGGAACCAAACTACATTGCCCAGCACGGGGAGAGTGGGGACAAATAAAGGAATAACATTCAGCCTTAATGGCGAAACAAAATAACACTGCAGGGAAGCATGAAAGGCTATGGTGTTCAATACTTTAACCAAAACCTCACAGTCATAGAATAAACACCATTGAAAATTGCACTTATGTGAAAAGACTCCACTATTGGTCACAACAAATACTTACAGCATCCACAAACTGCAGACTTCAGTGCAACAGCATCAGGATAATCAATGCACAATTCTCATGAGGTCACATAATGTCTGCTTGAGATACATGTGTCTTGTCCAACCATCATTTTCATGCAGGAAGTGCCTTTTGTTTATGTCATAGATGTAGAAGTAAAGGCAATTCACTGATGAGATTGAGTGACACTTAATGGAACTGAGGGACAAGATTGGAGAAAATTGGAGAGAGGGGTTCATCTTGTATCCTTGAATGAATGCAGCACCTTCCATAACATCAAGAGCTATTCAATACTTGAGACTTGGAAAGGGATAGATGCAAAATATATTTACAAAAGTGCGGATTATGGACAATGGGCAAATATCCATGCCATCATTGTCATTCAAAACTTCTTAAGTTTCTTAACTCTACCACTACTTCAAGGTGCAGCTCTGACATCTGCAGCTGAGTTGGAGGCAGTCTGCTGACTGCCAAGCCCTGTTGTTTGAGATTACTTTGTTGGACACCCTCTGAAGTCCTGGATGGCCCCGGACTGCTGTGGACCCGTGTTGGTGAGGTAATCACCAGATTGTGATCCCGAACCTACTCTAAAACTAGGACCCACTGTGATGAGTGTATCTGCACTGATGGAGACTGTTGGCGAACACATTAACGGTCTGTATCTGATGCTTCCTCTGTCTCCTCTGTTCAGGACCAAACCAGAAACTCCATGGTATATTATGCAGTTAGCCTAGACCCCAACTTTTGCATTTGATTTTGGCATTAGGGTGAGCATAAGATACTTTGCTTCAGGTATGATGCAATTGACCTACTGGGAAGCTTTTATCAAAACAAACTTTAAGAACACAGTTAGAATATTGCAAAAAGAATTAGCATAAATGTCACCAATTAAAATCTTTAAACTTTACAAAGTATAATCCTTAACAGCTAGCTATCTCTTTTGTTCCAAATTAGCAGCACCCCCAGAGACATACATTTCTTCAGAATTAGTTAGCACAAAAAACAAGTATGCTTACATGGTGCTAGATTTCCAGCCTTTTAACAGTTCTGGACAGAGATCCAGACAGCAGTTTCCAGAGAAAGGTATATTCTTAAACAGTAGAACTTCAGACCGTCAAAGAAAGTTGTGTAATGTTGGTCTGAGGATCTCCCAAGCGACTGCTTGGAGTCAGTGGACTGGTCAGTATTTAAAAACTGTGTCCAGCCCGAATGAGTACGCCACTACAGTAACTGACTTCACTAGTAAGTGTAAAAGACTGCGTGCCAAAGAAGCAAATCTATGTATTTCCCAACCAGAAACCATGATTGAAAAGGGATATCCACTGCTTGCTGAAGTCCAGGTCTGAGGCGTTCAAGTCAGGCAAACCTGACCTTTACAAGAAAGTAAGAAGTCGCACAACACCAGGTTAAAGTCTAACAGGTTTATTTGGTAGCAAAAGCCACCAAATAATCGTCTACCAAATAAACCTGTTGGACTTTAAACCTAGTGTTGTGACTCTTCTTACTGTGTTTACCCCAGTCCAACGCCGGCATCTCCACATCTTTACAAGAAAGCCAGATACGATCTAAGGAGAATCCCCAGATAGGCATTGCATAACTGGCTTTGTTGCTTTTGATTGCTGTGGTAATTCAGCCATGGTTTTGTCCACATCTTGCAGTGAATTAATGTTTGTGTTGATGCCATCTAGATATGGTGCCAGGACCTTTGACCCCAGATGGTAAGGGCAGGGTGGATGAATTACTGCCTGCCCCATGAGATTCGACAAACTACTCCTTTACATGTAATTAATGAGCTGAGAAATGGAAAATCAGGCTTGAAAATCTGTCCCACTATTTACTGGAAATCATGTTGACTTTCCTGCCTGCCACTGTAGTTAGTCTCCAGAATGGAAAGTATTGCCCATAGAAACTGGGGTCGGCATTTTCTGCTCCTGATTATGTTGGTGGGTTCGGTGAAAGGTGTGGAAAATATCACAAGGCGGCCTAAATTGTGTTTCGCAATGATGTAAAAGCAGGAAGCAATTGTCCCCTCTCCTCAGTGGCAGGCAGGCTGTGTATTCCAATGTTTAACGCCAGGAACACCTTTGTAATAAATTAACATATAATTATCAGGCTCTTACACCAGGATCATATCCCCACATCAAAAAATCCATCCATGGTGCCGTGATGTCAGAAGCACCATTGGTCTCAGAAGGTGTGAACCTAGCAGACAGTACTCCCGGGGAGCTCTGAGGTGAATGCATCACTCGGGGGTTGGGTGGAGAGGGAGGTGGAGAAGGTCTTGCCAGGGTATTGCCAGAGGGTGCTGGGGTAATGTCAGTGTATTGACAGATTTATGTCAGTTTGATGCCAAGGGGTGCCATAGTGAGGATTGTTTCCTGTTTGCTGGTTGTATGTTGGGCAAAAATAGTACCTGGCTCATTGAGTCGCTAATTTGATGGTGGGGCGGCCAAATCATATGCCACCCACCAGCGTTATGTTGTGGAACCTGTGACTGTAATTGTTCTTTTTAAATCCGAGACTATATGACCGAAAAAGTTGCTATTGTTGTCAGCAGTCTCAATTCTGCTTTTCCTGCCTGACATCGACTGTTGCCAATATCGGAAAAAATCTTGCCCTGGGGCTCTGCAGGGGTCTTTACCTTTCATGCCACCATTATGGAAACAAATGAGTACATGAATTTGCTGCCTCAGAAACCCCGGCCGCGATTCTCCCATTGCGACCTGCAACTTTTCTGTCGGGTCGCGATGGGAGATGCGTGTTGCCGGCCTTGAACAGGGATTTGCACATGCGCCAGGAACGCATGCGCACCTCCCAGAGCCAGTCCGACCACGTTGGAAACCAGTAGGTAAGTAATATAAATCTTTACTTAATATGTTTTAAATATGTTTATTAGTTCATTATCGAGACCTTTCAGTTCCCGATTGAATCTCCCACCCCACCAGGAGTACTTCATTCCGGTGGGGTTCAGACTAGCTCCCCACGTTCGGGGAACTAGCGGGTGACCCCGCCGGAATGAAGGGGGTGGCCACTGGGGTCCCCAGAGGGTCGGGCAGCTGGGAGGGCGGTGCCCCCTGGGCATGGGCACCCAGCCTGTGCCTTCTGGCACTGCCCAAGGGGCACCTTGGCACTGCCCACCCAGCATTGGGCAGTGCCAAGGGGGTGGGGCCCATTGTGGGTGGGGCTCAGGAGTGATCAGCGGGGGAGGGGGGTTCCGCAGACACTCTGCAGACAGGATCGGTCTGGGATGGAGGGAGGGCAGTGATTGGGGCGGGCTGGGGGAGGGGGGGGGAGGGAGCTGCCTCCGGAGTGAGGGAGGTGGGCTGTGCATCAGGGTATTCCAAGACAGGGCGGGGGGGGGGGCGTCAGGACTGGCCCAGGAATTGCTGTGGGGGCCGTGGAGGGTGCTGGAAGGGCAGCACTGTAGGGGTCCCGGGCTAGCCAGCGATCGAGCTAGTCAGCAAACGGGGAGTCTGACAGATCGGGACCACTGCGCATGTGCGGAGTTCCAGAACTGTCAGACTCCGGTGCGAAAAGCTCCCCCCCCCCCCCTGGACTGGGACCTCTGCAGTGCACAGAGTGTGGAGATTCAGGTGAGAAGCTGAACTGACAAATCAGTCGGGATTTAGAATAGTTCTCCCACCAATTAGCACTTTTGGGAGAATCGTGGCCCCCGTGAACTGTGGCCCCCACATCCAAAGTTCAGCGCAAATGCACTGTATAAAATAGTAGACTGCATTGGGATACTTTTGAACTTGTATAGTGTTTGAAATGATACTTGAAACTTGTATATCTGACGTGCTAAGTGTAATTTTACAAGATGTAAATTTCAAATTAAAACTTTTTCTGTTTTCTAAAAAGAGAGGAAAAGTTAGGCTTTCACTCGTAATTGTTGAACGCCACCCCCTTTATAGTGGAAGGTTCGTTTCTTCATGATTGAAATAGGTTTTGCTATTCAGCCTTGACTGCCTATGATGTCCAATGTATATTCTCCTGGATGTCCAAAATTCTCCGTCGTCTCTTCCGAGACTGCCTATTATATCACAAAATGACTTATTCCAACATCATTCTTCTACTCTTGGCTTCACTTGTGGCAGGACTCAGAATCGTGTTCACTTTCATCATAATTTCCTCTGTCACAGTCCACTCATGGACCTTCCTGGCGTTGCTACAGCATTCTTACACAGCTCCTGTTTCCTTTTCATTCATATTATCTTTATATCTATTTTTGAAGTGCATGTTGTCTTATTTTATGAATTATGTGTTTCATTGCTGAAAGGTGTTACCTTACTTTGTATGTTGCTCATTTTCTGTACCATTTTATCTTTTTTGCATTAGATTATTGAACATAAAGAGGAATCAGCAATGGAAAAGATAGAAGAACTTAAAAAACAAAATAATCAGCAAAAGTAAGAAAGATCCCATTGGAATTGTTAATCAGTTGAAGTTTTCAAAAAAATCACAGTGAATCAACAATGCTAAGTTTACAAGTCATTTGTTTTATTGCTACAAACAAATGTAATGGCCCAAAAGCCCAAAGATGTTGCAACAGTTTTTTTTAAAAACAGAGATTTGAACATGGTCGGTGCTTTTACTTGTGCCAGATTCTGAACAATTTTCACTTGTGGTTGTTTGTGACTTTATATTTAGAGAAGAAATTAAAACTCTAGAGAAGACATTAAAACAACAAGATGAAATGGCTGACAGCAAACTTGGAGAAAAAGAAGAAAGTGTAAGCTTTTGTTAATTACTTATTACCCAGTTATAGCTATTGCTGCCTTCCAACATTTACTCATACATGGTCATTTGTATGTGATCTGAAGGGTGATCAACATCTATGAGCAGCATTTTCCCATTTTGTGATAGGGTAGTTCAGCAGGAGGCAGGGAAATGGCATTGAAAATCCAGTCTCAGCAGTAGCTTTATCTGTTGTATCGTTTACTGATAATGGAAAAAACGTGAAGGGGCAGGTCCCACAATATAATGCTGGTGGGCAGGCTCTGATTGGACCCGCCCCGCTAGCAACTTAGTCTTTTAAAGAGCAGAGCATCTTTTTTTAAGGATTCCCATTTTGTCACTGGTGGCCGGGTGGAGAGAATCGCCTTTACGTTGGTGTGAAATGCAATTTGGGCTTCCTGTGGGATTTTCTGCTCCAATCGCCCATCCTGCCTGATGAAAAAAACAGGAACTGAAAATCCCTCCCTCTCGAACCGTAGGTCTTCTTAGAGGGAGGCTGAAAAAAATTGGCGGAAGTAGGCATAGTATACTAATTACCCGAAGTCTATGATGGGCATATAAATAGTTAAAAAAGTAAAAGTAGATATCGGGCTGATTAGAGATCAAAAGGATTTACATATGGAGACAAAGGGCTTTGTATTTGTCCTTCCCAAAGAAGAAGACATTGCCAAAGTCAGAGTGAAAAAGGAGGTAGTGTGACATTGGATGAGTTAAAATATAGATCAAGAGCAGATATTAGAAAGGCTGGCTGTATTTAAAGTAAAATAATTGGATAATTATCTAAAGAGAAAATATTTGCAGGTCTATGGGGAAAAGGTGGAGTGGGACCAGCTGAGTTGCTCTTGCAGAGATCTGGCACAGACACAGTAGGCTGAATTGTCTCCTTCTATTATCTTTCTGGTAACTATTCTATGATTCTATCACAAGCCATCCCATCTAGTTCAAAATGTCCTTTAGGGAAGGAAATCTGTTGTCCTTACCTGGTCTGGCCTACATGTGACTTCAGACCCACAACAATGTCATTGACTCTTAAAGCCCTCAGGGGTCGGTAATAAATGCTACCTCAGCCAGCAACACCCACATCCCATGAACAAATTTTTAAAAATGAATGGTAACTTCAAACTGTGGTTGGTAAAGGTGATTGCTATTGCATGTAAAATCAACCATGCAATTAAATTTGTTTGCTTGTTTGTATTTTATACCTGTAATACAATGTTTGCTTAGCATAATCAAACATGCTGAAATCCTTCAAAGGAGTGTTCTGTAGCAAAATTTTATACTGAACATCATAAAGAGAGCTCTGAAGATGAGTCATATGGACTCAAAATGTTAACCCTGTTTCTGCCTGGACAGAGGCTGGCAGACATGCTGGGCCCTATTTTACCATTTTGATTCTAAGTGTTGGGCTGTGTAGAAACTGGGAGTGTTTCAGATCCAACCTTTAGGCCCATTCTGAAGCACCGCCATACACACTCTTCCTGCAAAAATATCAGCAATTCAAAATCGTGCTGCACAAGCCTGTGGGCGGGGCTTAACAAGGCCGAAACCCTACAGCTCCAATCGGAGCCTCTAACTGCGCATGCTCAAAAAAACATGATAGAATGCTGCTCCCCTGCCACATCCTCCCGGGCCAGATAATGCCTTCTCCCTGGCCCCCACAGACATTGCCCTATGCCCACGACATTACTGACCCCCCTTATCCTCCCACTCCCCCGCCACCCAGACCAATCGGGCCCCCTTCGCCCCACCGATCTAAGGAAGAGGGCAGTGGACCCCTCATCCCCCACACTGGCCTCAGACAGAGGGGCAGTGGACCCCCATTCCCCCCCACTGATCTCAGGCAGAGTGGCAGCGGAACTCCCTTGCCCCCCACTGATCTCAGGCAAAGTGATTCCCCCCTCCCCCTACCGATCTCAGGCTCTGTGATTTCTCCCCCACCCTCCTCCCCCCCACCGATTTCAGGCAGAGTGACCCCCCCCTCCGCCACACTGCTCTCAGGCAGAGTGATCCTTTCCGCCGCCCCCCCCCCCTCCCCCACGATCTCAGGCAGAGTGATTTCCCCTATCCCCCCACCCCAAGCCCCCATCTCCTCCTGACTCCAATGGCTGTATGACACCTCCCTATCTCTCCCCGGTCCCCAATCATAGAGGCTCTGATCCACTACCCCCCGCCTCCCCCATCAGCACAAGTGCTCACTTGCCTTCCCCCCAATGCCAACAAGCAAATTGCATGTAACTTGCTTGAATGATCTGCCAAACTGCCTGCAGCTGATCTGCCCTAAAGAGGGGCAGCTCCATAAAAACCCCAAAGGTGGACAGGCAGTGCAGGGAAAAAAAATGACCACATGATCAGCCCCCAGATTTACTGAAGGCGACCTCAGGAGGCTGCTGGATGTGGCAGAGGTGATGCAGAGCTCCCTCTTTCCCCCAGCAGGATGCAGACTCAGAGAAGCTGATGGCAATACGGCCTGGAAGGCAATTGCCGCCTCGGTTAGTGCCATGGCACTGGCCCCCAGAACTGAGAAGCAGTGCCGCAAGAAGGACAATGACCTCATCCGGGCAGCAAGGATGAGTGCTTAACCCTATCTCGCATCTTACGCCAAGTTACCCCCAGATCCTCTGATCCCCAGCACCCTGCATGCGTCCAGCCCCTGACCCCCAAGCACCTCCTTCCTACCCTCCAAGAGCAACACCACACTTGTCCTCTGAGAGCCACCACCTGATACTCTGCAGGAGTCAGGCCATCATTTCTTTCTTGGCTCCTTCTGTCTCCACAGGAGAAGACCGACCATAACACCAGAGAGAGAGCCAAGACAGGGGTGGTGAGCCAAACCTCCGGGTCCTCACCCCCTTTGAAGAGCGAGCGCTGGAGCTGTCCAGGGAAGGGAGATGCGGGCTGTCAGCGACACCATGGCTGGACTGGAGTCAAGAAGCGAGGGCAGCACGGTAGCACAGTGGTTAGCACTGCTGCTTCACAGCTCCAGGAACCTGGGTTCAAATCCCGGCTCAGGTCACTGTCTGTGTGGAGTTTGCACATTCTCCTTGTGTCTGCGTGGGTTTCCTCCGGGTGCTCCGGTTTCCTCCCACAGTCCAAAGATGTGCGGGCTAGGTTGATTGGTCATTCTAAATTGCCCCTTAGTGTCCCGGGATGCATAGGTTCGAGGGATTAGTGGGTAAAATATGTAGGGATATGGGGATAGGATCTGGGTGGATTGTGGTTGGTGCAGACTCGATGGGCCGAATGGCTTCTTTCTGCACTGTAGGATTCTATGACCTGTCAATCCTCCACTCACTTTGAGGCAACTCTAGGGGGCATGGGTTTAGGGTGTGTGGGGCAGGGTTTAAAGGAGATGTGCGAGGCATGTTTATTTGCACAGAAAGGGCGGTGGGTGCCTGGAACTCGTTGCCGGGGGGAGGTCGTGGAGGCAGATTGGAGAGTGACGTTTAAGGGGCGTCTTTACAGCTACATGAATGGGATGGGAACAGAGGCATATGGTCCCCGGAAGAGTAGGGGGTTACAATTCAGATGGGCAGCCTGGTCACTGCAGGCTTGGAGGGTCGAAGGGCCTGTTCCTCCTTGTGCTTTGTTCTATGTTCAATGGAGAAATGTGAACGTTTTTTGCTTCCTGGATTCCTCTCCCTCCCTTGCACTTAACCTTGTGTCCTGTGCCGCAGGAATGGATCCGGATGCCCAGGGGCCATCTGGCATCGTGGACCCCACTGCAGCTCCCGTCCATCCTACTTCAGACAGCTTGGACGGATTCTCGGAGGATTTGGTGAAGGGACCTCCAAGGGTGGCACCATTGTGGCGTCAGCTTCCATCTCGCAGTTCACCACCCCAGATACTGACACGTTGGTGGGTCTAGTTAGTGGTGAGGCTTCTGGGTCACTCCCTGATGAGCATGACACATCTGCTGATGTACATCGGGTGGAGGAGGAACGTCCAAGGCCTCTGCCACACAGGGGCCTGCCGGAGGCGAGGACTCAGCTGGCCCCAAGCTACATGCTGGGCCTCTGAGATCACTTCCCCCTCAGCTGCTGGAGATGCAGCAACAGAGCCAGGGAATGCAGGAGGGGCTGACGAACACACTAGACTGACTGCAAGGCTGTTGGGAGGAGTCCCAAAGTTTTCAGACGGATCAGCTATTGCCTGTCTTGCATGGTTCCCAGGCCAACATTGTAGGGGTGGCATCCGCGGTGGAAAGCCTGGGGCATGAAATACTCAAACAACCTCAAACAGACCATTGTCCGCAGCAAACTACCCAGCCTTCAGAACAGTGACCACGGCACCACACAACCCTGCCACAGCAACCTCTGCAAGACGTGCTAGATCATCGACACGGATGCCATCATCTCACGCGAAAACACCATCCACCAGGTACACGGTACATACTCTTGCAACTCGGCCAACGTTGTCTACCTGTTACGCTGCAGGAAAGGATGCCCCGAGGCATGGTACATTGGGGAAACCATGCAGACGCTACAACAACGGATGAATGAACACCGCTCGACAATCACCAGGCAGGAGTGTTCTCTTCCTGTTGGGGAGCACTTCAGCGGTCATGGGCATTCAGCCTCTGATCTCCGGGTAAGTGTTCTCCAAGGCGGCCTTCACGACACACGACAGCGCAGAGTCGCTGAGCAGAGACTGATAGCCAGGTTCCACACACATGAGGATGGCCTCAACCGGGATATTGGGTTCATGTCACACTATCTATAACCCCCACAACCTGCCTGGATGCGCAAAATCTCACTAGCTCTCCTGTCTGGCGACAATATACCCCTCTGCTGCGCCAGGTTGTGCAAGGCTCAACACACCACCCCAATGCGGGAAGAAATCAGAGAACTGTATTGTAGGGCCCAGCCAGAGCAGTCCAGTCACCGGAATCGTATTTTGAGGAATCCTATGCACCTCTCCACTATCGCACGGGTGGCTACATGGGCCTCATTATAGCAGGTCTCTGCCTCAGTCACAGGCCTCCGCACAAGCATCATTAGCTATGTCCGAAGTGGGTAACCATGATATGGAGATGCCGGCGTTGGATTGGGGTAAACACAGTAAGAAGTCTCACAACACCAGGTTAAAGTCCAACAGGTTTATTTGGTAGCAAAAGCCACTAGCTTTCAGAGCGCTGCTCCTTCATCAGGTTACAAAATAATGGTTGGAATGCGAGTCTTTACAGGTAATCAAGTCTTAAAGGTACAGACAATGTGAGTGGAGAGAAGGTTAAGCACAGGTTAAAGAGATGTGTATTGTCTCCAGCCAGGACAGTTAGTAAGATTTTGCAAGCCCAGGCAAGTTGTGGGGGTTACAGATAGTGTGACATGAACCCAAGTTCCCGGTTGAGGCTGTCCTCATGTGTGCGGAACTTAAAAAGTAAGACTGGTCTCTTAGAAAGTAAGACTAGGGAAATTAAGAATGGAAAATAAGGAAATGGCAGAGGCTTTACACAAGTATTTTGTATCTGTCTTCATAATAGAAGACACAATAAGCATTCCAAGACTAGTAGAAAATTAAGAAGCAAAAGAAAAATAATCACTGTCACGAGAAAAGAATTACCAGGAAAACTAATCTGACTGAAGGTTGACATGTCCCCTGGACCTGATGGCCTGCATTTGATGGTCTTAAAAGGAAGTGGCAGAAGAGATACTGGATGCAAAGATTGAAATCTTCCAAAATTCCCTACATTCTAGGAATTCTCAGCATCTTGGAAAACCGCATATGTAACACCGAAAGGGAAGATATTGAAAGCAGGAAGCAATAGGCCAGTTAACCTAACATCTATCATTTGGAAAATGCTAAAATTCATTATTAAAGATGTAGTAGTAGGGCATTTAGAAAATCATAATACAATGAAGCAAGGTCAACAAAGTTTTATGAAAGGGAAATCATTAGAATTCTTGAAGGATATAACACAAAAGGTGTTAAAAGGGTGATAAAGGGGCACCAGTGTATTTAGTGAATTGAGATTTCGAAAAAGAAGTCATTAAGTTGCTCCATAAAAGGTTAATACACAAGATGAAACCTCATGATGTTGTGGGCGATATATTAGAATGGTTAGAGGATTTGCTCAGAAATAGGAACAGAGAGTCAGGATAAATGTGTCATTTTCAGATTAGCAAACTGTAGCTAGTTGAGTGTAATGGAGAGAAAAGTGTTAGGGCCTCTTCTAAATATGGGGCAGAATTTTCCAGCCATTTATGTTGGCAGGATTTTCTGGTCCTGCTGCAGTGAATGGAGATTTGGCTGAGCGCCAAATTCTCCATCCTCGTTTGCAACAACATCAGGATGTGAATGACCAGAAGATTCCGCCCATGATCTATTCACTGACAATACAAAGTTAAGAAAACAACTTGTAAGGAGGCTGCAAAGAAGCTGTAAGGGGCTATAGATAGATTAAGTGAATGGGCAAAAATTTAGCAGTGGTGTATAATGTGGGAAAATGTGAGGTTGTTCACTTTGGCAGGAAGAATAGAAATTAGCAGAATATTATTTAAATGATGAAGAGAGACTGCAAAATGCTGCAGTACAGAGGGATCTGGGTGTACTTGTACATTTATCACAAAACAGGTATAAGAAGTATTAAGAAAGGCAAATGGAATGTCGGTCTTTATTACAATGGAGATGAACTATAAAAGTAGGAAAATCTTGCTACTGGGCATTGGTGAGACCCCACATCTAGACTGCTTTGATAAAGACAGAAAGTGCTGGAAAAGGTGCTTGCAGCATGTGGAAAGAGAAAAACAAAGTTAACATTGAGCAAAATAACTTCTTCAAAACTGAGGTACCGAATGCCTCGAGTACTGCATATAGTTTTGGTCTCCCTACATAACGAGGGATGTACTTGCATTGGGAGTAGTTCAGAGACAGTTGACTAGACTGATTCCTGGTTTAAGGGGGTTGTTTTATGAAGATTGAGCAAGTTGGGCTTATATTCATTGGGGTTTAGAAGAATGGGAGCTGACCGTATTAAAACATAAGATTCAGAGATCGCTTGACAGAGAAGACAATAAGAGGATGTTTTACCAGGAATCTTGAGGAATCTCATATTTAAGACATAGATGGGCAAGAATTTCATCCCTCAGAGTGTCTATTGGAAATCACTTCTCCAGAGAACAGTGGAGACTGGGAGATTGAATATACTCAAGGCTGAGTTTGACAGATTTTTGGCCCATAGTGTTGTGGAGGTGGCGAGCAGGAAATTCAGACCACAATCAGGTCAGTCATGAGCTTATTGAATGCTGGAGCAGACTCAAGGGCTAAGTAGTCTATTTCTGCTTATATTTCATATGATATTATGATCAACCTTATATAGGTCATTTATGATTCTGATAATAACTGTGACAAAGGCAAACTCTAATTTGAATGATTCAAACATGGTAGCTCTAGGAGAATTGGATGTGGGATTTGGAGCAGAAAATCCATTTAGCTGCTTTGGCAAGGAAAGGGAAGTTGGGATATTGGGTGATTATTTGCAACAGCAGTGGTAGCAGAAAGGCAGCTAAAATAAATAAAGTTGGTAACTTAATTGCTATAATACTGTTGAAGAAAGGTGGCAATTATGTGAAGTGAACAAAACATTTAATTTAAGAAGGATATTCCCAGTTATCAGACTATTAAAAATTTTCTTTTACAGTCCAAATATTTACAAAATGAAGTTAAGAAGAAGGAGAAATTAATGAAGACCATGGAGAATAAGGTAAAAGCAGAAAAGACCTTTGTAAAGCTTGCATGCATCATAAACAAGTAACAACCGTGAAATATATTTTTAAACATAATTTTAACAAAGTGAAAAAGGAAACATTTTTAATAGGAACTGAAGATAGAGCTGGATGGTAACTTTTAGGTGGACCTTGATCCAAGGTACTGTTTTGCGGCTGGGAAAGAAAGCCAAAAGAACAGGTTTTTCCCAGGTCCTGTTGAATTTAATGAATTAAAGATTACCATTTTTATCTCTATTCCTGGACACAGCCAGTGAGATTGAGAGGCTTGCTGGCTGTCAGTCGGGTAGACTTTCGGCATCAGGCCACAGCTAGAGAGGGGAGGAAGGATAATCGGAAGCACCTTGGGGAGGTCGGAAAGGTTGATAATGAAAGAGACTAGGGCTCTTGTGAAGGAAATTGGAAGGGTTGGAGAGATCAGCCAGGTCATTGGTGGAGGAGATATGCGATCTTTTGTAAGGGATTGGAAGGTTTTGTTCAGTCATCTTGTTTGGATGAGAGTTGGTGCTGCAGGACGAATAAGCAAACTGACCATTGCACCACGGTATAGGGAGCCATTCAAGATGGGGGAGTTAATAGGAATGTAGTGGTAGTAGGGGATTGCATAGTCAGGGTGATAGACATAGTTCTTTGCAGCTGTGAGCAAGAGTCCAGATGGTTGTGTTGTCTGCCTAATACCAGGGTTCAGGACATCAGCTGAGGGCTAGAGAGGAACTTGCAGTGGCAGGGAGAAGATCCAGTTTTGATGGTCCCTGTAGGTATCAATGTGATTCTGTATAGGAAAGAGATTCTGCACAGGAAGTATGAGCAGCTCGGGCTAATTTAAAGCAGAGCCTCAAAGATAATAATTTCTGGGTTATTACCTGAGCCACGGGATGGATATGTGGCTCAAAGATTGGTGTAGAAGAAAATGATTTCTATGCACGGGGCATTGACACCAGTACTGGGGAAACATAGAAACATAGAAAACTACAGCACAAAACAGGACCTTCGGTCCCACAAGTTGTGCCAAACATATCCCTACATTTTAGGTCTACCTATAACCCTCCATCCTATTAAGTCCCATGTACTCATCCA
This sequence comes from Mustelus asterias, assembly GCF_964213995.1. NCBI lineage: Eukaryota > Metazoa > Chordata > Chondrichthyes > Carcharhiniformes > Triakidae > Mustelus > Mustelus asterias. The sequence goes on along the minus strand of NC_135825.1, from coordinate 45,750,592 downwards.
GGAGTCTCTTAAAAGACCCTATTGAGTTCGCCTCCACCACCACTCGCGGCAGCCGATTCCAATCGCCCACCACCCTCTGTGTGAAAAACTTCCCCCTAACATTTCCCCTGTACCTACACCCCAGCACCTTAAACCTGTGTCCTCGCGTAGCAGCCATTTCCACCCTGGGAAAAAGCCTCTGAGAGTCCACCCGATCTATGCCTCTCAACATCCTATATACCTCTATTAGGTCTCCTCTCATCCTACGTCTCTCCAAGGAGAAACGACCGAGCTCCCTCAGCCTATCCTCATAAGGCATGCCACTCAATCCAGGCAACATCCTTGTAAATCGCCTCTGCACCCTTTCAATCTTTTCCACATCCTTCCTGTAATGAGGCGACCAGAACTGAGCACAGTACTCCAAGTGGGGTCTGATGAGGGTCTTATATAGCTGCATCATTATCCCTGGACTCCTAAACTCAATCCCTCGATTGATAAAGGCCAGCACACCATACGCCTTCTTAACCACCTCCTCCACCTGCGGGGCCGATTTTAGAGTACTATGGACCCGGACCCCAAGATCCTTCTGATCCTCCACAGTACTAAGAGTCTTTCCCTTTATATTGTACTCCTTCATCCCATTTGACCTGCCAAAATGGACCACTACGCATTTATCTGGGTTGAAGTCCATCTGCCACTTCTCCGCCCAGTCTTGCATCCTATCTATGTCCCTCTGTAACTTCTGACATCCCTCCAGACTATCCACAACCCCACCAACCTTTGTGTCATTGGCAAACTTACCAACCCATCCCTCCACTTCCTCATCCAGGTCATTTATGAAAATGACAAACAGCAAGGGTCCCCGAACAGATCCCTGGGGCACACCATTGGTGACCGACCTCCATTTAGAAAAAGACCCATCTATACCCACTCTCTGCCTCCTTTGGGCAAGCCAGTTCTGGATCCACAGGGCAGCAGCCCCTTGGATCCCATGCCCTCTCACTTTTTCTAGAAGCCTTGCATGGGGGACCTTATCGAACGCCTTGTTAAAATCCATATAAACCACATCTACCGCTTTCCCTTCGTCAATGTGTTTAGTCACATTTTCGCAGAACTCCACCAGGCTCGTAAGGCACGATCTGCCTTTGACAAAGCCATGCTGAGTATTCTTGAGCATACTAAACCTCTCTAAATGCTCATAAATCCTGTCCCTCAGGATCTTCTCCATCAGCTTACCAACCACTGAGGTTAGACTCACCGGTCGGTAATTTCCTGGGCTATCCCTATTCCCCTTCTTGAAAATAGGAACGACATCCGCAATCCTCCAACCCTCCGACACCTCTCCCGTCTCCATCGACGACGCAAAGATCATCGCCAGAGGCTCTGCAATCTCTTCCCTCGTCTCCCACAGTAACCTGGGGTACATCCCATCCGGACCCGGCGACTTATCTATCTTGATGCCATTCAAAGATTCCAGCACAACCTCTTTGTTAAAGTCCACATAGTCAATCTTTTCAGTCCACCGCAAGCCCACAGTACATCCACCCATGTCCTTCTCCTCTGTGAAAACAGAGGCAAAATACTCATTAAGCACCTCTGCCATTTCTACTGGTTCCGTACTGATTTTCCCGCCTTCACCTTTTATAGGCCCTGTTCCTTCACGTCTCATCCTTTTACTCTTCACATATTTATAGAACGCCTTAGGGTTTTCCTTAATTCTACTTGCCAAGGCCTTCTCGTGACCCCTTCTGGCTCTCCTAATTTCCTTCTTTAGTCCCTTCCTACAAGCCGTATACTCATCTAGATCCCTATCTTCGCCAAGCTCTCTGAACCTTTTGTACGCTTTCCTTTTCTTCTCGACTAGGTCCCGCACAGCTTTCGTGCATCACGGTTCCTTTAACCTACCAACTCCTCCCTGTCTGCTCGGAACATTGTCCTGTAGAACTCTAGACAGACATTCCTTGAAAAACTGCCACCTCTCTTCAGTATATTTCTCCGAGAATACCTCCTTCCAATTTACTCCTCTAATTTGCTGCCTTATGTCTTCATATTTCCCCTTACTCCATATAAACGCTTTCCTAGCTTGCCTGATCCTCTCTTTTTCCAATGCAAGCATAAAGGAGATAGAGTTATGATCGCTATCCCCAAGATGCTCTCCCACCGAGAGATCTGACACCTGTCCAGGCTCATTGGTCAGTATCAGATCAAGTACATCCTCTCCTCTTGTAGGCTTGTCCACATGCTGTGTCAGGAAACCCTCCTGAACACACCTAACGAACTCCTCCCCATCCAATCCCCTTACCCTAGGGATATTCCAATCTATGTTTGGGAAATTAAAGTCTCCCATCACAACAACTCTGCTATTATTGCAACTCTCCAGGATCTGTTTCCCTATCTGCTCCTCCACCTCCCTGTCACTATTGGGCGGCCTATAGAAAACTCCCAGCAAAGTGATCGACCCCTTCCCACTCCGAACTTCCACCCACAGGGACTCTGTAGACAATCCCTCCACAGCATACACCTTCTCTACAGCTGTGACACTATTCCTGATCAGCAGTGCCACTCCACCCCCTCTCTTGCCTCCCTCCCTGTCCTTCCTGAAACATCTGAATCCCGGCACCTTTAGCATCCAGTCCTGTCCCTGAGACATCCAAGTCTCCGTAATGGCCACATCACACTTCCAGGCATCGATCCACGCTCTGAGCTCATCCCCTTTATTCACTATACTCCTGGCATTAAAGTAAACACATCTCAATCCTTTGGTCTGAGCTCTCCCCTTCTCTATCCCCCGTCCATCCTCCCTCTTGCACCGTCTATAGCCCTTCTCTGTTTGCGAGCTAACTTCCTCACTCCCAGTCACCTCGTCTCGATCCCCTCCCCCCAACCTATCTAGTTTAAACTCTCCCCAGGAGCCTTAGACAACCTTCCTGCCAGGATATTGGTCCCCCTGGGATTCAAGTGCCACCCGTTTTTTGTGTACAGGTCACACCTGCCCCTAAAGAGGTCCCAATGGTCCAGGAACCCGAATCCCTGCCCCCTGCACCAGTCCCTCAGTCACACATCCTCCACCTCACACCATTTCTGCCCTCACCCAGGGAGTGGGAGCTGTACTGTTGGACGGTCTTTAAAATGCTGAGACCAATGTTCTGGTGAGTTGTACAGCTAGGGTGGTAGAATTAGCTTTAAACTAAATAGTGGGGGAAGAGATTATGGGGCAGTTTTTTTTTAAAGTGCCCAACAGGCTGGAAAATGGGACATTTTCCCACCTGTTTTTTGGGCGAGCTTAGTGAAATTAATTTCACTAGCTTGCAACATAGAGGCTGTCAGGCGATTTGTGCTGGTGGGGGTGGGGGGAGGAATGGGACCTAATCCCACTGGAGAGGCCGGCATCAGACTGTTAAGAGGGCCACTGCACATGCGGCGATCTCCAAGTATACTGATAAATTGACATGCCTGCCCCCGATCGCTGGCCTCCTGATCGTCGGCTCCAGAGTCTCCCACCTGATCACTGGCCCTGACATCTGATAGCCTGCTCTGGGCTCTGATTGCTGGCCCCACCTCTAGCTCCACTCTCCATGCACTCTCCTTCCCACCCTGCTAGTCTGGCCTCTGCCCCTGCCGAGCTCTGACCCCTGTGAGGCTACGTCCCCTTGGCACTGCCAGGTACCTGGTGGGAAGTGCCAGGGTACCCAGTGGGCAGTGCCAGGGTGTCAGGCTGGCAGTACCAGGTTGCCAGGCTGGCATTTCCCAAGTGGCACTGCCCGATTCTACTGCCTCCCGGGGGGCCTCGATGGCCTCTGGTCCCACCAGCGAGGCCATCACGCTTGGTCTACATTGCTGGGGACCAAATGTGATCCCCGCTCATGTGGACCGCCACCGGTGGGTTGGAAACATAAGAGGTTCCCAGATGACACCATCCCAGGCTCACTAAAGAGATTGAAATAGGGCTATACATTTTGTAATCAGTCTCGTGCCGTTTCCCGGCACGATGATGATTACGTCAGAAAAAATGACTCGGGAAGATCGCAACCAGACAGATGCCAGTCGCAATTCCCATTTTTGGACTCCAGCTTAAATTTCCTGCCCCACCAAGCTATTAGACTAGCATAGCAGGGCGGGAAAATTGCTCCCATGTGAGAGGAGATACGGTAAAGTAAAGGGAAATTACAAAGTAATAGGAAAGGGCAACAATTTGGGTAATGAGATCCAAAGTGTGACAGGAAGGGGGACAATCATAAGAGCGCACCAACATATAAAACCAAAAATTGTTGTTAGGACAGGGAATTAAAGATGATTTGGAGTAGATGAGAATGTAAAACTTGAAACACGAACAGATCAGCCATGATCTTATCAAATGGAGGAGCACCCTTTCTTCCAAAGTCACACAACCTTCTGAGAGAATGAATTTCTCCCCATCTCTGCTCTAAAATTGTGATGATGTAGAGATGCCGGCGTTGGACTGGGGTGAACACAGTAAGAAGTCTCACAACACCAGGTTAAAGTCCAACAGGTTTATTTTGTAGCAAATACCATAAGCTTTCGGAGCGCTGCTCCTTCGTCAGATGGAGTGGAAATCTGCTCTCAAACAGCTCTGGAGCCTCTTAGCCATGGGCTGCAGAATCTCGGGAAGCCTGTTGAGGACCTCAGCTGTGGCCTGCTGTGACTGGGCCATAGTCCTCTGGGACTCCGCTGTGGCCTGCTGTGACTCTGCCATCACTTGGACCCTGCCACTCATGGTGAGGATTCCCTGCCCCAGGTTCTCCACCACGGACGTCACCCTTCCAGTGTTGGCCTGGGAACCACGCAAGATAGGCAAAAGCTACTCTACCTGAAAGTTTTGGGACTCCTCCCAACAGCCTCTCAGTCGGTCCAGTTTTGCTGTCAGCCCCTCCTGGTTCTGTTGCTGCATCTCCAGCAGCAGACGGAGATGTGATCGCAGAGGCCCAGCATGTAGCCTTGGGTCAACTGAGTCCTCACCTCCGGCAGGCCCCCGGGTGCCAGAGGGCTCAGACATTCCCTCCTCTACCTGATGTACATCAGCAATGCGCCTGTGCACTAGAGAGTGACCTAGATGCGAGAGTCTCTGGGATGAAGAATTGTGAGGTGGAAGCTGACTCCGAATAGTGCCTCGGAAGTCCCTTCATTGGCTTCCACTGAGGACTCTTTTGAGCTGTCAGGGGCAGGATGGGTGGCAGCAGCAGTGTGGGGCCGCAATGCCAGATGGACTTGGCGTGTTGGGATCCCTTCCTGCAACACAGGACACAAGGTTAAGTGCAAGGGAGGGAGAGGAATCTGGGCTGCATGCAACTTATTTGACATTTCTCCATAAAGTGGAGAATTGGCAGGTGCTCACCTCTGTGCTCCAGCCCGACCATGCTGTCACTTATTGTCCACATCCCGTCCTCTCCCGCAAGCTCCAGTGCCCGCTCCTCAAAGGGGTTGAGACTCAGATGTCAGGCTCACCACCTCCTGTTTTCACCCTCTCCCTGCGGTTATAGGCATTCTTCTCCTGTGGGGAGAGAAGGAGCCATGAAAAATCTGATGGCACCAGTCCAGCAGGATATCAGAGGGTGGCCCTCAAAGGGCAAGCACTGTGATACTCTTGGGGGAAAGGAGGGCGGGGAGTCAGGAGCTGGAAGTATGCAAGGTGCTGGCGGTGGGGGGGATCTGGAGGTCATTTAGGGGAAAGATGCTAGATGAGGTTAAACACTCACCCTTGCTGCCCGGATGAGGTCATTTGTTTTTTTTCTGGCACTGCTTTCCAGTTCTCCTGGCCAGTGCCATGGCACTCACAGATGTGGCCATTGCCTCCCAGGCTGTTTTACCGTCGCTTCCCCTGGGACGACATCATGCTAAGGGCAAGAGGATGTCCCGCCTTGCCTCCATCACCGTCTGCAACCTGGCCAGGTCAGATTCTGAAAATCTGGGTGCTGACTTCCTGGAGGCCATTTCTTCCTGCATTGCCTGCCTGTCTGTCCATCCTTGGGGTTTTTATGGAGCTGTACCTTGTTAGGGCAGATCAGCTACAGGCAGTTTGGTCAAGTCACACACCTGTTAGAGCATTCCAGCAAAATTAATGAAGTTTGCCTTGTTACCATTGAGCTGAAGCCAAGTTAGCCTTTGTAGGTGTGTGCTTTGATGTCTGTGGCAGGGGAAGGGGGAGGCTAGGCTGTATCTGGCCCAGGGGGGTTCTGCCAGGAGAGCTGCTTTATTTTTTACTTTTTCTGCGCAAAAGCAGTTTGTGCCTCCGATCTGAGCTGCTGGCTGTCTGGCGAGTTAAGCTCTGCCCACTGCCTCTTGTGGCCAGGAACGATCTAGCCCAAAATTTCAGAGACAGAGTGCATAGGATTGGGAGAGAAAGCTCACCACAAAACGCATCAGCAACATTCCCATTTTCATGCTAGTTGGACACTTAGAAAAAATCTCGTAAAATTCCGCCCACTGTCTTTTTTTTGTCTGTCTTCTCTGTCTCTCTCTCTTTTGTAAAACAGGCTGCTTGCATCCAAATTCTCTCTGTCTCTGTTTCTCAACCTTTTTTGAATCCTCTCTCTCTGGAGATGCCTACATCAGGACCTGCTGCCGTCTCCTAACTGTTTTTGTATTTTTAATTCCTCGAGTCCCTCTTTAGACACCTGAGACTTTCACTACTCTTACGTCTCACACTGAGGATTTTTGACACCCCTTGATGCTCACACTACTCTCTGCTCTGCTCCAACACCACTTGATGCTAACTCTCCCGTCCCACACGGGGGTCTCTAGCACTGATACCCACCGTCACCTCTCTGTGCGGATCCCGTTCCCGAGTGCTTCCCTTGTTGCACGGTACTCCCTAAGATCCGCTGTTCGGAGCGTTCTGGGAACTTTTTCACTCCTGGTCCTCCGCATTAAGTGCAACTATTCACGTCTTTTCTTGCTCAGCTATGCAGAGCAGCAACAGGAGTCTGTCTCTCCTACGCCCCCCCCCCCCCCCCCCCCACCTCCCCTGCCAAAACACAGTTTGTTTGCAGTTACACTGTTCTGGCAAACCCCTCACATTCGTTTGGGTGAGTCGACTTATAGCTCTGACTTACTCCCTTAATTATTCGGGTGGTATTAAAATAAAGTATACTCACTCTCCTTTAGAAGACGCATCCTGCTGTCAGAATCTGGTGACTTCACCTGCTCGCTGCGCCAAAGTTGATGTGGGGTTTTCTCAGAGACCATGTGTTGCTGAAATCTTTAGCTTAAATACAAAAGACTCGTGATTCCAGTACGTTGTCAAAGACGTCTCTTTATTTACGAATGATCATGGAAGACCAGTTGTTCAATTAAGAGTCCTCAAAAGAGAAAGTCTTGAGCTTTCCAACGCTGATCTAAATTACAGTAGCTGAGTTCAGGTTAGAGTTAAACAATCTTTGGTCCGATTCCCGCTGGACGACCAACTGACAGGCGCTTCTGTGGGACTGAACGAGAATCCAGGATGGTAGTCTGCCTCCCTGGTGCCGGGGTACTGGATGTCTCCGAGAGGGTAGGAAGCATATTTAAAAAGGAAGGTAGTCAAACGGATGTGATTGTACACATTGGGGGAAATGATGTAGGTAGGAAGAGCAGGGGGGTCATACGAGAGAAATTCAGGGAGTTGGGTGCTAGGCTAAAAAGTAAGACCTCCAGGGTAGCAATATCTGGACTGCTCCCGGTGCCTAGTGCAAGTGAGGCTCGGAACAGGGAGATTCTACAGTTGAACGCGTGGCTAAAGGACTGGTGCAAGAGGGAGGGTTTTAAATTCATAGATAACTGGGAAATCTTCAAGTCAGGATGGCAACTGTACAGAAAGGATGGGTTACACCTTAACTGGAAGGGAGCAAATATCCTGGCTGGGAGTTTTGCTAGAGTGTTTCGGCAGGATTTAAACTAGTGTGGCAGGGGGGTGGGGAACAAAACAGGAGGTCAGTAAATACTGAGGCTGGGGTCGAGCGGGGGGCCAGGGCAAGGCTAGCTAAGAAGAGGAGCACTCTGGAGGAGGAGGACCTGACTGGGCCTGGAGGTCTGGAGTGCATCTGCTTCAATGCGAGGAGTGTAACGGGTAAAACAGACGAACTTAGGGCCTTAATGCTTGTGCGGAATTTGGATGTGGTTGCGGTGACGGAAACTTGGTTAAAAGAAGGACAGGACTGGCAGCTGAATATTCCGGGGTATAAGTGTTTTAGGTGAGACAGAGGAGGGGCTAAAAAAGGTGGGGGAGTAGCGATATTAGTTAAGGAGCATATTACCGCGGTGCAGAGGGTAGACAACTTAGAGGGGTCATGTACTGAGTCGCTGTGGGTGGAACTCAGAAACAGGAAGGGTGCGGTCACTATGCTGGGGGTGTACTACAGACCACCCAACAGCCCACGGGAAGTGGAGGAAAGGATATGTCAGGAGATTCTGGATAGGTGCAGAAAACATAGGGTTGTTGTAGTGGGGGACTTTAATTTCCCTGGCACAGACTGGAAAGTGCTTAGAGCTGGGGGACCGGACGGGGAGAAATTTGTAAAATGCGTACTGGAAGGTTCTTTGGAACAGTATGTAGATAGCCCGACTAGAGAGGGGGCTATACTGGACCTAGTTCTGGGAAATGAGCCCGGTCAGGTCGTCAAAGTTTCGGTAGGGGAACATGTGGCAAATAGTGACCACAACTCTGTTAACTTTAGGATAGTAATGGACAAGGATGAGTGCTGTCCTACGGGCAGGGTGCTAAATTGGGGGAAGGCTGACTATAGCCGGATTAGGCAGGAATTGGTGGATGTTGATTGGGAGAGGATGTTCGAGGGTAAGTCCGCGTCTGGCATGTGGGAGTCTTTTAAGGAACTATTGATAAGGCTGCAGGATAGGCATGTGCCTGTAAAAAGGAAAGATAGGAAAGGTAGGATTCGAGAGCCGTGGATAACCAGGGAAATTGAGGATCTGATTAAAATGAAAAGGGAAGCGTACGTTAAGTCCAGGCAACTGAAAACAGATGGAGCTCTGGAGGAATACAGAGAGAGTAGGAAAGATCTCAAACGGGGAGTTAGAAGGGCAAAAAGAGGTCACGAGATGTTCTTGGCAGGCAGGATTAAGGAGAATCCTAAGGCATTCTATTCATACGTTAGGAACAAAAGAGTTGTCAGGGAGAAAATCGGACCTCTCAGGGACAAAGGAGGGGAATTATGCTTAGAACCCAAGGGAATAGGGGAGATCCTAAATGAATACTTTGCATCGGTATTCACGAAGGAGAGGGGCGTGTTAACCGGGAGTGTCTCGGAGGGAGGTGTTGACCCGTTAGAGAAAATCTCCATTACAAGAGAGGAAGTGTTAGGTTTTTTAGGGAACATTAAAACTGACAAAGCCCCAGGGCCTGGTGGCACCTATCCTCGACTGCTCAGGGAGACGAGAGGTGAAATTGCTGGGCCTCTGACGGAAATCTTTGTCGCTTCTTTGGACACGGGTGAGGTCCCTGAGGATTGGAGGATCGCGAATGTGGTCCCGTTGTTTAAGAAGGGTAGCAGGGATAACCCAGGAAATTATAGGCCGGTGAGCTTGACGTCCGTGGTAGGGAAGTTGTTGGAGAGGATTCTTAGAGACAGGATGTATGTGCATTTAGAACGGAACAATCTCATTAGTGACAGACAGCATGGTTTTGTAAGAGGGAGGTCGTGCCTTACAAATTTGGTGGAGTTTTTTGAGGAAGTGACAAAAACGGTTGATGAAGGAAGGGCCGTGGATGTCGTCTATATGGATTTCAGTAAGGCATTTGACAAAGTCCCACATGGCAGGTTGGTTAAGAAGGTTAAGGCTCATGGGATACAAGGAGAAGTGGCTAGATGGGTGGAGAACTGGCTTGGCCATAGGAGACAGAGGGTAGTGGTCGAAGGGTCTTTTTCCGGCTGGAGGTCTGTGACCAGTGGTGTTCCGCAGGGCTCTGTACTGGGACCTCTGCTATTTGTGATATATATAAATGATTTGGAAGAAGGTGTAACTGGTGTAATCAGCAAGTTTGCGGATGACACGAAGATGGCTGGAATTGCGGATAGCGAAGAGCATTGTCGGGCAATACAGCAGGATATAGATAGGCTGGAAAATTGGGCGGAGAGGTGGCAGATGGAATTTAATCCGGATAAATGCGAAGTGATGCATTTTGGAAGAAATAATGTAGGGAGGAGTTATACAATAAATGGCAGAGTCATCAGGAGTATAGAAACACAGAGGGACCTAGGTGTGCAAATCCACAAATCCTTGAAGGTGGCAACACAGGTGGAGAAGGTGGTGAAGAAGGCATATGGTATGCTTGCCTTTATAGGACGGGGTATAGAGTATAAAAGCTGGAGTCTGATGATGCAGCTGTATAGAACGCTGGTTAGGCCACATTTGGAGTACTGCGTCCAGTTCTGGTCGCCGCACTACCAGAAGGACGTGGAGGCATTGGAGAGAGTGCAGAGAAGGTTTACCAGGATGTTGCCTGGTATGGAGGGTCTTAGCTATGAGGAGAGATTGGGTAGACTGGGGTTGTTCTCCTTGGAAAGACGGAGAATGAGGGGAGATCTAATAGAGGTATACAAGATTATGAAGGGTATAGATAGGGTGAACAGTGGGAAGCTTTTTCCCAGGTCGGAGGTGACGATCACGAGGGGTCACGGGCTCAAGCTGAGAGGGGCGAAGTATAACTCAGACATCAGAGGGACGTTTTTTACACAGAGGGTGGTGGGGGCCTGGAATGCGCTGCCAAGTAGGGTGGTGGAGGCAGGCACGCTGACATCGTTTAAGACTTACCTGGATAGTCACATGAGCAGCCTGGGAATGGAGGGATACAAACGATTGGTCTAGTTGGACCAAGGAGCGGCACAGGCTTGGAGGGCCGAAGGACCTGTTTCTTGTGCTGTACTGTTCTTTGTTTGTTCTTGATCCTACTTGGTGACTTAAGTGCCAAAGTTGGAAAGGACACAGATCTCTGGAGAGGTGTAAACATCAGGGAGGGATATGGTAATCCAATTCCAATCATATCCTACACTTGACCAAATGCCTAGAACAAAACTTTATTTCATCAGAGAAATAAGTACAAGTTTGCATAGCAACATTCTCACTCCAAGCATAGGGAATCTGCTCATTATGTCATCACTTGAGCAACAGACCACAAGGATGTGCCTATCACATGTGCCAGGACAGGTGCCATGACAACTAAGATGAAGGCAAAATACTGCGGATGCTGAAATCTGAAACAAAAAGAGAAAATGCTGGAAAATCTCAGCAGGCCTGATAGCATCTGTGGAGAGACAATAGAGCCAACGTTTCAAGTCAGGATGACCCTTTGTCAGAGTTCAGTTTTGCTTCCAATTTCCACCCCTCTATCACCTTCACGTATCTGACATTTCTTTTCCCTTCTTTGACCTCCTGTCTCCATTTGTGATGCTAGACTATCCATTCCAAGCTCACCGACTCCCACAGTTACCTTGACTACAGCTCCTCACACTCCAAATCCTGTGTTCCATTCCATTCTCTCAGTTTCTTCCCCACTGCTGCATCTGTTCCAGTGATCCCACTTTCCTTTCTCAGCAAGAGGAAGTGGATATTAATCTGCACACAGTGCTAGGTTGATGGTTACCTTGATGTCCCCACAGATTCTCACCGTGCCGTCGGTCTTCAAAACTGGCACAATTGGGGTAGCCCATTTGCTGGTTGTGACCCGCATGCTCATCAGTCATTCTAATTTGGCCTTCAGCTGAATGGCGTATGGCACTGGACATGCCTTCAGACTCCTTGGACAAACCTTTTGAATCTTTTATCTCACCCACGGTCCCCTTGAATATATCCTTATGTCTCTCCAGGACATCCTGTAAACTTGTTCTCACATCTGCCAGCCTATTTACCTAGTTTGATTTTAATTTCTGCAGCCAGGAGCATCCAAACAAGGCAAGGTAGTTATCTTTGACCACTTACAGCGGTAACTCTGCACATTGGTCCCTCAGTTGTGCCTTTACCAGTACATACCCTCTCAGTAGCATCACTTGCTCTGTATAAGTACGCAAGATGATCTTTGAAGACTTCAATGGCAGTGTTTACAACTTGTCTCTGTATGCTGAGTCCAGAATCAGTGATATTGCTGCTCCTGTATCCACTTCCATTTTGATTACCTTCCCATCTACCTTGTGAAGGTCCAATAATCTATTGGTTTCTCCTCGAACTGATAATATATTGAAACAAAATTCTGTTGATTTGGATTCTCCTGCGTCCTCTGCAGATTCTCTGACCCGTTTTGGCTGGCAGCATGTATCCTATGCTGAGTTTTTAGGTTTGCCTCTCTTTTCCTCTTTTGATTGTGCCCTACAATTTTGGGCTTACACTGGCGAAATTTGGTTTTGTGAGTTTAACGTGGAATCTTTGTGGCCGGACTTACCACAGCATTCTATGGTTGACACCAAGTTCTTTTGCGCTTTGGCTACTTTGTGTACTCAGGAACCGACACCCAACTGCGTTGCTTCATTTGCAGCCAGTTACATAGAAGTAACTATCTCAAAAGCCACTTTAAAATCTGGACTTTTTTTGTCAACAGTTTCCTTGGTATCATTTCATTGTGAATCCCATACACCAAACGGTCCCTCAAGGCATCCTGTAGGAAAATGCCAAATTTGTAGTCTCAGCTTGTCTCTTCAACATTGCCACAAATTGCACGAAGGATTCATTTTCCAATTTCATTCTCTTATAAGTGCTATCATAAGTGGCTTCAGGGCATAATGATTCCTTAGTACTTTGCACAACTTTGCTAGAGGTTTCTTAGTTGTATGAGGCTTCTTAACGTTTTACTCCCCATAGTACTTAAGAAAACTGCTACTGCAAGTTCTTCACCTACCTTATTTGTCTTTAAATAAGAGTGGAAATTTCCATGTATAGCGTCTAGCCCCATTGCCCCAAACTGGTCCGCCATTTTATGTTTCTGTTGGTGGGAGTTCTTCCTGCCTTCGTGTTCTGTAGCCAATTTCTTTGCACTTTTGCCGGTCTTCATGCACTTCGCGCAGCTGCTCCCTCGCCAACTGTGCTCGTCCACTCTTCCCGTCAGCTGCAGCCTGAGTCCCCTCATGACCACTTTATGGCTGAGAAATCCCTCTCCTATACCTGGCCTTCGACTGTAGACCAAGTCCCCATACAACCACTGCCTTCAGCTTTCCCAGCAAGTACCTCTTTTGCTTCGTCAAATACAGTCTGAGGCCCCACGTGACTGCTTGTCTTGATGCCTAGGTTTGTTTCCTCAAGTCTATCCCAGTACCTCAGTGATTCAGTGCCAGCCAGAACTAGTTATGGGGAACAATGAAGTGGCGGAGGAACTGAATAGATACTTTGCACCAGTCTTCACAGTAGAGGACCCCAGTAACGTACCAAAAATTCAGGAGAGTCAGGAGCAGAGGTAAGTCTGGTGGCCATTACTAAGGAGAAGGTGCTAGGGAAGCAGAAATGTCTGAAGGTGGATAAATTACCTGGACCAGATGGACTACAATCCACAGTTCTGAAGGAGATAGCTGAAGAGATTGTGGAAGCATTAGTGGTGATGTTTCAGGAATCACTGGAGTCAGGGTGGGTCCCGGAAGATTGGAAAATCATTAACGTAACACGCTTGTTTAAGAAGGGAGGGAGGCAAAAGACGAGAAATTACAGGCCCTTTTACCCTGAAAGGGAACAAACAAAATGGGGGTGATCTTACCAGCTCATCACGCCAGTCGATCGGCATGGCCGTTAAGATCGCAAAAGAGGCAAAGAACCAGCTTTGCATTCGGTTTCTCACCTCTCATGATCTTACCGGCTCTGGATGCCCCTCTCACCTTAAAACTATGCCCTCTAGTTTTAGACTCCCCTACCTTTGGGAAAAGATATTGACTATCTAGCTGATCTATGCCCTTCATTATTTTATAGACCTCAAAGATCACCCCTCAGCCTTCTACACTCCAGAGACAAAGGTCCCAGTCTATCCAGCCTCTCCTTAGTAGTCAAACCATCAAGTCCCGGTAGCATCCTAATAAATCTTTTTTGCACTCTTTCTAGTTTAATAATATCCTTTCTATAATAGGGTGACCAGAATTGTACACAGTATTCCAAGTGTGGCCTTCCTAATGTCTTGTACAACTTCAACAAGACGTCCCAACTCCTGTATTCAATGTTCTGATCAATGAAACCAAGCATGCCAAATGCCTTCTTCACCACTCTGTCCACCTGTGACTCCACTTTCAAGGAGCTATGAACCTGTACCCCTAGATCTCTTTGCTCTGTAACTCTCCCCAATGCCCTACCATTAACTGAGTAAGTCCTGCCTTGGTTCAGTCTACCAAAATGCATCACCTCACATTTATCTAAATTAAACTCCATCTAACTTAAATGTTATTAGTGAGCCCAGGACGCAATCTTCCGGGTTCACTTAGCTCTCCGAAATCGCCGGTGGAGATTCACACTGTTGAGGATCACATATGATTCCCACCAATGAGGGCCTGACTTGGCCTTGTCGGTGGGACTGAAGGCCATTGAAGCATCCCAGGTGGTCGGGGGGGGGCGGGGGGGGGAGGGTTGTGCCCCTTGGACAGACTGGGACCCTGGCAGTGCCAGCCTGGCACTCTAGCACTGCTCACCAGTACCAGGCAGTGCTGAAGGGCAGAGCCGAAGGTGAGGCATGATGGGGCAGGACCTAAGGGGAGGTAGGCAGGGAGGGGGAGCTGTGCAATCTGCAATCAGGGACCTGTGGGGGGAGGGGTTGGGGGGGGGGGGTATCGGGGCTGCATCGGCCATGGGTGGGGGGTATTGGGGTGGTATCTGGGGTGGGGGGGTGATTGGTCGGGGAGGCCAGCGATTGGGGGGAATGGTGAGTAATATCCAGGGGGAATAGCAGATCTCTGTTCTGTGTACACTTGTACACAGAACACTGAGAGGTCTGCACATGCGCAATGGCACACTCTAGCTGTGATCAGTTGGTTTCACAGCGAGAATAGACTCCTTCCACTCCCCCTATTGGCGTGAATCATACTTTGCCTCTTGTTTTGCACTAAGTGGCATACGATCGTGTCTGAAAAAGCAATCGGGATGGGGAGATGATGAAATATGAGGGTGAGCTAGTCAGTAATATAAAAGAAGATTCCAAAAGGTGTTTTTTAGACATATAAAGGGTAAGAGCGAAGCAAGAGTGGACATCGACAGCTGCAAAATGACGCTGGAGAACTAGTAATGGGGAATAAAGAAATAGCAGGGGAATTGAATAGGTACTTTGTGCCAGTCTTCACAATGGAGGACACCAGTAATGTACCAAAAATTTAAAAGAGTCAGGGCAGAGGTGAGTGTGGTGGCCATTACAAGCAGAAGGTGTTAGGGAAGCTGAAAGGTCTTAAGGTGGATAAATGACCTAGACCAGATGGACTAGATTCCACAGCTCTGAAGGAGATAATTGAACAGATTGTGGAAACATTAGGGAATCACTGGAGTCAGGGTGGGTTCCAGAAGACTGGAAAATCATTAATGTAATATCCTTGTTTAAGAAGGGAGGCAAAAGATGGGAAATTACAGGCCAATTAGCCTGACCTCGGTCGTTGGTAAGATTTTAGAGTATTATAAAGGATGAGAGGTGGGATTTTCCGGCCGCGCTCACTCCGAAACTGGAAAATCCCGCCCAAGGTCAAAGGACCTTTCCATGGTCCGTCCCCCTCGCCTGCTATGATTCCTGTGGCGGCCGGACCGGGAAAACTTTCCTCAAGGTTTCAGGATACTTGGAAGTGCATGGTAAAATAGGGTGAAGTCAGCATTGTTTCATCAAGGGGAGATCATGCCTGACAAATCTGTTAGAATCCTTTGAGAAGATAATGAGCATGTTAAGCAAAGGAGAGCCGGTGGAAATTATCAACTTGGATTTCCAGAAGGCCTTTGACAAGGTGCCGCACAGGAGGCAGCTGAATGAGATGAGAGCCAAGATACTAGCATGGATAGAAGATTGACTGACTGGCAGAAGGCTGAAAGTGGGGATAAAGGGGTCCTCTTCAGGATAGCAGCTGGTGACTAGTAGAGTTCTGCAGGGATCCGTGTTGGGACTACAACTTTTCACTTTATACATCAATTGTCTCGATTAAGGAATTGAAAGCATTGTGACTAAGTTTGCAGATGGTACAAAGATAGGTGGAAGGATAGGTCATATTGAGGAGACTGCAGAAGGACTTAGACAACTGGAATACAACACAGGAAAAAGTGAGGTTATGCACTTTGGTAGAAAAGGTAGAGGCGTAGATGGAGGGCCCAATTCTACCATCCCGACGCACATGTTTTTTGGTGCATCAGGATGGGAGAATTGCATGTTGGCGATTTTGCAGGATTGACGCATACTTCCCAACAGGAATGCAGTCGGGACCGTGCTGGAAACCGGCGGGAAGAGAGCTAAGTAATTTACATCTATTTTTAATGTATTTTAAATATGATTATCGGGCCCTGACAGAATTCTCCGGGCCCAATAGCATCTCCCACCCCTCCAGGAGTATTTCACGGGAGTGGGGCCAAGGGGGCAGGGCCGAGGGGGTACAAGGGGGTGGGGCCTATGGGGCAGGGCCTGGGGACGTGGCGGGGACAAGAGGCAGACCCATTGTGGGTGGGGCCAAGGGGGCAGAGCCTATTGTGGGCGGGACTTATGGGGCAATCAGTGGGGGTGGAGGGTGCCGCTGCCACTCTGCATTGGGATCGGGGGGGGCAGGGGGGGGTCGGGGAGTCTGCCTCCCAAGAGGTGGTATGCCTGCCATGGTGGGGGCGGGGGGTCAGCGCAAGGGTGGGGTGGTCGCCACTGCTGAGGGGGTGGAGGCCACGATCGGGCTAGGATTGGGCCATGGGGGGCGTGGAGGGGCAGCACTGCCAGGCTCCCAGGCTGGCCAACGATTGAGCTGGCCAGCAAATGGGAGGCTGACAGTTTGGGGCCACTGCACATTCGCAGAGGCCTGGAACTGTCAGACTCTGGCATGAATAGCCCCCCACCCCCCCCCCCCGCCCCCCCACCACCCCCCCCCCCCCCCACCTGCCACCCCCACCCCGAGCTTTTAATGATATTAACGATTGTGACTTCTGCATTGCACAGAATGTGGGAGATTAGAATCTGAAGTTGAATTGAAAAAAACAGTCGTGATTTACGTCAGTTTTCTCGCCAATTCAGCACTTTTGGGAGAATCGTCCACCCGTATTTTCTAAATGGGGAGAGAATTCAGAAATTGGAAGAGCAAAGGAACTTGGCAGTCCTAGCTCAGGATTCTCTTAAGGTTAGCTTGTGGGTTGAGTTGGTAGTTAGGAAGGCAAATGCAATATTAGCATTCATTTCAAGAGGACTAGAATACAAAAGCAGGGATGTACTGTTGAGGCTTTATAAGGCTCTGGTCAGACCACATTTGGAATATTGTGAGCAGTTTTGGGCCCCGTATCTAAGGAAGGATGTAATGGCCTTGGAGAGGATCCAGAGGAGGTTCATGAGAATGATCCTGGGAATGAAAGGCTTGACGTATGAGGATCATTTGAGGGCTCTGGGTCTGTACTCAGTGTAGTTCAGAAGGATGAAGGGGAATCTCATTGAAACTTACAGAACACCTGGATAGAGTGGACATGGAAAAGATGTTTCCATTACTAGGAGAGACGAGTGTAGTTTAGAAGGATGGAGGGGAATCTCATTGAAACTTGCAGAATACCTGGATAGGCCTGGATAGAGTGGACATGGAGAAGATGTTTCCATTACTAGGAGAGACGAGACTCCGAGGACACAGCCTCAGAATAAAGGGACAACTCTTTAGAACCAAGATGAGGAGGAATTTCTTCAGCCAGAGGCTGGTGAATTCATTGCCACAGAAGCCTGTGGAGGCCAGTTCATTGAGTATATTTAAGACAGACAGGTAGGTTCTTGATTGGTAGCGGGATCAAAGGTTACAAGGAAAAGGCAGGAAAATGGGGTTGAGAAACATATCAGCCATGATCAATAGGCGAAGCAGACTCGATGGTCCGAATGGCCTAATTCTGCTATATCTTATAATCTTTGAAAGCTCGCTGAAAAAATGTGTGATTCTCTCCTGTTTTCGCACTTCGAATTTTTTTGTTAAGATTGCTCCCCAGCCCCCACCCCCATGTCTTGCACCCCAGAATCAGTTTCTTTTGAACTCAAAACCACTTCTACATTCTGAGATAAAGATCAGCAGGAGTTGGGTTTTGGAATTCTGCTGAGGTGTGACAATCGGTCTTCACTTTCCTATTTCCCCTTTCAAATCTGACACATTTCTGGTGTGGCATTCAGGCTCTCTTTTGGGACTAGGTGATCAAATATAATCCACATAGGAATTTTCCAGAAGGTGGTCATTTTCTATTCTCAACAATATTTGGCTCAATGTCTTTGCTTGTATTTCTTTTAAAAACCTGTGTCTCCCTTTAAAAAGTTCAATATGCCCTGTAAGTAATTTGGGGATGCAATGCACAATTGTGCGAAAACCTTTCTGGTGAAAGCATTAGGGCTGCGGGACAGCATTTGCAACCAGCCTGCCGTCTCCCTGAAGGTCCGTCCCATCTGCCCCCACCACTCCACCAGGGGATTAAGTGGACTATTTCACTGTGGCATACCTCACTCTCCAATGCAGGCCATCCTTGCTGACATCCCAGCCTTTGCACTGCAGGCTTCAGTGCTATTTGGCATACACACGCTTAGATCCCTTACCATATTGAGCAATGGGCACCTGACTACATTTCTCTGCACAGGTCCATGTCATATCTGTGCCTACCTTTGTTGACTTTTCCAGTGTTCCAACACTGAAGCCATGTGTGGCACACTACGTCATACTCACTGACTTGGGCAGTGACCTCTGTCTAGGTTTTTGTGGTCAGTTCGGGTGGCCTTCTCTTGCCATCTCTGGGAATGAGAATTTGCCACCAGGACTCCCAGGCACTCACTGGAGAAATGGAGCGACAGAGTGCCCACCCAAATTGCCCTCCACCTTCCATGAGCACCAGGTACTGAAACCATGACTGTACAAGGACAGTTATTTAAATCATTTCAAACAGCTTCCTCAGCCTGCCCCACAAATACTGGCAGCCTTCAGGGAAGTGCCTCTTCCATTTTTGGACCCCTGTCATTGGACCCCGTGCCTGACTCATTCCCACCCCTGCTGGAAACCCAATTGGCTGTGACCTTTCGCGCTAGTGTATTATCACATAAACAATGGGACCTTGGCCAAGTGCAAGTTTAGCATCCACTTCTGGTGTGATGACTTCTGGTGTACCCAGAGGGTAAAATTCAGTCCCATGTCTAAAGTTTCAGTTAGTTCACATCACAGCAAATTTGCTACTGCCCTATTTTTCAGATTTATTGCTTCCAATCAAATGTAACAGTTAAATTGATTCTTCTTGTAATTCTAGCTGAACTCCATGA
The DNA here is from genome assembly GCF_964213995.1 of Mustelus asterias. Taxonomy (NCBI): domain Eukaryota; kingdom Metazoa; phylum Chordata; class Chondrichthyes; order Carcharhiniformes; family Triakidae; genus Mustelus; species Mustelus asterias. The sequence goes on along the minus strand of NC_135825.1, from coordinate 45,731,226 downwards.
AAAAGCAACTAGAAAATAAGAACAGGTGCAGTGAAGAATTGAATCAGGAGGTACAAAACTTTGCTGAATATAAATAATAGAAATGCTGGACAATATAGTGTTTACTAAGTACTAAAAGTGTTCTTAATAATTGGGACAGATTTTTCCAAATACTTTTCGAAAAGTAAAGTTAAGAAATGTACATGGTCATGGAATGTATCTCAGTTTCTTGATTACTAACTATAAGATTTGATTTAATAGTGAAGCAATCTAAGTATTACCAGGCATTTTGGAAGAGTACCTCACTAAATCAAGGAAGTCAACCTGAGTGTCAAAATTGTACGGCATGAGTTTAATGTCAGAAACATTTTCAGCTATTTAGAAGCATTTACAAATCCGATGGAAGCCTGTACAAATTGTTCCTGTAAGAAAGTCACCAATTATTTAGATCAGGTCAGTCCTTCTGTGCTAACAGATATAAAATGGGCACCACTGCAACTTGATGTTCTATTCCTCTGAGCATTTTCTTAAAAATTGACTGCATTTGTATGAAGCATTTATCCTCTCAGTTCTTTATATATTTGAGTATTCATTCAGATATACATTTTATAAGAAAGTGCAGTTTTTAAAAGGTGTGTCCCACATAAGAGATTATCGTACAAGATCAAAGCACATGGGATTGGGGGGAGTGTATTGAGATGGATAGAAAACTGGTTGGCAGAGGGGAAACAAAGAATGAAGAATAAAATAGCACAGGAACAGGCCCTTCGGCCCTACAAGCCTGCGCCGCTCATGTGCCCAACTAGACCATTCGTTTGTATCCCTCTATTCCCAGTCTGTTCATGTGGCTATCTAGATAAGTCTTAAACGATCCCAGCGTGTCCGCCTCAATCACCTTGCTTGGCAGTGCATTCCAGGCCCCCACCACCCTCTGTGTAAAATACAACCCCCTGACATCTGTGTTGAACCTTGCCCCCCCCCCACCTTGAACCCGTGACCCCTTGTGTTCGTCACCTCCGACCTGGGAAAAAGCTTCCCACCGTTCACCCTATCTATGCCCTTCATAATTTTATACACCTCTATTAGGTCGCCCCTCATCCTCCGTCTTTCCAGGGAGAACAACCCCACTTTACCCAATCTCTCCTCATAGCTAAGACCCTCCATACAGGCAACATCCTGGTAAACCTTTTCTGTACTCTCTCCAAAGCCTCCACGTCCTTCTGGTAGTGTGGCGACCAAAACTGGACGCAGTATTCCAAATGTGGCCTAACCAACGTTCTATGCAGCTGCAACATCATATGCCAACTTTTATATTCTATGCCCCGTCCAATGAAGGCAAGCATGCCATATGCCTTCTTGACCACCCTCTCCACCTGTGCTGTCACCTTTAAGGATCTGTGGACTTGTACACCCAGGTCCCTCTGTGTGTCTGTACTCCTGATGGTTCTGCCATTTACCATATAGCTCCCCCTTACATTAGATCTACCGAAATGCATCACTTCGCATTTATCTGGATTAAATTCCATCTGCCATTTCTCCGCCCAATGTTCCAGCCTATCTATATCCTGCTGTATTCTCTGACAATGTTCATCACTATCCGCAACTCCAGCAATCTTTGTGTCGTCTGCAAACTTACTGATCACACCAGCTACATCTTCCTCCAAATCATTCATATATATATCACAAACAGCAGAGGTCCCAGCCCTGTGGAACACCACTAGTCACAGACCTCCAACTGGAAAAAGACCCCTCCACTGTTACCCTCTGTCTTCTATGGCTAAGCCAGTTCTCCACCCATCTAGCTAGCTCACCTTTTATCCCGTGAGATTTAACCTTTTGCACCAGCCTGCCATGAGGGACCTTTTCAAACGCTTTACTAAAATCCATATAGACGACATCCACGGCCCTTCCCTCGTCAATCGTTTTTGTCACCTCCTCAAAAAACTCAACCAAATTTGTGAGACATGACCTCCCTCGTACAAAACCATGCTGTCTATCGCTAATGAGATTATTCAGTTCTAAATGCGCATATATCCTATCTCTAAGAATCTTCTCCAACAATTTCGCTACCACGGGCGTCAAGCTCACTGGCCTATAATTACCTGGGTTATCCTTGCTACCCTTCATAAATAATGGGACCACATTTGCTATCCTCCAATTCTCTGGGACCTCACTTGTGTCCAGTGAAGAGACAAAGATTTCTGTTAGAGGCCCAGCAATTTCATCTCTTGCCTCCCTGAGGAGTCTAGGATAGATGCCATCTGGCCCTGGGGATTTGTCTGTCTTAATGTTTCCTAAAAAACCTAACACTCCCTCCCTTGTAACTGAGATTTTTTCTAACGGGTCAACACATCTCTTTGAGACACTACCAGTCAACATGTCCCTCTTCTTTCTGAATACTGATGCAAAGTATTCGTTTAGGATCTCTCCTACTTCCTTTGGTTCTAAGCATAATTCCCCTCCTTTGTCTCTGAGAGGTCCGATTCTTTCCCTAACAACCCTCTTGATCCTAACGTATGTATAAAATGCCTTAGGATTCTCCTTAATCCTGTCTGCCAAGGACATTTCGTAGTAGGAAACTAGAGTAGGAACTAATGGGTCTTTTTCAAATTGGCAGGCAGTAACTAGTGGGGTGCCACAGGGATTGGTGCTGGGACCCCAGCTATTCACAATATTTGTGATTTGGATAAGGGAACAAAATGTAACATCTCAAAGTTTGCAGATGATACCAAGTTGGGTGGGAAGGTGAACTGTGACGAGAATGCAGAGATCCTTCAGAATGATCTGGATAGGTTGGGTGAGTGGGCAAATCAATGGCAGATGCAGGATAATTTGGATAAATGTGAGGTTATTCACTTTGGAAGCAAACACAAGAAGGCAGATTACTACCTGAATGGCTGTAAATTGGTAGAGGGGAGTGTGCAGTGGGACCTGGGTGTCCTTGTGCACCAGTCACTGGAGGTAAGCATGCAGGTGCAGCAGGTGGTATTGAAGGCAAATGGCATGTTGGTCTTCATTGCGAGAGGTTTCGAGTCCAGGAGCAGGTATGTGTTGTTGCAATTATGCAGGGCCTTGGTGAGGTCATGCCTACAGTATTGTGTGCAGTTTTGGTCTCCTTTTCTGAGGAAGGATGTTCTTGCTCCAGAGAAAGTGCAGCTAAAGTTTAACAGGCTGATTCCGGGGATGGTGGGACTGATGTATGAGGAGAGATTGACGAGGTTATGATTGTTTTCTCTGGAGTTCAGGCAAATGAGGGGAGATCTCATAGAGACTTATAAAAGTCTAACAGGACTAGACAGGGTAGATGCAGGGAGGATGTCCCCCAAGGTTGGGGGAGTCCAGAACCAAGGGTCACAGTCTAAAGATTCAGGGTAGACCATTTGGGACAGAGGCGAGGAGACATTTCTTCACCCAAAGAGCGGTGAGCCTATGGAACTCATTACCACCAGGAAGTAATTGATGCAAAACATTGAATGTATTCAAGAGGCGGCTGGATATAGCACTTGGGCGAATGGGATGAAAGGTTATGGGGAAAAAGCAGGATTAGGCCATTGAGTTGGATGATCAGCCATGATTGTGATGAATGGCAGAGCAGGCTCAAAGGGCCAAATGGCCTCCTCCTGCTCCTATCTTCTATGTTTCTATGTTTGTTACTGTATGTAATCTTGTTGCAATTATGAGATATCTGCTTCAACATTATTCTTGGCATATTATTACTGTAGTCAGAACAGAACAGGACAACTGTCATACTGATTGTTGCAAGTTTAAAGCACCAAGCAAATATTTCAGTATTGGATTTTATCACACTCTTATGGCCACCTGATTTAAAAGATGAAGCCAGAAAGTTCCACTCTTAATTTTTTTTCCAATCTCCACCTGTCCTGGGGGAGCCGTCACTCAGTCACTCCATGTAATTCACTTCCAATTTTAACCTGGCTTTCACTCACTTTATGTGATTGGGAGATCTAGAGTGTCCCCCCAGTAGCTGCTGTTCCCATGTGCAGCCTGTGCTGGGCCTTCTTCCTGCTGCTGCCCTCAGCGCAGGATGGTTACTCAGCTTTGACCTAAGCACAGCCCCTGGCTTGCCTTCAAGTTCTGACCCTAGGTTTGGAGACTTGGGAGGGAAGATTCCTGGTGGCCATGGTCACAGCCACAATCTGCCCTTGGCAACACCCTTTAGGAATGCTCGGCAGTCCGGTGCTGCCCAACTGTCCAGTGGTGGAAAAAATGTTGCTCCCCAGCTCCAGGATCTGAGCTCCTGGGACCTGAGCTCCTATCCCATGGATAGGTAACTCGCCTTTCCCTGACAGTGCAAATTCAAATGGCACCTACAGATGAGCCAAATCTGCACAGTCAGCAGGGGCACTGGCTACAACAAGGAGCCGAGTGCGCGCAAGGTGGAAAAATTCAGATATTTGGGAAGGGTGGAGAAGTTGAAGGGGATGAATGAATGGAACTAGGTAGAGAGAGAGAAGGAAGCACTGTGAGTAATGATAGGAAGGGAGTCGAGGGATGGAGGTTGCCAGGAAGGAAGTGGAGTGGAGTCAGGAGAGCAAGGGGTTGAACATAGGATCTACCCCACACTCAAGAATACACCAGCAAACATACCAGGGTTTGCTTGTTGTGCTCCCTGTGCCCACTGTAGAGTTAATACCAACAATGGAAGAATGAGACCCTTAGTGAGTGTTAATTGTCCACTTAAGAACCTCATTTGGCCATTGGGCAGGATGGTCATCCACATGCCTTTCGGAAACAGATTTAATCATGGGGGAGATGGCTGGGTCGCCACGCACATGTCTGATTAAATAGACCCCTTACCACCAATCCCACCACATGGATGTTGTGGTATTATTTTAACAGAGAATATGCTAATTAATGAGTAGTCAGGACATAAACCGTGTGGCCTGCAGGCATTGTTCAGAGGGCCTTTCATTTTTAGCGAGCAGCATGCAATGTGAAGGGGTTGCAGCTATATTTTCATAACAACAGCTGTTGAATCTTTATCTGGTTAGTCTGACATCGGTGGTGGGAAAAATGCTGGAGTCAATTATTAAGGATGTAATAACTGAGCATTTGGAAAGCAGTGATTAGCATGGATTCACTAAAGGGAAATCGTGCTTGACAAATCTTCAGGAATTTTTTGAGGATGTGACCAGTAGAGTGGACAAGAGTGGATGTTGTGTATCTGGACTTTCAAAGGGTTTTTGACGAGGTCCCACACAAGAGATTAGTGAGCAGAATTAAAGCTCCTGGTATTGGGGGTATGTATTGATGTGGATAGAGAACTGGTTGGCAGACAGGAAGCAGAGAGTGGGAATAAATGAATCCTTTGCAGAATGGCAGGCAGTGCCAAGTGGGGTACCGCAGGGTTCAGTGCTAGGACCCTAGCTATTCACAATATACATTAATGATTTGGACAAAGGAATTGAATGCAATATCTTCAAATTTGCAGATGACACTAAGCTGGGTGGCACTGTGTGCTGTGGGGAGGACACTAAAAGGTTGCAGGGTGTATTGGACAGGCTGGCCGAATGGGCATACTTGGCAAATGCAATATAATGTGGATAAATATAAGGTTATCCACCTTTGGTGGCAAAAAACAGGAAAGAAGATTATTATCTGAATGGTGACAGTTTAGGAAAAGGGGAAGTGCAACATGTCTTGGGTGTCATGGTGGAACAGTCGCTGAAGGTTGGCATGCAGGTACATCAGGCGTTGAGGAAAGCTAATGGCATGCCTGGTTTCATAGCAAGAGGATTTGAGTATCAGTGACAGTGCAAATTCAAATGGCACCTACAGATGAGCCACATCTGCACAGTCAGCAGGGGCACTGGCTACAACAAGGAGCTGAGTGCGCGCAAGATGGAAAAATTCAGATACTTGGGAACGGTAGGAGTAAGGATGTCTTGCTGCAATTATACAGGGCCTTGGTGAGGCCACACCTTGAGTATTGTGTGCAGTTTTGGTCTCCTAGTCTGAGGAAGGACATTCTTGCAATTAAGGGAGCCCAGCGAGGTTCACCAGATTGATTCCTGGAATGGCAGGACTGACATGTGAAGAGAGACTGGATTGACTGGGCTTGTACTCACTGGAATTTAGAAGAATGAGAGGGGATTGCATAGAAACATGTAAAATTGTGATGGGACTGGACAGGCTAGATGCGGGAAGAATGTTCCTGATGTTGGGGAAGTGCAGAACTAGGGGTCACAGTCTAAGAATAAGGGGTAAGCCAATCAGGACTGAGATGAGGAAGAACTTCTTCACTCAGAGAGTTGTGAACCTGTGGAATTGTCTCCTACAGAAAGCTGTGGGGGCCAGTTCAAGAGGGAGCTGGACGTGGCCCCTGTGGCTAAAAGGATCAATGGGTATGGAGAGAAAGCGGGAGTGGGACACTGAAAGTACATGGTCAGCCATGATCATATTGAATGCAGGCCCCAAGGGCCGAAGGGCCACTCCTGGACCTATTTTATATGTTTTCCAATAAATCTCACTTCTGAGCAATCCTGTACTACAAAGAAAGCTATATTTAGTTTACCAGTGAGATTGGTAAATTTGTATTAAGCAAATATAGAAATATAACATGGTGAGCAGCAATGGTTTCTCTGAGACAAAATTCTGAAGTTCACAGGAGAAACCACAGACAACTGGCCTTATTTTACCATTTTGATTCTAAGTGCTGGACAGACTTGAAACTGGGAGTGTTTCAGATCCGACTTTTAGACCTGTTCTGAGGCGCCCACATGTGCACTCTGCCTGCAAAAATATCAGCGAGTCTGAATCGCGCAGCACAAGCCTTTGGGCAGGGCTTAAGATGCCCGGAACACTGCATCTCTGATTGGCGCCTTAATGCTTCTCCCCTGCTGCATCCCTCCCAGGCCGGACAATGCCTCCCCTTGGCCCCCACAGACATTGCCCCACAATATTACTGACCCCCTTATCCCCACTTCCTCTGCCACCCAGACCGATCATAGGCCCCTCCCCCCCTTCCCCCCAACTGATCTCAGGCAAAGTGACCCATGCTCCCCCTCCCCCCCCCACCGATCTCAGGCAGAGTGGCAGCGGATGCGGTGGTAAAGGGGGAAGTGCCGGTAAAGTTGGGCGTGCAGCCCATTAAGTCAATTTAAATGCATGCAAATGCATTTAAATTGCCATCGCGCCCACTGTGGTCCTGACCACAGCCATTTTCGGGCCTTGGTAAAGGGGGAACTGGCGCGGAGGTCGGCGTGGATCACTCTACTCGCTTCACGCCCGACTTTACCAAGATTTGTGCCCAAAAACTGGCCCAACGTGATGGTAAAATCGAGCCCAACATTTTCTGTCACACAAAGGCTGCATACGCATTGAAGACCATGGGAGTCCCTCTTTTGAGACAGACAGTGTCTCAAAATCAGTAAATACCTCATTTGTGGGGTAACTGGATTGGTGTAGAATTGGGCAGTCCATTTTAAGTTGGACAGAATAAGCTATTTGCCTGTGGATGCCATTGTTATGCAAGAGACAGAAAGCATGCACAACAGAAAAAAACCTGATCTGCTCTTCTACACTCTCTCCAATGCTTCCACATCCTTCCTGAAATGTAGCACCCAGTACAGTAACATACTGTAGCTGAGGTCTAACAAGTGTCTTATACAAGCTCAGCATTACCTCCTTACTCTTGTACTGCATGCTGCTATTAATAAACCCTCAGATCTCCAGACAAAAAAAACAAAAGGGGGAGAGAAAAATAAAATAGTTCAGAAGCTGCATTGCTTAATTTCCCAATGAAGCAAAGAGCTACAAATCCCCTACAATTGACAGCATTCATAAAAGGCAGGAACCAGCAGGAAGATGACCACTAAATTCTCAGAAAGAACTTGAAGTCCACAGGTATCCTATTCAAATTTTAGCTTTTCAAACAAAGGCTGGAGTTGTGCTTTTTAGATTTATTCATCACAGAACTGGATAAGCAAGTGGTGAAAATGAGGATAGCTGTTGGGAATGAGGGGTTGCACATTCAACACTTGGGGCTTGTCTGAGGGGGATCAGAAGGATCCTGACACGTTATGGAAAATGCTGAATAATCAGCTTCTTAGGAATATGAATTTAAGAATACACTGTTTAGAGCTGATGGCCTATAGACAACAGCCACAAGAATCAGTTTATCAGTACATGCCATGATAATAGCAAGGATCACAGAGTTGTTATGGTGCAGAAGGAGGCCATTAGACCTATTGTGTCTGCTCAAATTATCATCTAATGCCCTCTTGAATACCTCAACGGAACCTGCCCCCACCACATTTCCAGGCAGTGCATTCCAGAACTGAACCACTCGCTGTGTACAAGTTTTTTCTCACATCGCATTTGCTTCTTTTGCAAATCACTTGTGCCCTTTTGTTCTCGGCCCTTATGAGCAACAACAGTTTCTCCCTATCTAATCTGTCCAAACCCTCATGATTTAGAACACCTCCACCAAATCTCCTCCCAGCCCTCTCCTCTCCAAGGAGAACAGTCCCAACTTTTTTAACCTTCCTTACAACTGAAGATTCTCATCCCTGAACCATTCATGCAAACCTCTTCTGCACTGCAATGCATTCACATCCTTCCTAAAGTGTGGTGCCCAGATCTGTACACAATATTCAGCTAAAGTCTAACTAGTGTCTTGTATAAGTTCAACGTAATCGTCTTGTTTTTGTACTCCATGCGAATATTAATAAACCCTGAAGTACCGTATGGTTTATTAACTATTCTTTCCACCTGTCCTACCACTTTTAAGTTTTAAAGTTTTTAAAGTTTTATTTATTCACGTCACAAGTAGGCTTACATTAACACTGCAATGAAGTTACTGTGAGAATCCCCTTTTAATGATTTAGGTGCATATATACCCAGATCAATATAATTTAAAAGCAAAATCGCTAAGGTAGGGACATGTTCGGCACAACTTTGTGGGCTGAAGGGCCTGTATTGTGCTGTAGTTTTCCTATGTTTCTAAGTTTCTAAAATACTGCGGCTGCTGGAATCTGAAACAAAAACAGCAAATACTGGAAAATCTCAGCAGGTCTGACAGCATCTGTGAACAGAGCCAACGTTTCAAGTCTGAATGATGAAGGGTCATATAAACTCGAAACATTTGCTGTGTAGGGGGTCTTTTACTCCATTCTTGGATGTGTGTGTCTCTCTTGCAGGTGGAAGAAATGGCCGAAGTATCATCTTGGGATGACTTTGCAGGAGAGAAAGTGAGCCACTGTTTACGCCTGACCAGTGAACCCACTTGTGTAGAGGCATTTTTGAGGTGCCTGAACACCTACGGTTCCAGATTTCGGAATTATGTTCTAGCTCTGTGGTCCACCAGAATGAAAAGAGAGATGAGTGGGTGACACAAAAGGCCAAATTTTATTCAGGAAGGAATGAAATTAACCAGACCTGTCAACATGCATACACAACCAGTGTATGCTATGGAAAGAAGAGACTATAATGACAGAATGGATATTTTTAGGTTTACACAATTTTAAACAATTCCCAACCAACCTTCCTCAGCACTTGGCTAATTGGAGATTTCTGGAGACTGTAGATTATACTCACCACTCCTGGGATCAAAGAGGCAGTGTTGTCTTTAAGAACAGGTCAGGGCTGTCTTGCTTTCACCTTGGTCATGTGGTCAGGTAGGTATAAAAATCTTTGCTGTCCAACCCAGGCCTTCAGTCTGGGGTTGTGTCCGAAAATGCAGTTTCTTGTGTCTTGGATCTTTGCTGGTAAATACTCGTTGAATTTCTTTCTTTGGTGGTTGAAGAGTAATTTTAGAATCTTTTCAGTTGTTGGAGCCAACTGCGGCTCAGTCAAGGTTAGTTTGTTCTGCTTGGAGAAGAGTCCCTGGCTGTAGTTGTGGAGAAGTGAACAACTCGTGTGTTCTGGCTTAAAGAATCTCCTGCTCTTTGTCTTAATCCAGTTTTAAAAAGATGCAGCCTTTGAATTTCTGGCAGGCTTCTCCCAAAGGTCAGTTGAATTTTGATGCATGCTTGGAGCTGATGAGGTGCGAAATGGTTTTTGATGGACCTCAGGAGGTGTTGATCGCTTTCCCATCGAGATGGTTTTGCAAGACACAGCCTGGGCCCAAACCTGTTGGATTTCACAGACAACTTGGAGTCTATAATGTGTACTGCCCATAGATGTTGTAATGGGTAGCATATTTGTAACCCCCTGCTGACCACTATATGGGGCTACTATTTAAATATTCAATCAACAGGATCCCGAATTCCTAGCGGTTGATGTTGATTTGGCTAATTCCCTGTTTACCCATAAATGTCAGTACTGTAATCGGAATATCAAAAATAAATTTAATAACAAATATAATTAACAGACATAAAACAGTGAGCTCTGATCTATAACTGTTGGGGCCCATCTGTTGGTGCACACATGGGGAAACTCATCCTCAGTAACACACTTGTAGATACTGTTCCAGTTGGATTGTATAGTCCCCACCAATTACTCACGACACACACACAGTCCAGAAGAGACACACGTGTGGAAGATAAGGCCGCAGGAGGCAGAGGTGCCTCGAGCTATCCGTGCAGCAACGCAGGTCCAGTGCGCTGAAGGCTGTCCTCCTCGGCAGTAATGAAAAGAACAGGCAGGAGAACGCCTGGCTGCCTCTCACTCCAAACCGAATTCTCCAAAGCTCCTTTTCAAAACGTGGCTATCTCTCTCTGCAAACTCCCTGCCTTATTCCGCAGCTGCTTCACTTCCTGGCGCCTTTTTTTTTCTTCCCGCCCCCAGAGCAATCCGATTGGCCCAGCCCACATCACTCAACAAACAGCATCCTGTTCAGCAAACAGGACACTGAAACCTACAAGGGACAAAGAACACTTGTAAATGTCTTCTCCACAAATCCCCATTTTTCTCAGTCCCTTACATATTTAACCAGGTCTAGCAGGGACTGTTTTTGCATAACTAGCAGGCTAGTTTTGCCATGACTCATCGTCCTTTGTCTGCTCAAGCAACTCCTAGATGGGTTTGATAAAGCTGTGTATTTCTTTGTCTGTTGATATCTTGTTTGCAGCCATTTTAAGTCCATGTGTTTTGAAACACAGAATTTTAAGTTTGTCCATATTTCACATATTGTATTAATGGCCATTAAAAAGGTGGATTTTCCTCATCTTACAGCTGTATATACCCAGGTCCCTCTGTTCCTGAATACCCTTCAGAATTGTACCTCATAGTTTATCTTATCTATCCATGTTCTTCCTACCAAAATGAATCACTCACACTTCTCCACATTGAACTTTATCTAACCACTAACCTGTTTAAGTTCTACTGTCCTCCTCAGTTTATAATGTTTTTAAGTTTTGTATCATCCACAAACTTTGAAATTGTACCCTGCACACCAAGATTTAGATCATTAACATATGTCAAGAAAAGCAAGGGCCCCAATACTGACCTTTGGGGCCCCAGGGGAACTCTACTGCAATCTCTTCTCCAGTCTGAAAGAATATCCATGAACTATTATTTGCTGTTTCCTATAACTCAGGCCAATTTTGTATCCACATTGCTATTGTCCCTTCTGTAGTATGAGCTATAACTTTTCTCACAAGTCTATTGTGTAGCACCGTATCGAATGCCTTTTAGAATCCATGTACGCCAAATAATCAGCATTACTCTCATCAATCCTTTTTGTTACAATGGGCCACCCATTAATTGTATTGGTCCATTGACATTTGTTAGGGTCGTGGACCAGAACCCCAAGGTATATTATGAAGCCAGACTAGATTCCAACAATATTTCTATTTTGGCATAAATGTGAGGATAGGATGCTTTGCTCCAGGAGTGATTCCACAGACAAATTAGAGATATTTTATCAAAACAAGCTTTATTCATAACACAGTTTAAATAGAACCCGGGTGCTCTGGTTTCTTCCCACAGTCCAAATATGTGCAGGTTAGGTGGATTGGCCATGCTAAATTGCCCTTGAGTGTCCAAATATATATAGGTTAGGAGGATTAGCGGGGTAAATACATGGGGTTAGTGGATGGGATGCTCTGTGTCGGAGAGTCGAGCAGCCTCAATGAGCCGAATGGCCTCCTTCTGCACTGTAGGGATTCTATGATTCTATTCAATTACATATCGTGTGCCTGCCGAAAAAGAGGATTTTAAAACAATCCCCTTAAACTTAAAATGTACCAATAACACATGTCATCACACATTGAAATGCAACGATGGATGGAAACCATGAATATTCTACCTGGTGGACACGGGCAGACCAGCATAGCGGGGTCACAATTTAACATTGTGATCATACACAAGATCACAAATACATCAACAGCAGAAAAGGCCAACAATAATCACATTTAGTCAGTCCATGGCCTACGACGGAGAGACAGATTTGACATCATAGGGAACTTCAGAGGTGATGTTTTACTATACCATTGATAGACTCTTCTGTAAAGTGTGGTATGCACATACAGGAGAAGCAAAAGAATGGGTTGGGTGACATTGAGCATAATAGTATTATCACTCATGTGCATCAGCACATTGACTCGTGCAGTTTCATCACATACATATTGAAAAAAGATGACATAATCCAGGTACAGGATATGTTTAGACTCGAGGTGTCTAAATTCTGCTCTAAAGAGGTGCTTAAGATTCCAACATTAGATGAATGGAATCCCAAATTCCCAGGAGCAAGGTTTTTCTCCAAGTGGGACACCAAACACATATATTGATCAGTTCACTTGGTGGAGATATCACAAGAAATCACTACTTTGAAGACAAAGAGTCAGCGGGAAATAGAGGAGAAAATATGTAGACAGTTTAGAGAGGTGTGTAAGAGTAATAATTGGGTAATTGTACTAGGGGATTTCAACTTTCCCAACATAAATTGCGATAGTCATAGTGTTAAAGGTTTGGAGGAGGTGGATTTCTTGAAGTTTATCCAGGGGAGTTTTTTTATCACTATGTAGAAGGCCCGACAAGGAATGGCACAGGAATCAAGTTGGACAATTGTTCAATGTGGCCGTGGGAGAGCATTTTAGTGATAACGACCACAACACGGTACAGTTCACATTTGTTATGGACAAGGAGAAAGCTGGCTCTGGATTGGGGGGAAGGCAGACTTTATTAAAATAAGGCAGAATTTGACCAAAGTTGACTGGGAACAGCTCCTTGCAGGTAAGTACAGTGGCGGGGGGGGGGGTGGGGGGGGGGGGGGGGTCAGGGGGAGCATTCAAAAAGGAGCTGAAGAATGAATAACTCCTCAAAGGCAGCTATCTCTTCACCAGGTTCACTTTATTTACAAACTTATCTCCAATCCTAAGAATGCTTCAGGTACAAAGTCAAAATCTGGAGTGCCAGTAGCCCTGATACTCCTCATTATATACACAATCTCAATCAGAGAGCTCATAACAAAGAAAATTACAGCACAGGAACAGGCCCTTCGGCCTTCCAAGCCTGCACCGACCGTGCTGCCCGACTGAACTAAAACCCCCTACCCTTCGGAGAACCATATCCCTCCATTCCCATCCTATTCATGTATTTTCCAGACGTCCCTTAAAACTCACTATCGTATCTGCATCCACTACCTCCCCTGGCAGTGAGTTCCAGGCACCCATCACTCTGTGTAAAAAAACTTGCCATCGTACATCTCCTTTAAACTTTGCCCCTTGCACCTTAAACCTATGCCCCCTAGTAATTGATTCTTCCACCCTAGGAAAAAGATTTTGACTATCCACTCTGTCCATGCACCTCATAATCTTGTAGACTTCTTTCAGGTCGCCCCTCAACCTCCGTCGTTCCAGTGAGAGCAAACCAAGTTTCTCCAAACTCTCCTCATAGCTAATGCCCTCCATACGAGGCAACATCCTGGTAAATCTTTTCTGTACCCTCTCCAAAGCTTCCTGGTAGTGTGGCAATCAGAATTGAACACTATATTCCAAGTGCGGCCGAACTAAGGTTCTATAAAACTGCAACATGACTTGCCAATTTTTAAACTCAATGCTCCGGCCGATGAAGGCAAGCATGCTGTATGTCTTCTTGACTACCTTCTCCACCTGCATTGCTACTTTCAGTGACCTGTGTACCTGTACACCCAGATCTCTCTGCCTATCAATACTCTTAAGGGCTCTGCCATTTACTGTATATTTCCTATCCAAAATGCATAACCTCACATTTGTTCGGATTAAACTCCATCTGCCATCTCTCCGCCCAAGCCTCCAATCGATCTATATCCTGCTGTATCCTCTGATGGTCCTCATCTCTATCTGCAAATCCACCAACCTTTGTGTCGTCCGCAAACTTACTAATCAAACCAGTTACATTTTCCTCCAAATCATTTATATATATTACAAACAGCAAATGTCCCAGCACTGATCCCTGAGGAATGCCACTTGTCATAGCCCTCCATTCAGAAACACACCCTTCCACTGTTATCCTCTGTCTTTTATGACCGAACCAGTTCTATATCCACCTTGCCAGCTCACCTCTGATCCCATGCGACTTCACCTTCTGTACCAGTCTGCCACGAGGGACCTTGTCAAAGGCCTTACTGAAGTCCATGTAGACAACATCCACTGCCCTACCCTCATCAATCATCTTCGTCACTTCCTTGAAAAACTCGATCAAGTTAGTGAGACGTAACCTCCACTTCACAAAACCATGTTGCCTCTCGCTAATACGTCCACTTATTTCCAAGTGCGAGTAAATCCTGTTTCGAAGAATCCTCTCCAATAATTTCCCTACCACTGATGTAAGGCTCATCTGCCTGTAATTACCTGGATTATTCTTGCTACCCTTCTTAAACAAAGGAACAACATTGGCTATTCTCCAATCCTCTGGGACCTCCCCTGCAGCCAGTGAGGATACAAAGATTTCTCTCAATGCTCCAGCAATTTCCTCCCTTACCTCTCTTTGGGGTATTCAGACCCTGGGGACTTGTCTATCTTAATGATTCTCAAGAACCCCAATACCTCCTCCTTTTTGATCACAACATGACTCAAAATATCTACACACCCTTTCCCAGATTCATCATCCACCAAGTCCTTCTCTTTGGTGAATACTGACACAAAGTACTCATTTAATACCTCCTCCATTTCCTCTGGCTCCACGCATAGATTCCCTCCCTTGTCCTTGAGTAGGCCAACCCTTTCCCTGGCTACCCTCTTGTTCTTTATATATGTATAAAAAGCCCTGGGATTTTTCATGACCCCTTTTAGCGGTCCTTACTCCTTGCTTAAGTTTCTTTCAACTTTCCTTGTATTCCACACTTGCTTCGTGTGTTCTCAGCCTCCTAGCCTTGACAAATGCTTCCTTTTTCTCTTTGACTAGGCTCACAATATCTCTCATTATCCAAGGTTCCCAAAACTTGCCATACTTATCTTTAATCCTTACAGGAATGTGCCGGTCCTGAATCCCTATCAACTTACACTTGAAAGCCTCCCACATGCCAGACGTTGGTTTGCCCTAAAACATCTGCCCCCAATCAACTTTCTTCAGTTCCTGCCTAATATTGTTGTGATTAGCCTTCCCCCAGTTTAGCACCTTCACTTGAGGACTACACTTTTCTTTATCCATCAGTACCTTAAAGCTTACTGAATTGTGGTCACTGTTCCCGAACTGCTCCCTACTGAAACGTCGACCACCTGGCTACGCCCATTCGCCAATACCAGGTCCAGTATGGCCCCTTCCCTAGTTGGACTATCTACATACTGTTTCAAGAAGCCCTCCTGGATGCTCCTTACAAACTCTGTCCCATCCATGCCCCAGCACTAAGTGAGTCCCAGTCAATATAGGGGAAGTTAAAATTTCCCACAACAACAACCCTGTTACTTTTACACCTTGCCAAAATCTGCCTACATATCTGTTCCTCTATCTCCCGCTGGCTGTTGGGTGGCCTATAGTAAACCCCCAACATTGTGACTACACCCTTCCTATTCCTGAGCTCTACCCAAGTTGCCTTGCTGTATGAGCCCTCCGAGGTGTCCTCCTGCATACTCCAAGAAGCCCACCTCATGGGCTTCGTTGAAGTCATTATAGGGAGAGGCTTAGTAATAGGACACAAAGGGTGGTGATAGTGTTGTGCCTGCCGCACAGTCTGTTTTAATCCTTATATGGTGGACAAATAACTGCGAGTAGACGTCTTGTTAGTACAACCAATATTTATTTAAGACGCACAATCAATAATCACCCACCCAACCAACAATAAGTTATCTTTACAGAAAATACGAGAGTTCAAGTCCAATACAAGACCTTGACTTAACTTTGCGTGACTGGCAAGTACCCTAGCAGATATTGGCCTTTATCTGTGCGCTGGTCTTGGTCGTCCTCTGCGTAGTCTGGTCCTTTGATCTGGTCTGGCACTCTGGCTCTGGTCTTCCTTCCTTCTCGGGTGTGGTGGCTCTCCTCGTGCTGGTCGTCGCTGGCGATGGTTACCGGTGTTGGAGCTCATCCGTGGGGTCAGAGAGAGAGAGAGAGATTCTTGGTTGTGTATCTGTGGGGTCTGCATTTGAATCAAGGTTCAGGGGTCCTTCATCCTCGTGTCCCAGTCTAATTAATCTACGTGTCTGGTCCCTTATCCATGTGGGGGATGCAGCATCGGGTGTCCCCATCAAAATAACCCGTTGTCGTTTAGTCAGGGCGTCACTGTTGGGTCTGGGGCTGTTAAGGCTTATGTTTATGGGAGAATCCATAATGCTGCGAGGGCCGATATCTGGCAAGTCGCGCCAGTCCTCTAGGGTGCACAAGTCTCTTATGTCTGGGTCGATCAGTACCCCGAGGGACACTTCACGTGTGGACGAGGCTCTGGGCTGTAGTGTGGTAGGGTAAGGGTCTGGTCTGAACTGAAAATGGATGAGAAGGTGTCCGAGGAAATACATTTCCTGGGTGGGGCCATTCCGGTCGCCTAGTGTCATCCTCCCCTATCTCTAATGAGAGATGGTGGAAGTGATTATTCTGAGTCCTGTAAGCTTTCAGTTGATTGACGTGGAACCAACCAGTTTTCCCGTTGGCGATTAGGACTTTATACACTGAGGGGCTTATTTTGTCGGTGATGGTGTGCGGACCTGCATATCTCGGGGACAAGAAAGAACTGGGGTTATAGAGGGAAATCATCACCTGCTGGCCAACTGTATATTCTACCGGGTGTACCCTTTTATCGAAATATGCCTTGCTTTGTTTCTTTTTAACTCCTAGTCGGACAGCCGCGGCTAACTGGGCTGCTTTAATGTTTTCGTTTAGCTGCTGGACGGCTTTCTCGTGGGTGAGCGCTGTGATAGCAGGCTCAGTTAAGTCAAACCCCAATAAATATTCAGCTCCTCTCATAGGTCGGCCAGTCATTAATGTGTGGGGGGGTGAATCCAGTAGAACTGGAAATGTGTTACGTACCATCATGAGGGCAAAGGGAAGTACTGTATCCCATGTTGTGTTGTTTTGCTGCACTGTCTTTCTAATGATCCCTTTTAGCATTTGGTTCATGCGCTCTACGATTCCACTGGATTGTGGATGGTAGGTGATATGGAATTTCTGCTTGATACCAAACATAGCCATAACGTTCTGCATCACCCGCCTGGTGAAATGTGTCCCTTGGTCGGACTCTATGCTGCGGGGA
Organism: Mustelus asterias; assembly: GCF_964213995.1. NCBI lineage: Eukaryota > Metazoa > Chordata > Chondrichthyes > Carcharhiniformes > Triakidae > Mustelus > Mustelus asterias. Next base: position 45,713,681 of record NC_135825.1, on the reverse strand, counting down.
AGACCCCACCGTGTAAACACCTGCTGGGCTAATATCTTTGCGGTGGCCTTAGCTGTGTTGGATCTAGTGAGGAATGCCTCGACCCATTTGGTAAAAGTGTCTATTATTACCAGGGCGTATTTAAATCCATTCCTACATGGCCGATATAATCAATTTGGAGATTTGTCCAGGGGCCTTCTACTGGGCGCGTGTGTCTTAGCTCCGCTTTTCTGGCATACCTATCAGGGTTGTTCTGGGCACAAATTAAACAATTGTTAATATAATGGGCAACGTCATCGTGCAGTTTGGGCCACCAACATAATTCTTTTAATCGCTCGATTGTTGTCTCGATGCCCTGATGGCCATGTCCGTCATGGTACTGGTAGATGAGCTGATTTCTGTCCTGGGTAGGGACTACGTATGTGCCTGCCTTTAATATCAAACCATCCTGAATCTGTATTTTGTCCTTCCATTTCTCATATGGGGCTGGGTAGACTCCTTCTAAAATTTGTTTCAGGGAACTGTCAGTGCACTGCGCCTGGACCAGGTCAGCTATATTAGTTTGGCAAATGGTCACAGCATTTACTCGCTCTCCTACAGGTGGCTGCCAAAACTGTCCCGTACGAGCCCCGGCTTTGGCTAGTGCATCAGCCTTACAGTCACCAGGTGGGGAGCTCCTATGGTGGCCTGCAGAACGTATTTTAATAAGGGGGCTGATGGTAGGGGCTTTCCGTCCGCGGATACGAAGCCTCTGGCTTCCCATAACGGTAGAAACTCAGTCAGGCTGTTGCACACGGACTGTATCGGAGTGTATGTTGGCAGGGGTTGACTCACTACGTATGCGACTGCTGCTAGTTCGGCAGCTTGAACACTCAAATGGCTGGGTAGTTTGAGGGTGAGTTCTAGTAGTGGCTGTCCCAGTTGATTTTCTACATAAATGCCACATCCTGTGATTCTGGTCCCATCCTCTATGGTGGATGAACCATCTACATAAATTCTCATGGCTGAGTCTTTCTGTTGGGTGGCTGTTTGTTTTGTCCCTGATCGTCTCTCCTATTGTTTTGCGATAAACGGACCTGTGGGCTCCTTTGTGGCTATAACCTGACACTCATGCGGATCTCCCCCATAATTTAAATTGTCTGCCAGGAACGTGGGCACTTTAGTTCATTTTACAGTGATGTCCTTACCCTGCAGTAGTAGTGTCCAACGGGCAGCGCGGACCTGGCTTACTGAGCCGTCTTTAAGGCAGCCATCCAGCAGAAGCTGGGTTGGGGTGTGTTCAGTGAGGATGATTATTGGGTTCAGTCTGGTGATATAGGCGAAGTGCTGCACAGCCCAAAATACCGCGAGCAGGTGTCGTTCACACCCGGAGAAGCCTTGTTCGACTGGGTCTAATACTCGTAAGGCATAGGCTACTGGGCCTGGTCCACCATGTATTTCTTGTAATAGTACTGCTGAAAGTGTGTGGTTGGTAGCTGCAACTTCTAAGGCATATGGTAGATCTGGGTCAGGGACTAGTAAGGCCGGCGCTGTGGCGAGGGCGCGCTTTAAATCGGTTACTGCAGCTGTGTGCTGCACAGTCCACTTCCAGGTTGCGTTTTTCTTTAGCAATTCGGAGAGTGGGGCTGCCTTGGTGGCGAAGCCGATTATACGGTTCCGACAGTACCCTACTAGACCTAGGAAAGATCGGAGGGCACTCACATTTCGGGGCAGTGGAAGGTGCGCTATGGAGTCTATCCTTTTCTGTTCAATCTTCCTCTTCCCATGGGTAATCACTGTACCCAGGTATATAACCTTGGGTTGCAAAATTTGGGTCTTTTTCGGGTTGACTTATGGCTATTGTGGGGGCCATGAGTGGGGTAACCTTATTTAATTCCCAGTAGTCAACCATTAACCTCCATGATCCATCTACCTTCTTCACGGGCCATATCGGCGCATTATTTGAGGATGCCACTCGTCTCGACACCCTGCTGTAATAGACTATCAATTACTTTGGCCACCTCCTCCTCTGCCTGTCTGGGGAAACCGTATTGTCTCTGTGGTTTCGGATCCGGCCCTTCATTTAACACCTCCCCAGGTATCTGGCCACAATCATGTTTATGCCGCGCAAACACCCCATTGTTTCTTTGAAGCACCTCCCTGATGGCTGGATCACTGCTAATCATTAAGGGATCAAACCAGAATTCCCCTATTGTGCTACCCTATTAACATATGTCCCGACTGGAATGATTTATGGCGCTCTGCTAATCGTAGCCATCTGCCAATGCATCGATTAGCTGGATCGAATGAAAGATTACATATAATTGGACCCCAGGATGTGTTCAGTGCTTGGGGGAAGATCGACTAACACTACCGGATGGTCACACACCATGTTACCTAGACGGACCTGTACAGGGCTTGTAATGCGTCCCTCCTGCATGTGTCCTGTGAATCCACTGAGTGTAATTGTGCCCATAGTTGGCCAAGGGATGTCTGTTTCTAATTTTGATACATTTAGGGTAGTTCGGGAGCCTCCGGTATCCCAAAGGAATTCTACGAAGTGGCCTCTTACCTCGCCGTTAACTAGGGGTCTCCCTACACTATCCCACCTGGTGCTACAGATCCAGGTTGGGGAGGCCGGGCACCGTCAATCTAGGGTTCCATAGGCGGGGACAGTTGGATACAGTGATGGGCTTGTGCTTACGGTATGCATGGGGTGACCGGGACCTTCCATCGGTGGTGTTCTCTCTCGTACCTAGGAGTTGCCCTAACTGGTGGAGCCGGTGGTCCTGGTAGTCTCGGGGACCGTGTATATGGTGGCGGGGGTCTCCTACAATCTCGAGCGAAGTGTCCTGGCTGCCCGCAATTAAAACATGTCCCTCTATCTCTCCCTGGGGCTGCTGTGTAAGGTGGAGCTGTATTTCTCTGGTATTGGTGACCCCTCTACCCTCATTTCTCCATACTAGACCCTGGCTAGCCCTCATTGGAAGCACTCTCGCCTCCCTTTCTGACCGTGGCATTGGGGCTCCCTGAACTTCCTGTTCCCAGACTCAAGCTAAGCGTCGAAGAACACATGCTTCAATGTATGTGGTCTCTGCGGGGTCAAAATTAGCCCAGTCTTTCTTGCCTTTCTCTGTGGTGTGCGAGACTAATGTCCCAGCCCATTTGGATGAATCAGCCTCATTCAATCTAGCCCGATCTAATTCCCCATATACTCCCGTGAAGTGGATCCATAAACGACCGGCAAAGGCAGTCGGATGTTCCCCTTTCCTCTGTCTACATTTATTTAACCCATCTACAGGATCCCCTTTATTAAATCCTACCGCGGTCAATATCGCTTCCTTAATACCGTTTAAGGTTTCTTCCCCGACATTTTGAGGGGCTGGCAGGGCAGACCGTACAGACTTGCTTAAGCACATGACTATCAGCTTCACCTCTTCCCTTTCATCTAGCCCATGCATTATCTTCTGCTGCCTAACATCCTCAAAGAAACTGTGTGGATCAGCCGATGGCTCAAAGGTTGTGATTTATTTATGATTTCGGTCAATTGTGCCACCGTAAATGGGGTTGTATATGTAACAGCTGGGGCCTGAGACTCTCCTATCCGACTTTCAGTCATCACTGGGTGCATCGGTACTGGAGGTGAATCTGGGGGCGCAGTGGGTATGACTTCCCCTGGGAAAGATGGTGGTGGACCCCAATCCTCGGTTTGTGTAACGTAAAATCTAGCATTCTCCTTTAACTCTCCCCAATCCGCATTCTCTATCTCCTCTTCCTCTACTGTCCCGAAGGTACACATAAATCCGTTCTGAACTGATAATAGGGATTCTAGCCGTGAAATTTCTCGCTGGCATTTGGAGTGGTCAGCGGTTGCCTGTCTCTGTTCTTTACTGGCTTGATGTAGCGCTTTTATTGCCACCTGCAGATCACTGCACTTAGCTTCTGTGGTGAACCACTGTAACTACATGTGTATGCCTGGACACATCCATGCTGCACCTGGCCCGAGACTCCTCCCTTTCCACCCAGAGTGAGGTATAAAGGTGATGGTTCCTCCTCCTCGCCTCAGTCTAGGCCAGGTCAGCTACAAGGGTGTGCTCCTGTTCTTTGTGAATAAAAGCCTGTTAATTTCACTCACTCACTGGAGTCTTCGTATCGTAATTGATAGTGCATCAATTTTATTCACAAAGAGAAAAAACCCAGAATGGAGCAACTTCTAAAGCCCGATACCTTAAACCTGGATCCGCAAGCTGTCGGAGCCGCCAACAGCTTTAATCACTGGCTGAAGTGTTTCGGAGCTTCCACTACTGTCCGGTCCAATGCAGACAAGCTGCACGTGCTCAACGCCCGGGTAAGCGACGCAGTTTTTGCCACCATCTGTGACGCAGAAACGTACGCGGACGTGCTAGCGCTCCTAAAGAGCCAATACAACCAACAGACAAACGAAGTCTACGCCAGGCACCTGCTGGCTACCCGAAAACAGCGGCCGGGAGAATCAAACGCACAGTTTCTCCGCGAACTACGTGCGCTCGGCAGGGCCTGTAACTGCAAGGCTGTATCCGCTGCGCAGTATACGGAGGACTTAATCCGCGATGCCTACGTTATGGGCATCGCATCCAACTACATTCGGCAGCGCCTGCTAGAACAAGGTGGGCTAGATCTTCCAAAAACTGTGACACTCGTGGAATCCCTAGAAGTGGCATCCCGTAACCTCGAGGTGTACGCACCCGATCACGCGACATCGTGGGCCTCACGACCACTACCATCCCAGTACCTAGGAAGGCCTCAGACTTATGCCAGACCGCCCCACCAACAACTCGACTGCTGCGGCTGTTGCAGCCCCAAAGTGCTATTTTTGCGGTCTAGGGAAGCACCCCCGACAACGCTGCCCGGCAAGGGAGGTGTTCTGCTCAGGGTGCGGAAAGAAAGGCCACTACGCGAAAGTCTGCAGGGCAAAGTCGGCCTCGAAACCAAACAGCGCAGCGTGCGACCCGAGGGAACAGAAAATCCGAACGCCATCAGCCGCGTGTGACTCAAGGGAGCCGCCATGTTGGACACAATCGACCACGTGTGAATCCAGGGAGCCGCCATTTTGGACGCCATCGGCCGCGTGGGAGTCAAGGGGGCCGCCATCTTGGATGTCGTCGGCCGCATGCGAGACAAGGGAGCCGCCATTTTGGATGCCGGTCGACAATTCTCCGGGACCCACGGTGGCAGTGGTCCAGCTGGACCAGTCTCGTCCGCATCAGCTCGCCAGGTCCATGATGGACATACAGGTAAACAGCTGCGTGGGAAATTGTTTGTTTGACTGCGGGAGTACGGAGAGCTTCATCCACCCCGATACTGTGCGCCACTACGCCCTTTTGGTGTGGCCTGTCAAACAAACCATTTCCTTGGCCTCGAAGTCCCGCTCGGTGGATGTCCTCGGGTATTTTGTGGTGACCCTTATGGTTCGGGGGACCGAGTATGCAAATTTTAAGCTCCTGGTGCTGCCACACCTCTGCGCTCCCGTACTCCTAGGGCTCGATTTCATGACCCATCTTAGGAGTGTCACGTTGCAGTACAACGGGCCTCTTCCCCCGATCTCCGTCTGCAACCCACAATTCCTAGACTGCCCACCGCGCACCACTTGCGGCCTTTCAACCCTCCAAGTCACCCCTCCACCGCTATTCGAACACCTCACCCCCGAGTGTAAGCCCATTGCCACTAAGAGCAGATAGTACAGTGCGGGGGACAGGACCTTCATTAGGTCCGAGGTCCAGCGGCTCCTGAAGGAAGGGATCATTGAGGCTAGCACCAGCCCCTGGAGAGCGCAAGTGGTAGTGGTCAAAACTGGGGAGAAACACCGGATGGTCATCGATTACAGCCAGACCATCAGCAGGTACACGCAGCTGGATGCGTATCCCCTTCCGCGCATATCCGACATGGTCAATCGGATTGCGCAATACTGGGTGTTTTCCACAATTGACCTCAAATCGGCCTATCACCGGCTCCCTATCCGCCCGGAGGACCGCAAATATACGGCTTTCGAGGCGGATGGCCGCCTCTACCACTTTCTTAGGGTTCCCTTTGGAGTCACCAATGGGGTCTCGGTCTTCCAGCGCGAAATGGACCGAATGGTGGACCAGAACGGGCTGCAGGCCACCTTCCCGTACCTGGATAACGTCACCATCTGCGGCCATGATCAGCAGGACCACGACGCCAACCTTAATAAATTCCTTCGTACGGCCGCTCTCCTAAATCTGACCTACAATAAGGAGAAGTGTGTCTTCCGCACTCACCGCCTCGCCATCCTGGGATATGTGGTGAAGTCATCAGACCCGATCCCGACCGCATGCGCCCCCTCATAGAACTTCCCCTTCCCACCACTCTTAAAGCACTGAGGAGATGCCTGGGCTTCTTCTCATACTACGCCCAGTGCGTCCCTAATTACGCGGATAAGGCCCGTCCGCTTATCAAATCCATCCTTTTTCCCCTGTCGGGAGAGGCCCGCTCGGCCTTCGACCGCATCAAAGCGGACATCGCGAAGGCCACGATGCACGCTGTGGACGAGTCAATCCCCTTTCAGGTGGAGAGTGGTGCGTCTGACTTCGCCCTGGCCGCCACCCTCAACCAGGCGGGCAGACCCGTAGCCTTCTTCTCACGAACCCTTCAGGGCTCGGAAATTCAACACTCCTCTATCGAGAAGGAGGCTCAGGCCATCGTCGAAGCAGTGCGACACTGACGCCACTACCTAGCAGGCCGACGGTTCACCTTGCTCACGGACCAACGTTCGGTGGCTTTCATGTTCAACAACGCGCAGAGGGGCAAGATTAAGAATGATAAGATACTGAGGTGGAGGATTGAGCTCTCCACCTACAATTATGATATCTTATACCGGCCCGGGAAGCTCAATGAGCCCCCGGACGCTCTGTCTCGCGGAACATGTGCCAGCGCGCAGGTGAACCAACTACAGACTCTCCACAATGACCTCTGTCACCCGGGGGTCACCAGGCTCTACCATTTTATTAAGGCCCGTAACCTGCCCTATTCTGTTGAGGACGTACGGTCTATAACCAGACACTGCCCGGTCTGCACAGAGTGTAAGCCGCACTTCTATCGGCCGGACCGGGCACACCTCATAAAAGCCACCCGCCCCTTTGAACGCCTCAGCGTCGATTTCAAAGGGCCCCTTCCTTCTTCTGACTGCAACATCTATTTCCTCAACGTTATAGATGAGTACTCCCGATTCCCCTTTGCCATTCCCTGCTCGGACATGACCTCAACCACGGTCGTCAAGGCCCTGCCCGGCCTCTTCACCCTGTTCAGTTACCCTAACTACATCCACAGCGACCGGGGATCCTCATTCATGAGTGATGAGCTGCGTCAGTACCTGCTCTCCAAGGGCATAGCCTCGAGTAGGACTACCAGCTACAACCCCAGGAGTAATGGGCAGGTAGAGAGGGAGAATGCGATAGTCTGGAAGGCCGTTTTACTAGCGCTACGGTCTAAAAGCCTTCCAGTCTCCCGCTGGCAAGAAGTCCTCCCCGATGCACTACATTCAATTCGGTCCCTCCTGTTTATGACCACCAATGCCACCCCCCATGAGCGGATGTTTGCTTTCCCGAGGAAGTCCTCCTCGGGAATCGCACTACCATCATGGCTGGCGTGCCCAGGCCCCGTTCTGCTCCGGAGGCATGTACGACCCCATAAGTCGGACCCCCTGGTTGAAAAGGTCCAGCTCCTCCACGCCAACCCCCAATATGCCAATGTGTCATACCACGATGCGCGGGAGGACACGGTCTCTATCCGGGACCTGGCGCCTGCGGGTGCTCCGGAGCCCACTATGACCCCCCACCCCTCATCCTTAGACCCCTCTGTTCAGGTAGCACCAGGTCCGCTTACATCTTTGCCCCTTGTACACAGCTCGCCTGAGCCCCCGGAGTCACCACGCAGGACCCGACCGGAAGGGATGACGGCGGACTCGAGCGGTTCCACCCTGCCATCGGAAGCAACACCTCAACTGGTACTGCGGCAGTCACAACAACTGATCAAGCCGCCCGACAGGCTGAACCTGTGAAGGGATGACGCCTTACCTCAGTTTCGTGACTCTTGTGTATATATATATATCTTCATACCTCTGTACATTTGGTTCCACCCACCCCGCCGGACTCTTTTTTAAAGGAGGGGTGAATGTGGTGAACCACTGTAACTACATGTGTATGCCTGGACACACCCATGCTGCACCTGGCCTGAGACTCCTCCCTTTCCACCTGAGACTCCTCCCTTTCCACCCAGAGTGAGGTATAAAGGTGATGGTTCCTCCTCCTCGCCTCAGTCTAGGTCAGGTCAGCTACAAGGGTGTGCTCCTGTTCTTTGTGAATAAAAGCCTGTTAATTTCACTCACTCACTGGAGTCTTCATATCGTAATTGATAGTGCATCAGCTTCCAATCGTGCTACTGCCTGCTCGGCTTCACCTTTGGCCAACACAGCGCGCTGGGTGTCTTTGTAGGCTCCCTCGTACTGGGTTTGAAAATTGCCCAGATGTAATAAATTTGCCTGGTTGGTTCTCCTTAATTCATCCACCTCTCTATCCTTTTCGGCTCTTATCTGCTCCATCCTCTCCTGCTGTTGTTCCTTTAGTTTCTTAATCTCCTCCTCCTTTTCGGTTCTTATTTGTTCTATCCTCTCCTGCTGCTGTTCCCATAGTTTCTTAATCTCCTCCTCCTTTTCCTCCTGTGCTCGCTTCGATTCCTCCAGTTCCTTACGAACTGTGTTTAACTCCTTTTCTGTTCCTAGCAGCTGTCCTAAGCAACTCACATTGGCAATTTCTTTCTCACTTTTGACTGCCCATTTTCCCTGAACTTTCCTTAGATCATCCCAATACTTCTGCCCTAGGGATCCCGGTCCCATCTCAGTATTGGCACAAGATTCTGCCCATAGGGGCCATCCTTTCTTCTTAATAAATTCCCTGATTTTTGTTTCCCATATGGGACACTTCTCTGTCTCTGTGCTGTTTCCTGCCATTCTATATTCAATGACAAGGGTAGGGAGTTGATCGGACCGCGGGTACGGCTTTGGTCTATGTTCCGGTCCTAATCCCTCCGGATTCTAATGTAAACCTACGGAGTTTACCCTATCCTCCTTGTTAGTAACAATGCATGCACAATAAACAGTTTCCCAAAAGCAGTTATTTGTCCAATTAGGAGTTTACACCTGTTAAATAATCGTTTAATGTAGATTCTGCGGGATTCGATATCGGAGCAACAAAGTTACTTCTTGTCGATGTCCCGGCAGTGTCGCGAATTGTTGTGCCTGCCGCACAGTCTGTTTTAATCCTTATACGGTGGACAAATAACTGCGAGTAGACGTCTTGTTAGTACAACCAATATTTATTTAAGACACACAATCAATAATCACCCACCCAACCAACAATAAGAAAATACGAGAGTTCAAGCCCAATACAAGCCCTTGACTTAACTTTGCGTGACTGGCAAGTACCCTAGCAGATATTGGCCTTTATCTGTGCGCTGGTCTCAGTCGTCCTCTGCGTAGTCTGGTCCTTTGGTCTGGTCTGGCACTCTGGCTCTGGTCTTCCTTCCTTCTCGGGTGTGGTGGCTCTCCTCGTGTTGGTCGTCACTGGCGATGGTCTCCGGTGTTGTAGCTCATCCGTGGGGTCAGAGAGAGAGAGAGATTCTTGGTTATGCAGCACCCTTTATACCCCGTTGGGTTTCGCGCTCCTTTTGGCCATTGCCAATCAATCGATCAGGACTTGATCACCCTGATCGACAAAGTCCAATCGGGTACTGCCACGCCAATCTCTGGGTGTGTCCCCAACGGCCATGTCTGCAGGTGCTGGGGGCACGTAGGGTTCACACCTCCCTCCCAAATAAGGGGTTACGGTGCCCTTATGTCTGGTAAACAACCCAGTTTGACCAGAAAGTCTCTTTTGTTCTGGAGATTACCCATATCCTGTGTATTCACTCATCTGGGTTGCAGCCTGTTTAGCTCTGTCTTTTAGGCTGCAGCCTGTCATTTTAGTTCTTGCCCAATTGTCCCAGAGTGCTTTACAAATCGCCATTTTAGATGGCCCGTTTGGCCACAATAGAAAGATATTTTACTCACAGTAGCCCGATGTTCAGTGGCGCACCACAAGGTTTAGTGCTGGGACCTGTATTGTTATGTATATAAATGATATCGATGATAATGTAGGGGGAAGAATTAGCAAGTTTGCAGATGGCACCAAGTTTGATAGGGTGGTTAATAGTGAAGAAGAAGATTGTAGGTTACAGGAAGATATAGATTGGTTTGACAGAGCAATGGCAGATGGTATTTAATCCTTATAAGTGTGTGGTGATGCACTTTGGAAGAAGTAACAAGACAAGGGAGTATTTAATGAATGGCAGGAAGGTCAGAGGAACAGATGGATCTTGGGTTACTTATTCACAGATCTCTGAAGGCAGCAGAGCTGGTGAATTGGATAGTTAAGAAGGCATATGGGACACTTGCTTTTATCAGTCGTGGCATAGATTATAAGAGCAAGAAGATAATATTGGAGCTGTACAGAACGTTGGTTAAGCTGGAGTACTGTGTGCAATTCTGGTCAGCTCACTATAGAAAAGATATGATTGCATTGGAGGGGTACAGAGGATATTCACCAGGATGTTGCCTGGGATGGAGCATTTGAACTTTAAGGAGAGACTGAATAGGCTTGGATTATTTTCTTTAGAGCAGAGAAGGCTGAGGGGGGACATGATTGGGTTGTATAAGATTATGAGGGGTATGGACAGGATGAATAGGGAGCAGCTGTTCCCCTTGGTTGAGGGGTTAGTCTTGAGAGGGCATAGTTTTAGGGTAAGGGGCAGGAGTTCAGAGGGGATTTCACAAAACACTTTTTCACACAGTGCGTGGTGGGAATCTGGAGGGTGGGGAGTTGGTGACATCAGACAAACCAGTTGCATGGGAGTTGTCTCCTGCAACAAAGGACATAGGGTTCAGTGCAAGGGAGCGATAGGTGTCTGGGCAGCATGCCACTTACTTGAGATATGTCATACGAATGAATGTTTTGCAGATGATCACTTCTGGTTGTGACCTGGTTGTCACTCAAGGTTCAATCAGATCTTCTATCAAAGTCTCTCTCTTCAAAGTGAATGAGGAAAATACCTCCTGCTCTCGGTAGTTATGGGCCACCTTCTCCTGTGGGGACAGAAGGGGGGAATGAAAACCTGATGGCCGGAAAGGCATGAGATGTTGGGGCTGGGGTCAGTTGGCTCCTGTCTATCACGGCTGTGCCTTAGCAGGAGGGGTTGCGACAGGGATTGCCAGAGGGGTTGAAGGAAAGTGCTACAAAATCAGGTGCTGGAAGGCAGCGTAGGGGCTGGATCGAAATTGCAGGTGCAACTGATGAAACTGATGGTGGCAGTTTGAGATGGACACTCACCCTTGCTGCCCAAATGAGGTCATTCATTTTCCATGCCAGTACATGGGCACTGACTGCCGCCCAGGCCTCGTTGCCTGCGCAACCCTTGGCTTGTTGCCCGTCCCAGGGGAAGAACACGTCCCTTCTCTCCTCCACTGTGTCCATCATATGGCCAGCTTTCCCCCTGTGAATCTTGGGGCAGTTCTTCTGGGTGCCATCTTCCAGGCGTGACTGCCTGTGCCCATCGTTAACGTTTATATGCAGCTCTCCATTGTTAACGCTGCAGCCACTTTGAGCAAGACACGTGCCGGGAGGATCCATTCCAGCAAAAATCACATTGAGGCTGTATTATTGCTCTAAGTGCCATAAGATTGCGAATCGCAGCTCGCCAAAAAAACTGGCGCCATTTACTCTCATTTTCTTGCTCATTGGGCACTTGGAATTTTCTTCGTAAGATCGTGTCCTTAGTTTTTTTGGAGGAAAATTGCGGCCAGAATATGGGATGCATGCCAGCTGCATCAATACAAAGAATCCTTTACACCCTCTCAAAGTTCCATCATATCCTTGGTCTGAAGCCTAATAGATTTATTCATTATTTATGGTGACCGCTTTCTCCTAGTCACTGACTCATTTTCCAACTTTCCAATCATCAAATGATTGAAGGATACCTCATGTGCCTTTGCGGCAGACTCAGTGATTTTCGATTTTCAGCTTGTTCGCTATGCCTGATGAGATCATATCAAACAATAGGCCACAGTACACTGGAAGATCTTTTCAGGGACATGTGGCATAATGAAGCATAAACCATATGACAGCATTGTCATAGTATCCCAGATCCAATGGTCTTGCAGAGCAAATGATCCATACTGTTAAATCATTAATTATAAAGTGCAGGGAAACAAAACAAGATCTCCATATCACCATGTTACATTTAAGAGCAACCCACCATTAGACATGGGCTTACTACCTTCAGCTGCAGGTAGCATGTTTGGTAGGCAAGTTAGGAAACTTTGCCAAACAATCACATGTCTCATTTCTCAGAAGTACAGAAGAAACTTTGCAAAAATCAATGGGGATTGAAGACCCTTGATGATGACCAACATACATTGAGTGCAACTTCAGAGATGACTGCTGGGAGCTTGGTGAGTGAAATAATCTTAAGGGTTAATCTCTTTCTAACAATCTTGTTTTGCTTACATTTAGCATTTAACTAAAAAAATGCTGTTTAAGTTCAATGTAAATTTCTTTCAGTCTTGAGCCGGGATAAACAAGCTCTCTACTAGAAAGCAATTGTATTTAGTAACTTAGGTAGCTAGCTTAATCTGCTTTCTCACAGACCTGACTCATCTGAGGCCCACTGAGTGATATCAGAGTGACCAACTGGGAGTTGGCGAGTGAGAAAGTTAGGGGAATGAGGTGCTCGTTTCCATTTCTATCTTTTTGAGCCTTCAACATTGGTACTTAATTTGGAATAGGAAAAGGAGCTGATTTATGAGTAACTGGTACATCATTCTCCTTAGTCTATTTGTAATAAATGGCTTGTAAAGTTAAGGTATGGCAGGTCAGCTCAGTCAAGTGGAATATGAATTCTTTGCATGTGGCCACCACAGGCGGAATTTTCCCATTCTGCCCGCCACGGGAATTGTAGTGGGCGGGACATGGACCAAGCTAAAGTCCGTTGACCTCGGGCAGGATTTTCCAGCCTTGGGCCGAGCGCGCCTGGAAAATCCCTCCCGACACGTCGCGGACAAATACATGTGCAGTAAGTGTCACTACATGCAGAAGCGTGAGCTCTGGGTTTCGAAACTTCAATGGCAGCTGGAATCAAGTAATGCGTCTGTATGGCTGAGAACTATGTGGATAGTATATTTAGGGCAATGGTCACATAACAGTTTAGGAGCATGCAAGCAACTAGGATTTCGGTGACCACCAGGCAGTCTAGGAGAAGCAGGAGTCGATCTTGCTTGCTAACCGGTTTTCTGTTTTGGATACTGGTGACGGTGTTGGTTCCTCAGAGGAAGTCATGATGTGGAAATGCCGGTCTCCTTACTGTGGTCTCCTTACTGTCCTCAGAGGAATGCAGCAAGAGCCAAATATGGTGTGAGATTGGTAAATTTGTATTAAGCAAACATAGAATATAACAGGGGATGGACACAAAGATTTTGTCCATTGACTCTGTTTCATTCCCCCCATCTGATGCCTGATCTGCTGAATACTTCCAGTATTTTCTGTTTTTAATCCCTCTTTCCCTTTTAATTTCTGTTTATCTGCTGCTACTTCCTGGCCTGAAACATTAATATTTTAGGTTGTCAGTGATATATATTTTTTTGACCTTAAATAAACATATTTTGGGGAAAAATTAACAGTTATATTGCTCACTTCTTGAAGTAGATCTCTATAAAGTACTTTATTTTCAGGATAGAGATAATACTGGATGAAGGCATACCAGTCAGATCAGACCATTCTGCAGGTCTTGACTCATCTACCTTAGTATGCTATTCCAGGTCAGCAAGAAAGAGCTTTATTACGAGCAGCAGAACAATGTGCATGCAAACTTGCAACTTTGGGACAGCACCATATGAGATTGACAGCAACACCATTCCTTAATGTTTAATGGCTTTGGCTTAGTCTTGGCTGGAGCTACAATATCATGCACTATACTGCTCAAACACTCATGTTCCTTATATTTTTTATGCTGCCCACAAGAAGATCAAAGTGATTTGTGCATTGGTCAACATGACAAATACTTTAGCATATTTTCCATGTAATACTTTGGTTCAGTTTTGCCCTATGATACTTTTACAAAATTGCGCAGAATCATTGCTATCATGTATCCGATCTGAAGCTTTTGGAAGGCTTTATTCTATGTTGCATTTTGATTGTCTGCCTACTAAATTATGGGAATGCAATAAAAGAGCAATGAGGTTCTATGCGGGTTTGAAATGAGCAAGCATTAAACATGCAGCAGAGTGATTCTACATTATCTGTTTGTCGGTGTGGAATCTTTTACCTTCCCCCATGGTGATTTTGGTGGTGAGGCAAGGAGGGTGACAGATGGGGATCCAACCATCTTCCTCCAACTTGATTGTTGTGGTGGGAAATCTTGTGGGTGGTCTTTCAGCCTTGCTGCTAATTGAGACCCTTAAGTGACCATTTAAGGGCCTCATTCCCCTGCTGGTATTAACCCAGTGGCAGATGGATGGGAGATTGCTATCCCTTATTCACAGGTATTCACAGGCACTTGCTATGCCTCAATCACAACACAAAGGCATGGAGTTGTGAATCTGTGGAATTCGCTACCCTAAAGTGCAGTGGATGCTGGGACAATGAGTAAATGTAAGGAGGAGTTAGACAGATTTTTAATTGGTAATGGGTTGAAAGGTTATGGGGAGAAGGCAGGAAAATGGGAATGAGGAGCATATCAGCCATGATCGAATGGCCTAATCTGCTCCTATCTTATGAACCTATGAACTCAACAGCCAAAGGACTCAGCACTGGGGATGAGACCCACTGAGAGACTATTCCCTGTCCTTGTTCTCGATGCAACTTCCTCTACCACGACCCACACCCCACTCTCATTCACCTCAATCTAGGATCCAGCAATGATCCTGGACTTTGGGTGGTGTTGTACCAGCTGCAGTTACCACCTCACTGTTGTACTGTGTAATAATCTTACTGAGGCCAGTCTTCCATCACCATCACCCTTTATTTACAATATGCTCAAAGTGCCGGTCAGTGGCTGCAGAGTATAGGTCAGCCTAAAGTTTTTTGACAGTCTGTCTGAGTGCAACCAGCTGGTTTTAAAACTGCATTGCTCCTTCCCTATTGGGCAAGCCTTTACTTCTCGAATTGGAGAGTTTGTATTCTACAAGGCCACGAGGAGATCTATTGACGATGCCCCATGGCCATCATAACATCCATCCCCGTTCAAGTTAATTTCTTCCCCAACTCAGCCGCCATGGGAGAGTCTTTCTGCCACTTACCTATCGGCCTGAGATCAATTAGAGGCAGGGTTAGATCAGGTGATGTGAAACGAATTGGAGATCTTCGCTGCCAAACGGAGCGTCGTAAAGCCACTGATAGTGGTTCTTCCTGAGGTCTTGCTTCAATTGGAGAGCGGATCTCTTCTGCTTCCATCTTGGAATCCGTGTCCTCACCCAGAGGGGCAGGCATAGGTCGACATCTTGTCGTGGCTCGACGCTGGCAGTGGTCGTCCCCATGGCTAGTAATGAGACTTGCACTGGCATGGGCTCCCTAATCCTGAGATGGTCCAGGTGCTTCCTGACAATTTTGCCCTGCCCTTAGACCATATAAGATATTGTCCATGTTTTTTCCATATGATCCGTGTACCCAACTGAGGCCATCCCCGAAGTCCCTCACAGGTCGCAGGTTTTGAATGTTCTATCTGACCTTGCAGAGTCACAGTTCTTCTGGTTCTCTTGTTGGGACTCCACCCTCCCCATCAGGTTTGGGAGCAATAGGCTTAATCTTGTCCGAAATCCCTGTCCCATTAACCATTCTGCTGGGTTAATTCCTGTCGTTGTGTGAGGGATGGTCCTATAGTCAAATAAAAATCGTGCTAGTTTGGTCTCAATGGACAAAGAGGTTCCTCTTGTTGCGGTGCCTAAAAATCTGCACCGTTTGTTCAGCCAACCCATTCAATGACAAGTGATAGGGCGCTGCCCTAATGTGTTTGATTCCATTGGAAAGCATGAAGGTCTGGAATTCAGTACTTGCAAAGGTAGTGCCAATGTCAGAGACCAGGACTTCAGGAATCCTGAGCGTGCAGAAACTTTGTCATAGGCCAGAATATTACCACCATTCATCTCGCCGCAGTGAACGGAGATTTGGCTGGCCACCAAATTCTCTGACTTCGCTGCAGCCGAAACATGGCATAAATGGCAGGTAAAATTACAGCCATAGTTCCTCAATGGTAGCATGGGAAGTGGTGAAGCTCTTGCAATGCATCTCCAACCATTTGGAGTGCGCGCCAACTATAATTAAGAACATGGTACCAAAAAAAGTCCTGGTGAAGTCCAGAGCCTACCATGCCACTCCCATGGATGTAGGGAGGCTGAGGAGAGGAGTTTTTGATTCTCTTGGCATTATTCACACTGTCTGACCAAAGTGGCAATGTCTGCATCAAGACTGGGCCACCATATGTATCTTCTGGCTCGCATTTTCATCTTCGAAATCCCCAGGGTGGCCATGGTGTAACTCCATAAATATTGGACACCATCCTGGGCGAGGGACAATTATACGGAATTCTCAGACAATGATGCCATCCCAACACTAAGCTCGTCTTTCTTTGTCCAAGTGATGTTTCATTTCATTTAAGGGTTGTCTTCTGAGTCTCCCATGTAATATTATATGTTTTAATTTTTTGCAGCTAAGCCTTGATTTGCCTTTCTGGGCTTATGGGCAACAGCAAATGACTCAGTGCATCGGTGTTAGCTGTTTGCACCCTGGGCAGAGCTCTAGGAGGTATTCATAAGCTGCCAGTAATAAGGCCGCATGTTGTATCTGGTTGGAGGCAATGGGCGGTATTGCTGTATCTTCTTTAAAAAGTCCCAGCAATGGTTAGTTATGATCAGTCACTAACGTCAACTGTATAGGTATGGATGGAATTTTTTAATGCCAAAGACAATTGCCAACCCTCTTTCTTAATCTGGGAATACCCCTGCTCAGCATCCGAGAGGCTCCTAGATACATACTCAATAGACTTCTCTGTTCTTTCTCTCCGGTGACGTGTCAGTACTGCCCATACCCCATAAGGGACAGCATCGCATCTCAAGATAAGCTCCTTTTTGGGGTCAAAATGGGCCAATAAATTTGAGGACAAAAGGTTCTATTAAAATGCAGTTGAAAGCCTCCAGCTGTGGCGCCCCACCAAGATCTTTGATGTTTCTGTAGTAGGGTATACAAGGGGGCCAATAAAGAAACTCAATTTGGAATAACCCTCCCGTAATAATCCACTAACCCCAGAAAGGATTTCAATTCCATGGGATTCCTTGGAGTTGACACCGCCTTAAAGGCCCTTACCTCGTTCTCCACCGGATGAAGGCCTTGCCATCCCCCCAATAGCCCAAATAGGTCATGACACTTGCTTGGAAGACACATTTTCCCTTTTCAGGCACATCCCGACCAACAAATATCGCCAAAAGACTTCTTCCAAGTTTGCTCGGTGTTTGTGTTCCAAAATTCCTGTGACCAAGACATTATCTAGGTACACCACTGCCTGAGGTAACCCTTGGGGTATGTTCTCCATGACACATTGAAAAATGGAGCATACAGAGGAGATGCCAAAGAGCAGGTGAGTGTACTCGTATAGATCTTTGTGCATATAATTGTCACATACTTTCGGGATGGTTGTCTAATTCAAGATGGAGATATGCACCGTTCATGTCCAAATTCAAAAATAATTGGCCCCCAGTTAACCTATCTACAGGTCACCAATCCAGGCGAAAGTCAAACCCACTTACTTGGCTAAAGGACTGGAACAACATGTGCAGCCCATTCTACAAATTCTAAAGGCCTTATTATGCCCAACTTTTCCAGGTGTTCCAGTTCCTACTCTACTCACTCTAAAATAATTAGGTTGTAGCATCGTGGTCAATGTAGATCTTAGCTTTGGCTTCCCTTATTTTTCCATGCCCTTCTTGAAAGACTTTGGTGTACTTACTGATAACTTTGTACAGTGTCCCTACACCCAACCTGTTATAGGGGCAACATTTGTTGTGGAGATGCAATTTGATTGCATTGTCCCTGTTCCTGGTGGTACCTGCAAGGCCCTTGGCCTTTTTTCAAAATACCATGTGCTTCGACTGTTCCTATATCTTTGCCACGGTTATGGAATTTTGCAGCATTTCAATAGTCCATAGTGTGGCATCTACAATCTTTGGGAAGATGCTCTGTAGGAGTCTGAAGGCTCTCCTTGCCCTTCCTTGGCTCCCTGATGTTGTGACTTGTGCTCCACCACTGTAAGGGATTCTGTGATATTTTACGGATCCCATCGCTCTCAGCTGAGGGATGGATATTGCATGAGGCCCCTCCCCCAATCGGAGGACACTGCTGTCTCACATCCCCATTAGGTCCTGAGTTCCTTTCTCTGCATTCTCTGCATAGAACTATCTCAATGGCCTTCTTTAGATCCAACTTGGGTTCTGTCAATAATTTCTTTTGGACTGTCACATTGTTAATTCCACAGACCAGTCTATCTCACAACATGACTTTCAGGGGTGGCCTGAATTCACAGTGCTCTGCCAATTTTCGCAACTGGGTCAGAAATTCGGTGACAGATTCCCTAGGGGTCGCTGGAGTATTAGGGAGGGTTTTGGGTCATAATAACCTTTAACCAAATCCACCAAATCATTAAAGGTTTTGGAGTCGGGGCATCCATGTAGGTCAGGCTTTTTATTACACTGAATGTCAGCACCTTGCTTGCCATCAACAGGACCACTTTCTGCTTCAATTGCCCCTCAATATTGTTGGCCCAAAACAAATAGTGCATACGCTCTGCGTATTGCGTCCACTCTTCTGTG
This sequence comes from Mustelus asterias, assembly GCF_964213995.1. Lineage (NCBI taxonomy): Eukaryota > Metazoa > Chordata > Chondrichthyes > Carcharhiniformes > Triakidae > Mustelus > Mustelus asterias. The sequence goes on along the minus strand of NC_135825.1, from coordinate 45,694,786 downwards.
CTTGCATAGTAGGCTTCAAGTTTACCAAAAAGAGGCATTTGTCTTGTCTCAAGAGTAAAGATGGTCTGCAGGAAAGAAAAAAACTTGCTTTACTCCTCATCGCCAATGGAATAATCTTACTGAGGCCCGTCTTCCATCAATATCACCCTTTATTTGCAACATGCAAGCATCAGAGTACCACTGAATGGCTGCAGTGTACAGGTCTACCTTGACGTCTTTCGACTGCCACCCTGAATGGGGCCAGCTTGTTTTGAAACACTGCTATTCCTTCCCTATTGGGTAAGCCTCCAATTGGCTAAGTTTAGTTTATTTATTAATGTCACAAGTAGGCTTACATTAACACTTCAATGAAGTTACTGTGAAAATTCCCTAGTCACCACAGTCCACTGCCTCTTTGGGTACACTGAGGGAGAATTTAGCATGGCCAATGCACCTAACCAGCACGTCTTTCAGTCTGTGGGAGGAAACCGGAGCACCCGGAGGAAACCCACGTAAACACAAAGCGAATGTGCAGACTCCGCACAGATAGTGACCCAAGCTGGGAATCAAACCTGTGTTCCTGGTGTTGTGAGGCAACAGTGCTAACCACTGTACCACCCTGCCACCCCTGATAGGGGAGCTCGTATTCTATGAGGCCCACGGGGAGATCTAATAATGACCCCCCTATGGCCATCATAACATGTTGCCATTCAATAGAGTTACCAGCTTTTAATTGACCAGCAGTTCTTGGCAAGCGGACCTTCTACCCCTGGGGTCCTGATTCCTGGAAAAGGCCTACCGCTGTCTTGTCAGGTGCCTGAGTGAAAAAACTTGTGCAAGCCTTCCTTGAAAGAGCCCTAGCTGGCTCTCCAGCAGATGGCTAAGACACCATGCTTCCACAAGATTCCAGCTTCAGCTTTACCTTGCTTAGTTTCTTAGAGTATGCTGTCTTCTTGGCCATCTGTTTCTATGCAATTCAGTTACTTTAAATAATAAGCCTGGCCATTCCTATTTCTTCCTGGAACTCCATTCAGGGAAACTCCTCTCCCCAACCTCATCTGCCATCATGTGAACTTTCAAACAGATCATTAATTTTAGATGTTGACTGAGGAATAAACATTAATTGTCCAGGTCAGTATTGCACTAAAGTATCAGCCTATATTATTTACCACAAACGTCTGATTCAGAGATCAGGAACCACACTGCTTTTCCAATTTCTCATTTTGTGCCTCAACATTTCAATATCATTTACCTTACTTTGTATTCTGCCAGCAGTTTCTTACACCTTCCCATACAATCTCTGAAAATGTTGACAGATGATGATCCCTGACCTGAGTATTTTTAGCATTTTATATTTTTAATGAATGAGGTAAGTGATGCTTGTTTCTGGTCTAAATATTTTTGGTAGTTTTCTGGGTGGAATCTTCCGCTCTAGAGTCTGAATCCGGTAAGGGTCCCTGGACTCAGGGGTGATTCCTGCTGGGCAATGGGATGGCTGAACGTGTATGGTCTTGCTCTGTTTAGCTCATTATTTATCTGCATGGAGCACGGTGAACTCGTGGCGAGGCCAGGAGCAGGTCTCAATCCCTGACATTACCTCTTGGGGATGAAGGTCTTGGTGCCATATTTAGAGGGCACTCAGACAGCCATTCAGTCAGTGCAGGCTAGCAGTGCTGGAGAACTCGTCAAGGATGGCCCTAAAAAGAAAGCAACCCCACAGTTCACCAATTCCTCCCTGGAGACTCTCCACCAGGCCATCCAGGAAATGCGGGAGGCGTTGTTGTTTCCTTGGGATGGCAGCAGGAGGCCCTCCCACCTGACCATGACAGCGTAGAAGGGTGCCTGTGGGGCATAGGAAAGAACTAGCCTGCAGTGCAGGAAAAGGATGAAAGACCTGCTGCACTCGGTTGGGTAAGTGCACTGTCTATTCATTTCAAACTGACATTCATAAGGGCATCAGGCAATGTAGGGGTTAGAGTACAAAATGATGTTACACAATGTCAGTGCTGAATGTCTGCCATATACTTTATGCTCTCAACCTCATATCAGTTGCAAGACAAACAGCTTTTTAATCACTTACTGGGCAGGGCTCAGCAGCTGCCACAGGCATGCAAGTTTCTGAACTGCTTATGCAACCATTGGGATAACAATCAATCCTTCTGTCTTTCTGCAGGAGATGAACAATTGGAGGACTGCTGAAGACTAGACCCCTGCTGAGCCTCAAGCAGATGGCGAGTCTCTGTACTTGGCCCTAAGAGACCTGTTAGAGATGCAGGAAGAGGCAGGGGAACATCAGGTGCAGTTGCCAGAAGTCATGTGCGGACTGGAACAAAGGTTGGAGGTTGAAGGTTGGAGTATCCATCCAAATTCTGTCTGCTGTCATGACACTGACATGCGAGCACACAGCTGCCTCCATGGGAAGGGTGGTGTCCACCTTGGAGACCCAGGACCACAGATGCGCAGTTCCTTGGATATTCGCTTGGAACAGCACTCCATTGCTCTAGCTATAAGTGCAGTGGAGCAGCAGCTAAGGGGGTGGAGCACTTCAACCTCCCTCCACTTGCCCCTTCTCCTTAAGGAGTCAGGAAGGTTCCTTTGGTTACCCACAAGGTGGGGGAGCACCAGTCAGGCACCTGAAGTGCTTCATTTTTCAGATTTAAAACCGAGATGAGGAGGAACTACTTCGTGCAGAGGGTGGTGAATTTGTGGAACTCACTGCTCCATAGCGCGGTGGAGTCTGAATCGTTGAATGGTTTCAAGAGGGAGATAGACACATTTCTAATAAAAGAGGGAAAGAGGGATATGGGGAACAGGTGGGGAGGTGGATCTGAGACCAGAGAAAGATCAGCCATGATCTGATTGAATGGAGCAGGCTTTAAGGGCTGAAATTGCCTACTTTTGCTCCTAATTCCTATGTTCCTGTGTTCATCCCAGGGCACTCCAAGCATACCCTGCCACTCCTCTCCTTTCTGCCAGGTCAGGCTGAGTAGAGTGCACCTGCATCTGAGGCATGTGCATCATTGTAGCTCTCCTTAACAGCACCGTGCAGACGGTGAAATGGCAACCATGTCTTGTGGGAAGAATCCACAATGGTAAATCAATGTCATATCTATTCTGAAATATTGGTATGGATGAATGAAATGGTGTTCCCTCAGGCCAACTCGAAGTGTACCTTTACTTAACTTGACAAGGAAGTGTCATGACTCACTGCTGCAAAATCTTAAGTTTCTATTAAAAAAGGCCAACTTTGTAAAGCGAATTCTGAATATGGAAACATCTATATGATACTTCCTTGCTGTTCTGTAAGCTCAGAAGTATGACCAAAATCCTGATGATTTTATTGCTTTTTTATTTTGGGGTATTTTACTATGTTTTGCATATCGTAGCTACACATTTGCTCTCAAAGATAATCTGCACCAGGCTTAAAAGATGGCAGCACAATAAAGCACATGAAATAGCAAAACTGGATTGTGCTAATTTTCTACATTATGACAATGACTACACTTCAAAAGTACTTTTTGATATAAAGCACTTTAGGATGTCCTGCAGTCATGAATAGCGCTATATTCTAATATGTGTAAAATTGACTTTTTTAAAGGAAATGTTTCAAAATTGTATATGATGAATTAGTTGAATAATTAAATGGAATCACTTGGTATTTGCTTTCTGTGTAAAAAGAAGGAGCCAACCATGCAATCACCAAGGTCCTTCAAGAACTTGTGGCACCAGTGAATATCAACATAGGCCACCAAATCATCTCATCCCAACCTATTTATCCACAGTCTATCTATTCTTCCATCTATTTCAGGAAACCAGGACTAGCCAGCTATAGCTCATGACAAAATGGGCATTTATTCATACCAGAAACCACTGTCTCAATTTTGTGTTTGAACTTCTTCCTGCCATGGTCACATCACCTGGAGGATTCTAAGTTACTGACGATCTTGCACCAGGGAGGTTTTTGATGTCTGCTTGTGCAAACTAGCAGATTCCTGTGCATCAAGAAAGGAGTATTTTTTCAATTCATTCATGCGATTGCTGGCTGGGGCCAGTATTAATTGCCCAACCCTAATTGCCCTGAACTAAATGCCTTGCTAGGCCATTTCAGAGGGCATTTAAGAGTCAATCACATTGCTGTGGATCTGGAGTCACCTTCACTAAAGGAACCAGATGGTTTTTACAACAATACCAATGGCTTCGTAATTCCAGACTTTTTATTGAATTCAACTTTTGTCATCTGCCATGGTGGAATTCAAACCCATATTCCAAATCCGTATCCACAGAGCATTACCCTGGATCTCTGGTTTACTAGGCCAGTAACAATGCCACTATGCTACTTCCATCTCAAAGTTTTTTGGTCCTCAGAAAAATTGTGTTCATGCAAGTTGTTAACTTTAAGAGCAGATACATTCACATTCTTTTTCAGGTCAGCCATAGAAAGTTTGAATCTTAACTTTGAGAGTTACAGTTACAGGGTTTTCATGATTTATATAGTTGTCATGGTAGCTACTAAATTATTCATTTTGAGATGCATTTCCTCACCATACTCAAGAAGGTCATATTTCCCATCAACTACAACCTACTACAGTAAATGGTGAGTGCGAGTATCTTGTTTATGATAATCCTGAATATGGTTTCTTGGTCCCCAAACAATTATCAGGCATACAGGACTGGTGTATTCTTTGTATGAAGAGAATTGAATTACAACAGAATGCTATATTTTTTGAGTCTGCTTTTTGTGCTTATCTTTATGATTTCTTATGAAAAAGTGGATCACATTCTGATATTAAATTATATTTTAGAAACACTTTCTTAAAGATTAAAACATTGTATCTATGTATCAATGGAGCGGCACAGTGGTTAGCACTGCTGCCTCACAGTGCTAGGGACTTGGATTCGATTCCTGGCTTGGGTCACTGTCTGTGTGGAGTTTGCACATTCATCCCATGTCTATGTGGGTTTCCTCCCACAGTCCAATGATGTGTGGGTTAGGTGGATTGGTCATGCTAAATTGCCCCTTACTGTCAGGGGGACTAGCTAGGGTAAATGCATGGGGTTATGGGGATAGGGCTTGGGTAGGATTGTGGTCGGTGCAGACTTGATGGGCTGAATGGCCTTCTTCTGCACTGTAGGATTCTAAGATTCTATTCTATGATTTTAAAATAAGATTAATTTATTTATAAATTCTTTAATAGCTCAGATTTTCTTTCTTATTCTGATACCATAGATACCAACGTAAATCATCATAAATCAAATGTAATATTTGTTTTGTTGTGTGACTGTTAGATTTTAGATCTGATTCCCAGTTGAATGTTCCCAACATTCAATTTATGGCTTGGAAAATCAGATACTGAAGTTGAATAATTTCACAAGTGTTTCCTGTTAATTTTCTGAGAATGTGGAAATCAAACCTAAGTGTTTGTTTAGCTATGAGAAATGTTGTATAATGTTCTTCAGTTATTTATGTAGTTCTCCTATCACTCTCCTTGATAGAATAAGAGCTTGAAAAAGAAGTTTATAGAAGAAACTAAACAGCACAGTGTTTATAAAACTGAGGTATGTATAAATATAAGCTCAATTAATGCCATTTGCTTTAGAGTACAGAAAATTAAAAACATTTTCAAAGTTGCCAGAATGTGGGATACTGAAAAATAATTAGACATTAAGGGCGGGAATTTACGGCCTCGCTCGTCCAGAAATCATAAAATCCCACCCGAGTTCAATGAACCTTCCCACTATCTGCCCCTCGCCTGCTCCGCTTCCTGTGGCGGGCAGGGCAGTAAAATTCCAGCCCAAGTTTTCACTTCTTACAAGTTTGAAATCAGCCCTGGCTGCTGGGATGAAAGTTTCTTCTTTGTTTTCTGTAAGAGCCATAGAGGTTTACAGCATAGAAACAAGCCCCTCAGCCCAACTTGCCCATGCCGCCCAGATGTTACCATTAATCTAGTCACAATTGCCCATGTTTGGCCCATGTTCCTCTACACAAATCTTACCCATGTAACGATCTAAATGCTTTTTAAAAGGCAAGATTGTACCCGACTCTACTACTACTTCTGGCAGTTCATCCCAGCCACTCACCACCCTCTGCATGAAAAAAATTGCCTCTTTTGTATCTCTCCCCTCTCACCTTAAACCTATGCCCTCTAGTTTTAGACTCCCCTACCTTTGGGAAAAGATGTTGACTATCTACCTTATCTATGCCCCTCATTATTTTATAAACCTCTATAAAATCACCCCTAAGCCTCCTATGCTCCAGGGAAAAAAGTCCCAGTATATCAAGCCTGAATTTAGCTTTCATTTTCCAGTTGCCAGGGCCCAAGGACCCACAGCACAACATTTCTCCTCATTTGACATGGTCACTAAAAAATCTAGTTTTGTTACTGCTTAAAATAAAAGCACATTGAATAAGAGGTGCACTTCTGAGGTTGGGTTTGAGGTATGTTTTAGGGGACAAATAGAGGATGATTTATTTGACATTATACCTGACCTGGGAGCATCTGCTACAAGGTCTGCAATTCACTGCAACTGCTGGGATTGCATTGTATGTTGAAATCAAAAGTAAAACTAAGCAGCAGCAGATCAGTCACCTGTAATGGGCAGGAAAATTGGGTCGAGTGTGCAATGGGCAGTCAATCCAGTACTGTACATTTTCCACACCGCTCCCATTGAATTTCATTTCCCCATCCCATGTCACTTTTCTTACACTTCTCCCCCTCCCCCTAGTCACAGTCACCACAACATTAAACTAATTTGTTTCAGCTTCTTACAAACATGCTGATGTTAGTAACCATGCTCAATTTGGAGTTCATTTTTGTATTAAACAGCTGACTAAAATTATGGCCCAGATCTTCCAGTCACTGTATTGTCAGAAACTGGACACACGACCCAAGGTGTGCGTCAGGATCCTGTGGAAGGCCTGACGTACTGACCTGAGTAGGAATTGCCTGTGAAGTTTCAATTTTTGGTGGGCAATTCCCTACTCCCCAGGACACTTCACAAATGGCTCTGACCCTGTGTTAGAATTCAGGACTTGGGACAGTTCCAATTTACTTACCTGATAGTTACCCAAGAAAGGCTAGACAGATTAAAACATTGTCTAACATCTGAGTAACTCCAGAACTGATTGCAACCCCCCCAACAAATCACTCACACTAACCACCAGCTCCCCATCAAGAATACACCCCTGACTCCTCCAACCATTTTCCAAACTACTCCTGCCACTTCATCCACACTATCCATTTATCTCATCCATCTACCTAGTCCAACACCCATATACCATTCGCTTATTCATCCATTCACCCATTCACAATTCACTAATGTTCATCCATTCACTAGTTCAAGAACATTCACGCTGGACCATTAAACTTAGCATACAACAGCTAATGCTGTAAAAAGATGTGTCCTGTCTTCCCCCAATTCTACTGCGATCCAATGGAGTTCTCTAACAAATCTTATTAGAAATATACTGCAATCCATTATTAAGCAAGGGCATTTAGAAAATTTATAATACAATCAGGTAGAGTCAACATGATTTTATGAAGAGAAATCATGCCTGCCAACTTTCTTTGAGGATGTAATGAACAGGGGCATAAAAGTAAAAGACTAGAATAGGGCTAAATGTTATAGGGATCCCCCTGTAGAAAAGTCAGTTGCAAGCCATATAAATTTAAAAGAGGCTGTTCCACTGTGATAATACAATTGCGGGGGGGGGGGGGGGGGGGGGGGGCCTTAATGAGATAATTATGGTCTTCCACTGCTCAGGTAAAATAATTCCTGTCTCAAGAAATGCTGATCAATCTGAAAGGCAATAGTGGCCACTCCTGGGAAGAAAAGCAGTCAGTAGGAGAAGATTTATGGTGACTGAACTTAGAGGTAAATTTGGAGTTCTCAGTTGAAGAGGGATCAGGGACCTTACGGGGTGTGGGGAGGTGAGCAGGGTGAGGATCATCGGGGGTGGGTTCTGGCAGTCAGGGGTGGATTCGCAAAGGGGGATATCATTTTGTGAGGGGTTCCCCAATGGGCACAGGGCACCTTGCCTTCCTCTTCACCTCAGATGGTGAAATAGCAGGCTGGCCTTCATCATTTTGTCTCTCCTAGCCACAAATAATGGGAGCAATCCTAAGGCCACGTTCGCCGTCCATGGTGGCAGAACCTCAAGATCCAGAAGTCGCAGTTCTCGCTATTTTGGATTTTCCCTGCCCTCCCCCACTCCTTTGCTGGCCAAGTCATCAGGTTCATACCCATAACAGGCATGGACCTGCTTTACATTACATTGAATATATTTAAGTGTTATTAACCCTCGCCAGATCTTCACCCACGCCGTACATTGACACCACGCTAAGGTTACATCACATTGGCATGGTTTACAACAGGTTCACACAGATGTAAACCTCCAGTGGGATCTCCCCAGGGTGTAACGGTAAGTATAGTCCCCGGGGAGAGGGACAAGGCCAGGCAGTGCCCTGGCAATGCCTCCTGCCCCTGTCCCTTGGCACAGGTTAGCACCATTCCCACGTCAACCTAGCAGTTTCAACCTGTGCCGAAGGGTAGGCCCAGCGGGAGCCTCACGGGGGAGGTGGGGGGAGTCATTTAGATGTGGCCGTGGCTGGGATGCCGGTGATAGCCGTTGTAGGGAACAGGGTGGAAGATGTGGCTGCCAGCTCAGACTGTGGGGGGTGGGGGCAAAGGAGCTGATGATCGAGGGGGCAGGGGCCGACTCCAATCAGAGTTGGGAGGAGAGCCTCATGGCAGGCTGATGGAGAGGTTTATGCAGGCTATGATCGGGGTGCCCCGTTGTCTGGGCAGCCAGGTTTTGCCAGTGTACACCTTCTATTCACCCTATGGACTGCCATTAGCAGTCTTAGCCTTTCCCCTTGATTTTGTGGCCATGACTCATCTTTCATTCCGTCCCCCAACAGTATAAATATCTTCCACTTTCTATGTCTTTTAGCTTTGACAAAGGGTCATCTGGACTTGAAACGTTAGCTCTTTTCTCTCCTTACAGATGCTGCCAGACCTGCTGAGATTTTCCAGCATTTTCTCTTTTGGTTTCAGGTTCCAACATCCACAGTAATTTGCTTTTATTTATGTAGGTGGCTTAGAACCTGCTCAGCACAGTGTTGAAGGTTGAATATAAACAAGGTTGTTGAATCCAAGCTCTGAATGACTGTAAAGCATGATTGGTCACATGCATAGTAACAAACTTAATTTATATAGCACCTTTAATGTAAAAGAAAAGCAACAAATGCTTTGCAGAAACATTGAAAAACAGATACTAACCTAAGAGATAGAAAATCTGGTGAACTGGTGCGACGACAATAATCTCTCCCTCAGTGTCAGCAAAACATAGGAGATTGTCATTGACTTCAGGAAGCATAAAGGAGAACATGCCCCTGTCTACATCAATGGGGACAAAGTAGAAAGGGTCGAGAGCTTCAGGTTTTTAGATGTCCAGATCACCAACAACCTGTCCTGGTTCCCCCATGCCGACACTATAGTTAAGAAAGCCCAACAACGCCTTTACTTTCTCAGAAGACCCAAGGAAATTTGGCATGTCAGCTACGACTCTCGTGAACTTTTACAGATGCACCATAGAAAGCATTCTTTCTGGTTGTATCACAGCTTGCTATGGCTCCTGTTCTGCCCAAGACCGCAAGGAACTACAAAAGGTCGTGAATATAGCCCAATCCATCACGCAAACCAGCCTCCCATCCATTGACTCTGTCTGCACTTCCCGCTGCCTCGGCAAAGCAGCCAGCATAATTAAGGACCCCACGCACACCGGACATTTTCTCTTCCACTTTCTTCCATCGGGAAAATGATACAAAAGTCTGAGGTCACATACCAACCAACTCAAGAACAGCTTCTTCCCTGCTGCTCTCAGACTTTTGAATGGACCTACCTCACATTAAGTTGATTTTTCTCTACCCTAGCTATGACTGAAACTGTCTTGTTTCCTTCTCTATGAACGGTATGCTTTGTCTGTATAACGTGCAAGAAACAATACTTTTCACTCTATGTTAATGCATGTGACAATAAATCAAATCAAATCAAATTGAAATTAGGGGTTTTTATGGTATGGCTAAATGCATGGTTCAAGAGATATATTTTGAAAAAGCTTTTGAAGGAGAAGAAAAATGACAGAAAGTTTAGATCAAGAACTCCAAAAAGTATGGCCATGGCAATTCAAATACCTGCTACCAATTGTGAATTAAAGGGAGACGTGATGCATCAGAGATCAGAGTGAAAGGAATAGTGTCCAGGAGTGTGATAGAGGTTGCAGAGAGAGTGGATGAGATTTTAAAATGGATATTAGAAATGGATTAAGTGATAGTTAAGATCATTTACTTTAACATCAGATATGTGTATGTGTATTTGTCTTCACTAGAGAATTGTAGAATGATAAGTAATATAATTAGAACTTAATATTGATTTATTTAACAATGATTTTCTTTTTAAAAAGATAGAACAATTGAATTTGGAACTGTCAAGCCTCAACAAGCAATCTGAAGAAATTATTCAGAGCCTTCAGAAGAAACTTGAAGAAGGGAAGCTTGACAATGAAAAATTAACTAAAGAGGTAATTCATGTTACATTATCTATAATTGTCAATGCCACAATAATCTGGCCTAATTAATGCTGATTTTAGCAAATAATCAGTGCAACAGCAAAAATAAATTAACCATAAATCTGAAAATTTTCAACCCTTCCATAATGGTTTGATAGGTCATAGACATAAGTGGAATGGTCAGACAAGTGGCAGATGAAAATCATTGCAGAGAAATGTAATGCAATTCTTTTTATTTGTCCATGGGACGTAGGTGGCGATGACTGGGCGGCATTTATTGCTCATCCCTGAGGGCACTTAAAAGTCAATGCTATTTTTGTGGTTCTGGAGTCACATGTTAGACCATACAAGATTTCCTTCCGTAAAGGACATTAGTGAACCAGGTGGGCTTTTTATGACAATCGTTACATTGTCATTAGATGTTTAATTCCAGATTTGTATTGACTTCAAATCTCACCATCTACCATTGTGGGTTTTGAATCTGGGTCCCCAGTGCATTATCCTGGCTATCTGGATTACTAGTCCTGCAACAATACCACTATGCCACTGCCTCCCCCGATTTTGATAGAAAGAAGATAGACAGACAATATTAAATAAAGGGTGCAGGAACAGAGAGACCTGGATGTATATGTGTGTAAGTCATTGAAGGTGGCAGGACAGTTTAAGAGTGTGGTTAATAAAGCATGAGGTATCTTAGGCTTTATTAATAGCGCACAGAGTACCGTTGATATATTTTGGGTGGAATTTTCCGGCCACACGAGCCCCAAAACCGGAAAATCCCGCCTGAGGTCAACATACCTTTGAATAGTTCGCCCCCACCTGCTACGATTCCTGTGGTGGGTGGGATGGGAAAACTCCCCCCTTTATTTTTAAAAGGATCGTTTTAATGTTCAGTTTTTTTTTCTACAGTCAGTGTGTCTGGTAGAAATACAGCTCAGATACTGGGAAAGCAGGTTAATTACTCGTTTTAGCCATGTAATGTTTATTTAAGATGTGGCGATGCCGGCGTTGGACTTGGGTGGGCACAGTAAGAAGTTTCACAGCAGCAGGCTAAAGGCCAACTGGTTTACTTGGTATCACGAGCTGTCGGGGTGCTGCTCCTTCATCAGGTGAGTTAACTCACCTGATGAAGGAACAGCGCTCCGAAAGCTCGTGATGCCAAGTAAACCTGTTGGACTTTAACCTGGTGTTGTGTTTATTTAAGAGAAAGCTAATGGGTTTTTGTTAGAAATGAAAAGGTCCCCTGCGGTATTTGATTTAAAGGAATGGAAGATGGATTTAGGGATACAGGGTCATGCGATAATGTGGTTAATGGGAAGAGCTAGGTATGTAGCTGAGGTAGAGACATAGCTTTCTGTTCATTTTCTGGCTGGGGTTGTTTAAAGTCTGCAAGCTGCTCTGAAAATCAAAACCTCTCTGAAAGCTCCAAGGGTGTTAACCCAATGTGTAGTAAGTGTGCCTGGGTTTACTAACTGTATTTAAAGTGACATTTGAATCTAAAAGGACTAGAACATAGATCAGTACAGCACCGAACAGGCCCTTCGGCCCACGATGTTGTGCCGAGCTTTATCTGAAACCAAGATCAAGCTATCCCACTCCCTATCATCCTGGTGTGCCCCATGTGCCTATCCAATAACCGCTTAAATGTTCCTAAAGTGTCTGACTCCACTATCACTGCAGGCAGTCCATTCCACACCCCAACCACTCTCTGCGTAAAGAACCTACCTCTGATATCCTTCCTATATCTTCCACCATGAACCCTATAGTTATGCCCCCTTGTAATAGCTCCATCCACCCGAGGAAATAGTCTTTGAACGTTCACTCTATCTATCCCCATCATCATTTTATAAACCTCTATTAAGTCTCCCCTCAGCCTCCTCCACTCCAGAGAGAACAGCCCCAGCTCCCTCAACCCTTCCTCATAAGACCTACCCTCCAAACCAGGCAGCATCCTGGTAAATCTCCTCTGCACTCTTTCCAGCACTTCCACATCCTTCTTATAGTGAGGTGACCAGAACTGCACACAATACTCCAAATGTGGTCTCACCAAGGTCCTGTACAGTTGCAGCATAACCCTACGGCTCTTAAACTCCAACGCCCTGTTAATAAAAGCTAACACACTATCGGCCTTCTTCACAGCTCTATCTACTTGAGTGGCAACCTTTAGAGATCTGTGGAAAAGGACCCCAAGATCTCTCTGTTCCTCCACAGTCTTCAGAACCCTACCTTTGACCCTGTAATCCACATTTAAATTTGTCCTACCAAAATGAATCACCTCACATTTATCAGGGTTAAACTCCATTTGCCATTTTTCAGCCCAGCTTTGCATCCTATCTATGTCTCTTTGCAGCCTACAACAGCCCTCCACCTCATCCACTACTCCACCAATCTTGGTGTCATCCTTGGTGTTCTCCTTGGAAAGACGGAGAATGAGGGGAGATCTAATAGAGGTGTACAAGATTATGAAGGGTATAGATAGGGTGAACAGTGGGAAGCTTTTTCCCAGGTCGGAGGTGACGATCACGAGGGGTCACGGGCTCAAGCTGAGAGGGGCGAAGTATAACTCAGATATCAGAGGGATGTTTTTTACACAGAGGGTGGTGGGGGCCTGGAATGCACTGCCAAGTAGGGTGGTGGAGGCAGGCACGCTGACATCGTTTAAGACTTACCTGGATAGTCACATGAGCAGCCTGGGAATGGAGGGATACAAACGATTGGTCTAGTTGGACCAAGGAGCGGCACAGGCTTGGAGGGCCGAAGGGCCTGTTTCCTGTGCTGTACTGTTCTTTGTTCTTCTTTGTTCTTTGATCAGCAAATTTACTGATCCACCCTTCAGCCCCCTCCTCTAAGTCATTAATAAAAATCACAAAGAGCAGAGGACCAAGCACTGATCCCTGTGGCACTCCGCTAACAACCTGCCTCCAGTCCGAAAATTTTCCATCCTCCACCACCCTCTGTCTTCGATCAGATAGTCAGTTACCTATCCAATCGGCCAACTTTCCCTCTATCCCACACCTCCTTACTTTCATCATAAGCCGACCATGGGGGACCTTATCAAACGCCTTACTAAAATCCATGTATATGGCATCAACTGCCCTACCTTCATCAACACACTTAGTTACCTCCTCAAAAAATTCTATCAAATTTGTGAGGCACGACTTGCCCTTCACGAATCCGTACTGACTATCCCCGATTAATCCGCATCTTTCTAAATGGTCGTAAATCCCATCTCTAAGGACCTTTTCCATCAATTTACCAACCACCGAAGTAAGACTAACCGGTCTATAATTACCAGGGTCATTTCTATTCCCTTTCTTAAACAGAGGAACAACATTTGCCACTCTCCAGTCCTCTGGCACCATCCCCATGGACAGTGAGGACCCAAAGATCAAAGCCAAAGGCTCTGCAATCTCATCCCTTGCCTCCCAAAGAATCCTAGGATACATTTCATCAGGCCCAGGGGACTTATCGACCTTCAGTTTATTCAAAACTGCCAGTACATCCTCCCTCCGAACATCTATTTCCTCCAGCCTATTAGCCTGTAACACCTTCTCTTCCTCAAAAACATGGCTCCTCTCCTTGGTGAACACTGAAGAAAAGTATTCATTCATCACCTCGCCTATCTCTACTGACTCCATACACAAGTTCCTACTACTGTCCTTGACCGGCCCTAACCTCACCCTGGTCATTCTTTTATTCCTCACATAAGAGCCTTGGGGTTTTATTTTTTTATTCCTCACATAAGAGCCTTGGGGTTTTCCTTGATCCGACCCGGCAAGGACTTCTCGTGTCCCCTCCTAGCTCTCCTAAGCCCCTTTTTCAGCTCATTCCTTGCTAACTTGTAACCCTCAATTGAGCCATCTGAACCTTGTTTCCTCATCCCTACATAAGCTTCCCTCTTCCTTTTTACAAGACATTCCACCTCTTTCGTGAACCATGGTTCCCTCACTCGGCCATTTCCTCCCTGCCTGACAGGGACATACCTATCAAGGATACCCAGTATTTGTTCCTTGAAAAAGTTCCACTTTTCATTAGTGCCTTTCCCTGACAGTTTCTATTCCCATCTTATGCCCCCTAATTCTTGCCTAATCGCATCATAATTACCTCTCCCCCAATTGTAAACCTTGCCCTGCCGTACGGCCCTATCCCTCTCCATTGCAATAACAAAAGACACCGAATTGTGGTCACTATCTCCAAAGTGCTCTCCCACAACCAAATCTAACACTTGGCCTGGTTCATTTCTCAGTACCAAATCCAATGTGGCCTCACCTCTTGTTGGCCTATCCACATATTGTGTCAGGAAACCCTCCTGCACACACTGCACAAAAACTGCCCCATCCGAACTATTTGACCTACAAAGTTTCCAATCAATATTTGGAAAGTTAAAGTCCCCCATGACAACTACCCTGTGACCCCCACACATATCCATAATCTGCTTAGCAATTTCTTCCTCCACATCTCTATTACTATTTGGGGGCCTATAGTAAACTTCTAACAACGTGGCCGCTCCTTTCCTATTTCTAACTTCAGCCCATATTACCTCAGTGTGCAGATCCCCCTCGAAGTGCCTTTCCGCAGCCGTTAGACTATCCTTGATTAACAATGCCACTCCTCCACCTCTTTTACCAGCTTCCCTACACTTACTGAAACATCTATACCCCGGAACGTCCAACAACCATTCCTGTCCTTGTTCTACCCACGTCTCCGTAATGGCCACAA
Organism: Mustelus asterias; assembly: GCF_964213995.1. Lineage (NCBI taxonomy): Eukaryota > Metazoa > Chordata > Chondrichthyes > Carcharhiniformes > Triakidae > Mustelus > Mustelus asterias. Next base: position 45,679,521 of record NC_135825.1, on the reverse strand, counting down.
CATCGTAGTCCCAAGTACCAATCCACGCCCCAAGTTCATCTACTTTGTTCCGGATGCTCCTTGCATTGAAGTAGACACACTTCAACCCACCTTCCTGTCTACCGGTACCCACCCTTGACCTTGATACCTTCCCCAATACCTCACCACCCTCAACACTGACTTCTGGACTACAACTCCTTTTCCCACTCCCCTGACAAATTAGTTTAAACCCCCCTGACTGTTGCTTATTTGAAACTAAAATAGTGTTGTAAAAAATTAGAGTTGCTTCCTTTCATTTTTTTAACTATTGTTCAGCTGCTTCATTTTGTTAGAATTACATTTAAACTGTATTATGAAGAAAGCTTGTTATGATCAAAGATTCCTAATTTGTCAGTGGAATTACTCCTGGAGTGAAGCATTCTATCCTCACATTTATGTCAAAATAGAAAAATTGTTGAAGTCTAGTCTGGCTTCACAATATACTTGGGGTTGGGCCTAGGACCCTAACAAAAATTGGAGGCTCTATCCGGGATTAAAAGTATAATTCCTTTTTTATTTGTTTTGGGATTATTGAACTCAAAGACAGTGGGTGTTGAGGAGCTGGTGTTTTCTTTCAGGTGTTGCAATCGGCTAGTTTAAATAGGGAGTGCCTTGTGAACATGGCTCTTTCAGTGGCTAAAGATTTCTTAGGTGTGGAAGAGGTCATTCAGAGTGGTTTACAAAGGGTGGTTAAAGCAACGCTTTCGGATTTGGTGACCTGAAGGGGCGAGCAAGTTCTCGCCCCTTCAGGTGAAATAGGAAAGGAGCGGCCACGTTGTTAGGAGTTTACTATAGGCCCCCAAATAGTAATAGAGTAAGTTCAGTGATAGCTCAGCATTTAAATTTGCAAGCAACACAGTCTGAAGCATTGTAATTGGCTAGAAATCAATTGCAAATGAGAAATGAATTAGAAGCAAAGGAAAGGAAGAGAGCTTTTGAACTTCAGGAACTGAAAAGAAAAATTCAACTTAAAAATGTGGAAGGGAAAAGAGTTAAAACTGTGAGTCTGGCAGCAGAAATGGCAGATGATTTTGAATTAGTTCATATATCAAGGTTCAACGTCAATTTTAATTTGTGAGGGATAGAAACTGGGGAAAAGAGAAATCCACAGGTGGTCAAGGCTTTTAAAAGAGGTCTTGTTGGAGATAATAAGGACAGTTTGTCTTAGGTTAAAAATGAAACAAGAAGGTGGAATAGGCATAAGAAATCTTAAATGTTTTCATTGTAATAAAGTTGGAACACAAAGTTGCATTGTTGGTGGCTTAAGAAAATTACCGGGAAGACAGACATGGTAAAACAGGATACTCCAGTGGGCTTTGTTAAATTGGCAAAGGAAACCATGATTGAAGCTGAAGAGGCATAAAAGAATGTACTGTCTGTTCAGATGTTGATTTATATGCAGCTGTCAGATCTTTTTAAAGATTTTGTATGTATGGGTAAAGTTTACTCATCTGTACATGGTAGAGTAGCTAAAGAGGTTAAGATCTTAAGGGATACAGGAGCAAGTCAATCTTTGCTGGTGTGAGATGAGGAGATATGTAGAAAGGAAGAGGTATTGCCAGAAAAGATGGTAATATTTGGAATTAGTGGTGAAAGGAGTAGTGTTCCGCTATGTAAAGTGAGGTTGGAGATTCCAATGAAAGCTAGTGAAATGGTGGTAAGAGTAACAGAGAAATTACCTTTTTTTAGGGGTACGGTTTACCCTGGGTGATGATATAGTTGGATCACAGATGAGAATGATACCTACTGTGGTTGAATGGAAAATCAAACAACTGAGGTGTTGCAGGAAGCATACCCTAGGATGTTCCCCATCTGTGTAGTAACAAGATCACAAAGCCATAGGTTGAGACATGAGGAGGAGAAATCAAGGAGTAAAGTTAATGAGGCTGATGTTCAGTTATCAGAAACAATATGACCAGATGGTTGATAAAGAATAAAAACAGGTGGAGGATGAAGCAGATATCTTTAGTTCAGGAAAGTTGGCAGAAGTACAACAGGAAGATGCAGAGATAAAGCAGTTGTATCAGAAAGCATACGGAGGAAGAGAATCTGAATGTACACCAGTGTTATTACCTTAGAAATAATGCCTTAATGAGGAAGTGGAGACCTTTACATATTCAAGTGGATGAAAAATAGACAGAAAGTCATCAAGTTGTACTACCAATGGGTTATAGAAAGGGGGTTTTGCGAATAGCACGTGAGGTTCCAGTAGGAGGTCATTTAGGAGTGAGGAAAACCCAAGCGAAAATACAACACTTTAATTGGCCTGGACTGCATGAGAATGTGGTTGAATTTTGCCATGCATGTCACACATTTCAGGTATTAGGAAATCCTTAAGTAGTCATCAAACCTTAATACCCATTCTGGCATTTGATGAACCTTTCACTAGGGTCACAATTAATTGTGTGTGACCCCTGTTTAAAATTAAAAGTGGGAATCAATATTTGTTGACCATAATGGATGTGTCTACTAGATTTCTGGAGGCCATTCCATTACATAGTTTTACAGCTAAAGGGATTCATAGAATCCCTGAAGTGCAGAAGGAGGCCATTTGGCCCATTGAACTTGCACCAGCAACAATTCCACCCATGCCTTATTCCTGTAACCCCACATATTTACCATGCTAACCCCTGACATGAAGGGACAATTTACCATGTCCAATCCACCTAACCCGCACGTCTTTGGAGTGCGGGAGGAAACTGGAGCACTTGAAGAAACCCATGGAGACACAGGGAGAATCTGCAAACTCCACACAGTCACCCAAGGCTGGAATTGAACCGGGGTCCATAGCACTGTGAGGTAGGAGTGCTTACTACTGTGCCACCCAATTGATTGTAGAGGATTTACTTAAATTTCTTACCAGATGCAGACTGCCCACAGAAATCCAATCAGATCGGTGACCAAATTTTACATTGAAGTTATGGACAGCTTAGGAGTAAAGCAATTTAAATCATCCAGAATTGCAGGGAGCATGAAAACAGTGGCGTCAAACTATAAAGACCATGTTAAGGGCCTATAGTCAGCATTATCCAGAGGATTGGGATAAAGGAATTCCATTTGTACTTTTTGCAATTAGGGATGCACCGAATGAATCAACTAAATTCAGTCCATTCAAATTGATTTTTGGTCATGAGGTAACAGGACCACTTAAATTGATCAAGGACAAATTGATGAGTCAGCATTTTGAGACTACATTGTTGGACTATGTGTCAAACTTTAGGGAGAGATTAACTAGGGCTATTGAATTGTCTAGACAGCATGAAAGGAGCGTAGCATGTGATGAAAAAAGAAGCAGATAAGAAATCAAAAATCTGTAGTTTTGTTACTGGGGTGAAAGTATTAGTATTATTACCAGTTGTAGGTGAACCATTGAAGCAAGTTTTAACGGGCCTTATCAAATTGAAAGTACATTCAGTGAGGTGAATTATTTGTAAAGAATGCCAGATAGAAGGTAAACTCAAGTGTGCTATGTGAATTTGCTCCAAAGGTATTTTGATAGGGAATTAAAGCAGAAGGAGGGTGGTGTTAGTTGTGACAACTCAAAGAACAACAAAGAACAATACAGCACAGGAACAGGCCCTTCGGCCCTCCAAGCCCGTGCCGCTCCCTGGTCCAAACTTGACCATTCTTTTGTATCCCTCCATTCCCACTCCGTTCATGTGGCTATCTAGATAAGTCTTAAACGTTCCCAGTGTGTCCGCCTCCACCACCTTGCCTGACAGCGCATTCCAGGCCCCCACCACCCTCTGTGTAAAATGCGTCCTTCTGATATCTGTGTTAAACCTCCCCCCCTTTACCTTGAACCTATGGCCCCTCGTGAACGTCACCACTGACCTGGGGAAAAGCTTCCCACCGTTCACCCTATCTATGCCTTTCATAATTTTATACACCTCTATTAAGTCTCCCCTCATCCTCCGTCTTTCCAGGGCGAACAACCCCAGCTTACCCAATCTCTCCTCATAACTAAGCCCCTCCATACCAGGCAACATCCTGGTAAACCTCCTCTGTACTCTCTCCAAAGCCTCCACGCCCTTCTGGTAGTGTGGCGACCAGAACTGGACGCAGTATTCCAAATGCAGCCGATGGATTGTGCTACATTCAACGACCTTTTTGTGGTTTCTTGCGGTCTTGGGCAGAGCAGGAGCCATACCAAGCTGCGATACAACCAGAAAGAATGCTTTCTATGGTGCATCTGTAAAAGTTGGTGAGAGTCGTAGCTGACATGCCAAATATCCTTAGTCTTCTGAGAAAATAGAAGCATTGGTGGGCTTTTTTAACTAGCGTTGGCATGGGGGGACCAGGACAAGCTTTGGTGATCTGGATACCTTAAAACCTGAAGCTCTCGACCATTTCTATTTCGTCTCCATTGATGGAAACAGGGGCATGTTCTCCACTTCGCTTCCTGAAGTCGATGACTATCTCCTTCGTTTTGTTGACATTGAGGGAGAGATTATTGTTGCCGCACCAGTTCACCAGATCCCTATCTCATTCCTGTACTCTGTCTCGTCATTGTTTGAGATCCGACCCACTATGGTGGTATCATCAGCAAACTTGAAAATCGAGTTGGAGGGGAATTTGGCCACACAGTCATAGGTGTATAAGGAGTATAGTAGGGGGCTGAGGACACAGCCTTGTGGGGCACTGGTGTTGAGGATGATCATGGAGGAGGTGTTGTTGCCTATCCTTACTGATTGTGGTCCATGGGTTAAGTTGTTCAGGATCCAGTTGCAGAGAGAGGAGCCAAGGCCCCGGCCATGGGGTTTGGAGATGAGTTTCGTAGGAATAATGGGTTGAAGGCTGAGCTGAAGTCAATAAATAGGAGTCTGACATAGGTGTCTTTGTCATCTAAGTTTTCCAGCATTGAGTGCAGGGCCAGGGAGATGGCATCTGCTGTGGACCTGTTGCGGCGGTAGGCGAAGTAGTGGATCCATGCAATCCGGATGGCTGGAATTGATTGGAGTTCATGTGGTGGCAGAATGGTTGAGTGGCACAGTGGCACAATGGTTTGGTGGCACGGTGGCACAATGGTTAGCACTGCTGCCTCACAGCGCCAAGGTCCCAGGTTCAATTCCAGCCTCGGGTCACTGTCTGTGTGGAGTTTGCACATTCTCCCCGTGTCTACGTGGGTTTCCTCCGGTGCTCCGGTTTCCTCCCACAGTCCAAAGATGTGTGGGTTAGGTTGATTGGCCATGCTAAATTGACCCTGCTGTCAGGCGTATTAGGAGGGTAAATGCATGGGGTTGTGGGAATAGCGCCTGGGTAGGATTGTGGTTGGTACAGACTCGATGGGCCGAATAGCCACCTTCTGTACTGTAGGGATTCTATGATCTATGATCATAGTCTTAGCACCAAAACCCAATGGTACATGACAATCAAGTGTGCACTATAGAAATGTCAATGCGAGTAGCGCCATCCGCACCAGCCTCTGCGCCAGTTCTCCCTTTACCAAGACCCGAAAATGGCCACGATCGGGACTGCACCCGAAACGGGCGCGACGACCATTTAAATGCATTTGCATGCATTTCAATTGACTTAATGGGCTGCACGCCCAACTTTACCGGCACTTCCCCTTTAATCACTGCGTTCGCCAATCCGGAATCGGCACGAAACAGACATGCTCCATATAAGTCCGATTCGTGCGCTCCATCAGTGAGGGTTAGTGAGGAGGCAAGTGCCTAGTGTCCGACGGCTCTCTACTGGTTTCGTTGCGGCCATTTTCTTTCTCGGGGCGGTGGAGGCTCAGTGTGAGTGGGGAGGAGGGACTGTTGCTCAGCAGGGTGTCCGATGTCCAATTTGCAGCACGGAGCCAGGTCTCAGCACTGACCTCGGGTCTTGTGGATGCTGCTGGCTTCCAGTGCACTCAGCCTTCTGCCAGCTGAAGGATGTGCACAAAGCCCTTGCAAATTGCACTGCTGCAGCCTCTCAGCTTTTCAAGAAGCTGTGCTTCTGGGGAGTATGTGGCTGGGGAAATGGGGGGCTTCTGTGATTCTGGGGAGCATGTGGCTGGGGGAATGGGGGGGTCTGTGATTGTGGCGAGCATGTGGCTGGGCGAATGGGGGGGGGGCTCTGTGATTCTGGGGGGCATGTGGGTGAGGAATGGACAGTATGGACAGTGTGTTGCTGGGCTAGGGGCAAGCAGCGTTGTTTGACCTCTTCAGTTGTTCCTCTCCTTCTGCAACCTAGCTGCCCAACCTCCCTCCCTTCAGAGTGACGAGATGGCTTTTGCGATGCAACTGATTGATCTTGCTGTTCTTTTGGTTGCTGTTGGAGCTGAGGAGCAGGAGGAAGAATTGCGGGCAAAGGAGGCCCAAGCCTTACCACTTGCAGGAGTGGAGGGAGATGACCACCAGAGGAAGGAGATAGCCGCCATTCGCCCAGAGGGGGAGCGCAGGAGAAAGAGGGAGCGGAGATCCCAGCAGTTCCATGCACGAGTATCATTTGAACAGGTGTCGGACACTGTGCCGCCGACAGCTCCGCCTCTGAAAGGAGACAATGCAACACCTGTGCCATCTGTTGCAGGACCTGTTACCTCGGGGCAGCGGGGGGCATCCACTCTCGGTTGCTGTCAAATTGACGGCCACTCTGAACTTTTATGCAACTGGTTCCTTCCAGACCTCTAGCAGAGATATATGTGGCATTTTCCAGTCAATGCGCACACTTGTGTCAAACAGGTCATGGAAGCCTTGTATGCCCGGGCTGGGCAGTACATCAAATTTAACCTGGACCAAACCCATCAGGAAGCCCGGGCTGCAGGGTTCACGGCCATTGCGGGAATGCCTAATGTACAAGGGGGGCATCGACTGCACCCACGTCGCACTCAAGGCCCCGCTGCAGAATCTACAAAGATTCGTCAACAGAAAGGGGTTCCACTCCCTGAATGTCCAACTGGCGTGTGACCACAATATGAACATTATGCACGTCTGCACGAGACACCCAGGCAGCGTGCATGACAGCTTCATTCTCAGGAGGTCTGACATCCCGGAGGCATTTGAAGAGGAGCCCAGGCTGCAGGGGTGGCTCGTGGGTGATTTGGGTTACCTACTTCGGACATGGCTGATGATGCGGAGGCCTGTGACTAAGGAGGAGACCCATTATAATGAGGCCCATTTAGCCACCTGTGCAATAGTGGAGTGGTGCATTGGGCTCTCAAAATGTGATTCCAGTGCCTGGAGGAGGAGGAGGAGAAGGAAGAAGAGGAAGAGTACGCCGAGCAACAGGTGCTGGAGGACTGGCAGCTTGAATGATGCATGCGAAGGCAGCTAGGGAGGCCCTGATCACCAGGCAGTTCAGTCGCTAGGGCCTTCCTTCCCCCCCCCAAAGTCCTTCTATCTCCTGCAACATTGTCACACCAGAGCGGTGGGCCTGGGTACGCTGTGTTAGTGAATTTCTTTAGCAGGCAGGAGGGTGATGATAATTCGCAAAGCACCATTATGATGATGCCCTGGTCCAAACTAGTCTGGCTCCTACCTGAGCTCCGCATGCATGCTGATACCTGACCCACGTCTGTGTAGTGGATAACAGATCTGAAACCCCCACATAGGGCCCTGGGTCAGGTGAGGTAGGGGAGAAAATCGCTCATGGGCTCTGGGGAACCAATGGCTTCCTTTTCTGAGTGACACAGCATTGAGAGGCCTCCCCAACTGACATCAATATGAAGCATCCCTCTGATGATCATCATTGGAAGATGATTCCTATTCGAGACAAATCTGAGACAAATTAGTCATGTGGGTGTGAAAAAACATAAAAACATGCGAATAGAAAATGTTAATGTGCTTAAAGATCTATCTAACTAGTGCAACTCTTCACCCGTGCCATCTTAGTGCTACTACAACTCCCTAGTCTTATTTGGCCTCCCACAATGTCTCAGTGTCTCCCCAGAATGCACATCGGAGGTGGAGGGGGCCAGCTACCTACCTTGCCCATTGCCCTGTGATGCAGGCGTCCTCTGGAAGCCCTGGACCTTGAGGTCCCTGGCTGGCTTCCAGACGTCTGGGACATTTCCATGACACCCTCTTTACCCTGCTGCCCCTGAGATGCCCCAGTGTCAGGAAGAGGGGAATCAGAAGGTGTAGCCACAGCCACAGTCTCTTAGCCAGAAGGCCCCGGCATGGGCTTGAGCCCTTACTCCTCCCTTGGGGTTCCTGTGGGCCCCTGGTTCACGACATGGGAAGGTGGTGCATCTGCAGTGAGCTCCAGAAGTTCTGGCGTCACCTGGCCCTACCAGTCCTAGAGGACCACTTGCGTCCTACCCATGGTGGCCGAGCCCTCTGCGATGGCCACCTGAGTCGGGGGCCACCTGTGAATGGCCACAGCAAGTGCCTCTGAGACTGGGCCATGCTCTGCATCCCCTCAGCCATGACCCTCTGTGACTGGGCCACTTTCTCAAGGGGTGCTGCCATAGCCCGCTGTGTCTCAGCACTGTCCTTCTGGGTCTCCTGCAAGCTCTCGAGCCTCTCAGCCATGGGCTGCAGAACTTCGAGAATCCTGTTCAGTCCCTTAGTTGTGGCCCGCTGTGACTCAGCCGCAGCCCTCTGGGACTCCGCTGTTGGAGCCTGCTGTAACTTGGCCATCACTTGGAGCCTGCCACATGGTGAGGATCCCCTGCCCCAGGCTTTCCACTGCAGATGCCAACCTTGCAGTGTTGGCCTGGGAACCACACAAGATAGACAATAGCTGGTCCGTCTGAAAGCTTTGGGATTCCTTCCAGCAGCCTCGCAGTCGATCCAATGTGGCCATCAGCCCCCCCTGCATTCCCTGGCTCTGTTGCTGCATCTCCAGCAGCTGAGGGAGAAGTGATCGCAGAGGCCCAGTATGTAGCCTGGGGCCAGCTGAGTCCTTGCCTCCGGCAGGCCCCTGCATGCCAGAGGCCTTGGACGCTCCCTCCTCCACCCGATGTACATTATCAGATGTGTCATGCTCAGCAGAGAGTGACCCAGAAGCCTCACCACTAACTCCATGGTCTCTGATGCCTCCAGCGGGGTCAGGCCGCCTGCTCCCGGTTAGTGGAAAGCAGTTGTAACGCTGCTGGAGTGAACCACTCCTGGCGGTGGGCGGCGGAGGGGGGGGGGGGGAGGGGGGGGGGAGACCCTAGTGGGCCTGGAGGCTTCAGTCCCAGGCCCACTAGTGATGGGCAAATAGGGTTTTAAATATTTAAATCAGCTCTGCGCTGATTTCTGAGCCCTCCCCCCCCCCCTCCACCCTGGACCCTCCTGCACAAGGCCCCCATCTCCTCCATTGTGGCACTGATCCCCCCACCCCATGTGGACCCACCGACGTGTCAGTATCTGGGATGGTGAACTGTAAGGTGGAAGATGACGCCAAAACGGTGCCACCCTCGGAGGTCCCTTCACCCATATCCTCCAAGGACCTGTCCGAGCTGTCTGGAGCAGGATGGGAGGGAGCCGCTGTGGGGACCCTAATGCCAGATGGCCCCAGGGTGTCCGAATCTGTCCCTGCAAAATAGGATACAAGGTTAAGTGCAAAGGAGGGAGAGGAATCCGGGATCAATAAACATGATTCACATTTCTCAATTGAACATAGAAGAAAGCACAAAGAGGATTACATCACAGGAACAAGCCCTCCGGCCCTCCAAGCCTGCAGCAACCAGGCTGCCCATCTGAATTGTAACCCCATACCCTTCCGGGGACCATATTCCTTTATTCCCATTCACATAGCTGTAAAGATGCCCCTTAAAAGTCACTCTCATATTTTCCTCTGCGATCTCCCCTGGCAGCGAGTTCCAGGCACCCACCACCTTCTCTGTGTAATTAAACATGCCTCGTACATCTCCTTTAAACCTTGCCCCTCACACCCAAAACCCATGCCCCGAGAAGTTGCCTCAAGAGAAATTGAGTGGAGGATTGATAGGTACTCACTTCCTGACTCCAGCCCGACCATGCAGTCGCTGACAGCCTGCAACTCCCCTTCCCTGGACAGCTCCAGCGCTCGCTCTTCAAAGGGGCTGAGGACCCGGAGGTCTGGGTCACCACCCCCTGTCTTCGCCCTCTCTCTGGTGTTATGGTCGGACTTCTCCTGTGGAGACAGAAGGAGCCAAGAAAGAAATGATAGCATGACTCATGCAGAGTATCAGGTGGTGACCCTTAGAGGGCAAGCGCAGTGGTGCTCTTGGGGGGGATAGGAAGGAGATGCTTGGGGTCAAGAGCTGGAAACATGCAGGGTACTGGGGATAGGAGGATCTGGGGGAGATTTGGGGGAAGATGCTAGATGGGGTTAGGCCTTGCTGCCTGGATGAGTTCATTGGCCTTCTTGCAGCACTGCTTCCCAGTTCTGGGTTAGTGCCATGGCACTAACCGAAGGGGCGACTGCCTCCCAGGCCGCATTACCATCAGCTCCTCTGAGTCTGCATCCTCCTGGGGGGGAAGAGGGTGTCCCGCCTCGCCTCTGCCACATCCAGCAGGTCGCCCTCAGCAAATCAGGGGGGCTGGTCGTGTAGTTATTTTTTCCTGTACTGCCTTCCTGTCTGTCCATCTTTGGGTTTTTTTATGAAGCTGCTCCTCTTTAGGGCAGACCAGCTGCAGGCAGTTTGGCAGAGCATTCCAGCAAGTTACATGTAGTTTGCTTGTTAGCATTGAGGGGAAGGCAAGAGTGCTGATGGGGGCGGGGGAATCTGTGCCACAATGGAGGAGGTGGGGGCCTTGTGCAGGAAGGTCCGGGGTGGAGGGTTCAGAAATCAGTGCGGAGCTGATTTAAATATTTAAAACCCTATTTGCCCATCACTAGCGGGCCTGGGACTGAAGCCTCTAGGCCCACTAGCGTCTTCCCCCCCTCCGCCGCCCACCGCCCGGAGTGGTTCACTCCATCAGCATTTACAACTGCTTTCCACTAACCGGGAGCAGGCGGCCTGACCCCGCTGGAGGCATCAGAGGCCATGGAGGCCCCCCGAGGAGGTTGCGGTAAGGGGGTGCTGCCTCCCCTTCACAGTGCTAGCCTGGGCCCCTGGCACTGCACAAGCGGCAAACATGCAATGCCCACCAGACACCTTTGCACTGCCCACCAGGCATCAGGCAGCTCGAAGGGGCGGGGCCACAGGGGACAGGGCCTATTGAGGGACCAGGCCTATTGGGGGACAATCAGTAGGGGTTAGGAGTCCACTGCCACCCTGCAGAGGGATTGGTGGGAGAGGGAGGGAAGGGGGTGATCAGTGCTGGCCATCGGTAGGGGGCAGGTGGGGGTTGGGGCTGCCAGGGGTGTTTGGGCTCCCGGGTGTAGGCCGGGGTTGCCTTGGGGAGGAGGGGGGCAGGACTGGGGGGAGAGGTGGATCGGGGTGATTGGGGCTGTCTGGGGCATGGGGGAGCATCGGAGCTTGACCTGAGCGGTCCAGGAGGCCAGCGATTGGAGGGTGGGGAGGGAGGTCGGAGGGGCAGCGATGCAGGGACACCGATTGGGAAGCCGGCAATCAGGGCCACGGTGTTGACAGATCAGCGCATGCACAGTGACCTGCTCAGAGCTATGCTGCTTGCCTGTCCAGTGGGAATAGGCCCTGCCCACTGATTTTCAGAGTGAATCCCTTTCGGGCACTCTGCAGTACTCAGAGTGTGGGAGATTCATTCTGAAAATCATGCTAGAAAATCGACGGGATTTAGTCCAGTTTTCATGCAAATTCGGCGCTTAGAATTTTTTTGGGAGAATGCCAAAATTCAAAGTGCAAAAGTTATGGCCTAGGCTGACTTCATAAAACACTTTGGAGTTTCTAACCTGGATTATAACACTGGTGGCTTTCCCTACTCTACCTATAATAGTTGCATCTCTCCATTGACTGGACCCTTCTGACATGTATGCAACGCTTTTGCCACCTTTTCACAGTTGTCTGGGACAAATCACCTCATATAATTTGTCAGAATTGCTGTGTCCATCTTCAGACACCCTATTGATCACAGTAATCTGATCCTCACAATTATGCAACAAATGGATATGGGAAGTACATGGTTCCATGTCACTTTCTATAATCTCTTCCAGATCCGCAAGTTGATAATCCATGCCTACTGACATCGAAGTGTACCTGAATAATCTGGTTCCCATACTGTAATATGACTCCTACCATCTTTACCAATAACCTTTCTGGAGCCTCTCCTCTCTTAAGTCCTTTTTTTAATTGTACACCCTAGGCCTGATTTTACCATTCGGGTGCGAAAACGTGGTAAAGCCAGGCGCGAGGCCATTAACGCGATCCGCGCCCGCGTCCGCGCAGATGCCCACTTTACTGAGGCCCGGGAATGGTCGCGATCCGATTCGTGCCCGAAATGGGCACAATGGTGATTGAAATGCGTTTGTATGCATTTAAATTGAACTAATGAACTGCCCGCCCAACTTTATCAGCATTTCCCCTTTACCATCGCATTCGCGCATCCAGATTTGGCGCGAAACAGACATGCTCGGCAAAAGTCTGTTTCGGGCGCACCAGCTGCTGAAGAGGTAAGTTCAGAGCTTCCAATGGCTCGCTACCTCAGATCGGTAGTTGGGGGTGGGAGGGGAGGTGGGCCAGATCATTCTCTGGTGAGGGAGAGGGAGGAGGAGGCGGGTCAGATGTATCTCTAGTGGATGGGGGGGAGGGAGGACAGATTGCTCTCTGGTGGGGGGGGGGGCGTGGGGGGGGGGAGGCAGAGGGAGGCCAGATTGTCGTCTGGTGGGAGCGGGGGGAGGGGAGACGGGCCTGATCATTCTCTGGTGGGGGGGAGAGGGAGGAGGAGGCGGGTCAGATGTATCTCTGGTGGGGGGAGGGGGGAGAAGGGAGGCCAGATCGTTGTCTGGTTGTGCGGGGGGGGAGGGGGAGATGGGGAAAGCCCGATCATTCTCTGGGGGGGAGGGAGGCCAGATGGATCTCTGTATGGGGGTGGTGGGGGGGAGGGAGACCATATGGATCGGGGTGGGGGGGGGGGGGGCACAGGGGAAGTGGGGACCGCTGCCACTCTGCAGGTGATTGGTGGGGGGTAAAGGGGCAGAGGGTCGCGATCGGTCTGGATAGCGGGGGGGAGGCGGGTGGATAAGGGAGAAAGTTATGTTGCAGCGGTGGGGGTGATATCTGTGGGGACCATTGCTCCTGGACCTCTTTATCTGCTTTTTGCGGCCCAGGAGCGATGTGACAGTGGCGCGATTTTCAAATTTGTTTTTCTAACTGCGCATGCGCAGTTCAGAGCTCCAATCATTTCAGCCGTGCTAAGCCCCGCCCACAGCGCAATTCAGACTTGCGATTTTTTTTTCAGGCTAAGTGCGTTTGGGGGCGCCTGAGAGCAGATTTGCAAGTCGGATCTGAATTGCGTCCAGATTCAGCACTTAGAATGAAAATGGTAAAATCAGGCCCCCTGATTGAAAATTGTTTCTGATGGCTGTACATTGTGTCTTAAGGCCTGCCTTAAGGATTTTGACCCAGTGACTGTGAAGGAACGGCGATATATTTCTAAGCCAGGATGGTGGGAGTGGTTTGGAGGGGACCTTGCAGGTGGTGGTATTCCCATGGAACTGCAGCCCTTGTCCTTCTAGATGGAAGTGATTGTGGGTTTGGAAGGTGCTGTCTAAGGATCTTTGGTGAAGTGCTGCAGTGCACCTTGTAGATAGTACACACTGCTGCTACGAGCGTCGGTGGTGGAGGGATTTAATGTTTGGTGCCAATCAGCAGGCTGCTCTGTCCTGGACGGTGTCAAGCTTCTTGAGTGTGTTGGAGCTGCACCCATTCAGGCAAATTGAGTATATTCCATCATACTGCTGACTTGTGCCTTGCAGATGGTGGATAGGCTTTGGGGAGTCAGGAGGTGAGTTACTCGCCACAGTATCCCGAGCCTCTGACCTGCTCTTATAGTCACTGTGTTTATGTGATAAGTCCAGTTGAGTTTCTGGTCACTGGAACCCCAAGGATATTGACAGTGGAGGATCCAGTGATGGTTGCACCATTGAATGTCAAGGGGCAGTGGTTAGAGTGTCTCTTATTGGTGATGGTCAGAGGGTTCCTTTCTGCTGGACTGGCCGGTCTCACAAATTTGCCTCCAGTGGGCTGATGCTCTTTGAGTCTTGTTGCGAATACATGTTTTCAAATTTCACAAGGATCACAGAGTGACAGGGTGTTAGGAAGTTCAGAGATATTTAGTCAGCATTTTCTGTTTGGAAACCTCTCAAATGCCCAACCAATTTCCTTTGTAATTGTTTATGGCATTTGTGTGGCATGAATGCTACTTGCCACTTGTCAGCTCAAGCCTGGATATTGTCCAGATCTTGTTGCATTTGAACATGGACTGCTTCAGTATCTGAGGAGTTGCGAATGATGCTAAACATTGTGCAATCATCGGTCAACATCCCCACTTCTGACCTTATGACGGAGGGAAGGTCATTGATGAAGTAGGTGAAGATTGTTGGGCCTAGGATACTACCCTGAGGGACTCCTGCAGAGATGTCCTGGAGCTGAGATAACTGACCCTCCACAACCACAACCATCTTCCTATGTACTAGGTATGACTCCAACCAGCGGAGAGTTTGCCCCCTGATACCCATTGATTCCAGTTTTGCTCGGTCTCCTTGATGCCACACTCGGTTGAATGCAGCCTTGATGTCAAAGGCTTTCATTCTCACCTCACCTCTGGAATTCAGCTCTTTTGTCCATGTTTGAACCAATAATAAGGTCAGGAGCTGAGTGACCCTGGCGAAACCCAAACTGGGCATCACTGGGCAGGTTATTGCTGAGCAGGTGCTGCTTGATTGCACCTTTGATGACCCCTTCCACCACTTTACTGATGATCGAGGGGCGATATGGAAGATTTGGAAGATGATGGAAATATCGACCAAAGAGTCGATTGTTAGTTACAAGAAGTTTCAGTCAGTTTGTTGGTTGCAGTGTCCTTTGATTGTGCAGTGTAAGAAGTGGATGCACAACTACAGTGTGTGGAATAGACTGGCTAAAATGCTGTCTCGGCTCCTTAAATAATGAGGATCAGAACAATGTTAGGAAATTTGAGAATTCCATCACTTTTAGTTTTGGGGATAGTAACAAAATCTTTTAAAATAGTAATGATCATCTGCAAGTGGCTTGTGCTACCAAATAAACCTGTTGGACTTTAACCTGGTGTTGTGAGACTTCTTACTGTGTCCCTGCAAGATAGCCAGAATCAATAATTTTATCAGACTGGATGTAGTGTCCAGCAAAGTACTGTTATAGCTGAGGAGACCATGAATGAAAAAAGCAGAAAAGAAACTGAATATGGAAAACAATAAAGCCATTGTATTTGGAAAACCTGTGGATTTGCAATTTACACAATCTGGATGCTTTGAATTCCTTTAAAGAAACCTAATTTTTCTACTGAGGATATTTAAAGAAGTGCTATTAGCATCTGGGGATAGGAATTCGGAGGATGAAAAGCTAATTGTGTTAAAGTTGTATTTACAGTTTGGCCATCCAAAGTCCAAAGATGTGCGGGTTAGGTTGATTGGCCAGGTTAAAAAAATTGCCCCTTCGAATCCTAAAATGCGTAGGTTAGAGGGATTAGCGGGTAAAATATGTGGGGGTAGGGCCTGGGTGGGATTGTGGTCGGTGCAGACTCGATGGGCCGAATGGCCTCCTTCTGCACTGTAGGGTTTCTATGATTTCTATGATCCCGCTTCCCAAAGGTTAATTTTTTTTCTAATGGATTCAGGATTAAGGGATGAAGAGTACACTGAATTTATAGAGAGGATAGTCGATGGGCATGATATAGACCTCAACTTTTGCATTTGATTTTGGCATTAGGGTGTGCATAAAGTGTTTCACTCCAGGTATGATTCAAGTGATCCACTAGGAAGCTTTATCAAAACAAACTTTATTTAAGAATACAGTTGGAATATAACAAAAAGAATTAGCCTAATTTTTACCAATTAAAATACGTAGACATGGCAAAGTATGATCCTTAACAGCTAGCTATCTCTGTTTTCCCAATTAAAAACAATACCCCATAGATGTACACCCTACTTCAGAATTAGTTAGCACAAAAACAAGTATACTCACATGGGATGCTGGACTTTCAGTCTTTTAACACTTCTGGACAGAGATCGAGACAGTAGTTTCCAAAACAGAAACTCTCAGAGAAAGATTCTACTCTCATACAGCAGAATCTACAAAAAAAAGACATCTCCTGGCAAATTCCAGTCTCCAACTTCAGAGAGGGGAAAAGAGAGACACTGTTCTCTCCACTCAAAATAAGTATCTAGGTTTTAATATTCTGTGTAAGCCCAACTTCCCATGACCATACCTGCCAATCATCCTGAGAATTATTCCTGAGCTCAATAGTTACATGTAACATTGTGCTCTATCTGTGCTCCTGGGATAACTCCTGCATTCCTGCCATGTGACCTCTTTTGTAGCCGGAACACCATATTCTCACGTGATAATTTGGTCTACATCTTCCCCATTTATTTGGGACACCCTGTGGCATGAGATACAACTGTGTAAGCAATGGGAAACTATGCGCAGACCATTGTGTGACATACAATTAAACAAACTGATAATGCATAACTATTTACTTAAATTTATTGAGGCACAGATTAACCGATAGCAACTATTTCCTAAATCATTGCGTCTCCTTCTCCCTCCCCCTCCCCTCACCGGGGTCCAATTTCTGTTGGACAAAAATATTGACATTTGAAAGTCAATTCTAGGTTAAGTGGTAATAAAGTCCTGTAAATTTGTTTCGGCCTGCTCAAGCATCCTGAGCATGTGATTATCCCAGTTGGTGTGTTGTTGTCTTTCTGTGGCCAGTTTCCTCACTGTTAGCAACACGGGTTATTTCAGTTGTGTGTTCATCAGGTGCAGGATTCATTGTGTTAGCCTCTGTAGGAAGTCTGCATGTCCGCTGGGGCAGGGGGCTGGTACCATAGGCCAAACGACTGAAGCGCTGTGTTATCTGTTGGTGCTGGTTCTGCTACTTGCAGGTGACGGCAATTGCATACATAGCATCACCATCTGAGGCTACCAAGTGACTGTTCAGTTGCGGGGCATTACTGAGTACCACTGCCAACTGGTCATGGCTATTTGCCATCTGAGACGTGACCATTCTACCCGGTGTTAGAGGACCTGGTCTATGGGCATCTAGATCATATTTGCTTTCAATCTGTGTCGCAGAAGGACATCATTCACATTGGTTTCAAGTTTAGGCTGCAGCAGACCCTTAGCAGTAGGAATTGTAGTCGTAGCACACCTGGAAAATAGTTGTGCTAATAAGGGCAGGCCCTGTCATGATAGATTGTGCAGGCTGAGGAGTGCAGCATTATAAGTCTGTGCAATCCCACGGACATTTCTCCAAAAGATGCTTGGCTGAGCAAACCACCCATTTGCCAAATTGTTTGACTGTGGTTTGGGGGGCTGCTCATGATATGCTCAAAGCCCTATGCGTATGTAAAGTTTGACATTCAGTGGAGACGAATTGGCGAGCGCTTTCTGTCATGAGTCTTTGTGGGGTGCCATGTGTGGCAAAGTGCCTTTTAAGCTTGATGTTTACTTATCACGTTTGGCAGGGAGTTGAGTTTAAACATGGTTACAACACTGGCATCTACCCAGCAATGTGGAAAATTGCCCAGGTATGTCCTGTACACAAGAAATAGGACAAATCCTACTCCGCCAATTACTGCTCCATAAGCCTATTCTCGATCATCAACAACGGGTTGATGGAACGGGTCGTCAACAGTGCTATCAAGCGGCACTTACTCAACAATAACCTGCACACGGATGCTCAGCATGGGTTCCACCAGAGTCACTCAGCCTCTGATCTCATTACAGCCTTGGTTCAAACATGGACAAAAGAGCTGAATGCCAGAGGTGAGATGAGAGTAACTGCCTTTGACATCAAGGCAGCATTTGACTGGGTATGACATCAAGGAGCCCTCGCAAAACTGGAGTTTTTAAAGTTTATTTATTCGAGTCCCAAGTAGGCTTACACTGCGATGAAGTTACTGTGAAAATCCCCTAGTCACGACACTCCGGCGCCTGTTCGAGTACACTGATGGAGAATTTAGCATGGCCAATGCATCTAGCCAGCACATCTTTCAGACTGTGGGCGAAAACCGGAGTACCTGGAGAAAACCCATGCAGACATGGGGACAATGTGCTGACTCCGCACAGGCAGCGACCCAAGGCAGGAATTGAACCTGGGTCCCTGGCACTGTGAGGCAGCAGTGCTAACCACTGTGCCACCATGCCGTTCTATCAATCAGAATCAGGGAAAAACCCTCCAGTGGATAAAGTCATACCTGGCACAAAGGAAAATGGTTGTGGTGGTTGGAGATCAATCAACTCAGCTCGAGGATACCACTGCAGGAGATCCTCAGGGGAATGTCCTAGGCCTAACCATCTTCATCTGCTTCATCAATGATCTTCCTTCCATCATTCCGTCAGAACTGGGGATGTTCGCAGATGATTGCACAACGGTTAGTACCATTAGTGACTCCTCAAATACTGAAGCAGTTCATGTTCAAATGCAGGAAGACCTGGACAATACTAAGGCTTGGGGCTAACAAGTGGGAAGTTACATTCACACCACACAAGTGTCAGGCAATGACCATCTCCAACAAGAGAGGATCTAACCATCGCCCCATGACATTTAATGGCATCATCATCACTGAATCTCCCACTTCAACATCATGGGGGGGGGGGAGGTGGGGGGGGGGGGGGTGCCATTGACCAGAAATTGAACTGGACCAGCCATGTAAATACTGTGGCTACCAAGTAACCCACCATCTGACCTCACAAAGTCTGTCCTCCATCTGCAAGGCACAAGTCAGGAGTGTAATGGAATACTCTGCATTTGCCTGAACGAATGCAACAACACTCAAGAAGCTCAACACCATCCAGGACAAAGCAGCCCGTTTGATTGCTACCCCTTCCACAGACATACAATCCCTCCACCACCAACAAACAATGGCAGCCATGTGTACCATCTACAAGATGCGCTGCTGGATCTCACCAAGGTTCGTTAGGCAGCACCTTCCAAACCCATGACCATCTAGAACAGGGCTCTCCAAACTACGGCCCACGGGCCACACCCAGTCCGCAGCGGGCTAACATCTGGCCCGCAGCCAGTGGGGCGGGACGGGATTCCCGCTGCCAAAAACACTCCCGCGTCCGGAACCCCACCGCTGACGCAGGACCTGGATGCGGGGACGGAAGCCACAGGCCGGACATTTGCTGCCGCTCCGCGCAGTGTCTGATGGACCCATGGGAATCCCTACCCTCTTTACCAGCCTATTGTCCAATCAGAGCTGCCGTCCTGTGACTGACAGTTCATTAAATAAATCAGCATTTGAGACATCTGTTATCCAATTGCCGCTCAGCATTGACTGAGGGACAGCTGCTTTATCCAATCCGTAAGCTCCATCTGTCTGAAATGAGCGAGAACAATGACAATGATGGCGTCAATTCAGACCAATTCAGTTATGGAAGGAAAAAAGAAAAGAAAAGTGGACAGTGAGTGCCGCCTGTTTAATGAAGAATGGGATGTAAAGTACTTAGAACATAGAACATAGAAAAAATACAGCACAAACAGGCCCTTCGGCCCACAAGTTGTGCCGGTCATGTCCCTACCTACCTAGGCTTATATATAGGCTTACCTATAACCCTCAATCTTATTAAGTCCCATGTACTCATCCAGAAGTCTCTTAAAAGACCCTATCGAGTTTGCCTCCACCACCACTGACGGCAGCCGATTCCACTCATCCACCACCCTCTGAGTGAAAAACTTACCCCTGACATCTCCTCTGTACCTACTCCCCAGCACCTTAAACCTGTGTCCTCTCGTAGCAGCCATTTCAGCCCTGGGAAAAAGCCTCTGAGAATCCACCCGATCTATACCTCTCAACATCTTGTACACCTCTATCAGGTCACCTTTCATCCTTCGTCTCTCCAAGGAGAAAAGACCGAGCTCCCTCAACCTATCCTCATAAGGCATGCCAACCAATCCAGGCAATGTCCCTGTAAATCTTATCTGCACTCTTTCAATCATTTCCACATCCCTCCTGTAATGAGGCGACCAGCACTGAGCTCAGTACTCCAAGTGGGGTCTGACGAGGGTCTTATAAAGCTGCATCATTATCTCCCGACTCCAAAGCTCAATCCCTCGATTGATGAAGGCCAGCACACCATATGCCTTCTTAACCACCTCCTCTACCTGCAAGGCCGATTTAAGAGTCCTATGGACCCGGACCCCAAGGTCCTTCTGATCCTCTACATTGCTAAGTCTTACCCTTGATATTATACTCCTTCATCCCATTTGACCTGCCAAGATGGACCACTACACATTTATCCGGGTTGAAGTCCATCTGCCACTTCTCCGCCCAGTCTTGCATCCTATCTATGTCACGCTGCAGCTTCTGACATCCCTCCAACCTATCCACAACACCACCAACCTTCGTGTCGTCGGCAAACTTACCAACCCATCCCTCCACTTCCTCATCCAGGTCATTTATGAAAATGGCAAACAGCAAGGGTCGCAGAACAGATCCCTGGGGCACTCCACTGGTGACTGACCTCCATTCAGAAAAAGACCCATCTACAACCACTCTCTGCCTTCTGCAGGCAAGCCAGTTCTGGATCTACAAGGCAACAGCCCCTTGGATCCCATGCCCTCTCACTTTCTCGAGAAGTCTTGCATGGGGGACCTTATCGAACGCCTTGCTGAAGTCCATGTAAACCACATCTACCGCTTTTCCTTCGTCAATGTGTTTAGTCACATTTTCAAAGAACTCCACCAAGCTCGTAAGGCACGATTTGCCTTTGACAAAGCCGTGCTGACTCCGTTTGAGCATACTAAACTTCTCTAAATGTTCATAAATCCTGTCCCTCAGGACCTTCTCATCAACTTACCAACCACTGAGGTTAGACTCACCGGTCGGTAATTTCCTGGGCTATCCCTATTCCCTTTCTTGAATATAGGAACCACATCCGCAATCCTCCAATCCTCCGGAACCTCTCCTGTCTCCATCGACGACGCAAAGATCATTGCCAGAGGTTCTGCAATCTCTTCCCTCACCTCTCACAGTAACCTGGGGTACATCCCATCCGGTCCTGGCTACTTATCTATCTTGATGCTATTCAAAATTTCCAACACATCCTCTTTCTTAATGTCCACATATTCAATCTTTTCAGTCCGCCTCAACCCTGTAGTACAACCACCCAGGTCTTTTTCCACCTTGAATACCGAGGTAAAATATTCATTAAGCATCTCTGCTATTTCTTCTGGTTCTGTACAGACTTTCTCACCTTCAGATTTTATAGGTCCTATTCCTTCACATCTCATCCTTTTACTCTTCACATATTTATAGAACGCCTTAGGGTTCTCCTTAATCTCACCTGCCAAGGCCTTCTCGTGACTCCTTCTGGCTCTCCTAATTTCTCTCTTAAGTCCCTTCCTACAAGCCGTATACTCATCTAGATCCCTATCATTGCCTAGCTCTCTGAACCTTTTGTACGCTTTCCTTTTCTTTTTGACTCGGTTCAGCGCAGCTTTCATGCACCACGGTTCCCGTAACCTACCAAAACCTCCCTGTCTCATCGGAACGTTGTCATGCAGAACTCCAAACAAACATTCCTTGAAAATCTGCCACCTTACTTTGGTACTTTTCCTCGAGAATGCCTCCTTCCAATTTACGCCTCTAATCTCCTGCCTGATGGCTTCATATTTCCCCTTACTCCAGATAAACACTTTCCTAGCTTGCCTGATCCTATCTCTTTCCAATGCTAGCGTAAAGGAGATAGAGTTATGATCACTATCCCCAAGATGCTCCCCCACTGAGAGATCCGACACCTGTCCAGGCTCATTAGCCAGCACCAGATCGAGTACAGCCTCTCCTCTTGTAGGCTTATCCACATGCTGTGTCAGGAAACCCTCCTGAACACACCTAACAAACTCCTCCCCATCCAAAATCCTTACCCTAGGGATATTCCAATCGATGTTTGGGAAATTAAAGTCTCCCATCATGACAACCCTGTTATTACTACATCTCTCCAGGATCTGTTTCCCTATCTGCTCCTCAACATCCCTGTTACTATTGAGCGGCCTGTAGAAAACACCCAGCAAAGTTATCGACCCCTTCCCGCTCTGAACTTCCATCCACAGAGACTCCATAGACAATCCCTCCACGGCTTCCACCTTCTCTACAGCTGTGACACTATCCCTGATCAGCAGTGCCACTCCCTCCCCTCTTTTGCCTCCCTCTCTGTCCTTTCTGAAACATCTGAAACCCGGCACCTGATGTATCCAGTCCTGTCCCTGTCCCCAAGTCTCCGTAATGGCCACCACATCACACTTCCAAGCATTGATCCACACTCTAAGCTCATCCACTTTATTCACTACACTCCTTGCGTTAAAATAGACACATCTCAAACCATTGGTCTGAGCTCTCCCCTTCTCCATCATCCGTCTAATATCCCTCTTACACTGTCTACAATCCTTCTCTATTTGCGGGCTAACCTCCTCGCTCTCAGTCACCTCATCACGATTCCCTCCTCCCCATGCGAGCATGTTGTTAAGAAATAGAGATATATTAAGTAGTTTATATTTGTATTGTGTGTGTTAGGAATGAGGTCTATTTTTGACTTTAATCTTAATTTGCGTGCTAAGAAATGGTTAAAACTTCAATTTAGCCTCATGTTAAACAAAAGTGGCTACTTAGGTTTCAGTTTCACTTTAAACTTTACCTGCATTGTATTTAAAGTTTTATGACATAAAAACAATTACAGCAGCTCATGCTGAAAAGCAGAATCACTTGAGTTTCACATTTTGAAACCAGGCAACCCAGAGGCAAGAAGGTTTCCACAGAAACTGTCTGTATATAGAACATAGAACAGTACAGCACAGAACAGGCCCTTCGGCCCACGATGTTGTGCCGAGCTTTATCTGAAACCAAGATCAA
The DNA here is from genome assembly GCF_964213995.1 of Mustelus asterias. Lineage (NCBI taxonomy): Eukaryota > Metazoa > Chordata > Chondrichthyes > Carcharhiniformes > Triakidae > Mustelus > Mustelus asterias. The sequence continues at coordinate 45,656,628 of NC_135825.1, read as the reverse complement.
GCTATCCCACTCCCTATCATCCTGGTGTGCTCCATGTGCCTATCCAATAACCGCTTAAATGTTCCTAAAGTGTCTGACTCCACTATCACTGCAGGCAGTCCATTCCACACCCCAACCACTCTCTGCGTAAAGAACCTACCTCTGATATCCTTCCTGTATCTCCCACCACGAACCCTATAGTTATGCCCCCTTGTAATAGCTCCATCCACCCGAGGAAATAGTCTTTGAACGTTCACTCTATCTATCCCCTTCATCATTTTATAAACCTCTATTAAGTCTCCCCTCAGCCTCCTCCGCTCCAGAGAGAACAGCCCTAGCTCCCGCAACCTTTCCTCATAAGACCTACCCTCCAAACCAGACAGCATCCTGGTAAATCTCCTCTGCACTCTTTCCAGCGCTTCCACATCCTTCCTATAGTGAGGTGACCAGAATTGCACACAATACTCCAAATGTGGTCTCACCAAGGTCCTGTACAGTTGCAGCATAACCCCACGGCTCTTAAACTCCAACGCCCTGTTAATAAAAGCTAACACACTATAGGCCTTCTTCACAGCTCTATCCACTTGAGTGGCAACCTTTAGAGATCTGTGGATATGAACCCCAAGATCTCTCTGTTCCTCCACAGTCTTCAGAACCCTACCTTTGACCCTGTAATCCACATTTAAATTAGTCCTACCAAAATGAATCACCTCACATTTATCAGGGTTAAACTCCATTTGCCATTTTTCAGCCCAGCTTTGCATCCTATCTATGTCTCTTTGCAGCCTACAACAGCCCTCCACCTCATCCACTACTCCACCAATCTTGGTGTCATCAGCAAATTTACTGATCCACCCTTCAGCCCCCTCCTCTAAGTCATTAATAAAAATCACAAAGAGCAGAGGACCAAGCACTGATCCCTGCGGCACTCCGCTAGCAACCTGCCTCCAATCCGAAAATTTTCCATCGACCACCACCCTCTGTCTTCGATCAGACAGCCAGTTACCTATCCAATCGGCCAACTTTCCCTCTATCCCACACCTCCTCACTTTCATCATAAGCCGACCATGGGGGACCTTATCAAACGCCTTGCTAAAATCCATGTATATGACATCAACTGCCCTACCTTCATCAACACACTTAGTTACCTCCTCAAAAAATTCTATCAAATTTGTGAGGCACGACTTGCCCTTCACGATTCCATGCTGACTATCCCGGATTAATCCGCATCTTTCTAAATGGTCGTAAATCCCATCTCTAAGGACCTTTTCCATCAATTTATCAACCACCGAAGTAAGACTAACCGGTCTATAATTACCAGGGTCATTTCTATTCCCTTTCTTAAACAGAGGAACAACATTCGCCATTCTCCAGTCCTCTGGCACCATCCCCGTGGACAGCGAGGACCCAAAGATCAAAGCCAAAGGCTCTGCAATCTCATCCCTTGCCTCCCAAAGAATCCTAGGATACATTTCATCAGGCCCAGGGGACTTATCAACCTTCAGTTTATTCAAAACTGCCAGGACACCCTCCCTCCGAACATCTATTTCCTCCAGCCTATTAGCCTGTAACACCTTCTCTTCCTCAAAAACATGGCCCCTCTCCTTGGTGAACACTGAAGAAAAGTATTCATTCATCACCTCGCCTATCTCTACTGACTCCATACACAAGTTCCCACTACTGTCCTTGACCGGCCCTAACCTCACCCTGGTCATTCTTTTATTCCTCACATAAGAGTAAAAAGCCTTGGGGTTTTCCTTGATCCGACCCGCCAAGGACTTCTCGTGTCCCCTCCTAGCTCTCCTAAGCCCCTTTTTCAGCTCATTCCTTGCTAACTTGTAACCCTCAATCGAGCCATCTGAACCTTGTTTCCTCATCCCTACATAAGCTTCCCTCTTCCTTTTCACAAGACATTCCACCTCTTTCGTGAACCATGGTTCCCTCACTCGGCCATTTCCTCCCTGCCTGACAGGGACATACCTATCAAGGACATCCAGTATTTGTTCCTTGAAAAAGTTCCACTTTTCATTAGTTCCTTTCCCTGACAGTTTCTGTTCCCAACTTATGCCCCCTAATTCTTGCCTAATCGCATCATAATTACCTCTCCCCCAATTGTAAACCTTGCCCTGCCGTACGGCCCTATCCCTCTCCATTGCAATAACAAAAGACACCGAATTGTGGTCACTATCTCCAAAGTGCTCTCCCACAACCAAATCTAACACTTGGCCCGGTTCATTTCCCAGTACCAAATCCAATGTGGCCTCACCGCTTGTTGGCCTATCCACATATTGTGTCAGGAAACCCTCCTGTACACACTGCCCAAAAACTGTCAATACAGAGAGACTGAAAGAAAGTCCCAGAAGCTAAGGAACAGAAAGTCCCCGAGAAACCAGGAAACAAGAGCTCCAGCCAGTTAAAGAAATAAAGAACAGAAATCTGGAAAACGGGTTCTGATCATTGAAGACAGGAGCAGAGAGATAGGATCCCAGTTAAATACAGGGCTGCAAGGTACAGACCTGCAGATGTCGGCTAACAAAAAGCCAGACATCCATGGTGACACCTTAATACAGCCTGTGATGCAATTGGCATAGCTAGGTATCTGGGAAATTGTGTGGAAGCTTGAAATGTACAGGATGTTCCAGGGCAGAGGAATACTGAAAGGAAAGGGTGAAATTCTGAATGTGGATCCTTGGGGAAGGCATCAGACAGAAAGTGCTGCTTGGGAGAAGATTCCAAGCATGTTTTTCCGAGAGCAGAGTTTGGAAACCTGAGTGTGAAAGTCAGAGTTCCAGCGAGACCAGTTGGTTCAGTGTAACAAGCAGATGGGGGACATTGTGTTGAGTGGCATCTGTCACATGATTTCAGAGTGTGGTATGTCTGACCACATTTTGCCTATTGGTTTACATGGACTGTATTTACTGAAGACATTCAAGTGCAAGATATATTTTGTAGCTTGTGTTATCCTCACAAAGCTGCATAGCTGGGGTGAAGGAGTAGTGTATTATGGTTAATCTTTTCTTGTTTAGTAAATATTTTATTCTCTTGTTAAAAGTTAATTAGCAGTCCTGTGACTTTGGATCATCTACATTTCTAAACAAAAAATGAGAGTAAGGATCTGTTAAGCTGGAGTCCACTCTGTCTTGTCCAGAAGTAACATCAGCTGGGATTGTAACAGTGTTCATGTAATGCATTGTAAAGAGTTTTGAGTGTTGGTTTTCTGCTTGTATTTAAGGCAAAAACATTGAAATTGACAGCAGAAGCAGCACTTCAAGCACAGAAAGAAACTGAGATTATGTGCCAGAATAAGATTGCTGAAATGGTCACGCTAATGGAAAAGCACAAGGTATTGTCAGATGTTTATTTTATGTTTCTGCATTTAAAAAAAACTTTTTATTGTAGATTATTTTGGTTGCAGACTCACTTTCATGTAGAAGTTGCATCTCCTCGTACCTTCAAAAATGACCCTGTATGTCTGCATTTTTTGATTACCTGTCATAAATCTGTTAAGACATCAGTGGAACTATTGCTTTCTATGATTATTTAGAATCAGAGAATCCCTACAGTGCAGAAGAAGGCCATTTGGTCCATCAAGCCTGCACCGACAATAATCCCAGCCAGGCCCTATCCCCATAACATCACATATTTTCCCTGATACTAAGGGGAAATTTATCATGGCCAATCAACCTAATCTGCACATATTTGGACTGTGGGAGGAAATCGGAGTATCCAGAGGGAACCCATGCAGACACAGGGAGAACGTGCAAACTCCACACAGTCACCCAAAGCTGGAATTGAACTTGGGTCCCTGGCTGTGTGAGACAGCAATGCTAAACACTGTTCACTATCGTTTTGAAATGTGACTACCAGGATGGTAGGTGAATTAAGAGCGACTTATTTTTTCATTCAATAATTCCTATGCTGCTAACTCCTGGAGAAATGTATTTAGCCATTTATATGACTTCTTTTGAAGTTCTGCTGATCTACAGTTAGAAAGCTCCTGGGGAAGTTTAAGATGAATGCCAATTCTTGCTTGGCTCACTGTGATGTCCCTGGTTGATGCCCACGATATTAGGGCCAAACACACACAAACAAGTGCCAGATGCTCAGGGACACTCCGGAGCTTGGCCCAGTCACACCGGACCATGTCTGAGGTGACACCAACATGTCTCAAACAATTTTTACGACTGGCATTGGCCTGTTGCAGCCACAAGAGTTCCATTGCGAGGCTACTTCCATACTTCTGTAGCCTTTTTAGTGTTTCTGGCATCTCTTTCTTCTGTAATTTATACAAAGGCTTGTACTGATGACATTGGATGAAATCAATTGGATGACTCAATCAATGGCGGGCCTCCAGGACTGGCATCATCAGGTGACATTGAGGCATCTGGAGCTCACTCCAGTAACCCCTCCATCCCATGGAGTGACCCAAGGGTCACCAAGCACCCCAAGGGATAACAAAATGCCGCAGCCTGTCTCGGGACCTCTCACCAGAGAGACGAGGGCAGTCTCCAGCCCTTCTGAATTCCCTCCCACCCCTCTCCTGACACTGATGCATCTCCTGGGAAGTGGCAGAACAGGGTGACACAATGTCACCTGTGACACCCGAAAGTCCTCAGGGGCCCTCCAAATCCAGGCCCGCCAAGATCATCACAGGCCAGAGGGCAAAAAAAGAAGCAGCCCATCTCCGCTTCAAATAAACAATCTGGGGGAACACCTAAAAGGAGTGGGAGGCCTAAAAAGACTATGAACTTGTCCAAGCACTGAGTTGGCACAGGTGCAGTATCACAGTGTAAGTTAGGAAGAAGGGGGCACAGAATGTGCACTTGCAATACTAAATCATTGTGACAATCTACAATGAGTTGCCTCTCACTATGTGAAGTAGCCCTCAGCACTAGGAGTTGAGGGCATGGGCTAGGGGGACCTCTGTCTCCAGCTCAGACCTCAGATCTTCCCATACGCCCTACAGCCCTATTGTCAACTGGGAGGTCATGAGAGCCAGATTTTGACAGCATTACCATTCAATTTTGCAGAGGCTCTCTCCATTCTCCACAGCAATGGCTCTCCCCACCCCACCCCCTGACCTCACTTTCCCAGATGAAGGTGCTCGCATTGCACAATCAGGAATGAGCTGGGAATTCAGTGTTGTCATGAAAAAGGATTCAGATATTTAGGATCATGAGAAGCATCAGAGCCTTCCTCACAGCTAATTGTCATCACACTCCTGCCGTGCAAGCAGACCTGCTGATACTGCCAACCCAGGTCTAGCACCCTGGTGTGATGTAACTGTGACCCTTGGAGGGCCACTTCATGGGAATGTGGTGGATACAAGGGTTAAGAGTAAGGACGGGGAGACCAAGGTTGCAAGGAAGGGGGGGAGACGAGGGTTGACAAGAAGAGGGGGGTGACAACGGACTGAGCAAGGAACGGTCTGAGGATAAGTGGCGGGAGTTTACGACCTCATTGCGCCCATTTTTGGTGCAAAAATATCGCAAAATTGAACATCTAGCGGGAATGGCGCCCATTTTGGCGCCAGTTCCCACTTTACCACGGTAAGAAAATTGGCACGATCGGGAACCCACCCAAACCGCGTGAGACGTCAATTTTCACGCTTTTGCATTATTCATAATGTCATTAACAGACCTTCATGCCCAATCATCCCAGCTCGCCTGCCTTTACCACCTCGCTCACCGCAACTGAATCAGTCTGGAAAACACCTCCTCTATATAAGTTGGAGTTTGGTGCTGAATTAGTGTGGGCAAGCGAGGAGGTAAGTCTCTGCGTTCAAACTGCTCCATGCTGCTTAGAGGATGCTATTTCGTGGTGGCCATATTGTGTTTCGGGTCGGGGGGGCTGCTGTGAGTGTGTGAGGGATTGGGGGGCTCTTGTTGCTCATGGGGTCCAACCTCGGACTTTCAACACGGACCCAGGTCGGAGCACTGACCTTGGATCATAGGGATCATTCATGATCCGAGTGCACGCAGCTGAAAGCACTGTTGCAGGTGGAGGTTTGCTGAAAACTGACAGTGATGCAGTCTCAGGGCTTTTAAAGCAGCACTGTCTGTGGCCACTACTACATGGGTTCTGCATCTCTGCCTGTGAGGGGTGGGGGGGTGGCAGGTGGGGCTGCTGTGCTGGGCTTCTGGAATCTGTGGGGTTGTGGACAGTGTATGTCGCTGGAGGGCTGTGGGGTGGTGGGTGGGTTGTGTGTGTTGCTCGGCTGGGAGCGGGAGGGGCAGCGAGCAGCATTGTTTAACCTCTCCATCTGTCTCTCCCTTTCTCCTAATTACATCCGCCTCCCACCCCCCGGGAGTCCTACAATCTCCTGCAACATTGTACACCGGAGTGGTGGGCCTGGGTACATTGTGTTAGTGTGTTTCTCTGGCAGGCAGGAGGGTGATGTCGACTCGCTATGCACCATTGTGATGATGCCCTGATGCAAAGTAGTCTGACTCCTACCTGTGCGCCGAATGCACACTGGCACCTGGGCCCACGTCTGGATAGTGGGTAAGGGATCACTTAATCCCCATGCAGGTCCACAGGGCATGTGGGGTAGGGGAGAGGAGGGAATCTCTCATTGCTCTGGGGATGCCATGGCAGATGGTGTAAGTTTCTGCCCAAGCATGCCACCCACCATAGCTAGTGATTTGTTTGAGCGCCTTCATTTTCTCAGCGACAGAGCATTGGGGGGCTTTCCCCCTTGATATTAACATGCAGGTTCCCTCTGGGGTAAGGACAATCCTGTTGGAGATAAATCTGAGACAAATTAATCACAGGTGGGTGGTGAAATGACATTTATTTGTGCCAATAAAAGTGTCTTAACGGTAAGTAATAATATGCAAACATGTGAACATGAGACTTTGAGCTGCATAACTATTCTATCTACCTAGTGCTGCCCTTCATCCATGCAATCTTAGTGCCGCTATAACTTCCTATCTTTTACATGGCCCACCACTACATTTCGGTGTCTCCCCAGGATGTACATTGGAGGTGGAGGTGGCCAGCTGTCTACCACGCCCAGTGGCCTGTGATGGCCTTGGCAATCGTCCTCTGAAGGGCCTGGACCTTGAGGGCCGGGCCCTGGCCGGCTTCCAGGTGTCTGGCACATTTCCTCTTATCCCGCTGCCCCTGAGGTGCCCCAGTGTCAGGAAGGAGGGGAGGAAGTGTCAGAAGGTGTAGCCACAGCTACTGTTTTCTGCTTGGAAGGCCCTGGCATGGGCTGCAGCCCTTCCTCTTCCCTTGGGGTTCCTGTGGGCCCCTGGGTCACTCCATAATAGGCCGGTCCCCCTGCAATGAGCTCCAGAAGCTCCGGCGTCACCTGGCTCTGCCAGTCCTGGAGGACCACTTGCGTTCTGGGCATGGTGGCTGAGCCCTCTGCAATAGCGCCCTCTGCGATAGCGCTCTGAGTCGGCAGCCACCTGTCAATGGCAGCAGCAAGTGCCCTCTGAGACTTGGCCACGCCCTGCAGCCCCTCAGCCATTACCCTCTGTGACTGGGCCATGTTCTCAAGGGCTGCTGCCATAGCCCGCTGTGTCTCAGCGCTTTCCCGCTGGGCCTCCTGCAAGTTCTCGAGCCTCTCAGCTATGGGCCGCAGAATCTCGAGAAGCCTGTTGAGGCCCTCAGTTGTGGTGGGGGGGAGGGAGGGAGGGTGTACTGTGCTACCATCTGGAACCTGCTGTGTCTCAGCTGTGGTCCTCTGGGACTCCACTGTGGCCTGCTGTGACTCGGCCATCGCTTGGACCCTGCCACTCATGGTGAGGATTCCCTGCCCCAGGCTCTCCACCACAGACACCACCCTTGCAGTGTTGGCCTGGGAACCACGCAAGACAGGCAATAGCTGTAGCTGGTCTGCCTGAAAGCTTTGGGACTCCTTCCGGTCGGTCCAGTGTTGCGGACAGCCACTCCTGCATTCCCTGGCTCTGTTGCTGCATCTCCAGCAGCTGAGGGAGAAGTGATCGCAGAGGTCCAGCATGTAGTCTGGGGCCAGCTGAGTCCTTGCCTCCAGCAGGTCCCCATGTGCCAGAGGCATCGAATGTTTCCTCCTGCACCTGATGTACATCAGCAGATGCGTTGTGCACACCAGAGAGTGACCCAGATGCCTCGCCACTAACTTGACCCACCAATGAGAGAGTCTCTTGGATGATGATTTGTGAGGTAGAAGCTGACGCCAAACTGGTGCCACCCTCGGAGGTCCCTTAATGCGCTTCCTCCAAGGAGTCTTCTGTGCTGTCAGGGACAGGAAGGGTGGAAGCAGCAGTGGGGGCTACGATGCCAGATGGTCTGGGCGTATCAGAGTCCCTTCCTGCAACACAGGAACAAGGTTAAGTGCAAGGGAGGGAGAGGAATCTGGGGTGCAGGCATTTATGCCTCTGTGATGATTGGGGGCAGGAGAGGGAGAGAGGCTCGTGTCAGACAGCCATTGGGGCCAGGGGTCTGGGCTGGGGTGTGCAGGGTGTTGGGGGGTAATGGGGTCAGTAATGTTGGGAGGAGGGGGGGTCCAATGTCTGCCAGGGGGAGGCTGTATCTGGTCCGGGAGGGATCTGGCAGGGGAGCTGCATTATATTATTATTTTGGCGCATGCGCAGTTTGAGGCTCCGATCAGAGCTGCTGGTTTTCAGACACGTTAAGCCCCACCCACTGCCTTCTGTAGTGAGAAATGGACTCTCCCAAAATTTTGGAGACAGAGTGCATAAGATTGGGCCTGAAAACGCGCCCAAAAAAACAGATCTGGAACTCTCCCAGTTTCACGCCCACCTGACACATAGGGCCCGATTTTACCATTTTCATTCTAAGTGCTGAATCTGGGCGTAATGCAGATCCGACTAAGAAATCTGCTTTCAGGCACCCCCATACGCACTCAGCCATCTCCAGTCCCATTCGTGCTGTGGGCGGGGTTTAGCGCGGCCGAAACGATCGGAGCTCTGAACTGTGCATGCGCAGTTGGAAAAAAAAATTGAAAAAGCTGACCCTGTCAGATCGCTCCCGGGCCGCAGAAAGTGAAGAAAGCGGCCCGGGAGCAAAAAACGGGAGCGATGGCTCCCACACACATCATTGTCCCCCTTACCCACCCCTCCCCCCCCACCACTACCCACACACATCACTGTCCCCCTTATCAACCCCCCCCTGCTACCCACACACATCACTGTCCCTCTTATCTACCCACCCGCTACCCACACACATCACTGTCCCCCTTATCTACCCCCCGCTACCCACACACATCACTGTCCCCCTTATCTACCCCCCCGCTACCCACACACATCACTGTCCCCCTATCCACCCCCCCACTACCCAGACCGATCGCCACTCCTGTCCCCCTCCTCCCCCACCCATCACCCGCAGAGTGGCAGCGGACCCCCTAGCCCCCCCGTGCCCCCATCAGAGATCCGTCTGCCCCCCCCCCGCCAGAGATCCATCTGCCCCCCACCCCTGCGCCTGAGATACATCTTACCCATCTCCCTCCTCCTCCCCCCTCCCCCCCCCCGACAACGATCTGGCCTCACTCATCCCCAGCCAGACAACGATCTGGCCTCACTCACCCCTCGCCCCCCCCCCCAGACAACGATCTGGCCTCACTCATCCCCCCCCCAGAGAATGGTCTGCCCCGCCCCGCCGCCCCCCCCCCCCGCCAGACAACGATCTGGCCTCACTCCACCCCCCCCCCCCCCCCCCCCGCCCCACAAGAGGAACATCTGACCCGCCTCCTCCTCCCTCCCCACCAGACAACGATCAGCCCTCCCCCTCCTCCCTCACCCACCAGAGATACGTCTGACCCGCCTTCTCCTCCCTCCCCCCCCCCCCACCAGACCACGATCTGGCCTCACTCCCCTCCCCCCCCCAACCAGAGAATGATCAGGCCCGCCTCCCTCCTCCCTCCCCCCACCACTGATCTGAGTCAGAGAGCCGTTGGAAGCACTGAATGCGCTCTTCAGCAGCTGGAGCGCCTGATTCAGACTTTTATTCAGCAGGTCCATTACGGCACGGTTCCAGATCGGCAAACGCGGTGGTAAAGGGGGAAATGCTGATAAAGTTGGGCGGGCAGTTCATTAATTCAATTTAAATACATGCAAATGCATTTAAATCGCCGTTGCGCCCGTTTTGGGCGCGAATCGAATCACCGCCATTCCCGGGTTTTGGTAAAGTGGCAATCTGCACGGATGCGGGTGCGGATCGCGTTAATGGCCTCTCACACGACTTTACCACGTTTTCGCGCCCGTTTTCGGGCGCGAGGCAATGGTAAAATAGGGCCCATAGAAGAAATCTAGTAAAAATCCACCCAAGGTGGGGATTGAACTACCAGACATTTATCCTACTAAACAGCAAATCTGGAGGCTATGAGGGCTTATCTAGTCCCCTGGCCGTGTAGGACCCTGGCTGACATCTGCCCTAACTACACTGGGTGTTAGTGAAATGTATTAAGCCCCTTTTCCTGGGTCTCCCGGGGAGCCTAAGATGACCTCCTCAATAAGGGTCCCTTGTGGCTGCCTGCCTGAGCTGTGCAGCTGTTTGTGTGTTGCAAATGTTAGTTCTGTGCAGGCAATCATCTCCTTTTGAAGAAGCTGTAGCGGGATCCCTCTTTTTAACTCCACTGGGCTTATTTTAGGTTTGGTTCTCCGTCACCCAAACCCCACCAATGCCCGAGTGATTCTCTCTCTCGCCGATGGAACAACGGCCACCTTGCGTCTACTTCACTAGAGTAGCGCTCCCAAGAGAGAGAAAAGGAAACTGCTGCCTATCCACTACCTGGCAGCCTTTCCTGAGTGGGCGGTTTTGAAGCGCCCAGGGTAGCCTCAGTTCTAGACTCCGGAATTATGGTAAGGAATATTTCATATTGTGACTTAGTCAGAGATCATTGGTGAGAAATTGAAAAGATCAAAACGGACTCCAATGGAAGTCAAAGATATATATATTTATTAAAACATCAAGGTCAATCACCAAACACCAGGAAAACAACACACAATGCCTTATGCTCTATAAGACTATAGCTATGGAAGGAATACTAAAACGGACACACCGGAATGCTTACTTTACACAAGTTTACCATGTCTTAAACTATGAAAGGTGCATGCAAAAGCCCCCCCTTTCGCCAAAGCCTCATCCACTATGATGATCTCGGGAACTTCGCGAATTACCAGGGGATACTCACAATCCTAGTTTAAATTGCTCAGTGGGCTTCGGGCTGCGTGCTGGAGACGAACGAGAGGCAGGAAACAGGAGAAGAGTGCTGCTATGCTGGTCCGAAGAGAAAAGAGAGAGATGGCCGGCCTGACCATCCTTTTATATTGTAAAACTTGAATTTATTTCCTGCCAACTCCGCCCCCTTCCAACCGGCAGTTCCACAGACAAAGGCTTGCTAGTGTTATCTGCAGCTGCGATCTTACAGTCCATAGAGACCAGATGATCCCATCCCAGGTGATAGGTCTCTTGCTGTCCTTTATTGTTCCATCGGAGATCGTTTAATTGTTTTCCCATTATGGAAATGGGCTTCTCCTCGCTCTGGGACAAGGCCATTATCACCTGTATTGAGTCCAGACCAGGTGTATTGTCTTGCTGCCGGCCTAGTTTGGTGATGTCGTCAGATACTTTTTGTGCTGCTGATAACCTAATCAGCAGTCTGTCTGGTTTCTGGCTGCTTGCAATTTTTGGACTGGGCCCCTTCACACACACACACACACACACACACACACACACACACACACACACACACACACACAGGCTGGCTGAGCTCCCTGGGAAATTTTTGGTCAAGTCCTGCAGCCAAATGTGGCCACTTTCACAGTTTTTTAGGGTTCAAGTCCTTTTCCCAGCTCATAAAAAGGCCTGAGTTGCCCGAAAAACTTACAAAGCTGAGGTGGTGCCACAATTTGGTCAGAGAGAGATGTGTGCCTTTGCTGGAACCTTGGCTGCACTGAGTGATATAGCCACTGGTTAAAGTGAGTCTGGTCAAAAAGCACTTGTGAATTCCAGCAAGGTTCCAAGAATCAGTGGGTTAAAGATGAGAACAGAGGGAGCAACTGTGGGGCAGGGGCAAAAAGCAGCAACCTTAATGGGGCGTTCTACAAATGTTTTGACAATACAACTCTGGATGTGATATGGACTCTCTGCCAGCACATCTTTTACCTGCCACTGGGGCATCTGATCATTGAGTACACTAATCTCAGTGATTCTCCTCGCTAATGAGCTGTGGGGCTGTCAATGGAGGGAGTTCCATGAGCTGTGCCAATAGCTTGCGCTCATTCTGCCTTTGAGTGAGAGGAGTTGAGAGAAGGCTAGCTAGCAATAGCTGGCGGTCATTGAATAAAGTAAGAGTTTTAACAACACCAGGTTGAAGTCCAACAGGTTTATTTGGTAGCAAATGCCATTAGCTTTCGGAGCGCTGCTGCTTCGTCAGATGGAGTGGAAATCTGCTCTCAAACAGGGCACAGAGACACAAAATCAAGTTACAGAATACTGATTAGAATGCGAATCTCTACAGCCAACCAGGTCTTAAAGATACAGACAATGTGAGTGGTCATTGAATAAACTCAGGGCAAGGTCAGATTGTGAGTGGGTTGCTGTTGGAGATATGCCAGGGTCTAGATGGTCATTGTGCATGGACTAGCACTGAGCAGCAACCTCAGAGCTGTTACATGACACAAGGAGGAATAAATAATTTTAACCGTCAGGTGCCTGAAAGTGACATGGTGGGAGATAGTGAGAACGCTTTAATGCACCAATAAGTCGGCCATCCAAGGCACCCCTATCTGGGCCGCTCCCCGCCTCCGCCCCGAGGGCAGCCCTTTCCTTCCAGGTCGACCCCCACTTCCCCCAAATGAGATGCGCAAAGCCCAATACATTGCAGATACGTTTAAAACAGGCCACTTACTTCCTTGCTTCTGCTTAAAGGCCATGGCACCTGGGCCCCACTTTTCAAGAGCAACACCAAATCAAGTCTATGTGACTGGCTGGGTGGTGGGTTAATAGCAGGTGGCTGCTGAATGGACCATCCAGCCCACTAATGATATTACAATGAGGGTTTTATCGGGTCAGGTGAATTGGAAATGCTGTGACACCCAGCATGAATCCTGATTTTGAACCAACACCCTATTCAGTGGACCATCGGAATTCCTTCTTGTGAAGAACAAGGCTTGTGAATCCTCCCCTTAGTCATTTTGAAATTAATCCCCATTTTAGGCTCTGTTGATACTTCCTTTTTTGCCTGCCTTCAAATTTCACTTATCACTTTCTACTTCCCATTACCAGCTTGACTTTCTTCCAAATTGTGCCACCTCTCAGCCCTCTGACTAGCAAGTGTAAACCCTCCCCAACAGCATCCCTCTTCATACCTATATAATCGGTACCATTTAAGACCATGATTTCTAGTTGTTTACCCTCCCACAGAAGCACGTCCTGCAGCTCCTCCATGACACCCTTGACCCTGGCACTAAAGAAGCAATGATGTGGAGATGCTGGCGTTGGACTGGGGTAAACACAGTGAGACTTCTTACTAAAGAAGCAACACACCATTCTGGAGTCACATTTACTGTCTCAGAAATGCCTACCTGATCCTCTAACTATGGAATCCCCTATCTGTTGCTCTCCCACTCTTCTTCCTTCCCTCCTGTATAGCTCATCCACCCCAGACTTGGCTCTGGCTGCAGTCCCATGAGGAACATTGCCTCACCAGTATCCAATATGGAAAACTGATTGGTAAGTAAAATATATACTCAGGGTACTCCAGGATTATCTGCCTGGATCTCTTAGACTGCCTGGTGGTCACCCATCCCCTTTCTGCCTGCATGCTCTTAACCTGTGGTATAATCACCTCCCTAAAAGTGCTATCCACATAGTTCTCTGCCTTGCTGATGCACAGCTATGACTCCAGATGCCCCTCGAGTTCCATAACCTAGAGCTTAAGCTTCTGCAGCTGGTGACACTTCCTGCAGATATGTTCATCTAGGACACATGATGCATTCATGACTTCGCTCATACTTCAGGTTGTACATTCCACTCAGCTGAGCTGACCTGCCATACAATAACTTTAAAACTATTGATTAGAATTAGAATAAGTGGAATAACAACAGTTTCATATTAATCGGCTTCTTTCCCTGTGGCAAAGTAAGAACCAGCTACTACCGGATGCTGTAAAAAGGTAGAAAAAGTAACAAGCATTTCCTTCCCCTCTTCACTGAACTCCCTCACTCACCAGATTCCAACTTGAGCAATCTAATGGATCCAAATCAGTACTCCAATGCATAGCTGGACTTTTGTACTTGCACTTTTCAGCAAGTGCAAGTACAAGAGGAATAAAGCTTGACTTTGCTGGTTTGAAACAGACATTGGTGAGAAAGAAAATCTCCAAGATCAAGTGGGATGATCTGATCAATTATCAGATTGTGAACAAGTGCCTGTACTCATAAGTTGCTGGGGATCCTGGAAGGAGGGCAGCTTGAAGTGCAAATATTGGTACAGTTTTTCTTTGATTTGTTTTGAAGCATTGTTGGTGCATATTAACTATTAAGTTTTAATTTAAAAAATAGGGAAATCTGTTAATTGTATCAATTGAGTTTGAGTATATATAGATGGAGGGCATTGATGAGATGGTTATATGAGAATGCATAAAAAGACAATTGCTAACACAAGGGGCTGAATTTAGTGGAGATGATGGGGAATTTGCCCGGCAGCTGGTGTGCCAGCGAGAGCCCTGAGTCGTCTCTCTTAAGGAGGATTTTCTGCATTATGTGGCACTCTAGCACATAACTAGACCTTCCATGAAATCGAGAACCCTGGGGGCAGAGGTATTGCCCACTGAGAGCTGCTGGCAAATCAGAGTGGGGTGACTACTGCTGCTGGCAAGACAGCTGGCTAAGGCCCAAGATTGTCTTGGACCTGGGCCACATGTGAGTAATGCCGGGTTAGCAGTTGTACGGTTAGGGGAGGAGTTGTCAGCATTGGTGGGAAGTGGTGAGTTGGCTATCCAAGGGTCCATCACTTCCCATTGCCAGGTCTTTTGATCAGGATCCAAGTCTCTTTAAACAAGGGACCGCCTTGCCCCCCCCCCCCCCCCCACCCCTCCAACCCCCGCAGAAGCCCACAAGCATGGGTTTGCCAGTCAGGCTCCCCGCATAGTTACTTCCCAAACCATCGCCACTGGTTGAATACCAGTGATAGTAGGATGAAGCCCGTAAATGGGTATTAATTTCTCACTTAAGATCCTCAATTGGCAGCAGGTGAGAAGGCCATCCAATGAGCCTTCTCGCCACTGATTTAATTGAGGTGGAGGCAGGAAAGTGGCAGGGTCCCACTTGTCACCCTCTCACCTGATTAAATGCCCCCATCACCAAAGTCACCACTGGGGAGGGGATTAAATTCGTCCAAGTTAACAGTTGTATACCTGTAATGATTTACTCTGTGATTGAATCTATGCCAAGTAAACATTGGTTCAGAATTCTTCCTTCATCAACTGGCTACCAGGAATATTTCACATCAAATGAGCCAAAAATTGGCACTCACCTAATAGACTCCCGTAGCTATGAGGGCTTAGTTTCTACAGACATTCTGCCCATGAAAGCATTTGGTAAGATGGTTGGCAACAAACTGGACCAGATGTGCCTGGTTTTAGCCTAATCTGAGTTTTCCTGCTGGAACTTGAAAGCAATAGTGATGTGGAGAATGTGGGATCAAAGGGGAGGTTTCTCTACACTTGGAATTCCTGCTTTCCTAATTCACATAGCACCTGGCATGTTTGTTGGTCAGTATGCTGAGCCACATGTTTTTGCCTTTAGAAGGATGCAAGCAGTCAAAATAAACTGTGGCACAGTGGTTAGCACTGCTACCTCACAGCGCCAGGAGCCTGGGTTCAATTCCTGGCTTGGGTCACTGTCTGTGTGGAGTCTGAAGATTCTCCCCATGTCTGTGTGGGTTTCCTCCAGGTGCACTGGTTTCCTCCCACAGTCTGAAAGACGAGCTGCTTAGGTGCATTGGCCATGATAAATTCTCCCTCCAGGTGCTGGAAAGTGGCAACGAGGGGATTTTCAAAGTAACTTCATTGCAGTGTCAATGTAAGCCTACTTGTGACACTAATAAATAAACTCAACTGAAGAGGAAAAATCAACACCAGGGAATTGGCTCTGAGGAAGAGCATAATTTATAAAAAGAGCTCTTGTAATGCATCCTTTGTTCAAGCTCTCAAAGAAACACAATAGGTTTCTCTAGTGTGGTGGGGGGGGGGGGGGGGGGGGGGTTGGACATGGGTGAAGGTCATTGCCTAGGGGTCTGGATACCTTCCACTGTATAGAAATAAGATGCCAGAATTTATAGAAGTGGGAGCGCCAGGTGCCCTATATTTGTCTGTAGTGGCATAGATGCCCACTAGCCCTGGGAATCAGCGCCAAATCTGCCAACGGGCACAATCCTAGCCTAACTACTCGAATTACAGACTATAGATGTCTGGGACCAATTTCACTTACTTAAAAGAGCTCTGCTAATTTATTGTGTGACATGTAGTATAAAACGGCATGGCCGGGATTTTCCAGCCTCCCAGCAACGTGTTTCCTGCCAGCGGGAGGTGGTGCATTGTTTGTGAGTGACGGGATTCTCTCGTCCCACCGCTGTTAATGATGGGGGATGCGCTGCTGGTGGTACCAGAGAATCTCGCCAGCATGAAAGGCCGGAGAATTCCAGCCCATATCCTTTGACTCACGGTGAGTAAAATTGTGCAATAGCTATTTTAATACTGATAATGTACATGAGTAAACATGTTGCCTTAAAAAAGTTATTTAACATATTTTAGTATTTTTATCAATTTGCACAGCACCAGTATGATAAAATGGTTGATGAAAAAGATGCTGAATTGAAATGCTGGAAAGAAAATGAACTAAAAATCAACTTATCTAAAAAGCCTTTGGTAAGATTCTAATCCTATTTAGTAGGTATTAATTACATCATCCTTTAAATAGTAGGACACAGTTTTTCAAGATGTACCTATGCACTTAATGCCTTGAACGTAAACCAAAGAAAATAAAGGCAGAGAATCTGGAGGGCAGAGAATCTGGAGGCCAGATCTCTCTTTGTGTTGCCCGAAGTGTTGGAATATGTGAGGTGAATGAGCTAAATTTTCATATTTAACTGATGTGTTAACTGATGTGTTAGAATCATGGAAATAAGCTGTGGATACATTGGTGAAGGATAGATTCTAGTTATAGGTAAGAACATAGAGCAGAGCTAACAATGTATGGGAAATAAGATCAGAACTAAGATCATAAATGTTGTAAGTAGGAGAAGGGGACTGGTATCTCTGCTAAGAGTTGCGATAACGTGCTTCACTCACATGGGCCATGGGACATCAAGGACAATTTATAATAACCACTCCGTGTCCCACTAAGTATGCACCTGACTCTGCTAAACATCTAAGGATGCAGGGATAGATTGGGTCAGTTACTTGGTGCTGAGATTTCAGATCTTCCCCACCACATCTGCTTCCAAAGGCTTCTCCCTTGGATGGGAAGATTCTACTCATCATGTCTTCAGTACAAAAACACACTGTGTTACAACAATTATATCTGATCACCATCCAAATGATCAAAATAGGAAGAAATCTTCTATTGTAATGAAGAAGACATAGTTGGATATGACTGAAGAGGCTAATAGCAGTAGTATTGTTGCTTGTCCCTGTTCCAGTGCAAAAAACACTTTAACAACCTAACCAAGCCAGGAAAGATGAGTATAGGTGCAGATTTTGCACATTACCATCTCATAGAAACATAGAATCCTACAGTGCAGAAGGAGGCCATTTGGCCCATGGAGTCTGCACCGACCACAATCCCACCCAGCCCCCATCTCCACAACCGCATGCATTCACCAGAGCTAGTCCCCCTGATACTCAGGGGCAATTTAGCATGACCAATCCACCTAACCTGCACAACTTTGGACTGTGGGAGAAAACCGGAGCACCCGGAGGAAACCCACGCAGACACGGGGAGAATGTGCATATTCCACACAGACAGAGACCCAAGCTGGGAATCGAATCTGGGTCCCTGGCACTGTGAGGCAGCAGTGCTAACCACTGTGCCACCCTATGCCTCACTATGTCTTGTTAAGTGTAATCTACCACATCACAATTCACACCTATTTGAGTTTCCAGGATCATGAACGAAGCCCAGTCCATCACTCAAACTAGCCTCCCACCCATTGACTCTGTCTACACTTCCCGCTGCCTCGGCAAAGCAGCCAGCATAATTAAGGACACTCTGCACCCTGGACATTCTTCTATCTTGTTCCGTTGGGAAAAAGATACAAAAGTCTGAGGTCACGTACCAACCGACTCAAGAACAGCTTCTTCCCTGCTGCCATCAGACTTTTGAATGGACCTACCTCGCACTAAATTGATCTTTCTCTACACCCTAGTTATGACAGTAACACTACATTCTGCAGTCTCTCGTTTCCTTCTCTATGAATGGTATGCTTTGCCTGTTTAGTGCACAAGAAACACTACTTTTCACTGTATGCTAATACATGTGACAATAAATCAAGTCAATCAAGTCAAGTTTTACAAAGCTAATATTGCTATTATTGTAGTTAAAATCATTGTTGTAGTCATTCTTTCTCCGTCTACCTAAAAAAATGTTTTATTCATTTGTCGGACACAGGCGTTGCTGGCTGGCCAACATTTATTGTAAGAAGTCTCACAACACCAGGTTAAAGTCCAACAGGTTTATTTGGTAGCAAAAGCCACTAGCTTTCGGAGCGCTCGCTGCTCCTTCGTCAGGTGAGTGGGATTTCAGTTCACAAACAGGGCATATAAAGACACAAACTCAATTTACAAAATAATGGTTGGAATGCGAGTCTTTACAGGTAATCAAGTCTTAAAGGTACAGACAATGTGAGTGGAGAGAGGGTTAAGCACAGGTTAAAGAGATGTGTATTGTCTCCAGCCGGGACAGTTAGTGAGATTTTGCAAGCCCAGGCAAGTCATGGGGGTTACAGATAGTGTGACATGAACCCAAGATCCCGGTTGAGGCTGTCCTCATGTGTGCAGAACTTGGCTATCAGTCTCTGCTCAGCGACTCTGCACTGTCGTGTGTCGTGAAGGCCGCCTTGGAGAACGCTTACCCGAAGATCAGAGGCCGAATGCCCGTGACTGCTGAAGTGTTCCCCAACAGGAAGAGAACAGTCTTGCCTGGTGATTGTCGAGCGGTATTCATTCATCCGTTGTTGTAGCATCCGCATGGTCTCCCCAATGTACCATGCCTCGGGACATCCTTTCCTGCAACGGATCAGGTAGACAACGTTGGCCGAGTTGCAAATGAATGTACCATGTACCTGGTGGATGGTGTTCTCACGTGAGATGATGGCATCCATGTCGATGATCCGGCACGTCTTGCAGAGTTGTGTGGCGTCGTGGTTACTGTTCTCCTGAAGGCTGGGTAGTTTGCTGCGGACAATGGTCTGAGGTTGTGCGGTTGTTTGAAGGCAAGAAGTGGGGGTGTGGGGATAGCCTTGGCGAGATGTTCGTCTTCATCAATGACATGTTGAAGGCTCTGGAGAAGATGTAGCTTCTCTGCTCCGGGGAAGTACTGGACGACGAAGGGTACTCTGTCCGCCGTGTCCCGTGTTTGTCTTCTGAGTAGGTCGGTGCGGTTTTTCGCTGTGGCGCGTCGGAATCCACAGCAGCCTCTGCAAGACGTGCCGGATCATCGACACGGATGCCATCATCTCACGTGAGAACGCCATCCACCAGGTACATTCACTTGCAACTCGGCCAACGTTGTCTACCTGATACGCTGCAGGAAAGGATGTCCCAAGGCAGGGTACATTGGGAAGACCATGCAGATGAACGGATGAATGAACACCACACGACAATCACCAGGCAAGAGTGTTCTCTTCCTGTTGAGACACACTTCAGCCGTCACGGGCATTCAGCCTCTGACCTTCGGGTAAGCGTTCTCCAAGGCACCTTCACGACACACGACAGCGCAGAGTCGCTGAGCAGAGATTGATAGCCAAGTTCTGCACACATGAGGACAGCCTCAACCGGGATCTTGGGTTCATGTCACACTATCTGTAACCCCCATGACTTGCCTGGGCTTGCAAAAT
Source organism: Mustelus asterias (assembly GCF_964213995.1). Taxonomy (NCBI): domain Eukaryota; kingdom Metazoa; phylum Chordata; class Chondrichthyes; order Carcharhiniformes; family Triakidae; genus Mustelus; species Mustelus asterias. The sequence goes on along the minus strand of NC_135825.1, from coordinate 45,636,582 downwards.
CTCACTAACTGTCCCGGCTGGAGACAATACACATCTCTTTAACCTGTGCTTAACCCTCTCTCCACTCACATTGTCTGTACCTTTAAGACTTGATTACCTGTAAAGTCTCGCATTCCAACCATTATTTTGTAAATTGAGTTTGTGTCTTTATATGCCCTGTTTGTGAACTGAAATCCCACTCACCTGACGAAGGAGCAGCGAGCGCTCCGAAAGCTAGTGGCTTTTGCTACCAAATAAACCTGTTGGACTTTAACCTGGTGTTGTGAGACCTCTTACTGTGTTTACCCCAGTCCAACGCCGGCATCTCCACATCATGGCCAACATTTATTGCCCATCCCTAGTTGCCCTTGTTCAGAGGGCAGTTGAGAGTCAACCACATTGCTGTGGCTCTGGACTCACATGTAGGCCAGACCGGGTAAGGACGGCAGATTTCCTCCCCTAAAGAACATTAGTGAGCCAGATGGGTTTTTCCAACAATCAACAACGGTTTCATGGCCATCAGTAGATTCTTAATTCCAGATATTTTTTTAATTGAATTCAAATTGCACCAGCTGCTGTGGCGGGATTCGAATCCAGGTCCCCCAAAACATTAGCTGAGTTTCTGGATTAATAGTCTAGCAATAATACCGCTCGCCGTCGCCTCACCCTTAATAATATAACAAAAAACAGCCCTCTCCCTTCCAAACACTCCCTATGCCCATTCCATGCCAATCTATGTCCCCCACCCAACACCATGGTCTCCATGCCAACTCACCCAGTAACCTTGGGCAGTTCCTTGATAGTTCGACACTTTCTGCATAGTTCCATAACATTTTCTTGACAACAATGGTTCTTTGACAACTGGACAATGACTTTTTTAAAGTCCAAATCGGGTTCTGCCAACAGCTTTTGGATGGTTAGGTCATTTATACCACATATCAATCTGTCCTGTAACATTTCAATAAGTGGCTGTTCAAATTCACAGTGTTCAGCTAATTTCCGCAACCTAGCCAAGAACTCAATGACAGGTCCCCAGGGATTCTCATGTTAAAGAATATTGCTGTTGAATTGCTGGGGTTTTTTTACGAGGTCCACCAGGTCCACGTTTTTTGAGTCAGGGGCATCCGAATAGGTCAGACTTCTTATTACACTGAAAGACGGGCCCCGCATGCTGTTAGCAAAATGCTTTTCGTCTCCTTCAATGTTGCTAGCACACAAGAAGTAATGCATGTATTCAGTGCCCAGTCTTCCTCACTTGTGTCGTAGCACTCGAGTTTCCCAAAAGGGGCATAATGGCTTTTTCTTACCGGAGAAAATTTTGACTTTCAGAGGTTGTTCGGAGGAAAAATGGAAAAAGAAAAGAATTTTTCTCCTCATTGCCAATGTAATAATTCTGCCACAATCAGGTTTCCATCACCCACATCCTTTATTGTGCACAAAAGGAAAAGGCCGCTCCCAAGGCTTGCAGTCAAGTTACCTTTGCCTCAGGACCTACAACAGCAATCTGTGTAAAGTTACGGGCTGGTTGGAGTCATACTTTGTGCTTGGTATGACTCAACTCTTCTGGTTGATTCATACCTAGCACAAAGCAAGATAGTTGTGATCGTTGGAGGCCAATCATCTCAGCCCCAGAACATAGCAATAGGAGTTCTTCAGAGTAGTATATCACTCCCCCATGTCTGGCTGCTTCATCACTGTGTTGGGGTCCAATTTCCAGTACTTCCTTTATAATAGCATGAGGTATACCTACACCACATGGACTACAAAATACTTTTATCAAGGGCAATTAGGGATGGGCAATGAATGCTGGTCTTGCCAATGACTCTCAACGCATGAACAAATTTTAAATATAAAAAAGCAATTGGGAGCAATGAAAGAAAGAAAGTGTTTGATGCCAATAAAATACTTTTTAATGTATTTCATGATGTAGTTTAGAATTCCTTTTGGATCCTCTATCCTTCATCCCATGAAGTGTCACTCCATCTCACCTCTTTTACTGCCAAATTTACTGAAGCCTAGGAAACCTGTTTGGAGACATTAATTTGAAAATGCAGTTAACCTCACTAATATAACAATGGACCCAACTTTCAAGGTCTCATTGTGCCAGTACACACAAACTCCATTAAAACGATGAGTGAGAACATTGGAGGCTGGCTGGGGTCAGGTTTCCTATTTTTGATTTTTTTAACCTGCCCACCCACCAATAACCTGTCCATCATTGGCAGCTAAAATTCCTCCCTATATTCCCAACCTCAGTTCTCGCTTGGATCAAAGCTTTGGGAAGCTGGCACAAAGCGTTCAATTGGGCCATTTGGGTTTGCATAGGTGCAGTGTTCTTTGGGTGCCTTCAACGTGTGTGCAAATTCTTGGTGGGGTGGGGGTGTGAGAGAAGGAGAAAGGTCAGGACTAGAAATTTATATTTAATATTATCAAATATTCTATAGTTTTTTTGGATAACATTTAAAAGATACCAATATTTTTTGTCAATAGCTTGTGACTGGTAGGGCTAGAGTAAACCAGGAAATGATGCAATTTCCTGCCAATTTAAAATAATTAAATTATTGGTTTTCAGGCTAAGGTAATATTGATATTAATAAATGTATTTTTCTTTTTCCAGGAAATTGAGCTATTATCTGTCAAAGATGAGCTATCAATTACAAAACAAGAACTTCAGAAAGTAACTGAAGAAAAGGTTTGTCTTTTTGCACTGTAACTTTATTTTAATGTTGTTTGTCAGAATATTAGACTTGTGTTTGCTGTTTTCATTTGCATTGAATTATCGGACCTCCCTGCAGGAATCATAGGCGGGGGGGAATGAGAAAGCCATTGGGAGAAGCCTCAGGGATATCGGCGAAATACTCGGGCAGCACTGGGAAATATTCACGGGGACCGGGAGAGCATCCAGGGTTCCAGGAAAGACCTCAGGAGTAGCGGCAAAATACTCAGACAGCATCGAGTGAGGCCTCGGGAGTTCCCTCTACTTTCTCAGGAGGCTAAGGAAATTTGGCATGTCGCTAAGACTCTCACCAATTTTTACAGATGCACCATAGAAAGCTTCCTTTCCGGATGTATCACGGCTTAGAATGGCCCTTGCTCTGATCAAGACTGCAAGAAACAACAAAGGGTTATGAACGTAACCCAATCCATCACGCAAACCAGCCTCCGTCTACACTTCCTGCTGCCTCCAAAAAGCAGCCAGCATAATCAAGGATCACACGCACCCCAGACAGATACAAAAGTCTGAGAACATGTACCAACTGACTCAAGAACAGCTTCTTCCCTGCTGCCGTCAGACTTTTGAATATTAAGCTGATCTTTCTCTTTATCTGTAACTGCAACACTATATTAAAGTAAAGTTTAAAGTTTATTTATTCGTCACAAGTAAAGCTTACATTAACACTGCAATGAAGTTACTGTGAAATTCCCCATATCACCTATTTAGGTCAATGCACTTAACCAGCACGTCTTTCAGACTGTGGGAGGAAACCAGAGCACCCGGAGGAAACCCACGCAGATACGAGGAGAATGTGTAAACTCCACATAGACAGTGACCTAAGCCGGGAATTGAACCCAGGTCCCTGACGCTGTGAGGCAGCAGTGCTAACCACTGTGCCACCGTGCCATCCATTCTGCACCCTCTCCTTTCCTTCTCCCCCATGTGCTCTCTGAACAGTATATTTTGAGTCTGTATAGTGTGCAAGAAACAATACTTTTTACTGTATCCCAATACATGTGACAATAATAAATAAAATCAAATCAAAATTCCAGAGAGGCCTCAGGGGTACTGGTGAAATACTCAAGAGGGTGCACTGAACAAACAATGAACAAAGAAAATTACAGTACAGGAACAGGCCCTTCGGCTCTCCAAGCCTGCACCGACCATGCTGTCCGCCTTAACTAAAACCCCCTACCCTTCCGGGGACCATATCCCTCTATTCCCATCCTATTCATGTATTTGTTGAGATGCCCCTTAAAAGCCACTACCACATCCACTTCCACTACCTCCCCCGGCAGCGAGCTCCAGGCATCCACCACCTTCTGTGTAAAAAATCTGCCTCGTACATCTGCTCTAAACCTTGCCCCTCGCACCTTAAACCTGTGCCCTCTAGTAATTGACTCTTCCATCCTGGGAAAAAGCTTCTGACTATCCATTCTGTCCATGCCTCTCATAATCTTGTAGACTTCTATCAAGTCTCCCCTCAACCTCCGTTGTTCCAGTGAGAACAAACCAAGTTTCTCCAAGCTCTCCTCATAGTTAATGCCCTCCATACCAGGCAACATCCTGGTAAATCTTTTCTGTAACCTCTCCAAAGCCTCCATATCTTTCTGGTAGTGTGGCGACCAGAATTGAACACTATATTCCAAGTGCAGCCCAACTAAGGTTCTATAAAGCTGCAACATGACTTGCCAATTTTTAAACTCAGTGCCCCAGCCGATGAAGGCAAACATGCCGTATGCCTTCTTGACTACCTTCTCCACCTGCGTTGCCACTTTTAGTGACCTGTGTACCTGTACACCCAGATCCCTTTGCGTATCAATACTGTTGATGGTTCTGCCATTTACTGTATATTTCCAATCTGTGTTAGACCTTCCAAAATGCATTACCTCACATTTGTCCGGATTAAACTCCATCTGTCATCTCTCCACCCAAGCCTCCAACTGATCTATATCCTGCTGTATCCTCTGATGGTCCTCATCGCTATCCCCAAATCCACCAACCTTTGTGTCATCTGCAAACTTACTAATCAAACCAGTTACATTTTCCTCCAAATCATTTATATATATCACAAACAGCAAAGGTCCCAGCACTGATCCCTGAGGAACGCCACTTGTCACAGCCCTCCATTCAGAAATGCACCCTTCCACTGCTACCCGCTGTCTTCTTTGACTGAGCCAGTTTTGTATCCACCTTGCCAGCTCACCTCTGATCCCATGCGACCTCTGCACCAGTCTGCCTTGAGGGAGCTTGTCAAAGACCTTACTGAAGTCCACGTAGACAACATCCACTGCCCTACCCTCATCAATCATCTTCGTCACTTCCTCGAAAAACTCGATCAAGTTTGTGAGACACGACCTCCCCTTCACAAAACCATGTTGTCTCTCACTAATACGTCCACTTATTTCCAAGTGAGACTAAATCCTGTCTTGAAGAATCCTCTCCAATAATTTCCCTACCACTGATGTAAGGCTCACCGGCCTGTAATTACCTGGATTATTCTTGCTACCCTTCTTAAACAAAGACCTCCCCTGTAGCCAGTGAGGATACAAAGATTTCTCTCAAGGCCCCAGCAATTTCCTCCCTTGTCTCTCTCAGTATTCTGGGGTATATCCCATCAGGCCCTGGGGACTTGTCTACCTTAATGTTTCTCAAGAACGTCAATAACTTCTTTTTGATCTCAACATGACTCAAACTATCTACACACCCTTTCCCAGACCCATCATCCACCAAGTCCTTCTCTTTGGTGAATACTGATGCAAAGTACTCATTTTATACCTCACCCATTTCCTCTGGCTCCACGCATAGATTCCCTCCCTTGTCCTTGAGTGGGCCAACCTTCTCCCTGGCCACCCTCTTGCTCTTTATATATGCATAAAAAGCCTTGGGATTTTCCTTAATCCTGCTGGCCAATGCTTTTTTGTGACCCCTTTTAGCCGTCCTTACTCCTTGCTTAAACTCTTTCTGCTTTCCTTGTATTCCATACTTGCTTCGTGTGTTCCCATCCTCCTAGCTTTGACAAATGCTTCCTTTTTCTCTTTGATTAGGCTCACAATATCTCTCGTTATCCAAGGTTCCCAAAACTTACCATACTTATCCTTCATCCTTACGGGAATGTACCGGTTCTGAATCTCTACTTACACTTACACTTGAAAGCCTCCCACATGCCAGATGTTGATTTGCCCTCAAACACCTGCCCCCAATCAATATTCTTCAGTTCCTGCCTAATATTGTTGTAATTAGCCTTCCCCCAATTTAGCACCTTAACTTGAGGACTACACTCATGGTGTAAAATTGTGGTCACTGTTCCCGAACTGCTCCCTACTGAAACATCGACCACCTGGCCGGGCTCATTCCCCAATACCAGGTCCGGTATGGCCCCTTCCCTAATTGGACTATCTACATACTGTTTCAAGAAGCCCTCCTGAATGCTCCTTACAAACTCTGCCCCATCCACGCCCCAATACTAAGTGAGTCCCAGTCAATATAGGGGAAGTTAAAATCTTCCACCACAACAACCCTGTTTCTTTTACACCTGGCCAAAATCTGCCTACATATCTGTTCCTCTATCGCCCGCTGGCAGTTGGGTGGCCTATAGTAAACACCCAACATTGTGACTACACCCTTCCTATTCGTACCCATATTGCCTCGCTGTATGAGCCCTCCGAGGTGTCCTCCCACAGTATAGCTGTGATCTTCTCCTTATGTGGAGATGCTGGCGTTGGACTGGGGTGAACACAGTAAGAAGTCTCACAACACCAGGTTAAAGTCCAACAGGTTTATTTGGTAGCAAATACCATAAGCTTTCGGAGCGCTGCTCCTTCGTCAGATGGAGTGGAAATGTGCTCTCAAACAGTGCACAGAGACACAAAATCAAGTTACAGAATACTGATTAAATGTGAATCCCTACAGCCAGCCAGGTCTTAAAGATACAGACAATGTGGGTGGAGGGAGCATTAAACACAGGTTAAAGAGATGTGTATTGTCTCCAGACAGAATAGCTCGTGAGATTCTGCAAGCCCAGGAGGCAAGCTGTGGGGGTTACTGATAATGTGACATAAATCCAACATCCCGGTTTAGGCCGTCCTCATGTGTGCGGAACTTGGCTATCAGTTTCTGCTCAGCGACTCTGCGCTGTCGTGTGTCGTGAAGGCCGCCTTGGAGAACGCTTACCTGAAGATCCAAGGCTGAATGCCCGTGACTGATGAAGTGCTCCCCCACAGGAAGAGAACAGTCTTGCCTGGTGATTGTCGAGCGGTGTTCATTCATCTGTTGTCGTAGCGTCTGCATGGTTTCCCCAATGTACCATGCCTCATGACATCCTTTCCTGCAGCGTATCAGGTAGACAACGTTGGCCGAGTTGCAAGAGTAGGTACCGTGTACCTGGTAGATGGTGTTCTCACGTGAGATGATGGCATCCGTGTCGATGATCCGGCACGTCTTGCAGAGGTTGCTGTGGCAGGGTTGTGTGGTTGATGCTATACACTAGATACATCGATGATTCTTTCTTTGGAGTCATGGTGAGCAATCACTGAAACAACTACATGATGACATCAACAAGTTCCATCCCACCATCAGACTCACCATGGACTACTCTCCGGAATCGGTTGCATTCTTGGACACACGCATCTCCATTAAGGACGGTCACCTCAGCACCTCACTGTACCGCAAGCCCACAGATAACCTCACGAAGCTCCACTTCTCCAGCTTCCACCCTAAACACATTAAAGAAGCCATCACATTATCAGTAACCCCTTCAGCTTGCCTCCTGGGCTTGCAGAATCTCACTAGCTGTTCTGTCTGGAGACAATACACATCTCTTTAACCTGTGTTTAATGCTCCCTCCACCCACATTGTCTGTATCTTTAAGACCTGGCTGGCTGTAGGGATTCACATTCTAATCAGTATTCTGTAACTTGATTTTGTGTCTCTGTGCACTGTTTGAGAGCACATTTCCACTCCATCTGACGAAGGAGCAGCGCTCCGAAAGCTTATGGTATTTGCTACCAAATAAACCTGTTGGACTTTAACCTGGTGTTGTGAGACTTCTTACTATCTTCTCCTTAACCAGTAGTGCAACTCCCCCACCCCTTTTACATCCCCCTCTATCCCGCCCGAAACAACTGTATCCTGGAATGATAATGCCAATCCTATCCTTCCCTTAACCAAGTCTCTGTAATGGCAACAACATCATAGTTCCAAGTACTAATCCAAGTTCTATGTTCATCTGCCTTACCTGTTACACTTCTTGCATTGAAACAAATGCACTTCAGTCCACCAGACCCTCTTTGATTAGCAACCTCACCATGCCTGCTCTTTCTTTAAGTCTTACTGGCCCTACTCTCTGGTTCCCTTCAGCTAATTCACCTTTTCTTTGGTTCCCACCCCCCTGCCAAACTAATTTAAATCCTCCCATGTGATACTAGCAAATCTCCCGGCCAGAATATTTATGCCCTTCCAGTTTAGATGCAACCCGTCCTTGTACAGGTCCCACCTGCCCCGGAAGAGACCCCAATGGTCCAGATATCTGAAACCCTCCCTCCTACACCAGCTGTTTAGCCACGTGTTGAGCTGCACTATCTTCCTATTCCTAGCCTTACTAGCACGTGGCACAGGGGGTAATCCTGAGATTACAAGCCTAGAGGTCCTGCTTTTTAACTTTCTACTGAACTCCCTAAACTGCTGCTGCAAGACCTCATCACCCTTCCTACCTATGTTGTTAGTACCAATATGTACCACGACCTCTGGCTGTTCACCCTCTCCCTTCAGAATGCTTTCTGCCCGTTCAGAGACATCCTGGACCCTGGCACCAGGGAGGCAACATACCATCCTGAAGTCTCTTTCACATCCACAGAAGTGCCTATCTGCACCCCTAACTATAGAGTCCCCTATAACTATTGCTCTAGTACTCTTTGTCCCTCCCTGCTTAACAACAGAGCCAGCCGTGGTGCCACTACTTTGGCTGCTGCTGCTGTTATCCCCTGATGGACCATCCCCCCCTACAGTATCCAAAACGGTATACTTGTTAGAGAGGGGGATGACCACAGGGGATTCCTGTACTGACTGCCTGCCCCTTCTAGTGGTCACCCATCTATCTGCCTGCACCTTGGGTGTGACCACATTTCTGAAGCTTCTATCTATGATGCTTTCCGCCACCTTCATGCTCCTAAGTGCATTCAACTGCTGCTCCAATTTATCCATGCGGTCTGTAAGGAGCTGCAATTGGGTGCACTTCCTGCAGGCTTAGTTGTCCGAGACACTGGAAGTGTCACGGGATCTCCCACATCTCACAAGTGCAGCACTTAACCCCACTGACCGACATTTCGAGCAACAATTAAATTATTTAAGAAAAATTATAAAACTCTTACCTTCACTTTTACCTTCTCACAGTGGCCTTTTTTTTGGTCAGAAGAGGAGGGAAGGAGGGAAACATTAATGTAGTGTTTCGGGCTTACCACTCCTTGACACCAGATCTTTCGCTTCCCAGTTCTTAGTAGATGTTGCTGGTCTGACTTCTCCCAGAATGCACCAGTGAAGTCCCTCAGCCGCCTCTACCAGATGCTGTAACTCCTGTTTATCTCTGGAGGTGTTCTTTCGCTTCTTACTTCTTAGTAGATGTTGCTGGTCTGACTTCTCCCAGAATACTGAGAGAGGAATTTGGAGTTCCAGGAGAGGCCTTAGGGCTTCAGAGCTGAAGACATGGGGACACAGGACTGAAGGCTCTGGGACTGGAAGGGGCTGGAGTCTCTGGGGCTGGAAGTGACAAAGGTTCCAGGGCCACAGGGCTGAAGGCTGTGGGACCAGAAGAGGCTGAAGGCTCAATCGCTACGAACCAACGAGAGGAAAGAACATACCTGACCTCATCCTTACCAATCTGCCGGCTGCAGATGCATCTGTCCATGACAGTTTCGGTAAGAGTGACCACCACACAGTGTTTGTGGAGACAAAGTCCCGCCTTCACATTGAGAATAACCTCCATCGTGTTGTGTGGCACTATCACCGTGCAAAATGGGACAGACTTCGAACCGATCTGGCAACTCAAGACTGGGCATCCACGAGGTGCTGTGCGCCATCAACAGCAGTGGGACTGTACACCAGCATAATCTGCGACCTCATGGCCCGACATATCTCCCATTCAATGATTACCATCAAGCCAGAGGATCAACACTGGTTCAATGGAGAGTGCAGGAGGGCATGCCAGGAGCAGCACCAAGCATACTTAAAAATGAGGTATCAACCTGGTGAAGCTACCAAACAGGACTACTTGCATGCCAAAAGCAAAAACAGCAAGTGATAGACAGAGCTAAGCGATCCCACAACCAACGGATCAGATCTAAGCTCTGCAGCCCTTCCTCATCCAGTTGTGAATGGTGGTGGACAATTAGACAACTCAGTGGAGGAGGAGGCTCCACAAATATCCCCATCCTCAATGATGGAGGAGCCCAGCTTGTCAGTGCAAAAGATAAGGCAGCAATCTTCAGCTAGAAGTGCCGAGTGGATGACCCATCTTGGCCTCCTGCAGTAGTCCCCAGCATCTCAGATGCCAGCCTCCAGCCAATTTGATTCACTCCACGTGATATCAAGAAACGGTTGGAGGCACTGCATACTGCAAAGACAATAGGTCCTGATAACATTCTGGCAATAGTACTGAAGACCTGTACTCCAGAACTTGCTGCTCCCCTAACCAAGCTCTCCCAGTACAGTTACAACACTGGCATCTACTCAACAATGTGGAAAATTACCCAGGTATGTCCTGTACACATAAAGTAGGACGAATCCAACCCAGACAATTACCACCCAATAAGTCTACTGACAGTCATCAGTAAAGTGATGGAAGTGCTGTCAAGCAACACCTGCTCAGCAATAACCTGCTCAGTGGTGCCCAGTTTGGGTTTCGCCAGGGTCACTCAGCTCCTGACCTTATTACAGCCTTGGTTCAATCATGGACGAAAGAGCTGAATTCCAGAGGTGAGGTGAGAGTGACAGCCCTTGAATCAAGGCCGCATTCGACTCAGTGTGGCATCAAGGAGCACGAGCAAAACTGGAATCAAGGGGTATCAGGGGCAAACACTCCACTGGTTGGAGTCATACCTGGTACATAGGAAGATGGTTGTGGTTGTGAAGGGTCAATCATCTTAGCTCCAGGACATCACTGCAGGAGTCCCTCAGGGTAGTGTCCTAGTCCCAACGGTCTTCAGCTGCTTCATCAATGACCTTCCCTCCTTCATAAGGTCAGAAGTGGGGATGTTTGCCGATGATTGAAAAATGTTCAGCACCATTTTCAACTCCTCAGATACTGAAGCAGTCCATGTTGAAATGCAACAAGATCTGGACAATAGGTTTGGGCTGACAAGTGGCAAGTAACATTCGCGCCACACAAATGCCAGGCAATGACCATCACCAATAAGAAATACTCTAACCACTGCCCCTTGACATTCAATGGTGTTACCATCACTGAATCCCCCAGTGTCAACATCTTTGGGGTTACCATTGGCCAGAAACTCAATTGGACTCACCACATTAGCACAGTGGCTACAAAAGCAGGTCAGAGGCTAGGAATACTGTGGCGAGTATCTCACCTCCTGACTCCCCAAAGTTCACCATCTACAAGGCACAAGTCAGGAGTGTGATGGAATACTCCCCACTTGCCTGGATGGGTGTAGATCCAACAACACTCAAGAAGCTTGACACCATCCAGGACAAAGCAGCCCGCTTGATTGGCACCGCATCTACAAACATCCATGCCCTTCACCACCGACGCTCAGTAGCAGCAGTGTGTACTATCTACAAGATGTACTGCAGCACTTCACCAAAGATCCTTAGACAGCACTTTCCAAACCCACAACCACTTTCATCTAGAAGGACAAGAGCAGCAGATACATGGGAACATCACCACCTGCAAGTCTCCCTCCAAGCCACTCACCATCCTGACTTGGAAATATATCGCCATTCCTTCACAGTCACTGGATCAACATCTTGGAATTCCCTCCCGAATGGCATTGTGGGTCAATGCACAGCACGTGGACTGCAGCAATTCAAGAAGGCAGCTCACCACCACCTTCTCAAGGGCAACTAGGGATGGACAATAAATGCTGGCCAGCCAGCAACGTCATTGTCCCACAAATGAATGAATTAAAGAAAAGGTGTCCTCTGGAGGGCCAAAACCAAAACCAGACTATAAGCAGGATATGTGCCAGAGCAGCTGCTAAGGATGTCTGGAACGTGTGGATGGTGAGTGGAAAACAGTGAGGTGATGAGGACATGACCTGGTCTGCATTTGGGGCCCTGCTGTGCGGCAGTGTCAGCCTGTGCAGCTGGAGCTGAAGCGGTCACAGGAAGAGGGGAATTGGATGGACTGGATACTCCTGGAGTCATCTGGGTGGATAGCCCTGGGCTGAGCATCATCTGCTGCTCGTCCCTAAGGGTGCTCGAGGGCCCCTGGCATCTACCTTGGGATAGACAGGCAGCTGGAGTGAACTTGAGAAGCCCTGCCATCCTCTGGCATTGACATTTCTGAATCTTGGCACCATGGAGTCCATGTCATTCAGCACTGTAGGTTTTGCACCAAAGTCGTCACGTCACCTGCCACCCTCACTATGTTGACTTTGTTGCATTGCAGTGTCGGGCACCATTTCCTCAGACAGAAGATGGTAGGTCTTCTTCATTCTGCCTTTCAATCCGAGGTGTGGAGCTGACATCACTTTCTGATGTTCCTGACTTTTGCTTTGGAGCGTCAGCAACTGAGGATGGCTGAGTCTAGTGGTATGTCATCTGACTGGGCCTCAGCAGATTTCTGGCCTCCAGCAGTCCTTCAATTGCCAGCACCCTGAGACACCCTGCCTCTGCCTGCTGTGGATCAGACAGAGTGAGGTGTTCACCAGTTTGTGATTCGAGCCCCCCATAAAACTACATCCCACTGAATTATGTGTTTCTGTGCTGCTGGAGGTTGAGTTAAAGCTGTGACGGTCCTTCAATGTCAATGTCCAAGAAATCATCCGTGCTGGTATCGGAGCTTTCGAGGTCCTGCTGCTCACCTGGTATGCCAATGAGAGAAGGGAGATTTCATTACTGCATGGTGGGAGTCTTCAGAAACAGGAGACATGACTCATGTCAGTTTTTTTGTGATGGATTGTGCTGACTGCATCCTCATTTGGTTTATTGCCGTCAACCTCACTGTTGGCACAGGGGCAGTCGACTTCCTCCCTGGCCAGCTGGAGGGTTCTTTCTTTGAAGCCCAAATCTCTGCCCATCTGGGATCTCTCCCAGTTATTATGTGCCAACTTGACCTGCATGAAAACAAATGGAGAGACTATAAGCAGGATATGTGCCAGAGCAGCTGCTAAGGATGTCTGGAACGTGTGGATGGTGAGTGGAAAACAGTGAGGTGATGAGGACATGACCTGCAGAGCAGATGAAGGTGCGTATGGGACAGTGAGCTGCGGTGTCCCTTGATCTGGCAGTGAGTGAGCTCACTGTGAATGTGCAATGGGTGTGTGAGCTGAGAGTAATGAGAAGAGTGACTTACCCTGCCAGAACGAAGGAGATCCCCCTTTGGCAGCACTGGATGCCAGTTCTTCTTGGCAGGGTGTTCGTGCTGACCACCACAGCCACCGCTGAGTTGGTGTCCCAGCTCAATGGTCCCCTCCTTTTGCGAGAGTAGAGGATGTCATGCCACTCCTCCACTGCTTCCAGTCTCTTGTGGGAGAAGTGACCCACTAAAATCGCACGACAGCCAAGAAATCAGGATCGTGCCCGATTTCTCGGCTCTTGCCATTTTACCGGCACCAGATTTCCGGTGTGGTCAGCCTCTCACTCATTTCCGGTGAGAGACTGAATAATTTATTTAAATTTATTTAAATAGTGATTTGCATGTGTTTAGCGCGCCTGGGACTCAATCGTCTGGACTCACTTGCCTTTGTGGCCCCGCTGGGAAAAGTTCTCTCCGGCGAGGAAAATGCCTCTCCCCATAAACAGGGAACAGTCATGTTGCCCTCGCTGGTAGAATTGGAGGCCATTGCAGCCCCCCAGGGAGGTCAAGGGAAGGGAGGGGGTGTCTCTTTGGCAGTGCCAGCCTGCATCTTTGCACTGCCAGCCTGGCACCATGGCACTGCTCACCAGGCCTGAAGGGGGTGACGTCCATGGGGGTAGGGCCTGAAAGGTCAGTGCCAGTGGAGGGAAGGGCTATGAGGGCAGGGCCTATGGGGAGGCTGGGCAAGACTGGGCAGCCCGATGGGGAGAGAGGGAGGACCCCACTGCACACTTTGCCTGCTGTGCATTGTGATTGGTGGAGGGGGGAGGAGGGGTCTGATTGGTCTGGGCAATGGGGGTGGTGATATTTCCGGGTGGTGTGGGCTCACAATTGACCACGGGCCCCCGTGATAGCAGGGGGAAGTGGGGGAGGGGGGTTAGAGTCATAGAGGTTTACAGCATGGAAACAGGCCCTTCGGCCCAACTTGTCCATGCCGCCCTTTTTTTTTAAAAACCCCTAAGCTAATCCCAATTGCCCGCATTTGGCCCATATCCCTCCATACCCATCTTACCCATGTAACTGTCTAAATGCTGTTTAAAAGATAAAATTGTACCCGTCTCTACTACTGCCTCTGGCAGCTTGTTCCAGACGCTCACCACCCTCTGTGTGAAAAAATGACCCCTCTGGACACTTTTGTATCTCTCCCCTCTCACCTTAAACCTATGCCCTCTAGTTTTAGACTCCAATACCTTTGGGAAAAGATATTGACTATCTACCTTGTCTATGCCCCTCATTATTTTATAGACCTCTATAAGGTCACCCCTCAGCCTCCTACGCTCCAGAGAAAAAAGTCCCAGTCCACTCAGCCACTCCTTATAACTCAATCCATCAAGTCCCGGTAGCATCCTAGTAAATCTTTTCTGCACTCTTTCTAGTTTAATAATATCCTTTCTATAATAGGGTGACCAGAATTGCACACAGTATTCCAAGTGTGGCCTTACCAATGTTTTGTACAACTTTAACAAGACGTCCCAACTCCTGTATTCAATGTTCTGACCAATGAAACCAAGCATGCCGAATGCCTTCTTCACCACTCTGTCCACCTGTGACTCCACTTTCAAGGAGCTATGAACATGTACCCCTAGATCTCTTTGTTCTGTAACTCTCCCCAACGCCCTACCATCAACTGAGTAAGTCCTGCCCTGGTTCAATCTACCAAAATGCATCACTTCGCATTTGTCTAAATTAAACTCCCATCTGCCATTCGTCAGCCCACTGGCCCAATTCATCAAGATCCCGTTGCAATTGGAGATAACTTTCTTCACTGTCCACTATGCCACCAATCTTGGTGTCATCTGCAAACTTACTAACCATGCCTCCTACATTCTCATCCAAATCATTAATATAAATGACAAATAACAGTGGGCCCAGCACTGATCCCTGAGGCACATCGCTGGTCACAGGCCTCCAGTATGAAAAACAACTCTCTACAAAAAAGTCCCAGGGTTGGATCGGGACCAGCTGTAACAGCAGAGGCCTGACAGTTCTCTCTTTCTATGTCAGCCCTCTGCTGTTGCAATTGCGCATGTGCAGCCACAGAGGTCTGAAAATGCGCAATAGCTCCCTCTGCTGCTTGAACAGGCTGGCTGGTGAATTAAGCCCCATCCACTGCCTCTCGTAACTAGAAACATTCTAGCCCATTTTTTCATGTACTAAGTGCATAAGATTAGAAGTCAAGACTCGCCCATTTTCACGCTAGCTGGACACTTAAAATTTTTCTCGTAAAATTCTGCCCATACAACATGGTGAGCTGAATTTTCACTTTAAGATTGGGAAACAGGAGCCAGGTCTGTTTCCAGGTTCTGAAACTGCTTCTATGAAGACACAGTCACTCATTGAGATGTTGACCAGGTCACTGTTTTAATTGGCTTGGAGATAGGTTCCCTGTGGAATTAAGTACAGTAGGCAGACTCTTGAAACTAAGGCTTAATCAAAAGCCTTCCAGTTTCAGAGAAACAACAAGTTGCAATGAATGGTAAATAACTGAGAGAATGCTTCCATATGAACGTGCCTTCTCAGCAACATTTTTAAAATAATCAGTTAAAAATAGAAAAAAAAGAGCAGCCAGGCCACCGCTATTGGAGGCACCCATAGAAAGCATCCTTTCTGGATGTATCACAGCTGGGTAGGGGTCTTGCTCTGACCAAGACCTAAGAAATGACAAAGGGTTGTAAACGTAACCCAGTCCATCACGCAAATCAGTCTCCCATATATTGATTCTGTCTACAATTCCCGCTGCCTTGGAAAAGCGGCCAGCATAATCAAGGATCCCACGCACCCCGGACATACCCTCTTCCAATTTCTTCCGTTGGGAAAATGATATAAAAGTCTGAGGTCACTTGCCAACCGACCCAAGAACAGCTTCTTCCCTGCTGCCGCCAGACTTTTGAATGGACTTACCTTATAACTTGATCATTCCCTCACCCACATGCCCCCCTGCATCACAGACCCCCCCCCATTTCCCACTCACATGTCCCCCAGAATCACAAACACCCTCATTCCCCACTCACATGACTCACAGAACACAGACCCCACCCATTCTCCACCCACATGCCCCATCCAGAATCACAAACACCCCATTCCCACCCACATGACCCTCAGAACACGGACCTCCCCAATTCTCACCCACATGCTCCCCAGAATCACAGCTCCTTGAAAAGTTCTGAGGCAGCAGCAGTGCAATTTCCAAGGGCTTTGTGCACATCCTTCAGCTGGAAAAGTGCTGAGTGCACTAGGAGCCAGCAGCATCCACAAGACCTGAGGTCAGTGCTGAGACCCAGATCTGTGCTGCAAATCGGACATTAGACACTTACTGAACAACAGTCCCCCTCCTCCCCACACACTCGCAGACCCGAAAAACAAAATGGCTGCTATGAAAGCAGGACAGAGCCATCGGACTCTAGGCACTTACCTCCTCACTAACCCTCACTGATGGAGTGCCCAAATCGGATTTTTATGGAGCATGTCTCTTTCAGGCCGATTCCGGATTGGCAAAAGCGGTGTTAAAGGGGGACGTGCCGGTAAAGTTGGGCGTGCAGCCCGTTAAGTGAATTGAAATGCATGCAAATACATTTAATAAGAACATATGAAATTTAAAAAGCCGGCGTGCCCGTTTTGGGTGCGATCCCGATCGCAGCCATTTTCAGGCCTTGGTAAAGGGGGAACCAGCACGGAGGCAGGTGTTGATCGTGCTACTCACCTCATGTCGACTTTACCAAGTTTTCACGCACAAAAACGGGTCGATCACAATGGTAAAATCAGCCCCTAAGTGTCGAATTTGTGCAAAAATTGAATAAATCCTGCTTTTTTTTTCAGCGGGAGTTTTAAAATGAACCTCCCATACTCTGTGCACTGCAGAGTGCCTCTGCATGAGTCACACTGAAATTCAGTGGGCAGAGACTATTCCTGCTGGAGAGGCTGGCCGCATAGCACTGAGCGGGCCACTGTGCATGCACCTAGCTGTCAGCCGAGATTGGCGCATGTGCAGTAGCCCTGCACTGCAGGCCTCCTGATCGCTGGCCAGCTGATTGTTGGCCTGCCCCTCAACTCCACATCACTGGCCATGCGGCATCCCCACGGGCTTGATCGCCGGCCACCCGGACTTATCTGGGCCAGCCTCTATCACCTCCCCATCCCAGCCCACCTCGATGTGTTCCCCCACCTCCCCCACTCCCCCAGCCCCGATCTCCTGATTCCCCCATCCCCCCACCACCTGCAGCCCCTCCCCCGCTCCTCTCCCAGTCCTGACTCAACACACCTCCGAGCAGGCTCACCCCTACCCCGATAGCCAGCTCCGATTGCTGGCCTCCCTCAGTCGCTCAGCCCAAATGCAGAGTGGCAGTGGGACCCCCAAGCCCTAGAGTTCGACCCAGAGGCCCCACACCCCATCAGGCCCCGGCCACATTATGCCACTCCCCCTTGGCACTGCCCTATACCCAGTGGGCAGTGCCAAGGTGTCCCCCGGATATTGACACTTTGCCCCTTGGCCAGTGCAGGGGGCCCAGGCTGGCATTGCCAAAGTGGCAATGCCCATGGGGCACCCTCCCTGGCACCGACCCTTTGCCTCGACTGACCCCCCCTTCACTGCAGCGGGGTTGGATTGCCAGCTCCCTGCAAGTGGGAAGCTATATTAAACCCCATTGCAGTGAACCACTTCTGCTAGGGGGAGCAGGGTGAGAGGCTAGTGGGCCTGGAGATTTCAGTCCCGGCCCCCTAATGGTATTTCAATTGTATGCAAATTGGGATTTAATTCAGTTATGCAGCTCTGCACCGATTTCCGGCGCGGAGCTGATGGCACCAGAAGTCCAGCTGCCAGAGATGTGCCAAGGCCGTTGCGCCCAGCAGGGAGTCCGCGAAACGGCCTCTGCTCAAGTCTCCTGGCCCGCTGCACTAGAAAAGCAGCGCACTGGGCTGGGAGAATTCTCCCCCATTATTTTGCCAATCAGAAAAAGATCCATTTTTGCATAGACTGTTTTCTGCCAGCCAGCAATCTTCTAATGCATTACCCACCACATCATGAGCCTTTATTTTCCTCAATAACCTTTGATGCCTCCTGGCAATCCAAGAACAGCATGTCTACAGGTTCCCCATTATCCAGAGCACATGATAAGCCAACTAAACATGAGTTTCCTTTCATAAAACAGTGCTGACTGTTCCTGATTGCTTATAATTTTTCTAAGTGCCTGGTTATAACCTGTTTAATGATCGATTTTGTTTCATTTGTTCGTGGGACATGGGCATAGCTGGCTGGCCAGCATTTATTGCTCATCCCTATTGCCTGAGGGCAGTTGAGATCAACCACATGTAGCTCTGGAGTCACATGTTGTCCAGACCATGACTGATGTCAAGCTAACTGTCCTGTGGTTCCCTCTCCCTCCTTTCTAGCAGAGTTTAATTTGCTAACAGATCAGCTGTGACCTTATTAATTGGTGGAGCAGGCTCAGGGCACTGAATGGTCTTCTCCTGGTCTTGTTTCTATGTTTGTAACCTCCAATCATCTTTTATTTTATTCATTCAGGGGATTCGAACATTCAGGCGACCCCAGAACATTAGCTGAGTTTCTGGATTAATAATCTAGCGATAATACCACGAGGCCATTGCCTCCCCATTATCTTCTCCATGACATCAAGCCAACTAGCCTATCTTTTCCTGTTTTCTGCCTCCCTCCATTCTTGACTAGAGGGGTCATATTTGTTACTTTACAATCTGATGGAACTTCTTAGAATCCAGAATGTAAAGTACTCATTTAGTATTGCTGCCTCTTAAAGAACGTCTCTTTTTCTGACCCTAAGCTGTCCACCCTTTCTTTAGCCATAATGTTCCTGTTTATATGTTTATAAAAGACTTTGAAAATCCCTTTTATGTTGGCCCCAATCTATTCTAACACCTTTTCTGTTTTCTTCTCTTATTTTTATCTTTTGATCACTTCTGTACTTTCTATATTCACCTTGGTTCTCTGTTATGAAACTCACAATTGACTTAAGCATCTTTTTTCTGTCTCTGTAGTTCCTATGGGCATAATTCTCCCAACCTGCCTGAGACAGGTTTAATGGCAGGCTGCGCAGAGAAACAGGCGACAGGCAAAAAGTAGGAAAGCCACCAGCATAAAATCACGTTGCAATTCTCCCAATGGCAGGTTAAGTGGGGTTGCTCTTCCCACTGGCATTCAATTGTATCTCATGAATGCTCATTAAAACAATTTCCCGCAGAATCCCATCAGGCCTTCCAATCTTGCGTCGTGCCAGTGGGAAGTTACATTGATGTCAAACCCATTTGATAAAGGCTGGCATATGCAAGACATGTTGCACTGAAGTGAGTGCAACATGCAAAGTCTACCTGCTATTGTGCCGCGCTGCTCCAGATGCACTGTGCACCAGTTCCTGCCCTCCATCTCCATGCTGAGCTGGTCTTCATGGACCCAGCTGCTGGAGGCATGGACCCTCCTGTGTCATCAACTCAGATGAGTACTGCACCTGAGGTTGCACAGTAAGGGACCTCCTTCCCCTCGGTGCCACACACCAGTGTCCATCTGGACAGCACTGTTACTGTGGGGCACATGCAACCACCACACAAAGATAAGACGGTGGGGTAATGTGGATGGAGGGCTGTGCAAGGAGTGAGGTGTGGGAAGGGCAAATCCTAGGAGCAATGCAGAAGGAGGGCTGAGCAAGGAGGGGGAAGGCAAATGCTAGAGGGCAATGTTGAAGGAGAGCTGAGGGGATGGGATATGGGCAAGGTCTCACAGTAGCAGGCAGAGGGGCAAGGAAGCGGATGAAGAGGACGAACAATCGAAGGTGGGGGGGAGGGAAGCTTTTTTGCAATACATACTCACTTGTTGGTGCCACTGCTGTGGACAGGATCCAGGTCAATTACACAGGACTCAAAGCCCTTTAGAGTCATAGAGGTTTACAGCATGGAAACAGGCCCTTCGGCCCAACTTGTCCATACTGCCCAGTTGTTACCATTAAGCTAGTCCCAATTGCCTACATTTGGCCCATATCCCTCTATACTCATCTTATCCATGTAACTGTCTAAATGCTTTTTGTCCAGGAAGAAAGACCAAGACAGATTTCTAATTTAGCATTTTGAAAGGGATCGGCACAACTTAATAAAAGGCTGATGTAAAATTTTGAAGACTATGTTGTGGAACATGGTAATGCAGCCTTGGAGAGTGAATTCTATAGTCAAGGTGGCGCAGCTGCATCAATTCTTCCATCCGATCAGTGAAGGGGAGTCACGGGTTAACAATTAATGCCATTTATCAGTGGCTAAACAAATTCCATTCATTCACCGTGAACAAACAAATGCTCATAGTTATGCTATGAGTTCAGAGCCTCTTGTGGGGAATTTTGATTCGGTGGCCAGATATCTTTAGAAATACTAAAGTAGTTCTGAAAATGCAAACTTTGCAAAGGTAAAATGACTCAGTTTTAAAAGCGTAACAGAATTTATTTAAAACTTGTTTATTAAAACATAGAAAAATCAAACATGACATACAAAAAGACAGAACAATAAATTCAGCCGAAGGGAGACCTCAGATATGCCAGGCAGCACAACAGTACCACAGAGCTTTTTCAAAAGATCCCGTCTTTCGTGCCAAAATACAAGCCATTTATACTTTTTTGTTATCAAGAGCTAAGTGTGATTTCGTTTATTATTTAATATGTCAATCTAATCATGACAGTATTTTAAATCAATTAAAATCTGCCACCCTAAATAACGTTATTTCATTAGTTCATTCCGATTAGCAGAAGTCCATGTCTTGGCATAGATTACTTTTTTGTTGCCATAGTATCCAAGAAACATTTTTTTGCTTAAGTCAGCACTAGAAAAGATGCCAAGACTTGGTCTAATGCCAAACATGGGCCCATCATTCGGCATCATTCCAGGCCTGGACAGCTTGAATCATATAAAATGTATCATCAAATGTTCCAAGTCTTGTATTCTTTCATTAATGTTACTGATTTTTTTAGTCACGGTACTGTTTTTGCTTTAAAACCTTAATTAATACAATTTAATCGATTATTTTAATGCAACAGATTATTTCAAAATCATTAGTGGATGAGGTGGAGGGCTGTTGTAGGCTGCAAAGAGACATAGATAGGATGCAAAGCTGGGCTGAAAAATGGCAAATGGAGTTTAACCCTGATAAATGTGAGGTGATTCATTTTGGTAGGACTAATTTAAATGTGGATTACAGGGTCAAAGGTAGGGTTCTGAAGACTGTGGAGGAACAGAGAGATCTTGGGGTTCATATCCACAGATCTCTAAAGGTTGCCACTCAAGTGGATAGAGCTGTGAAGAAGGCCTATAGTGTGTTAGCTTTTATTAACGGGGTTGGAGTTTAAGAGCCGTGGGGTTATGCTGCAACTGTACAGGACCTTGGTGAGACCACATTTGGAGTATTGTGTGCAGTTCTGGTCACCTCACTATAGGAAGGATGTGGAAGCGCTGGAAAGAGTGCAGAGGAGATTTAGCAGGATGCTGCCTGGTTTGGAGGGTAGGTCTTATGAGGAAAGGTTGCGGGAGCTAGGGCTGTTCTCTCTGGAGCGGAGGAGGCTGAGGGGAGACTTAATAGAGGTTTATAAAATGATGAAGGGGATAGATAGAGTGAACGTTCAAAGACTATTTCCTCGGGTGGATGGAGCTATTACAAGGGGGCATAACTATAGGGTTCGTGGTGGGAGATACAGGAAGGATATCAGAGGTAGGTTCTTTACGCAGAGAGTGGTTGGGGTGTGGAATGGACTGCCTGCAGTGATAGTGGAGTCAGACACTTTAGGAACATTTAAGCGGTTATTGGATAGGCACATGGAGCACACCAGGATGATAGGGAGTGGGATAGCTTGATCTTGGTTTCAAATAAAGCTCGGCACAACATCGTGGGCCGAAGGGCCTGTTCTGTTCTGTACTGTTCTATGTTCTGTTCTATGTTCTATTATTATTGATTTCATTTAGATAAAGCATATAGATCATGATTCAATATTGTTTCAAATTCTTTCACATATAATCAACTGCTCACAATCTTCATGTTGGGGAAGATTGATTATATATCTCTCTCTATCCTAACTGTTAGCTGCTAATGTCTATTAACCCCTTCTACAGAGCCACATTGGTTCAGTTATGTAATTCACAAGTCCCAGGGGTAAGCATGAGGAACAAAGCTATGTAAGGTGCCAAAGCTTAACTGCACAACTTCTCCCACAGCTCTCTCATTCACACCATTCAGCACCCTTTACCCATTCTGGTCTTCAATATTTCTTTTCAGTGAGGAACCAAAAGTGAGAATAGATCCAGGAGTTCAAGCAGTATTTCTACTAATCCTCCTTCGAGGCAGGTGGCGAAAAAAGGAAAAGCAACTGAGCAGGAGATACTGGGACAAAGCCAAGGAAAGCATAAGCATCAACAGGAGGCTGAGGAGCAGTGACACAGACTGCAGAGATGACTGGCAACACCAATGGTTTATAGTCCATGAGTCTGATTTCTATAAGTGTGTGAGAGATGTAGTGCAGACCAAAGCTGTGATTGAGCAGAGATCTGGTCTACCAAATATGATATGGCACATGCTCTGAGAAGACCTGACACTACATGGGTTTTGAGGCTTCCCCTGAAGGTGATGGTAGCATTCAATCTCTTTGCCTCTGGGTACTTCCAGGGAGCAACTGGGGACCTGTGCGGCACTTCACAATCAACAACACATCGGTGTGATCATCAGTTGACCATGAGTCGGATCTTAGTGGTGCTTATCGGTGTCCTGGTAATGTGCTCACTCTCTCAACATAATGTCCAGCAAGAAAGAACAGCAATGTGAGTTGAGGTTGGATATAGCCCACACCACTTAAGGATGCAAATACTGCCGAAAAAAAATGCGGATCAGTGCATGGCTTTCAACCTAATGTGCATGTCATGGTTTGGGAGACCATCAGTTAGGAAACCTAGATGCGCAGAGTCACATATCTGATGAGCCCTCATTAGCCATTGCTAACCCTTGAAAACTAATGATTGAGAACTCACCCATTATACATTCCAAATAAAAAAATCACACACACCTCCCTGACAAGACAAAGGTATGGTATCAGAGGGCATTGAGGTTTGCATCACATGAATGTTAATCTTAAAAGGGGATACTCTGATTCTGACAAAGGTTGAACTTTGGAATAAGAGGATAGCAAAAGATCCAAACCATCTGACCATTACATTCACATATCATGGAATCATTGAAACCCTACAGTGCAGAAGGAGGCCATTAGGCCCGTCGGGTCTGCACCAACAACAATCCCACCTGGGCCCTATCCCCGTAACCCTATCTATTTACCCTTCAAACCCTTCTAACCTATGTATCCCGGGACACTAAGGGGGGCAATTGAGCATGGCCAATGCACCTAACCTGCACATCTTTGGACTGTGGGAGGAAACCGGAGCACCCGGAGGAAACCCACACAGTCACGGGGAGAATGTGCAAATTCCACACAGACAGTGACCCAAGCTGGGAATGGAATCCAGGTCCCTAGAGCTGTGAGGTAGCAGTGTTAACCACTGTGCCACCATGCCACCCATGGAATGGTTTTTAAAAAGTGCAGTTTATTCAGTGGTAAAGTACCCATAACCCTGAGGTGACATTAAAACTTCTTAACTTTCCTAACCCTGTCACTATGTCTTGACATCCGTAACAGTTGGCGGAGGCTGTCTGCTGATTGCTACATCCTGATGCCTGTGATGACCTTAGTGGATGTCCTCTGGTGGTATAAGCCCTGAAAGGGGCTCATAAGGATCACCTGCTCAGGAACAGAAGCACCCTTAACAACTTGCTTTCTGGATTTATGGGGCAAAGGCAGGGGCATGTGAGAGGCTGCAGACCTTTGGAGTGTCCTGAGTGGAGGCAGGCTGATGCTCATCTTCCGTGTGGGTGCCAAAGATTCCCAGCATGCCTCCTGGAGGAGATGGGGCAAGGTGCTTGGTCCCCATATGCCTACATCCTGATGGTACCCACTAGAGTGTTTGGCCATAGAGTGCCAATGGCCGAGTACAAAGCTGGCAGGATCTGTGGATTGAGGCCTCAGTGGTTGTTGCTAAACTTACTGTGGTGGTCTGGCCGCATGTCGGAGCCACAACATCCGACAGAATGTGGAGGGACTCTTCTATTGTGCTCTCTACTCAGATGAGTGACTGTCGAAGCTCTGCCCAATGTTCCACTGTCTGCCATTGCATCTCTATCAGTGAGCTGGGAGCTGCCTCTAGAGACTCATCATCCGACTGGGACTGAGCAAGTGGCTGATCTTCAGCAACCTTCCAAGTGCCAGAGACTTGGACAGTCCCTGCCTCTGACTGCTGCGGGCACATTTCTGTGAGGTGGTCTCTAGAAAGTCACCCCAAGTCTAACCTTGAACAGAACCCCACCAAGGTGAGCACTGGCTGAAAATGCAGGTGAGCACTGTGATGGTTTTTCCTGAATGCCTTCATCTTTAGACATGATTTGGTGGCTTGGAGAGCTGCTGGATTGGCTAGCTGGCTATGGTCTTCTGGTACTGCAGAAGTCAAAAGGACAGTTTTAGTGGATGAGCTGAAGCTAATTCAGAGTATATTGCACCCACTTCGAATTGCAGGATTGGATGAAGTGGTGGGGCTGAGATCTATATCAAATTGATGCGAGAGTACAAGTTCTGTGTCATCACAGGAGAGATTCCGACTTCGCCAGCAAGCTCTGCAGCAGCTTCCTCGAACTCAGTGAGGCCAATGAACCCCACAGTCCCTCCCCCAGCCTCGGCTCACTCTCACTTGTGTACAATTTGGCCTTTGTGGAGATAAAAGAGAGAGGTGTGATCAGAGGGAATGGAGCAAAAGGTGAGTGAAATGCATGTCTCATGTGTGTGTTGTGCCCTGCCAGAAGAGACAGAAAATGAAGTTCAAGCAACAAGATAGATGGAATGGTGGAGATATAAAAGTCTTGTTGCAAGAGTGAGTGTTGATATGTGACTGTCTCTAATAAATATGTGAGATCCGTGAAGAGAGTAGCCATTTGGTACATAATGTCATGCTGAGAGAGGACTAACCCTGGCAAAGCGGATGAGATCATTCATCCACTTCCTGCACTAAATGGCATTTCACGTGCATATGACAACCATGCTGACCTAGGCAGCAACCTCCTTGGCTGGACAGGTGGAATTCATGTGTTTCTTTGAGCCATCCCTGGGGTAGATAACATGCCGTAGGGCCTGCACTCCCCAAATAAAGCCCTCAAAGGTCCTGGTATTGAATGCCGATGCTACCTTCTTTGTGAGCCTGTTAGTGTTTTCCCTCTGGTTTCCTGACATGTTGAAGGGTCTGGTGAAGACAGGTAGGCTGGGGAGGGTGTGCACCGGGACCTACAAACCCACCAGTTGAGGGCAGCAGACAAATCAACTGCCAGGAGAGGTGGAGGGAAACTCGCCTGTGCATAATTAGAAACAGAAACTAGGGGGGCGATTCTCCCAAAAGTGCTGAGTTGGTGGGAAAACTTTTCTAGATCACGACTGTTTTTTCAGTGCAGCTTCAGACCTGAATCTCCCCACTCTGTGCACTGCAGTGGTCAAAATTGTGAATCTCATTAAAAACCCGGCGGGGGTGGGGTGCTATTCGCACCGGAGTCTGACAGCTCCGGGACTCTGTGCGTGTGCAGTAGCTCCGATCTGTCGGTCTCCTCGTTTACTGATCAGCTTGATCGCTGGCCAGCCCGGAACCACCGCACTGCTGCCCTTCCAGCCCCTCCTCCTCACGGCCCATTAGCGGCCCCCACAACAATTCCTGGGCCAGCCTGACCCCCCCGCCCCGGAGTGCCCCGATGTCCAGCCCATCCCCCGCAGCAGTGGTGATCCCCCCACCCCCTTCACCCTGGCAGACCCCCCCCCGCATCCTCCCTCCTGCTCAGCCCCCTTCAGCGTCAGACCCCCCCCTCCCCCCAGTAGGCAGACCACCCCACCCACCACCCTCCCAGCCCGCCCCGATCACTGACCTCCTTGCAGCCCAGACCAATCTCATGCAGAGTGGCAGCGGGAGCACCTACCCCCACCAATTGTCCCTAGGCCCCGCCCACAATAGGCCCCACCTCCCTTGGCACTGCCCGATGCCCAGTGGGCAGTGCCAAGGTGCCCCCTGGGCTGGGGCACTTTGCCCCTTGGGAAGTGCCGGGGGCACAGGCTGGCACTGCCAGAGTGCCCATGCCCAGAGGACACCATCCTCCTGCCGCCCGACCCCCTGGAGGGTCCCGATTGCCCCCCCCTTCACTCAGGCAGGGTCTCCTGTTAGTTCCCTGAATGTGGGAAGCTACTCTAAACCCCGCTGAATGAACTACTCCTGGCGGGGTGGGAGATGCTATCGGGCCCAGCACATTCCATACTGGGCCCGATAATCACATGGAAAATATATTTAAAATATACTAAAAAGAGATTCAAATGACTTACCTCTCTTACCACCGGTTTCCAACAGGATCAGCTGCATCTGTGAACCTCGCGAAATGGCCAACACGCGATTCTCCGGACCGGACCTGCCAGAAAAGTTGCGTGTCACGATGGGAGAATCGGGCCCGAGGAATAGCTATGGGCCATTCAGCCCTTCAGGCCTGCTCTGCCATTAATATGATCACATTTGATCCTCAATCTCAATGCCATTTTCCCCTTGATGCCATTAAAATCTAAAACATTATCTATCTCTTCCTTAAATACAATTATAAGGTTCCAAGCGTTGAATCTGGCATGGGATCCGACTATTCTGGTCAGCAGGGCAGACACTGCCAGACCCATCAGCCATTGCACCTGGTCTCAAAACTGGAGAATTCCATCCTATATCTTTAAATATACATAGATCTCTAGCATTTGGATACCCTTCTATTCCTCTCTTGGGAATGTGTCAAACCATCTCCTATTTAAAACTGTCATATTGCTCAACTACTGGTGAATAAACTTCAAAGTTTGATGTTTTAAATGTAACTTGGGACTTCCCAGCTAAAAACCTTCAAGTCAATTGGATCAAAAAGTATGGTTTTGATTTGATTTTTGATTTGATTTGATTTGATTTACTATTATCACATGTATTAGTATACAGTGAAAAGCATTGTTTCTTGTGCGCTATACAGACAAAACATACCGTACACAGAGAAGGAAACGAGAGAGTGCAGAATGTAGTGTTACAGTCAGAGCTAGGGTGTAGAAAAAAATCAACTTAATGCAAGGTAGGTCCATTCAAAAGTCTGATGGCAACAGGGAAGAAGCAGTTCTTGAGTCGGTTAGTACGTGACCTCAGAGTTTTGTATCTTTTTCCCGACGGAAAAATGTGGAAGAGAGAATGTCCGGGGTGTGTGCGGTCCTTAATTATGCTGGCTGCTTTGCTGAGGCAGCAGAAAGTGTAGACAGAGTCAATGGATGGGAGGCTTGTTTGCGTGATGGATTGGGCTACATTCACGACCTTTTGTAGTTCCTTGCGGTCTTGGGCAGACCAGGAGCCATACCAAGCTGTGACACAACCAGAAAGAATGCTTTCTATGGTGCCATTAATCTATTTTTGTGATTTGCATTTAATAAAACATGTTTTTATGTTTTTGTGCTTCATCCCAATATGACCAGCATATAATAATTGCTCCATCATCAAAGCTTTTCCATATCATTTTGACTAAAAGTTTTGTTTCCAGTTCAAAGTACAAATATTTAAATGCACATCAAAGTATGGTGATGTATTTTTGTCTAATGTGAAATACTTTTCATTTTCTAGGATGTTTTTGTTAGGCAAACTAAAGCAATGAAGGATACAATCAAATCTTTGAAAGATGAATTAAAGAAGGTAAATTGATTAAAACCCAAGTAATGGTTTTGATAGCAGTGGTGGTCACTTAAAAATAGATACATTGTGATATTATAAAACAAAATACATAGCTGGTGGATGCTGACTTCACCTGTGGCAACAAAAGCCAAGAGAACATTTCAAATAGATGAAAATTACAATACATCTTTTGTAGATCTGTAAGCTGTCTAGTTAGTTTACGAATGTCATGTGCAGGGACCTTGCTTTTAATACATAGGTAACATGTAATTTTCACTGCAAACTTTGAAGATAAATTCAGGATGCCACAATACAAAAGACTTTGAAGTTTTAATATTTCATTGTGGAAATTAATTTTGATTAATCGTATTTTAATGTATGAGCAACAATTAATCATACTATTTGAAAGCAAAGTACAGGACTACAAATGGATCAGTTCACTAAAAATAGCAAGAGGACTAAGGTGGTTATTTGAAGCAAGACCTGGAAAATTATACATGGCTACAAATAGGAATGTTGCAAATTTCCTACTATCTAATGAATATTTGAACAATTCTGATTAACTCTGCATTTGAACTTTGAAATATAGGTTGCAACCAATATTGTGTAGGTGAGACTTCCACAGGATATAATGTTAAGGAACGGATCAGAAACCCCATAGTATGTTATGAAGCCTGAATAGACCCCAACAGTTTTCTATTTTTGGCATTAGTGTGAGATAAAGTGTTTCTCTCCAAGAGTGATTCTATTGATGCACTAGGAAGCTTTTATCAAAACAAACTGTATTTAACAATGCTGTTTAGCTATAACAAATTAATTAGCTTAACTTTAATCAACTGAAATACTTAAACATGACGATACAATTCTTAACTGCTAATCTATTAGTTCCAATTCAAGCAATAATACTCTTACAGACTTAAACTCCTCTTCAAAATAAGTCAGCAACACACAGGCTTACATGAGCTGCCAGTCCTCGAGACTCCAGAGTATTCCTGGAGAAAGAGAGACCTATTTCTCCTAGCAGGTCTGTGCCTTACGTGGGGAATCACTGATTAACCTCTCCATAGGACTCATTGAATATGAGCTCCCTAGGGATTGATAATTAACTTATTAGGTGGAGCGCGTATACCAAGCCTTGTATAAAGCAGGCCCCTGAGTGGGTCTATTATTGCATTGTCCCGGTTCGGATCTGTTTGTGTTCACGACAGGCTTGTGGTTTTACTTTACCTTATTTTGTGCAATAAAGCACTGTTCCTTTACAGCTGTCTCCTGGAGTTACTATATAGGCAAAAGGTAAAAAGAATGTTTCGGTAACCTTGCTCATCAGATCCTGGTAAATCTGTATCACTTAGTTTTTGCAGTGCCATTTTTTGGGAAATTGGAGCCATACCGTGCAAGTGTTGAGGACTGGCCACAATATGCTGAGAGAATGGGGTACTTATTTCAGGCTAATGAAACAGGAGATAACCGGCAAAAGGTCAATCTAATGACTGCGTGTGGGGCTGCAACATTCAGTATTATAAAACGTTTGACGTATCCGGCAACACCAGATTCCAAGACTTTTGATGAGTTAGTGGAAATTTTGGCAAATCATTACGATCCTAGACCTTTCGTTATCCTGCAATGGTATAGGTTGAATACAACCACTAGATTTGCAGGGGAACCGGTGATGAAATTCCTGACATGACCAAGAAAACTGGCAGAGCATTGCGAGTATGGCCCAGCATTACCTGAAATGCTGAGAGACCATTAAGTTTGTGGCATAAATGATCTAACAACCCAAAGAAGGCTTTTGACAGAGCCAAATCTAGATTTTAAGAAAGCCATAGACTTGGCCTACCTTGTGAAAATTCATAAAAAGGAGCCCAAAAGTACAAGGACCCATAGATAACAACATCCTTAGTCTCGGGAGAGCCCCCTACCGCAAGCCCAGGTTCCCAGTTCATTGCATTTGTGACCCCCAGTCTTGGGTGAGGAAAATCAAGAAAACAAGGAAACCAGGAAATCCTGGCACCGGATGAGAGGGAGTTTCACAATTTAGGGAAGGGAATGGTTTCAAAAAAGCCACTTGGATTGGTGGCAAATTTTCAAAATGGGCACTGGAAACTGATGTGAGGTAATAGGAAAGTACCCAGAGGTTTTCCAAACAGACCTTGGAAAAATAAAAGATGTTAAGGCAAAATTTTATGTAGACGCAGATGCTCAACTGAGATTTTCTAAGGCAAGACCAGTTCCATAGACTCAATGAGCGAAAGTAGAGACTGAACTGAAGCAATTAGAAGAGCTGGGTATTATTTGACCCGTGCAATTTTCCAAGTGGGCTGCAGCGGTAGTTCCGGCGTTAAAGCTAGACAACACAATCCATCTCTGTGGTGATTACAAAATGATGGTGAACAGAGCATCTCGTTTGGTCAAATATCCAATGTCGCGAATAGAGGACCTCTATGCAAAATTATCCAGAGGCCAGATTTTCACAAATCTGGATGTGAGTCATACATACCTCCAGTTAGAATTAGAAGCACCATCAAGAAAATATATGACGGTAAACACGCACAAGGGATTGTACAAATATACTCATCTACCTTTCGGGGTATCATCAGCATGCGCCATATTCCAAAGAACAATGGAAAGCATATTGCAGGGAACTATCCAGAGTGGTCTGCTGTGTCGGCCTTCTCCTGCCATCCTGGTGAATCAAGACTTCTCTCTGTTTTTCCAGGCTGTGATGGAGAACTTACAGAGAAGTGTTTCTGCCCTTGATTGAGATACTGATATTAAAGAACTTTTCCGGCGTGTCCTAATACACTGGACACCTCCACTGCTTGCCAGCCATTAATTGATAATATCCTACACGAAACACCACCACCACCTGCTCAGCCTTGCCACATGCTTCTGGCCCCTGTGAAAGGAGTTGCTGACTTATAAAATGCAGATCTACAAGTGCCATGCAAAACAATTCTTATGCTTGTGAGCCTGATGTCAACATGCCTGCTTAAGTTACAGCAAATGGTGGCACAGTGGTTATTACTGCTGCCTCACAGTGCCAGGGACCCAGGCTCAATTTCAGCCTTGGAGCACTCTCTGTGTGGAGTTTGTATGTTCTCCCCATGTTTGCGTGGGTTTCCTCCGGGTGCATGCTTTCCTCCCACACTCCAAAGATGTGCAGGTTAGGTTGATTGGCCATGCTAACTTCCCCCTTATTGTCAGGGGGATTAGCAGGATATATACATAAGGGCCTGAGTGGGAGTGTTGTTGGTGCAGGCTCAATAAGCCAAATGGCCTTGTGCTGCACTGTAGGGATTCTAAATGGAAAATTACCAAGGTAAACCCTGTCCACAAAAATCCAGGACAAATTAAATCTGACCAGTCACTGTTGAAAATTCAGCAAAGTGACGGAAGATCTCATTGACAGTGCTATCAAACACCACTTACTCACCGATAAGCTGTTCATTGATGCTGAGTTCTATCAGGAACACTCTGTTCTAGACTTCATAAGTTCCTTGTTCCAACCATGCACTCGAGCTGAATTCCAGAGGTGATGTGACTGTGACTGGCAATCTTGGCAATATTTGACCACGGCCAGAATTCTATATTGCTCAGGCAGATGTGTGCCTGACCCAAAAGGTGAAAAATCACACAAGAAGACTGGGTCAAGCGCCCAACGTCATCGCGCCCTCGTGTGATATTTCAGTCAGCAAGGGGATGACGTTAGGTAGCCAATTTAAATTTATTGACTGGGATTTCACATTTCCAGTCTGCCTATATGTTTATTTATTTGTGTCACAAGTAGGCTTACATTAACACTGCAATGAGGTTCCTGTGAAAATCCCCTAGTCGTCACACTCCGGCGCCTGTTCGGGTACACTGAGGGAGAATTTAGCATGGCCAATCCACCGAACCAACACATTTTTTGGATTGTGGGAAGAAACCAGAGGAAATCCACGCAGGCATGGGGAGAACATGCAAACTCCACAGAGACAGTGGCCTAAGCTGGGAATCGAACCCGGGTCCCTGGCGCTGTGAGGCAGCAGTGCTAACCACTGTGCAGTCCCAGGGTCGGCGAGTGGGCCTATTGGCAAGGTGGCTTTTACATTTAAGCTGCAATCCCGATCCAAGACGGAAGGAAAGTCAAGACTCAAATAAAATTAACAATTGTATCTCTGGACTGAGGTCAGTGTATAATTTTTTTGACACTTAGTATAGTCGTTCTGCTGATATTTATTTTTTACAGGTCAGCAGTTCTTTCATACAGCGTCACAGAAGCTGTTCCTGAGGGAGTACTTTGGAAGTGCAAGCCCGCATGCTCCCTTTTGTGAGTGCCTGCCCTCCTTCCTCCCTTCCCAACAG
Source organism: Mustelus asterias (assembly GCF_964213995.1). NCBI lineage: Eukaryota > Metazoa > Chordata > Chondrichthyes > Carcharhiniformes > Triakidae > Mustelus > Mustelus asterias. Next base: position 45,604,225 of record NC_135825.1, on the reverse strand, counting down.
TTCTCAGCCTTTTTTTTAGGGCGTGTTTCACACAGGATGGCTGTTAATTGGCCAACCAACATAATATCGCGTTAACAACATGATATTGGGTGGGAGTAGGTTTCATATCGTCTGCTGCCTACGCCAACTTTAGGTGCAACCCAAATGTAAAATTCAGGCCCAAGTGTGCAACCTCAAGGAAGCCCAATAAAACTGAAGTCAATGCAAATCTGGGGAAACGCACCACTGGATGAAATCATACCTAGCACAAAGGAAGACGGCTGTGGCTGTTGTAGGCCGACCATCTCAATCCCAGGATATTGCTGCAGGAGTTGCTCAGGGCGCTTTGCTAGGCTGGAAATCTTCAACTTTTTCATAAATTATCGTCTCTCTATCATAAAGATAGAAATGTGGATGTTTGCTGGTGATTGCACAGTGTTCATTTCTCAATTCTTCAGATAATGAAGCTGACCATGCCCAGATGCAACCAGATCAGGACAATATCCCGATCTTTGACTGATGTTTGGCAACACTCACATGCAAGTGTCAAGCGATAGCTGTGTCCTACAAGAGAGATTCAAACTACTTCCCCTTGAAGTTTAATGAAATTATCATCATCAAATCGCCCACCCTCAATATTCTGAGGGTCACCATTATCCAGAAACCTAACTGAGCCTGTGCCTACCTGTAAGACCAAATCAGAGGGTGAGTATTCTGTGGCTAGTGATTTATCTCCTTATATCCTGAATCCTCTCTTGACTCCCCAAATTATTTCCATCATCTACAATGGTCATGAACATAATAGAATATTCTCCACCTGCCTGGATGATTTCAGATCCAACAACGTTCAAGAAGTTTGACATCATCTATGACAAAGTTGTTTACTTGATTGGTTTTCCTTCAACTGCAATAAACATTCATTTTGTGGCTGCATTGTATACTATATTCAGGTTGAACTGTAGCTGTTTACTAAGGCAGGTTGGGGTGGGGTTTGGGAAAGTCCGAATAGTGACTTCTGCCAGCATGTCATGAGACTCTATTTGAGACTCTTAGTGCTGGCATTGTTCATTAGTGCAGGAATAGGATTGGACATGTAATGCAAGGGTGGCCAGTATAAGGTTAATGTCAGGCTGAGCACCGTACCGTCCACAAGGTGATGTAAGAGAACACATGACCCAAGAGTCAGCCAAGTGTTGGACAGAGTGGCATGCACAAGCAAGCATGGAGACAGCCCCCAGCTTGAACCCTTTACTGCATATATATACATACTCTTGTAGCTAATAAATACATACAGTAACCTATTGAAGACCACAAAGACTTCACTAAGATCTACCGAATGGTACCCAACACCTTACAATTTCTATGTGAGGCCAAATGAAATACATGCAAAGCTCATTAAGAGCTTGTTAGAGGTGAAGACTGCAATTTTGAAGGAGTCACATGGGCTTCAAGAACTAACTGTTACTGACCAGCTGAAGGGAAGTGGATAAAGAATCTAGAGCCAGTCATGTCTGTCCCAGCGATTTACCCCCAGCCCCATAAGAGGGTCAACAAGGAAACAGAGACTCACTCCAGTCACTTTGGCGCTGCACAGATGGTGGGCAGAGTGAATGCACAGTGCTCAGATTTTGAATGGGATTGTCAACCCTAGCATCGTGAGGTAAGAAGAGCTGGAGCAAGACTGGCAAAGGTCAACCACTTGTCCAAAACAAGGGCTGCAGCTGGCAGTGGGGGCACAGCTGTCAGATTTTAACCCAGTGCTGATGAGGGACAGCATACTTCACAGCAAAGGTGGGGCCCTGAACTGCAGAAGGGCACAGAGGAGGAAAAAGTGGCAGATTTCCGCAGTGGCAGAAATCCACAGATTTCCACTCCATCTGACGAAGGAGCAGTGCTCCGAAAGCTTATGGTATTTGCTACCAAATAAACCTGTTGGACTTTAACCTGGTGTTGTGAGACTTCTTACTGTGTTCACCCCAGTCCAACGCCGGCATCTCCACATCATGATATTTGTGTAGCAGTGGTCTAGGATGTTTGGGCCTCTGGTGGAACAGGAGACGTGTTGGTGGTAACTTGGCAGTACGCTCTTGAGTTTGGCCTGAATGAAGTCCCCGGCCACGATGAACAAGGCCTTGGGATGTTTCGTCTCAAGCCTATTCGTATTGGTGCATATTTCGTCCAGCGCGATCTTCACGTCCGCCTGGGGTGGGATGTAAACTACCATCAGGATAACGGAGGTAAACACCCGGGGAAGGTTTTTAGCGTCAGATATTCTAGGGATGTAATACTGTAATTCTTTACCCAAACCTTTTCACCGGCATTTTAGCGTCAGGTATTCTAGGTCTGAGGAGCAGAAAGTTGCCCGTGTTGCTACATCTAGGCACCACGAGGTGTTGATTAGGAAGCAGACCCCACCTCCCCTAGCCTTGCCTGAGGCCACTGTATGGCAAAGGAATAGCAGTGTCCACTTCGGACTCCGAGGTCCTAACTATAGGTGACGGAGAGGTGGGGCTGGCAGTCTGGGAGGAATCTCCTCAGTTCTTGGCCTATTGGGCATAGTTGGCCCCAGGATGAACTGTGATTTCGTGGCCCGCACCTGGTCCAGATGTTTTTTCAGGATGGCTTCACCCACATGTATTCTGTAGGATACAGGCCCCATCTTAGATTCAACCATTTCAGGTAATCATGAGGGACCATTTGCGTAATTCTTTACCCAAACCTTTTCACCGGCCTCCAATTGTCTCTCCCGACTACTATTGTTCTGGCATTTGTGTTGGGCTTCTTGTTGCTTTTCCGCCTTAGCCTCCAGGTTTGGGAATAGCAAACCTAATCTGGTGTGGAGTCATCTGCCCATAAACATTTCTGTAGGTGCTATTCCTGAAGTGGCATGGAGGGTTAGGTGAGAAGCCAGACATTCTTTTTTTAATTCATTCATGGGATGTGGGCAGCGCTGGTTAGCATTTAAAGCCCATCCATGAGAGCATTTAAGAGTTAACCATATTGCTGTGGTTCTGGAGTCACTTGTAGGCAGACCAAGTAAGCATGACAGATTTCCTTCCTTAAAGGACATTTATGAACCAGATGGGTTTTTATGACATTTCACAATATCTTCATGGTCATCATTAGATTTTTAGTTCCATATTTTTGTTGAATTCAAATGTCACCATCTACCATAGAGGGTATCGAACCCCGGGTCCCCAAAGTCTGCGTCAATGCCATTTTTCTTTGCTGAGGTAAATCCAAAGTTTGGTGACATCTTAAGTAGGGGTGTTCCGTTGGCGTGGATGGATACTTTAGAGATTGTGTGGAAGCTTGAATGCATGTGGCAACCCAAGGCAGAGGAATACCAAAAGGAAAGAATGACATCCTGGTGATAGATCCTTGGTGAAGGCATCCGAGAGAAAGTGTTCTTTGGGGTAAGATTCCAAGCGTGTTTTTCGAGAATGGAGTTTAGAAATATTTGTGTGGAAGTCAGAGTTCCAGTGAGACCAGTTGGCAAGCATCTGGGAGGATTTGATGAGAATAAGCAGAAGTTGTTTTAGGTGGCATCTGACACTTAGTTGTGATGTGTCTGACCGCATTTCACCTATTGATTTACATGGACTGTGTACTTAGTGAGAACATTAGAGTTTAACATATATTGGGGAACTTGCATTATCATTACAAACCTGTATATATCTGTGAAGTTATGGCTGGGGAAAGAGTGGTATATTATAATGATGTGCCTTTAAAGTGATTTCTTCAGGACAGACACATAGTAAAGGGCAATTGTCCATCATTAATTGGTTGAACATGTTTAGAAAAGATTCGACTAAATTAGGCTGAAGTCAACTGGATGACTGATTCAAAATCAGGCCTTATCAAAATCCTAAAGAAACAGAGTAGCAGCTGCTGAGAAAGTAGCCTTGGCTAAGGCTCAGGTTAGCAGCACTGGGGCCAAGACAACAAAGGATCAGCATACTGTACAAATGTGGTTCAGGATCAGGAAACAGGACGAAGAGTTTACAAAATGCAAGTGAATGTGTTGACAAAAATTAAGGTCAAAAGAATACTGAGAAATACGAGGAAGATTACCAGAATACATTTACGTGCTCCCTTTGTAAACTTCAAACCACAGAGGAACAAGAACTTGAGACACACCTCAAAACTACTTACCATAAGGAAACTCTCGAGTTCATTGGAAAGAACGTTCAATTTGAAAAAGAGCTGCTGACTTTCTTCATTCAGCAATGGTCAACAAGAATAAAAAAGGTGCTGATCATAAACAACTTCAACAACAGGGGCAGAAGCAGCCAGCACAGGAACTCACAAAGGATGTTTTGATGGGAGTTACCCCAGGTGACCAAATAAAAAGAGTTGAAGTTGTGCAGGGCGCAGTCTGCAATATCAATATGCCTTCCTCATTTCACTCTGTACAACATCATTTGAAGTCCAAAGAACATACCAATGGAAAGACGAATGACCATGACCTGGTCTGAGGGGAAAATCTCCTCACAGTCATCAGCTGTACTTAACAACCCAACTGTAAAGGCTAAATTTGAGATGTTTTGAAAGGGTGAAAACCTTTCTGAAAATCCTCAGGAGCAGCAGCTTCAACTGGACAGTTTAGAAGTTCCTTTCCAAAAACAAAACCAAAAGTGCAATTGTGAACACAGTGAGAATGCAGCCCCAAGGAAAGTGATGCATGTTCTGATGGAGGCCCGCAATAATCTGGAGAATACACAGCAGAAGCTGTACCGTGAGAGTCAGGCAAAGGAAGCCGTGGTACATAGCCTGGAGAGGAAATTGTTGGCAATGAAGAAACAGATCGACAACCTGGAGCAAAAACTAAAGAGGCTGGAAGGTGAGCTTCAGCGAAGTCAAAGACCCCAAACACCAGCAGAATGCCAGCTCCACTTTACTCCAGATAAGATCTACCCTGGGTGTACCACCCTCTGCAGTGCGAATGAGGGCTCAAACTGCAAGAAAAATATAGACAGGAAGTGGAGGAGAAGAAGAAGCTAGCCTCTGAAGTGAAAGCTCTGAAACTGCAGTTTCAACAATTGCAATTCAGTAGTAACAAGAGTCACCGAAGAAGGTGTGCTGTAGTGAATCTGACTCCAACTTTGCTGAGTTCCGACTTGAACCTTCCTGAAAACCTGACACTGACAGAACCGATTGGGTAAAACAACTCCTCAATTTCAGATCAAGCACAGCGTCAACCTGTCCTCACAATGTCGATGTCGACAGCAGTCAAAACGACCATCAGCGCGTTCATATAAAGTCAAAAATGCCAGAGTTTAAACTAGTGCCAAGAAGCAGCTGCCTGAAGTTCGCTGGCAACCATTCAGAGAAGAATGATCTCCAAATCCTCTGACTTATTGATTGTTGTTGTTAATTAATTGTTCGTATTATACGTGTTTAAATATGCAGGGCACACTTGAATTAAAAGGTGAGGAAATGTGTATTTATAGTGGTTTACAGTGATTTCTTATCAGCAGCATTTAAGCTGAACTGAGCACTTCAAGATAATGCAAGCATGATGTCACTGATCGTTTTCACGGGTAACTATGCAGAGTGGGTTTGTAACCTGTGCTGAATACATCTCCTTAATAAAGCTCCTTTCTTTTGTTAAAAGTTAATTGGCAGTCCTGCAACTCTTCAACCATCTATTGACCCAGGGTTCCACTCTGAGACCTAACCTTCCAGTAATAACATCAGTTGGGATCAAACAGGATCCCAATCATCGTCCTGTATTCGAGAAGAGTTAAATATGCTATGCGAGCAGCAAGGTACAATATAGGTGCAGTTTTGGGAGTGAGACACTAAAACTGTACACTGTCTTCTTAACAGTAAAAACCAGAGGCTGCCTTAACTGCCTTTAGGAAGATGCGGTTGGCACATTCAATGAATGTCCTTCCTTGTTGATTTGTCCTTTTGAGCTAACATGCAGCAAGTAGGTCAAAGCAAATAAGGTGGCATCAGATGCCTTAGTCTTGACCACAAGAGGAATTTGAGTGTCGGCTTTAACAGATGCGTATGCATTTTGCTGAAGTTTATATCAGAGCTCACATGGAGATTTATGGCCTGTTTGCCCCCTTATTAAGTATGCCAGTAGACCTTGTATAATGAATTAGTAACCAAAGTGCTTTCAATGTCATTGAAGGATAGGAGTTTTAGTGAATGGGGAGAGAGAGTTGAATGGACCTGTGTGCTGGATCTGTTGAGGACTGTGAGGCTATCCATGTGAAGAATCACCAACTCCTTAACAGTTCTCTACAGGGTACATGCAGGAAAGAATTATACCTGAGCAGGTGTGTTCCCAAAGTCGCATGAATGCTAAGCCCCTCTAGAACTCAGACTTTTTAGAACCCCTCCCCTCCCCCAAAAGCAGGCAGACTCCTCTACCCTGACAGATCCCCCGCGGGAGGCAGACCTCACCTCGCTGATCACCACCCCCACCACCACACCCCCTCCCACCCCTCCCCAGCCAGCCCCGATCGCTGGCATCCCTCCAGCCCACATCAATCCCAATGGCAGAGTGGCAGCTGGACCTTCCCCACACCCACTGATTGTCCCCAAGCCCTACCCCCACCAGACCCCACCCCCAATAGGCCCCACCCCCTTGGCACTGCCTGATGCCCGATGGGCAATGCCAAAGTGCCCCCAGGCATGGGCACTTTGCCCCTTGGGCAGTGCCAGGGGGCACAGGCTGGCACTGCCAGGGTGCCCGTGCTCAGGGAGCACCACCCTCCATCATGTGACCCTCTGGGGAGCCCCAATTGCACCCCCCTTCAATTCAGTGGGGTCATCCCTCTAGTTCCCCAAAAGCGGGGAGCTAGTCTGAACCCCTCTGGAGTTAAATACTCCTGACGAGGTAGGAGATGCTAGCGGGCCTGGAGAATTCAGTCCCGGGCCTGCTAATCACATTAAAATAAGATTAAAAACAGACGCAAAGTACTTACCTGGTGTTCCCACCAGTTTCCAGCGTGGCTGGCATCGGATATCTGGTGCTGGGAGATGCACATGCACTGGGAATGCATGTACAAATTTTGCGAATCGGCCGACATGATTCTCCCGGCCCGCCGCTAAAAAATTAGCACGGCGGGATGGGAGAATCACCCCCATAGTTTATGAATTTGCACTTTGGAACAGCTACAGAATGGGAAAATACTGATACTGATGCGTGTGCATTTTGCTATTTTTAAAAATGGTTATGGAACAGCAGCCTGTCTGTGAATCACACCCCAAGAAACATTAACATTTAAACAATAGCCTGAGACTGAGTTCAAGCATGGCCTCTCCAGAAGCCCCCATAGAGGAACCAACTCCAGATCTGGTGAGAGGATAGTCCACAAATCCCATTCGGGCCTCCATCCCAACAAAGGCCCAGTAACCGACAATCCCATCAAACCATCTACATAGCTTACTCACAACGTCAGGACAATAGGCAAACAATCAAACCTAATCAGGTCATCCCGAAAGCAGTTACCACATAATGCAAGACAATACCAAGTCAAGATTGGGCACGCAGATAAGCCATTTTAGCAACTATAATATGGCTGGAAGAACACAAGAATTTAGTTTTTTTTTAGTAGGAGCGCCTCAAAACACTCAGGGTGTCCCACAGGCTAGGAATAAGCCATAGGAATGCAGACTCTCGCAGCAGAACCCCCTTCAAGGGCCTTTGCGATTGGAGAGTCCAGAGTGGATGCAGCTTAGAAATCCACAGTGTAGTTCAGGCATTCTGAATTTACAAACTTATCATCCCAGCATGATTAAGCTGTCAAGGGAATATGGGGTTATGATTTGCGAGTGGCGATGGGGGATTTGCATGGGGAATCACTGATTGACCTCTCTGTAGGAGTCATTGAATACGAGCCACTTGGGGATTGGTAATTAACTTACCAGATGGAGTTCGTATACCGTATACCAATATAATTGTATTGTCCTGGTTGGGACCTGTTTGTGTTCACCACAAGTTTGTTGTTTTGCTTTACTTTATTTTGTGCAATAAGGCACTGTTCTTTTTCAGTAAACTCCTGGACTTATTATACTGGCAACAAGGTAAAAGGAGTGTTTCGGTAACTGTGCTCCTCAGATCCTGGTAAGCCTGTATCATTTAGCATTGCAGGAAATTGGAGCCATACAATGTGAGTATTGAGGACTGGCCACAATGTGCTGAAAGAATTAGGTACTTCTTTCAGGCTAATGAAATAGAAGGAGAGAACTGGCAAATGATCATCCTAATGACTGCGTAGAGCTGCAACATTCAGTATTATAAAAAATCTGACTTATCTGGCAACACCAGATTCCAAGACCTTTGATGAGTTAGTGGATATGGTGGCAAATCATTACAATCCTAAACTTCCCGTGATCTTACAATGGTACAACTACTAGATTTGCAGGGGAACCAGTGAGAGAATTCCTGACACAACTAAGAAAACTGACACAGCACGGTGCGTATGGCCCAGCATTACCTGAAATACTGACAGACCATTTAGCTTGTGGCATAAATGAGTGAGCAACCCAAAGAAGGCTTTTGACAGAGCCAAACCTAAATTTTAAATAAGTCATAGACTTGGCCTTATCTCATGAAAATACGTACAAAGGTGCTTAAGATCTGCAAGGACCCAGAGATAACAAAGTCCTTAGGCTCAGGCAAGCCCCCTACCATAGACCCAGGTCCCCAGTTGAACACGCTTGTGACCCCCAGTCTTGAGCAAGAGAAAGCAAAAAAAAAAGGAAACCAGAAATCCAGGCACTGGGCAAGAGGAAATGCCACAGTTTAGGGCCAGCACAACAACACTGTGCATGTAGCCAGGGAGCCTGCCCCAAGCAAGGTTACCGAAACAAGTAGAGCATGCAGCACCCATATCGAAGGGCGAAGCCACCCCAAAACAGAACATATCAGACAAGTCAGGCTGAAAAAGAGGAACTAGCACAATTAAATTATTTCACCACACCAAATGTGGCCACAATACAGATACAGCTCCAAATGGATGGACAACCATTGAACAATGAAGGTGGACATGGGTGCAGTAGTATCCATTGCAGGGGAGCGAGAATTTAGAAAATTACGATTGGGCATCTCTTCACTCAAGTTGAGGGACACTAAGGCAAGATTGGCAACTTGTACAAGAGAATCATTCCACGGAATAGGGACCACTATAATCCCAGTCACATAGAGGCAACAAACAGTCCAGCTCCCGTTGACAGTGGTACAAGGACCAGAATCCAATCTTTTGGGAAGGGACTGGTTACAAAAGATCTGCTTGGATTGACAGCAAATTTTCAAAATGGGCACTGGAAACTTATATGAGGTAATTGGAAAGTACCCAGACAGGGCTTGGAAAAATAAAAGGGATTCAATGCAAACATTTACGCAGACCTGGATGCTCAACTATGCTTTTTTAAGGCAAGACTAGTTCCAGATGCCCGACAAGCAAAAGTAGAGACTGAGCCGAAGCGATTAGAAGAGCTGGGTATTATTCGACCTGTGCAATTTTCCAATTGGGCTGCTCCAGTAGTTCCGGTGTTAAAGCCAGACAACACAATCCGCCTCTGTGGTGATTATAAAATGACAGCGAACAGAACATTTCATTTGGACAAATATTCGATGCCACAATTAGACAAGCTGTATGCAAAATTATCCAGAGGCCAGATTTTGACAAAGCTGGATATGAGTCACGCATATCTCCAGTTAGAATTAGAAGCGTTATCAAGAAAATATATGACGGTAACGGGATTGTATGAATATACTCGTCTATATTTTGGGGTATCATCGGCGGGTGCCATATTCCAAAGAGTAATGGAAAGCATATTGCTGAGAATACCAAGGTGGCAGTTTACCTAGACGATATTTTAATCACAGGAGCCACTGTCAAGGAACACCATGAAAATTTAGAGGAAGTCTTGCGATGGTTTTCAGAAGACATAGTCAGACTAAAAAGGAAAAAATGCATTTTTCAAGCAGCTGAAGTAACCTACCTCGGGTACAGGGTTGACAAAGATGGCCTACACCCAGTCAAGGAAAAGGTAAGAGCAATAAAAGAGACTCCAACACCAAGGAATACAACAGAATTAAAATTGTTTCTTGGCCTCGTAAATTATTATGGAAAGTTTATTCCAATCTAGGCCATCTTACTGGCACCCCTACATACTTTGTTGAAAAGCATCAGCAATGAGCATGGAAAGAACCATAGGAGGATGCTTTTGTGAGGGTCAGGCAGTCGGACAATGTATTGACCCATTTCAACCCGGAAAGGCCATTGGTCATAACATGCAATGCCTCTCCCTGTGGAATAGGTGCAGTACTGTCACACCAAAGGAGCACCAGGATGAAATGTTCGTTTGCATATGCCTCAAGGATATTACCCGATATGGAAACAAGATACGCACAAATCAAAAAGGAGGATTTGGCAATGGTCTTCGCAGTGAAGAAATTCCATCAACATGTTTATAGTCGACACTTTACCATTATAACAGACCACAAACCTGTTGAGCCTTTTTTCCGAGCACAAAACAATTCCTTCCATAGCATCAGCCCGAATGCAGCGATGGGCACTATTATTAAGTGCCTGTGAGTACACCCTGGAGCATAGACCAGGGACACAAATCGCCGATGCAGACGCCCTGTGTCGTCTCCCTTTCCCCACAAGCTTACCCTCACCACCGAAAATGGACAAAGTCGTAATGACATTAAATTTTATGGATACCTTACCAATTTCGACAAAACAAAGACTTGGACTCAGAACAATCACACATTGACAAAATTAAGTCATGTAATATTAAATGGAGAAATACAAGAATGTCGGGCACAAGGCTTGAAGCCGTATACGACAAAGTACCTGGAATTAAGCATAGAAGATGGCATTATCCTATGGGGAGCCTGGGTAGTTATCCCACATCCCGCCCAAAGACCTATCCTCCAATAACTTCATAATGGCCACCCAGGCATATCAAAAATGAAGATGTTAGCATGAAGCTACGTCTGGTGGCCCAGAATAGATGGGGACATAGAGAAGATGGTTAAAAACATGCAGAATCTGCCAAGAAAACCAGAAGGCACCGCCAGTAGCTTCCCTACACCCCTGGAAATGACCAGGAAGACCATGGGTTTGACCATGGGATTTCAAAGGACCACTTATGGGCTCAATATTTCTGATACTAATTGACGTGATGGAGGTGTGCCGAATGATATCCACCACATCGCAGACCACAATAGAGAGACTTAGACAATCTTTTATTACTCGTGGAATCCCAGGGGTTTTGTGATGGACAATGGAACCCCATTCAACAGTAGGAAATTTAGGACATTTATGGAAACAAACGGAGCACGACATGTGCGCACAGCTCTGTACTATCCATCATCAAATGGATTAATGAGGCGAGCAGTCCAAGTTTTCAAAAAAAGGAATGAAAAATCAGACCAGGGAGTCTGTAAACACAAAATTGCCACATTTCCTTTTTAATTACAGAACAATGCCAAACATAATAATAGGCTTAGCTGCGGCTGAGTTACTGATGGGCAGGCGCCTATGGACCAAGCTAAGCCTTACCTTCCTGAACTTAGGTGGAAGAATTCAAGAAAAGCAAGAAGCCCAAAAAAGGGACCACGATGGACTAAAAACTGATAAAGGTTTTTCACCAGGACACAGTTGAAGTGCAAAATTTTGGAGATGGCACCCCATGGACACCAGGAACAATTCTTACAAGGACAGGGCCAGTGTCCTATATGGTAAAGGTTGGGGACAAGATCCTAAGGAAAGATGTAGACCACCTACACCGTCGGGAGCTGTTGACGAACGAACAAAGTGAGCTTGCCCAAATACACTGTGGAACTATAAAACAACTCAACCAATGGGAGGCTCAAAAACAGCCTATGAGATTTCTGACTTCAAAATGGAAACAGAAGCAGTGGAATCCCAGCCAGAAGCCATCGTAGAGGAAGAAACACCTCCAGTGATACTTTGACCGTCATCCAGAAAGAGACACCCACAGCTATGGTGTACACCACCTGTCCAGAGTATGAAATAGAGTGAAGGTCACAGGCCAAAGAGCGAGGGGGTGCCCTCAGACTCGGAGGGGAGAGGAATGATCACCTTCAGAGCTTGCGCGTGGTATCACTGATTGACCTCACTTAGGACTTGTTGAATATGAGCTCCCTAGGGATTGGTAATTAACTAACCAGGTAGAGCTCATATACCAAGTTCTGTAGAAAGCAGGCCCCTGAGTGGGTCCATTATTGCATTGTCCCAGTCTGTGGATTTGCGTTACTTTATTTTGTACAATGCAGCTGACTCCTGGTGTTATTATGGGAGGGCTTGGGGTTCTGGTTGTTGCGGGGGTGGGGGGAGGGGGGGGTGGGAGGTGGGGGGGGGGGGCGTGGGGCGGGGGAGAGGAACACAATCACCCCTCATCAATCTACATTGAAGAGCAATTTTGAGGGGAAAAATAGTACTTTCATGCTGTTTCTCCCTGTGGACCCAGCTATCTGGTTCTGCCTGTAGGAGCTCACTGCCTGGTTGGCTTCCCTTTGGAAACAGGTGTTTTAGGGTGCAAGCCAGGTGATTTCAGATTATAAATAGCTTCCAAGCTATCATACACATGGCTTTTGTTAAGGGCAGAGGTGAAATCACTATTGTACTTACAGGTGCCTGAGACTGTGAGAAAAGTCATTTTGGTTCTACTGCACCCATTTAGCAGCAGGTCTCTGCATTTTAGCATAGTTTTGGATCAAACCAACATCAGGGCAGATGGTAAATAGTGCTAACGAACTCAGCTCTCAGAAATCAAAGAATATTGGCAAAAAATAATGCCCCTAAACAGAAAAGGTGCTGGGGTCTTCAGCCAGCAAAGGATAGAAAACAAAAAAGTTCAACAAATGTAGCGGAGCATACTCTACCCGGAAGATGATAGCTATCAGGTTGTCACAGCCATGTCTGCCGCACTGTACACCTGCTAAGGCCTCTTCATGTGCCACATCGTGGCCCTCATCAGCTCCATTCCCTTCAATGCCCCCCTTGTCAGTAGAGACATCTTTCTTCTCCATATCGCCCTCAAGAAAGACAGCCACCTTGGTAGCGCTATGTTGTCACAGCAGACAACAATGATCTTGGATGCTCTCTGTGGTGAATACTGCAGAGTCCTGCCTGAGCAGTTGAAACCAATGGATCTCTTTAGGAGACCTATCATCTGCTCAATCGGGGACCTGGTAGCAGCATCTGCACCGTTGTAACTCTTCTCAGCAGCACTCGACTTTCAACTGGAGTCATCAGCCAAGTCATTTTGGAGCATCTCTTGTCCCAGAGGAGCCAGCCCTGCAATCTCCAAGATCCTTCAAAATCGTGCACCATCTGCAAGTAGCTCAAAATGCATGCGTATTCAGTGTTCTCTGAGCACCGAGCACAAATGCACAGAATTTGACTTCGGTGATTGCAAATGAGCTGCATGTTCAAAGAGTGGAATCCTTTTCTGTTGATGAATCTGACAGGATATTAGCAGGGAGTTCTCAAGACCACATGTGCAATCAATTATGTCCTGCCCTCCACTTGGGGAAACCCTATGATTGCTGCATATCACAATACTCTTGCAGCCTGGTTTTCAGGGTCCAAGCACTCTTGAACAGGGCATCTATTTGTCATTGACTGCAAGATACCACACAGATCTCAACTGGAGCCCTGGAAGGATCTGCTAGAAAAAAAGTTTAAGGTGGTGATGACCTTCAATTCCATTGGCATGGGATGCCGCCCATGTGGAGAAGCTGGCAGATGTGAGCAATCTTGGGACAAACAAAGATGCCTCCAGTATTATCTTGCACTCGTTTCTAGATAAAAGCACCACCTGCAATACATCGATGGTTGGGTCAATGGTTGCCATTGCAGTGGACCCTGTTCACCAACATCTTGACGTCTGAGACCCCGTTACCCCTTGCTGCTCAGGCCAGTGCTCCTCCTGGTCATGTGCCAAACTGCGACAGGCCCTTCTGCTTGTCTGGATGAGAGTCAGTACCAAAGCTGGATTGCCTGCAGCCTGCATCTTCAATGCCTCAGTGGATCTGTGAACCCACTGAAGTTAGACATTTAGTGAGCATATCTTTTACAGGTTTCCCTTCATCTCAAAACCTGTAGACCAGTGCTAGGCCCTTTGCCTGGCCTCCTTGTAGCCAGGACATCCCCACCACATCCTTTCCAGGTGAAGGACATCCAGAGGACCAGAGATGAGTGTTCTTCCTGTTTATACGTGACTCCACTGTGCGTGGAGATATTTCCTATTAACCAGGGTGATGATAAAAATGTGAGAACGATCCTTCAGACACTATTCGGCTGGCTTCAATTATCCTCAAGACTCTGCAGAGACAACATTGCATTGGCATAATAACATGAGCCTTTGTCAGCCATAACCATTTACCAGGCAGGATGTAGGTTTGGAGTCAGGGATTTGCTGCTAGATCGGGTGTAACTGTCACTGAATTGCTGTCATTACTCCATTTCTAATTAATCATGAATGAAAATTCCTTAATATGCAAACTCATCCTGTTAATCAACCATAAATTATTTGACATTCCAAATGAATGGCCTATTGGATTCCCTGGAGTTCCTACCAAAGTTACCTTCTCAGTTTTACTTGGGCTGAGTAAATATGTTTTATCCATTTCATTCTCCACCATATTAATCAGAATAAACCGTATTAAGGCTGCCGAAGCAGTGATGTGAAAACTACATTCCATCTCTTTACTTGACTGCCCAACAACTAAATGCTGATAAAATGTGAAAGGCACTTTTCATGGGAAACTTTATTTTTTACAGAAAAGGAATGAAAGCAGTACACAGGCAAAGGCTTGGATTTTCACTGAGTCAAGTCAACTCTGGAGCACTTTAAAAATGGTGGGTGGGTCCTGATTCCAGGATTCCTGACCCCATTCCCTGGCTGGGAATGCCTTTTGATTTGATTTGATTTGATTTATTATTGTCACATGTATTGGTATACAGTGGAAAGTATTGTTTCTTGTGCACTATACAGACAAAGCATACTATTCATAAAGAAAGAAAGGAGAGAATGCGGGTGCGGGATAGTTCCTATCAAAAACCTGCATCCCACACTCTTGACCCGGCCAGATCTGCTAATAGGCATGTTCTATTCCTTCACAGTTTTCATGGCGATGGGCCAGGTTTTTAAATAGTCATGGTGTACAGCCCCTGAGAGGAGTCATGAAGCTTAGTTTGCATAAAGGGACCACTTAAAAGCTAAGTTCAAAAGGACATCCTTAGGCGCTGCATGCCAAGCTATACCCTCCACCTACCCCCTTGGCTGCTTTTGCCCCATATGCCAAAATCTGCCCTTTAACTCACCCCTTATTACCCGTCATACCTCCAATGACAAGCTATGACACTTCTATGCCCACTGATTCACGATACACTGTATAGAACCAATGAAACCTATAGTGACAGCATATGTAAAAAAGAACCTTTAAAAAAGTAATTAATTCATAAGTTTCTATGATGGGGTGATTTCCCCCCATTTTCGGTGGATGGGAATGACAGAGGGGGAGAATCAAGGGGGAGTCCCAAAATATTTCTACGCCAACAAGATTTCCCTGCTCGATTGACCTGCCCCCTCCACCAGTGATGTAATGGGGTTCCTGCCATGCAATGACAGTAACCCTATTATAAGATATTATAACATAACTAACTGGTCTCCCCTCTGTAACAACCCCCATGTAGGAAAGTACCCCCATGTGCCGCTCCCCGCCTCTCCACACTCCGGCAGCATGGCATCATGTCACCTGGGCTTACAACAGGCTTTTAAAAGGAGGAAACTGGCAACAGAACCACTGGGGATGCAGAGATCATTTCAAGGCAATGCTCTGGCACTGCCCCCTGAGAGGTTCTACAAAGAACAAAGAACAATACAGCACAGGAACAGGCCCTTCGGCCCTCCAAGCCCGCGCCGCTCCCTGGTCCAAACTAGACCATTCTTTTGTATCCTTCCATTCCCACTCCGTTCATGTGGCTATCTAGATAAGTCTTAAACGTTCCCAGTGTGTCCGCCTCCACCACCTTGCCCGGCAGCGCATTCCAGGCCCCCACCACCCTCTGCGTAAAATACGTCCTTCTGATATCCGTGTTAAACCTCCCCCCCGCTCACCTTGAACCTATGGCCCCTCGTGAACGTCACCACTGACCTGGGAAAAAGCTTCCCACCGTTCTCCCTATCTATGCCTTTCATAATTTTATACACCTCTATTAGGTCACCCCTCATCCTCCGTCTTTCCAGTGAGAACAACCCCAGTTTACCCAATCTCTCCTCATAACTAAGCCCTTCCATACCAGGCAACATCCTGGTAAACCTCCTCTGTACTCTCTCTAAAGCCTCCACGTCCTTCCGGTAGTGTGGCGACCAGAACTGGGCGCAGTATTCCAAATGCGGCCGAACCAACGTTCTATAAAACCGCAACATCAGACCCCAACTTTTATACTCTATGCCCTGTTCTATAAAGGCAAGCATGCCATATGCCTTATTCACTACCTTCTCCACCTGTGACGTCACCTTCAAGGATCTGTGGACTTGCACACCCAGGTCCCTCTGCGTATCTACACCCTTTATGGTTCTGCCATTTATCGTATAGCTCCCCCGTATGTTAGTTCTACAAAAATGCATCACTTCTCATTTATCTGGATTGAACGCCATCTGCCATTTCTTTGCCCAAATTTCCAGCCTATCTATATCCTTCTGTAGCCTCTGACAATGTTCCTCACTATCTGCAAGTCCAGCCATTTTCGTGTCGTCTGCAAACTTACTGATCATCCCAGTTACACCTTCTTCCAGATCGTTTATATAAATCACAAACAGCAGAGGTCCCAATACAGAGCCCTGCAGAACACCACTAGTCACAGGCATCCAGCCGGAAAAAGACCCTTCCACTACCACCCTCTGTCTTCTGTGACCAAGCCAGTTCTCCACCCATCTAGCCACCTTCCCCTTTATCCCATGAGATCCAATTTTTTGCACCAACCTACCATGAGGGACTTTGTCAAACGCCTTACTAAAGTCCATATAGACGACATCCACGGCCCTTCCCTCATCAACCATTCTAGTCACTTCTTAAAAAACCTCCACCAGGTTAGTGAGGCATGACCTCCCTCTCACAAAACAAAGAACAAAGAACAAAGAACAAAGAACAATACAGCACAGGAACAGGCCCTTCGGCCCTCCAAGCCCGCGCCGCTCCCCGGTCCAGGATTGAATCCTGAATCCAGGATCCCCGCCCAATTTTCCAGCCTATCTACATACCAATATCCTATCCACCGAGCTGTCCCTCACAGCTACGATGCTTTGTTCATTACAACCTATTAACTTACCCCCACCCCCCCATTCCAGACCATGTGATCTCCAGGGAGAGGCGAAAACCCAGAGTGAAAAACCCCAGGGCCAATATGGGGAAAAAAAATCTGGGAAATTCCTCTCCGACCCCCTGAGGCGATCGAAACGAGTCCAGGAGATCACAATGGCCCCGATCGGAAAATGCTTCCCAACCCTAGTCATTTCCACTTCCACGAACACCATATGAATCCCCTGCCCCCGAGACAGGTTCCCAACTATCCGCAGTCTCACTCTGTACTGGCACCAGCAAGATGATCGTAGAATGAAGCCTTGAAACGAGAAACCAGGAACAATTAGCCCGCGCCGCTCCCTGGTCCAAACTAGATCACTCTTTTGTATCCCTCCATTCCCACTCCGTTCATATAGCTGTCTAGATAAGTCTTAAACGTTCCCAGTGTGTCCGCCTCCACCACCTTGCCCGGCAACACATTCCAGGCCCCCACGACCCTCTGTGTGAAATATGTCCTTCTGATATCTGTGTTAAACCTCCCCCCCTTCACCTTGAACCTATGACCCCTCGTGAACGTCACCACCGACCCGGGGAAAAGCTTCCCACCGTTCACCCTATCTATGCCTTTCATAATTTTATACACCTCTATTAAGTCTCCCCTCATCCTCCGTCTTTCCAAGGAGAACAACCCCAGTTTCCCCAATCTCTCCTCATAACCAAGCCCCTCCATACCAGGCAACATCCTGGTAAACCTCCTCTGTACTCTCTCCAAAGCCTCCACGTCCTTCTGGTAGTGTGGCGACCAGAACTGGACGCAGTATTCCAAATGCGGCCGAACCAACGTTCTATACATCTGCAACATCAGACCCCAACTTTTATACTCTAACATCAGACCCCAACTTTTATACTCTATGCTGACTATCGTTAATGAGTTTATTCCTTTCTAAATGCGCATACATCCTATCTCTAAGAATCCTCTCCAACAACTTCCCTACCACTGACGTCAAGCTCACTGGCCTATAATTTCCCAGGTTATCCTTCCTACCCTTCTTAAATAACGGGACCACATTAGCTATCCTCCAATCCTCTGGGACCTCACCTGTGTCCAGTGACGAGAGTTCTATATCCACTGGGTGGGTGGCAGGTCGGGTCCATATCCATAGTTGGGGAGGTAGCAGGGGGAGGTGAGCTCTGTGTCTGGCAGGGGCTGGAGGGGGAGGGGGGAGGTGGTATCCCATGGTGGGGAAGGTTCTTTTATTCTATCAATATCTTTCTGACATTGGGATGTCCTTTTTAAAGAGCACTGCATCTGATGTTGCTGGCAGGACGGGCTCTTCATCACGTCATAGGAGTCATCTCCTTAATTTTTTCAAAATATGTGTCAAAACATATGGCGGAAAAAGCGGCAGTGCAGCCTGCGGCTACACCCTACTTTTCCTGCTTAAGTTGACACAAGGCCAAAGACATGAGAAAATTTCACCCTATGTTAAAAAATGTAATTTCACTCAGAAGGCAAAATAAGTATCAATTGGACAGATCCTTAGAAGTTTCAATAACAAAAACAGCAGGCCCTTGAAACCACTTAACCTTATATAAATAAACATTGTGACATTGACAGCAGAGAGCCTGAGCTGTCAATCAAGCATGTGCTTTTTTGAGTGCAGCTGTTTCGACAAGTGTAATCAATGTCTGGACTCCCAGCCAAAGATCATTTCCCTGCTCTTTCCCCACATCTCCATTTTTTTCTTCTACATAAGTATGTACCCATTGTCTTTTTGAAGTCTACTATTGAATCTGTGGAGATTTTGAGCCTGCACACTCCATCCACAGGAATGGTGGGGCGTGCTCAAAATCCGGAGAGACTCAGAAAACATGATTTGTCATGGCGAGTTTCCAAGTTCCAATTTCCAGCCTGTCATTGGCAGAGTAGCATGAAGCATGCCGCGGGAATCCAGGAAGCTCATTTTAATATATTACCATGTCATTAGCAATCACTCTCTTCGGGACTTCCCCCTCACCAGATATTCAATGGGCACTGGCGTGATGCCACGCTGGTGCCATTTAAAACAGCTCTACTTAAGTGTGAACCTGGCATCTTCATCTCTTATTTTGGAGGTGTGCACTCAGGCAGCCAGCACCTCCACAGTGTGCACTGCTCATGGGGGCACCAGAGAAGACTCAGGGAACACAGATACGTTCAACTCATGAGTGGGGTTCCTAGCATCGCCATTTCAGAGAGAGGGTCGGGAGGGATCACTTGCAGGCTTTACCTTCCTTTCATGTCAGGGTACACGTTGTTTTAAAGGGGTTGTGAAGGCTGGTATGCAGGCAATGCTTCCTGTGTCCTATGTCCTGGTTCCTGTCCATATCACAGCTGAGCGAGTGCCCTTCCTCAGTGGGGGCTGGCAAGAGGTTGGGAGGGCTTGAAAACAAGAAGTTCAGAACTGAGGGTGACTCTGAGTTATCCGGGTGAGGTCCTATGAAAGGATGGGCTCTAAGGGCAGAGTGGGTGATTCAGAAATGGGTTGCGTCTCCCCTCATGCAGCCTGAAGGTCTTTGCACCTGGGAGAAGATGACTGCATTGTCATTAGAATCTACACTCAGGCAGCAATGTGAGGACAAAGGGGAGAAGCTGCCTGGCAGTCCAAAACCAATTGTCAAGTGTGCTTGCAAGTAATGATAGATTTTAATGGGTCATGGAAGGCTGTTCAGCTCTGCACTACTTGTGATTTGAGAGAAACAGGGTGTCCTGTAGGAATGTGCTGGACATGCTAATTGCTGACCTCTCATGATTCAGCTGTGTCTCGTCTACAACAAAAGGAAGGCATTTGACTGAACAGCCACCCCAGCTATGCCAATAATTGCTGTGCAGCCAAACAGCACAGCCATTTAATGGAGGCCACCTTTTAATCCTTTGCAAATGTATGTTCCAAACATTGAGCTAACATTCCCATAAAGGCTACAGCATCACACAGATAACATTGATCTGCACCCTTATGGAATGCTTGATGGTGATGTCTATCATCACGCACCCAATTGAGGTCATGACAGGGTGGATCAGTGAGGTCCCCCATTAAGATGCAAACATTGGTCACATGCAGCCACTCAGCTGCCCTCTAACTTGACACCAGGTTTCTTTGGGGATCTGGGGGAATGCAAATGTTTGGTGCCACTGAGACCCTGGTGGGTTCTGCTGGAGTTGACAGGGACCAATGTGGGGATATGGCTGTAGTGTCAGAGTGGAGGATGTGAATGATGTTGTTTAGGCACTTACTGAGTGTGCTGTGATTAGGTGGTAGTCCCGGTGGAATTGAGAAATACTTGGCTATTAATTTAAAAACCCTCCAAGCATTCCAGGTTAATGAGACAAACAAGAACAGGAGCTGGCTCTTAATCCATTCAACAAACTCCCTTTATGTAACGCTTTATGTACCAACTCAAACTTAATCGTTGCAACATTTTTAACTCTTTTACTGAACTTTAACTCTTAACTGAACATTAACTCTAACCGAAAATAGACATTACCGGATCTTAGGAAAAACTGACCAAGTTCTTTCCAAGTAGAATTTATCTTCATAGTCTTCAGGGCACGGTTTTTACAATGGTGGATCTCTAGAGTTATTGCTGGAGACAAAAGCTGCACATGTCTTTTAGTTACAAATTCTTTCACATGCTCCCAGAAGATTCTCTGTCATCCAACCAACTGTGTAACCAGAAACTGATCACATGACTCAAGCCACCAATGAAATTACTTGCAAATGACATCATTATGCTGGTTCAAATTGCATGTCTTCGGCATACAACCCATAAAATCTCAGGCCATTCAGTCTACCCCAGAGTAAACAACTTCCCATATTTGGTCAACACAGGAAGCCTCCAATCACAATTCCCTGACCAGGTCCTGACTCAGAGTAACCATACGAGCTGCATCTGGTCTTATTTATAAGTTGACCAAAAATCCCAGCATGCTTAACTCAGCCAGATCAGCCATTTTAAAGTCAATACTGCCATTATTGTTGTTAAAATCATTGTTGTATTGTTGTAGTTGTCCTTTCTCCATCCACAGAACTCTCTCACAATCCCTTATAGACCACTATGGTCTTCGCTTTACAGTGCATGGTCTGTTAATGGAGCCTGTCGAGTTAGTGATCCTACTTATTGCCATAGAGCACGGGAAAGAAATAGCTCCTGGCTAGGACCAGCATCCTACAGAGGAAGGCCTGATGCTTTTTGGGAAGCGGCACCAGAGAGTCAGGAATCTCATAGGTACCAGCCGAGGGTATTAAGAGACCATAAGACCATAAGACATAGGAGCGGAAGTAAGGCCATTCGGCCCATCGAGTCCACTCCACCATTCAATCATGGTTGATTTCAACTCCATTTACCCGCTCTCTCCCCATAGCCCTTAATTCCTCGAGAAATCAAGTATTGTGACATCGGTCCCCTGTACCTGCAAATGTCAAGAGTTTCAGTGCCGTAGAAAGCTGCATTTCTCCCGGGAGATGGTGGACCACCTTTGCCAGACCCTGCAGGGGGTGGCACCTCATGGAATGGGAAAACACCCACTGCTTGTGGCTCCTAAACTCACAGCAACTCCGAACCTCTACACAAGCGGCTTATTCCAGGGCAGTACAGGCAATCTATGTAGCATGTCCCATTGAACCACACACAATAGTATCTGGGAGGTTACAGAAGCCTTTTATGTGAGTGCTCAGCTGTATATTAACTTGAACCGGGACCGAGAGAGCCAAGATGTCAGGGTCAAGGGATTTGCCCACTTAGCAGGCTTGTCCCAGGTACAAAGTTTGATTGTTTGCACTGACGTGGCTTAGCGCACTCCATGACGTAACGCTGCACCGTTCATGAACCACAAGAGATACTCCTCCCTCAATGTTTTTGAGGTGGAAATGCTGGCATTGGACTGGGGTGGGCACAATAAGAAGTCTCACTACACCAGGTTAAAATTCAACAGGTTTATTTGGAATCATGAGCTTTCGGAGCGCTGCTCCTTCATCAGGTGAGTGGAGGTAGGTTCACAAACATGGCACATATAGGCAAAGATACAATAGCAAGACAATTACAGGTTGGAATATGAAGAATGGTTGGAATGCAAGTCTTCACAGGTAATCAAGTCTTTACGGGTGCAAACAGTGTGCATGGAGAGAGGATAATTACACGTTATGGAGGTGTGAATTCTCTCAAGCCAGGACAGTTAGTATGATTTTGCAAACCCAGGCAGTATGGCGGGGGTTACAAGTAGTATGACATGAACCCAAGTTCCCGGTTGAGGGCGTTCTCATGCGTGCGAAACTTGGCTATCATTTCCTACGTAGCGATTCTGCGTTATCATGTGTCTTGAAGGCCGTCTTGGAGAACGCTTACCCGAAGATTGCAGGCTGAATGCCCTTAACTGCTGAAGTGCTCCCCAACTGGAAGAGAACACCCCTGCCTGGCGATTGTTGCATGGTGTCTGTTCATCCATTGTCTGCACGGTCTTACCGATGTACCATGCCTCGGGACGTTCTTTCCTGCAGCATATGAGGTGGACAACGTTGGCCGAGTCGCATGAGTAAGTACCATGTACCTGGTGGGTGGTGTTTTCACGTGTGATGGTGGTATCCATGTCGATGATCTGGTACATCTTGAAGAGGTTGCCGTGGCAGGGTTGTGTGGTGTTGTGGTTTCTGTTCTCCTGAAGGCTGGGTAATGTGCTGTGAACAATGGTCTGTTTGAGATTGGGTGGTTGTTTGAAGGCAAGTAGTGGGGATGGCCTTGGTGAGATGTTCATTGTTATCGATGACAGATTGAAGGCTCCGAAGAAGATGTCGTAGTTTCTCCTCTCCGAGGAAGTACTGGACGATGAAGGGTACTTTGTCGGTCATGTCCCATCTTTGTCTTCTGAGGAGGTCGGTGCGGGTTTTTGCTGTAGCGCGTCAGAACTGTCAATGAGTCGAACGCCATATCCCATTTTTACAAGGGCATCTTTCAACGTCTGTAGGTGTCTGTTGCATTCCTCCTTGTCTGAGTAGATTCTGTGTAGGTGGAGGGCTTCTCCATAGGGGATGGCTTCTTTAATGGTTTAGGGTGGAAGTTGGAGAAGTGGAGCATTGTGAAGTTATCCATGGGCTTGCGGTAGAGTGAAGGGCTGAGATGTCCATCCTTGATAGAGATGCATGTGTCCAAGAATGCAACCGATTCAGACCCTCATAGGCTCAAGAACACCAGGAGCGCAGTCAGCAATTACAGGCCCCACTCACGTCAGGGGTCCTGGTGTTCACATCCATCTTACAGCAGAGGTGGGCAGACTTGCAAGCACCTCGCCATTCCTTAGCCTTGTGATCACTAGAGAACAGTGTTGATATGAAAGGGGTGTGCTTTGGCAGAGGGGCGGGCTGGGGGGTTCACCCTTCCTTGGTTGGGGATGGGTTCCAGGGCAGAAGGACTGCCGGCAGCAGCACCTCCTTCCTGCTTCATTGATGTGGAAGGGACTATCATTCTCATTCCTCACAGGGACGAGCAGGATTGCATTAAGAGACAGGGTGGAGTTTCTATGGGTCAAGGAATTGAATTTTAATGAAAAATATTCAATATTATGGTGACCGAGCTACACTAGTGCCTATATTCACCCCTGCCCACTAAGTGCCTAGTTTCTTAATCTAGGAGTATCCCCAGGATCCACAGCTGAAATTGAGGTGGCCTGTTGACTTCCATGTCCTGGTACCTGCGATGACCTTGGTGGGCGTCCTCTGGGTGGCCAGGATCTGGAGAGACCAGGCCTACTTTTGGGCAGCCTGAATGATTGACTCCTGCCCTCATCGGTGTTTGGGGCTGGAGATGTGTTGCTCACAGGGTGGGGTTGTTAGGAATAGGTTAACAGACCTTCCAATTAAGTCCTAATTTGATGTCAATTATTCAATAGAAGTCACTGATATATAAAGGGACCACAGGTGGCACTGGGTGTTGGTGGAGAACTGTATGTGGAGTTGGCTCAGAGAAATAAAGGTAGTTTATGAAGAAGCAGCACTTGAGTCTCCTTTACTGAAGAGCAACCTAGAGGCTCAGACAGTGGTAGCAGAGGATGGTTGTTGGTTCCAAGTAAAGGGCTGCAAGTTGTGAATTTTTGGAAGCAAAAAAAGGAGAAGACTTCACTCAAATTCTATATCAACAAAGGAGTGAGTAGGAAACAACAAGATGGTGGAACCTAGAGTAAAAGTGTCAGGATATCCACCATTTATTTTCAGAGACTGAACCTTATTACCAATGGAGAAGTGAAGTCATCATGTGGACTATGATACCTGCTTTGGGGAATTTCAGCCATAGGGATAGAATGTTTCCCTAAATTTTTTTTAAGGCCTCTGACATTTGATCGAATAAGGTATTTTTATCTGCAAATTTAAGTCCTGTTAAAACAAGAAATCTATCAATATTTGTAACTTTAAGTGTGTATGAAGCCTGGTCAGTACATGATAGATTTTGGAAATCGGAGGATATTTCTACTGAAGAATATATGATGGCATTTAGTTGACTATATAAAAGGCTGTAAAAACACCGCCTGGAATTCCACAGTCTGTGTTGGACTGTGGAATTTCAGCTGGGGATACTCCTAGATTAAGAAACTAGGCACTTAGTGGGCAGGGGTGAATATAGGCACTAGTGTAGCTCGGTCACCATAATATTGAATATTTTTCATTAAAATTCAGTTCCTTGACCCATAGAAACTCCACCCTGTCTCTTAATGCAATCCTGCTCGTCCCTGTGAGGAATGAGAACATACTGAAGTAAAATCAGATGGAAAGTATCTTCTGAATTGGAGTTGGAACATTTAAACTCGGAAGAAGATCTGGACAATTTATTAAACTTCATGGATAGGAATTATCAAAAGAATGACTTATTAAGTGTGTATGAAGCCTGGTCAGTACATGATAGATTTTGGAAATCAGAGGATATTTCTATTGAAGAATATATGATGGAATTTAGTCGACTATATAAAAGGCTGTAAAAACACTGCCTGGAATTCCACAGTCTGTGTTGGCATTTAAGTTACTGGACTGTGCTAAAGTTACAAATATTGATAGAGTCCTTGTTTTAACAGGACTTAAATTTGCAGATAAAAATACCTTATTCGATCAAATGTCAGAGGCCTTAAAAAAAAAAAAAAATTTAGGGAAACATTCTATCCCTATGGCTTTTATAACACAAATGGGCCAGTCAGTGATGAAACAGAATGTGGAAGATACACTGTTAACAGGATAGCGAGATCGTACAGGTATAAGCAGGCTACGAGAGTATGGCAGAAGATTGGGATCCAGAATTTACGAGGACAGAAACCCCTAATGGATATAGAAAATGGTAACGTAACCCCAGAAATGCCTAAGGTTTGATAAATCGGTGTTTTCAGTGTGACTCTAAATTTCATTATGTTTTCAACTGACCGAAACGATATGATAGTGTTTGTTTGAAGCTACACATGACACGGAAGAATCGGAAGAGGAAAGAGATAGTGACCAGAAAGAAGGCATTGTCTTATTAACAAAGAGCTTTTTTCTGGTACTGAGAGTTTTGGTTGCAGAGTCCTTTAATTGTGTGATATTGGACAGTCGCTGCACAGCTACCGTGTGTGGCATTGACTGGTTACCTGGACTCCTTAAATGCCAAAAATTGGAACAAGGCTAAAGAATGTGAAAGTTCCACAAGTTTCAGGTTTGGGGATGATAATACCCTGAAGTCACTGAAAGGAGTGCTGATCCCTCGCAATATTGCAAGAGTGAATCGTTTCATTAGCACAGATGTTGTGTCAAGTGAGATGCCTTTGCTTCTGAGTAGACCGTCGATGAAGATAGCACACATGAAACTGGATATGGAAAATGATTTGGACACTATTGTATTCCAGAAATGAAAAATAATTTTTCAGGTAAAGAGGTTAAAGAAGTGTTATTAACATCCGGAAATGGGACTTTAGCTGATAAAAAAGCTCATTGTGTTGAAGCTGCATCGGCAATTTGCGCATCCATGTCCTCGGAGGCTGCAAAATTTATTGACGGATGCAGGGGTAAGAGATGAAGACTATACTAAGCTCATAGAACAGGTCAGTGATCGGTGTGAGGTTTGTAGGAAGTACAGAAGGACTGATAGTAAATCTACCTATGGCCTGAGATTTTAACAACATTGTGGCCATGGACCTTAAGATCTGGGATAAAGCAACAATATATTTATTTTGCACTTTGTAGATTTAGTGACCAGATCTAGTCAATCAACCGTTGTACATAGTAAAGAAATCAGAGTAATCCTGGATCAGATCATGGAAAAATGGATAGAGACAGGAATGGGGCCACCAGCAAAGTTCCTAACAGACAGTGAGGGTGGGGGGAGAAAGGAATTTGCTAACAATGAGTTTAGGGATATCTGTGAAAACATGAATATCATAGTCATGAATACAGCTGCAGAAAGCCCATTTAGTAATGGGGTGTGTGAGAGAAACCATGCGGTAATAGCTGACATGCTCCGGAAAATTTTGGCACATAGACCAAATTGCAAGTTAAATTCAGCCTTAGCATGGACGATACATAGAAAGAATTAGTTGCAGATGGTTGAGGGCTATAATCCATATCAATTAGTATTTGGTAAAAATCCTAAAATTCTGTCCATTTTGAATGACCAGCCTCCAGCTTGGGAAGGGACTGTCTTTGCTGAGCATTTAAATGCATTGCATATAAGTAGAAACAGAAGTTTTTGGAAACAGAAGTTTCTGAAAAAATTCAGAGCTTTAAGGCACAATGTACGGCCATCAAATGCCATTTTTTCAGCAAGGAGACATAGTATACTATAAGAGAGACAATTTTAATGAATAGAAAGGCCCAGGGAAGGTTATAGGCATAGATGGCAAAACAATTATTTTGCATCATGGTAATCAGACTGCTCAAGATCAAGGATAATGGGTACAGATTACAAACTTGCAAGAGTAGATGAACGTGACGAAGAACCAGGAAATCTGATACTTATGAGGACCAGTTAACTGAAATAGACAGGGTTTCTGTAGAGGAACACAATGCTTCTGATGAATTAGAACAGGCCATTTTTCCGAAAGGACAACTGCTAAAAGTTGGTACAAAAGTGATATACTTGCCTGAAGGGTCCAGTCAATGGAAGGATGCAACTGTCATTAGTAGGGCAGGGAAGGCCACTGGAAAGTATAAACACTGGTTTGACGTACAGGGGAGGCCGTCAGGACCATGGATTGGGAACACAAAGTTCAAAAATGGAGGGCACAGAAACGTAGTGCCAGTTCAGATAGTAAGTGCGATAGTGAATGTGATCACAGGAAGAGACCGAGAACTATTGAAAGAACATCCCATAGTAGGAGGGAAAGATTAAGCAGTGGTAGTACAGAACAAGATATCAGGCAGGATGGGGGCATAGCTTGACAAGGACTCAGAATATGGGTAAGACTACAAATGCTAATAACAGTAGAAGACCACATGCTCGTGAGATTTTGATAAATTAGATGAAAAAGTTATAAAAGATGCCAAACAGCAAGAACTGCATAGTTGGAGTGAATTTGGGGTATACATGGAGGTACCAGATAGGGAACAAGGAGCTCTATCTCAAATGGATTTGCACGGAGAAGGTGCTTCCTGATAGAACTTATAAGGCAAAGGCCAGATTTATGGCAAGGGGATTTGAAGAAAATTTAGAAGACCAGGATTTAACGGTTATTCACCTACGGCAGGAAAGATTATTTTAAAGATCTTCTTGGTTCTGTTAGCTACAAAGGCATGCCAATGCAAATTTATAGATATTAAAATTGCCTTTTTGCAGGGGCATCAGCTTCAAAGAGACACTTTTCTCCGTCTTAAAGAGGCACTTGACACAGGAGGAGTACTCTGGCAGTTAAATAAATGTGTATATGAGCTAAATGATGTGTCTAGAGTTTGGTATTTTTCGGTAAGATTGGTTTTGTTAAAATTAGGCTGTTATCAATTGAAAGCAGATCCTGTGGTGTTTTACTGGCACTATGAAGGAAGTCTTTATGATGCATGTTGATGCTTTTGTTTGTGGGGTGATAGTAATGATTTCGAATCTATTGTAATTTCTGGGCTGAGGAAGGAATTCAGGGTTGGAAGTCGGGCTTCAGGCACTTTCAAATATATTGGGCTGGAAATTGGACAGACTGAGTCAGGTGTCACTTTACGTGACACTCAATTACCCAAATCCCCTAACCCCAAAATTTCTGTCATTGAGTGACACCTGACTTAGTCTGTCCAATGGAGAGTATCAGCCCAATAGCAATTAGGTAGGGCTTCACAAGAGGATGTGGTGGTCTCTAAGACAGAAAAAGAGGAACTCCAAAGTTTGATTGGGCAACTGAATTGGCTAGGTAGACAGACCAGACCGGACATTAGTTTTCATGCCCTAGAATTGAGTACAAAAATGAAAGATCCTATGGTGGAAGACCTAATGAGAGCAAACAAAATGTTGGCCAAACTAAAAATTCAGGAGTGTGTTTTGAGGTTCCTGTTTTTGGGTGATCTAGGCACCTGAAACTTGTAGTTTATAGTGATGCATCCTATGCCAATTTGTGTGATGGGTTTTCAAGCACAGGAGGTTTTGTAGAATTTCTTTTGGGGAAAAATGGAAAATATTGTCCCCTTGTGTGGAAAACAAAGAAAATAAGGAGAGTGGTAAAAAGCATATTGGTCGCTGAGACCCTAAGTCTTGTACAGGCAGTGAATAAGGCTTTCTTCATATCCCAGATCTTAACAGAAATTTTGGTTAGGGGATTTGGGTAATTGAGTGTCACATTGACAATAAATACCTTTTGGGAGAATGTACACTTCACAAAAATTGTAAATGAGAAAAGGTTGAGGATCGACGTAGCCAGCATAAAGCAAATGCTGGACAAAGGGAAAATATCAAAAATTAAATGGGTCAATAGCAGGTATCAGTTATCCATTTGTTTTACCAAGAGATGGGCTAGTTCGAAGAAACTTTTGGACATTATTAAGGAAGGGTGTATCTTTCTGTGAATGCATGTTTTTTTTCTTTTCCTCAAGAAATGTATATAACATAAAAGGAGGAAGGGGAAATATTGTTTTGTGTTTTCTGTTTTTCTGTGGAAACAATATTCATCAATTTTTTCAGGAAGGGAAGCCTGTTAGGAATGGGTTAACAGACATTCCAATTGAGTCCTAATTTGATGTCAATTATTCAATAGAAGTCACTGACATAAAGATCTTCTTGATTCTGTTAGCTACAAAGGCATGGGAATGCAAATTTATAGATATTAAAGCTGCCTTTTTGCAGGGGCATCAGCTTCAAAGAGACATTTTTCTCCGTCTTAAAGAGGCACTGGGTGTTGGTGGAGAGTTGGATCAGAGAAATAAAGGTTGTTTATGAAGAAGCATAACTCATACTTCCTTTACTGAACAGCAACCTAGAGGCTCAAACCGGCATGTGTCAGATGGCCTGGAGGTGCCTCGGTACCTTGGCTGAAGGGCCCCAGGCTGTACTGCCAATTCTTTTCCCCTCAAGTTTGCACGACCCTTGTGCTCCTTCATGGGATAGCAGAACAGTTGGAGTGAGATCTAGAGGTTCTGCCATCTTCTAATGCTGACACTTATGGATTCCCACCAATGCCTGCACCATGCAGTCGAAGCCATGCACCAGGGCACTCACCCCCCCCAAACAGAGGTCATGAGCTCAGCCATGGTGTGGACATCTCATACCATGGAGTGCACATCCTTTACCGAGGTCTCCTCTGTGGTCGCCATCATTGCGCTGAAGTGATGGCATCATCTTGTTGGACAGAAGGTGATGGGACTCCTCCAGTCAGCCTTGTAATCCAAGGGGGGATATTGTCATCCCTTCCTGATGCTTGCAACTCTGCCTTTGCAGCTCCAGCAGTTGTAGGATGACTGAACCCAAGGGCATATCATCAGCAAGGGGCTCAGCAGAGTCCTGGCCTCAAGCATCCTTCCAAGTGCTGGTCCCCTGGGACATCTCTGCTTCCACCTTCAGTTGTGAGGTGCTCACCAGTAAGTGACCCAGACGCCTGTCTACTTAGTGATCCAACCAAGGTGAGTATCTGTGGTGGTGCCTTGTGTGGGTGACATCTGTGATGCTTCTTTCATGGTGGGGTTGGAGAAATCTGCCTCGGAGCTGCTAGTGTCTGGTGGATCAGGGGACATGAGGATGGTTCAGGCTGTTTGGCTGGATGGCCTGCAAAAGAAGGGAGATGGCATCTGTGCATTACGGGATAAGGAGGGAGCATTAATTACTCCCTCCTTACATTAATTGGGACTTGAAAAATGACAGCGTGGCTTGAGGATTCTCACTTCACCTGCAGCACAGGCGCGTGTTCCTCTGCCCTGGCCAACTCCAATGTTTGCTCCTCGAAAGGTGTGAGGATTCTGAGCTCGGGCATGAATCCAGCTGGCTGTGCCCGCTCACACTTGTTGTAATTGAATTTGTCCTGCAAAAATGTCACAGACGGAGAGTGTAGGCAGGAGTCATACGATTGAAAATGCTGATGAGTTGTGGCAGGTTTGGAACTTGTGTGGGAACTGGAGTATGAGGAGCACAGTAGCTACTGCAGAGAACATGGTGATTTTGGGAGGGGGAGGAGGGCCTCGTGCCTGGTGTCGGCAACTCCCAAGGTGGCTGAATAAGAGTTAGATGTGTGAGGGGGTCCAGAGTGAAGAAGATTGTTCATCTACTTCCAACACTGCTTTCCCATCCTTCTATGGAGTGAACTTGCATTCATCAGGGCTGCTACTACATCCCAGCCAGGGGTAGTGACCTTACTGGAAGGTCTTCTCCTGGAGCAGAGGTAGTGTGTCCTGCCTCTCCACTCCACCCAACAGTCTGGTCAGGGCCCTTTCTGAAAGGTGAGGTGCAGACTTCTTGGCTGCCATTCCCTGGAGTAGATCTGGAACAAGTGGTGGGTCATGCTGGGGAGCCGTTTATATGGAGCTCCCCAGTAATCACAGCAGTTAAGTTGTTGCAGGGCAGGGAATCAGAGGGACATGCCATAGATGTGGTGTGACTCTCGTGGGCATAAAAGTTAATGAGACATAAGATTTGGTTTGAAATCACACAGGCACTGTTGGTGGGAATCGCCCTGTTTTTCCCATCGCAACCAACCCTCTGCTATTTTTTGGTAAGATTTTGCCCTGCATCTCAAGCAGGGAATGCATTCCAAATCCACTTGTTGCATTAAAAATGTTGTTAGTTAGAGAAATTAAGTGGACAATATTGCCAGAATTCTCTGGCCTCCCTGCAGCATTTTTCTTGGTGCAGGAAATGATGCCTGTTGGCAGGCAGTGGGATTTTCAGGTCCTCCCACTATCAGTGGGATTCCCATTGATTCCACTCCAAGCTGCTGGGAAACATTCAATGGGTTGTGCCATCAGCAGGACCAGAAGATCCTGCCAGTGTGAAGAGCTGGAAGATTGAGCCCATAATTTTGAAACAATATCAAGAGGAAATAATGATTCAGACTTATGATATGGCAAGAATGAAGTATATCATCCTTATTACACTTTTTGTATTTGTACACAAGTAAAATTATAAATGAAAAATTAGATTTTTCCCTCTTCAAGTAGTAGCAAAAACAGTTGGTGTGACGCTAATTAAACATTTTGGAATGGGATAAATATTTTATGGTATTAATGATATGTACAGATATGAAAATATTATGTAAAAGTTGCTTCTTTGCTCTGTTGAAGACATTGAAGAGTCATCTGATATGATACTACTAGTGGATGATGAAATGTGGTAAACTCTCTGAAATTTTCCTGGATTGTTGTTGAGGGTTCTCGGGAGAAATGTCACAGATCTTACTTGGAGTTTAATTGCTTTGCTTTGGATATTTAATAGGCTTGATAGAGACTATCATTATATTGTGCATGGACTGTATAAGTAATGACTTGATGGGCAGCTGGAATTTTTCTATGTGTTATTATGGATTACATTGGAACATGAGCAATTTATTCAATTATATGAACTTCTTTCTTCATTAATTAGATCTTGACTGATCTTTGATACAATACCTTGATATTCTTACCAAGTATAAATGTTCTCCTTTCTGTATACAGACTTTAGACATTTCTATTTTAAAGACTTTAAAGAGATTGTAGAAGAGATTTACTACAACAATGCCAGAGTTGAAAGACTTCACGGAAGTAGAGTGACTAGAGAAACTGGAGTTGTTCTACTTAAACTGGAGGAGGCTATGATAACGGAGATTTGATGGAAATCTTCAAAATCATGAAGGGTTTTGATAAAGTAAATAAGGAGAAACTGTTTCAGTTAGGAGGATTGATAACAAAACATCCAGATATAAGCTAATGATAGAAGAACCAGACACAACACAAGGAAGAAATATAATGCAGCAAGTTCTGATCTGGAATGCACTGTGTCCAAAAAGGTGATGAAAGTAGGTTCAGCAATAACTTTCAAAATGGGTATTCGATAAGTACTAGAACAGGAAATTATGCTGGGTTATAGGAAAAGAGCAGGCATGTGGGAACAAAAACAAACTGCTGGAGATACTCAGCAGGTCTGGCAGTATCTGTGGAGGGAGAAACAGGAATTAATTTTCTCAGAACTTAAAGTCCCACCACATGGGCTGAGATTGGCAGCCAACAACTCACCAGCAGGACCTTGGGATGGCATTTTATTGGCAGGGCTAATTAACATGTGCTTCCCAGTGCTGCCAGCCCAATCAGAGGATTAGTAGCTTAACACCCTAAGCAGTGTCACTGCTAGTCTGGCCAATGCTGAGGCTGCAACATGAAGCAGAGGACGTCTAATGCATCCTTGAAGCAAAGATAAGTTTGTGCATCAGTCCTTAGCTGCAGGAGCATCTGTTGCTTCCAGGGGGGCTCTCTATGGGCCATAGAATGACTCATTAAGTTGTGCCCCCAATCACTAGGAACCTGTTTGGAGAAGACAGGATTGATCTGGCAGTCTCCCCGCTTGGAACAGGGAAATCCCAACACAGGCAAAATGCCGGGAAGCAGGAAGTGACCTTTAATCAGTCCCTTAAGTGGCTCATTGACCATCCAATGGATGGTCACACAGCTGAGGTTCCCACTGCTGGCAATATACTATTGGAGCCAGAAAACTTTGGGCTTCCCTTCTGATGCTTTTCCCCCAGCATATTTACAACCTTCCCACTTCCCAGCCCTTTGCCAGAAAAATTCATCCCAGTATTAATTTCAAGTTGGTGACCTTTAATCAGAAATGGAGGTTAGGAGTTCTGATGAGAGGTGACTGACCTGAAGCAATTATTTGTTTCTTTCTCCACAGATGATGCCAGGCATGCTGAGTTTTTCCAGCTTTACTGTTTTTATTTCAGCTTGCCAGCATTTGCAGTATTTTGCTTTTGTCGTAGAGGTATTAAGGAACTTATTTCCAAGCACAATGGGCTGAATTGCCGCCTTCTGTGCCGTAACATTTTATGATTCTATGCTCTAAGCACAAGTTGCTGAATCAATCAATGTTCTCTATAAAAATTGTGGACAAAATCAAAGTGACATTTTTTTTGTAAATGCTTTCCATTTTAGAATGTGGAGTCAAATTCTGTGTTGAAGACCCTCAGTAATAGTGCATCAAATCGTGAAGTACCTTCAACTCCCATTCGAAGAAACAATTTATCAGCTGCATCCAAATCAGCAGAACTTTCTAAGCAGCCAGGTTCAATTATTCAACGTACTCACACCTGGACTCCTGCTGAGAAAACTAGAATTGTCCCAAATCATCAGGTTTGCTTGCATTCTCAGCAATTAATCTGATTATGATTCTTTTAGATGTCTACTTTTGATGTTCTAAATAAGTTTTTATCGCCACCTGGCAATATTTTGAAATATTTAAAATATTGACATTTTAAAATACATCTTGATATTTAAGTATCACCCATATTTAATTACCTAATTGGAGGAAATATTGAATATAACATTCATATTTAATTGCTCTCACTTGCCAGCTGACTGTTAATAGGTTACTGTTCAAAAACTAAACAGGATTGAAGAGATTCAAAACCTGGGTTACAAACATACTTGCCATTTTCAACACATCTGGTCCTTAAAATTTGCACAACATTTTTGCAGAGTGGAATCCATTTCTGATAATTATCTGCCCCAAAACCTATGGCCTGAATTTTCGTATGGTCGGAAGGCCTATGTGCATTGACCAAGAAGTACCAGAATCCCAAAGTTCCACTCTTAAAACCAACGCTCAACATTTACTCAGTAGAACAGAATGGGCTTGTAGTAATTTCATACTTCCATATTTCATGAATACAGCAGCACCTTTAAAAGTTTAGCTGCCTTCAAACAGGCAATTTTTGTCACCCAGGTTTCTGAAACCAGGCTTGTGGGAAACACAACTTTTAAGGAAAAGAGGTAAGGGATCCCTTTGGGAGATGCCAAATACCTCTATGGGATTGTGAAAATAAACATGGGTGTGCATTAAAAGTGGATAATGTCTTTGGAACTGTCAAGCTATCAATTCATTTAAATACCCTGTGCTTTAAATTTTGAAAGAAAACAGCCATCTTGCAGTTGAAACAAAATAAGCATTTGCAATTTCAGTAGATATTTGTTGACCTTAGGGTTATCATTGTGGGATTAGTGCTGCTTGACTGCTTCCACAATCTATCATACCACAGTGAGAGGCTTGTAAGTTCACAGTATGAGGGACAGCTCAGTGAGGTTATCATAAGAACTAGGAGCAGGAGTAGGCCATCAGGCCCCTTGAGCCTGCTCCACCAATCAATAAGATTATAGCTGCTCTTTTCATGGACTCAGCTCCACTTACCCGCCTGCTTACCATAACTCTTAATTCCTTTTCTGTTAAAATCTATCTATCTTTGCTTTAAAAACATTCAACGAGGTAGTCTCAACTGCTTCACTGGGCAGGGGATTCCATAGATTCACAACCCTTTGAGTGAAGAAGTTCTTCCTCAACTCAGCCCTAAATCTGCTCCCCCTTATTTTAAGTATGCTCCCTAGTTCTAGTTTCATCTGCCAGTGGAAACAACCTCCCTGCTTCTATCTTATCTATTCCCTTCATAATTTTATATGTTTCTGTAAGATCCCCTCTCATTCTTCTGAATTCCAGTGAGTGCAGTCCCAGTCTTCTCAGTCTGTCCTCATAAGCCAACACTCTCAACTCCAGAATCAACCTAGTGAATCTCTGCACCCACTTCAGTGGTAGTATATCCTTTCTCAAGTAAGGAGCCAAAACTGTACACAGTACTCCAGGTGTGGCCTCACTAGCACCTTATATAGCTGCAACATAACCTCCCTGTTTTTAAACTCCATCCCTCTAGCAATGAAGGACAAAATTCAATTTGCCTTCTGAATTATCTGCTGCACCTGTAAACCAACTTTTTGTGATTCATGCACAAGGACACTGAGGTCCCTCTCCATAGCAGCATGCAGCATTTAAATAATAGTCCAGTTTGCTGTTATTCCTACCAAAATGGATGACCTCACATTTACCAACATTGCACTCCATCTGCCAGACCCTTGCCCACACACTTAAACTATCTATATCCCTTTGCAGACTTTCAGTGTCCTCTGCACACTTTGCTCTATCACACATAGTGTCATCTGCAAACTTTGACACACTACACTTGGTCCCCAACTCCAAATCATCTATGTAAATTGTAAGCAATTGTGGTTTCAACACTGAACCCTGAGGCACACCACTAGTCACTGATCGCCAACCAGAAAAACACCCATTTACCCCCCACTCTTTGCTTTCTGTTAGTTAAAGAAATTAGTTGTCTCTGATTTGAGTCCATAAATGCAAATGTTTGTTTTTATATGGGATCAAGTACATGAGGGATTTAAATATATTGAATGGGATTTTTTTTATCAATGACTTATTTTTAACATAGTAAAATCTATAATCGATACTTAGAATTTTATTCTATTTCATAGCACCATTGTTCCTGGGGTGTGCCCATGGTGGATACCAGGCCTTGAGGATGTAAAGGAAAATGGTGGGTGGGGCTATGCATTGGCATGAGTTGCACTAAGCTGACATGGAAGGTATGAGGGGCCGTGCAGTGCAGCAGAGGTTAGCATGGAGGGTATGAGTGGCTATCACGATTGGTGGGAGGCATAAGGGTGTATGAGTTGGCATGATGAGGCACGGACTGTGGGTGGGGATGAGGAGTGTGTGAGTGATGTATTTTGTCACAGGATGCAGTATTATAGATCCCTGCCTCCTAACTGCTATACCCAGTGTCTGAGCTGACTCTCTTTAGATGATTTTAAGACAGATAAATAAATAAATTAACTAATTAACAGTCCCTGAAAAGAGTACTGTAACACAAGACAAAACTTTGAAGGAAGCTTAACAAATCTAAAAGAAAAGTTTTTTTCCCAGGGCCAATGATGAACTTCAACCCCTGCGTTACCCACTGATCACGAAAGGCCTCAGCTATACTGGTGGACATCATATGCTTCCTCTCCAGAGACAAACATAGCTGCATAAGAAAGGCAGAAAGTTAGCTTGAATGACACCCTCAACTCACCAGTGCCTGCAATGGTGAGGTTGGCCAGGCCAAGGAATAGGTTTACAAGGAGGTTTCCCCGCCTTGCCTGCCCCTCTCCACACCAAGTGACCAAAGACCAGGAGCGTGCAGCCAAAAGTTGAGATGTAGCCACTTCAGATAATCAAAAAGGGGCTGCAACATCGCACAATCTATGTATACACACCAAATGCGAACTCCTCAAGGCTTCAGAAAATACAAACCCAGTTGGTATCTGTGAACCATCTTAACCTATGGTTGCATGGAACTGCTGCATGCAACATCCTCCACACCAAACCCCCAATAGAAAAGGGAAGGAGTCCCACATAGGAAGCCCCTGCCATTTCCGAACAATTGGGTGGAACGCATTGACATGTCATTATGGTTGACAAAGATGAGGAAGTGAAGGGTATGCAGCAGCTTGCACAAGAAATCCCTCTGCACAGAATGAAAAGGCATGGAGGGAATTTCCATGAGATGGCTCAAATTGTGATGCAGTTCCCAAAAGAGGTTTGAGGACATAGACATTGTAAAATTCTGTCCAAATTGGGATCAGTTCAGATGTGAGTTTACTGCACGCTTGAGCTACCTCAACACCTTGAATATAATCAGAGAGGAGAACTCTGGTTTTAAGTCTGTGGATGGGTTTGTTCATGAGTGGGACAACAACAGACTTGCAACGTGCAAGTCATTGTGGTGTCATTCAGCCTGATCTTTCGCAATCCAGCACATCTCCAACTCTGGTCACCTGGGCAACCTGACCCTCTCTTCCACCTCACTCTCCTTATACTCTTGAGTACATAAGAACATAAGAACTAGGCACAGGAGTAGGCAATTCAGCCCCTCAAACTTGCTCTGCCATTTAATATGATCATGGCTGATCTCATCTCAGCTTCAACTCCACTTTCCTGGTCTTTCACTAAAGTCCTTCAAACCCTTACTAATTAAAAATCTGTCCATCTCTTCCTTAAATTTACTCCATGTCCTGGCATTCCCCATTCTGTTGCAATGAATTCCACAGACTCATGACCCTTTGAGAGAAATAACGTATCTTTATTTTAAATCTGCCACTCCTTCTCCTAAAACTATGACCTCTTATTCTAGATTGCCCTACAAGAGGAAACATCCTCTGCACATCCTACTTTGTCACCTTATCATCTTGTACAGTTCAATTAGATCTCCTCTCATTCTTCTAAAGTCCAGGAAGTATAGTTCTAAACTGCCCAACTTCTCTTCAAACTCTTCATCTCTGGAATCAATCAAGTGAACCTCCTCTAAACCATGTAACATGGTTACATGTAACTAATCCCTCCTCAAGGGGATAAAAACTGTACACAATATTCTCAATGCCGTTTCACTCATGCTTTGTACGGTAGTAACAACATTTCACGACTTATATTTTATTCCTTTAGCAATAAATGCCAAGATTCCATTTGCCTTCCTTATTACCTGCTCTACTTGTATTCTAGTTTTCTGTGATTCATACATGAGGACATCCAGCACCAAAGCACTTGGAAGTTTCTCTCCATTGAGATAATAATTTGCTTTGATATTTTTCCTACCAATATGGATAACCTCATTAAACTCCTAAACTGCTAAATTTTGCCCCATTCACTTAACCCATCCATATCCATTTGTAAATTTCTTATTTTATTATCACAACTTACAATCCTAACTATTTTAATGTCATCTGCAAATTTGATTTATTATTGTCACATGTATTAGTATACAGTGAAAAGTATTGTTTCGTGTGCAGTTTACAGACAAAGCACACTGTGCATAGAGAAGGAAAGAAGAGGGTACAGAAAGTAGTGTTACAGTCATAGCTAGGGTGTAGAGAAAGATCAACTTAATTTGGCTATGATTCCTACTAACCTTGCATCTAAGTCATTAATATAGATTGTAAAAGTTGGGGCCTGAGGACCGAACCATGTGGCACCCCATTAATTGCATCTTGCCAACCAGTAAAAGACCCATTTATCTCGACTCTGTTTTCTGTTGGTTAGTCAATCCTCAATCCAAGCTAATAAATTACCCCTAATGCCACATGAACTAACCTTGCACATCAATCTTTTGTGTGTACATTATCAAATGCCTTCTGGAAGTCCAGATTACTACATCGACAGGATCCCTATTATCTCCCTTGTTTGTTACACCTTCGAAGAACTCGAACAAATTAGTCAAACACGATTTACCCTTCATAAAACCATGCTAAATCTGATGGATTGGATTTTGACTTTCTAAATGTCCTGTTATTACTTCCTTAATAATGGATTCTAACAATTTCCCAATGAGGTGTTAAACTAATTGGCCTATTGCTCCTTTTTTGAATAAGGGCTTTATATTAGCATTTGTCCAATCCACTGGAATCTTTCCCACATCCATGGAATTTTAGAATATTGTAACCAATGGATCCACGATCTCCAATACCACTTCCTTTAAGACCCATCAGGCCTCTGAGACTTGCTTGCCTTCAATCCCAATAGTGGTGATGATAGTTCCTCCCTTTCTATAACCTCTGCATTTTCTGTTAATATTGGGATGGTACTCGTGTCCTACACCATGAAAAACTGAGGCAAAATATTGATTTAGTGTTTCAGCCATTTCTGCCTTCCCCACTATTCATAGAAATCATAGAAACACTACAGTGCAGAAGGAGGCCATTCGGCCCAATCGAGTCTGCACCGACCACAATCCCACCCAGGCCCTACCCCCACATATTTACCTGCTAATCCCTCTAACCTACGCATCCCAGGACTCAAAGGGGCAATTTTTAACCTGGCCAATCAACCTAACCCGCACATCTTTGGACTGTGGGAGGAAACTGGAGTACCTGGAGGAAACCCACGCAGACACGAGGAGAATGTGCAAACTCCACAGTGACCCGAGCCGGGAATCGAACCCTGGAGCTGTGAAGCAGCAGTGCTAACCACTGTGCTACCGTGCCGCCCCAAAAACAATTAACTCCCCAGCCTCCTCATCCAAGGGACCAACATTTACTTTAGCTACTCTCTTCCTCTTTATATACTTGCTTTTGCTACCCATTTTTTATATTTTGCACTAGTTTTCTTTTCATTTATTTTTAGTGACCCTTTGTTGATCTTCAAAAGCTTCCCAATCTTCCAGTGTGCCATTGGCCTTTGCAATATGGCATGCCTAAGTTTTAGTCTCTGTAAACTTCCTTGCTTAGCCGTGGAAGTCTTTTCCCACAGTTACCACCTTTTCTCCTTTCTGGAATATATTTTGGTTGGGAGGACTTGAATATCTCCTTAAGTCACTGTCCTACATTTTAGTCTTCCTGCCCAGTCCATTAGAGGCAAATCTGTCCTCATCTCATGCCTGTAATTATCTTTGTTTAACTTCAGAATGCTAGTATGGGATTCCAGTTTCTCACTCACAAACTGAATTTGAAATTCTAACATGCTACAATCACTCTTCCCCAGAGGACCCTTAACTATGAGATCCTTTATTAGCCTAACCTCATCACATAATATCAAATCTAGAATAGCCTGCTCCCTGGTTGGTTCCACAACATATTGCTCCAAAAACAATCACTAATACATTCAATTAACTCTCCCTCAAGGCTAACTTTGCTGGGTTGATTTTTCTAGTTGATATGCACATTTTGTGGTCGGTGCAGACTCGATGGGCCGAATGGCCTCTTTCTGTACTGTAGGGTTTCTATGATTAAAATCACACATGATGATTGCCATATCTTTCTTATAAGTCCTCAATATTTCTTGGTTCATACTGTGTCCCACTGTGGAACTACTGTTTGAGGCCCTATAGAT
This sequence comes from Mustelus asterias, assembly GCF_964213995.1. Taxonomy (NCBI): domain Eukaryota; kingdom Metazoa; phylum Chordata; class Chondrichthyes; order Carcharhiniformes; family Triakidae; genus Mustelus; species Mustelus asterias. Next base: position 45,563,598 of record NC_135825.1, on the reverse strand, counting down.
TATTCCCAGGAGTATTTCCCTTGTAATGGAGAGGCGATGGCCTCGTGGTATTATTGCTAGACAATTAATTCAGAAACTCGGTTAATGTCCTGGGGACCGGGGTTCAAATCCTGCCACGGCAAATGATAGAATTTGAATTCAATATTTTAAAAATCTGGAATTAAGAATCTGCTGATGACCATGAAACCATTGCCGATTGTTGGAAAAACCCATCTGGTTCACTAATATCCTCTCGGGAAAGAAATCTGCCATCCTTACCTGGTCTGGCCTACATGTGACTCCAGAGCCACAGCAATGTGGTTGACTCTCAACTGCCCTCGGGCAATTAGCGATGGACAATAAATGTTGGCCAGCCAGCGACGCTCACGTCCCACAAATGAATAAAATAAAAATGTTTTATTTCTACCCAGACTGATTCTCCCAGCATCAGCCTCTGGGGGACACATGACTGGCATCCAACCAATCACAAGTCTCCCAGGCCCTTTTTCTGATGTTATCAACCCCGCAGCAGAAATCGGTGCGGAGTTGATTACCATATGGAATTTGCTATTTCCATATGATTAGTGGGCCCGGGGCAGTATCCTCCAGGCCCGCTAGTGTCTCCCCCTGCGCCAGGAAAGGTTCCCACCAACGGGGTTTACAACTGCTCCCCACCAACATGGAGCAGGCGTGCTCACCAGCTGGTGGGGACAGGGGCCATTGAGACTTCCCCCCCACCCCACCAAGTCTGGAACCCTGGCACTGCCCACTGGGAACCCTGGTACAGTCCACCAGGCATTGCCAAGGGGGCATCAGGCAGTATCAAGCGGGGGCCTACTTGGGGCGGAGCCTACTGGAGGGACGGTTGGTGGGGGGTGGGAGCCACTGCCACTCAGCAATGCGATCGGTGGGAGAGGGAGAGGCAATCGGGGCTGTCGATGGGGGTGGAGATCAGGGCTGACCATGGGGAACTGGCCTGGGGGTGGTGGGGTTGGGTAGGCCAGCGATCGGGGGGGCGGGGTTGGGTAGACCAACGATTGGTGGTGGGCCTGTAAAAGAAATCGGGAGGCTGGCGATGGAGGGTCAATGTGCATGTGCCTATTTCCCCACTAACAGATCAGCACATACACAGTGACCCGTTCAGCACTATGCTGCCAGCCTCTCCAGCAGGATGAGGCCCCGACCCATACCATAGTAGTCAGCAGTGAGACCTTGTCGAAAGCCTTCTGAAAGTCTAATAAACCACATTTACCGGTTCTCCTTGGTCAATTCTATTATCCTCAAAGAATTCCAAAAAATTTGTCAAACATGATTTCCCCTTCGTAAATCCATACTGACTTTGTCTGATTATATCACTGCTTTCCAAATTCTGAGCTATGAAATCCTTGATAATGGACTCTGGCAACTTCCCCAGTACTGGCATTAGTTTCACTGGTCGATAGTTCCCTGTTTTCTCTCTACCTCTCTTTTTGAATAGCAGGCTTACATTACAACCTTCCAATCTGTAGGAACCAATCAAACCACTAAAGGATCTATAATTTCCAGGGCCACTCCCTTAAACATTCTGGGATGAAGATTATTAGGCCCTGGATATTTATCCACCATCAATCCCATCAATTTCCCCCAAACCATTTCTCCATTAATACTGATTTCCTTCAACTCCTCATTAAAACTTGTTTCTCTCAGAACTTCTGGTATATTATTCATGTCTTCCTTTGTGAAAACAGAAACAAAGTATGAATTTAGTTCCTCAGCCATTTCTTTGTTCCCATTATGAATTCTTCCATTTCTGACTGCAAGGGGTCTACATTTGTTTTTGTCAATCTTTTTCTCTTTCCATACCTATAAAAAAAATTTACAGTCAGTTTTTATGTTACCTGTGAGCTTACTTTCATACTCTATTTTCCCTTTCTTAATCAATCCCTTGGTCCTCCTTTGCTGAATTTTAAACTGCTCCCAATCCTCAGGTCTATTGCTTTTTCTTGCCAATTTGTAAGTTTCTTCTATGAATCTAATACTATCTCTAATTTCCTTTGTAAGCCATAGTTCGACCACAGTTCCCTTACCACTCTTGCGTCAAACAAGAATAAACAACTTCTGGAGTGCACCTATTCGTTCCTTGAATTGCCGTTGCCTGTCCACTGTCCTTCTTTTCAGTCATGTTTCCCATCATAGCCAATTCATGTCTCATACCATCATAGTTACCTTTATTGAGATTCAAGACCCTGACCTCAGAATCAACTATGTCACTATCCACCTTGACAAAGAGTACTATCATATTATGATCACTCATCCCCAAGGGTTCTCTCACAACTAGATTGACAACTAATCCTTTCTCATTGCTCAATACCCAGTCCAAGATGGCCTGTTCCCTGTTGGTTCCTCAATGTATTGGTCCAGAAAAACATCCTGTATACAATCCTGACATTCATCCTCTATTGTACTGTGACTAATTTGACTCTCCCAATCCATATGCAGGTTAAATTCACCTATAATCACAGATATTCCTTTATCACATGCATCTCTGATTTCCTGTCTAATGCTTTTCCCAACATAACCACTACAGTTTGGTGGGCTGCATACCATCCCCACAAATGTTTTTTTGCCCCTTGGTGTTTCTTAACTCGACCCAGACTGATTCCACATTGTCTGTGCTGATACCTTTCCTCAAAATGAAGGTGAGGAAGTGAAGGGTGTGAAGCAGTTGCCTGCAGAAGAAACCCCTTTGTACAGACCAAAAAGGCACAGGGGGAATTTCTGTGAAATGCCTCAAATTGTCGGGTTGAGGGAGGTTTGGGACTTAGGGCCAATATGAAATTATGTCCAAACAATATTAAGGCTTGAGCTGATAAGAGGCAAGTAACATTCTTTTCACAGAGGTTCCAGGCAATGACCATCTCCAACAAGAGAGAAGCCAACCATCTCACCTTGTCATTCAATGACATGACCATCATTTAATCCTTACCATCAACATCCTGAACTGGTGCAGCCTTATTAATACTGTGACTGCAAGAGTAAGTCAGAGATTGAGAATTCTTCAGTGAGCAACTCGCTTCCTGAGTTCCCAAAGCCTGTCCACCATCTATAAGTGTCACGAACCACACGAATGTTATCTGATAGGGCATCTCAACTTGAAACACCAGTTTGTGGTGGTGTATAATCTTGTTTTTGGAATGGTTTGAGGAGTCATTGAAACTCCCAGTGAGAATAACTAGCCCGGTCATCGTGTAACAATTACTAAACAATTTATTAAACTAAAGAAAAGACGAACACATATAACTAGGACTATCAAACTGTAAGACCATTAATTATATTGAATTGATTTGTTATTGTCACATGTTTTGAGATACAGTAAAAACTATTGTTTCTTGCAAGCTATACAAACAAAATATACCGTTCATAGCGTAGATAGGGAAGAAGGAAAGGACAGGGTGTGGAAAATAGTGTTGCAGTTACTGATAGGATGAGGAGAAAGATCAGTTTAATATGTGATAGGACCATACAAAAGTCTGTTGACAGCAGGGAAGAAGCTGCTTTTGAGTCAGTTGGTCGGTGTTTTCAGACTTTTGTATCTTTTTCCTGACAGAAGAAGATGGAAGAGAGTATGACTGGGTGCGTGAGGTCCTTGATTATGCTGGCTTGTTAACCAAGGCAGCGGGAAGTGTAGATGGAGTCAATGGATGGGAGGCTGGTTTGCATGATGGACTGGGCTGCGTTCACAACTTTTTTTAGTTCCTTGTGGTCTTGATCAGAGCAGGAGCCATACCAAGCTGTGATGCATCTGGAAAAGCTGCTTTTTATTGTGCATCTGTAAAAAAATTCCTTTAGACTTCTGAGAAAGTAGAGGCATTGAAGAAAAGAAAAGGAAAGAAAAATAAACTTGACGCTCTCGACCATCTTCACTTAATCACCTTTGGTGTGGACAGGGGCATGTCCAAAACTACGTTGCCTGAAGTCAATGACTATCTCCTTCATTTTACTGACATTGAGGGAGAGATTATTTTCTTCCCACCATTTCACCAGATTCTCTATCTCCTTCCTGTACTCTGTCTCGTCATTGTTTGAGATCCGACCCACTACAGCGGTGTCATCAACAAACTTGAAAATGGAGTGGGAGCAAAATTTGGCCATGCAGTCATAATTGTATAAGGAGTATAGCAAAGTTTAATGTTTATTTATTAGTGTCACAAGTAGGCTTACATTAACACTGCAATGAAGTTACTGTGAAAATCCCCTCTTCACCACACTCCGGCGCCTGTTCGAGTACATTGAGGGAGAATTTAAAAATGGCCTAACTAGCACATCTTTCGGATTGTGGGAAAAAACCAGAGCACCCAGAGAAAACCCACGCAGACATGGGGAGGACATGCAAACTCCACACAGATAGTGACCCAAGCCGGGAATCGAACCCAAGTCCCTGGCGCTGTGAGGCAGCAGTGCTAACCCCTGTGCCACTGGGCCGCCCTTAAGGGACTGAGGACACAGTCTTGTGGAGCACCGGTGTTGAGAATAACCTGGAACACCTGGACAACAAGGAGCTGAGCCCGAGAATAATCATGGAGGATGTGTCATAGAATCATAGAATCATAGAAACCCTACAGTGCAGAAGGAGGCCATTCGGCCCATCGAGTCTGCACCGACCATAATCCCACCCAGGCCCTACCCCCACATATTTACCCGCTAATCCCTCTAACCTACGCATCTCAGGGGCAATTTTAACCTGGCCAATCAACCTAACCCGCACATCTTTGGACTGTGGGAGGAAACCGGAGCACCCGGAGGAAACCCACGCAAACACGAGGAGAATGTGCAAACTCCACACAGACAGTGACCCGAGCCGGGAATCGAACCCGGGACCCTGGAGCTGTGAAGCAGCAGTGCTAACCACTGTGCTACCGTGCTGCCCCATTACTTATCCTTACTGATTGCAATCTGTGGGTTAGGAAGTCTAGGATCCAGTCACAGAGGGAGGAGCTGAGCCCTAGGCCACAGAGTTCAAAGATGAGTTTTCTTGGGATAATGGTGTTAAAGGCTGAGCTGTAGTCAATAAAAAGGAATCTGACATGAGTGTCCTTGTTGTCCAGGTGTTCCAGGTTTGAGTATATGGCCAGGGAAATGGCTTCTGCTATGGACCTGTTGTGACAATAAGCAAACTGTAGTGGATCCAGGCAATCTGGGAGATGAGTTAATGTGTGCCATGGCTAACCTTTCGAAGCACTTCATGATGATGGATGTCAGAGCCACTGGGAAGTAGTCATTAAGCTGCCTGGCTTTTCTTTGGTACAGGGACGATGTTCGTCTTCTTGAAGCAGGTAGGGACCTCAGATCGCTATAAGGAGAGGTTAAAGATATCTGCGAGTACCCCGCCAGCTGGTTTGTACAGAATCTGAATGCTCATCCGGGTATCCCATCCGGGCCAGTCACTTTACATAGGTTAACTTTCAAGAAGGCCAATCTGATGCCCACGATGGTGACCTCGGATACCTGTTTGTCTGAGGCTGTCGGAGCAGATGATGCCGTATCGCTGACCTCTTGCTGAAAATGAGCATCGAGTATGTTAAGCTCATCAGGGAGGGGTGCATTGTTGCCAGTGATTCTACTCTTCTTTACCTAGGTAGCCTGTAATGTCGAGTAGATCTTGCCATAATTGGTGGGTGTTCGTGTGGCTAGCCTGGCACTCTAGCTTGGTCTGGTATTTCTCTTGGCATCTTTGATGGTTCTTCGCAGGTCATATCTAGATTTCCTATATAAATCAGGGTCACCCAATTTCAATGCCTCAGCCCTGGATTTCAGTCAGCCATGGATATCCCTGTTCATCCATGGTTTCCAGTTAGGAACCACTCAAATTAGCTTCTTTGACATACAGTCTTCTAAGCACTTACTAATGAAGTCTGTCACTGTAGTGGCGTATTCATTTAGGTTGGTCACTGAATTCTTGAATATTGACCAGTTCACCGATTCGAAGCAATCCCGAAGTTGATCATCCATTTCCTCAAACCAACATTGCATGACTTTCTTTATTGGATTCTCCTGCTTCAGTTTTTGGTTGTAATCCGGGAACAAGAGCACAGCCTTGTGGTCTGATTTGCCAAAGTGCAGACAGGGGATAAAGCAGTAGCCATGTTTAGAACATAGAACATACATAGAACAGTACAGCACAGAACAGGCCCTTCGGCCCACGATGTTGTGCCGAGCTTTATCTGAAACCAAGATCAAGCTATCCCACTCCCTATCATCCTGGTGTGCTCCATGTGCCTATCCAATAACCGCTTAAATGTTTCTAAAGTGTCTGACTCCACTATCACTGCAGGCAGTCCATTCCACACCCCAACCACTCTCTGCGTAAAGAACCTACCTCTGATATCCGTCCTGTATCTCCCACCACGAACCCTATAGTTATGCCCCCTTGTAATAGCTCCATCCACCCGAGGAAATAGTCTTTGAACGTTCACTCTATCTATCCCCTTCATCATTTTATACACCTCTATTAAGTCTCCCCTCAGCCTCCTCCGCTCCAGAGAGAACAGCCCTAGCTCCCTCAACCTTTCCTCATATGACCTACCCTCCATTTTCATTTTAGTGTAGCAATGGTCGAGGATGTTTGGGCCTCTGGGACGTGTTGATGGTATTTTGGTAGGACACTGAATTACTAAATATGATGTGAATTACTAAACACACACAGTATATATGGAAATTACCCCTTGTTCCAAAAAATATATCTGTGACCCCTGAACTCCTTAAGACTTTTCCATCTCCAAACAACATCCAAATTAAATAAATCTATAAATCAAATCCAGCATATAGTTATGACACAATACAAGGCGGATGATCAAGTCTGGGAAACCTCTTTTCCAGTGAAGATATTTAAACCATCTTCACGAAGGATTCTGCACTATCTTGGCTCTAAGACTTCTTAGATATTAAACTGGCCTCTCTAGCTCTTACATGTTACAATGCCTTCTTGGCTGCTAGATGTTAAACTGGCTTGCCTGCTTCTACTGGCAATTATACCTTGGTTCCCCTGATTCTTCCCCTCTATGTAGTTGGGCTTTCTGCATCTTTCACATTCCGTGACTCTTGAAATTAGCATATGTATACCACCATGTACACTTCCTCATCTGGGTAAGCTGTTTCCCGATGGAGCCATTTGCACCTGATTCAGTCTGTATGCCTGCCAATCCAGTTACGGGGAAAGGTCACATCTCATCATCCCCTTTGAATGCTGGCCACTGCTGTTGCGAGGCAGATCACATCCTTCCACTCCTTATTAAATTCATGTTCCAGCTATTACTAGGCAGATCCATGACACAAGGCACAAGTCAGGAGAGTGATGGAACATGCTCCACTTGCCTAATGAGTGCACTCCAACAACACTTATGAGGCTTCACACCACCCAAATGGCCTCCTTCTGTTTTACAATGATTTTATTTGACTACATAACATCTATTCATGTTTAACTTCTTTAAAATTGCTTTACGGACTGGAAGGGAATTAATTCAAACAGTCCTGATTTCTCCTCCATCTGCCCGCCCATAAACAGAAAGCTTTTTTTCTTCTGATTTTTTTTCCTTTATTAGTATTTTCTGAACCTCTATTAATAATTCCTGGCCACTGGTGATGGTGTGTCTCCAAGGACAAAAGGGACCCTAACTCCTCTATTAATCATTGGAGAAGATTCCCAAATCTGGGAAAATACAGAAGTTCCAATGTAGTTCACAGCTTAGATGAAGATCAGTTAATTTACCTGGACAGAGCAGGTTCTACTGCTACCTACCGATGGAAAATGGTAGACTGCCTGAGTTCAGTTCACATAGCAATATTACAAGTTCTAGCAGCTTAGAGGCCATGTGACATACCTCTGACTTCTTCTCATGGATGCCAGACAGAGGAAATATTTTCCCAGATTTAGGAATTTTCATTTGATTGATAGAAGAGTTAGGGTCTCTTTTGTCCTTGGGGAGACAGCATCACCGATGGCCAGAATTCTTCTTTAGAAATGTAAAGAGGCTTTGTACATTTCGAGGATGGGAGAGGGGATGAAGGTAGGACATTAGCGTCTTTTCAGAGAAAACAAGTCTGCTGTTTGAAGGTTAGAAATTCCTCTGGTATGAGTCATGGCTAGTCAACCTTGTCCATTTTTAAAATTAAAATAATGGCTGGAATTTTCTGGGGTTTTTTGAGTGTCAGCTCAGGCGAGAAAAGTGGAATGTAGCTTGTTGGCTTTTCCCACCATATTTTTAGACACTCTTCAAAATGTGAAGGCGCGGGTCCCATGGCATTGTAGTGGAAGCCTGCTCTATCAGTAATTTAGGCAGTCTTGAAAGATCAGGGCATATTTGATGTAAAAAGATAAAAATTAGAAAAAAATAACCCTCCCCCCACCATAGAAACTCCCCTTCCTCCCACCATGAGATTCCCCCACACTGAAACAGACACCCCCACTATGGCACCTCCCCAACAAAATCTCTTCCCCCCCCCCCCCCCCCCCCCCCCACCTAGAACTGTCCCGATTAACCCCAGCACTCCACCCTAGCAGTGTCCAGGGTCAGGGCAGTGCCAGGGGGCAGTGCCAAGGTACTGCCCAGGCATGAGCTTCTCCCCTTTCAAGGCTACACTCACCTCCAGTGGGTTTTGTTTGCCAGATGCATGTTGTGGAGGACTAATGTCGATTAATGTTGGTATGTCCTGATGCCAACGTGGATGGACAGTCCATCATGGACTGCATTGGTAATTGGATGTAAATGGGCATCCATTATGTCATTGGCATGGGGCAGGGACAATCGAGCAGATAAAAGCCATTTTGGGACACCCGCTCAATTCTCAACCCCCTCCGCCATTCCCGCCTGCTGAAAACGGGGATGGAAAATCTACCCCAATAATTTTGTAGAGTAGATGATATAGATATATATTTTTTCCTTTTTTTTCTTCTGGCTGGGACAATTGATGTAATCTTTTTTTAAATCTATACTGAGATGTTTTGTGAGGTAATTTCATGAGAAGGACTATTAAAGCTTTGATTTAAAAAAAGTTGAATATTTTTGATTAGGTAAGAGGATTTTGGCAATAAGTAACCCTTAGTACTTCATATTTTTTCAGACATATACAATAAGAACACCTCCCTTCATTCAAAATAAGATTCTGAAGGGCACGATGAAAGCTCCTTGTGGTGAAGTACTGCAGAAAAAGAGAAAAGTGGTTTTAGATCTGGATGCACAGTCAGATAGCTCTGAGCACAGTGATCTTCTGGTAAAAGATTTTTGTTTTGCAATAATTAGTTTGATCAGCTTATGTGTTGTAAATATTTTTAACTGAGAAACATTTATGAAATTATGTTTATTATTATGAAATTATGAAACACGGTCCAAAGATGTGCAGGCTAGGTTGATTGGCCATTCTAAATTGCCCCTTAGTGTCCCGGGATGCATAGGTTAGAGGGATTAGTGGGTAAAATATGTAGGGATATGGGGATAGGGCCTGGGTGGGATTGTGGTTGGTGCAGACTCGATGGGCCGAATGGCCTCTTTCTGCACTGTAGGATTCTATGATTTTAAATATAAAGCTATCCTATGTTCAATTTAGCAGTGTTGAATTGCCATTATGAAAAGCCATATTTAGAGATCAACTACCAATTATGCTATGAATAAAAGATATATAATTACAAGTAACTTACCAATAAAAACAATGCCATTAAGTAGAAAGAGTTGTACAGGATGAATGCCATAGACTACAAAATATACACCCCCCATCACTTATAGCAGGGCCATTATAGGTGAACACAATTTGTTCAGTATAAGAAGTGGATGGTAAATCACGAGGAAAAGAAACTGTTGCATGTCTTTGTTATGCTACTTTTAACAAATTTAAGATCAAAAGGGCAAGCTAAATAACACCAAATTAATACCATTATCCATTATGTTTATTGTCCAGAAAACATTGTTGCACTGTGCAGGTCTCTGAAACATGCTGGAAAACTTCTGAAAAGCTCCATCCTCATGTCTGGTGACAACCCATGAACATAAACTTGTCAAAGCTTCTAGCCCCAGTATCTTCTTTATGACCATGTATTCCAATATCGTAACAGTGACAAACCACCACTGGGTCTATTACTATTCAAAATAGTTGGCACCCTTTGTTATTAACTTTGGTGGGAATGACAAAGATTTTTACTTGCCCAATATCTGTGGTTGCCTGTGATAAATGTGGATGATATAAATAGTGGAGACTTCACCTTCAAGGAAGGAACAGCACGAAATTGTATTGCCACATACCAGTTGCATGGAACATATTTTGCCCTGTGGTGACAGTTCAACTTTATATTATCAGGAATAGCTCTAAATGTAAGTATGGGAGGCTGTCATCAATGTCCCTTCTAAATTATTTTTCTGGTGTGCGATCTGTTCACTTCAATGCACTGAATTTTAACTTGTTTTGCACAGTACCTTAAAGAGGACAACTAACGAGCAAACTGTGTTGTACTTTATGGGTTGCACAATCATGTGTGCAACTATCGCTTCTCGGCCTTTTGGCTAAGATCAAGTGTATGGTCGGCACCCCATTGTCGGCCGCACTTGGTCGAGGTCATTGGGTTACGCTGAGGCTTCATATGTTTCATATGAAGCAATTTTTAAAAGCGGCATCTAGGCCTTTTGGCTAAGATGCAAATGAGCTCAAGTCTTGGAGGAGGAACCTCCCCCTTCTCCAATCAGCTTGGCTCATGTAGATCAGGCCCAAGACAGGGTGGTTTGGTCGCTTGCCCTGTCTTGTCAGCCTGGATCTGCAGTGTTTCAACTTGTTGAGACTCTGAATTGGATTTGATTTGATTGAATTGGAAAAGTATAAAAAAAACTAACGGGAAAATTAACTCATGCTTCAGATTGTCAGACACATTAATACGAATTTGCACAAGGTCACAGTGTTTTGAGCAGGAAGAAATCATGTAAAGGTACATATCTAACTGGACATTTTTCTCTTGTGTGATCTGCACACTGCTCCTGGTACAGAATAAACGTGGAAATGAAGAGGTCATTCTCTGGCTGATCCTAGGGGACAGAATCAGCAAGGGCTGTGCACACACAGGACCTGAGTCCATTGTAGTGCTTTAAGATCTGTCTCCCCAGACCCTCCCGATCTTCTGGATGCAAAGTTTCCTGTTCAAATGGCGAAATAGAGTCGGGGATTGTCTCCATAAGAATCTGCAGCCCTTGGGAACTCACAGTTAAAATCAGAGCAACAGAGCTGCATTACATGTTCTCTGTACCAATTTTCAATTTAATAAAACAATAGCAGACTCATTCGGTAATGTTTGTAAATATCCCTCCTGCAAACAGATCTGGGTGCATTATTTCCTTCTAACCAAAACTACGATGTACCTTTATTTATTTTCAGTAAATCCTAGGATTGACAGGAGGTGGAGTTATATCCTGTTGAGCAGCAATGAGCCTCTAGGAATGCTGCTTTATGAATTCCAGATCAGGTCTCAGTCCTACATGTCTTTAGATAAAGTGTAACAACAGAAAACATATGTCCACCCCTCTAAGCTAATGGTTTGTGATCCAAAAGCTGGGAAAATCCAAAATCCAGCCCAATCTGGTTTCCAAGGGTTACAGATATCAATATCAGGCCTGCAGAGGGATGAATTCTTCTTTCAGAAGTTTTAAGACTTGTATTAATCTCATGACAGGTCACTTCACAACCAACAAAGTACTTAAGTGTAGTTACTGTTTAATATAGGGAAATGTGGCAAATAATTGGGCACAGCAAGGACCCACATGAGATTAGCTCTCCACCCCCCATGACAGATAGGCCCAATCTTGTATAGTGTATAAGGAACTGCCTTGTCCTGTACTGTTCTTATGTCTTTCCCAGCATAGTTCAATCTGCAATCTCAACTCGATTGAGGGAATCAATTTTGACTTCCAGGTTTTACATCTCCAAGCTGTGCAGCAGGCATGATCCCTCTTAAAGGGACAATGCACAAATGGAAATTAGAAGTGTTTAGGATGGATGATGGTCAAAGTTGCTTCATTTGTGGATCAGATTCAATACCATATCGCTGTAATTACTGCTCGGTGCAGGCGGAAACTCATACAATTCCCCAGGAATGAGGAGAAGAAACCTGTTCAGTGCTATTCCAATCATTGCAGCATGACTGGGAAAAGGTTAATGACATTCAATGGGAGACTGCAGATGGTCTTGGAGAACCACCTTGAACAGCTCTGGGCTTAGATGTCCTAGCTGTGCACTGAATCATGGTTGACTCGATTACAGAAGCTGGAGGGCTAACATGCAGTTACATGAATTAAAGAAAATAAATACCTACCCATCCACCAGGACCTCATCAATGTCCCTCACTTCTGCTTCAAGTCACATAATCCCTTTTGGACTCATGCATACTGATGCACCATTGATTCACGCAAAGACTAGATGTTGCGAAACAACAGGCTTTTATTAACAAGAACAGAAGCACTCCCAAGCCAATGGCTAACCCAAACTGAGGCAAAAGGGGCAGAGAGCAGCCACCTTTATACCCCGAGGAGGGCGGAGCCCCGGATTGAGGCAGCAGGGGCGTGCCCAGGCATATCGCATATACAGACAGTATTACAGTGGTTCACCACATTCACCCCCTGTTTAAAAACGAGTTCGGTGGGGGCGAGGTGGTGGAACAACAGTCACAAGTTATTGATTCAAGTTACAAGTTCAGTCTGTCCGGGGGCTTGATCTGTCGCTGCGACCACCGCAATGTCAGCCGTGGTGCCGGTTCAGGAGGTCGCGGTGATGGGTCAGACGCCAGTCCATACCCGGTGAAGCCATCCGTAGTGCCTTCAGACTGCCGGGTGTGTGGAGGCTGCTCCTGGGGCTCAGGCATGCCGTACACGGGCTAAATGAGTGTGCTGCGACTCTGGTGCATCATGGACGACGTTGGGAGCTGGGGGTGAGGGGCCGTGGGACGTAGTATCTGCGGGGGCCAGATCGCGAATGGAGACCGTGTCCTCCCGCCTGTCGTGATACGCCACATAGGCGTATTGGGGGTTGGCGTGGAGGAGCCGGACCGTTTCGACCAGGTGGTCCGACTTATGGGTCCGCACGTGCTTCCGGAGCAGGACAGGGCCAGGGGACTTCAGCCACGACGGTAATGAGGTCCCCGAGGAGGACTTCCTGGGGAAAACAAACATTCGTTCATGAGGGGCGGCATTGGTAGCCATGCACAATAGTGACCTAATTGAGTGTAGCGCATCAGGGAGGACCTCTTGCCAGTGGGAGACTGGAAGACCCTTAGACCGGAGAGCTAATAAAATGGCCTTCCAGACTGTCGCATTCTCCCTGTCCGTTCCCCCTGGGGTTGTAGCTGGTGGTCCTACTCGAGGCTATGCCTTTGGAGTGTAGGTACTGGCGCAGCTCGTCACTCATAAAAGAGGAGCCCCGGTCGCTATGAATATAGCTGGGGAAACCAAACAGGGTGAAGAGGCTGTGCAGGGCCCTGACGACTGTGGCCGAGGTCATATCCGGGCAGGGAATAGCAAAGGGGAACCGCGAATACTCATCAAAGATGTTGAGGAAGTATACGTTGCGGTCAGAGGAGGGGAGGGGACCTTTGAAGTCAACGCTCAGGCATTCGAAAGGGCGGGTGGCTTTGATGAGGTGCGCTCTGTCTGGCCGGTAGAAGTGCGGCTTGCACTCCGTGCAGACTTGGCAGTGCCTGGTTACAGACCTGACTTCCTCAATGGAATATGGCAGGTTCCGGGCCTTGATGAAATGGAAGAACCTGGTAACCCCCGGGTGGCAGAGGTCATCGTGGAGGGTCTGTAACCGGTCTAGGTTCGCGCTGGCACAGGTCCCCCGGGACAGGGCGTCTGGGGGCTCATTGAGCTTCCCAGGCCGGTATAAAATGTCGTAATTGTAGGTGGAGAGCTCGATCCTCCACCTCAAAATCTTATTGTTCTTGATTTTGCCCCGCTGCGTGTTACTGAACATAAAGGCAATGGACCATTGGTCCGTGAGCAGGGTGAACCGTTTGCCAGCTAAGTAGTGGCGCCAGTGTTGCACAGCCTCCACGATGGCTTGTGCCTCTTTTTCAACAGAGCAGTGTCAAATTTCAGGGCCCTGGAGGGTGCACGAGAAGAAGGCCACGGGTCTGCCCGCCTGGTTAAGAGTGGCGGCTAGGGCAAAATCAGACGCATCGCTCTCCACCTGGAATGGGGTGGATTCATCTACGGCGTGCATCGTGGCCTTCGCGATATCCGCTTTGATGCGGTCAAAAGCCAACCGGGCCTCCGCCGCTAGGGGAAAAGATGTGGATTTGATGAGCGGACGGGCTTTGTCCGCATAATTGGGGACCCACTGGGCATAGTATGAGAAGAAGCCGAGGCATCTCCTCAGCGCTTTGAGGCTGGTGGGGAGGGGGAGTTCCAGGAGGGGACGCATGCGGTCGGGGTCGGGGCTGATGACCCCGTTCTCCACAACACAACCAAGGATGGCGAGGTGGCGCGTGCGGAATACACACTTCTCCTTATTGTAGATCAGGTTAAGGAGTGCCGCAGTATGGAGGAATATTTGGAGGTTGGCGTCGTGGTCCTGCTGATCGTGGCCGCAGATGGTGACATTATCCAGGTACGGCAAGGTGGCCCGCAACCCGTTCTGGTCCACCATTCAGTCCATCTCACGCTGGAAAACCGAGACCCCGTTGGTGACGCCGAAGGGGACCCGAAGGAAGTGGTAGAGACGGCCATCCGCCTCGAAGACGGTGTATTGGCGGTCTTCCGGGCGGATAGGGAGCTGGTGGTATGCAGACTTCAAATCAATGGTGGAGAACACCCGATATTGTGCAATCTGATTGACCATGTCAGATATGCGGGGAAGGGGATATGTGTCCAGCTGCGTGTATCGGTTGATGGTCTGACTGTAGTCAATGACCATGCGCAGTTTCTCCCCAGTCTTGACAACCACCACTTGGGCCCTCCAGGGACTGGTACTGGCCTCAATGATCCCCTCCCCCAGGAGGCGTCGCACCTCGGACTTGATGAACGCTCTATCTCCAGCGCTGTACTGTCTACTTTTGGTGGCAATGGGCTTGCAGTCGGGGGTGAGGTGCCCAAAGAGCGAGGGAGGGGCGACTTTGAGGGTCGAGAGACCACAGGTGGTGCGCGGTGGCTGGTCTGTTAGCTGTGGATTTTGGACGGAGATTGGGGGAAAAGGCCCATTATGCACCATAGTGACACTCCCAAGGTGGCACATGAAATCTAGCCCCAGTAGTAGGGCAGCGCAGAGCTGTGGCAGCACGAGGAGCCTGCACTTGTCGTACACCGTGCCCCGTACAGTCAGATTTGCTACACAGTACCCGAGGACATTCACTGACCGGGACGTCGAAGCCATAGAGATTGATTGCTGCATTGGCAGTACTGGCAGTGCATAGCGCCTCACCATGTTAGGGTGGATGGAACTCTCCGTACTCCCACTGTCAAATAAGCAGTTAGTAGTGTGGCCGTTTGCCTTGATGTCCATCATCGACCAGGCGAGCTGGTGAGGCCTGGACTGGTCCAACGCGACCGAGGCCACTGTCGGGTTAGGCGATGCGGTGGACGGTTCCCAAAATGGCGGCCCCCGTGACTCGGCTGACGTCACCCAAGATGGCGGCTCCCGTGGGCTACGCATGGCTGATGGCGTCCAAGATGGCGGCCTTTGTGGGTCACACGCGGCCACTGGCATCCAAAATGGCAGCACCCACGGATCGCACCCCGTCGAAGGCAGTCCCTCCCGCGGATCACACGCGGCGCTGCTGGGCCTGGGGGCCGATTTTGCCCTGCAAACTTTCAGGTAATGACCCTTCTTACCGCAGCCAGAGCAGATCGCGTCTTTCGCCGGGCAGCGTCGTCGTGGGTGCTTTTCCAGGCCGCAGAAGTAGCACCTTCGGCCTCCGGGAACTGCCGCAGTGGTCAGTTCGGCTTTGGGACAGGACGTGGCGTAGGTTTGCGGCCTTCCCGGGTACAGCGATGGCTGTGGTCGCGGTGTCCACGGTGTGCCCTCGTGGTCGGGGGTGTAGGCCTCGAGGTTCCGGAACGCTACCTCCAGTGAGCCGGCAAGTTCCACAGTTTTCTTCAGGTCCAGCCCACCTTGTTCCAGCAGGCGCTGCCAGATATAGGTCGACCTGATGCCCGCGACAAAGGCATCTCTGATCAGGTCGCCAGCGTTTTGAGCGGCTGAAACGGCCTTGCAGTTGTAGGCTCTGCCGAGTGCACGCAGTTCGCGCAGGAATTGCTCAATCGATTCCCCGGGCTGCTATCTGCGAGTGGCCAGCAGGTGTCTGGCGTAGACCTTGTTCGGCTGCCGGTTGTACTGGCTCTTGAGGAGATCGATTGCCTCCTGCTAAGTCTCTGCGTTTCAGATCACCGTGAAGACGTGAGCGCTGACGTGGGCGTGGTGCACATGCAGTTTGTCGATGTCTGTTACGACGATGGAGGAGGAGGAGGCGATGAAGGTCTCAAAACAGCGCAGCCAGTGATCAAAAGACTTAGAGGCGCCAACTGCCTGCGGATCCAAATCCAATTTGTCAGGTTTCAGGAGGTGCTCCATTTCAAACATTTTGTTAATAAAATTGATGCACCATTGATTCACGCAAAGACTAGATGTTGCGAAACAACAGGCTTTTATTAACAAGAACAGAAGCACTCCCAAACTGATGGCTATCCCAAACTGATGGCTAACCCGAACTGAGGCAAAAGGGGCGGAGAGCAGCCACCTTTATACCCCGAGGAGGGCGGAGCCCCGGATTGAGGCAGCAGGGGCGTTCCCAGGCATATCCCATATATAGACAGTATTACAGTGGTTCACCACACATACAAACTCAGGCAATGCAATTTTAACCCTGCAGAAACTTGGAAAAATTAATGGTTCTCACAAGAAGTCAATAGAAAACATGTCATGAAAGACCAAACAATCATAATCTACATTCACTGCTAAAACAAAAATGAATATTGTTTTAAAATGCAAAATTTAGAGGATATAATGAAATGATGGGGAAATGGAACCATGTGTAGCTTTTTTAAAGAGCCAGCATGGATTTCAAGGGCACATGCCTTTCTCGTCTTGTGCAAAAATCAGTGATCATATGAACAAGGTAAAAGGTGAGAAATCAATTGTCAGGAAAAATTAGCAATTATCATGTTTGTCCTTTGGTAATAACATTGTCATATTTCTCTTACAATGGAAAACAGGCTGGTTTTAGCCAGCAGTTGGGCTGCTGTTTCAGGTTCAGAAAAGCCTTGTGCTTGTGGTTTATCAGCTCCTGGATCTCCCCGTCACTCTCATCAAAACAGTCTTGGTGTTTCCTGGTCGAGTGAACAAGCATCTCTTCACAAGTGCTGATTATGGAAGCCTTGAGGACAGACTAACATGTGGGCACTCTGCAGCTCTGGGTTGGCAGTGACGTGCTGGCTGAATAGGGCTCTCTTATCAGTGACTTAGAGTACCTCTGTTGATTTTCCTGAAGCATTGGGGGCGATTCTCCTAAAAGTGCTGAATTGGTGGGAAAACTATTCTAAATCCCGACTGTTTTCTCAGTTCAGCTTCTCACCCGAATCTCCGCACTCTGTGCACTGCAGAAGTCCCAGTCGTGAGTACCATTAAACGCTCGGGGGGGGGGCGAGGCCTATTTGCACTAAAGAGCCTGAAATCGGCAGGATGAGCGGGAACCCGCGCATGCGCACATCGCTGGAGATCACTGAAAAGACCTCCCAGCATCCAGATCACTGCCTTAAACCTCCACAGACATCGCTGGCCCCCACAACCCCCCCACACACATCGCTGGCCTCATCGCTGGCCCCCCCAATCCCCCAACAGAGATATTGCTGACCTCCACAACCTCTCCACAGAGACATCGCTGGCCTCATTGCTGGCCCCCACAACACCCCCACAGAGACATTGCTGGCCCCCACAACTCCCCCACAGAGACATCGCTGGCCTTATCGCTGCTCTCCCCATCCCCCCCTCCCTCCGTCACTGCCCCAGGGAGGGAGAGAGAGGCCCAGAAGACTGGAAGCCTTGGGCCTAGAGGCTCAGGGCCCAGCTCCCAGCTGCAGGCGGGAGGACAGCATCCAACATGAGGAAAGAAAAATCAGAGGACTGAGCTGTTGGGCTGGTGCCCCATCCATCTAAGGACTGTACCTGAAGAGGAGGGGGGAAGTGAAGTGAAGAAATCGTATCAATCGACAGGGGTGGGGGGGTGAAGTAACCCTGAGCTTTTTTGTTTGGCCCTCAGGGCCGAAGACCTGAAGTCCCCCCACCCACTGCTGCTGCCCCCAACACCGGCACTCCCCTCTCCTCCTGACCTGGGACACTAGCCCACCTCCGTACCCTGTCCCTCATCCTCCCTCCTGCTCCTCTGATCCCCTCTCTGCCTCTCTGAAGCCAGGGAGAGAGCACCAGAGGCCCACCCTCCCTCACTCCCTCTCTGACCCCCCAACACCCGGGCAAAGAACACTCCCCCCACCAGACCCACCCTCCTTCCCCCTTTACCCCCTCTCTGTGCCTCCCATAAAGTAAGAAGTTTAACAACACCAGGTTAAAGTCCAACAGGTTTATTTGGTAGCACACGCCACAAGCTTTCGGAGCCTTAAGCTCCTTCTTCAGATGAGTGGGAATTCTGTTCACAAACAGGGCATATAAAGACACAAACTCAATTTACAGAATAATGGTTGGAATGCGAATACTTACAGCTAATCAAGTCTTAAAGGTACAAACAATGTGAGTGGAGAGAGCATTAAGACAGGTTAAAGAGATGTGTATTGTCTCCCGACAGGACAGCCAGTTGAAATTCTGCAAGTCCAGGCAAGCTGTGGGGATTACAGATAGTGTGACATGAACCCAATATCCCGGTTGAGGCTGTTCTCATGTGTGCGGAACTTGGCTATCACTTTCTGCTCAGCGACTCTGCGCCGTCGTGTGTCGTGAAGGCCGCCTTGGAGAACGTTTACCCGAATATCAGAGGCCGAATGCCCGTGACCGCTGAAGTGCTCCCCAACAGGAAGAGAACAGTCTTGCCTGGTGATTGTCGAGCGGTGTTCATTCATCCATTGTCGCAGCGTCTGCATGGTTTCCCCAATGTACCATGCCTCGGGACATCCTTTCCTGCAGCGTATCAGGTAGACAACGTTGGCCGAGTTGCAAGAGTATGTACCGTGTACCTGGTGGATGGTGTTCTCACGTGAGACGATGGCATCCGTGTCGATGATCCGGCACATCTTGCAGAGGTTGCTGTGGCAGGGTTGTGTGGTGTTGTGGTCACTGTTCTCCTGAAGGCTGGGTAGTCTGCTGCGGACAATGGCCTGCCCGAGGTTGTGCGGTTGTTTGAAGGCAAGAAGTGGGGGTGTGGGGATGGCCTTGGCGAGATGTTCGTCTTCATCAATGACATGTTGAAGGCTCCGGACGACGAAGGGTACTCTGTCCACCGTGTCCCGTGTTTGTCTTCTGAGGAGGTTGGTGCGGTTTTTCGCTGTGGCGTGTCGGAACTGTCGATCGATGAGTCGAGCACCATATCCTGTTCCTATGAGGGCATCTTTCAGCGTCTGGAGGTGTCTGTTGCGATCCTCCTCATCCGAGCAGATCCTGTGTATACGGAGGGCTTGTCCGTAGGGGATGGCTTCTTTAACGTGTTTAGGGTGAAAGCTGGAGAAGTGGAGCATCGTGAGGTTATCCGTGGGCTTGCGACACTACGGACTTCCTACAGGAACGCGGGGAGTACATGGGTGAACATCACCCAAGCACAACGCAACGCCATCCGCTCTCTCAAGACCAACTGCAACATTGTCATCAAACCAGCAGACAAAGGAGGGGCCATCGTCATACTGAACAGAACGGATTACTGCAAAGAAGTTTACCGACAACTGAACAACGAGGAACACTACAGACAGTTACCCGCAGATCCGACCAAAGAACACACCCGCCAACTCAACACTCTGATCAAGACCTTTGATCCGGACCTTCAGAGCACCCTCCATGCTCTCATCCCACGTACTCCCCACGTTGGAGATCTCTACTGCCTCCCGAAGATACACAAGGCAAACACACCCGGCCGTCCCATTGTATCGGGCAATGGGACCCTGTGCGAGAACCTCTCAGGCTATGTCGAGGGCATCCTGAAACCCATTGTATAAAGAACCCCCAGCTTTTGTCGCGACACTATGGACTTCCTACAGAAACTCAGCACACATGGAGCAGTTGAACCAGGAGCGCTCCTCGTCACAATGGATGTCTCGGCACTCTACACCAGCATCCCCCATGATGATGGCATTGCTGCAACGGCCTCAGTGCTCAGCGCCGACAACTGCCAGTTTCCAGATGCAATTTTACAACTCATCCGCTTCATCCTGGACCACAATGTCTTCACCTTCAACAACCAGTTCTTCATCCAGACACACGGAACAGCCATGGGGACCAAGTTCGCACCTCAATATGCCAACATCTTCATGCACAGGTTCGAACAAGACTTCTTCACCACACAGGACTTTCAACCGATGCTATACACTAGATACATCGATGACATTTTCTTCCTTTGGACTCATCGTGAACAATCACTGAAACAACTATATGATGACATCAACAAGTTCCATCCCACCATCAGTCTCACCATGGACTACTCTCCGGAATCGGTTGCATTCTTGGACACACGCATCTCCATTAAGGACGGTCACCTCAGCACCTCACTATACCACAAGCCCACGGATAACCTCACATCCAGTACTTCCCCGGAGTGGAGAAGCTACGACATCTCCTCCGGAGCCTTCAACATGTCATTGATGAAGACTAACATCTCGCCAAGGCCATCCCCACACCCCCACTTCTTGCCTTCAAACAGCTGCACAACCTCAAACAGACCATTGTCCACAGCAAACTACCCAGCCTTCAGGAGAACAGTAACCACGACACCACACAACCCTGCAAGACGTGCCGGATCATCGACACGGATGCCATCATCTCACGTGAGAACACTATCCACCAGGTACATGGTACATACGCTTGCAACTCGGCCAACGTTGTCTACCTGATACGCTGCAGGAAAGGATGTCCCGAGGCATAGTACATAGGGGAAACCATGCTGACGCTACGACAACGGATGAATGAACACCGCTCGACAATCACCAGGCAAGACTGTTCTCTTCGTGTTGGGCAGCACTTCAGCGGTCACGGGCATTCAGCCTCTGATCTTCGGGTAAGCGTTCTCCAAGGCGGCCTTCACGACACACGACACCGCAGGGTCGCTGAGCAGAAAGTGATAGCCAAGTTCCGCACACATGAGAACGGCCTCAACCGGGATCTTGGGTTCATGTCACACTATCTGTAACCCCCACAACTTGCTTGGACTTGCAAAATCTCACTCGCTGTCCTGTCTGGAGACGGTACACATCTCTTTAACCTGTGCTCCATGCTCTCTCCACTCACATTGTCTGTACCTTTAAGACTTGATTAGCTGTATTAGCATTGATTAGCTTGATTAGCATTCCAATCATTATTCTGTAAATTGAGTTTGTGTCTCTGTATGCCCTGTTTGTGAGCACATCTCCCACTCCACCTGATGAAGGAGCAGCACGCTCCGAAAGCTAGTGGCATTTGCTACTAAATAAACCTGTTGGACTTTAATCTGGTGTTGTTAGAGTTCTTACTGCAACCTGGCACAGGGATTCCTTTCCTAATCTTTTCTCCCTCTTTACTTCTCTCTTCTCCTTCAAGACTCTCCTTAAATCTTTCAGTGTTCTAACCCAATATCTCCTTAAGTGGCTTGGTGCCAAGTTTTGTTGGCTAATGCTTCTCTGAAGTCCGTTGGGATATTTTACAATGTTAAAGGCACGGTACAAATGCAAATTTTTGTTTTCTTGTGGTATAAACTGACATTGTTAACCTTCACATCCTTTTTAAAATATACTTTAAAATAGAGCATGATTCCGGAATCTGAAATGTTCAGAGAGTTGTATAAAGGAAACTCAGAAGCTTCTTATCTCTTTGGAAAACCACTACAACAGGTATGTCATAATTAAATATATAAATACAAATTAATGAGGACAAATCGTATTCATGAAAAGTGATATCTTATACAAGCTGCTCTCTTGGGGTCAGCCCCTGGCGATTTGGAGGGAGGGATGGCTTGGGGTGGTGGAAGACAAGAGAGGCCTTAATGAAAGTGGGAAGTGAGAGCGGGTCAGCTGTAATCACAACATGGAGAGGACATTGGTGTTCTGAACTGTTGAAGGGAGGTTTCCAGTCATGGCAGGGAAAGAAAGGACATGATCACAAAAGGGAGATTTCCTTGAGGAGTTTGCAGGAGCACACCAGCCTCTCCCGGCCCAGAACAAGTACTGTAAAAGGCACTTAGGTTATTAAGCCACAATCTCCTGCCTCCCTTTTACTACCAGATTTCTGAAGCCCTGCACTGCAGAAGACTGATCAAAAATTATTTACTAAGTTGCCATTCTCCACAAAAGGACATTCGCAAGCCATAGAACCTATCATTATGGAAATGGTGTCAGCTGTAGATGCTGCAGCTTTCTTATAGTTTCTTTGTTTGGAAATATTTGACACTGCCAAAGTTAATATTACGACCCATCTATTTTATTATGAAATCCATTCCTCCCACCTCATTATCTTCCCTCTTATACTGCGAATTCATTTTTAATCAGCTGTCTTTTCACGGAGTCTGTTTTTTATATGTCCACTAACTGGAGGGGAGAATAAAAGATTTTTATCACCTTTGTGGAGAACTCCAATTTCTGTTTTCATGTCCTTTAGTCTGAGCTTAATGTCCAAGTTAAGTTACTTCTTATTTCAACCTTATTTATGCCTTTCATTTGTTTAAAGACACATTCTCGTGGAATTAAGTGCTCCCCATCCCTCCCCGGAGGTATGGTCAGCAGCTGGGGAGGTTGTGTGATTGTGCAGGAGAGTGTGGCATGGAGATTCTGCCATCTTCAAGCCTCCCTCTGATTAAATCCAAGACAAGAAAACTTATGGGCAGCCTTCCTGTTCAGAGGCCAACTGAGGCCCTTAAGTGGACACTTATAGGGGTTAATTCAGTGGGAGGCCTGACGCTGTCCAGGTTAGTGCCTGATTTCATCAGGATAGGGCCAGAAGTTATGTGTCAGTTTCCAACATGAACAGAACGAGGAACACATGGCTGCCACTAAATTCTGCCCACAGTGTAACGCCATGGCTGGGATTCTCCCCAAAAAATTCTAAGTGCCGAATTCGCGTTAAAATTGGAACAACTGGAGTGACTCCAACTCCAAAATGAATCTCCCACATTCTGAGCACTGCAGAGTGCCTCAGCGTGAATCATGATATAAATCAGGGGGCAGGACCTATTCCCACTGGAGAGGCCAGCAGCATAGTACCGAATGGGCCACTGCACATGCCGATCTGTCTGAGTGGAGACCGGCGCATGCGCAGTGGCCCCACACTGCCAGCCTTCCAATCGCTGGCCAACTTTGATTTGATTTATTATTGTCACGTGTATTAATATACAGTGAAAAGTATTGTTTCTTGCGCGCTATACAGAAAAAGCATACCATTCATAGAGAAGGAAATGAGAGAGTGCAGAATGTAGTGTTACAGTCATAGCTAGGGTGTAGAGAAAAATCAACTTAATGCAAGCTAAGTCCATTCAAAAGTCTGACAGCAGCAGGGAAGAAGCTGTTCTTGAGTCAGTTGGTATGTGACCTCAGACTTTTGTATCTTTTTCCCAACGGAAGAAGGTGCAAGAGAGAATGTCCAGGATGCATGGGGTCCTTAATTATGCTGGCTGCTTTGCCAAGGTGGCAGGAAGTGTAGACAGAGTCAATGGATGGGAGGTTGGTTTGCGTGATGGATTGGGCTACATACACGACCTTTTGTAGTTCCTTGCAGTCTTGGACAGAGCAGGAGCCATACCAAGCTGTCCCATTGGTAAGACGCAGCATGGATTCATGAAGGGAAGGTCATGTTTGACTAATTTGGTGGAATTCTTTGAGAACATTACATGTGCAGTGGACAATGGGGAACCTGTGGATGTGGTGTACCTGGATTTCCAGAAGGCATTTGACAAGGTGCCGCCCCAAAGACTGCTACATAAGATAAAGGTGCATGGTGTTACGGGTAATGTATTAGCATGGATAGCATGGATAGAGGATTGGTTAACTAACAGAAAGCAAAGAGTGGGAGTAAATGGGTGTTTTTCTGATTGCTGATCAGTGACTAGCGGTGTGCCTCAGGGATCAGTGTTGGGACCGCAATTGTTTACGATTTACATAGATGATTTGGAGTTGGGAACCAAATGTAGTGTGTCAGAATTCGCAGATGACACTAAGATGAGTGGCAGAGCAAAGTGTGCAGAGGATGCTGAAAGTCTGCAAAGGGATATAGATAGTCTAAGTGGCAGATGGAGTATAATGTTGATAAATGTGAGGTCATCCATTTTGGTTGGAATAACAGCAAAATGGACTATTATTTAAATGGTTAAAAAATAGCATGTTGCTGTGCAGAGGGACCTAGGTGTCCTTGTGCAGGAATCTCAAGGAATTGGTTTGCAGGTGCAGCAGGTAATTAAGAAGGCGAATGGAATTTTGTCCTTTATTGCTAGAGGGATGGAGTTTAAAAACAGCAAGGTTATGTTGCAACTGTATTAGGTGCTGGTGAGGCCACACCTGGAGTACTGTGTACAGTTTTGGTCTCCTTACTTGAGAAAGGATATAGTGGCACTGGAGGGGGTGCAGAGGAGATTCACTAGATTGATTCCGGAGTTGAGAGGGTTGGCTTATGAGGAGAGACTGAGTAGACTGGGGCTATACTCATTGGAATTCAGAAGAATGAAGGGAGATCTTATCGAAACATATCAGATTATGAAGGGAATAGAGAAGATAGAAGCAGGGAAGTTGTTTCCACTGGCGGGTGAAACTAGAACTAGGGGGCATGGCCTCAAAATAAGCGGAAGCAGATTTAGGACTAAGTTGAGGAGAAACTTCTTCACCCAAAGGCTTGTGGATCTGTGGAATTCCCTGCCCAGTGAAGCAGTTGAGGCTACCTCATTGAATGTTTTTAAGGCAAGGATAGATAAATTTTTGAACTGTAAAGGAATTAAGGCTTATGGTGAGCTGGCGGGTAAGTGGAGCTGAGTCCATGAAAAGATCAGCCGTGATCTTATTGAATGGCGGAGCAGGCTCGAGGGGCCAGATGGTCTACTCCTACTCCTAGTTCTTATGTTCTTATACAACCAGAAAGAATGCTTTCTATGGTGCATCTGTAAAAGTTGGTGAGAGTCGTAGCTGTCATGCCAAATTTCCTTAGTCTTCTGAGAAAGTAGAGGCATTGGTGGGCTTTCTTAACTATAGTGTCGGCATGGGGGGACCAGGACAGGTTGTTGGTGACCTGGACACCTAAAAACTTGAAGCTCTCGACCCTTTCTACTTCATCCCCATTGACGTAGACAGGGGCATGTTCTCCTTTACGCTTCCTGAAGTCGATGGCAATCTCCTTCGTTTTGTTGACATTGATGGAGAGATTATTGTTGCCGCACCAGTTCACCAGATTCTCTGTCTCATTCCTGTACTCTTCTCGTCATTGTTTGAGATCCGACCCACTACGGTGATGTTGTCAGCAAACTTGAAAATCAAATTGGAGGGGAATTTGGCCACACAGTTATAGGTGTGTAAGGAGTATAGTAGGGGGCTGAGAACACATCCTTGTGGGGCATCGGTGTTGAGGATGATCGTGGAGGAGGTGTTGTTGCCTATCCTTACTGATTGTAGTCTGTGAGTTAGGAAGTTCAGGATCCAGTCGCAGAGGGAGGTGCCGAGGCCCAGGCCTCGGAGTTTGGAGATGAGTTTCGTGGGAATAATGGTGTTGAAGGCTGAGCTGTAGTCAATAAATAGGAGTCTGACATAGGTGTCCTTGTTATCTCGGTGTTCCAGGGTTGAGTGTAGGGCCAGGGAGATGGCATCTGCTGTGGGGCTGTTGCGGCGGTAGGCAGTGGATCCAGGTAGTCCGGGAGGCTGGAATTGATTCGTGCCATAATTAGCCTTTTGAAGCACTTCATAACGATGGATGTCAGAGCCACCGGCCGATAGTCATTAAGGCACGCTGCTTGACTTTTATTAGGTACCGGGATGGTGGTCGTCTTCTTGAAGCATATAGGGACCTCAGATTCTTGTAAAGAGAGGTTGAAGATGTCTGCTGATCCGCGCAGGATCTGAGTGCTCGTCCGGGTACCCCATCCCCAACTCGACTGTTGGCCAGTCCTGCAACTCCGCAATGCTACCCCTCTGACCGCAACTCCCCTGCCATGGCAGTCCTGACCCCTCCCAGCAGGACAAGCCCCGCTTCCCCCCCTTCCCCCCCCCCTTCCCCAGCACCCCCACCCTGATGGCCAGCCCCAATCAGTCTCTTCCCTCCCTTCTGTCCACAATCCCAATTGCAGAGAAGCAGTGGGACCTGCACCGATCCCCCCGCAGAGGCCCTGTCCCTGTTAGGCCCCGGCTCCTCTGGCCCCATCCCCTTGGCACTGCACGATTCCTTGTAGACATTGCCATTTTGCCCCTTGGGAAGTGCCTGGGGACCAGACTGGCTCTGCCAAGCTGGCAATGCCAGGGGGCACACCCCCTTTACCTCCAACCTCTTCGGGGGGGCCTTGATGGCCTCCCTTCACTCCAGTGGGGTTGGGCCGCCACATCCCCATTAGTGGGGAGCTGTTGTAAACCCTGCTGGAGTGGACCCGGGGGAGTTGCTAGTGGGCCCAGAGACTTCAGTCCCGGGTCCGCTAATGAGTTTTAAATCAAAATTTAACTATGGAAATCAGCTCTGCGCCAACTTCCAAAGGTGGAGGCCGTGGCGCCCAGTGGGCAGCCTGCTAAATGGCTTCCGCTAATGTCTCCCAGCGGGAATATTGCCCCGCCCCCCCATATTCTTAATCCTACAAAAATTAAGTTCAGTCACTTGAATCTTTCTTTAGCATTTTGTCCTTCAATTACTCAAATAATCCTGACCATATCATTCTTAAGCTAGGTTACTAAAACTGCAGGTCACATTCTGCTGACGTCTATCAATCTGGTAAACCCTGGGCCTGGTTCTGACGTCACTATAGAATGTGCCATAATTTGTGGATCTTGTTTTCATGCACAGCCATGTATATTCTTTGCTGCCTGACTCCACTCCTAAGATCACTTCCGAATTCTCTATAATTCTGCTCCATGAAATGGACATGCTTAGTGATGTATTGCCAAACTTCGTATATACTCTTCTAAGTTTGCCCTAGAATATTTGGTAATACTCGTGCACTCGGAACTTGGCATTTACATACATGGAAGAGCATAGATTTGGGATGATTATGTGCTAAACATGTGAACAAAAGGTTATCTTACCCATTCAATTGGAATTGATTCTTCACCTGTTTGGAAAATCTTAATTAATGTCAACTAACCTATTTGACACTGAAATTTTACTAAGTGTGGAGTCTCATTCCATCCTATTTTAATTATTGTTGAAAAGTTAAAGAAATGAAATTCATTTTATTTACTCTTTCTGACTCATTGCTTTCTCTCTCTCTTAATCTCATTTTTCTTTCCGTCTCTTTATTTTGCTTCCTGTACACAATTCTACATTGAATTGGGCTGGCATGATGGTAACGTGGTTCGCACTGCTGCCTCACAGCAGCAGGAACCCGGGTTCACTTCTAGCCTGGGGTGACTGTCTATGGGGAGTTTGCGCATGTTCCCCGTATCTGTGTGGGTTTCCTCTGATTGCTCCGGTTTCTTCCCACACTCTAAAGATGTGCAGGTTAGGTTGATTGGCCATGCTAAATTGACCCTTCGGGTCAAGGGTTTTAGCAGGGAAAATACATGGGGTTACCAGAATAAGACCTGCGTGGGATTGTTGTCATTGGAGGCTCGATGGGCTGAATGGCCTCCCTCTGCACTGTAGGGATTCCATGAATTAAATATTTTAATTTGCACTTCCTGGTTTTAACTGTACAGCCCCAATATTTTCTCTGAGGCCCACTGGGAGAGGGTGAATCATTGGGTGGGTTCAGTGTTTCCGCCAATCGTATTTTAACACAACCAGTTCATTATAATTTGACTTCTTGGATTTGGTGTAAATAGCACAGCAGTGGGTATGTTGAATACTTGCTTGAGGCAATTTCAATTCCAGCACTTAAAGGCTAAATGAAGAGATGTAAGTTGGAGGAGTTGGAATGGAAAGCAATAGAAGATATCATACAACAAATAGATTCAGGATGCTCAATGGCTGCAGCCCACTTCAACCGCATCTTTTGATGTGTTTCTGGAGCCTATGAGGAGTCAGAGGGAGATATGATTCCACAAAAATCATAAAGCCAAAAAAAAGGCCTGGCTGGAGTCAGCCCAGGCGACAAGTGGTGCAAGCACCATGCTAAACAGGAATCAGTGCAGGAAGCATTTTGACCAGGTCAGAATAGTCACACATTAACTTACATTCTGCTATGCCCACTCCCACTCCCTCATTCTGCCTTGTCAAATTTTGCCATCACATTAATCCCCCAATCACTTGCCTTACAAATGCATCTATCTTTAATTGATCATTCACTTCCTCACTGTTACATTTCAGATCACTCGGTAGTGAAGAATATTAAGATCAGTAGTATATGGTGGAAGAATAATATGGCAGCTTGTCTTATATCTTCAGCAAGTTTATTCTTCATAAAGCTCAGTCGAGTTACAAACTCCTTCTGGTTCCCCCAACACCAACTGTTCCAGCTTTTCCAACCAGTTTTGGAGGTTGAGCCAATGATCATCACCTATCCTTAACAATCCAATTAACTTAACAATGTAAATGTCAAATGGCTGTGATTCTCGTGACTGCTGAGGAGGAGGAGGGAGACAACCCAGGCCAGAGGCTGCAGCAGAAGAGCAAGCATCACTGGTCAGGGCAGGACGCGGCCGCCCATCGGCCCGAGACGAGGATCTGAGTACATCAGAGATGGAGACTCTGCCTATACTGGACCTGAATATCTTTCGATGGGCTGCCGGATGCTGTGTGCCACCACAGGCTCCAGCTCAGTAAAGAGACAATGCGGCTTATGCTGCCACCCAGTCCATCGCTGAGTGATGCATTGGGTTGCTGAAGATGTGGTTCCACTGCCTGGTCTGTTTTGGCAGCACACTCCA
Organism: Mustelus asterias; assembly: GCF_964213995.1. Lineage (NCBI taxonomy): Eukaryota > Metazoa > Chordata > Chondrichthyes > Carcharhiniformes > Triakidae > Mustelus > Mustelus asterias. The sequence goes on along the minus strand of NC_135825.1, from coordinate 45,534,469 downwards.
ATACTGCTCCTTGAGGGTCTCCCACATCATTTGTGGTCTGCTGTGTGCTCCACAACTTGGTGCAGCAGCGGGGAGACATCCTAGATGAGGAGGAGAAGGATTGGGCAGTCAGTGTCGAGGAGGAGGTCCAGGAGGATGTGGAGGACGAGGCCGAGGAGTAGCAGGAGGATGGCGGAGAGGTGGCGACAAGGGTTCAGCAGGTTGGTGAGGGAGGCTACAAGGTTCTCCCAATAGGGGGCGTGGGATCTATCAGCTCCTAACTCCCACCCACCCACCAATCCCTGGGAGCCTTGAACCGCTTCCCCCTTGTCCACACCACCTGCCATGGGTCCCATTGACATCACATCAGGGTGATGGGCCTACATTGGTCATGTTAGCGAGTTACTAGCCCAGACAGGATGATGATGATGATTCACTGTGCGGCACACTGTGCTGCTGCCCTGGTGCCAGACAAGTCTGGCTTCTACCTGTTCTCTGATTGCACACTGGTCCCTGGGCCCACGTTTAAGTGAGAGTCAGGAGCCTACCATTCAGTGCAATGCCCAGGTATTGGGGGCGGGGTTGTGGAACTGAGGGAGCTGTTCCTAGTGTCTGGTGGATGATGCAGGAAAGGATGTCCCGAGGCATGGTACATTGGGGAGACCATGCAGACGCTACGACAACGGATGAATGAACACTGGTCAATAATCACCAGGCAAGACTGTTCTCTTCCTGTCGGGGAACACTTCAGCAGTCACGGACATTCAGCTTCTGATCTTTGGGTAAGCATTCTCCAAGGCGGCCTTCACGACACATGACAACGCAGAATCGCAGAGCAGAAACTGATAGCCACGTTCCGCACTCATGAGGGCAGCCTCAACCGGGATCTTGGGTTCATGTCACACTATCTGTAACCCCCACGACTTGCCTGGACTTGCAAAATCTCACGAACTGTCCTGGCTGGAGACAAAACACACCTCCTTAACCTGTGCTTAACCCTCTCTCCACTCACATTGTCTGTACCTTTAAGACTTGATTATCTGTAAAGACTCGCAATCCAACCATTATCTTGTAAATTGAGTTTGTGTCTATATATGTCCTGTTTGTGAACACAACTCCTCACACATCTGAAGAAGGAGCGACACTCCGAAAGCTTGTGCTAACAAATAAACCTGTTGGACTTTAACCTGGTGTTGTGATACTTCTTACTGGGTGATGAGGATGCCATGCCAGTCTGTCTGTCATTGTGGGCCTATAGGACCCTGATTGCTGGAACTGTTCGGGGTGAGCACTTGGATTACCACTGCAGTCAGCGTGCACTTATCCCTGAGGGAGGTCGATCACGGACAGATTAGTCACGGATGTGGGGTGCAGTAACATTTAATAGTGATTTTCTAAGTGGCAATTAACAGAACCCTAGCTAGTGCATGCTTTCACCCGTGCAATCTTGATGAATCCCTGCAGGGGTTGGGGTGTATTAGTGACCCTTTTAATCACATTTGGTTTGATGTTTTAAGTTTCCTCTATGTTTTAACTTTGGTTTCGGTGGTTACCTTCTTTTTGGGGGCTGCTGTTTTTGCTTTGTCCCTGAGTTTGTTTGATTTAGTTTAGTTGGTTGGCACAAAAAGTAATTCCATTTTGGTGAACCTAAAACTTCTTAACCTTGTATGTCCTACAGCTACATCTAGTCGCCCCCAGGATGCACATCAGGGGTTGAGGTTGTCAGCTCTGTTCCATGCACTATGGCCTGTAATGACCTTGACGGGCATCCCTGGGGACTGGGACCTGGGGGGCCCCAGTCAACTTTTGGGTGTCACGGATGTAGCAGTGCCACCCTGTTCATCTCGCTGCCCATGAAATGCACCAATGTTCAGAAGCGGAGATTTGGAAGGCCTAGGGGCAGCCGGGGTCTCTTGGGTGGAAGGCCCCAGCATGGGCTCCAGCGCTTCTTCCTCCCTTCAGGTGCCCATGGGCACCTGAGACACTCCATAGGATAGTGGGGCAGGTGTAGTGAGCACCAGAGGCTTCTGTGTCACCTGGCTGTGCCAGTCTTAGAGGTCCAATTACGTCTGCCCCACTGGTGTGCAAGCCCTCAGCGATAGCCCCCTGAATCTGGGCCAAGCTCTGGCTCCTCTCAGCAATTGCCCTCTGAAAGTGGGCCAAGCTCTCAACTCCCGCAGCAAGTGCCCGCTGTGACTGGGCCACGTTCTTGAGGCCCTGGCCATGTTCTTGTGACCCTCAGCTATGGTTCCCTGTGTCTCCAGCATGATTCCGAGGCCTGCAGTCATGGCCCGCTGTGACTGGGTCATGCTCTTAATGCCAGTAGCTATGACCCTCTGTGTCTCAAGCGTGCTCCCGAGGCCCTCAGCCATGGTCCTCCGAGACTGGGCCATGCTTTGAACCCTGCCACCCATGGCGACCATTTCTGGCCCCAGGCTTTCAATTGCGGTCGCAGCCCTTGCAGTGTTGGCCTGGGTGCCGTACGATGCCGGCACTATCTCCTGCAACTGAACACTGTTGGTCTCCTCAAAACAATGTTGCATTTGCTGGAAGGTTGTTGACAGCTCCTCCTGCAATCCCCAGCTCTGCTTCTACACTTCCAGCAGCTTCAGGAGAAATTATCCCAGCGGCTCGGTACCTGGCTGGGTACCAGTTGTTTCCTTGTCTATGTGAAACCTCCACCTGCACGAGCCCTCGGACGTTTCCACCTCCATGTGATGTGCATCAATGGCTGTGTGGTGCTCAACAGAAAGTGCCCAGAAGTCTCACCGCTGATGTGCCCACCATGGTGACCATATCAGTGCTGATGGATGGTGTGTGTGATGCCTCTGTCGATTGCTGGGTGCTTTCCTCAGAGGACTCATCGGAGCCTTCTGGAGAGAAAACTAGGCTGTGCAGTCCATGAGCTGAGGTGGTTTTCTTGCCTCAGCCAGCATTCTGTGCAGAGAATGGAAAATTCCACCTCTGAACTCTGTTTCTCTCTCCACAGATGTTGCCAGACTTGCTGAGTTTATCTGTTTTATTTCAGATTTCCAGCATCTGCAGCATTTTGCTTTTATCCTTAATTACCTCTTTCATTCCCCTTGTAATTAAAGACAATATTCCATTTCCCTTCCTAATCATTTACTGCACCTGCATATGATAGGAAAAGCATATAACTGGTGACACGTGAGAGTGGTTGACTGATTCTGGAGATGTAATAATTCTTGTTTACAGAAGGACAATTAAACAGATGGCACAGAGTGTAATGATCTTGAATAAAATGTTAGAAAGCTCTTCATCCATACTTCCCTCTATTTTCTCTGGCCTTCCTTCATCCGAAGATCAGTCTTCCTGATGAGGACCAAGTGGCAGGGGTCACCTTCCTCCTATCCAGTGCTTTAGCTCAAGATAATCTTTTGGTTTACTTCATGCTGAGAGCTAGTTGTTAGCTTTTCTAGACACCTGATGCCATCTTATCAACAGAGGAATGTCAACATAGGCACCTGAACCACGAGACCTCGACGTTTCCAGGACTGATTGTAGCTATTCTGTCAGGTGGCCTCATGCTATCCCTACTAACTCCATTAAAGTACTAGAATATTTTGAACAGTGCCATTTATTGCAGTTTCAACCTAGTCAATAATGTGTTGATCCTAATTTAATAAATCATAGTTAGAAATTTGCATTTTCTCTCAATAAACTGTTATTTTCAATCTGTAAATACAGTTTATACAGTTAATTTAAATTGAGATAATTTAATTCAAAATCCCAAATTGTGTTAAATTTCATAAAACAGGCATGTGCAAGTTTAAGCATTGCATTAGGAAGTGGCAGCACAGTTTATTAGCATCTATTGGTGTTATTTAATAAACCTTGCACTAATACAATTAATATTTTAATCAGTGTTTTCCTCATCACATTTTGTGTTTTTCTTTTCAGGTGACCAGCCCAGCAAAGCCCAAAACCTATGGTAGTGGTCTCAAACTGGCTACTGTTAAAAAGATGCGAGCGGCTGGGTGGGAAGCTGTAGCAAAGGAAAGCAGAAAGAAAAGAATGAAAATGGCTGAGGAAATATTCTGAATTTATTTTGATATTGCTTAGCTTTTTATTCTGAATTCAATGACTTCTCAGAAGACTCCTGTTTATTCTGAAAATTCAAAATGCTTTGATAAATTATTTCAGATTTTCTGTTATACTTAAAGTGGATGGTATTTGGTGGAGTATGTTGGCAGAATACAGATGTTAGTCAGTGATGCCAACACGACCAAAGCAGAAGCTTTAATCTTATGTGTAAATCTTCAAATTTGAATAAGCTTCAATCTGTTGACCTTGCTATGGAGAAATCCAACATGTAATATTGTATTTCTTCGTAGAACAGACTAAACTGATTAAATTCACCATGTAAAAAAATTATGGTCATGTTTTCAACTAGTTTAGAAATCAATATTGTTGCAATTTTTACAAAACTGTTTATTTCCGCTATCAGAGTAATGACCCAAGATCATCAATCAACTTCTGAGTCAAACTGGCATAGACAATGATTGAGAGTTAGACAAGGACTTAGTCTGCCACATCCTGGTCACTTTCTCGGTCATTAGATTTCCCACTTCACATTTCCATCCTTCGTACCATGGTGAAACATTATTTTTGTCCATTTATTATTCATGAAAACTATCACTATATAAAATACAATTTTAAAACATTTTCAAATTTATAGCAGCAAGCCTATGGCCACCCTCAATGTTATGCTATGGCGGGAATCGAGAGGGCTCATGCAGCCATTCTTCATCCCTATTGAGGCTGAATGCCCAGCGATAGCTAAGGAGCCTGGCAAAATTGTGCAAATAACCTCCTGGGCCAGAAATGTAATTCGTCTTCTAGCAGACAGAAGTGCTACCTTGTCAAAGATGTGCTCCGCATCAGCGAAGTGGTAAATCTAGGTCATTAATATGATTGAGTTTATTGATTAATAGCTGCAGTTTGCAATTGGACAAGTTGGTTACACCCTTCATTTTTTATGTTGATCGATTAGTTTCGCTTATAATGCATGGTTCAGTTAAATCCAAATTCAAAGCAAACTTAAATATATGTTGTTACTGACTGAGTTGATTCTGCACCTGAAACAGTTGCTACAATGATAATATTATTAAAAGGTGTTGAACTATCATAGAGAATACTTTGTTCTTAAAATACTTGAGAGTGTAATGTACCCTAATGGTCATAGAAGTGAATAAATGGAAAAAATATACTTTAAACTTTTTTTCTAATATTTAAATTGCAAAATATTCAAATATTTTGTGATACTGTCAAAAACACTTTCCTTTCAAACAAGCGACTGATACATGTATCAGCATCCTTTGCAATTTGGTCCCTCTCCTATTTGGTCATGATGAAAGAGTACTATGATGAAGTAAGAGAGGGTCAATCAATGTAGTGCAGTAAATGTCTATATAAACTTTTAAAAAGATAGTTGATAAAGTACAACATCACAGATTTATTTGGAAAGTAGAGTACTTGGTATTAAAGGGACAGTGGTAATTTGTGTTTGTAATTGTCTAGGGAATAGGAGACAGATTAGTGGTGAATGGATGTTTTTCTAACTGGAAGGAAGTATGTGGTGTCTCTCTTCGTCAGGTGCAGTTGGCAGCCTCCACATACTGCAGTGTGACTTAGCAGACAGTGTGGAGCTGGGCTGCACCGCAGAAGTAGCAATTGGGAGCTTGGACAAATTAGCATAGTGGGGACAGTTCACAAGAATGCCTTCTTGGACACGGCACTCACTGTACTGTGCAGAACAGGGGGTGGGAGGCATAGAGAACTGATTGCAGCTATTTGTCATGAGCCTCATTTATTCAGACATTGAGACCTCTACTGAACCGGAGCATCAGAGAAGGAGAGGGCCGTGCCCAAAGACAGCAGGGCAGCAGCAACAGAGTTGTACAAACATCGTGAGCCTGGAAGGGGACAGGAAGAGGAAGGTGCTGAGGGTTATCCAGACAGCCACGTGTGCTCAGGCAATATGTCCCAGAAATACTATTTCCTCGGGTGGATGGAGCTATTACAAGGGGGCATAACTATAGGGTTCGTGGTGGGAGATATAGGAAGGATATCAGAGATAGGTTCTTTACGCAGAGAGTGGTTGGGGTGTGGAATGGACTGCCTGCAGTGATAGTGGAGTCAGACACTTTAGGAACATTTAAGCGGTTATTGGATAGGCACATGGAGCACACCAGGATGATAGGGAGTGGGATAGCTTGATCTTGGTTTCAGATAAAGCTCGGCACAACATCGTGGGCCGAAGGGCCTGTTCTGTGCTGTACTGTTCTATGTTCTAAGAGTCCATCAGCAGGGGCTCAAATACCTGCAAAATGTTGGAGCAAAAAAGTTACTACAGATTGGGCTCTCCACAGTGTCAGTCACCAAGCTGTGCACCATGATCATGGACAAACTGAGCTGTATGGTGAGAGGAGGCAACCAATGCCTGTGGTGTTGCTTTCTACACTTCGGGGTCATTCCAGGGATCCTCTACAGATATCTCTCAGACTGAGGATCACTAAGACATCAATATGTTCGCCAATGCCTTGCCCAAGAGAGCCAGCCAGCATGTGTGGTTTCAGCCAATTCAGACAATCAGTGAAGAGGCCATGAGATTTGGGACCATTCCTGGATTCTCTCAGATGCAGGATATCATCAACTGCACACCTATGGCTATCGGGATTCCCACAGATGCCTTCATCAACACAAAGGACTTCCACTAACTTAGTGTACAACTGGTCTGCAACAATCAGAAATGGATCCTTTGTTAGGGAACAGAGTTGGTTTTAAGTAATTTATTTTTGCATTTGTGGGTGTTAGCAATAGCTTTAAGTAAGTTTTATTTTGTGGTTCTATATTTGAAAGGGTTAATAACTTCAGTTTGGTTCAGGCGCCTGTATGGGAATGGGATTTTATGACCTGGAAACAAACAGGGTTTAAAGGAAAATTAGGGGTGGTATTTTCCAACACGATCGGGAGAAGTGGGGTGCAGCCATCAGCTGCACTGCCAGCTTTTCCTGCCATATGTTTTGACACTTAGGCAAAAAGAAAGGAGGAGGTGGGTCCCACAATGTCACGTTGGCAGGGCGGGCTCTGACTGAGCCCGTTCCACCAGCAACTTTGACTCTCAAAAGATTGGGGTGTCCATGTAAAAAAAAGAATTAAAAACAAAGTCCCCAGGGAAACAGAACCCCCCCCCCCCCCCCCACCCCGAGAACATAGACCTCCTTCCCCTCACCTCCCACCCCACCCCCCCCTCACCCCCACCACAGAATCCCATCCTCTCACATCACGGACATGGAAACCCCTGGCACTGCCACCTGGGGGTAGTTCCTGGGCAATGCCATGAGGCAGTACTATGTCAGTGCCAGGGTACAGTGACTCTCTCCCCACTGGGGACTGTACTCACCTGTGTGTCTCCAGAAGGTTCCATTTTCCAGGTGCACGTCATGGGGGACCTGTCATGATTCTCATCAGCGTGAGGTGAATGGACAGTCCAACATGGTGGCACAATCAGATGTAAACGCATGATTTGCCTTGTAACTTCGATGTTAATTTTCGATGGGATGCCGACTTGGTTACGTCATTAGCGGGGGACGGGACAATTGAGTGGGGGAAATCCCACCAGTTTAAAAGTTGTTTTGCGTCCCCCGCTTGATTCTTCGGATCTTCTTGTTCCCATCCCCCTAAACTGGGGATGAAATATGCCGCCCCAAGGTTGTTGCCTAACAACCAAAGACTACCCTAGGTTATAAAGAACTTTGTTTCAGTTTTATGCTGAACCCAGGAGAAGCTAGACAGGACCAGAGAGCTGTAAAAAAGCAAAGCTCCCAAAAACAAACAAGTCCAGAAACCAGTGAGTGGGGAATAAAATAATTTCTCAGAAAGACAGCAACATCAGAACAAGAAGGTGAACGTGGCCCTATAGAGTGAAAGTAAAGCAAAATGCAGAGAAAGTGCTCTGAGTTAAAGAGACAGCTTCAAGAACCAATTTAAAGTGAGAAACCGGACATACGAAGTAAATCAAAAGTTTGGTGACATCTTAATACAGCCTGTGAAACAGTAGTCATCGTTGGTAGGGCTGGGTAGCTGAGAGATTGTGTGGAAGCTTGAATGCATGTGCCAATCCAAGCCAGAGGAATGTTGAAAGCAGAGATTAAAATCTGGGATGTGTATCCATGGTGAAGGCATTGGAGAGTAAGTATTATTTGGGGGAAGATTCTAAGGCATGTTTTTTTGAGAGTAGAGTTTAGAAACACCCATGTGGAAGTCAAAGTTCCAGGGAGACTAGCATCTGGGGGGACATGATGAGAAATCCACAGAACTTGTTTCAGGTGTCATCTGCCACTTGGTTTCAGAGTGTAGTGTGTCTTTTGGCCTATTGGTTTATATGGACTGTGTTACGTACTGAGAACATTAGCGCATAAGATATATTTTGTGACTTGTGTTATCCTTAAAAATCTATTTACATGTGTGATGATATAGGTGGGGTGAAGGAGTAGTGTATTATTTGATTTGATTTATTATTGTCACATGTATTAGTAGACAGTGAAAAGTATTGTTTCTTGCGCACTATAAAGACAAAGCATACTGTTCACAGAGAAGGAAAGTTGAGGGTGCAGAATGTAGTGTTGCAGTCATAGCTAGGGTGTAGAGAAAGATCAACTTAATACAAGGTAGGTCCATTCAAAAGTCTGATGGCAGCAGAGAAGAAGTTGTTCTTGAGTCGGTTGGTACGTGACCTCAGACTTCTGTACTCCGTCTCATCATTGTTTATATTTAATCTTTTCTTGTTTAAGAAATTTTACTCTTTTGTTAAAATGTAATCGATCCATGTCTCTAAACAGAAATAAAACTACAATCTATTGAGGCAAGGCTCCACTTGGAGATCTGTCTGTCCAATAGTAAAAGCAGCTGGGAATGTAACACCTTCAAGTTTATGCACAATTACTAGGAATCTTCACAATGCATACATACTAAGGCAATCCTAGGACGGGCGGCACGGTGGCACAGTGGTTAGCACTGCTGCTTCACAGCTCCAGGGACCTGGGTTCGATTCCCGGCTTGGGTCACTGTCCGTGTGGAGTTTGCACATTCTCCCCGTGTCTGCGTGGGTTTCCTCCGGGTGCTCCGGTTTCCTCTCACAGTCCAAAGATGTGCAGGTTAGGTTGATTGGCCATGCTAAATTGCCCCTTAGTTTCCCAAGATATGTAGGCTAGAGGGATTAGTGGGTAAATATATAGGAATATGGGGATAGGGTCTGGGTGGGATTGTGGTCGGTGCAGACTCGATGGGCCAAGTGGCCTCTTTCTGCACTGTAGGGATTCTATGATTCTATGAACCTTTTCAGGTCCCTTCAAGGATAGATACTGGGTGACAAGGTCTACCCAATAAAGACATAGTTATTGATATACGTGGGGAACACAAGCACAGAAGTAACCAAAGGATACAATAGCTGCCACACTACAACAAGTGACAATTGAGCAGGCCATAGGGTTTCTGAAGATGAGGCTTACATGCCTGGATACATCCGGGAAAGCTGTTCAGCAAGGATCTCACATATCATGTGTTCGCAATACAAGACACAGTTGCATACAGAAATAAAGAGTAATCTTCGGACAAAAATGAGTGAGGAAATAAAGATAATTAATATCAGCAAGGGAAAAAGTACTGGAAGAAATTAAGGGATGAAAATTTGACAAATCTCCAGGATCTGGAGGTCACCATCCCAAGGTTCTAAAAGAGATAGCTGCAGAGATAATGTTCTGCTGGCTATGATTTTATAAAATTCCCTAGATTCTGGTATGGTTGCAGAGGAGGAGGTAGTGACGTAGTGGTATTGTCGCTTGTAATCCAGAGATTCAGGGTAATGCTCTGGGGACCCAGGTTCAAATCCCACCATCCCAGATGGTGAAATTTGAGTTCAATAAGAATCTGGAATTAAAAGTCTAATGATGAGCATGAAATCATTGTTGATTGTTGTAAAAATCTATCTGGTTCATTAATGTCCTTCAGGGAAGGAAATCTGCTGTCCTCACCCAGCCTGACCTATATGTGACTCCAGAGCCACAGCAATGTTGTTAACTCTGAAGTGCTCTCAGGGATGGGCAATAAATGCTGGCCCAGCCAGCGATGCCCACATCTCATGAATAATTTATAAAAAGACGATTAGAGGTTACAAACATAGAAACAAGAGCAGGAGAAGACCAATCAGAGCCTGCTCCACCAATTGATAAGATTATGGCTGATCTGACAGCAAATGTAACTCTGCCAGAAAGGAGGGAGAAGGAACCACAGGACAGTAAGCTTGACATCAGTCATCAGCAAAACAGTGGAATCTATCATTAAGGAAGTCTTAACAGTGCACATAGAAAATGATAGTATAATCCAACAAAGTCAACATGGTTTTATGAAAGGGAACTCATGTTTGGCAAATTTATTTTTTGAGAATGTAACTAATAGAGTAGACAAAAGGGAACCAGTAGATATAGGGCGTGATTTTTCTCCCACTTCACCCCATGATTTTTCTCCCACTTCACCCCATGTTTTGCAGTGGCGGGAGGCAGTGAACACTTGCAGGCAGGCAGGATCTTATGATCCTGCCATTTTCAAAGGGGTCTGCTGTTGATCATACCACTCACCTCTGGAAAACCCGCAGTGGGGGTATGCCATCAGCAGGACTGTAAAATCCCGCCAACTGTAACGACATTTAGCCAGTAGTATACTTGGATTTCCAAAAGACATTCAATAAGGAATCACATGCCAGCTGATACACAAGATAGAGGCTCATGGAGCTGGGCTAATGTTTTAGCATGGATAGAGAATTGGTTGATAGAAAGGAAACAAAGAGCAGGGATAAATGGGGTCTGATTAATGGAGTGCTGTAAGGATCAGCACTGGGGCCTCAGCTATTTACAATTTATGTTCATGACTTTGGTGAGGAGACAGAGAGCAATGTATCTATGTTTGCTGATGCAAATGTAAGCTGTGAGGAGGACACAGGCTGCAAAGAGATGTAGGCAGGCTAAGTAATTGGGCAACAAGGTGGCAGATAGAATATAATGTGGGCAAATGGATGGTTAATCATAGAATCATTACAATGCAGAAGGAAACCATTCAGCCTATCGAGTCAGCCTACTCTCTGACAGAGGATGTTACCCAGATCCACCCACCCATTTACCCACCCTATCCCCATAACCCCATGTATTTACCCTGCTAACCCCCCTAATTTACACATCTTGGGACACTAAAGAGCAATTTAGCATGGTCTATCCACCTAACATGCACATCTTTGGACTGTGGGATGAAACCCACGCAGAAATAGGGAGAACGTGCTAAGTCACCCAAGGCTGGAATTGAACCTGGGTCCTTGGTGCTGTGAGGCAGCAGTGCTCACCACTGTGCCACTCCTAATGAATTTTGGCATAAGAATACAAAAGCAGAATAATTTTTAAAAGGCATAAAACTTGTAAATGGGTCCTTGGTGTAGTCATACAAATAACAGTGTAAGTTAGCATGCATATACATATAAACTGGAAAAGTCAGATTGGCAGGAGTGGTCTGGATGAGGACCTCTTAGAATGCTTTTGAGATAATTTCTTAGAACCAACCAGTAAGTAGGTTATTTTAGACTTGGTATTGTGTAATTTAACAGGATTAATTAATGATCTTACAGTAAAGACACGCCTAGGTAACAGTAACCATAGTACGATTGAATTTTACATCTAGTTTGAAAGGGAGAAGAGTAGGTCAAAGACTGGCATTTACACTTAAATCGGGCAACTATATGGGCATGAAAGCTGGGCTAGGTGAAGTGAACTGGATACTAGGCTAAGAGATAGATCAATAGAGAAGCAGTAGCAGACATTTACAGGGATAAGGAGCCACCATCCATGGTTAACTAAAGAAGTTAAAGAAAGCATCAAATTTAAGGAAAAAAACGCATAACTGTGCAAAGTTGAGTGCAGTAAGAAGTTTAACAACACCAGGTTAAAGTCCAACAGGTTTATTTGGTAGCAAAAGCCACACAAGCTTTCAGAGCTCCAAGCCCCTTCTTCAGGTGAGTGGGAATTCTGTTCACAAACAGGGCATATAAAGACACAGACTCAATTTACATGAATAATGGTTGGAATGCGAATACTTACAGCTAATCAAGTCTTTAAGATACAAACAACGTGAGTGGAGAGAGCATCAAAACAGGCTAAAAAGATGTGTATTGTCTCCAGACAAGACAGCCAGTGAAACTCTGCAGGTCCAGGCAAGCTGTGGGGGTTACAAATAGTGTGACATGAACCCAATATCCCGGTTGAGGCCGTCCTCGTGTGTGCGGAACTTGGCTATCAGTTTCTGCTCAGCGACTCTGCGCCGTCGTGTGCCAAAGTTGAGTGGCCAGAATATAAAGAACAGCAGAGAATGACAAAAGGGTTAATCAGGAAAAAGAAATTAGAATACAACAGGAAGCTAGCTTAGAATGTAAAAACAGATAGCAAGAGTTTCTACAGGTATGCAGGGAGAAAAGTATATAAAATGAGTGTTGGTCCTCTAGAGAGTCAGAATAGGGAGTTATTGGTAGATAATAAGGAAATGGTAGATGAAATGAACAGATATTTTGCTTCAGTATTCACAATAGAGGATACATAAGACATTCCAGTAACAGCTGTAAATCAGGAGGCAGAAGGGAGAAAGGAACTTGGTGAAATTACAATCACTAGGGACGTGGTACTGAGCAAACTGATGAAGCAGAAAAACTTCACCCTAGGGTCTTAAAATAGATGTGTTTTTGTTAAGTTTCCAAAATTCAATAGATTCTGGAAAGGTTTCGTCAGACTGAAATGTAGCATGTATAACCCCTGTATTCACAAAGGGAGGGAGGCAAAATACAGAAATTCTAGGCCAGTTAGCTTGACATCTGCTATGGATAAAGTGTTACTATCAATATTTAAGAGGTTATGGCTTGAACTTCAACAAGTTCAAGGTAATTGGAAGCGTCAGAATGGTTTTATGAAAGGCAAATCATGTTTAACCAAATTGCTAGAGTTCTTTGAAGGAGCAACATGTGTTGTGGGTAGAAGGGAACCAGTACACATACTGTATTTGGATTTCCAGAAAGCATTTGATAAGATGTCACATCAAACGTTATTGCAAAAAATAAAACTCATGGTGTAGGAGGTAACATATCAGCCTGAGTTGAAGAATGGCTGGCTGGTAGAAAACATGAAAGTATGCATAAGTGGGCCTTTGTCTGATTGGCAAGATGTGACAAGTTGAGTCCCCAGTCTGTGCTGGGGCCTTGACAATTTATATCAATCACTTAGATGAGGGGAGTGAAGGAACAGTAGCTAAATTTTCAGACAATACAAAGTTAGGTCGGGATACATATTGTGAAGAAGTCAAATGGGATGGAATGTTGCCAACCAAATTCTTAGTGTCATAACAGCGAGAAAACAGGAGTCCTCCCCACCAGTCTTTTCAGCTCATCCGGCACCGCAATCTTCTGACACTCAGTGCAATGAAAGAGCTCCATGCGATTCATGCCATTGTGGAGGCTGCAGGCATATGATTCACCCAAAGTGGCCATAGCTGTACGACATTAAGCAGTGGGGGAACTCCATTTAAACACAAATAGTCATGTTAGGAAGATGGCACAATGCAGAGCTGCTCCAGGCTTTATGGAGGGGAAGCTGGGCTGGCTGCTGGACACCGTAGAGGAGAGGAGGGCCATTTTCTTCCCCCAGGATGGTCAGCAGCAATGCCACCCGGGAGGTGGTGGCAGCAGCAGAGTGCCTGTGCACTGGCCAGAAGACCGCTGCTGCCCAGTGCAGAAAAAAATGAATGACCTTGTTCAGGTAGCAAGGATGAGCGTCCATCACATCCTGCCATCAATCCCGTCTGTCATGTCTGGAATATCTATGTCGAAGCACTCCCTGACACCCCACAGCCTCCCAGCACCTGATCCTCATGGCACCTGCACCAAACCCCTCTGGCAACATCCTTGACAAACACCTGGCTGCCAAGGCATGGCCCTGACATATGCCACCCGATTACCCCCATCCCCAACACCTCCAACACACCCTTCCAGCCATCAGGCTTTCAATCTCCCTTCTTTCCCTGCTGGAGAAGATGGCCCATAATAGCCAAGAGCAGGAGAAAAACCTGAGGTGGGTCCTCGAACTGCAAATAATAACCACTTTCGAGGAGCGTGCAATGGAACTGTCGGGAGAATCAGACAGTAGATCTGTGACCGACAGCCAGGTTCAGATGCGCCAGAGAAGTGAGGATCCACAAAACCTTCATTAATATGACCTATCTCAAGTAAGTTAAATCTGGCCAGACACATGCCCTTCCTTTGCACTGACCCATGTGTTTTCTGCAGGAGCAGAACCTGATGAAACTGGACCTCAGGAGTCGCTGACCCCCTGCTCTCCCGCGGAGGCCCTAGTTGACACCTCCAAGGAAGGCTCCAACGACACCCCTGAGGAAAGCATCCAACAGTCAACATAGGCATCACACGCACCACCCACCAGTGCAGGTACGGTCACCGCGGTGGGACACATCAGCGGTGAGATTTCTGGGGCACTTTCTGTTGAACACCACACAGCCAATGATGCACATCATGTGGAGGTGGGAATGTCCAAGGGCTCGGGCAGGTGGAGGTTTCACATAGATAAGGAAACAGCTGGTCCTCCGCCAGGTGCTGAGCCGCTGGAATCAGTTCTCCCCATGCTGCTGGAGATGCAGAAGCAGAGTGGGGATTGCAGGAGGGGCTTTGATTTGATTTGATTTATTATTGTCACATGTATTAACATACACTGAAAAGTATTGTTTCTTGCGCGCTAGACAGACAAAGCATACCGTTCACACAGAAGGAAACAAGGGTGCTTCTCCATCTGTCTGAACTGCTAGCTGCTCTTGGAAGCCACTGCAACAATCAGGTGGGTGTACTCATGTCCTGCTTCAGGTGTTACCAATGGGAACCCCTCACAACCATCTGTATGCTCTCGGTGCCTGCCATGACATGATGATGGTCAGGCACAGGTCGGCAGCCCATTGACGTGCAATGGGACAATGGACAATGTGTGAGAACCTCTCCGGCTACGTCGAGGGCATCCTGAAACCCATCGTATAAAGAACCCCCAGCTTCTGTCGTGACACTACGGACTTCTTACAGAAACTCAGTACACATGGAGCAGTTGAACCAGGAACATTCCTCGTCACAATGGATGTCTCGACACTCTACACCAGCATCCCCAACGACGACAGCATTGCTGCAACTGCCTCAGTACTTAATGCCGACAACTGCCAATCTCCAGCCCCAATTCTACAACTCATCCACTTCATCCTGGACTACAATGTCTTCACCTTGGCACCTGCCTCTACCCTTGCTGATTTGCATTGGCGAGTAATTCTCTAGCACTTCACATTTAAATATCTCATCCTCGTATTAAAATCTCTTCATGGCTTCAGTTCTATATCTGAAACTTCCTGCAGTCCTACACATCCAACCACCCCTCCCCACGCCCAAAATCCCACCACCCACATCTAGGTTCCTGTGTTACTCGGACTCATTTTCCAACCTTCCTCCTTTTTCCTTCAGCCACTTGGCCAAATGTTCTGGAATTCCTTCCTTAGCTTCTCCGCCTCTCGAAGGCCACTACTCATTTAAGACCTTTTTTAAAACCCACTGGTCACTACTCATACTATCTCCTTCTTAGTCTTGATACGAATATTTTTCTGACTGAACTTCTTTGAAGCATTAGGGGTAATATATAAAAATGTAAACTGAGGGCTATGGTAAAGCTATCTTTTGCTTAATAATGGTCTCATTCATCACTTCTTTCACACAAGTTGATATGGGATGGGGAAAGTGAGTTATAGATCCATAGAATGCCTACTGTGCAGAAGGAGGCCATTCAGCTGACTCTCTGAAAGGGCACATCCCCCACCGTATCCCTGTAACCCCACGCATTACCATGGCTAATCCACACATCTTTGGACTGAGGAAGGAAACCAGAACACCCAGACACGGGGACAATGTGCAAACTCCACCGAGTCACCCAAGGCAGAATTGAATTTTGGTCCCTGGTATTGTAAGGCAGCAGTGCTAACCACTATGCCACCGTAGCACCTGGATGCTTGTGCTATTTTGGTCAACCTGATGAAATTAAAATATTTCCAGCACGGAATTGAGGTTTATAGTGCAGCTGAATTGGCATTAGCTGCCAATGCTACTTCTCTCCAAATTGCCTACATCTCATATCAAACAATCTTTCTATTCAAGCCTTGATCTCTCTATGTAAACATGAGCTTCTGAAAGTCTTGAGCTTTTTCCTTTGTAGACCTTCTGCCATCAAGTACAGTACTAGTTCTCTCATTCACAATTAAAATGCCCTGGCTAGCTTACCTGACAGAAGTGACCAGGATTCACCGTTTCAGATTTTAAAAAATGTTTCCAGATAAATCAGGTGGAAATGAATTCACACCTAGTGAGCCATTGAACCCCCACAGTAACTTAGGGCATGATCTTGCGACCTTGTCCCACCCAATTCTCAGCGGGGCGGTAAGGCCTCCCTGTTCATACCGGCCCTGTTTTGCCTGTAAAATCAGCATATCATTAACAAGTCCCGGACGCTATCGCCAAGGCTTATTTACCTTAACCACCTCACCGATCGAGGTTCTCCCTGGCGGGAACCACAGATTGAAACCCATTGAAGCCCTCTGGGTGGTTGAGGGCAAGGCTGGGCAGTGCCAGACTGGCAACCCTGGCAGTTTCCAAAATTTTCCAGCCATAATGTCCTGACATTTAAAATCCACTCTCCCACAACCAATCTAGAAGGTACATATTTTATCCTGTATTTAAAACACCAATCCCATAGTATGTGACATTTGCAATCAGTTAAATAATGAAGAATGGGTTGAGAGAGAGTTTATGAATTAGTGTTACATGACTAACCCACGGGCTGTTGTCAGCGGCGCCTCATCCACATCTGAAGGTAGATCTTCATAATGTCACTTGCAACGGAATTTCACACCAAATATAATTAAGTTTTGAGTAGTAGCATTCTTTATCAACAATACATCCATTCTCAAAACTTTTATTCAGTACAACCTCAAAGACATCTCCCAATGCATTATACAATCAACACTCAGATTTTTATAACAGTTTATTTACTCTCCTATTGCAGTATCTGATGGTATTTTGGTAGAATGAGATGCAGATGAAAGAACAGAAGACTACGAAATAAGAAATGATGTGTTAGATTAGGGGGAAAAAAATTAAATGGTATTCAGGAGAAAGCAACTGATAAACATGCCAGGATATAAAATTATTTATTAAAAAAAATTATATAATTCTAAAATAGTTTATCAGTTTTCAGACCCAGAGATATGTTTAAACGTTTTGCGCTGAGAGATATAATTACCAATTACATTCCTTCTTCTGTAATAAATATTGCATCACAGTTACCGGGAGAACCTGCCATATTTCTATATCATTGTTAGTTATGGCATTGTACCGGTTAAGTATACTTTATGCAGATCAATAAAACATTTATTAAAATGTGAACTCCTAATGGGATGAATCTACTTACAGTATGAGAATTAATAATTTTAAAACAGTTTTCTGTTCATCCAGCCCCACAATCATCTGAGATATTTTCTGCTCTCAATTCTGGCCTCCTGTGCATCCCCAGCTTTAACTACTCCGCCAATGGTCTACTGTGTCTTCGGTTACCTAGGTCCTAAGCTCTGAAAATCCTCCCTACCTCAGTTTCCTCCTTTTAAGGCTCTCCTTAAAAACTTAACTCTGACAAAATTTTTGGTTACCCGATACAATATCACCTATGTGCCTCAATGTCATTCCTTGTTTTGTAATGCTCCTGCAAGTGTTTGGGATGTTTTATTAAGGTAGAATATTTACTATGCAAATAATGCCTGTTCCCAAGTTAAATTTGCTATTTTGCCTTCTTGTGCACTATGATCAAAACAACCTGATCAGCATGGATAGATGCTCCAAGCGACAATTTCCCAAAAGCCTGGCATTAGGATATGTGGACAAAAAGATAGTTGAGAGCAGCTCAGTGACCAGACTGGTTTCTAAAGTATCCATTGAGGACATATATTTATTTGTCCATTTAAGTTACTGAGAGGTTTCAAACATGATGATTTTTGATTTCCCTGTTGCCATATAGGAAATAAATATATTGGTACCTTGATTTGAATTAGGATTTCCCATACCTGATATACATATATATTCATTAGAAAATTATTTTCCTGGGAACATTGCTTGAAATAAATTAAGTGCACAGCTGAGAAGGAAACACTGCTTTGCATTATTAGCCTTTTTTCCCAGTTTGATAACTGAATTTTCTTTTTGCAAATTAGAATGTGGATGCTGTCCAAGAAGATTTGAACATTTATTCTAAGTGTTCCACAGCATCTTTTGGAGTCTGGGTTACAGATACAGAATAGATGCTCAGTTTGGAAGTTCAGTTATGGGGTGGCTTAGTGCCAAAGTATGAAAATCTACCTATTGTTCATTTGTTTTATTGTTGCTGAAAGCCTATATATGAAACATAGGTAACTCAATTTGCATAGCAGGTTATAATAAGCCTATGTTTGTGATTGAAACGTGCCAAAAGAAGATCCTTGACTTGTGACTTCCCTTTCCTCTGGTAAAAATTCCAGTCTGAATTGGCTGTACTTGGAACTAAAAGCAGGATATTCACCGTGAAGCTCATCATCTTCAAGAACAGTCATGTTGGGATTATAAACACGTGATTCATCATAAAGACCTCCTGAAATTACCAATGTGTCATCCGGAATATTGTAACTTCCTCCTACATAAAAAGAAAATAGACATTCAGACATCACAATATTCGTGCCAATTTTAACATGCCAAAATCAGAATTAACAGAACGATAACTGGATAAGGTAAAATAGGAGCAAGAGAAATATCACCCATCCATTTCAATAGTCGACTCACTACCACCAGTATAACTGCCAATTCTAGTGGGATGTATTTCTAGAGGATTCATCACCTGACCTCCACCCACAGACAGACACACTTCCCCAATCTTCAATGCTTATATATCTAACAAGCTAAATTGTTAAAAAAGAAAAGGAAAATACACAAATATGTTTTTAGTGCCATGATTTTTCTCCATGGATGACCCTGGAATTTAGTCTAATTCCTAGAAGACTTCATAAGAATCCTTGAAGTTTGGCAACCAGGTGTCTGAAGTGTTTGCTTGGTTCAGATGGTAGGCCCCTTTTATTATTTTTTTAAAAAAGGGTGGTATTATGTGCAAGAGAGTTTTTCATTTCAGAACAGAACTGGACTCGCACTGTGAACTGTTCATACAGCTAAAGAGGCCCCAGGTACTTTGCTCTTGTGGGACCAAGAGGAGGAGAAATCTGAATAGCTAGACTTTGCTCCCTTCATGATTGTGTTCTATATAGAATCCCTACAGTGTAGGAGGCCATTCGGCCCATCGAGTCTGCATCGACCATAATCCATCCAGGCCCCACTCCCACAACCACACGCAATTTACCCTACCTACTAATCACCCTGACGCTAATGGCCAATCAACCTAACCCGCACATCTTTGCACTATGGGAGGAAACCAGAGTGCCTGGAGGAAACCCATGTAGACACAGAGAAAATGTGCAAACTCCACACAGACAGTGACTCGAGGCCGGAATTAAGCCTGGGACCCTAGCGCTCTGAGGCAGCAGTGCTAACCAATGTGCCACCCCCACTCCCACCCCATACTTGTCTTGATATTGGTATGGCATCTTTTGTGTCACACAATATTGGAGCAATCTGAATGGAGCAAGCTGCATACAGACCAGCGGTTCCATACAAATGAGGCCATGACCTCAAAATAGCTCTAACATCTTCACACCAGAATGTGTGGAAAGCTGGTGGACTAGAGGTGGACCATGCAAACAAAAACTTAACTCAATCCCACTGGAAGTGAAAATTTCCAAGTGTTGAAACAGAACAAATTGGGTCCTCCAGTAAGCATTTTTAACAAGCTTGTAAATATATTCTTAAGAAAACACTTAAAATTCTGAAGAATTCTTCACAAAATATTTTTTTTTTGAAAAAGAGAAAACGACTGTAGTATTTACTCTTGATATACTGCTCCATACATGTTGCTGGAGTGAGTTATAAATTAATGAATTAGTTAAGGGATGATCTTACCGGCTCATCCCACCGGTCAATTGGTGTGGTGAGCCAGTAGATCAGGCAAGAGGTGAAAAATTGGGTTTGTGGCCATTTCTCATCTCTTGCAATGTTACTAACCTAGTTTTGCCGGCAAAAATCGGATTCACGCTCAAGGCGCAAAGCCAATTTCAATATTCATTACATAATTTAAATGTAATTGGTGAGCCGTGGACCGGATTGCATGGGCTTACTTGCTCGCTGGCAGAGGTCCTCATCAGCGAGGATCACAGAGAATCATAGAAACCCTACAGTGCAGAAGGAGGCCATTCGGCCCATCGAGTCTGCACCGACCAGAATCCCACCCCACATATTTACCCGCTAATCCCTCTAACCTACACATCCCAGGACTCTAAGGGGCAATTTTTAACCTGGCCAATCAACCTAACCTGCACATCTTTGGACTGTGGGAGGAAACCGGAGCACCCGGAGGAAACCCACGCAGACACGAGGAGAATGTGCAAACTCCACACAGACAGTGACCCGTATGGTCCCCAATGGCCTCACTGGTGGGACCAGAGGCAATTGAGACCCCCTGGGTGGTCAGGGAGCAGTGCCAGCCTGGCACCACCAAGGGGGTAGGGTGGGGCCTAAAGGGGGCAGAGGTAAGGGGGCAGTGGGAGGGGGAAGTAAAATTGACTAGGGAGGAGAGAATAGGCTCTACTCCCTCCCATTATTCGCGAGAATCACTTCTGGACTCTTTTTATTTCTAAGTGCTATACAATTGCAACTGGGAGCTCACCCCCCAAAAAAAAAAATGAGCGTGATTCTCTTCTGTTTTTATGCTTGTTCCACACTTAGAATTTTATCTAAAGCTTTAGTTTACCAAAGGTAACAAAAATATCAGGCAAGCATTTGAAATAGTAGCAGAGAAAGTGGGTTGTCAACAGTAATAATGGAGATATGCTTTCAATTACAAACCATTTTAACAACACAAATTTGTTTAAAGTAACAGCAAAGGAATGTTATATATTCATGCTAATACTGCTGCAGACAGATTCAGTGCTGTTAGACACTCCTGTATCATCTTATGAAATCTATAAAGTGTCATTTTTATAGGTGACTGGAGAACATGAATGACATCTGATGTATTCTGCAATACTTGGCTGACAATAATTAGGCATAACAATTGCCAACCCTGGTGTGATCTACTTCTAGTGGTTTCACCACATCCTCCTGCTCCATCCCCGCTGGCTGCTCAACACACCCATCCTCACAGCACACGAAAGGGAAACTCTAATCTGACCGGAAGATTTTTTACTTCCAATTGAACAGCTTTTTATCCCACTGCCAATATTTTTTTTAAAAAGAAACAAAAGTGCTCAAGGATAATTTCAAAGAAATGTTTTGATACCCTGATGATTTCCCTGCCACATTGCACGAGGGCTGCAAAAGCGGGAGCGATGGCCCCCACAGACATTGTCCCAGCCCAAAACATAACTGTCCGACTTATTTACTCAACCCCCTCCTGCTACCCAGACCAATCGCGACCCCCTGCCCCACCACTGATTGCCCGCAGAGTGGCAGTGGACTCCCCCTGGCCCCCCCAGAGATCCATCTGACCCACCTCCTCTCCCCCCCCCCCCAAATGATCGGTCCTCCCTCCCCCACCCAAAGATACATTTGACCCACCTCCCTCCCCGCCCCACCACCGATCTGAGTCAGAGAGCCACCAAAAGCTCTGAACTTACCTCTTCAGAAGCTGGAGCGCCCGAAACAGACTTTTGCCGAGCATGTCTGTTTCACACTGAATCTGGATGGGCAAATGTGATGGTAAAAGGGGAAATGCTGGTAAGTTTGGACATCCAGCCCATTAAGTCAATTTAAATGCATTTAAATTGACGTTGTGCCCATTTCAGGCATGGTCCCGATCGCACCCATTTTTGGGCCTTGGTAAAGGGGGAAATTGACGCAGAAGCGGGCACATGAGGCGCTCTATTTGCCTCACGCCCGACTTTACCAAGTTTTGATGCCTGAAAACAGGCTCAATGCAATGGTAAAATTGGGCCCATTGTGTAACTACACACAAGGAAAATAATAAAGATGCTGGAAGTCTGAAATAAAAATATAAAATGCTGGTAAATAATAGATCTCAAAAGAAGTTGTAGGAATGGCTAACAGTGCTGAACATGAGAATTTGTCAACAGCAATGCTAGCATGAAGATATGACATTGCTTTCAGTTCTGACCTACTGATTATTTCCAGCATTTTCTGGGGTTTCTTTGTTGTTATTAAGCATACCTGGCTCCTCATATGAATTGGTATAGAGGGGGCGATGTGAATACTGTGCTCTCCTCCGTTTGCACTTGGTGACATTATACATTATAATGGTTAGAATAACCACTCCAAGAATGGTGCTCAAGCAGATAGTCAAAATTATTTCTTGTTTTCGGAGATGCAATCCTGTACCTAGTAGTGGGGGGGGAGAGAAAAAAATAGAACTATTAGCCTCTTCCTTATTTCTCGTTTGATATCAATTAATTTCTTTGTTCTACTTAGATGCTCAATAAAAAAGCATCAAAATTAAATTCACACGTTGCTTCCCAAGTGTGTTTACATATAATGGGCTGGAATTCTAGTGCCCAAATCTTCCATCATGACCCTCACCCATTTCACTTGGTGCATCTTGAAGTCTCTTGTAAAAAGAGAAAAAAATAAATCATAGGTATAGGAATATTTATAAAATAAAGACAATTTGGTTACTGATTTCACAGAATGAGGAACAAAGCTGTGAAATTGAATTGCCAAAGTACCGTCAGATGGCTAGACTGTGATGCAGAATGACGTGAATGGCATAGGTTCAATGCCATGTCGCTGTGGTAGTTCATAGAGGGTTGTTATCTTGCTTTGGGTTATGAGATCGATCACCTTATTTTTAAAAAATGAATTTCCCAGTATCCAATGAAAATCACCAAAGGACATTTACAAGCACAAAGATTACTTAACAGGCAACTAATACACCAAACGAAAGAATAGAACTTTCACATTAACTAATTTAGACAATCAAGATATATCTTACAGTTTATAGATGGCAGAATTTAAATTCAATTTTAAAATATCAGAGATTAACTGTTGCTAATTGTTGTAAAGAAAAACTGCCCTCTGAAATGGCTGAGCAAACCACTCAAGGGAAATAAGGAATGGGCAACAAATGTTGGCTTTGCTAGTGACACCCACATCCCATGAAAGAACTTAAAAAAAACTCTTGTTGTGCATCACACTTATGACAAATATGTAGCAGATTATGTCCCAAGTTACTCCCAGCTTTCTAGTAGGCTCACTTCTCCCTGCCACCCCAGATTAAACCTTCTAGTGTTCTTTGAATATCATTCTATTCAGCCCGAGTATCCCAAAAGTGACTTTCACCAACAAGGTCCACCTTGGTGCCTTAAATCTCCAAACATCTAGTCTGTTCCACGCTTTTTTAAAAAAAAAACTAGCTCTGACCAACATCCTCCTTGGTTGCAAACACACAGACTCTCCCTTAGTCTTCAGAGCAGTAGCTAGTTTGTCCCTCTCTCTTCTACAAAAGGCAGCTGTATATTTTCCTGTGTCAAGATAGGTTTCAATTTGGGCTCTTTTCCTATGGCATCCAAATCACCTGGGCCTGTCTTGAGCCAGTAACTTAGAATGACCAACATCCCCACATCCAGAACATTTTATTTCTTCTTAAATTAAAAAAGGAGACAGTTGTCTTGTTAAGTCCAACGTTTGTAACACCATGCTTGGGGTGCTGCCCCTTGAGCCAGATAATTACTTGTTACTCTCTACCAGAGAGATACTTATAGTAGAGCCTTGTGGACAATGGTTAAATAGCTGGGGGGATTGGACCACAATAACTATTTAACAAAAATGGAATTTGACTTATCCAGTGACTCTGATGTTATCCCTAGATGGTGAACATTCCACTGTTATAAAGTAGCAAATCTGCTCACTCACCGTGAACAATGCCACAAGACATTGATTTACATCCATGCAGACACACTAAGACCTGAATTTTACCCTTGGGATCCACATGAAATTGACATGGCTGGAAAGGTTGAGATTGCATTTTTAATGTGATATTATGCTGGGTGGTCAATGCTGGCTGCCCAGCGTGAAATGCATCTGCCGGTTGAGTGCACTGCACGGGATGTGGGGTTGGGGGGGGGCGGGTAAACAACAGAAGAGACAGTTCCTTGAAGGCTGCCAAGAGTTGTGGGGTGGCTGATGGAGGTGCTGGGAAGGAGTCCAATAACTATCCCTGTTCTGAGGTCATGTCATCAGCTCCGGTGCTAATGGAAGACAGGAAGGCACATTAGATGGGCACTCTGCCCTTTGTTTCTCCAATGAGTGCTGGGAAGTTCTGGTGGAGGAGGTCAGTGCTAGGCAGCACATTCTCATGCTCAGGGATGGCAAGATAAGTCTAGGGGCCTGAAAAAAGAAAGGATAAATGAAGGAAAAATGAAAACAGTGCGTTTTCTTGAAATATGGGTAAATTTAATGAAAAAACATTTACCATTGTTCTTTGTTTTCTTGTGAGTTTCAATATCCTGTTTACTGGGCCAAATACCGTGAACAGATACTGTTTGTTTGAGTGATGTAAGCTAAGCCAATCCGTTTTCTAGAGAGCTGCACTTTAAGCCAATCAGATTACTTAGGGGGAGGGAAAAAGAAAAACGGCGGGAGGCAGAGAAAGCTGCAGTGGGGAGACACACGTGGGGAAGAGGAAGCTGCAGTGGGGAGACACACGTGGGGAAGAGGAAGCTGCAGTGGGGAGACACACGTGGGGAAGAGGAAGCTGCAGTGGGGAGACACACGTGGGGAAGAGGAGCTGCAGTGGGGAGACATACGTGGGGAAGAGGAGCTGCAGTGGGGAGACACACGTGGGGAAGAGGAGCTGTTTCCATGTGATAAAAACCCAGTTTTAACGTCGAGCAAATAATATTTGTAGACCAACATACTTCACAGTATGGGCACAAATATTACTGTGCAGTTAAAGCTCGTGTTTGTCGCAGTTTAGTAACTTGTTTTTTCCAGTTTGAAGTGAAAGGCAGCAAGGTTTAGTCCTGTTTGTTATTTTCATTACTGTTGAGAAAAAGTGTAAAGCGCATCGTCTTGTCCTCTCAAGCGTGGACGTTTCTGCTCGAAACTGCCGGTGAGGGACAGTCAGCTATAAACGCCGGGCAAGTTTTCACTGAGAAGACGGAGAGAACAAGGATTAGCTGAAGCTAACTTGCTAAGTAGCACTGTCGAGGAGGACAGACTTCAGTGCACTGGACCTGTGTCACTACAGGGACAGCTTGCTCCATTTTATTTCCTGCTGCATCATCTTCCCGCTCGCAGACCCTTCTGGACTGTGTGTGACGTGGTTGCGTGGGTAACTGGAGACTATACTGTCAGACACTGAACGGTATCAGCAGTGTGTTGTTGAGGGCGTGTTTTCTTCATATGTGCACCAACGTATGGGCCCCAATGTTTATAAATCCAAGCGCTTAGTAATATTTTGAACATTTCTCAGAGTTGAAACTGTTTAATTGAAAAATCTTTAGTTTGGGACTCTTTACCTGTTTTATGAGACGCGACAATGCAAGAAAATTAATTTATTTTTGTTATTCCTTTTGCATGGTTGTCCTGAACCTTTTCTCAATATAAGGTTTACATACTTACCATTTTAGGAGGCACCGCGCTATTATTAATAGGTTATTACTCTCGATTGCAACTGCACACACTAATCCTTTTCATTCACACCTGTACTGACATTTATTGGTAAATGGGAAATTTAGCCTAGCTCAACACCAACCGCTAAGAACTCAGGATCCTGTTAATTGAACATTTACATAGTAGCCCCTTATAACATCAAGCACATCCCAGGTACAGCTTTACTTAACGCAGCAGGTCGGAGCATATAGTTGTCAGCAGGGGGTTACATAAGGCCACCCAAAACTTCCTGGACAGTGGTCGCTGCACATGGTTTCAGTACTACAAAAAGTTCAATGATCTGCGGTAAACAAGGGTAAGTGCAGAGAAGGCAAGGACCCGTGCAGGGAAGAGCTGTCAGATGGCTGTTCTTCTAGGTGCTCAGGGGTTTGAATGTGTACACCAACTGCTCTGATGCCTTTCCTGGACTGTAGCGCATGATTGACCTCACTGCTTTGGAGGATGAGGTGATCCACAGTGAATGGTCCACTTAATGCCCAAGTAGGGGAGGTGTGGGGAGCTGGAAAGGAGCTTCAGGAAGATGGAGCACAAATGGAGGCATTTTATTGTTCCCCGTCAGGGAAAGACAAGTCATAATGCTGCTGAGTGCTATTGAACCAATAGGGGAGTGCCAAATCTGCTCATCCTCACAATGCATGGAAGTGCGGACTGGAGCTGGAGTGCCCTCAGTTCCTTTGGTGAGGCAGGGGTCTCCGATGAAGGCAAGACTTCAGGTCACACATGCGTGTGACACAGTTACTGGAAACATGGATTTCTGTAATCAGAAAGTGAACTGTTGCAGCCAGAGTGCCCCATTGAAGCTGCAATGCAGATGACACCATGCATCAAATCTCCATTGTGTCCTCAGTCCACCTAGTGTGCATATGATTGAATTTACTGATCTTTATCCTTCCTTCTGCAGATGTGCCATCCCTAGTAGCAGCTGGTGACCTTAAGGATCCCCTGTTAAGCTCCTAGAATCATCATAGAAACCCTACAGTGCAGAAAGAGGCCACCTGGCCCATCGAGTCTGCACCAACCACAATCCCATCCCACAGGCCCTACCCCATATCCCTACACATTTACCCGCTAATCTCTTTAACCTACGCATCTTAGGACACTAAGGGGCAATTTTAGCATGGCCAATCAACCTAACCCACACATCTTTAGACTGTGGGAGGAAACCGGAGCACCTGGAGGAAACCCACGCAGACACGAGGAGAATGTGCAAACTCCACACAGACATCTTGATCAATTGGGCCAGTAGGCTGATGAATGGCAGATGGAGTTTAATTTAGATAAACGCAAGGTGATGCATTTTGGTAGATTGAACCAGGGCAGGACTTACTCAGTTAATGGTAGGGCATTGGGGAGAGTTACAGAACAAAGAGATCTAGGGGTACAGGCTCATAGCTCCTTGAAAGTGGGGTCACAGTGGACAGAGTGGTGAAGAAGGCATTCAGCATACTTGGTTTCATTGGTCAGAACATTGGAAGAAGTTTAACAACGATACAGGGGCTGGGATATCTTGTTGAAGTTGTACAAGACTTTGGTCAGGCCACACTTGGAATACTGTGTCCAGTTCTGGTCACCCTATTATAGAAAAGACATTATTAAACTGGAAAGAATGCAGAAAAGCTTTACTAGGATGCTACCGAGACTTGATGGTTTGAGTTATAAGGAGAGGCTGGATAGACTGGGACTTTTTCTCTGGAGCGTAGGAGGCCGAGGGGTGATCTTATAGAGGTCCATAAAATAATGAGGGGCTTAGATCAGCTGGATAGTCAATATCTTTTCCCAGAGGTAGGGGAGTCTAAAACTAGAGGGCATGGGTTTAAGATGAGGGGAAAGATATAAAAGGATCCAGAGGGGCAATTTTTTTCCCCCACCCAGAGGGTGGTGAGTGTCTGGAACAAGCTGCCAGAGGTAGTAGTAGAGTTGGGGACAATTTTGTCTTTTAAAAAGCATTTAGACAGTTACATGAGTAAGACGGGTATAGAGGGATATGGGCCAAATGCGGGCAATTGGGACTAATTTAGCAGTTTAAAAAAGAGGGTGGCATGGACAAGTTGGGCCTAATAGCCTGTTTCCATGCTGTAAACCTCTATGGCACTACTGCACCAGTTGCACAACCTTTCTCGGAAGCCAGCACTAGTGCAGATAATTACACGTCAGTTGGCATTAGATCATTGGCTCCACAAACAATGGTGGTGAGGGTGTATCATAGCCAGGAATCTCCCAAAATAAAACTAAGTGTCCAATAGGTGGGAAAATAGGAGAATTTCCTGCCCATTTTTTGGGTGTATTTACTGGAATGAATCTCTGGCACTGCCTCAGACTGATTTACGGTGAAAGGTAGTGGGCGGGGCCTATTCATGCCCAAGAGGCCAGCAGCATAGTGCTGAGTGGGCCACTGCACATGTGCCGATCTGTCAGTGCATGCACACTGCCCCCCCCATCCCCATCGCCGGCCTCCTGATTGGTGGTGTCGTCCCCCTCCAACCAACCACCCCCTCCACCCCCAAATCCTCCTGATCGTTGGTCTCCCTTCTCTCCCCCCCCGCCCCCGCCCCAACAACCACAATTGCTGGCCTACCGGACTCCACCCCCCGGGCCAGCCCCAATCTACCCCTTCTGATGGTCAGCCCCTATTGCTTTCCTCCCTCCCTCTTCCACCGATCCCAGTGCAGAGTAGCAATGGGTCCCCTCACACCGATTGCCCCGCCCCCTCTGGCCTGCCTTGTGGGCAATGTCTGTGCCAAGCTGTCCCAAGGGGCACCCACCCTTACCCCCGACCTCCCGGAGATGCCTCAATGACCACTGCCCCACCAGCAGGATGAGGATGCCTGTTCCCACTTAGTGGGGATAGCTGTAAACCCCACTGATGGGAATCACTCCTGGCAAGGATGGGGAGAAAGACGCTAGCTGGCAGGGCTGGAGAATACTATCCTGGGCCTGCTAATCATATAGAAATGTCAATTTCCATGACATTTCCACATGACAACCAACTCCACACCGATTTCAATAATCTCCAGTGGTCACAGGCACTGTGCTGAGTGCACTAAAAGAAAACAGCACCTGGGAAACTCACGACCAGCTGGACACCAGTCACGAACTTCGCGAAAGGTCCCTGCTGTTGCCTCCCAGCCCATATTTCAAAGGTGTGCAGATTCCCAGAGGGTGGTGAATCTCTGGAATTCTCTGCCCACTGAGGTGGTGGAGGCTACCTCGCTGAATATGTTTAAAGCGCGGATGGATGGATTCCTGATCGGTAAGGGAATTAAGGGTTATGGGGATCAGGCGGGTAAGTGGTACTGATCCACGTCAGATCAGCCATGATCTTATTGAATGGCGGGGCAGGCTCGAGGGGCTAGATGGCCTACTCCTGCTCCTATTTCTTATGTTCTTATGTTCTAAGTGGATAAGCCATATTAAATTGCTCCTTTGTGTCAAGTGTAGGTTAGGGGGATGAGCGGGGTGTAGGCCTGGATGGGATGCTCTGTTGGAGAGTCAGTGCAGATTTGATGGGCCAAATGGCCTCCTTCTGCACTGTAGGGATTCTATGAAATTTGCATGAGGATATGGCAGAGGCAGGAAGGTCCCAGGGCGCTAACAGTGGGAGTGCTGCTGGGGACCAGGACCATGCTGAGTCGGAGGCAGATGACAAGCCTCTGGTGATGTCCATCAAGTGGCAGATTCTGTATGTCCAGCAGAGATCCATGAGGGTCTATGTTCATGACTCCTGGAGTCAATGTGGAACATCAGCATTATGTTGACACTAATCATTGAGCGCACTTGCTCTTCCATTGAGACTCTGGTGACTCTTGTGGAGAGGCCGCTTTAGGGGCACCCTCAGAATTTCCAGAGGTTGTGATCAGACCTGCAAGCTGACAGTGCCTGTGACCTCTGGAGATTATTGACAGCGAGTGGTGGATGGAAGCATCTCATCACTCTGCTACCTACCTGCCTGTCCATCAATGGCGAGCAGAGAGGTGCAAACTGTCTGTCATTTCACGTGGGGTTTTCTCAGGGTGCTCCACATGAGGACATCAGCTCTTCTGACAATGGCTGCTGCTTTGGACAATGCCGTGACCTCTGAGGAGTGCCCAGCCATGGGGCTGGATGCCAATTCCCAGCTGGAGCCAGCTCAGCCACTGGTGGCCATAGGACACCTGCCACCACAAAAGCAAAGTTAGCAGGCTGCCTCCAATGCCATGTCCAGCAAGGAGGAAGAACCAACCCACATCACCTGCAATTGCAAGTTTACGGCACCTTAAGCACAACAGGGGTTTGTCACGGGTGACAAATCCCTGTTGTGCTTAAGGTGCCTTAAACTTACTTTGAGAGTTTCCTTAGGTTTGGCAAATTTGTATGCTGTTCTTGTTTTAAGTCAAACATTTTCCTCAATTCAATGGGCTCAGTTGGCTGCATGCTTTGTACACTAGCTAGATATTGCACAGGCTTGTATCCAAAGGGCTTTATGTTACAGCATTTCTTAAAGGAAAGTTCTATTGCAATTGAGACATCATTGGATTGAGTTGGCTTACATGCTTTTGCTGCATCAATGCATCCCGTGTGTCTCTGCCCCCTGAATGTTCATGTTGTCTGTTTCAAAGTCCTTACCCTGTGTGATTCCAGGCTCCTCACTGGAATTACCCTCCCTGGCTTGTGGTCCTGCCTCATTCTCCTCAGCCCCTTCTGTGTCCCCTTTGTCAGAGCTAGATTGTACAGGGCATAGCACAAAACTACTATGAGGGAGACACGCTCTGGAGGAAACTGCAATTATCTCCCAGATTGGTAAAGCTACCAGAAGCGCATCTTAAATAGCCTTATGGTCCTCTCCACCACCACGCCTGTGATGCATTACTCTTCCATCTCGAATCTTCCTCAATTCTTGGGTGATGGAGTGAGATCATCAGCCAACTATTCAAGGAACAGCCCTAGTCACCCAGGAGCCAGGCCACAAATAGCCTTGATACCTGCAAGTGCCACAGGTTGTATGAATCGTGTGATCTCAGAATCCCTAAAGTGCAGAAAGAGGCCATTCAGCCCATTGAGCCTGCACAAACAACAATCCCACCCAGGTTCTATCCACTTAACCCCATGTATTTACCCTGCTAATAATCCTCCTGATACCAAGGAGAAATTTATCATGGCCATTCAACATAACCCACATATCTTTGGCCTATGGGAGGAAACCCACACAAACTCCACACAGTCACCCAAGGCTGGAATTGAACCCAAGTCCCTGCACTGTGAGGCAGCAGTGCTAACCACTGTTCCACCATGTCAGCACCCCCCAGCTCCCTGGATAACTGGCACAGACTTGCAGAACCTGTGTATTGTGGTCACAGACAATCTGCACATTCATCGAGTACCTTTTGCTGTTGATGAAAGCTCTCGGCTTTCCTGCTGCAATCCTGAAGGCTACATGCATGAAGTCTATAGCAAACCGTCATCAAACCACAAACATTTGTGCTCTCTCCACCTGGCACACGTCGTCTGTCTGGTAGTAGATGAACACATGGATGTGTCTAAAGATGGCATCAGTCACTAGCTGACACAGAGTGCAGCTAATTGAGAGGCACCACACAGATCCCACACTGAGCCTTGAAATGAACCGCATGTGTAGAAGTAGAGGGCCTTCAACAGCACCTGCATGGGGTGACCCCCCCCAAAACCAATTGGACCTGGTAAACCTTCACTGTACTCCCTCTATAGCAAGGACAAGCTTCCTCAGATAAGGTCACCAAAACTGCACACAATATTCCAGGTGTGGCCTCACCAACACCCCATACAATTGCAGCAAAACATCCCTATCCCGATACTCAAATCCTCTTGCTATGAAGGCCAACATACCATTTGCCTTCCTTACTGCCTGCTGTACCTGCATGCTCATTTTCAGTGGCAGATGCAGGAGGATACCAAGGTCTCACTGAGTATCCACCTCTTTCAATTTACACCCATTCAAGTAATCTGTCTTCCTATTATTGCTACCAAAGTGGATAATCTCACATTTTTCCACATTATACTGCATCTGCCATGCATATGCCCACACACTCAGCCTGGCCAAATCACTTCGAAACATCTCTGCATCTTTCTCACAGCTCACCCTCCCACCCAACTTTGTATTATCTCTAGATCTGCAGATGATACATTTAGTTCCCTCTTCCAAATCATTAATATATGTGAACAGTTGGGCTCCTAGCACAGATCCCTGCAGAACCCCACTAGTCACTGTCTGCCAATTGAAAAAAAGACCCATTTATGCCAACTCTTTGCTTCCTATCCATCTCAAGATATTACCTACAATCCCATGTGGTTTAACATCTACGTAGTCGTCTGTTATGTGAGACTTTGTTGAAAGTCTTCTGAAAGTCCAAATAAGCCACATCTACTGGTTCTCCTCGGTCAACTCTACTAGTTACATCCTCAAAAAATTCCAATAGATTCGTTGAACATGGTTTACCTTCTGTAAATCCATGCTGAGTTTGTCTGATTATACAACTACCTTCCAAATTCTGAGTTATGAAATCCTTGATAACGGACTCTAACAACTTCCCCAGCACCGACGCGAGGCTCACTGGTCCGTAGTTCCCCGCTTTCTCTACCTCCCTTTTTGAATAGTGGGCTTACATTAGCTACTCTGCAACCTGTAGGAACCAGTCCAGAGTCCCAAAGAGTTCTGGAAAATAATCACCAATGGATCTACTATTTCTAGGGCCACTTCCTTAAGTACTCTGGGATGAAGATTATCAGGACTTGGCAATTTATCCACCTTCAATTTCCCCCAAACCATTTCTCTACTAATGCTGATTTCCTTCAGCTCCTCACTCAAACTTGTTTCTCTCAGAATGTCTGGTCTTCCTTAGTGAAGACTGAAGCAAAGTACAAATTTAATTCCTCGGTCATTTCTTTATTCCCCGTTTCTGACTGTATGGGGCTTACATTCATTTTTGTCAAACTTTTTTTCCTCTTTACATACCTATAGAAACTTTTGATCAGTTTTTATGTTCCCAGCCATCTTACCTTCATATTCTATTTTTCCCTTCTTAATCAATCCCTTGGTCCTCCTTGGCTGAATTTTAAACTGCTTCCAATTTTCAGGCCGATTGCTTTTTCTTGCCAATTTGTATGCTTCTTCCTTGAATCTAATACTCTCTCTAATTTCCCTTGTAAGTCATGTTTTGGCCACAATTCCCTGACCACTCTTGCACCAAACAGGAATAAACAACTTCTGGAGTTCACCTATTCATTCTTTAAATGCCTGCTATTGCCTGTCCACTGTTTTTCCTTTCAGTGATGTTTCCTAGTCCATCATGGCCAATTCATGCCTCATACCATCATAGTTACCTTTATTGAGATTCAAGACCCTGGTCTCAGAATCAACTATGTCACTATCCACCTTGACAACGAATTCTACCATATTATGGCCGCTCGTCCCCAAGAGTTCTCTCACAACTAGATTGCCAATTAATCCTTTCTCATTGCACAATACCCAATCCATGATAGCCCGTTCCCTTATTGATTCCTCAATACATTGGTCTAGAAAACCATCCTGTATACACTCCTGACATTCCTCCGCCTATTGTATTGAGATTAATTTGACTCTCCCAATCTACATGCAGATTAAAATCACCCATAAATCACAGATTTAACACATGCATCTCTGATTTTCTGTCTAATGCTTTTCCCAACATTACCACTACAGTTTGGTGGTCTGTTGTTTCCTAACTCGACCCATATAGATTTCACATTATCTATGCTAATATCTTTCCTCAATAATCATCTTTGATTAACAATGCAACTCCACCACCTTTTCCTTTCGGTCTGTCCTTCTTAAACACTGAATAGCCCTCAATATTTAGTTCCCATCCTTGGTCATATTGGAGCCATGGTCTCCATCATACCCCTTTACATTTATCTGTGCAACTAACTCATCCATTTTATTTTGAATGCTCCAAACATTCAAATACAAAACATTAAGGTGAACACTAACATTTATTTTCCTTCTCCTACTATTTTTAACTTTGTCATTATTTGACTCTGACCCTTGATTTGTCTATCACTTTCCTTAATCTCCTTACTGTCGTTTCCTCTTGTTCTTAATTCCCCTCCTCTGAATCCTTGCAAAGGTTCCCAAATTGATGTCACTGTGGCCCTAGAGAGGCAGAGCCTCCTGCAGCACTGGACCTTGGAACCAGAGAGGAAGGTGTGCGCTGCTGATATATTCCAGATTTAGACAGTTTAGGAGAGTGGTCCAAGAAGTGGCTGATGAAATTCAACGTGGGCAAGTGCGAGGTCGTACACTTTGGAAAAAAGAATAGAGGCATGGACTATTTTCTAAACGGTGACAAAATTCATAATGCTAAAGTGCAAAGGGACTTGGGAGTCCTAGTCCAGGATTCTCTAAAGGTAAACTTGCAGGTTGAGTCCGTAATTAAGAAAGCAAATGTAATGTTGTCATTTATCTCAAGAGGCTTGGAATACAAAAGCAGGGATGTACTTCTGAGGCTTTATAAAGCACTGGTTAGGCCCCATTTGGAGTACTGTGAGCAATTTTGGGCCCCACACCTCAGGAAGGACATACTGGCACTGGAGCGGGTCCAGCGGAGATTCACACGGATGATCCCAGGAATGGTAGGCCTGACATACGATGAACGTCTGAGGATCGTGGGATTATATTCATTGGAGTTTAGGAGGTTGAGGGGAGATCTGATAGAAACTTACAAGATAATGAACGGCTTAGATAGGATGGACGTAGGGAAGTTGTTTCCATTAACAGGGGAGACTAGGACGCGGGGGCACAGCCTTAGAATAAAAGGGAGTCACTTTAGAACAGAGATGAGGAGAAATTTCTTCAGCCAGAGAGTGGTGGGTCTGTGGAATTCATTGCCACAGAGGGCTGTGGAGGCCGAGACGTTGAGCGTCTTCAAGACAGAAATTGATAAATTCTTGATTTCTCGAGGAATTAAGGGCTATGGGGAGAGAGCGGGTAAATGGAGTTGAAATCAACCATGATTGAATGGTGGAGTGGACTCGATGGGCCGAATGGCCTTACTTCCGCTCCTATGTCTTATGGTCTTATGGTCTTATGGGTAGTGGCATCTTTGGCATCACCTCCCACCCCCTCACAGTTCTGTCTGGGATACTGCCTGCACTCACCTTGCCTCCTTTCCCTCCTGCCCCTCTCTTCAGAGGAGGTCCCATCAGCAGAGTAGACTATTCCCAATGAATCAGATTTAGAGGACCAGTGTCTTGCAAATGATGGAACATAGTCCTCAGGAAAGCCCTGAAATGCTGAAAGTCACGCTTCAAATACCAAACAATAATTAGGAAATGCAAGCTATACTCTGTACTCAGAGATATGAACTCTAGCACAGAGAAACGGCTGCTGCTCCGGGGGGAGGGGGGGTCTTTTATCCCGCCTCAGGCTGAGGGAATGCAAACAAATGTAATGGGTGCCCACTTTCTCCGTGCAACAAGCTAAAAATAGCACAGGCAGCGTAAAATCACTCACGATTGTTTGTATTAACTGGCCTTTAGATTATCAGTGGACCTTGATCTGATTTGCGAACGTGGCCACCGACCTCAAACATTCCCTACACCTTCTCCTACGCGCTTCACGGTCGGGTGCGTGTCCAGTCCAGACATGTAGGGCGGTGGAGAATGGATGAGAAAACTGTAGGTTTTCTCACCCTTTATTTTAAGTGAGCGAGTTGTGAACATACAGCACTCTGTGCAATATAAAGGTTGTCAGGCATTTCACGTTGGGGAGGGGAGGGGAGGGGTATGGTGGACGGAGGCTAATGTTGCTAGGGAGGACAGCTGTAGACTGCTCAGGACACCAGTGTGCATGCATCCGGATCACCTCGTATACCAGGAGATCTTCTGTTTCCCACCCTCACTGAAATGGCTCTCCCCCACATCCCTGGACATCGCCGGGCTGGCCTCCCCACCCTCCATTGCACAGATCACCCCATCACCATTGCCTCCCCCCCCCCCATCAGCAGCCCTGCAGAATAGCTGTTGCCTTCCCCGCCCCCCGCCCTTATTGAATCCAAACAAACAAACTCTACATTATTCTCCCTGGAATTAACTCAGGCATGTGACTCACCCAAACTGCCTACAGCTGAGTTCTGAACACACGGGCAGTCACACCAGGAAGGAGTGCACCCTGATCTGCAGCAACACAGAGTTGGGCCATATGCTGGACGCTGTAGAGGAGATGTGGGCAATAATATACCACCCAGATGGGCAATGCCATGCTCAGGTTGTGGCAGCAGCCGTCAGTGCCCATGCACTGGTATGGAGGACTGCAGGCCAGTGCCTGGAGAAGATGAAAAACCTCCTTCGGGCAGGAAGTGTCAGTGTCCATCACATCTTGATATCGGTCCCATTTGTCATACCTGCAATGTCGAGCCACCCCCTGGACTTCCAGCACTCAGCCCATTCCTCCAACCCCTCTGGCACACCCAGTCACAACCCCAGATTGCTGAGGTACAGCCCTAATAAACCCACCCGGAACACCCTGTGCCCATCCATTCATCAGGCTTTCAATCTTCTTTGTGTCCCTGCAGGATAAGAGCAGCTCATAAATCGCCAGGAGAATGCCAAGTGGGGTCCCCGAGCTACGTCTCCTCATTGCCTTGAGGAGCATGCTATGTAGTTGGCTGGGGAGGGCGAGGAAAGAATAGTAAATGACAGCCAGGTCTGCATTTACCATGGAAGTGAGCAATCGCAAAACTCTAGTTCAAATGACTTAGTCCAAGTAAATGGCATGCTGCCCCGATACTTGTCCCTCCCTTGCACTGAACCTTATGTCATTTATTACAGGAAATGACCTTGATGCCCCGGCCCTTAGGGAAGCACTAAGAAAGGTGCCAGGCCTCTGGGATCAGTTATTCTGCAGGAGATGCATCAGCAGAACTGGGAAATGAAGGAGGGGCTGTCAGCAACAGCGAGGCAGTTTCGAGGAGTCCAGACTTCTGGTGCAGGAGGTGCTGCCCAGGTCAACACTTTAGTGGCATCCGCAGTGAAAAGCCTAGGTCAGGAAATGGTTCCCCATTGGTGATAGGGTGCAGATCATCCTGGAGACGCAGTGGGCCTCAGTGGAAACACAGCAGGCCATGGCTGGGGCTCTTGCAAGCATTCTAGAGTCATGACAGGCCCTAGCTATCGGCCTTGACAACTTAGCCCAGTCTCACAGGGCTAATGCTGTGGGGCTCCAAGGCTTGGCCTGGTCACAGAACGTGGTCATGGAGGAACTCCAGAGCTTCCCCAAGTCTCAGAGGGCTTGCAAACCGTGCAGCATTTACACCTCAGGACTGGCAGAGCCAGTGATGCCAAGGCTTCTGGATATCACTCCAGCTGCTCTGCTGTCCCACGGAGTGTCCCCGGGGCTTCCGGGCATACTGAAGAAGGAGGAAGAAGGGCTGGAGCCAATGCCAGAGTCTTCCAACCAGGAGACACCGGACGTCCCCAGACCTTCCAATTCTTCCCTTCTTGACACCAGAGCATCTCACGGGCAGTGGGATGAACAGAGTGCACGGCTACATCAATGGCCGCAGGTCTCAGCACCCCCCCCCAGGGAACGCCCAACAAAAGCGCCACAGGCCATGGGGCACAGATCGTAGCTGAGCGCCTCCCCCTTCGATGCACATCCTGGGGGACACCAAGACGCAGCCATAGGCCTCAAAGTTAAGTTATAGGGTCACCAAGGGGGCATGGGTGAAGGGCTGCACTAGTTAGGTTAGGAACACGACGCCCTGAAAATAATCACATTAACCTGTCAGTATCACCCTTTCATGTTATTGCACATCATATAACCAATAAATGTTATTTCACCCCACAGCTGTGACTAATCTGCCTGTGATTCTGCCCACTCAGGGGTGACCATACCCAGACCACAGCACAGAGGCACAAAGTGTTGCGCAGCAAGATAGAGGCCCCTCAACCAAGAGTGACAGACAGCTTGCTCTGGTAACCCCAGAACCCCCGGACCCTGTGTCAATCCCACCCCACCCGCCCAACCCTCCAGGCCATTGCCCCGCACGACCATGCCCCTGACCCTTACTCATACGTGGGCCCAAGTGCCAGTGTGTAGGTGGAGAACAGGTAGGAGTCAGGCATGTGTGGCAGCAGGACAGCATCACATTGTGCTGCATAGCAAGTCATCATCACCCTCCATCATTCCACCCTGGTGTGATGCCATTCGGACCGATGGGGGGGCCGGTGGGAACTGTTCCCAGGTATGGTGGGCGGGGTGGGGGTAGCAGCCCCCAGACTGCAAGACAGCAAACATGTGAACCTTGCTGCAACGAGGGCATTGCTCACTGCCCTGCTGTACCCTCGCCAGCGCCGCCTGTTCTCTATTCTCTGGCTCCTCCTCTACATCCTCCTGGTGCTGCTCCTCAACCTCCCACTCTTGCTTCTTCTCCTCGCAGGAAGTCTCCCAGCTACTGTTCCACGTTGTGGAGCGCGCAGCAGACCACGATGTGGGAGACACTCAGGGGACCCCCAGTACAGTCAAGCAGACGAACCGCATCTTCAGGAATCCGATGCATCACTCGACAATGGACCAGGTGGCATCATGGGCCTTGTTGTAGGGGACCTCTGCCTCAGTCTCTGGTGTCATCAGCCAAATCCTCAGTGGGTATCCCTTGTCATTCTAGCAGCCTGGGCTGTTTCCTCAAATAGCTCTGGAATGTACAAACTCCAGGGCATAGCTGTCGTGCATGCTCCCTGGGTGTCACGCACACACATACATGATGTTCATCCTGCACATCATCTACAGTCCCTTGCACATGGGGCATGCCAGAGGTGGCAGTGAAGCCTGCAGCCTGGGCTTCCTATTGGGCCTGGCCCATGTCGAAGTGGATGTAATTGGTAGCCCAGGTGAATGGGGCATCTGACCTGGCAGACACACTTGTGCATTGATGGCTGCGAGATGCTGCCGATGTCCCTGCTGGATGCCTGGAAGGACCCAGAGGTGTAGACATAGAGGGCCGCGTAACGTTCAAAGAGCGAGTGATCTCCTGCTGCCAAGTCTGTGTGCCACACTGTCTCCTTACCTAGCTGGAGACAGTGACCACCACCCGCCACCCCCCCCCTCTCTCAACCACCCTCCTTCAGTAGCATCTGGACGTCTCCCTCATAAGTTGCTATAGTGATGGCAATCTCTGTGGCTGCCAATCTGAAATCCACATCTGCACTAGGGGGCCAGCCCAGCGGTGACAGAGTGGGAGACATATGTACTATGGTTGTCTCTCCCACGCCCCCTCACATCCCCAACCTGACACCAAGAGGTATGGGAAGGGTGAAAGATTTAAAGATTATTTATTATTGTCACAGGTGCATTACATTAACACTGCAATAAAGTTACTGTGAAAATCCCCTAGTCACCACACTCCGGCACCTGTTCGGGTATACCGAGGGAGAATTTAGCATGACCAATGTACCTAACCAGCACGTCTTTCGGACGGTGGGAGGAAACCCACAGATCCAGGAAAAATGTGCAGACTCTGCACAGACATTGACCCAAGCCAGGCATCGAACCCAGGTCCCTGGCGTTGTGAGGCAGCAGTGCTAACCACTGTGCCACCAAATAGGCTGTGTCAAACTCGCTAATGATATGGTAACGAAGTAAAAATCATTTATAATTGCAGATCACGCTGGATAAAAAATGGTCTGGGAGGATCGTAAATGGCCCAACGCAATTTTCATCTGCTCATATTTCCAGCCCTGCTATGCTACTTGACCAGCACAGCAGGATAGAAAAACCCAACCCATAAAATTCTGGCCCAAGAACAACAATTTATATTTTTATAGCAAATTTAACATGATGAATTATATTTAGGCACAAGAGCATCATAAACAAAAGTATGAGGCTCAGCCACTAAAGAAAATATTAAGTCAAATGATCAAAAGCTTTAGCAAAGAGGTAGGTTTTTAAGTAGGATCTTAGAGGAAAGTGAGGTGCAGAGGTTTCGGGAGAGTATTCCAGATCTTGGGGCATAGGCATCTGAAGGTTTGACCACCAATGATAGAGCAACTAAAATCAAGAATGCGTAAGGGACCAGAATTAGAGGAGCACAACATGTCTTGAAAGATTGTGGAGCTGGAGGAGAATGCAGACATAGGGAGGAGTGAGGCCATGGTGAGATTGGAAAACAAAGATGAGAATTTTAAAATCAAGGTGCTGTATGACTGGAAACCAATATAGTACAGGAGTGATAGGGAACAAGACTTGCTTCAGGCTAAGGCACGAGCAGCAGAATTTCAGACTATCTCAAGTTAATGGATAGTAGAATGTGGGAAGCCAGCCAGCAGTGTGTTGCAATGTAATCTGGAGTCTGGAAGTAATAAAGACATGAATGAGCAGCAGAAGAAGTGAGATAGGGGCAAAGTCGGGTGATGCTAAGTAAGTGGAAAAAAGGTGGTCTTAGCATGAAAGGGAGTTGGGATCAAATCTGACAACAAGGTGGTAACAATCTGGCTTAATTACAGAAATCTGCCAGGGAGAGGAAGCTACGGTATACAGTTTGGCAAGGGGTCCAAATACAATGGCTTCAGTCTTCCCAATACTTAATTGGAGGAAATTTCTGCTCAACTAGAAGTGGATATCGGGGCAAGATTCTCTGGCCTCCTAGCCATGTGTTTCCCGGTGGTGGAAAGTGCCATGCTGTTCGCTAGTGGTGAGATTTTCTGGGCCCGCCACTGTCAATGGGATTTCCCATTGCTGTCACCCCACGCCACTGCGAAACCCACAGGCAGAGGTGTGCTGTTGACGGAACCGAAGAATCCTGGTGGCGTGAACAGCCAGAGATTCCAGCCCAGGTATCCAGTCTGATAATCTGGCAACAGTGGAGGAGTTGAGAAAGGTCTGGGTGAGGCAGAACTAGGTGTTGTTAGTGTACATGTGAAAACTAATGCTATGCCTTTGGATGATGTCATTGAGGGACATGATATAAAGGAGAAATAGGAGAGTGCCATGGATAGATCCTTGGGAAACATATTTGTGACTTTGATAAGATCTGTTTCAGGACTGTGGCAGGAACAGAAACCAGATTAGAAGGATTCAATTATGGGTTTGGGAGATGACAACACTTGGGAGAGGAAAGAGAGGTTGGAGATGAGACAATACTTTGCAAGGATGGCGGGGTCAAGTGTTGGTTATTTTGAGAAGAGGGTGATGGCGACAAAATGAGAGGTACAACACCTGAAGAGGAAACTTTATTTCATCAGCTAATTTGGGGGCCAGGAGGGAAAATTGGGTGATCAGCAGTTTAAAGGGAATAAGGGAGAGGGAACACGATTTAATGAAGAGTAAATTGTGTTTGACTAATTTACTAAAAGTTCTTTGAAGATGTAACAAGCGAAATGGATAATGGGGTTCATGTAGGTGTGGTGTATCTGGACTTCCAGAAGGCATTTGATAAGGTGCTGCACAAAAGGTTAATGCACAATGCAAAATCCCATGGGGTTCGTCTATGTTAATGATTCGGATGCAGGGATAGGATCTACTACGAACTGCCAAGTTTGCAGAAAACACTAAAATAGATAGTTTAGATGAGTCAGCAAAATTTGGCAGATGGAATTTAATGTGAATTGTATGAGATTATCTACTTTGGTTGGAGGAATAAAAAGGCAACTTATTACTGAAATGGAGAGAAACGTCAAAATGCTTCGGTGCAGAGGGGTCTGGGTGTCCTTCTGCATGAATTGCAAGAAGTTAGAATGCAGGTGCAGAAGGTAATAAGGAAGGCAAATGGAAGTTTGGCATGGAATAGAGTACAAAAGAAAGGAAGTGCTGTTGCAACTGTTTATGACATTGTGAGACCGCATCTGGAGTACTGCTCACACTTGGTCCCGTCACTGAGGAAGAACGTAAATGCATTATAGGTGGTTCGGAGATGATTCACTAGATTGATTCCAGAGATGGAGGAGTTGCCTTTTGAACAGAGATTGAACAGTTTAGCCCTATACTCACTGGAGTTTAGAAGAATGAGAAGAGATCTAATTGAGGTAGACAAGATGTTAAAGGGGATTGACAGGGTAAACAGAGTGGATGATTCCCCTTGTTGGGCATTCTAGAATGGGAGGCCATCATTTTAAGCTAAGAGGAGGAATTACTTCACTGAAAGGGTTATGAATCTGTGGAATTCTCTACCCCAGAATGCAGTGGATGCTGGAACACTAAACAAATTTAGAGGAGGGGATATGTTATGACGGCCATAGGGGATCATCAATGGATCTTCCCATGGGCTTTGTGGAGTGAGCTGCCTTATTTAGCTAGCAAAGGCTCACCCAAAGTGAAGCAGTCAGCAGGGGTTTTTAAACCTGTTACTCTACCTGGATCAGTTGGAGGTCCTGAGGTAAAGACTACCGGACTGTAACTGTTTCCTTTCGTAGACAATAAAGGGTGTTGGTATGGGAAAATTGGCATTTGACTTAATTACTATAAGATAGATAGATTTTTAATTAGTAGTAGATTGAAGGGTTATGGGGAGCAGGCAGAAAGGTGGAGATGAGACGGAGATGAGATCAGCCATGATCGTATTGAATGCCGGAACAGGCTCGAAAGGCTGAATTGCCTACTTCTGATGTTCACCGGGACCTTGAATGAGCAAAACCAGGACGTCTGGCTATTGTACATTTAGTTTATTGACTACACACAGCCTTATTCCCATGATAATTTTCTTCCTTTCATCCCAGGTGTTCATTCAATCTTTTCAATTAAGTTAATAGGAGGTCAGATGAGGCTTAATATAAATTATCTGTTTTGTTTCACAGTAAAGTGGACATGCAAAGCATCAATTATGATCAGGACTCACTTAGTTCAGTCAGTGCAATCTACCTTTGTTTAACAAAACAAAATAGGAGACTC
The DNA here is from genome assembly GCF_964213995.1 of Mustelus asterias. Classification (NCBI taxonomy): domain Eukaryota; kingdom Metazoa; phylum Chordata; class Chondrichthyes; order Carcharhiniformes; family Triakidae; genus Mustelus; species Mustelus asterias. The sequence continues at coordinate 45,491,681 of NC_135825.1, read as the reverse complement.
TTTGCATCTCCATACTGCACATGGACTCCAGTGGCTGCTATGCTCAACTTCAAGAAATCTACAGTCAGTCAATAAGCTTCCTTCCACCTAAGCAAAGGCTCACAACCTTCGGCAAGGCCCATCTAAAGTCTCTTTCTTCATTGCCCTCGCCAAATCCTGATTTTTTTCTGCAGAGGAATCAAACGTTTTCCAACATAATGGATATGTAACATAGCATATTAACTGTGTTTAGCATATTACCAACCTTACTTTTGCCTTTTCATAAAAACTAATTACATTGATTTGATGCGCGTTATCATACACGAGGCTTGATGCTCAGGAAATAAAGGCTTTTATTTGCTGTAACAAGGCAGCTACCAATTATATACAGATCCCAGACTGAGGGGTCCCAGCCAGAGCAGGGACCTTTATACCTCTCCCCGGAGGCGGAGCCCGACTGGGATGTACCACAATACTACAGTACAAAGGTGTAACAACCCCACCCTAACCCCAACAGCAACAAGTAGAACAACCCATCCCTAACCCAACAGCAACATATATACATACTTGTAGTACTGGCCAGACCCTGGCTCAGTACTATCCAGTGGGAACCAACGATGGTTCACCACATTCACCCCTCCTTTGAAAACAAAGGCCGGCGGGGTACAAAAACAGAATAATTTGTCATCAGTCTATAAGTTCAGACGGTCAGGGGGACCGCACCGTCGTTGTGACCTCCTCAATACCGGCGATGACACCGGAGTAGGCACTTGCGGTGGCGTTCTCCCCAAGGCGATGTCCAGCTGTTCCTCCACAGACTCACGGGCCGGTTGACCCTGAGGTGACGGTAATCCATGGAGTCCCGACACGCCCTGAAGTGGCGACCATCCTCTGGACTCAGGCAAGCTGTACACGGGAGTAAAAGGGTTAAGTAATGGTCCCGATGCTGCCCGCGCCGTGTCCGGGGGGGAAACAAGAGTTATGGGGTTTGTAACAGGGGGTATGGGAGCGACAGGGGTTGCTACGTCCCCTGCTGGCGCCAGGTCTCGGATCGAAACCGTGTCCTCTCGCCCGTCAGGGTATGCCACATATGCATACGGAGGGTTGGCGTGGAGGAGATGGACCTGTTCGACCAACGGGTCGGACTTGCGGGCCCTTACATGTCGCCGCAGGAGGACAGGTCCTGAGTACGTCAACCAAGACGGCAATGAGGTCCCCAAGGAAGACTTCTGAGGGAGTGAAAACATCCTCTCATGGGGAGTAGCGTTGGTTACCGTACACAGGAGTGAGCGAATAGAATGGAGCGCATCAGGGAGCACCTCTTGCCAACGGGAGACTGGAAGGCTTTTTGACTTCAACGCCAGTAAGACAGCCTTCCAGACTGTAGCATTCTCACGTTCCACCTGTCCGTTACCCCTAGGGTTGTAGCTCGTGGTTCTACTAGAAGCAATCCCGTATGCGAGCAGGTATTGCCTCAAGTCATCGCTCATGAACGACGAGCCCCTGTCGCTGTGAATGTAGCCGGGGTACCCGAACAGAGTAAAAAGATCACGGAATGCCTTGATAACCGTGGCAGCGGATGTATCAGAGCAGGGAACAACAAAAGGGAATCTAGAGTACTCGTCAATGATGTTGAGGAAGTACACATTCCGATCTGTTGAGGGAAGGGGGCCCTTAAAATCGACACTCAATCTCTCGAAGGGACGAGTGGCCTTGACTAAATGTGCCCGGTCAGGTCGGTAAAAGTGCGGTTTGCATTCCGCGCACACCTGACAGCTTCTTGTTATGGACCCGACGTCCTCCACCGAGTAGGGCAGATTGCGGGCTTTTATAAAGTGGTAGAGCCGAGTGACCCCAGGATGGCATAGGTCATTATGGAGAGCCTGCAAACGGTCCTCCTGTATACTGGCGCATGTTCCACACGAGAGGGCATCCGAGGGCTCATTGAGTTTCCCTGGACGATACATGATGTCATAGTTATAGGTGGAGAGTTCAATTCTCCACCGCAAGATCTTGTCATTCTTGATCTTGCTTCTAGTGTTATTAAACATGAACGCCACGGACCGCTGGTCCGTGATCAGGGTGAACCGTTTTACCACCAAGTAATGGCGCCAGTGCCTGACGGCCTCCACAATGGCCTGGGCCTCCTTTTCCACCGCTGAATGCCAAATTTCGGGGCCTTGGAGGGTGCGGGAAAAAAACGCGACAGGCCTGCCCGCCTGGTTAAGTGTGGCGGCCAGGGTGAAATCAGATGCATCGCTCTCCACCTGAAAGGGGATGGACTCATCAACCGCGTGCATCGTAGCTTTCACGATGTCAGCTTTTAATTTATCAAAGGCCAATCGGGCCTCTGGCATTAGGGGAAAAGTAGTGGACTTAATGAGCGGACGGGCTTTGTCCGCGTAATTGGGAACCCACTGCGCATAATAAGAGAAGAAGCCTAAGCATCTTCTCAGTGCTTTTGCACTAGTGGGCAGGGGAAGTTCAGAAAGGGGGCGCATACGGTCTGGATCAGGGCCAATGACCCCATTTTCCACCACGTATCCTAGGATGGCTAAACGACGCGTACGAAACACACACTTCTCCCTGTTGTAGGTCAGGTTCAGGCGAGATGCAGTGCGTAGGAAATTCAGGAGATTTGTGTTGTGGTCCTGCTGGTCATGGCCGCAGATGGTGACATTATCCAGGTACGGGAAGGTAGTCCGTTCTGGTCCACCATTCGGTCCATAGCATGCTGGAAGACCGAGACCCCATTGGTGACACCAAAGGGAACCCTGAGAAAGTGATACAAGCGACCATCCGCCTCAAAAGCCGTGTATTGTCGGTCCTCTGGGCGAATGGGGAGTTGGTGGTAGGCAGACTTGAGGTCTATGGTGGAGAACACCCGGTACTGCGCAATCTGATTGACCATGTCAGATATGCGCGGGAGGGGATACGCATCCAGCTGCGTGTATCGATTAATGGTCTGACTATAGTCAATGACCATCCGGGGTTTGTTCCCGCTCTTGACCACCACGACCTGCGCTCTCCACGGACTAGCGCTGGGTTGTATGATCCTTTTTTTGAGGAGCCGCTGAACCTCAGATCGAATGAAGATCCGATCCTCAGCGCTGTAACGCCTACTCTTAGTTGCAATGGGCTTGCAGCCTGGCACAAGATTCTGGAACAGGGAGGGTGTGGTGATCTTCAGCGTCGAGAGGCTACAGGCGGGGCGCGTTGGGCAATTTGGAGGCTGCTGTTCTCCCACTGAAAGTGAAGGGAGTGGCCCACCGTATTGTAGGGTTACACTCAAGTGGACCATGAAGTTTAGTCCGAGAAGTATTGGCGCCCAAAGGTGCAGGAACACTAGGAGCTTGAAACGCTCGTAAACTGTGCCTTGCACCGTTAAAGTTACCACGCAACTCCCTAGCACGGTGACAGACCGGGACCTTGATGCCATAGAAATTGTCTGTTTGACAGGTTGAATCCGGAGTCCACACCACTTCACAGCGTCTGGGTGGATAAAGCTCTCAGTGTTCCCGCTGTCAAACAGACAATAAATCAAGTGGTCATTTACCTGAATGTCCATCATAGATTTGTCAAGTCTATGAGGCTTGGCCTGGTCCAGGATGATCGATGCCACCGTTGGTTCATGAGCGCCACTGCAGGCAGCTGAAATTGACGAGGATGACCCCTGCTGGTCGTTCGCGGTCGGTGCCGACCAACATGGCCGCTCCCATAGGTCGCACGTAGGTGATGGCGCCAAACTCAGCGACCCCTGGTGGTCACACATCTCCGACTCCGTCGACCGTGATGGTGTCGTCCTGGCCTCGCACGTGGACGAAACCCTCGACGATTTCGACGATGAAGAACCGGGCTCTGAGGAATCGCAGGCCGCACTGCTGTTCCTAGATTTAGATCGGCACACTTTCGAATAGTGCCCCTTCTTACCGCAGGCGGAGCACAACACAGCTTTAGCGGGACACCGTTGCCGAGTATGGTTCGCTCCCCCACAGAAGTAACACCGCGGGCCGCCCGGAGCTGCTGCCGTCGTCTGGCCCGAGTGTGAGCACGCCATCATGCAGCATTTCGAACCCGAGGGACGAGGAGGGATTGGCGACTGCTCCTGCCACGTTGTCTCCACGTGGTCTTCAGGATACAATACTAGGCTTTTGGAGGCCGTCTCCAGCATCTCCGCTAGTTCTATTGCCTGGGTAAGGTCAAGGTTACCTTTCTCCAGTAGTTTGAGTCGAATGTACGACGATCCGACTCCCGCCACAAACGCATCTCGGGCGAGGTCGTTCATACTCTGCTCAGCCGACACAGCTTTGCAGTTACAGCCCCTGGCTAGCTGTCGGAGCTCGTTCGCGTATTCCTCCATCGTTTCGCCAGACTGCCGTCGAGTGGCTAAGAGGTAACGAGCGTGTATTACGTTAGGCGGTTTAATATAACGCTTCTTCAGAAGCTCGAGGGCCTTTGTGTAATCGGTGGCCGCACGGATCGCGAGGTAGACAGTGTCGCTTACCCTCGCATGGAGGACCTGGAGTCTGTCATCATCTGTGGTGACCGCTGCGGAGGCTGCCAGGTAGTCCTCGAAACACTTCAGCCAGTGGTCGAAGGTGTTAGAGGCGCCCACCGCACGTGGATCTAGTGTAAGGCGTTCAGGCTTCAGTATCTGCTCCATACTCTTTTTTTCTTCGACGAGAGTTTATTTACAGCAAATAAAATTGATGCGCGTTATCATACACGAGGCTTGATGCTCAGGAAATAAAGGCTTTTATTTGCTGTAACAAGGCAGCTACCAATTATATACACGATCCCAGACTGAGGGGTCCCAGCCAGAGCAGAGACCTTTATACCTCTCCCAGGAGGCGGAGCCCGACTGGGATGTACCACAATACTACAATACAAAGGTGTAACAACCCCACCCTAACCCCAACAGCAACAAGTAGAACAACCCATCCCTAACCCAACAGCAACATATATACATACTTGTAGTACTGGCCAGACCCTGGCTCAGTACTATCCAGTGGGAACCGACGATGGTTCACCACAATTGATAAACAGAAAATTACAAAAAAATATTTTTTTCAAATCCTTTCAGTAGAAAAATCATAAAATCCTGAAACATGTCAATCTGCCTTATTAAATGTCTCATTCCATTGTCTTTCTAGCAAAGGTTAGATCTTACCTGAAGTTCCAGTTGTTAAGATGGAATACAATGAACCTGTATAAGGTTGGGTGGCGTCAGTGCTGGTTGGTTGCCTACTTGTTACAGTGGATTCTGTCTGTGTTGGCTTCAGTACAGGCGTTGATATTGATGTTGAAACTTGATGCGTTGTATTAATTTGGCTTTCTGTGGTTGTTAAATCAAGTGCTGGAGTTGCAGAGGACTCAGGCATGTAGTGAACTGAGACACCGGGTGGTGTAGTTTGAACTGTTTTTTGTGACATAGGAGGCTGAGAATTATCAGGCACAGAAGCCTTCATTGAATTGGTTGACATGGCAACAATAGTCCCAGGGGCTAAGGTACTCATGTTGTTGCTTGTTGGGTTCTGTTTCAATGTGCTAAGTGACACTGTCTTTGCCTGATTGGATTCAGTTACAAAGTGGTCCTTAGAAGACCCAGTTTTATTAACATCTCCAGAAGAATTACCCTCATTGCTAAGGGAATTGGTAATGGCAGAAATATTTTGTCCTTTTGGATCAGCAGAGTTCACAGTTAAGACAACACATAGTGTAAATATAATGCAAAATGTAGTAGATTGAATCATGGGTCTCATTTCTCCCTTCTACAGCTTTTAAGTTGTAACTTTCTTCAATTTTCTAAGTTTACCCTGTAAAATATGAAGAATGAGTAATAGATTACACAAAATTTCCAGTACTTAGCTAAATGACAAAGCTGTACCAGTAAGAAATGAGTTAGTTATCTTATAGAAAATCTTAAGATATTCTTTTCATGCAAATTAAACTGCCTTTCATGGACCACCTTCATTAGAAAATATGGCATAAAGATTGCTGCAAATCTTAATTGTATTAAATCATAGTTAAAATAAACAAATTCCACATTTGAAATTAATTCTAATCAGAACTTAACATCCATACATGCTATTATTTTAAAGTTTATTTATTATTGTGACAAGTAGGCTTACATTAACACTGCATTGAAGTTACTGTGAAAATCCCTTAGTCGCCACACTCCAGCGCCTGTTCAGGTACACTGAGGGAGAAGTCAGCATGGCCAATGCACCTAACCAGCACGTCTTTGGACTGTGAGAGAAATTATGTGGAGATGCCGGCGTTGGACTGGGGTAAACACAGTAAGAAGTTTCACGACACCATCCTCTTGTGTGCGGAACTTGGCTATCAGTCTCTGTCTCAACCGGAATCTTGGGTTCATGTCACACTATCTGTAACCCCCACGACTTGCCTGGGCTTGCAAAATCTCACTAACTGTCCTGGCTGGAGACATTACACATCTCTAACCTGTGCTTAACCCTCTCTCCACTCACATTGTCTGTACCTTTAAGACTTGATTACCTGTAAAGACTCGCATTCCAACCATTATTTTGTAAATTGAGTTTGTGTCTTTATATGCCCCGTTTGTGAAGAGAACTCCCGCTCACCTGATGAAGGGGCAGCGCTCTGAAAACTAGTGGCTTGTGCTACCAAATAAACTTGTTGGACTTTAACCTGGTGTTGTGAGACTTCGTACTGTGTTTACCCCAATGCCGGCATCTCCACATCTGCGAGAGAAAACCAGAGAACCCGGAGAAAACCTATGCAGACATGGGGAGAATGTGAATTGAATCCAGGTCCCTGGTGCTGTGAGGCAGCAGTGCTAACCATTCTGCCACCATCTCGCCCCTACTGTGACAATAATGAAGATTATTTTGTCTTTAGTATAATGGAACTTTAAATTTGGTAAATTTACATCAGCAAGCTTGCTCTCTGGAACACCTGTATCAATTTTCTTCATTCTACGCGAGTGCTAGTCTTCAGGCCATTAATGTTCAAAATTGTTGCATGATAGGCATGATCAACTTAGCTAATGCAAATACCCCGCCTATCTGCCCAAAAATGCACCATTATTTTTATTCTGTGTAGTCTTCAGAGTTAATGTATGTGAATTTATCTTGATGATGTTGTTAAAACCCATTAGCTTGGTTAGTTAATGATTATCCTAATATTCCTGTTTGAGAATTAAAATTAAATACAGTTCAGCAGCAAGAATATTTATCATAAGGATACAGGTAGAATTGATCCACCGGAAACTGATATTTTCAATAACAGAGGAGTCTGAAGACTGGGAACAAGTGGTCTGATAGGGTATCTGCTGGCACAATTAAGGGGGAACGATCTTACCAGCTCGTCACACCAGTCGATCGGCATGGTGAGCCAGTAAGATCGCGAGAGAGGCAAAATCATCTGGGTTCACTTGCTTCTGGGCTTAATGGCTTCTTCAGTGGAGATCCTCACCAGCAAGGATCAGATATGGTCCCCAGGAATTGTGACCAGACATAGTGGCCTTGCTGGTGGGCATTCGCTGGTGGGACCAGTGGCCATGGAGGCCCCCTGGGTAGTCGAGGGCAGTGGGGAAGTGCCCCTTGGGCAGTGCCATCCCACCACTGCCCCACCGGGCACCCTGGCACTACCTACCAGGCACCAGACAGTGGCCAGGGGCAAGGCCCAAAAGGGGAGGCAGCACATGGGGAGCTGTGCACTCTGCAGTTGAGGCAGTGATCGACCTGTTTGCGGGGGGGGCGGGGGGGGGGGGGGGGGGGAGGTGAGACATCGCAGGGGAGACGATTTTGGTGGGAATGACAATCTTCCAATGTGCTATTATACTAGTGCATTGAGAGATCAGGTGCATGTGCAGTGGCACCCTCTAGCAGTCATCAGCCAGCTTCCTGGTGTGAATAGACTTCATCCACTCCCCCTTATAGCGAGAATCTCACTTTGCCTTATTTCTTTCTCCAAGTGGCATAAGATAGCGTCTGAGAGCTCACCCAAAAAATGGGTGTGGTTCTCTCCCATTTTCAGACTCATTTGGCACTTAGGATGTTTTTGATAATATTCCACCCCCCCCCCCAAGCCGTTTCTACATGCAGCACCACTGTTAAATCTCATCAACTCCAAACAACTCTTCAAACCATCAAGAACTTCCACAAACTCCAACAGAACCAGCAGAAACTAATCAACAACTAAACTGCAAGTTGTTGATGATCCCTTTAAATAGCACCAGTAGGGGTTCTTCTTGCACCCAAATGCATGTTCAGCTGTACATAATGAAGAAAGGGCACACGTTGGAGAAGCGGGTCAAAAATAGCAGTGCTGGTGTCTATCATAGCATTACACACTGACTGACATCACAATCTGCTTACTCTGTGTTTGCTTGTGTGTATGATGAAAATTTGATTTTGGTATCAAAATAGTATTCATAGCATTGAAACCACAGCCCAGCTAGAGAGCCCCATGTTTCCTTCGTTTGGCAAGGCCCATCCTATTTAGTGCCAGAGGTTGACAGTTGTCCATTTGCAGGCAGCACTGTTGGGGAGGTGGTAGATGTTAGAGGACCAAGATCAGTAAGGGACCTGGCTAAACTGAAGATGGTGGGATGGAGGATTCACAGACTAGAGGATGTGGGGGGAGTGGGGTCAGCAGCAGGCACATCTGGGTGGCCTTGCAGTAGGACCCCCTCCTAATGCTGGCTCTTGATCAGGCACTGAACGTTTTTAAAAGGAACGAGGAGACCCACCTCCCAGGTACGCACAAACAAGTGATTTTATTTTGAGCTCCCACATGGCAACAGCCCCCCACCCCCTGTGCACTGCTGGTTAAATTGGCAGTGGGATGGGAAGACTGTCTGTGAGCATTCCTGTCCCCAACTTTATTAGAACTGAGGCAAGGTGGTGGAGTACACATCCACCCGATTAAATGCTACCCCCACTCCCCTCCCTCCAAACCTGCCACAGGGGAGGGCATTAAATTCCACCCAATATTTCTCTCTATCATGTATCAAGAAAGAGAAAGGAGAGGATAGGGAAAAGGGGTGGCAATATTGATCAAAACTACTGTTATGGCATTGGAAATGGATGATGTAGTGAATGTTCAAAGATAAAATCTAATTGGTTAGAAATAAGACCCTCGTCAGACCCCACTTGGAGTACTGTGCTCAGTTTTGGTCGCCTCACTATAGGAAGGATGTGGAAAAGGTTGAAAGGGTGCAGAGGAGATTTACAAGGATGTTGCCTGGATTGAGTGGCATGCCTTATGAGGATAGGCTGAGGGAGCTTGGTCTTTTCTCCTTGGAGAGACGAAGGATGAGAGGAGACCTAATAGAGGTGTACAAGATGTTGAGAGGCATAGATCGGGTGGACTCTGAGGCTTTTTCCCAGGGTGGAAATGTCTGCTACGAGAGGACACAGGTTTAAGGTGCTGGGGGGTAGGTACAGGGGAGATGTTAGGTGTAAGTTTTTCACACAGAGGGTGGTGGGCGAGTGGAATCGGCTGCCGTCAGTGGTGGTGGAGACGAACTCAATAGGGTCTTTTAAGAGACTCCTGGATGAGTACATGGTGCTTAATAGGATGGAGGGTTATAGGTAGGTCGAGAAGGTAGGGATGTGTTCGGCATAACTTGTGGGCCGAAGGGCCTGTTTGTGTTGTAGTTTTTCTATGTTTCTAATTGAGGAGCTATTTCATGCTGCGTGTCAACTATAGACCACAAAATAGTGAGGAGTCAGAGGAACCAATTTGTAGGCAAATGGACAAATGAACACAAGATCTTTAAAGTAGAGATCATGGGGGCTTCAGTTAACCTAATAAAGACTGGGCAAGTAACAGTGTAAGGAGCAAAAGAGGGGAATAATCTCTGAAATGTGTGCAAGAAATCTCCCTTTATCAATGTTTTTCCAAAGCAATAAAGAAGGCAACAGTGCTGGGTCTAGTTCTGGGGAACAATTTGGGGCAAGTGGAACACATCCCAGTGGGAGAGCATTTGGGAAACAGTGAGCAGATGATGAGGTTTAAGAGTAGTTTTGGAAATTGACAAGAAAAAAACCCAGCAAACATTCAACTGGACAAGTACTAATTTTGAGTTTAAAAGCAGTATAACAGTACGTGAGCAAAGAGAGGCCTTCCACAAGGAGATCGTTCAGATACAGACTAGACAGATTCCTTAGAAGGGGAAAGGAAGGGCAGCTAAAGTCAAATGACTAAAAATATATAAAGATTAAAATGAAAGAAAGAAAGGAAGTCTCTGATAAATGTTAAAAATCAAGCTGAAAAGTACAGGGGTTGAGTTGGAGCAGGGAATAAATGGAGCAAAAAGCATGTGATACTAGATTAGTGGATGATATGAAAAAGATCCCAAAAGCATTTCAAATAAATATAATTAAATCGTCATCAAAGGAAAATGCAGGCAATTAGAGATTTAAAAGGAGATCGCCTTGTGGAGACAAAGAGCATGGTTGAGGGACAAAATAAGTCATTTGTATCTGTCATCACCAAAGAAGAGGATGCTACCAGACTGTTCCAATAAAGGAGGAGGTAGTAACAATATTGCGTAGGATAAAAATAAATAAAAAGGGGGTAGTTAAAAGATTGATTAAAAGTAGAAAAGTTACCTGCTCTAGATGGAATACATCCTCAGTTGCTGAGGGAAGTAAGGGGAGGAATTATAGGAGCTCTGACCACAATGTTAATTGTATATCAATTGTGTTCAATTATATTCAGGTGGAAGGCATTAATTATAGTTTCACTTAAGCACATATAAAGAGACACTTGTTAAAATTGGTGTGGTTGAGTTAAAAAGGTGTATGCTTCTGGTGTTTCACCTTGTAAGTAAAGTGGTAAAGTTTGGCCCCAGTATCTTACTTCACCAACTGGCTTTCTGCAATATAACAACAATCTGCCAATCCTCCCTTGATATGGGAGTGCTGCCAGAGAACTGGAGAATTGCAAATGTTACATCCTTGTTCAAACTGATAGCCCAATAGGACCCCTACAAGGCAAAAAGAGGCCATTTGGCCCATCAAGTCTGCACTCACTCTCTGAAAGAGCATCCCAGCCCATCCTTCCCCAACCCCATTGCCCCTTGCATTACCATGACTGATCTACCTAACCTGCACATCTTTGGACTATGGGAGGTAACCAGAGTAAACCCATGCAGACGCAGGGAGAACATGCAAACTCCACACAGTAACCCAAGGCTGGAATCAAACCTGGGTCCCTGGTGCTGTAGGGCTGCAGTGCTAACCACTGTGTCAATGTGGTAGGAAAACCTGTCGAGACAATAAACAGTAACAGCATTAATGGCCATTTGGTAACATATGGGCTAATAAATGAAATGTAGCATAAAAAAAGATAATTTTGGACTGAATTGAATCTTTTGATGAAGTATTGGGTAGATGAGTGTAACATGGTTGTATATATGGACTTCCAGGAGGTGTTTGATAAGACACCACATAATAGTATTGTTAGGAAAATTGAAGCCATAGGATTAAAAGGACATTAGCTGAATGGACACTAGATTATCTAAGGGATAGAGAGCAATGAGTAGTAGCAGACTCTTGTTTTTTCAGATTGGGAGGTGACACCTGGGGTGAGTTGTAAGTACACCGTTCCTTTTGATATTTATTAATGGTCTGGATGTGTCAATGCAGATGATAATTTCAGAATTTGTGGACTTTAGGAGGGTTTCAATTGGTGAAATGGTAGACATGTAGCAAATGAAATTTAATGCAAAGAAGTGTGAAGTGACACACTTCAGTCAGAAGAATGGGAAGAAGCAATATAACCAAATGATAGAGGATGCAGGAACTCATAGACCTTAAGGTATATTTATAAAAGTCTTTGAAGCTGGCAGAAGAAATGCCTGCAAACATACAGGATCCTTGGCTTTCAGTACAAAAGTTATGCTATACTTTTCCGAGTGATAACAAGTTGCATCCTATTTATTTTCTACTGGGGAATTTGCCCTACCTAGCTTGTGTAATAATTAACTCCAAATCATAATAGAGAATAAAAGAGCTGGCTTCACTTGAGGCTTGTTTTGCCTGTGGCAAGTATCATGCAGCCCAGCCCGTAACAGCTGTTTCCAGGCAACTGAAGATCTGATGAGTCAGTGTTGGGTCTTTTTACTAGGTGTGTCTGACCTCATTTTCCGAGTATCATGCATGTGAAAGTTTGCTATTTCTATCCATTCAATTGGTAAGATACAAACGATGTAATTATTGTCAGCAATTGCTTGTACAAGTGTATGGTTTAGTAGTTAATTATTATCTCATACTGAAATAAAAACAGAAAGCAGGTTCTGCTTTACCCATTTCACTTCTCCTGAACTCATCTTCTGTTTCTAGTCCCTTTTTGCCTTGCCCAACAGGTATGAATCTATTGATCTGCAGCAAAGACAAATATTCCACAAACGCCTAGAAATCATCTGTAAGTGTATTGTTCTCTCTCCAGTCACAAATTACCATGCAAGGTGAACAAGTCCATAGCAACTGTTTTGTTTTTCAACTCGTTAAACCTTAGGTTCAGTATCAGGGCCAGTGTGGTAAGCTGACCTGGCACCATCTGTCTGAGTGTTTCTTTATCGTCCCAATGTCTAAGTAAATATAGAGAGTCCAGTGGTTAACTAGAGAACGTTTTGTCATGGTGCTGCAGCTCATTGTAATATATTGCAACCATCAAGTAACCTCGTCTTTTGAAGGAAAATTAATTCATACACTTATAAATCAACAACCATTTAACATTAAATACAAACAATATATTCACAGGAATTATTATTGTTCACTGCAAAAGGCAGAATAATAATATAATAAACATGAATTTTATCCCTGAGTTAAAGCAAATACACTTTTGGAGCCACAGATACCTCTGCTGCTTTAAGGCTTACTGGTTAGCTATGTGCAGCCAACAAAATAGAAACCATCATTTGGAATCCCTGGGCCATAATCTCCAGCCCTTCCCACTCGTAGGATCTTCTGGTTCCCCCGAAATCAACCCCCGCATGAGGAATATTAATTGCCATCAACTTTGCTGGCAGATGGCGAGCTGCCACAGAGGGACTGGAGAATTCCACCCCTTATGTCCCTGCTTGTCATTTCCGCAAAGAACTCTGATAAATTAGTTAAGCGTGATTTCCCTTTTACAAAACCTTGTTGATTTTGTCTGAATCATTATGTCAGGAAATTTTAAATTTCCTGACATAATCTCCTTAATAATGGATTCTAGCCATTATAGACAATAATGCTTAACACTTTTTACTCCACTGTCCCTGATTTTTAGAGGTGCTGCATGTATAGTTAAACACCATAGGCTTCCAAATGAAACATTAGTTAATTTCTTCAAAGTAAGCTAGAGAATATATCTTATAAATTCAAACAAACTCCGTGCAACGGTTTGCCTGTTAGCAATTCATATCAGAAATTTGAATGCATGTAATATCTACCCTTAGGGCTGAAGTTATGTGTCCAGCACGGTGGCACAGTGGTTAACACTGCTGCCTCACAGCGCAAGGAACACAGGTTCGATTCCCGGCTTGGGTCATTGTCTGTGTGGAGTTTGCATGTTCTCCCCGTATCTGCGTGGGTTTCCTCCGGGTGCTCCGGTTTCCTCCCACATTCCAAAAATGTGCAGGTTAGGTGGATTGGCCATGCTAAATTGCCCCTTAGTGTCAGGGGGACTAGCATGGGATTATGGTGTGATTGTGGTCGGTGCAGATTTGATGGGCTGAATGGCCCCCTTCTGCACTGTAGGATTCTATGATTCCAAGGACTTTCCTATGCCTTATGACATGGATGTGGTTGAACATGTTGTTGCCTCCCAAAGCTATGCCCATCTTTCTAAGAATGAATCCCGCTGATCAGGTTTCCAAGGCTGACAAGTCCCCAGGACGCGATGGTCTGAATCTTAGGGTCTTAAAAAAAATGGCTGCATTGATAGTAGAGGTATTGGTTGTAATCTTCCAAAATTCCTTAGATTCTAGAAGGGTCCCTGCAGATCAGAAAATAGCAAATGTAACACCTTTATTCAAGAAAGAAGGGAGATGAAAGCAGGAAACTATAGGCCAGTTAGCCTGACATCGGTCAGAAGGAAATGGCTAGAATCCATTATTAAGGAGATTATGTCAGGGAATTTAAAATTTCCTGACATAATGATTCAGGCAAAATCAACAAGGTTTTGTGAAAGGGAAATCACGTTTAATTAATTTATCAGAGTTCTTTGCGGAAATGACAAGCAGGGACATAAGGGGTGGAATTCTCCAGTCCCTCTGTGGCAGCTCGCCATCTGCCAGCAAAGTTGATGGCAATTAATATTCCTCATGCGGGGGTTGACTTCGGGGGTCCAGAAGATCCTACGAGTGGAAAGGGCTGGAGAACTCCACCAAGGAGTCTGTAAAGGGACATAGGTCCAGTAAGTGGGCAAAAATATGAGGTTTTCCACTTTGCCAGGAAGAATAGAAAAGCAGCATTTTATTTAAGTAGAGAGGGAGGCAATGGCCTAGTGGTATTATTGCTAAGACTATGAATCCAGAAACTCAGCTAATGTTCTGGGGACCCCGGTTCAAATCTCACCATGGTAGATGGTGGAATTTCAATTCAATAAAAAGTATCTGGAATTAAGAATCTACTGATGACCATAAAATCATTGTCGATTGTCAGAAAACCCCATCTGGTTCACCAATGTCCTTTTAGGGAAGGAAATCTGCCATCATTACCTGGTCTGGCCTACATCTGACTCCAGAGCCACAACAATGTGGTTGACTCTCAACTTCCCTCTGAAATGGTCTAGCATGCCACTCAGTTCAAGGGCAATTAAGGATGGGCAATAAATGCTGGCCAGCCAATGACACCCATGTCTCATAAATGAATAAAAAAAAGATAGGAGAACTCTTGAGGTACAGATGGACCAAATGTCCTGGTACATGATTCAGAAAAAATGAGTATGCAGGTACAGCAAGTGATGAGGGAGGCTAATGGAATTTTGTTGTTTATTGCAAGGGGAATGAAATACAAAAGCAGGAATGTTTCACTACAGTTGTACACATTGGTGAAACCAAATCTAGAATACTGTGTACAATTTTGGTATCCTTATTTAAGAAAGGATATCAATGCATAAGAAGCAATTGAGTGAAGGTTAATTTGATTGATACCTGAGATGGAGGTACGTTATAAGGAGAGATTGGACAAACTGGGCCTGTGTCCTTCAGAGTTTAGAAAAATGAGAGGTGATCTTACTGAAATATATAAGAGCCTGAGGGAACTTGACAGGGTGGATGCTGAAAGGATGTTTCCTCTTGTGGGAGAGATTAGAACTAGGGGTTTCAAAATTGGAGGTATTCATTTAAAACAGAAATAAGAAGAAATTTTTTCTCTCAGAGGGTTGTAAATCTTTGGAAATCTCTTGCCCGGAGAGTGGTGGAGGCAAATCTATTTTTAAGATAGAGGTAGATAGATTCTTGATCAACAGTGGAGTTAAAAATTTATCGGGGATAAACGGATCTTATTGAATAGCAGAGAGACGGCTCGAGATGCTGAATGATGTCACCATATTCCATTCCCCTTGTGATAAATGTCAACATTCCATTTACTTTCTTAATCAATTGTACCTGAATACTAATTTATTGAGATTCATGGACCAGGACATTAATCTATATTGAGTTCTCCGATCTCTTTCTATTTAAATGGAATGCTGTTTTGCTATTCATCTATTCCTACCCCTAATCCATATGCTCATATGCATGTTCATATGACATGGAAGAAGAGACTGAATGTATGGTAGCTAAATTTGCTGATGACACCCAGATAGCTATAAAAGTAGGTTGTCAAGCAAAGGTGAAGAACCAACAAAGGGATAGAGATAAGTTAAATGAATGGGCAAAAATTTGGCAGATGGCGTATAATTTGGCAAAATGTGAAGTTGCCCACTTCAGCAAGATGAATAGCAAAACAGCATTCCATTTAAATAGAAAGAGATTGGAGAACTCAGTACAGAATAATGTCCTGGTCCATGAATCTCAATAAATTAGTATTCAGGTACAACAAGGGCCAGTGTGATCTCCTGGACTCGTTTCGATCGCCACAGGGGGTCAGAGAGGAATTTCCCAGATTTTATTTTCCCCATATTGGCCCTGGGGTTTTCACTCTGGGTTTTCGCCTCTCCCTGGAGATCACATGGTCTGGAATGGGGGGGTGGGGGTGAGTTAATAGGTTGTGATGAACAAAGCATCGTAGCTGTGAGGGACAGCTCGGTGGATAGGATATTAGGATGTAGATAGGCTGGAAAATTGGGCGGGGATCCTGGATTCAGGATTCAATCCTGGACCGGGGAGCGGCGCGGGCTTGGAGGGCCGAGGGGCCTGTTCCTGTGCTGTATTGTTCTTTGTTCTTAACAAGTGATTGTGAAAGCAAATGGAATGTTGACATTTATCACAAGGGGAATGGAATATGGTGACATCATTCAAAAATACAACATTAGGTTCCAGGTCGGCACTGCTGCCACACAGAGCCAGGGACCCAGGTTCAATTCCAGCCTCAGGTGACAGTCTGTGTGGAGTTTGCATGTTCTCCCTGTATTTGCATGGGCTTCCTCCAGGTGCTCTGGTTTCATCCCACAGTCCAAAGATGTGCAGGTTAGGTGGATTGGCCATGCTAAATTGCCCCTTAGTGTTAGGGGGATTAGCGGGGTAAATATGGAGTTACACGAATAGTGCCTGGGTGGGATTGTTGTTGGTGCATGCTCGATGGGCCAAATGGCCTCCTTCTGCACTATAGGGATTCTATGATAAAAGTAGGGGAATTTTACAGCAGAATTTTTACTGGGCATTGGTGAGACCACATCTAGAGTACTGAATATAGTTTTGATCTCCTTATTTGAAAAAAGATATAATTGCATTAGAAGCAATTCAGAGAAGGTTCAATTCATTCCTGAGATGAAAGGCATATTATCCGAAGAAAAGTTGAATAGTTTGGACATTTACCCAATGGAGTTTAGAAGAATGAGAGGCGATATTATGAAACATGTAAGATTCTGAGGGGATTTGATTGGATGATTACCAGGTGGATGTTTCCTCCTGAAGGGGAGACCAGAACCAGGGGGCAGATTTTAAGATGGAGATGAGGAGATTTTCTTTCCCTAAGTTTGTGGAATTCTATTCAGCAGAGAGCAATGGAGGCTGTGTTAGATAGATTTTTAATGCACAAGGGAGTTAAGGATTATGGGGAGTGGGCAAGAAACTGTGATCTTATTGAATAGCAGAGCATGCTCGAAATGTCAAAAGGCCAATTTCTGTTCTTAGATCCTATATTCCTATGTAGTCCCACCCCTACCATGTCACTGAAATGATCCTAATCAATGTTAAAAACTTATTTGTCTGTGACTGGTGTACTATCTCTTCTCATCCTTTAGGCCTGTTTGCAACCTTTGGCATGATTGACCACACCAATCTTCTCCAATGCCTTCCCTCCACTCTGTTGCTGTGGTGGGACTGTCTTTGCCTGGTTCAACTCTAACCTATCCCACCATAGCCAGATCCAGAGGATTTACAATAGCTTCTCTTCACACCCTTGCACTGTTATCACTAGAGACCCTAAAGTATGTACCTTTGGTTGCTCCTCATTTTCATCGATATGAACAAGTAAAACAAAATGCCACTCATAGATAACATTATTCAAAAATACATTAGGTTCCACATATCCAGCTCTATCAATCTAACTGTCACCATTGTCAATCCCTTCACTGCCTCTGTGTTAAACTACCTATCTAACATCCAGTCCTGCATGAGCTGCGATCTACCTCTGGCCTCTCCTTTAAGATGCTCTTTAAGACCTATGGGCGCAATCTTATGACCTTGTCCTGCCTAACCTTTGGTGAGGCAAAGTGGTGAGGTCAGGCAAGAGGCAAAAGATGTGAAACAAGCCCGGTTTCTCGCCTCCCCGATTGTGCCGGCCCAAATTTGCCCCAGAAAAGGCGCAAAGCCGATTTAAATATTTATGACATAATTTAAATGTCATTAGCGAGTCCCGGACATATCGTCCGGGCTCACTTGACTTTACCTGCTCGCCGGTTGAGATTTGCACCAGCGAGAATCATAGTTAGTCTCCACCAGTGAGAGACCAGACATGATGGCCTTGCCGGGGGATCAGAGGCCATTGAAGCCCCCGGGTGGTCTGGGGCAGGGTCAACCTGGTATTGCCTCTCCGGCACCCTGGCACTGCCTGCCTGACACAATGGCAGTGCCCACCAGGCATCCTGGCAGTTTCCACCTGCCACCCTGGCCCTGCCCACTGGGCACCATAACTGTGCCATGGGCAGTGCCAAGGGGGTGGAGCAGGGTGAAGCCAGGGTGGGGGTGGGGCTATAACATGGGAGGAGGAAAGGGGTGGAAGAGATGCAGATGGGGGCTATCAGCAACAGGAACAGGGAACTCTGCAGATGGGAGCAATCAACGGAGGGGGGGGGGAGCTCTGCAGACAGGGGTGATTGGCGTGGAGAAAGGGGAACTCTGCAGATGGAGCAGTGAACGGGGGGAGCTCTGCAGATGGAGTGGGAATCAGTGGGAGGAAGGGGGAACTCAGCAAATGGGGGGGGGCGATCGGCAGGGGGAGTTGGGAACTCTGCAGATGAACAGAGGGGTGCTCTGCAGAGGGGGATGATTAATGAGGGGAAGGGAGGAGCTCAGCAGATGGAGGAGCCGATTGACAGAAGGAATTGGGAACTCTGCAGATGAGGGCAATCGGCGGTGGGGGGGGGGGGGGGGGGGGGGGAACGATGACTGTGGGATGGGTGGAGGGACTGGCAGGAGATCTCCCAGTACATTGGGAGATTGGGCACCTGTGCAATGGAACCCCAAGAGCTCAGCAGCCAGTTTAACCAATGACCTCAGGCTCTACCCCCACTGTTCCCCCACCCCTGCACTTTCCTGGCACTTTTCTTGCACCAAGTGCCATAGATTGCGATTCACACCTTGCCCAAAAACCCAGCGCGATTCTCTCCTGTTTTCTCATTTGTTCAGCGCTTTGAATTTTTTTCTTAAGATCGTACCCTATATCTTTCACCAAGGTTTAGATCAGCTGTCTTAATGTCTCTTTCTTTGCGTTAGTTACTGGAGCCTTTGGCCTATATATCACTCTCTTAGATGTTGGAATTGGGTAAAATAGCAGCTGTGACCAAAATTTGGTTTTACAACGGCAAGTATTCCATGGACTGCAAGTAACAATTAGTTTGGAGAGAAATGGGAAAGTCAGAGGGTCACAAAAAATATTCAACTTAAATTAATCACTAATCTTCATTGTGCAGAGTTGTGAAATATAGCTTCCAACAATTGCACAATTTTTTTTTACAATATGTAAAGGTAGTTTACTGTGTTGTTTATACTGAATGTAAGATCAATTGACAAAATGATTCATGACTGCTAATGCCCCAGTTTGTAGTAGTCACGGTAACTCACATTTTCAAGTCTTGAGTCATGCTGTGACTTGCTCTGGGTGTGTGTGGTTTGAAGACAAGCCCATTTTTTTCAATAATACCACACGCATTACAATTACAAGAAATCAAAGTGCCTCCACTGATACACAGCATGAAGCTCCTGGATGTCCATCAGCAGTTTTCCTCTTTCTGAGGAAACTGTTGAATCATTGGCCATTAAAATTGTAGATACTGTGCTTCAACTATCAAACATTTATTTCAATAACTAGACGCAACTACATCAAAAGTACACAGATGATGCAATTATATATTGATCTGTAGTTCAGTACTTAAAATAAAGTTTGTCAACTGAATGTACTGCTTAGGTTCTAAGAGAAAAAATCAATTAAAATGATAAAAGACGAGTTGCACTTCCTTATTTCAAAACGTGGTCTATAATTGGACACCCCTAATCATTTCTTACAATGTTTTGGCATTCCATTTAGTAATAGTTTTATTTGGAGCTAAATTCAAAGACCTGTGTCTTGATTTTTCTTGTAAATTATTAACTGATTTCTAACGATATTGTCCGTATTGAGGAGAACAGTGCGACACGCTGTTCAGAATGAGAGTGTGAGGCCGAGTAATATCCCAGTTGTGTCAATGGGAAACCCTAGGAACAATCAGCTAAAATCACTTTACAAACTGACCTTCAAAGCTTTCAACAAGACTGATTAGCACGTTATTTGTAAATATTTCCAACTCCCCTCCCCCAGTCCGTACCAGATCTACCAACACTACCGAACAGGCCAAAGAAATGTGAACGCTGCATCGTGAACTTTTTAAGCCACAGAAATTTTAATTTGCAAGTCTTTTATTCTAGTATAACCCTCACTAGTTATCGAACAGCCTACTTGTCTTTTATGGTCACACCCTTAAAAGGTAAATAGGCAGTCACTTGTTACCTATAATTGCCCATTGATCTAAAAGTTGAAATAAGTTCCACAGCAATCTCACCTCAATTACAAAGCTGGTGGTGTTTCAGACAATCCTCTGCTGCCCAGTTTAGTTGATTTTATGAAGTGTTAAAGTTGCTGAAGAAAGATGTACCTATGACGACTGTAAACCACACTACCTGGTCTCACTGCGAGAGTTACTAACAAGTTCTGCCTTGCTGTCATTTCCGGGGCATTTCATTGTTCTCACTTCCCAGAGGTTACGAGAAAGAGAGAGAGGGAGGGAGGGGAGTAAATGAGAACTGATCCTACGTAACCAGGAGGGAGGGCCATGGAATTTGATGTGTTTCACCACGGCAACTGCTGAGAGTGATACACCTGAGTTGAAACTTTATACTATTGGTTCAGTCACTTTAACAATCTAACCGCCAGGTTTCGGTTTGCTTGTACTCACTGGGGAAAAGATTGCTAGGAGGGAAGAAAATAACAGCAAAAGCAAATATTTCCTCGACAGGAAGGAACAGTCTAGGTATATCAACATTAGCTCTCCCATTGTTCTTGGGGCAATGACATCTAATTAGTCAAAATTAGTCAAAAGATGGTATAAAGAACTGTGTGAAATTATACCAACTATCCTTCATACAAATAAGCTGTCAAAACAAACAGACCTGCAACACATTGTAATATTAACTAGTTTTTCATTATAAACTATTTCAGTTTTACAGTCTAGGCTGTTTTAATTTGTCTCTGACTTTTCTCTCCTGCCCAGAGGCTAATGAATAAGAGAAACAGAGAGGATTGCTGAGAAAAGTTTCATAGCTTCTCAATTAATGCTACCTTAAGATGTAACAGTTCAGAGCTCCAAGGGAAAAGGCGACAGATTTTTATTCTGTTTCTTTTTGTTCTACTTCTTGAATTTTACTAGAAAGTAATCAGACAACTAGAATTTATTTACAATTGAAGCTTTACCGCCAAAACATTGTGAACTGATATAGCACGAACTGATTGATTTAAAGTGGCAGCTTGGCTTAATTGTGGCTTCGTGCTTTCTAAACTATGTTGTATTCTGGAATCTGGTGCAAAGCTTACACTGATACTCCAATGAGGGACTGCACCAGCATTGCATGTGCTGTTCATAAGCTCCAGTGTTAAGCTGAGGCCCAGCCTGTAAATTCAGATTAATGTTAAAGGTTCAATTACACAATTTCAAGAAGATCACAACATTGTCCTAGTCAACACCCCTCCCTCATTCATGTAGCTGGATCTTAATTGTGGACAAAATAGCAGCTATATTTACCCCCATAACAGCGCTTGAGAGTTTCTGGTGATATATATATAAGATACTGGATAAAATGTTCTCATTTTTGTGACAGTTGAATCACCATTGAAACTTCAATTTTGTATCAACTAGCTGGTCTAGCTGCTCAAAGTAATGATTGTAGCTTTGAATAGCTGCAGGACTGGTTCCACAGTCTTTGCCACCTACAACTTAAAAGTGACTTAATTCCATAGTGCAGCTTATAGCTGTTGAAATTGATGCTAAGAAAGAATATCTTTGTGCTGTACAGGAAATAATCATGTTGTACATTTCCTGAAATCTGTCTGATCCATTAGTTTTCAACCACCATGACTGGCAAGACAGCACACGGTGGTTCTCAGCAAGGCAGGAGTTTTGTTTGTTTCTTGAGGCCACCATCCACATAGGGCACCGTCACAGCTGGCCTGGAATGTGGCAGAGCAATAATATTTCAGGGTACAACTTCTTCTGTCACTACTGTGGTGAACCATAGATGGTTACCACTATGGGTACTGAACCATAGATGGTTAGCACTATGGGTACTTGTACATATATGTTACTGTTGTCACTGTTGGGGTTAGGGTTGGGGTGTTCTACCTGTTGGTATTGTTCTGTGGTACACTCTGGTTGGCTCCGCCTATCTGTAGGAGTATAAAGGTCACTGCACTGCTTGGTGACCCTTTAGTCTGGGATTGTATTGTTATATAGTATGCTCCATTCTTGTTACTAATAAAAGCCTTTATTTCCCCGGGTACGATCCAGCCTCCCGAGTGATTTAATCGCGCATCAACTACCATACTCAATTATTTTAAAGTTAATCTGGTTGGTCTCTGTTAGGAGAATTCTCTGGGGCCTCCCTCTGGGGGTCCTGCATTCAGCCGAAGCTAATACAAAACTTGTGAGAGACAGAAAGCAGTCAAAGACATTCTTTATTTGACCAATATGCTTTGGGAGAGAGATGCCGGGTGGATTCCAACTTCTGTCTAAAGTTACATCACATGAACACATCTGATAAATTATTTTCGAAGATTCGTATTCCCCGCCCAATCTGTCATACAAACTGGATGGTCCAATTACATTAATACACATTACTTACCTTGGCCAATAACATTCTATCCCCTGGCATAATTAGGAATTCATTGGCTTCTTGGATCCCAGAAGTCCTTCCTTCATTGCTTAGCAACCTGCTTATGCACATCTGACAGGTTCGTTCCTGCCACCTGCATACTGTGGGAACTAAGGGAGTCATCCTGTTTAACTGGCTGCCTTCTCGGGCCAAGTAAGGAGCGGAATAAGAACAGAACATAAGGACATAAGAACTAAGAGCAGGAGTAGGCCATCTGGCCCCTCGAGCCTGCTCCACCATTCAATAAGATCATGGCTGATCTTTTTGTGGACTCAGCTCCACTTACCCGCCCACTCACCATAATCCTTAATTCCTTTACTGTTCAAAAATTTATCTATACTTGCCTTAAAAACATTCAATGAGGCAGCCTCAACTGCTTCACTGGGCAGGGAATTCCACAGATTCACAAGCCTTTGTGTGAAGAAGTTCCTCCTCAACTCAGTCCTAAATCTGCTTCCCCTTATTTTGAGGTTATGCCCCCTAGTTCTAGTTTCACCCGCTAGTGGAAACAACTTCCCTGCTTCTATCTTATCTATTCCCTTCATAATCTTATAGGTTTCTATAAGATCTCCCCTCATTCTTCTGAATTCCAATGAGTATAGCCCCAGTCTACTCAGTCTCTCCTCATAAGCCAACCTTCTCAACTCCGGAATCAACCTAGTGAATCTCCTCTGCACCCGCTCCAGTGCCAGTATATCCTTTCTCAAGTAAGGAGACCAAAACTGTACACAGTACTTCAGGTGTGGCCTCACCAGCACCTTATACAGCTGCAACATAATCTCACTGTTTTTAAACTCCACCCCTCTAGCAATGAAGGACAAAATTCCATTTGCCTTCTTAATTACCTGCTGCACCTGCAAACCAACTCCTTGAGATTCCTGCACAAGGACACCCAGGTCCCTCTGCACAGCAGCATGCTGCAATTTTTTACCATTTAAATAATAGTCCATTTTGCTGTTATTCCTACCAAAATGGATGACTTCACGTTTACCAACATTGTACTCCATCTGCCAGACCCTCGTCCACTCACTTAGATTATCTATACCCCTTTGCAGACTTTCAGCGTCCTCTGCACACTTTGCTCTTCCACCCATCTTAGTGTCTTCTGCGAATTTTGACGCATTACACTTGGTCCCCAACTCCAAATCATCTATGTAAATCGCGAACAATTGCGGTCCCAACACTGATCCCTGAGGCACACCACTAGTCACTGATCGCCAACCAGAAGAACACCCATTTACCCCCACTCTTTGCTTTCTGTTAGTTAACCAATCCTCTATCCTCTATGCTAATACATTACCCGTAACACTGTGCACCTTTATCTTATGTAGCAGTCTTTGGTGCGGCACCTTGTCAAATGCCTTCTGGAAATCCAGATACACCACATCCATAGGTTCCCCATTGTCCACTGCACACGTAATGTTCTCAAAGAATTCCACCAAATTAGTCAAACATGACCTGCCCTTCATGAACCCATGCTGCGTCATGCTCCTATTCATTTTAATTAGCAGTTGAATCCTTCATTCATTATCACAGCTGTAAGGTCTTCCAAAGCCTTTCATTGATTCAATTCTATACTTCATTTGAATGTGGCCTATCTGGTTCTGTTTTTCCCATCATGCTGTTGGGCAGTTACTTTTGTCCAAAGCTCACAAACACCTTTAAAACTACATTTCAAAGTTACAATACTTGATAAAAATTCATTACTATTGATTATATTGTGTTTAAGACAATATCTTTGTATAATATATGTAGAAGGCGCATCATGATACCTTTGGCATATATAAGGCACATTATGGTCCCTATTTTAGACTAGTCTACTTTGTTTTAATAGCAGGGGTTTCAACATCCCCTGCTACAGTCTCCCATCTTCTACACTTTATAAGCTTTAGCTCACCCAAAACTCTGTTGCCTGCATTCTCAACTCACTACAGATTCCACTCGAAATAGACTCTGGCTGGAATTCTCCAATGCCCCTGCTGTCAGTGAGGATGGAAAATTTGTGCTCAACCAAATCTCCATACTCAGCAGCGGGACCAGAGAATCCCAGCCACAGGCAAGGTTGGAGAACTCCAGCCTCTATCTCACAAAAGCTTCTCTACCCTAAACGAGAACAGAATTATTAATTCCAATAACTCTGTGGCCAGCCTCATAACCACAAATGTCATCATTGGTTTGTTCTGATAAATCCAGTGTGCAGTGTAGCCCAGTCTTTGGCTATGGGATATTTTCTATCCTTCGGGATCCCAGAATGTGAATTCTGTTTTCTCTCACTGTCACTTGGTGGAGACCCTAATTTAAATTGTGATGATGAGCTGTTTGGATTTATGAGCCAGCTGTAAATTTTCACTGGCTGAATTGATCACTTTAGCTCATAATCACAAGTAAGCTTATGAGTCACGCGATGCCTGAGCAGTTCACAGAGAAGTGTTCTGTAGACCCTGTTGCAGGGTCTACAGAACATAATGTTTGTGTTTGCATCTTTCCTTAGCCATCTTCAACATAACGGGAAATTGAATTCACAAAGAATGCCAATATTCCACTGACGCATGTTATATTTTCTATTGATGTATGATTGCATAGAAACAACATGAAAACTGGCCATCATGTTGGTGTTCATCCTCCATGTGCAGAGTAGCCCTAATGTCACGTGCCCATTGTGTTTCTATTCCTCTTTGTCTTTTTCTCCTCTCATCCCTTCATAATTTCAGATACAGCTGTGAAATCATCCCATTATATCCTCAGTTCTAACGAAAGGAGCCAAAATTTTTCATAATATACTCAGCCGATATCCATTGACTTCAAAATACTCTCCGTTTATCCTCTCAGCTACTGCTTGCCATGCTTCATCTCTATCCATCTATTTCCTCCTTCTTTATGTGTGCATCAAGTCTGCTATTAAATTCATCAAAACTACATCCGATTCAGCAGCAGATTCTATATTCTCACCACTTAGTGCAAAGAAATTACTCCAAACTTCTTCCTGCGATCTGCTGGTAGTCATCTTACACAATCATCATGGCACAGAAGCAGGCCACTCAGTCCATTAAGTTTGTGCCATGTATGGAATAAATGGAATCTTGGCATTTATTGTTAAATTAATAGAATTTAAAAATAGTGAAGTGTGCTGCTGCAGTACAAAGCATTAGTGAGACCACACTTAGAATATTTTGTACAGTTTTGGTCCCCCTTACTTGAAGAGGGATGTAATTGCATTAGAGGCAGTTAAAAGGAGGTTCACTAGATTGATTTTAGAGATGAGAGGTTTGTCTTCTGAAGAAACATTGGGCAGTTTAGGCCTGTATTCCCTGGAGTTTAGATGAATGAGAGGAGATCTAATTGAGGTATATAAGATGATCAGGGGATTGACAAAGTAGCTGTGGAGATGATGTTTCCTCCTGTGGGGCAATCTAGGAAAGAGGTCATCGTTTTAGGATAAGGGATAACAGATTTAAGGCAGAGATGAGGAGAAATTACTCCTCTTAAAGGATTGTGAGTCTGTGAAATTCACTACCCCAGAGTGTGGTGGATGCCGGGACATTGAGTAAATTTAAGGAGGTGATGTATAAATTTGCAATAACAAGGGCTATGGTGAATGGCAGGAAAGTGGAGTTGAGGCTGAGATAAGATCAGCCATGATCATATTAAATGGTGGAGCAGTCTCGAGGGGCTAAATTGCCTACTCCTGCTCCTAGTTCTTATGATTCTTATGATGCACTCTTATTTTGGACTCATCCACAATTGGCAGCAGTTCTCCATATCCACCCTATCAAATTCCTTCATGAATTCAAAGCCCAAAAGGTTCCCTGATTCAGCCTTCTGTCACCTCAATTCAATACTTAGGAATTTCATTTGTAAGCATCTCTGCCTCTGGATCTCTCTCTCTCTCCACCTCTAATAGTATCCTCAAAATCAGCTTTTTATCACCACACCTAAATTCTCCCTGGCTAGATGTTCATTTTTATAACATGTTTTTGTGAAGCATCGTGAGAAGTTGATCATGTTGAAGGGGGTGTATGCAAATTGTCAATGTTTTTCTTTTGGCGGAGTATTATCAATCTCTGGAAAAGACTAAGTAAGTGTTAAAAATTATTTTTGGTACAAGGCTGTTAAAGAGAGATTTACTGCTTCTAGAGTGAAGAGGACATTACCAGTTATAGACTTTAGTTTGCTAGAAAACTGGGACTGTGAGTAAAAGGCCAGATCAGATTCCTGGAGTTTTGCTTGATCTTCTTGAGAGACATTTCTGCATGAGAGACTTCATGATTTGTGCGGGTCAACGGTTGTACTATTTCTGGATACCAGGGGCACCTCATTAACCTGGAGCTCCTTTCATGGTTTACATAATAATTTTAAAATTGCAGTATTGGTTAAACCTTGCTTGATTTATAAACACAAAACATTTGATCTGAATGGTCCATCCCAAGTACATTGGGCCATTCAAATGCCTAGCCCCCAGTATTACACTGGGCTAAACAAGCACCTTGTTCTGACATTGGGCCCCATTCTTGAGCTCTTCTGGCATCAGGCACATACCTAGGGCCAGATTTTTCAATCACAATGCAGGGCCAAATTGCAATTATATGTGGCAGGTGGGATCTGATTCTGGGATTCTCACCTTTATACTTGATGATGACAATTTTCTCCGGGAGCGCACATCCATCCCTCCCAACTTTGCAGGTTTCATAATGGAATTTTCAATGAATTAGCCTGGTTTTAGAAGGCAATGTGTTTTACAGCAGCTCAGAGATGTTGTGAACTATGAGAAAACCATAGTTTGTGGTTGTGAACCATAATCAGGAGCTATATGACAGCTAGCTCAAAAGATGATACCAACTTCACATGTCATAATGAAATGCTGCATTGGAAATTTTTTTGGGGTCATCTTTTAAGGCAAAGATGATTGTTTATCAATGGCGGAAATCCCCTGACTCCTGATTCCCACCTCCAAGGTTAAAATCCCTCGACTCATTTTCAGACCCTCGTCTTTCCTGCCTTTTTCAGCCTTGCCTCCCCTTCCTCAGTCTTCAGTAGACAATTTCTCCTTCCTTCCTGGTCTTGGGAGTACGCTCCTGACCTTTGCAACCTTAAAACTGTTGATCTCCTTACTACTCTTACCATTATTCATTTCCAAAGCCATCAGACATTGTACAATTACTGGCACTGATATATTTGCATAATTCAATAAGCAAAGATTTATATGTTTGTGGCTGTTTGCAACATTTTACAATTGATTCAAACTAATTATGCATGAAATCAAATGGCATTGCAATAAACTTTCAGCTCATTTGCACTAGTATAATAACACATTTGTTTAAATAAACTAGCCAATTGTATCTGGTCAAAGTTTATTTTTGAACAAATCTGTATGTTTTTGA
Source organism: Mustelus asterias (assembly GCF_964213995.1). Lineage (NCBI taxonomy): Eukaryota > Metazoa > Chordata > Chondrichthyes > Carcharhiniformes > Triakidae > Mustelus > Mustelus asterias. Next base: position 45,463,556 of record NC_135825.1, on the reverse strand, counting down.
TACCAATTGGAGTGAGTGCCTGAAAACCAAGTTCTGGGAGTGCAATTGTCAGTTTTCGCATGCAGTAATCCCTGGTGCTTTTGGGTTAACTCTGGGAAAATTCTGGGAGCTATGGTAACGCATAACAATGTTCAAATTGTCATTGTACTGAAGACGACAAATACCAGTCCCCAGTGTAAGCAAGCTCACAGTGAGCTGAGTTGCTGTTAGTTTGTGGCACTTTTTCAATGGGACATTTCCACTCTGCCAGTTCGAAACTGATAATTCTTCTTGACAAAGGCTCTGACCCAAAACCATAACCTGTGTTTCTTCTGTTTGAGATTCTGTTCTTTGTTTTGTTTTGAATGTTCAGTAGTCAGGGTTTTAAACTTTAATCCCTTCAGAATGGGTTTCTCACCCTCCAGCCTCGACCTAACTCCCACCCCCCCCCCACCAATTCTCATTACTGCAGGTAACCATTCGCAGTGCCTGCTTGACAACCAGCCCTGCCACAGACCTAGTGCCTCTCTTACACTTCACTCTCACCAAGGGCAACAGTGACTGTGATGTGAGACTGGCATCAGACCAGGCAGGCTATTTTTGGAAAGGTTTGTGATGGAATTCTGTGCTCCTGATTAAAACAATTCACGATAGATGCAACAAAAGGTGGTGGCAAAGTCAGGCTGAAATAATTAAAGGTATTAGGATTTACTACCTTGTTACGATTCTCCAAGATTGTTACTATTGTTCGTTTTTTGGCAAAGTGTGAACTCAGGCTAGAAAAGCACAGTGAAACCCACCAGCTGCACTGCCAGTTTCCGAACATTTTGCCAAAAAAAACAGAAGACGGGTTCCCACAATGTCACGCTGACGAGGCACCAGCAGCTGCCAAAAGGCACCCCGCTCCTTAAATAAATTAAAGAACCCCCCCCCATGGACATGTGACCCACCCCCACGGATTCGGAACCCCCACCCAGGGAATACCTCCCCTGCAGCCATGTGATTTCCAGCATCCCCACCCCCACAAATCTCCCCGGCACTACCCCCTGGCAATGCAGGGGGAAGTGCCAAGGGGAAGTGCCTGGACACTGCCAGTGTACTGCCTGGGCTTGACCCTCTTCACTCTTGGGGTTGTACTTAGCTGTGCGCCTCCGGCAGGGCTTGTTCACCAGGTTGCATTTTACCAAACTTGTTGTAAAACCCACCGACATGACATTTATGCTAATGGGGTTCTTGACCTTCCATAGCAGGAACCCCATTACGTTATTGTGTTCAGGTCAGAAACTCCCCCAAAGTGTTATGAAGCCCGCCTGAATCATAAGTTTTGCATTTTGAATTTGTCTAGGATAAGCATGATATGTTTCACTTCAGGTATGATTCAAATGATCCACTAGGGAGCTTTTATCAAACAATGTTTATTTAAGAATATAGTTAACATGTTTTGTACGAAAATTAGCAAGAACTCATCGATTACAAACAAGAAACAAAACAACCTCTATAATGTATAGCCCTTAACAAATGTATCTAATATGTTCCAATCAAACCAATCCCATAGACGAAGACCCTTTTCACAGGTTTAATACAGCAAAGACTAATGCTCACGTGATACTGGATTTGAGACCTTTGGTTGAAGTCTGCAGTCCTCTGGATTCACTCAGAACAAGTTGAAGTCAAAAGAGCTTCTCAGAACCCAGGGAGAGACTTTCTGGTCAAGCCACCAACTGCAGAATCTTTACTGCAGGAAGGTAAGAACTTTCTTCCAAATAACCAGCAGAACTTCCAAAACAACAGGAAGAAGAGAAAATACTTATTTTTAGCTTGCTGTCCCTTCCAAAAGTAAACTGTAACTCAGAACTGAAAATGGACGAACTTCTGTCACCTGACCTGCCAGTTTTATTTCTCCTAACCATGTAGAGTTATAAAAAAGTCCAAAGTAAAAACAAACAACTACCATCCAAGCCACTTAAGGAGTAATAAAAAGACATCTGGTAGCCCGTCTGACAACAATAATGACATCAGCTGAGGCTTGGAGCTGCAGAAATCATGATTTAAAATAAACCTTTCTTAAAGATACACTAAAGTCACAATTGGCGAGGGCGGGGAAATCATCCCACCGATATTCCTAATCATTATATGATAGAATAAATTAGTATCTATAAGTAGACATTGAGTAAATAGGTCCTTTGTGTTCTTGATCTGACTTGTACAACAATATGCCTCATCCTAGTGGTAAAGGTTCTTTTAGGATTGTAATGTACCTGACTGTTTCTTGCAATGCCCCACTAGTCATAGCCTGAGAATGACTTGTTTATTCATACTTTTTGTTTTCTGTCTGTTAATCAATCCTCAATCCATGCCATGTATTACCCCTGAATGTGCTCTAACTTTGTTTACTGTCCTCTTGTGTGAAACCTCATTGGAAGCTTTCTGAAAAACCGAACACACCACATCCACTGATTCCCCCTTATCTATTCTGCATGTAACATCCTTAAAAAACTCCAACAGGTTTGTCAAATATGACTTCCCCTTCTTAAATTCATGTTCACGTTGCCCAAGCAGATCATTATTTTCTAAGGCCAGGATTTTCCAGCCCCCTCGTAATGGTTTTTCCGGCAGCCGAGGCAGCTCGCCATCAGCCAGCAGCGGAATATTTTGTTCCTGCTGAAGTCAATGGTGTTGCTCACTGGCCATGCCACCAGGAAACCCTACATGGGGGGTCATCTGTGGTGGGACCAGAAGGTCCCGTCAGCAGGAAGGGCTGGAAAACCCTGGTCTAAGTGTCCAGTTACCACATCCTCTATAATATATTCTCTTATTTTCCGCACTACTGATGTATGTAATTTGCTGTTTTCACTCTCATAGAACATAGAACATAGAACAGTACAGCACAGAACAGGCCCTTCGGCCCACGATGTTGTGCCGAGCTTTATCTGAAACCAAGATCAAGCTATCCCACTCCCTATCATCCTGGTGTGCTCCATGTGCCTATCCAATAACCGCTTAAATGTTTCTAAAGTGTCTGACTCCACTATCACTGCAGGCAGTCCATTCCACACCCCAACCACTCTCTGCGTAAAGAACCTACCTCTGATATCCGTCCTGTATCTCCCACCACGAACCCTATAGTTATGCCCCCTTGTAATAGCTCCATCCACCCGAGGAAATAGTCTTTGAACGTTCACTCTATCTATCCCCTTCATCATTTTATACACCTCTATTAAGTCTCCCCTCAGCCTCCTCCGCTCCAGAGAGAACAGCCCTAGCTCCCTCAACCTTTCCTCATATGACCTACCCTCCAAACCAGGCAGCATCCTGGTAAATCTCCTCTGCACTCTTTCCAGCGCTTCCACATCCTTCTTATAGTGAGGTGACCAGAACTGCACACAATATTCCAAATGTGGTCTCACCAAGGTCCTGTACAGTTGCAGCATAACCCCACGGCTCTTAAACTCCAACCCCCTGTTAATAAAAGCTAACACACTATAGGCCTTCTTCACAGCTCTATCCACTTGACTGGCAACCTTTAGAGATCTGTGGATATGGACCCCAAGATCTCTCTGTTCCTCCACAGTCTTCAGAACCCTACCTTTGACCCTGTAATCCACATTTAAATTTGTCCTACCAAAATGAATCACCTCACATTTATCAGGGTTAAACTCCATTTGCCATTTTTCAGCCCAGCTTTGCATCCTATCTATGTCTCTTTGCAGCCTACAACAGCCCTCCACCTCATCCACTACTCCACCAATCTTGGTGTCATCAGCAAATTTACTGATCCACCCTTCAGCCCCCTCCTCTAAGTCATTAATAAAAATCACAAAGAGCAGAGGACCAAGCACTGATCCCTGCGGCACACCGCTAGCAACCTGCCTCCAATCCAAAAATTTTCCATCGACCACCACCCTCTGTCTTCGGTCAGACAGCCAGTTACCTATCCAATCGGCCAACTTTCCCTCTATCCCACACCTCCTCACTTTCATCATAAGCCGACCATGGGGGACCTTATCAAACGCCTTACTAAAATCCATGTATATGACATCAACTGCCCTGCCTTCATCAACACACTTAGTTACCTCCTCAAAAAATTCTATCAAATTTGTGAGGCACGACTTGCCCTTCACGAATCCGTGCTGACTATCTCGGATTAATCCGCATCTTGAATGCCACTGAAATGGCTAAGCCATTTCTAAGCTAATCTCTAAGCTAATCTCTCCCCCTTTTCTTTACAACCTTCTTTACAACTGGATAGTCACATGAGCAGCCTGGGAATGGAGGGATACAAACGAATGGTCTAGTTGGACCAATGAGCGGCACAAGCTTGGAGGGCCGAAGGGCCTGTAACCTGTGCTGTACTGTTCTTTGTTCTTTGTTCCAATCTTCAGGTACAATTGAAAAATCTATAGAATTTTGAAATATGACCACCACGATCCCTGTAGCCACCTCTTTCAACACCCTGGGATGTACAGTAGATGTTTTTAAAATTTGGGTGCTACTGGATGGACCATCATTTGTTGACCATCTCTAATTGTACTTGAATTGAATGGCTTGCTTAGCCATTTCAGTGGCATTCAAGAGTCAACCATATTGCTGTGGATCTGGAGTTGCATGTAGGCCAGACCAGCTAAGGGTGGCAGATTTCCTTCCCTAGAGGACATTAGTGAACCAGATGGGTCTTTACAACAATGATTTTATGGTCATGATTAGACTTTTAATTCCAGATTTTTATTGAATTCAAATTTCACCATGGTGGGATTCAAAGCTTGGTCCCCAGAGCATTAACCTGGCTCTCTGGGTTACTAGCTCAGTGACATTATCTCTATGTCATTCCCTCCCTTGGGTTCTGGAAATTTATCAACTGTCAGTCCTATTAATTTCTCCAATATTGCTTTTTTACTAATACTAACTTCTTTCAGTTGCCCATTCTCACGAGTCCCTTGGTTTGCAATTATTTCTGGAAGATTTCTTGTATTTTCCACTGTGAAGACAGATATAAAGGGCCCTGTTTTACTATTTTGATTCTAAGTGCTGAGTGGACTTGAAACTGGGAGTGTTTCAGATCTGACTTTTAGACCCGTTCTCAGGCGCTCCCATACACACTCTGCAGGAAAAAATATCAGCGATTCTGAATCATGCTGCACAAGCCTGTGGGCGGGGCTTAATATGCTCAAAATCCTGCGGCTCCAATCGGCGCTTCCAAATGTGCATGCGCAGAAAATAAACTGATAGAATAACGCTTCCCTGCCACATCCCTCCCGGGTTGGATAACGCCTGCCCCTGGCCCCCACAGACATTGCCCCACCCCCACAAAATTAATGACCCCCTCATACCCCCACCCCCTCCCGCCACCCAGACCGATCGCAGGTCCCTCCCCCCTTCCCCCTCCACCGACATCAGGCAGAGAGATCCACTTTCCCCCTCCACCCTACAGATATCAGGCGGAATGATCCCCCTCACCCCCACCCAGACCCTCCCGCACAAGGCCCCCATCTCCTCTGGACTCCGGTGGCTGTGTGACACTCCCTCTCTCTCCCCTGTCCCCAACCATTGAGGCATTGATCTACCCACCGCCCCCCCCCCCCCCTCCATCCCCCTGCCCCCCCATCCCCATCAGCACACCTGCAAGTGCTGACTTGCCTTCCCTTCAATGCTAACAAGCAAACTGCATGGAACTTGCTGGAATGCTCTGTCAAACTGCCTGCAGCTGATCTGCCCTAACGAGGGGCGTCTCCATTAAAAACTCAAGAAGGGACAGGCAGGTGGACATTCCTGCACAAAATGTGCACACGACCAGCCCCCCGATTCTCTGAGGGGGACCTGGGGAGACTGCTGGATGCAGCAAGAGGAGGTGGGACACCTTCTTCCCCCCAGGACGCAGACCCAGGGGGCTGATGGGTGAAGCGACCTGCGAGGGTGGCACCATTTTGGTGTCTGCTTCCACCTCGTAGTTCACCATCCCAGATACTGACACATTGGTGGGTCCAGTTTGTGTTGAGGCTTCTGGGTCACTCTCTGCTGAGTACGACACACCTGATAATATACATCGGGTGGAGGAGGGAACATCCGAGGCCTCTGGCACCCGGGGGCCTGCCGGAGGTGAGGACTCAGCTGGACCGAGGCTACATGCTGGGCCTCTGAGATCACTTCTCCCTCAGCTGCTGGAGATGCAGCAACAGAGCCTGGGAATGCAGGAGGGGCTGACGGCCACACTGGACCAACTGTGAGGCTATTGGGAGGAGTCCTAAAGCTTTCAGGCGGACCCGCTATTGTCTGACTTGCATGCTTCCCAGGCCAACACTGCAAGGGTGGCATCTGCAGTGGAAAGCCTGGGACAGGAGATCCTCATCATGAGTGGTAGGCTCCAAGCGATGGCCGAGTCACAGCGGGCCACAGCAGTGTCCCAGAGGACAGCGGCTGAGTCACAGCGGGCTACAGCTGAGGGTCTGAACAGGATTCTCGAGGTTCTGTGGCCCATGGCTGAGAGGCTCGAGAGCTTGCAGGAGAACCAGCAGGACAGCGCTGAGACACAGCGGGCTACGGCAACAGTCCTTGAGAATGTGGCCCAGTCGCAGAGGGTCATGGCTGAAGGGTTGCAGAGCATGCCCGAGTCTCAGAGGGCCACAGCTGAGGGGTTGCTGAGTGTGGCCCAGTTTCAGAGGGCACTTGCTGTTGCCATTGACAGATGGCCCCCGACTCAAGTGTCCATCGCAGAGAACTCAACCACCATGGGTAGGACGTAGGTGGTCCTCCAGGTCTGGCAGTGCCAGGTGATGTCGGAGCTTCAGGAGCTCACTGCAGAAGCACCGCAGTCCCATGGAGTCGCAAGGGAGGAGGAAGGGCTCGAGCCCATGCCGGGGCCTTCCAGCCAGGTGACTGTGGCTATGGCTACACCTTCTGACTCCCTCCTTCCTGACACCGGGACATCTCAGGGGCAGCGGGATGAAGAGAGTGTCATGGAAACATCCCAGACACCTGGAAGCAGGCCGGGGCCTTAAGGTCCAGGGCCTCCAGAGGACGTCCGCCACGCGCATCACAGGCAACAGGGTGAGGTAGGTAGCTGCTCCCTCCACCTCCAATGCATATTTTGGGGAATCATTGAGACGCAGTGGTAGGCCACGTAAGGTTAGAAAGTTGTAGTTGCACTGAGATGGCACGGGTGAAGAGCTGCACTAGTTAGAAAAATATTTAAGCACCTTAACATTTTCTATTCACAAGTTTTTATGTTAGAATGTCTGATTTAAACACCTTTATTGCAATTAAATGCTTTTTCATCACCCACCTGTGACTAATTTGTCTCAGATTTGTCTCAAATCGGAATCCTCTTCTATTGATGATCGCCGGAGAAATGCATCATGTTGATGTCAGTTGGGGAGGCCCCTCAATGCTGTGTCACTGAGAAAAGGAAGCCATTGGTTCCCCAGAACCCACAAGCGATTCCCTCCCGTTTCCCACCCCACCTTCCCCAGGGCCCTGTATGGGGGTTTCAGATCCCTTACCCACTACACAGATGTGGGCCCAGGTATCAGTGTGCATGCGAAGCTCAGGTATGAGTCAGACTAGTTTGCACCAGGGCATCATCATAATGGTGCTTAGCGAGTCATCATCACCCTCCTGTCTCCTAAAAAACTCACTAACACAGAGTACCCAGGCCCACCACTCTGCTGTGACAATGTTGCAGGGGATAGAAGGAATTTTGGGGGGTGGGGTAATGGAACCCACAGACATGTACCCCTAGCGACTTAACCGTCTGGTGATCAGGGCCTCCCTGGCCGCCCTCACATGCCTCATTTGAGCTGCCAGCCCTCCAGTACCTGGGTGGTGTTCCTCGCCGGGCAGTTCCTCTTCCTCCTCCTCCTCTTCCTCCTCCTCCTGCTGGTCATCCTCCCCAGCGACGCCTGGCTGGTCAGCCTCCACGTCCTCCTCCTTCTCCTCCTCCAAGAGTCACCTCTCTGTAGAGCCAGATTGTGCAAGGCACAGCACACAACCACTATGCGGGAGAGATCATTGGGTTGTATTGGAGGGCCCCACCAGATCGGTCCAGGCACCGGAATCACATCTTGAGGAGCTCAATGCACCTTTCCACTATTGCACGGGTGGCTACATGGACCTCATTAAAGCGGGTCTCCGCCTCAGTCGCAGGCCTCCGCACAGGCTTCATCAGCCATGTCCGAAGCGGGTAACCATCCCACGAGTCACCCCCGCAGCCTGGGCTCCTCCTCAAATGCCTCCAGGATGTCCAAGATCCTGACAATGAAGCTGTCGTGCACGCTGCCTGGGTCTCTCGCGCAGACATGCCTAATGTTCATCTGATGGTCGCACACTAGTGGGAGTGGAACCCCTTTCTGTTGAAGAATCTCTGCGGATTCTGTAGGGGGGCCTTGAGGGTGACATGTGTGCAGTCGATGGCCCCCTTGTACATTAGACATCCCGGCAATGGCTGCGAACCCTGCAACCCGGGCTTCCTGATGGGCCTGGTCCAGGTTAAATTTGATGTACTGCCCAGCCTGGGCATACAGGGCTTCTGTGACCTGCTTGACACAGGTGTGCACAGCTGATTGGGAAATGCCACATATATCTCTGCTAGGGGTCTGGAAGGAGCCAGTGGCATAAAAGTTCAGAGCGGCCATCAATTTGACAGCTACTGAGAGTTGCACGGTCTCCTTTCAGAAGCGGAGATGTCGGCGGCACACAGGTGTCCGACATCTGGTCAAAGGACACTCGTGTATGGAACTGCTGGGGTCTCTGCTCCCTCTTTTTCCTGCCCCCCCCTCCCCTCTGGGTGAATGGCAGACACGTCCTGCCTCTGGTGGTCATCTCCCTCTACTTCTGCAAGTGGCAAGACCCGGGCTTCCTGTGCCCGCAATTCTTCCTCCTCAGCTCCAGCAGCAACCAAAAGAACAGCAAGATCGATTGGTTGCATCGCAAATGTCATCTTGTCACTCTGGCGGTGGCGGGGGGCAGGGGGGGGAACACATGTAGAGGTTAAGGAACGCTCCTTGCCCCTAGCACATCAACAGTCACTGTCCATATCTCCAATCCCCCCAGCCACATGCTCCCCACAATCACAGCTCCCCCAATTCTCCCAGCCACATGCTCCCCACAATCACAGCCCCCCCAATTCCCCCAGCCACATGCTCCCCACAATCACAGCTCCCCCAATTCTCCCAGCCACATGCTCCCCACAATCACAGCCCCCCCAATTCCCCCAGCCACATGCTCCCCACAATCACAGCCCCCCCAATTCCCCCAGCCACATGCTCCCCACAATCACAGCCCCCCCAATTCCCCCAGCCACATGCTCCCCACAATCACAGCCCTCCCAATTCCCCCAGCCACATGCTCCCCACAATCACAGCCCCCCCAATTCCCCCAGCCACATGCTCCCCACAATCACAGCCCCCCCAATTCCCGCAGCCACATGCTCCCCACAATCACAGCCCTCCCAATTCCCCCAGCCACATGCTCCCCACAATCACAGCCCCCCCAATTCCCCAGCCACATGCTCCCCACAATCACAGCCCCCCAATTCCCCCAGCCACAGGCTCCCCACAATCACAGCCCCCCCCATTCCCCCAGCCACATGCTCCCCACAATCACAGCCCCCCCCATTCCCCCAGCCACAAGCTCCCCACAATCACAGCCCCCCCAATTCCCCCAGCCACATGCTCCCCACAATCACAGCCCCCCAATTCCCCCAGCCACATGCTCCCCACAATCACAGCCCCCCCCATTCCCCCAGCCACATGCTCCCCACAATCACAGCCCCCCCCAATTCCCCCAGCCACAGGCTCCCCACAATCACAGCCCCCCCCATTCCCCCAGCCACATGCTCCCCACAATCACAGCCCCCCAATTCCCCCAGCCACATTCTCCCCACAATCACAGCCCCCCAATTCCCCCAGCCACATGCTCCCCACAATCACAGCCCCCCCAATTCCCCAGCCACATTCTCCCCACAATCGCAGCTCCTTGAAAAGTTCAGAGGCTGCAGCAGTGCAATTTTCAAGGGCTTTGTGCACATCCTTCAGCTGGAAAAGTGCTGAGTTCATTAGGAGCCAGCAGCATCCACAAGACCAGTGGTCAGTGCTGAGACCCAGCTCTGTGCTGCACATCGGAGACTCTGAAGAGCAACAGCCCCCCACCCTCCCACACACTCACAGAGCAGCTACCGACCCGAGAAAGAAAATGGCCATAACAAAAGGACACCCATGAGCAGCAGAGAGCTGTTGGAATCTACGCACTTGCCTCCTCGCTAACCCTCACTGATGGAGCGCCCAAATTGGACTTTTATGGAGCATGTCTGTTTCGCACCGATTCGGGATCGGTGAATGCGGTGGTAAAGGGGGAAGTGCCGGTAAAGTTGGGCGTCCAGCCCATTAATTCAATTTAAATGGATTCAAATGCATTTAAATTGCCGTCACGCCTGATTGAGGCATGGTCCCGAACGGATTCATTTTCGGGCCTTGGTAAAGGGGGAACCAGCGCGGAGGTGGGCATGGATTGTGCTACTCGCCTCACGCCCAATTTTACCAATGTTTAGCGCCCGAAAATGGGTGCAACTTGATAGTAAAATCGGGCCCAAAGTTTGTCTGCAATTTCCATATTCTCCATTTTAAATTCACCTTTCTCTGGATGATATGGACCCACACTTGTCTTTGCTAATCTTTTCCCCTTGACATACCAACATTTTTATGTTCCGTGCTAATTTACATTTATATTCTATTCTTCCTTGTTCCTCCTTTGCTGAATTCTAAAATACTCCCAATCCTTAGGCTTACTATTTTTTGGCAACTTAGTTCATAAGTTCATAAGATCGAGGAGCAGAATTAGGCCATTCAGCCCATCGAGTCTGCTCTGCCAGTCGATCATGGCTGATATGCTCCTCATCCCCATTTTCCTGCCTTCTCCCCATAACCCTTCAACCCATTACCAATTAAAAATCTGTCTAACTCCTCCTTAAATTTACTCACTGTCCTAGCATTCACTACCTGCACTTTGGGGTAGTGAATTCCACAATTCACAATCCTTTGGGAGAAGTAGTTTCTCTTCAACTCTGTTTTAAATTTGCTACCCCTTATGCTAAGACTATGACTTCTCATCCTAGAATGCCCCACAAGAAGAAGCATCTGCTCCATGTCTACTTTATCCATAACTTTTATCATCTTGAATACCTCAAATTGATCTCCCCTCATTCTTCTAAATTCCAGAGAGTATAGGCCTAAGCTGTTCAATCTCTCTTCATACGACAAACCCCTCATCTCTGGAATCAATTTAGTGAACCTCCTCTGAACTGCCTCCAATGCCACTACAGCTTTCCTCAAATAAGGGGACCAAAACTGTGCGCAATACTCCAGGTGTGGTCTCACCAATGCCCTGTATAGTTGCAACAATACTTCCTTATCTTTATATTCTATTTCTTTAACTATAAATGCCAACATTACATTCGCTTTCTTTATTATCTGCTGTACCTGTAGGCTAGTTTTCTGTGACTCATGAATGAGGACACCCAGATCCCTCTGCATTGGAGCACCCTGAAGTCTCTCCCCATTTAGATAATAAGTCGCCTTCCCATTTTTCTGCCCAAAATGCATGACCTCACACTTATCCAAGTAAAATTCCATCTGCCACATTTTGACCCACTCTCCTAACCTATCGATATCCATTTGTAAGGTTCTTATTTTCTCATTGCAACTTACTGTCCTGCTTATTTTTGTGTCATCTGTAAATTTGGCTATAGAGCCTCCTATCCACTATCTGTACTATCTGTATGGGCGGCACGGTAGCACAGTGGTTAGCACTGCTGCTTCACAGCTCCAGGGACCTGGGTTCGAATCCCAGCTCGGGTCACTGTCTGTGTGGAGTTTGCACATTCTCCTCGTGTCTGCGTGAGTTTCCTCCGGGTGCTCCGGTTTCCTCCCACAGTCCAAAGATGTGCGGGTTAGGTTGATTGGCCATGCTAAAATTGCCCCTTAGTGTCCTAAGATGCATGGGTTAGAGGGATTAGTGGGTAAAATATGTAGGGATATGGGGGTAGGGCCTGGGTGGGATTGTGATCGGTGCAGACTCGATGGGTCGAATGGCCTCTTTCTGGACTGTAGGGTTTCTATGATTCTATCCCTGTATCCAAGTCGTTAATATAGATCGTTAATAGCTGGGGCCCAGGGACCGAACCCTGTGGCACCCCACTAGTCACTTCCTGCCATCTAGAAAAAAACCCATTTATCCCGACTCTCTGTCTTCTATCCATCAGCCAGTCACCTATCCCAGTTAATAGATTACCCCTAATCCCATGTGATCTAGCCTTGTGAATTAACCTTTTGTGCGACACCTTATCAAACACCTTCCAGAAGTCCAGGTATACTACATCCTCATTAGTTCAGGGAAAAAAGGTTGCGTACAGTTCTGGTCGCCGTATTATAGGAAAGATGTGGAAGTGTTGGAAAGGGTGCAGAGGAGATTTACCAGGATGTTGCCTGGTATGGTGGGAAAATCGTATGAGGAAAGGCTGAGGGGCTTGAGGTTGTTTTCGTTAGAGAGAAGAAGGTTAAGAGGTGACTTAATAGAGGCATACAAGATGTTCAGAGGATTAGATAGGGTGGATAGTGAGAGCCTTTTTCCTCGGATGGTGATGGCTAGCATGAGGGGACATAGCTTTAAATTGAGGGGTGAGAGATATAGGACAGATGTTAGAGGTAGGTTCTTTACTCAGAGAGTAGTAAGGGCGTGGAATGCCCTGTCTGCAGCAGTAGTGGACTCGTCAACATTAAGAGCATTCAAATGGTTATTGGATAAACATATGGATGATATTGGAATAGTGTAGATTAGAGGGGCTTTAGATTGGTTCCACTGGTCGGCGCAACATCGAGGGCCGAAGGGCCTGTGCTGCGCTGTTATGTTCTATGTTTGGCCATGTAGTCATGGTCCTGCGGGAGGTAGAAGGAGTGACAGAGAGTTGGCATTCAGCATCTACTAGGTAGAAGTCGGTTTGCAAAACAACAGCACTGCCCTTGTCAAAAGATTTGATGACAATGTTACATTTGGACCTGAGGGAACAAGTACTGGAAGTTCAAAAAAATACAGATGAGAATGAGTGTAGGGAGCAGAGAAATTGAGATGGCCACTGTCACACTGACAATACTCAATGATAAGATCAAGAAAAGGTTAGAGGTCTGAGGGGGGGGGCTTCAGGTGGAGGAACAATTCTAAAGATAGTAAAAAGGGTTCAGTGTGTAAGAAATCTCTTATAGAAACTTAACAAATTTATTGGATATTATAGAAATGTTACAAAGAAAGCTTCCATAGCTGTATGCTGGCTGGAAGCACTGGAAAAGCCCTTTGTCTCTACCACAGACATTTGATTTGATTTGATTTATTATTGTCACATGTATTAACATACAATGAAAAGTATTGTTTCTTGCACGCTATACAGACAAAACATACAGTTCATAGAGAAGGAAATGAGAGAGTGCAGAATGTAGTGTTACAGTCATAGCTAGGGTGTAGAGAAAGATCAACTTAATGCAAGGTAAGTCCATTCAAAAGTCTGACAGCAGCAGGGAAGAAGCTGTTCTTGAGTCGGTTGGTACGTGACCTCAGACTTTTGCATCTTTTTCCCGATGGAAGAAGGTGGAAGAGAGAATGTCCGGGGTGCCAGGGATCCTTGATTATGCTGGCTGCTTTTCCGGGGCAGCGGGAAGTGTAGACAGAGTCAATGGATGGAGGCTGGTTTGCGTGATGGATTGGGCTACATTCACGATCTTTTGTCAAGTACAGATATTTCTGATGCGGTTGGATCTTATGAAACGTATATAAATCAGCCGTCTGAGGAAAAGATTACAGAGAGGCTCTTGAGCAGGAAATCAATCACTTCAGACAGCGAAGGGCTTTTCGAAGTGATTCATGCTGGCCAGTATTCTTCAGATGGAGGAAGAGAGAGGAAAAAAGTAAATAAAGTGAGTGTTGGTCCTCCAGAGTGAGTCTGGGGAATTAATAATGGAAAGTAAGGAAATGATGGATAAATTGAACAGATATTTTGAATTTGTCTTCAATGTAGTGGATACAAATAACATCCCAGAAATAACTGAATCAGTGTGAAAGAATTGGAGGGAGGAACTTAAAACAATTGTAATCACCAGAGAAAGGTAACTGGAAAAAATATTAGAATTAAAAGCGGACAAGTCCCCAGGTCCTGATGAATTTCATCCTCGAGTCTTCAATTAAGTAACAGCTGAAATAGTATTTTCCAAATTTCCCTCAATTGTGGAAAGATCCCATCAGATTGGAAAGCAATGAATGTAACTCCAAAAGAGAAAATGCTGGAAAATCTCAGCAGGTCTGGCAGCATCTGTAAGGAGAGAAAAGAGCTGACGTTTCGAGTCCAGATGACCCTTTGTCAAAGCTGACAAGCTTTTGTTTCTTGAATGTCCCATACTGTACATTATTATTGTTAATAATGATATTCTGAAAAACACTGGGAATTTACCCTGATTCCTATTATTTTTCTGTCCCTGATCTCCAGTCTGTATGGTAACACTCTCACAGATTCTTGTGCCGAGGACCTCGCCTCTGCTCTCAGTACAAATCAGCACAGTAACATTCAGGGGTGGCATCTGGATTCTGTTTATCTGAAAAGTCATGTCAGAGTATTAGATGGCCTCATGTGGGGCAGTCATGAAAAGTAAGGGTGCTTGTAACCTCGAGAAGGGGAGGGGTCAGAACAGCAAAGGGCACGATGACATCAACATTGAAAGGATCAGTGGGGAGAACAGGAATATTGATATGTACAATAACGAGGTCAAAGGTAATGGGAGAGGCTGGATAGTTTCAGGAGGCATGGGAATTAGGAGGCACTGACTGTGGTGGAGGATGGGTGAAACTTAGTGGGTGAGAGTGGAGATTGGAAGCTGGTTGCAATCATTAATCATGTTCACCTTCAGTGATCGATGACACAGTTGGAAAAAAAAGCTTAAAAAATATAGATAGGAGGGTCTCAAGGTGTGTGGAGAGGAGTTCAGCACAATTATTTTGGGATGATTGAAGAGGGACCTTATTAAGTTCCTGCTCAAACCATGGAGAATAGCGCTCAGTTTGAGTGCCAGATTCGAGGGCCTAATGCACAATGAACAAGTTTTGCTCCTTTAGTAATGTGCTCATTCAGATGAGTATCCACTTGGTGCTGCAATGGAATTGGAGTCACTGGCAGTCACAAAACTGTGTGAAAAGGGAAGGAGGATGAAACAATCAAGGACTATGGCTACTAAAGGAACATTACAAGCCTCAATGTTCCCAATGTATTGGTCAAGGTTCACAAGGCACCAAGCTTACAGTCATGAACATAAGTATCACTAGTTATTGTCTAGGCTACTGGAAGTGATGCTGCTGAGGACGGAGGGGATTTGCAAATGCATCGTTTTCAGAGCATTGCAACCCTCAACGTTATCCAGCTCACAAAGGCCAATCGTTTCTACATACATAAGTCAATGAGAGCACCATCATGTAATGAATTTCAGATCGAGTTGTGTGCTGTAACTTTACACAAGGAGCATGTAAAGCATCGCTAAGTTGTCATCCAGGAGCAATGGAAGATCCTCACAGTTAAAAAGGTGGCTTCATCGAGATGAGCACACACCTCTGACATCACAAACTCATACCACCCTTGCAGATATTTGTAAATTTCCTAATTGATCTATAATTCCCTAGTTGTTTGGGGAAAGTGAGAACGCAAAGATGAGATCTACTTGATTGGAGGCATGGAAGCCTATGGGGTTCACTGTTTGTAGCTACCCTTTTCATTAACTCACTCTCATATACTAAACGCCATTGCAAACTACCTATCGGAGAAACAATAATAACATTAATCATGATGTGGAGACGCCGGCGTTGGACTGGGGTAAACACAGTAAGAAGTCACAGTAAGAGACTTCTTACAACATTAATCATGACATGAATTGTGCTATCGACATACAACAGACACCAGTGCAACTGCAGCAGGACAATCACTAACCTTGATAGGCACTTCTCCAAAACCCAAAGCATGTTTGTCTGAGAAGTAAGGCAGACAGGTGTACTAACCAGTCATCAGTGTCACAGACAATACGCATTTCCTGTTCTTGCTGATGTGGAAATAATAGACATTTCTAACACCAACTGAGAGACAACAGCAATTTGTAACTTGTGTGTTACGATCAATGTGTTTCTATTTGCATTGATAACTTCCATTATATTTGCAATGCTCGGTTTGTTAGCTTCTGTGAGTGGTAGTTATTTGGCAAATAATTATTTAGCGATAGGAAAGTTGATGCTCCTTAAAAAATGTTTATGGGCACTTGAGGTTCATAGAACCCCTGCAGTACAGAAGGAAGCCATTTGGCCCATCGAGTCTGCACCAACAATAATCTCATCCAGGACCTATCCCCGTAACCCCACACATTTACCCTGCTAATCCCTCTAACCTACGCATCCTGGGACAATATGGGGCAATTTAGCATGACCAATCAACCTAACCCGCACATCTTTGGACTGTGGGAGGAAACCGGAGCACCCGGCGGAAACCCACGCAGACACGAGGAGAATGTGCAAACTCCGCACCGACAGTGACCCAAGCCGGAATCGGATCTAGATTCCTGGAGCTGTGCCACCGTGCCGCCCCAGAGAGAAGAATGTGCCGGTCTTTCAGAATCTCTGCATAAAAATGGATTTTGAAAGATTATCTAGATAATGAGCTGGCTTTTATGTGGATAATAAAAGTAAGATGAACAGCACTCACTGTTATAACAGCATAACTCGGACAGGAACTTCTGGAAGATGATGGGGGCGCAGTGGCACAGTGGTTGGCACAGCTGCCTCACAACTCCATGGACTCTGGTTCGGTTCCAGCTTTGGGTAATTGTCTGCGTGGGTTTCCTCTGGATGCTCCGGTTTCCCCCCACAGTCCAAAGCTGTGCAGATTAGGTTGATTGGCCACGTTAAATTGCCCATTAGTGTCCCAAGATATGTAGCTATTAGCCATAGAAAATGCGTGAGATTATAGGGAAGGGCAGAGGAGAGGGACTGGGTAAGATACTGGGTCAGAGAGTCGGTGTGGACTCGATGGGCCGAATGGTCTCTTCTGCACTGTAGGGATTCTATGATTCCATGAAAAACTACTCACTGTGGTGAGATTGTGTGAGAATTAATGCAAATGACGATCCAGGGAGAAGTTCATTGTCAAAACAACAAACTGGCATTATCCTGACACTCCCTGGCATGCACTCACATTACCATGGCACGATCCTCTCACCCCCTGAGTGCTGCATTTACCTCCAAACTTCCTGGAGTTCTACTCACCAAGTGCATGCCTTCTAAGTCATGCATCATGGCATTTTGACATCATGCCGCCATGGACGCATTTCTTGACATGGGGGTATGATTCTTTCACATCGGTTCGATAATAATATACCAATCTATTACCATGAGGTTCCCGACATTGAGCAGCAGGAAAAGCAGCCAGCCACTGACAGGGCAAGGGATGATCACTTCCTACTTTTATGTCAATATGAAATGCGACTTTGGCCTTCTCATTACATTTTTTGCCCTCATCTTCATACCCGCCTGGTGCAAATAGGAGCAGGAAATTCCAGCCAATGAATCCACCAACATTCATTGAAATGTATTAATTTGTCTTACACGACCACTACGTCTAGGCTAGTCCCAGCATCTGCAACAGAAGTAGAAGCAGTCTGCTGACTACTATGTCCTTTTGGCTGAAATGACTTTGGTGGGTATCCTCCAGTGGCCTGTGGCTTTGAGGCCCCGGCCTGCTAAATTTCTTTGGCTCCAGTGTAGGTGCACCTTCCTCAGCCTGACATTCTGGAGACAATGAGGTCATTGGCAGAGGGGAATTTCACTGGCAGGACACCATTGTAATGTACTGCTCCAGGATGTCAGTCTGGTGCTCCTCCTCTCTTAGGGTGCCTGATGGGCCCCCCTGAGGTGAAGGGGCAATTGGAGAAATAGTGATGTGCCCCATCCCCTTTATTTATGCAGTTTTGGAATGGCTAGTGTGATGGTGTGCAGGCCTGAGCACAAATCCACCAGAAACTACTGGACCTTGGTCTCCAAGGTGACTGCCACCTTTTCCATGGAGACTTTGATGGGCTTGAATGATGGCGTCATGACATCAGGTAGAACATAAACAGACTCCTTCATCTTTCATTCCAGTCTACAGATGGCCTCTGCTTGATGTTCCCCTGCCTGCCACTGCATCTTCAATATTTTTCTTAAGGCCGATTCCTGAGGTACATCGGACTTGGTCTTAGCAGAGATCTGGTCTCCAACAATCCTCCATGCGCCAGAGATCTTGCTTGTCAATGCTTTCACTTACATTTCAGTGAGTTGATCACCAGATTGTGAACCCAAGCCTAATTTAGAACTAGGTCCCACTGAGGTGTGTGTATCTGCGCTGGTGGAAGGTACAGGTTAACACAGCAATGGTTCTTCCTCTGAAGATGTTTTCTTCCTCCTTGGAGGTGGCCTGGCTGCAGGGGCTCAGTCTTTTTCTCAAGGAAGTCCTCTCCCTTCCCTTGCTGGTAGCTGCAATAGAGAGAAGAAAGAATTACTGATTGACTTAGGAGGTTGATACATTAAAATCAATCATGGTCATTGTCTGCATATTGTCGGATAGATGTACTGGCTTCCTGGGGGAGGCTGATCTCACCTTCCATACAGGAATGACCCATTTTCTCACCAGCCAGCTCAGTGGCCAACTCTTCAAACCTTGACAGGGTCTACAACTCTAGGGGGTCCCCCAGCGCTCTCGGCTCTCTCTCTTTTGTTATGTGAAATATTGTCCTACGTAAAGACAGATGGATTGACTGTTACTGGTTGAAAAGCGTGCAGGCCTGCTGTCCTCAGATTAAGACACTGTTTGCACAAGCTGGTGAACTTAAAGTGGCTGTAACACATTCAGCGCTGATATCACATCTGCTGTTCATGTATGACATCCCTGTGGATGCTCACTCTTAGACTGCCTGATGTCCTTATGAAACTAATTTTACAGAGAGCAGAAGTTTCACTTATCCTGGCAGAACAGAGCAGGTCATTCATCCATTTTCAATAATGCAGGCCAGTCCTTCTGTGTGCTTTGGGCACTAACCTCTCCAATGGCCTTTTTCCACTTTGGTGTGGTCAGGTAGAAGGACCACCTACTCCCATTCTTCGGCAAGAAGATCTTTTCTAGATGACCTGGGGAGGCTTCCCTGAAACGTGATGCAGAGGTTTTGTTTCTCTTTGGTGACATTGTTTTCCTCTTCACCACAACACTAGCCTGCAGTGCGTGAGGGTGGGATTTTCCGGCCGCCTTCGCCCCGAAACCGGAAAGTCCTGCCCAAGGTCAATGGACCTTTCCATGGTCCCCTCCCCCTCCCGAAAGTCTGTTTAAATATGGTGTCAGGACCTTCGAACTTGAGGTAATGACGGGATGCACAGATCCTTACCCACCCCATCACAAAATTTGTGGAGCTCATCACTGATGCATAATTAATGAGCTGAAAAGTGGAGGATCACACATGTTCAGCCATCCCACTACCCAGCAGGTATCATACCAACTTTCCCGTTCGCCAACTCAGGTTGTCTCTAGAATGGAATATTTCACCCAAAGGGATCTGGGTGCCCTGGTACATGAATCACAAAATGTTGGCAGCAGGTACAGCAGGTGATTAGGAAGGCAAAATGAATGTTGCCATTTATTGCAAGGGTAATGGAATATTAAAATAGAGATGTTTTGCTTCAGTTGTGCAGTGTGTTGGTGAGATCACATCTGGAGTACTCTGTAAAATTTTGGTCTTGTTACAGCAGGAAAGGGTTTAATTTAAAACAGCCTTAATTTTTTCCCCTCACCAGCCATCCGTAAACAGAAAGGTGATTTTTTTTTTGATTTCCCCCTTATAAGTGGTGGTGTATTTTCCAAACTTAGTTTTGGAATGATCCAATCTCCTATTAATAACCCCACAGCAAACTCAAGATAGAATGAAATCAAAGAGTTAGTTTATTTTATACACCACACAAATGTGGGGAGGGGATTTCACTATGTAAACCCCAATATATTCACATAATAAAAGTGGGGGAAGGGAAAAAAAGAAGAGTGCAAGGCAAAGACCAGAGACAAAACAAGAATTCCTGTTTCACGTGTGTCCAGATTCTGGAATTAAAAGTCCAATGTATATTCCTTCAGAGAGATTAGCCAGCTGAAACTGATGCAGTCTCATCCAATTTTTCAGTAATAATGATTCCAGGATGGGAGAAGCATGTAGAGATGAATTAGTCTTGAGGTAGGCACGGGTACAGAAGTTCAGAAGTCTCACAGAAAGAATGTAGATGAGGGCCAGGCAATTTAAACCTGGACAGAGTTCTGATTTTACTGCTGTTTGGTTGATGAAAGATGGAAGACAGCCTCTTCTAGCTTCACAAGGCAATAAGGTAATATTGCAGGTTCAAGCATCTTGGGGGGCCACGTTGATGGCTGCTGGGGGGCCACGTTGCATAACTACCATTTTTTCCCCTTGGTTTAGACAAACGATATAGGGGACGATTCTCCCATTCCGACCCGCTGATTTTTTGGCGGGTCGGGTCAGGAGATGTGCTTGTGCGCCGATTCACGGGATTCGCACATGCGTGCCTCCCACCGCCGGAAATCTGCGCAGTCGGGATCATGCAGGAAACTGGCAGGAAGACCAGATAAGTCATTTTAATCAATTGTTAATGTTATTTGAATGTCATTATTGGGCCCAGGACTGAATCCTCCAGGCCCGATAGCATCTCCCACCCCGCCAGTACAAATTCAGTCCGGTGGGATTCACTCACTTTCGGGGAAGTAGCGGGATATCACGCTGGAGTGAAGGGGGGGAAATCGGGGTCCCCCCCCCCCCCCCAGGGGGTTGGGCGGCGGGGGTGTGGTGCCCCCTGGGCATGGGCACCCTACCAGTGCCAGGCTATGCCCCTACGGGGTGGGACCTAGTAGTGAGGCCTAGTGGCAGGGCCAGCTGGGACGGGGCCTAGGAGGGGGTGGGGGTGGGGGAGTCCCGCTGCACTCTGCATTGGGATCCAGTCGGGGCTGGAGGGGAGGCCAGCAATCGGGGCGGGGCTGGAAGTGCAGTTTTCTACTGGGAGAGGAACAAAGAATGACTGAGATCTGACTGATAAATTCAATGGGCCCTCTGTGTTCCTGAGATTTCCAGGTTTCTTCTCCCTGTCAGCACCATTCACCACCTGTCAGCAATAATTCATGCTCTAGTTGTTTACGCAGCAGTGGTGAATGCTGCATTAATCCATTAGTGTTTCCATTAAACTGCACATTGGAGGAAACTCCTGCTGGCTGGTGATAACATGCAACTCTGACTTTGCTAAACCTAGAGGTTAATGTACAGCCAAACAAGAGGAAAGGCCTCCAGCCACAATTCCCAATAATCATCTCCAATCAGCATTATATCCTTCCTGTTGAATGAGAACAGTGTGTTCCGGAGGTCAGCAGATCAGCATGAATGTTTGTTTCTTGTTTAATTCATTTATGGCGTCACTGGTTGAGACAGCATTTATTGGCCATCCCTACTGCCCTTCAGAGGGTGGTGATGAGCTGCCTTCTTGAATCGCTGCGGTGCACCTACACCCTGAGGTTTAGGTTCATTCACAGTGCTATTAGGGACGGAGTTCCAGGATTTTGAGCCAGTGAGAGTAAAAGAATGGCGATATATTTCCAAGTCAGAATAGTGAGTGACTTGGAGGGGAATCCCAGGTGGTGGTGATCCCAAAAATCTGCTGCCCTTGTCCTTCTAGATGGTAATGGTCAAGGTTTGGAAGATGCTGCCTAAGGAACATTTGTGAGTTCCTGCAGTGCACCTTGTAGATTATACACAATACTGTGTATCAGTGGTGGGGGGATTGAATGTTTTGTAGAAGAGGTAGCAATCAAATGGGTTGCTTTGTCCTGGATGGTATTGAATATCTTGAGTGTTGTTGGAGCTGCACTCATCCAGACAAATGGTGAGAATTCCACTGCATTCCTGACTTATGCCTTGTAGGTGGTGGACAGGATTTAGGGTGTCAGGATGTGAGTTAGTTTGCCACGAGATTCCTAGTTTCTGATCTGCTATGGTAACCACAGTATTTAAATGGCTAGTCCAGTTCAGTTTCTGGTCAACTGTAACCTCCAGGACATTGATAGTGGGGGATTCAGTGATGGTGATGCCATTGAACGTCAATCCTCTCTTTTTGGAGATGATCATTACCTGGCACTTTTGTGGTGTGAATGTTAATTGTCACTTGTCAGTCCATGCCTGGATATTGTGCAGGTCTTGCTGCATTTGGACATGAACTACTTCAGTATCTGAGGAGTTGCGAGTGGTTCTGAACATATGCACATATCCCCACTTCTGACTTTATGATGGAAGGAAGGTCATAGGCTCCTTGGGCTAGAGCTACTTGATGCCATACTTGGTCAAATGCTGCCTTGATGTCACGGGCAGTCGCCCTCACCTCACCTCTCAGTATCAGCTGTGTAAGAAATTATTGACATTGCTCATCCTGGCAGCATGGAGACATCTTTAGAGATGGAAATTTTTGAAAGTTACACATTATGTATGACCTGATGTGTTCCTGCCTCTGGGCAACCTTGTTGGAGGTGGGATAAGGGTGGCACATCTACCCACTTTGCAGCAGCAGATAGTCAATTAAAATCAATCAAGTGCCCACTGCAGCAGGGTGAGGAAATCTTTCTTTGAATCTTAAATGCGCCATGGTAATGCGAATGTGGCTGATAGTGAGACAACCTATTTATGATTTTAACAGTGCACTGGTGTTCCAAACTTGACTACACTCAGAAATTTGTTGCCATCCTTCACTTACTCCCTGATGACATGCAGGCTGTGATCCTCACCAGCAGATTCACCACAGACCCTATCTCAATGAAGAATGGGTCAGACAAGGCTCTGTCATTATATAAATTCTCTTGAATTGCCAAAGATTCACACTAGTTGTGCAACATGATGATCCACCCACTCTAACGAACATGTTCCAAGATTTCTCTGCTTTGTTCTTTAGCTTCTGCAACACTTTCTTTCGGAACATCTCCAGGTAGACCACTTTAAGCTATGACACCTTTTGCAAGGCATCTCAGGTTTTGAATTTTTGTTATTGCCAAATTTGTAATTGCAACTGAGACCAACAGGGAAACTATCAGACTTTGGAATAGGTACAATAAATCAATCCATTCACTTTGAAATTCTTGATTTTCCTCTTCAATTCTTCTCTCCTGTGCAGTCATTTCCATAGCATCCTCAAAACAAGGACCAGAACAAATTTGTTGCTTCAGTGATTTATCTGCTTGTCTGCACATGATGCACATGATGCACATGCCCACCAACCCAACTTCAACACCAGGGCCAAGTGAATGGATCTTTCATCGATGAATGTGTCTGTTTGCACACTGATGAATGTGCCCGCCTACACATGTTCACTACCACATGATCAAGACCATTAACAGTGCCCTCTGTTACCATTGATGTATCAGACTCTACTTGTACAACCACCCAATCACACAGCACTAATCCATTAATCAATCAGGCTCTGAATATGATGACCAATCAAAATGTACTGTGCGGGTGAGCTTTTCAACTAGATCAATATCATCAGCCTTTTTTAACCTGATACTATTCTGGAGTGCTGCTTGGGACTGCAGTAAGTGATGAAGTTTGAGCTGGTGGCTACTGGGGTTCAGTGAGGAGAGAGTGAGATGATTCTTTATTTTTGTACCCTTCCTCAGAAAGAAGAGTGGCAGCCTTGGTAAGTAAGACCTGATGAGTATTTCTCCTGTCCTTAGTATACCCTAACCTAGAGGGAGTAAAAGTAAAGGGAGTAATTTAAGGGTAAGTCATGGCAGAGCAGCTCGGCCAAGTGGAATACTCCTCTTGTGTGATGTGGGAAGTCAGGGACACTTCCAGTATCCAGGGTGACCACATGTACAGGAAGTATCTCCAGCTGCAGCTACTCAAAATCCATGTTTCAGAGCTGGAGCTGCGATTGGAGTCACTGTGGAGCATTCACAAGGATGAGATCTTTGTGGACAGCATGTACAGTTGTGAAGTTGTATGAACTAAGGAATAGCATGATGGGAAAATTGGTCAGCTATTTGGTACAATATAAGCAAGGCTGACTCCGCATACCTTTAAGACTGTATGAGTAAATAAAACAAGATAAGGTCAGGGATGATAGAGTCACCGACCTTCTTCTGTTACATCAAAGGATAAGATAAGGGTATGAATGATGAGACAAAGAGTTCTAGGAGGTCAGCAAGTTATGACATGATTAATGACATTGCTTATGATTCTATTACTGATCAAATTCCTGAATATGCTCTGGTCACGCAAACTGATAATGATTATGTATAAATACTGAACTGATTCTTTGTGTAATTGCGGACTTGAGGAGGAATTAGCAAGTTGTACCAACTGCTCTCTGAACTCAAATTTTCAGCCAAAACTGCATGCAGTCTTTCGTAAATAAATACTAGTTGTTTTGTCGGAACGAACTTTGTTGAGTCTTTCTATCACAGTCAAGAAGCTGGAAAGTTTCCACTTCAACACAGTGAGGTGTTCACACTGCAGGTAAAGAGTGCACAAGCAGAAAGGGAATGTTTGACTGCTAGACAGAGCAAAAGCACTTGGCAGATAGTGCCAGAATCCCCTGAGTCCATCTCTCCCTCTGACAGGTTTTCCATTTTGGATACTGTTGGGGGAGAGGGTTTGTCAGGGGAATGCAGCAAGAGCCAAGTCCGTGGCAGAGTGGCTAAGCTGTACAGGGAGAATAAAAAAGAATGGGGGAGTAATAGTGATAGAGGATTCTAGCATAAGGGGAATAGTGATAGGTGATTCTATTGTAAGGGGAATAGTGATTGGGGATTCTATTGAAAGGGAAATAGTGATCGGGGATTCTATTGTAAGGGGAATAGTGATAGTGTGGTGAACCATAGATGGTTACCACTATGGGTACTTGTACATATGTTACTCTTGTTACTGTTGGTGTTAGGGTTTGGGTGTTCCACCTGTTATTATTGTTTATGTGGTACACTCCGTTCGGCTCCGCCTTCTTACAGGAGTATAAAGGTCACTGCTACTTCCTAGTAGCCCTTAGTCTGGGATAATCTTGTTAAGTAGTGTGCTCCAATCTTGTTGTGAATAAAAGCCTTTTTCCCGGGTACGTCCTAGCCTCCCGTGTGAATTAATCGCGCATCAATTTTATTCACAACAAAATACTGAAAATTTTGTTCGGGGAAAAATGGAGCAGATGCTAAAGCCCGATCGGCTAACCTTGGATCCGCGTGCCGCTGGGGCGTCGAATACTTTTGACCATTGGTTGAAGTGCTTCGAGGATTACGTTGAGGCCTCGACAGCAGTCCAGTCCGACGCCGACAGATTGTGGGTCCTCCACGCCAGGGTGAGCGACACTGTGTATGCAACAATTCGCGATTCCCAAAATTACAAAGATGCTATCGAATTACTCAAGAACCTGTATAATAAACAGCTGAACGAAATTCATGCTCGTCACCTATTAGCCACTCGACGGCGGCAGCCCGGCGAAACTACGGGACAGTACCTGCGCGAACTTCAACAGCTAGCCAGAGCCTGCAACTGCAAGGAGGTGTCGGCTACTCAATACACCAACGATCTTATTCGGGACGCGTTCGTGGCGGGAATCGGCTCATCCTATATTCGCCTGCGGCTGCGAGAGCAGGGTAACCTGGACCTGGCTAAGACGGTAGAATTGGCCGATGCAATGGAAACGGCCTCCAGAAGGCTCGAAACCTACCCCACCGACCACGTGGGAACAGCGTGGCAAGCACAGCCACCGCCTCAACTGTACTCGGCGGCTCCTCGGAACTGCGCGATAATGCTCCCAACTTCAGACCTGACGGCTGCAGCAGCTCCTGGAGGCCCACGGTGCTATTTCTGCGGATTGGCGAAGCATCCTCGCCAGAGATGTCCGGCCAGGACGGTGTTTTGCTCCGCCTGTGGGAAGAAAGGGCACTATGCAAAAGTGTGCCGAGCAAAGACCCCTTCCAAGCCCAGCAGTGCTGCGCGCGACTCCCCAGGATCCATCTCCTCGTCTCCGGCCTCGTCGATGTCTTCAGCCACGTGCGATCCACGGGCGCTGCCATTTCCTATGATGACGACGCAAGCCACGTGCGACCTGCGGGTGCCGCCGTTTTCAACATCATCGACCACGTGCGATTCATGGGCGCAGCCACTTTGGTCGACACCGGCCGCAGAAGACCAGCAGGGGTCCTCGTCGTCGGCTATCTCAGCTGCCTGCAGTTACACTCGGGATCCAACAGTGGCATCAATCATCCTGGACCAGGACAAGCCTCACAGACTCGACAAGTCCATGATGGACATAGAGGTAAACGGGCGCCTGGCGCATTGCCTGTTTGACAGTGGGAGCACGGAGAGCTTCATCCATCTGGATATAGTAAAATGGTGCGCTCTCCGTGTGCAAACTGTCAGGCAGACAATCTCCATGGCGTCGAGGTCCCGATCTGTCCTCATTCTTGGGAGCTGTGTGGTAACCTTAACGGTGCGGGGCACAGTCTACGAGAACTTTAGGCTCCTCGTGTTACCGCACATTTGCGCTCCGGTACTCCTGGGGCTAGACTTTATGGTCCACCTGAAGAGTGTGACCCTGCAGTACGATGGGCCACTCCTTCCACTTTCAGTGGGAGAACAGCAGCCTCCAAATTGTCCAGCGCGCTCCACATGCGGCCTCTCAACACTCAAAATTACCCCGCCTTCCCGATTCGAAAATCTCGTGCCAGGCTGCAAGCCCATCGCGACTAAGAGCAGGCGTTACAGCGCTGAGGATCGGATCTTTATTAGATCTGAGGTTCAGCGGCTCCTCAGGGAAGGGGTCATTCAACCTAGCACTAGCCCATGGAGAGCACAAGTCGTGGTGGTTAAGACTGGAGACAAGCCCCGGATGGTCATAGACTATAGTCAGACCATTAATAGGTACGCGCAGCTGGACGCATACCCTCTCCCAAGCATATCTGACATGGACAACCAGATTGCGCAGTACCGGGTGTTCTCCACCATCGACTTGAAGTCAGCCTACCACCAGCTCCCCATTCGCCCAGAGGACCGCAAATACACGGCCTTTGAGGCGGATGGCCGTCTCTACCACTTTTTAAGAGTCCCTTTCGGCGTCACTAATGGGGTCTCGGTCTTCCAGCGTGAGATGGACCGAATGGTGGACCAAAACGGGCTACGGGCTACCTTCCCGTACCTGGACAACGTCACTATTTGCGGCCATGACCAGCAGGACCACGACGCAAACCTCCAGAGGTTTTTACGCACTGCGTCTCTCCTGAACCTGACCTATAACAAGGAGAAGTGCGTATTTAGCAAGCACCGCCTAGCAATCCTCGGATACGTGGTGGAAAACGGGGTCATCGGCCCCGATCCAGACCGTATGCGTCACCTCCTTGAACTTCCCCTACCCACTAGCATCAAGCACTGAGAAGATGTTTAGGCTTCTTCTCGTACTATGCACAGTGGGTCCCCAATTACGCGGACAAAGCCCGTCCGCTCATAAAATCTACCTCTTTTCTCCTGAGAGCAGAGGCTCGCCTAGCCTTTGCAGGGATAAAAGCCGGCATCGCGAAAGCCACGATGCATGCTGTTGATGAGTCCATCCCTTTTCAAGTGGAGAGTGATGCATCTGATTTCGCCCTGGCCGCCACACTTAACCAGGCGGGCAGGCCCGTTGCCTTTTTCTCTCGCACCCTCCAAGGCCCTGAAATTCAGCACTCCTCTGTGGAGAAAGAGGCTCAGGCCATTGTGGAGGTCGTACGGCATTGGCGCCATTATTTGGCTGGCAAACGGTATACCCTGCTCACGGACCAGTGGTCCGTGGCCTTCATGTTCAACAACACGTTAAAGGGAAAAATTAAGAATGATAAAATCTTGAGGTGGAGAATCGAACTCTCCACCTACAACTATGATATCATGTACCGTCCAGGGAAGCTCAATGAGCCCTCAGATGCCCTGTCGCGTGGAACATGTGCCAGTGTGCAGGAGGACCGGTTACAGGCCCTCCACAATGATCTCTGCCATCCGGGGATCACTCGGTTTTTCCATTTTGTAAAGGCTCGGAATCTGCCCTACTCCATAGAGGATGTCAGGTTGATAACTCGAAGCTGCCAGGTTTGTGCAGAGTGCAAGCCGCACTTCTACCGGCCTGACAGGGCACACCTCATTAAGGCCACTCGCCCTTTTGAACAACTGAGTGTCGACTTCAAGAGGCCCCTTCCTTCGACAGATCGGAACGTGTATTTCCTCAACGTGGTTGACGAATACTCCCGATTCCCCTTTGCCATCCCCTGTTCTGACATGTCCTCTGGCACGGTCATCAAAGCCCTGCAGAGTCTTTTTACCCTGTTCGGCTACCCCAGTTATATCCACAGTGATAGGGGTTCATCGTTTATGAGCGACGACTTGAGGCAATACCTGCTCTCTAAGGGAATTGCCTCAAGTAGGACTACGAGTTACAACCCCAGGGTAACGGACAGGTCGAGAGAGAAAACGCTACAGTCTGGAAGGCTGTTTTACTGGTGCTAAGGTCTAGGGGTCTTCCAGTCACCCGTTGGCAAGAGGTACTTTCTGATGCGCTCCATTCAATCCGGTCCCTCCTGTGTACGGCAACCAAC
This sequence comes from Mustelus asterias, assembly GCF_964213995.1. Lineage (NCBI taxonomy): Eukaryota > Metazoa > Chordata > Chondrichthyes > Carcharhiniformes > Triakidae > Mustelus > Mustelus asterias. Next base: position 45,434,854 of record NC_135825.1, on the reverse strand, counting down.
GCTACCCTACATGAGCGGATGTTTACCTTCCCTAGGAAGTCTTCCTCTGGGACCTCACTGCCGTCTTGTTTGACGTACTCAGGACTGTCCTCCTGCGGCGGCATGTTAGGGCCCGCAAGTCCGACCCTTTGGTTGAACAGGTCCATCTCCTCCACGCCAACCCTCAATATGCCTATGTGGCATATCCTGACGGGCGAGAGGACACGGTCTTTATCAGAGATCTGGCGCCTGCAGGGGACCTGGAAACCCCCATCACTCCCGCACCCCTGGTTAGGATTCCTTTGCCCATTCTCTCCCCTCCTGACATGGCGCGGGCAGCATCGGGACCTCAACTTAATCCTCTTACTCCCGTGTACAGCTTGCCTGAGTCCAGGAGATTGTCGCCACCTCGAGGTCGACAGGCATGTGAGGAACTGAAGGAGTCAGTGGACACCACCTCGGAGAGAGGGTCGTCACCACGGTCACCAGAACCGGCACTGGAGCCAGTGCTGCGGAGGTCGCAGAGACGGTGCGGACCCCCGATACGGCTGAACTTGTGAACATGTGGACAGTTTGTATTGTCTCCTTACCCCACCGGCCTTTGTTTTTAAAGGAGGGGTGAATGTGGTGAACCATAGATGGTTACCACTATGGGTACTTGTACATATGTTACTCTTGTTACTGTTGGGGTTAGGGTTTGGGTGTTCCACCTGTTATTATTGTTTATGTGGTACACTCCGTTCGGCTCCGCTTTCTTACAGGAGTATAAAGGTCACTGCTACTTCCTAGTAAGGGGAGTAGTGATAGAGATTCTATTGTAAGGGGAATAATGATAGGGGATTCTATTGTAAGGGGAATGGTGATCGGGGATTCTAGCATAAGGGGAATAGTGATAGTGATTCTATTTGTAAGGGGAGTAGTGATAGGGGATTCTATTGTAAAGGGAGTAGTGATAGTGATTTTACTGTAAGGGGAATAGTGATAGTGATTCTATTGTAAGGGGAATAGTGATAGTGATTCTATTGTAAGGGGAATAGTGATAGTGATTCTATTGTAAGGGGAATAGTGATCGGGGATTCTAGCGTAAGGGGAACATATAAAGATATCCGTGGCTGCAGACATGACACCAGGATGGTTTGTTGCCTCCCTGGTGCCAGGGTGACAGAGCAGCTGCAGGACATTCTGAAGGGGGAGGGTGAGAGCTGGCGGTTATGATCTATATTGGTACCAATATAGGTAAGAAGAGAGATGAGGTCCTGAAAGCAGAATATAGTGAGCTAGGAAATAAATTAACAAGCAGGACCTCAAAAGTAGTAATCTCAGGATTACTCCCAGTACCACACCCTAGTGAGAGCAGGAATAGGAGATAGGACCAGATGAATGCATGGCTGGAGAGATAGTGCAGGGATTTGGATTCCTGAGGCATTGAGACCAATTCTGGGGAAGATGGGACTTGTACACGCTGGATGGGTTGCACCCCAGCAGGACTGGGACCAATATCCTCGCAGGGATATTTGCTAGTCCTGTTGGGGAGGGTTTAAACTAGAGTGACAGATGATGGGAACTTGAGCAGGGAGACACAAGAAAAGGAAACAAAGATAGAAATGAAAGACAGAAAAATAGAAAGCATAAGTGGAAGGAAGAGAAAGGACAAGCAGCAAATAGGGCCACTGTACAAAAATTGATATCTAAAAATGTTAAAAAGACAAGTCTATAAGCACTTTATCTGAATGTTTGGATCATTCACAATAACAGAGATGAATTAACAGTGCAAATTGGTGTATACAGCTACAATATGACTGCGATCACAGAGACATGGTTGCAGGGGACCAAGACTAGGAACTGAATATCCAAGGGTACTCAATATTTAGGAAGGACAGTTAATTAAGGATGAATTCTTCCTAGTAAAGAGGATATTGGCTTAGAAAATCTAGATGTAGAATCAGTCTGGGTGGAATTAGTGAGCAGCAAGGGGTGAAAAATATCAATGGAAGTTGTCTATAGGCCTTTAAAGTGCAGTGGAAAGGTAGGAGATGGTATTCAACAGAGAATTAGAGATGAATCTAACAAATGTGCTACAGTAATCATGGGTGACTTTAATTTAGATGTAAACTGGCAAACCAAATTAGCGATAATACCATGGCAGATGAATTTCTGGTGTGTGTATAAGATTTTTTTTAAGACCAGTATGTTGGGGAACCAACTAGAGAACATGCTATCCTTGATTTGGTATTGTGCAATGAGAAAGGGTTAATTAATAATCTTTTGCAGGGAACAGTGAGCGTAACATGATCAAATTCTTCATTAGGATGGTAAGTGAAGAAGTCGAATCTGAAACTGAGGTCCTAAATCTAAACAAAGAAACTATGAAGTTATGATGCATGAGTTGGTTAAGGTAGATTGGCAAACTTCATTAAAAGGCAGTGGATAGGCAATGGCTAATATTACGGAAAAAAAGGTACGTATTGTTACAGTTATATGTTCCTTTCTGGTGCAAAAACACAACACAAAAGCAGCCCAACCCTGCTAACAAAAGAAATTTAAGGAAAGAATTGGATCCAAAGAGGAATCATATAAAGTTGTTAGAAAAAGTGGAAGCTTGAGGATCAGGAGCAGTTCAGAATTCAGGCAAAGAGGACCAAGAGATTGGTTAAGAGGGAAACAATAGAGTATGAGAGTAAACTTGCGAGTAGCATAAAAACAGACTGTAAAAGCTTCTACAAATGTGTAAAAAAGATTAGTGAAGACAATGGTAATTGCTTTAAAGTCCGAAATGGAAGAATTTATAATAGAGAACAAGGAAATTGCACAGTCATTTGTAGAATAAGCAAACCTGATCAAAACACAGTAACATCATTGAAGCATGGAAACACATTAAAACATTTCCTGCCCCTTGGTATTTTTTATATTCACCCACACTGAATTTACTTCCTGCCTTTCCAGACTGAATCCTTCTCATCTCTATCCTTATGCAACTTCTCATCTCTCTCACGATCTTTAGATCAAACTCATTTTTTCTGTTTGTGTCATTAATCTATCTATCTGGATGAAACCAGGCCTTGAGTCCTTGTAGGAGCAAAAGAGTTGAGTTTGGGTAAATTCAAGCCAAGCTGGTTGGTATTGGGGCAAATCTAAGTCCATTTTACTGAACCAAGCAGTAGGAATGGGATGGAAAGCAAGTTCACACATGTTTACTTAAATAAATTATTCAGGAGAGCTGTAAAGTCAGGATTGAGATTGCAGTATCACGAGAAGGAATTTGGTTTCACATAAGCTTAATGGAACAGTGTACTCGGTCTGCTGGTGAACAGGGTGGGACAGGTCTATGGCAGTGGGTGGTGCATTGGAATCCAACAAGGTCGTGTGTTGCTAGGTGCCGGCTCAGACTTGTTCAGGTTGTTTTTTCCAAGGGCAAGGAATCTTGCAGCTTAACTCAATGTTTGCCTGAATGTTGGGGGAGGTGTAAGCTTTGCAGATGTAAAACTTCGGAGAGAAATAGTTTGTGCCACTCTGACGTGGCAGCTGGTTTGATTGAATATTCTGGTCTCCAGCTTTCCAGAAGTGTAGTCAATAATTGGGCAGATCATTTGGAATGTAAAGACCACTGTTGCGATGGTGGTGTAATCATGTTATGTGAGAGCACAATTGTGTATCAGAAATAAATCTAGTAGATTTTGATAGTTTGCTCATTGAAATAAACATTCCCCAAACACAGATTGCTTTGTGTGCTAGGAGAATGCAGGATAAGACATCCAAAACAGAACTAAAAATGCAGATATAGTTTGAATAGTGTAAGTTTGGAAGGTAGCCAACTGCCCCTGCTTCCTGAGAAGAAGTCCCCAAGCAATTCAATGCCATTTGCCAGATGAGGTAACCGCTAGCACCATTCGGGAAACCATTTAATCCAAGTTGAGGAAGTTTAGCAGTGAAATGGAGCTTGAAGAATGTTGCTGTTTCTCATGGAATGGTAATATTTGTAACACACACCTACCCCTGAGCCAGCTGGTTGCTAGGAGAGGATTGCTGTTATTTTTGTTCCTCTTTGTGTTTCCAAAGGCTTTCCTCAGAAAAAACTAAGCGTTGACTCAAAGAATGAGAAGCCATCAGCTCCTCATCTTACTGCCATTAGGGGCAGTCATTGAGCACATGGACAAACGTGAGCTGATCAGAGAGTCAAGGTAGATTTATATGAAGTAAATCATGGCTGATCAAGTTAATTTTAGTTTTGAGGAAGTAACAAATGTGATAGATACAGGGATGAGAAATTTCAACCATTTGGCAGAATTTTGAATTTTGAGTAATGCAATTCCACCCTTTAATTTTTTTCCTGACCTTCAACGCTGCCACAGCTGGGGAGTAATCTCAGAAAATTGGAAAATCTCTGTAGTTAACAAGACCAGAAACAGACTCTGGGGAGCTGCCGTCTATCACAGCAGGAGGGTATGTTCTGCTGTTGGCCACTTGGTGAAACATGGGGTTAAGCAGGCCAGGGATGAGGGCCGGGTGGTGAGTGGTGGTAATGACAAGGGAACAGTGGAGTCAAGTCTTGACTGGTTGAAACTGGCGCCAGTTTTCAGTCGTGGTGGCTTGGCTTCATAAATTTATGCTTTGTTTTTAATCAAAATATCTGTTGCCTTCTGTTGATACTCAATTCAACCAATAGGAATCAACCCTAAAGCTTCAATGGGACACTAAAGCCTGATCCTAAAGCTGATGCTATTGGCAAAGATTTTATGTTCGAGATCCAGACCCAATTGGGGGTCGGATTGTTAGCATAACAGGATCAGCTCTGATGGCAAACATTCACTTCAAGCATTTCAATAGTAGACCCTGTTTCAAAGAATACACATCATTTTATTGAGGAGTCCTTTTGAATGGTGAAGACTTAGTGAAGGATAGGATCAAGGAACAAAGAAATTGGAGAGAAAATCAACAGATACTTGAATAATGACAAGGGAAGGTCTACAAAAGCTATCAAGCGGGTTTTCCTCACTTTGTATTCACTAGGATTGCCCTGAGTCTCCAGGAATGAAAGGTGTATCTCCGGAACATTGCTGCAAGCAAAGCCAGGAGAGAAATTGTAATGGCATGGTAGAGATTGGCTTTTATTTTTCATTTGCTTTGTTTATTAGTTGTAAAAGTAGTGTAGATGGGGATTGGTTGAAGGTTGTCTCACTGACAGTCTGGAATTATCTAATCGTGTTAACAATAATTTGTGTATTTTCTATTGGGCATGATAATGAGCAGACTTTTGCTTCTCTTCACGTTTACATAATTCAATTTAATCATGTTCCGTTGTTAGTATGAACTTCATCCTGTATTACATGCATTAAATGCTGAAATGCAGAGGTCACTTTGGTAGTTTGATACAATTCACTTGGTTCGGTCTGAGCAGTAATAGAGGTAAAGAAAGTGAAAATTGATGTTACTATCCACTTGAAGTTTAATATTCCACATATTTAAAATGCCCCACAAACATTTGCATTTCACTATTGATCATGAAAAGTGCTAAGATTCCTTGTCACAAAAAAATTCACATTTCTTTTGTCTTCAGCCACTGTCATCCCTGTTGATAAGACAATATCTGTGGATGTTGTTTACATGGGCTTTTAGAAGGCATTCAATAAGATTACATACAACAGAGTATTAGAAAAAATAAAGTGCGTGGAATTGGAGGCAACCTATTGAAGTAGGTGCAGGATTTGTTAGGAGATAGTGAAATAGTGAAAAATGGGTGTGCTTCAATTAGAATATAAATAATGGTGTTCCTCAGGGTTTTTTACTGGGAACTTAGTTTTTCATTGTTAAAGGAGTAGAGGGCTGTATTGTGGTGATAATAGATTGGGAGGTACTGAAAATAGATGTAAACAGAAATTTGCACAGGGTCATTATTAATGAGTGGTCAACACTGTAGAAGATGGATTTTTGTGCGGGGAAATGTAGGGGGCGATTTTGAGGTCGCACTCTCCGTCTACAGGAATGGCGGCACATGCTCAAAATCCAGAGAGCGCAATTCGCGCCGGTGAATTTCCAAGTTCTGAGCTTGTCGCCCCCTTGCAGGTGGAGTGGCATGAAACACGCCACGAGACCCCAGGAAGCACTCTCTCTGGGACTCCACCACCCTGCCCCCACCCCACCAGATATTCAGCAGGTGCCAGCATGATGTCATACCATTTACAGGTGCCAACCTGTGCCAAGGGGTGGGCCCAAGTGTGAGCCTCATGGGGGTGGGGGGAGGGTTCATTCAGATTTGCTGTGGGCCGGGGGATGCCGGTGAAGGTCGTTGGGGGTGGGGGGAGGGTGGGTGCCAGCTCCAAATTTGTGGGGGAGGAAAAGGGGCCAATAATTGTGAGGGGGGAGGGGCCAGGGGAGAGAAATGTCGACTCCAATTGGGGGTGGAGAAGGGAGCCTTGCGACTTCTATGGCTGTGGGGGTGGGGAGGTTTACTCAGATTGTGATTGGACCTCCCTTTAAAGATGGCACCCCAATCCCTGTGCAGCCGGGTTTTGCTGGTGTGTTGAGGCCCCGCTCCCCGCATCACCGTGTGAAATGCACCCCCTTGATTTTTTTGGCAGAGTTTTGTAAGATGTGGCGAGAAAACTGACGTGTTTCCCTGGAGAGAAACATGCTGGCTGTCTTGCCAAAAACAACACACTGCTATTTTTTGGTAAGATTCCCCCTGTAAGTATATCCAATTTGAACACGGGAAAGATGCTGATTGGTGAGTGAAGCTGCTTTTGCTGGTGGGAATGGACAGTAAGTGCAGTAAATTTCATTTACACTATAGATAAGAGTAATGGGGAGGATGGGAACAGCTCTGTGGAATTTTCAAACCATTGACCCTTAACACTGCACAAAGCGATTTTACACAGTATTACCCAATGCACGCAGTTAGGAGAAATGAAATCCCCCATTGCCTGGTGACTGGTTCACTACACTTTTATCAGGAAAGGTCTACGTGCTCTCTATAAATGTGTTGTGGATGGAATTTGATTCTTGAGTTCCAGATCGCTGAAGTTGAGTTCTTGGTCGCTGAAGGTGGGGTTGTCCTTTCCTGTGTCAGCTATTCCATCTAATGTCTCCTTGGTGATCTCAGTCTGTGGGCACAAAGAGGAAATGGAGCAAAGTCAGGGGCTAACAGAGAGTCAATACAATACAGTTTCAACCCACTACCTTTGAGAAACACAAATTCCATCTATTCATATAATTTGGAATCTGCCCTACTCATACATATTGCCAGGAATGTCCTCAGGTTCTTTTCCTAAATTGGTCAACAGTTATTTCAGTGTAAATCTGAGTCACATGATGTACCTGGGGTTTCCACTGATCTTCCAGCAAAGTTCAGGTGACCACTTTGGAGAAACGCCAAGGAAGTTTCAGCATATATTTCAGTTTGTAGGAAAATCTGCAGTACCGCTAAGTATCTTGAGGTGGTGGAGAAGCACCAGAAAACAGTCATTGGTGTGCTCAGCAACACCTCCATTGGGTATATGATAGTACTGCAGCTCTACCACATTCATCCTGGAACAGCCTGCCTTTGCTGCCCTCAAGTGGGCAGACTTGCCAAGTACTGTGACATCAACTCATTTTAACTAAATGCATAGTGACAAGGCACAAAGATGCCAGGACTGCTGCTGTCTATTGGGTGCCAGGAGAATTTCCTGAGGGAACACAGGTATGGGGGAGGCCAAGCAGTGGAGCTTTCCTTCAAGATCTTAGGGTCCGTCTATGGTGCCTGTTCCTAACAGTATGTGTGAAGGCCCCCCAGTGCCCTTTGTGTTTACTGGCCAGAATGGGGAGTTGCGGGCAGCTCGTGAGTCTCGCAGGCCTTGGGTTTATGTGCCAGACTTGATACTGTGCATTTTCAATGCTTACCATCATATTAGCCTCACAAGTCTGAAGTTTTAATAATTATGGGAAAAAGTTGCAGTAGGTATCAAATCTGCAGCCATTCTTTAATTTGACTTGTCTCATGACAGCTATTATATCCTCTTGAATTGTGGAAGACCAGACAGTTCATTCCACCCAGAAGACATCTCGGAACACAAGATAGGTTCAGTTAAGGAACCCCCTTGACCCAATCTGCAAGTGTCAATCCAGTCAGTCTACTAACTCAAACACACTAGAGTTCTCCATCATCAGTTTCAGCCTTTTCAGATTCCAGGTGTCTCATGTCAACAAACCTGCGAGAAGTTTATTTCACATGTTGTGCACTCTTCATGGGAAAAAGAAATTCCCAATAAAGGATTCTAAATTTATCTTTTACTATTTTGAGCTGATTTCCCCTTGTCCTACTGTCATGATTTGACTTGGAGCTGTGTTTTGGTGATACTATTTTTAACTGCCTATTATTTGATACATTTCATGTTAAGGATCCCTCTCAGTCATTTCTAGGATAGAAAAAAACAAATTTCTCCAGTCTTTCTAAATTGTCTCTAGTCTCACTCTGAGAACTCTGGCCTGGGTAGATGGAAAGTGGATGCTTGGCCTAGGAGTTGATATCCCAGTGGAGGACACCAATTTGGGTTTTGCTGATGACCAGATTGAAAACTAGTAAAGGCCCCTGGGGAAATCTTTCAGCCAATGTCTGAATCCTGGACACTGGTGCCCAATGGAAAAACCTATGTCCACTGTTCTGTAGCTCAGTCCCCAGACAGATTTTTTCCCGTCTTCCTGTTCAGCTAAGAAAGAACTGATACTTGCCCATTTTGGGTGATTGCTGAGGAAGTCAACCTTAGAGAATGAAGACTGGGTTCAATCAGAATGCAGACTTGAAAAGTGGATTTAACCCACTAACACCGATAGTATGGTGTATCGTGTGTCTGTTATAAAGAGTACTGCAAAATAATTAGTAATCCACTCTCCTCATTAGCCTGTTCATCTATTGTATGAAAAATTAGTGACAAACTAACCCATCCCAGATCTTAATCCTTGCCCTCTCATCCCTTCCCCTCCAGGCTACACTATCATCTGATTGGAGTAAAGGTCAACTCCAGATCACAAGGGACACTATTATTTGTGAGACCAGTGACACTGAAATGAGAGAATATCTAATGTAGTCGTAACACTCCTGAAAGTGGAAAGCACAATTCAGTCTGCCTTTTTGTCCTTGTCAAGTACCTCTGATTGAACACTTTTCTTGGCAAAGTTGAAGCAGCACAGACTCCTTGCTGTGATCAGAAGTTTCTTGTCCACTTTATTCTTCCTCCCTCCTGTGAGAATCAAAAACAAGGTCCACATCAATTCCATGACAGGAACATCAGCTCCAAAAACTCACTGAGAATGAAGAAGTCTGACGTGGCTTCACGACTGATTTTTTTACAGAGCAAACAGCCGATCACAGCCACATCAGCAGCAGCAGGAGCCAAATGATTTGCCTGGTGGGAGAAACTGGCTGAGTAATTCTATTGGACTATCGGAACATCTTCATAAATCTCCTGTGACAGGCCTTTAAAAGAAGTACCACAATAAAAATTTCACAAACATTTTGGGGGTGATCTCACCGTTGCGCTCCCCAACTAATGGGTGAGGCAAGCCAGTAAGATCGCAAGAGAGCCGAGAAATCAGGTTCGCGCCTGGGGCTAGGGGGGCGGTACCCCTTGGGCAGTGCCAGCCTGGCACCCTGGCATTGCCCACAAGGAACCCTGGCACTGCCTATCAGGCACCAGGCTGCTGGCTTCTTCAGCGGGATGAGGCCCTGTCCCCTTCTTACCAGCGTGAATCTCTCTAAGGCACTCTGCGATGCACAGATGTTAGAGATTCATTGAGGTAAGTATACCCAAAAAACAGGCGGGAAATTCTCCCACTTTCCCACCTGTTGGGCACTTTTTTGGGGGGAGAATCCCAGGCAAAATGCTGGAAATGCTCAGCATGTATGGCATCATCTGTTGAGAGAGAAACAGAATTAACATATCAAGTCCAAAGGTCACAGATCAGAAATAAGCCTGCAAGTAAATCACTCGCCCGGCTGTTCAGACCGAGCAAACTGAACTCTTCTGAAACCTTAACTCCTGCTAGGTTTTGTACATTGGGTCCATGAATGGCTCAACTCCAAATATGGAATGCCAGTGTCATTCTCAGAGGGATCTAGTGTGAAGTTTGAAGCTCCAAATTTGCTCCTATTCAGGATGGGTAGCAGTTCATATTTGGACAGGGCTGCCTAAGACAACTTCTCTTCGTTCCATTTTGTTGGTTCTTTATTGCACTGAAATTAAGACCAATGTTTCTGTCTGCATCTTTAAAAGAAAGCATTACCAGTTAATCTGGTATAATTCATATGTATAATAGAGGAAGCACCAACCTGTCAGCAAGCTGATTATGAGGCCAAGAATCAAGACAGTCAAGGTTCCTAATGGGCTCAGGTAAAGATATGAGACTGAATACAATGTGTCTGCAATTGCTGGCCTGAAATTGAAGAAGAGAAGAAGTTTGAAGTTAAGGATTAAAGTATGGCAATGACTATAGGATGTTGTACTGTGAAGCACACTGCCTTATTAATGAAGAAATACATTAATTGAAGAGAGTAATTGGTCCGTTTACTGCTCTTCCAAATGTTGAAACTGGATGAAAGGGATGGACACCAAGCTTTCTGCTGCCTGAAAGTGTCCTACATTTGGACAATCTCACACTATAAACACTGTCCATGACTAAATTGGTCACCTCAATAGAAATAATAATTTTGGGAAATGGAAATTTTCTTAGTAGAGTGAAAAGTTCGGTTGTGAAGGTGGAGATCTGGGATCAGAAACCACCAGTTTAGACAGAGTAACTCACCTTCTGAGTCTACAAAACTGGTCCATAAGGCAAAGGTCAGGAGTGTAATGGAATACTCTTCACTAGCCAAGATGAGTGCAACTCCGACAGTACTCAAGATGCCAACACCATCCAGGACGAAGCAGCCCGCTTGATTGCCACCCCATCCACCACCTTCAACATTCATTCCCTCCACCACTGACACACAGTGGCAGCAGTGTGTACCGTCCACAAGATGCACTGCGTCAACTCATCAGGACTCCTTAGACAGCACCTTACAAAACCAAGACCGCTGGAAGGACAAGGCCAGCGTGGGAACACCACCACGTGAAATTTCCCCTCCAAACCGCACACCATCCTGACTTAGAACTATAATGCTGTTCCTTCACTGTCACTGGGTCAAAATCCTGGAATTCTCTTCTTGGCAGCATGGTGGATGTACCTACACTGACAACACCAGGCCTGGAGTTTTGGCACATGGAGAGGCTTTCTGTCATGTGAGAAATCCAGGAAATGGCTTATAATTCTAAATTCTGTCCCTGAACTTGGCATTTCCCATATTCCAGAGACCAGGACAGGAGTCGAGGTGGGGTTTCTGCCTGCTGATTCATGGATGCAGCTGTCTATTTAAATCACGGCAAAGCCTTTGACAAAGTCCCACATGGGAAACTAATGAAGAAGTAAAAGCGCATGGGATCCAGGGTAACTTGACAAGTTGGATCCAAAACTGGCTTAATGGTAGGAATGATGTGGAGATGCCGGCGTTGGACTGGGGTAAACACAGTAAGAAGTTTAACAACACCAGGTTAAAGTCCAACAGGTTTATTTAGTAGCAAAAGCCACAAGCTTTCGGAGCCTTAAGCTCCTTCTTCAGGTGAGTGGGAATTCTGTTCACAAACAGGGCATAAAAAGACACAAACTCAATTTACAGAATAATGGTTGGAATGTGAGTCTTTACAGCTAATCAAGTCTTATAGGTACAAACGATGTGAGTGGAGAGAGCATTAAGTAAGGTTAAAGAGATGTGTATTGTCTCCAGACAGGACAGCCAGTGAGATTCTGCAAGTCCAGGCAAGCTGTGGGGATTACAGATAGTGTGACATGATCCCAATATCCCGGTTGAGGCCGTCCTCATGTGTGTGGAACTTGGCTATCAGTTTCTGCTCAGCAACTCTGCGCCGTCGTGTGTCGTGAAGACTGCCTTGGAGAACGCTTACCCGAATATCAGAGGCCGAATGCCCGTGACCGCTGAAGTGCCTCCCAACAGGAAGAGAACAGTCTTGCCTGGTGATTGTCGAGCGGTGTTCATTCATCCGTTGTCGCAGCGTCTGCATGGTTTCCCCAATGTACCATGCCTCGGGACATCCTTTCCTGCAGCGTATCAGGTAGACAACGTTGGCCGAGTTGCAAGAGTATGTACCGTGTACCTGGTGGACGGTGTTCTCACGTGAGATGATGGCATCTGTGTCGATGATTCGGCAGGTCTTGCAGAGGTTGCTGTGGCAGGGTTGTGTGGTGTCGTGGTCACTGTTCTCCTGAAGGCTGGGTAGTTTGCTGCGGACAATGGTCTGTTTGAGGTTGTGCGGTTGTTTGAAGGCAAGAAGTGGGGGTGTGGGGATGGCCTTGCAAGACGTTCGTCTTCATCAATGACATGTTGAAGGCTCCAGAGGAGATGCCGTAGCTTCTCCTCTCCGGGGAAGTACTGGACAACGAAGGGTACTCTGTCCACCATGTCCCGTGTTTGTCTTCTGAGGAAGTCGGTGCGGTTTTTCGCTGTGGGGCGTTGGAACTGTCGATCGATGAGTTGAGCGCCATATCCTGTTCTTATGAGGGCATCTTTCAGCGTCTGGAGGTGTCTGTTGCGATCCTCCTCATCCGAGCAGATCCTGTGTATACGGAGGGCTTGTCCGTAGGGGATGGCTTCTTTAACATGTTTAGGGTGGAAGCTGGAGAAGTGGAGCATTGTGAGGTTATCCGTGGGCTTGCGGTACAGTGAGATGCTGAGGTGACCGTCCTTAATGGAGATGCGTGTGTCCACTAGATACATCGATGACATTTTCATCCTTTGGACACATGGTGAACAGTCACTGAAACAACTATATGATGACATCAACAAGTTCCACCCCCCACCATCAGACTCACCATGGACTACTCTCCGGAATCGGTTGCATTCTTGGACACACGCATCTCCATTAAGGATGGTCACCTCAGCACCTCACTGTACTGCAAACCCACGGATAACCTCACGATGCTCCACTTCTCCAGCTTCCATCCTAAACACGTTAAAGAAGCCATCCCCTACGGACAAGCCCTCCGAATACACAGGATCTGCTCGGATGAGGAGGATCGCAACAGACACCTCCAGACGCTGAAAGATGCCCTCGTAAGAACAGGATATGGCGTTCGACTCATCGATCGACAGTTCCAACGTCCCACAGCGAAAAACCACACCGACCTCCTCAGGAGACAAACACGGGACACGGTGGACAGAGTACCCTTCGTCGTCCAGTACTTCCCCGGAGTGGAGAAGCTACGGCATCTCCTCCGGAGCCTTCAACATGTCATTGATGAAGACGAACATCTTGCCAAGGCCATCCCCACACCCCCACTTCTTGCCTTCAAACAACCGCACAACCTCAAACAGACCATTGTCCGCAGCAAACTACCCAGCCTTCAGGAGAACAGTGACCACGACACCACACAACCCTGCCACAGCAACCTCTGCAAGACGTGCCGGATCATCGACACAGATGCCATCATCTCACGTGAGAACACCATCCACCAGGTACACGGTACATACTCTTGCAACTCGGCCAACATTGTCTACCTGATACGCTGCAGGAAAGGATGTCCCGAGGCATGGTACATTGAGGAAACCATGCAGACGCTGCGACAACGGATGAATGAACACCGCTCGACAATCACCAGGTAAGACTGTTCTCTTCCTGTTGGGGAGCACTTCAGCGGTCACGGGCATTCGGCCTCTGATATTCGGGTAAGCGTTCTCCAAGGCAGCCTTCACGACCCACGACAGCGCAGAGTTGCTGAGCAGAAACTGATAGCCAAGTTCCGCACACATGAGGACGGCCTCAACCGGGATATTGGGTTCATGTCACACTATCTGTAATCCCCACAGCTTGCCTGGACATGCAGAATCTCACTGGCTGTCCTGTCTGGAGACAATACACATCTCTTTAACCTGTCTTAATGCTCTCTCCACTCACATTGTTTGTACCTTTAAGACTTGATTAGCTTTAAGTATTCGCATTCCAACCATTATTCTGTAAATTGAGTTTGTGTCTTTTTATGCCCTGTTTGTGAACAGAATTCCCACTCACCTGAAGAAGGAGCTTAAGGCTCTGAAAGCTTGTGGCTTTTGCTACCAAATAAACCTGTTGGACTTTAACCTGGTGTTGTTAGACTTCTTACTTAATGGTAGGAGACAGAGGGTGGTGATAGAAGGCTGTTTGTGTGACTGGAGGCTGGTGTCCAATGGCATAACACAGGTTCCTTATTGTTCATGATATATATGAACGATGTTGATGAGCGTGTGGGGGAGATGAGAAGTAAGTATGTGGATGACAAGAAGATTGGCAGGTGGTTAATAGTGGGGAAGAAGTTCTCAGGCTGCAGGAAGATATAAACGGGTTGGTCAGATGGGCAGATCAGGGGCAGATGCAATTTAACCCTGAAAAGTGTGAGGTGATGCACTTTGGAAGGAGTAACAAGACAAGGGACAGTGAATGGCAGGACACTCGGAAGCTCAGAGGAACAGAGGGACCTGAAGGTGCTTGTCCACAGATCCCTGAAGGTGGCAGGACAGATTAATAGGTATTTAAGAAGGAAAATGGAACACTTGCCTTTATCAGTTGTGGCATAGATTATAAGAGTTGGGAGGTTATGTTGGAGCTGAACAAAACTTTGGTTGGGCCACAGCTGGACAACTGTGTGCAGCTCTGGTCAACTCACTATAGGGAGGATGTGATTGCACTGGAAAGAGTGTGGAGTCGATTCATCGGGACGTTGCCTGGGATGGTGCGTTTGAGCGATGAAGAGAGACTGAATAGGCTGGGGTTGGTTTCTTTAGAGCAGAGAAGGTTGAGGGGGACATGATTGAGGCTATGGGTATTGGGCTGGGGGGCAATGACTTGGCATACAGGGAGCCATGCTGGTTTGGTGCGGAGCATGGGTTGGCATATGTTGGAATAGATTGGGCATAGGGAGTGATGAGGGGAGAGGGATGGAGAATGTTTTTTGTTTTATTATTTTTTATGCATTTAAGCACAATGCTGGGACATAGTGACAAGCTTTATCCCAGCCCACCTTTGCGCCCTACAGTTTGCACATTTGTCCCAGGATTGTCCGTTCTGTCTCTTGTTCCAGCCTGTTCCAGCCATCCCCTAACTGAAGATGCAATCTGCGGGCAGACATTTTTAAATGTCCAATTCCCTGAACTAGGAAATCTCCTGACTCTTCAAACCCAATCAAGGGACAAAGATCTGGGCCAAAATGTTTGGAGAGGTGGAAGGAGAGGGGATTTCAGGGGGGAGGGGATTCTCCAGACCCGCTAACTCCCAGTGAGTATCACGATGGCCGGAGAAATGGGTGTGGGCAAAAAAAATCGGGTTTGGCGCCCGCATCACGATGCTCCCAGCCCATCCTGCCAGCCCCAATTCAAATTAACTTCATTAAATATAACTGGTGGGCTTGAAGCCCAATTCAAATACCTCCTGTTATTCATCAGCCTACCTAGCAGGAGCTACAGTGCATGAGCTTTTGTGTAGATCCACACAAGTGAAGACTTGGCATGTTGGACCTAGAGGGTTGAGGAAGCACCTCCCCCTCAGAAATAAGAGAAACCATTCCCAAGACCACCCCCCCCCCCCCCACCACCCCCCCCATCCCCCAACCCCTCGCAAACCACGCAGGCATTACGTTTATCAGACCCATCCCCCCCACTCAGACCTCCTCACACAGCCACCTTCCCCCTTAAAGCCCCCCACACAGCCCCCCTTTCCCTTCAGCCACCTCTACACAGCCTCCCCCCCTTCCCCCTCAGACCCCTCACTCAGCCTCCCTTCACGTCGCACACCTTGTCAGTGTCACCAGTGCATTGACACCCTACTGCCCCCCTGGTCTGTCACCTTGGGCCCCAAGGGGGCTTGAGGAGATAGATTCCATGGCCATTTGCCCCTCTGCTGTTGCCAGGCTGCAGAAGATGGATCCTTCAAGGGTCCTGGTGGCTGGGTGGGCTAAAGTATTGACCTCACCACTCTCTGAATGGATGGGGGTGTCATAGCTGACTACCCCTTCTAGCCCTGGTAGATGTGAAGATCACTCCTGGCATGGTATTTCATGCAGCCCTGTGATCAATGGTTGCATTCTAAGCGGCCATGTCACTTTAATCTCCATGCCCCCCGGTCACCTGGCTGGATTTTAAAACATTGCAGCACTCCATTCTGTAGCAGAGATTTTCCTTTCTCCCTGTCAGAAGCTGCAGGTGTGAGCAGACCCCTTTGAAGTCCTCTGCCAGAGAGGAGATTTCAATTTCACCTGATGGGGAGGTGGGTTCCTTTCTGCACAGCTATGCACTCAGCCCCAATGTACACACACGGCTTTGATTTGATGTTTCTTCGGCTTCCTAGCAAGCTGAAATCTTTGAAACTCTCTCCATTGCATTTGAAGTCTTTGTTAGAACATAGAACATAGAACATTACAGCACAGAACAGGCCCTTCGGCCCACGATGTTGTGCCGACCTTCATCTGAAACCAAGATCAAGCTATCCCACTCCCTACCATCCTGGTGTGCTCCATGTGCCTATCCAATAACCGCTTAAATGTTCCTAAAGTGTCTGACTCCACTATCACTGCAGGCAGTCCATTCCACACCCCAACCACTCTCTGCGTGAAGAACCTACCTCTGATATCCTTCCTATATCTCCCACCACGAACCCTATAGTTATGCCCCCTTGTAATAGCTCCATCCACCCGAGGAAATAGTCTTTGAACGTTCACTCGATCTATCCCCTTCATCATTTTATAAACCTCTATTAAGTCTCCCCTCAATCTCCTCCGCTCCAGAGAGAACAGCCCTAGCTCCCTCAACCTTTCCTCATAAGACCGACACTCCAAACCAGGCAGCATCCTGGTAAATCTCCTCTGCACTCTTTCCAGCGCTTCCACATCCTTCTTATAGTGAGGTGACCAGAACTGCACGCAATATTCCAAATGCGGTCTCACCAAGGTCCTGTACAGTTGCAGCATAACCCCACGGCTCTTAAACTCCAACCCCCTGTTAATAAAAGCTAACACACTATATGCCTTCTTCACAGCTCTATCCACTTGAGTGGCAACCTTTAGAGATCTGTGGATATGAACCCCAAGATCTCTCTGTTCCTCCACAGTCTTCAGAACCCTACCTTTGACCCTGTAATCCACATTTAAATTAGTCCTACCAAAATGAATCACCTCACATTTATCAGGGTTAAACTCCATTTGCCATTTTTCAGCCCAGCTTTGCATCCTATCTATGTCTCTTTGCAGCCTACAACACCCCTCCACCTCATCCACTACTCCACCAATCTTGGTGTCATCAGCAAATTTACTGATCCACCCTTCAGCCCCCTCCTCTAAGTCATTAATAAAAATCACAAAGAGCAGAGGACCAAGCACCGATCCCTGCGGCACTCCGCTAGCAACCTGCCTCCAGTCCGAAAATTTTCCATCCGCCACCACCCTCTGTCTTCGATCAGATAGCCAGTTACCTATCCAATCGGCCAACTTTCCCTCTATCCCACACCTCCTTACTTTCATCATAAGCCGACCATGGGGGACCTTATCAAACGCCTTACTAAAATCCATGTATATGACATCAACCGCCCTACCTTCATCAATACACCTAGTTACCTCCTCAAAAAATTCTATCAAATTTGTGAGGCACGATTTGCCCTTCACAAATCCGTGCTGACTATCCCGGATTAATCCGCATCTTTCTAAATGGTCGTAAATCCCATCCCTAAGGACCTTTTCCATCAATTTACCAACCACCGAAGTCAGACTAACCGGTCTATAATTACCAGGGTCATTTCTATTCCCTTTCTTAAACAGAGGAACAACATTTGCCACTCTCCAGTCCTCTGGCACCATCCCCGTGGACAGCGAGGACCCAAAGATCAAAGCCAAAGGCTCTGCAATCTCATCCCTCGCCTCCCAAAGAATCCTAGGATACATTTCATCAGGCCCAGGGGACTTATCGACCTTCAGTTTATTCAAAACTGCCAATACATCCTCCCTCCGAACATCTATTTCCTCCAGCCTATTAGCCTGTAACACCTTCTCTTCCTGAAAAACATGGCCCCTCTCCTTGGTGAACACTGAAGAAAAGTGTTCATTCATCACCTCGCCTATCTCTACTGATTCCATACACAAGTTCCCACCACTGTCCTTGACCGGCCCTAACCTCACCCTGGTCATTCTTTTATTCCTCACATAAGAGTAAAAAGCCTTGGGGTTTTCCTTGATCCGACCCGCCAAGGACTTCTCATGTCCCCTCCTAGCTCTCCTCAGCCCCTTTTTCAGCTCATTCCTTGCTAACTTGCTAACTTGTTCTGTAACAAATTCATCACGCAGTGCCTCGTAAAAGATTCAACTGCCAGCTCAATCGATTTCTATCATCCTCCAGCCACTTGTGTTTGTTTCATTTCCCTTTGTGGTTGAATGCACCTCAAGTACCCCATTGTTCCTGGCTGCAATGTTGACAGAGCCTAAACCTGATTGACAATTAAGTGGGTGATGAGACGGGAAAAGGAGGCTGAATGGGAAGTTTGAGGGGGGAAGGGGGCTTGAGTGGGGGTCTGAGAAGAGGAGTCGAGTCAGGTCACACTCATGCCTGCATGGTTTGGGGGAGGGGTGTAACCCATTATTTGTGTGTGGAGGGGAGGATGCCTCTCTTTGGTGAGGGGTTGGTAGTGTTCCCCTGGTTAGTGGGGAGAAGGGGCACCATTTTTTTTTTGTTGGGGCGGGGGGGGGGGGAGGGGTGTCTGTCTCCAAGCAAGGAGATCTTTAAAATTGGCACCCGGTCTCAGAATAGAACAGCGGGGCTGGCCAACGGGTTCCTCAAAATGAGCTTATTAGCATATGAATGCCACCTGACAGATGCTGCCAACACCTGTTTTCCCACCGGCTTGGGCACTTAGACCCAATTCGGGAGAATCGCGGCCTCAGAGTTTAGGGCTTAGGAAACTGAAGGTGCTGCTACCAAGGGTGAAATAATTAAAATCAGAGATGCTCAAAAAGCCAGAATTAAATGATTAGATTGCAGACATCTTGGCAGGTTCAGGAGCTGGAGGAGATTGAACAGATGTGGAGGGGCAAGGCTACGGAGGCATTTGAATATGAAGATGAGAATTTTCAAATCAAAAAATGGAGCCAGTGTAGGTCAGTGAACACGGGGTGGGGGAGGGGGGGCGTGGGGGGTGGGACTTGGTGTGAGTTAAGACATGGACAGCTGAGTTTTGGATGACATCAATTAATGGAAGTGGAATGGGAGACTACCTGGGGTATGTTGGAACAGGCAGGTCTGTAAGTTTTCAGCATCAGATGACAGAGGCAAATTTGAGGTGAGGTTGTGAAGTTTAAAATGGGTGGACTTTGTGATGGTGTTGACATGTGGTCAGAAAATGTGGTAGTTATGAGCATGTGCATGAGCAGTGAGACGGAGACCAAATGAATAGCAAATTAAGTTCATGTGGAAATTTGGTGCACGGGGGAAAGGTGCTTTAAGTAAGATTTATTGCAATTCGTAGAGTGTTAGTTGGATTTATCAGTGGAACAAAGAACAAAGAAAACAAAGAAAATTACAGCACAGGAACAGGCCCTTCGGCCTTCCAAGCCTGCACCGACCATGTTGCCCATCTGAACTGAAACCCCCTACCCTTCCGGGGACCATATCCCTCTATTCCATCCTATTCATGTATTTGTCTAAACTCACTATCGTATCTGCTTCCACTACCTCCCCCGGTAGTGAGTTCCAGGCATCCACCACCCTCTGTGTAAAAAAAACTTGCCTCGTACATCTCCTTTAAACATTGCCCCTCACACCTTAAACTTATGCCCCCTAGTAATTGACTCTTCCACCCTGGGAAAAAGCTTCTGACTACTGGTAAAGCCTATCAATAGTTTATTAAGTTAGGACAAATAAATTTAATACAAGTAAAACAAAGTAAAATAAAATATGTCAGTGAAGTGTAGTAAAGACATGGTAGGCAACGTGGTCACATAGAATGCATGTCCTGTAGTATGTGGGAAGTTGTGGATGTTGCTGTTGTCCTAGACAACCACATGTGAATGAAGTGTCATCAGCTTCAGAAATTTGAGTTTTGAGTTTTGGAGTACGAGCAGCTGCTGGAATCACCGCGCACATCCACAAGGCTGAGAACTATGTGTATAGCACATTCAGAAGGATGGTCACGCTGCAGGTTAAGAGCATGGAGGCAGAAAGGGAATGGGTGACCGCCACACACTCTAAGAGAATTAGGGAGGTAGTGTAGGAGTCCCCTGAGGTCCCGCTCACTTATTAGTTTTCCGTTTTGGATGTTGGTGAGGGCATTAGTTCCTCAGAGGAATGCAGTCAGAGCCAAGTTTATGGCACCTCGGGCAGCTCAGCTGTACAGGAGTGGAGGAAGAAAAGGGGAAAAGCAGTAGTGATAGAGGATTAGTTAGTTAGAGGAACATATCGGCATTTTTGTGGCCATAGATGTGACTCCAGTATGGTATGTTGTCTCCCTGGTGCCAGGGTCAAGGATGTCAAGGAACAGCTGCAGTACATTCTTCTCGGGAAGGGTGATGAGCCAGAGGTCATGGCCTGCGTTGGTCACAACGACTTAGGTAGGTAAGGTAATGAGGTTCTGAAAGCAGATTTGATTGAACTGGGAAGACACTCCAAAGATATGTGGGTTAGGTTGATTGGCCATGCTAAATTGCCATTTAATGTCAGGGAGACTAGCAGGGTAAACACATGGGGTTATGGGGATAGAGCCTGGTCGGTGTGGTCGGTGCAGACTCGATGGGCCGAATGGCCCCCTTCTGCATTGTAGGATTCTATGATTCTATGATAGGAAGGAAATTGAAAATCAGGACCTATAAAGCAGTAATCTCAGGATTACTCCCAGTCCCATGTGTCAGTGAACATACAAATAAGAGAACTGAATGATTAAACATGTTGCTGGAAAGCTGGTATAGGAGGGAGGGTGTCAGATTTCCAAGGCATTCAAACTAGTTTCAGGAAAGGTGCCAGGGTCAAGGATGTCAATGAATGGCTGCTGTACATTCTTCTTGGGGAGGGTGATTCCAGGAAAGGTTGGGCAATTATGATGGCCTACAGGAGTGGGATGATGTCTTCGCAGGGAGATTTGCTAGTGCTGTTGGGGAGAGTTTAAACTAGATTGGCAAGGGAACCTGAAGGCAAATTTGGAGCAGGGACCAGGAAATAGAAAATTAGTGAGTGACTCTGAAAGGCAGAAGAGACACAGGTTAAAAAGCATACAGCACAGGGATTTGACAGTGTTAAGGAGTATATATGTTGGTGGGGTTGTGGATAGTCTGGAGGGATGTCAGAAGTTACAGAGGGACATAGATAGGATGCAAGACTGGGCAGACAAGTGGCAGATGGACTTCAACCCAGATAAATGCGTCGTGGTCCATTTTGGTAGGACAAATGGGATGAAGGAGTACAATATAAAGGGAAAGACTCTTAGTACGGTAGAGGATCAGAAGGACGTTGGGGTCCGGGTCCATAGGACTCTAAAATCGGCCCCGCAGGTGGAGGAGGTGGTTAAGAAGGTGTATGGTGTGCTGGCCTTTATCAATGGAGGGATTGAGTTTAGGAGTCCGGGGATAATGATGCAGCTATACAAGACCCTCGTCAGACCCCACTTGGAGTACTGTGCTCAGTTCTGGTCGCCTCACTATATGAAGGATGTGGAAAAGATTGAAAGGGTGCAGAGGAGATTTACAAGGATGTTGCCTGGATTGAGTGGCATGCCTTATGAGGATAGGCTGAGGGAGCTTGGTCTTTTCTCCTTGGAGAGACGTAGGATGAGAGGAGACCTAATAGAGGTATATAAGATGTTGAGAGGCATAGATCGGGTGGACTCTCGGAGGCTTTTTCCCAGGGTGGAAATGTCTGCTACGAGAGGACACGGGTTTAAGGTGCTGGGGAGTAGGTACAGGGGAGATGTTCGGGGGAAGTTTTTCACACAGAGGGTGGTGGGCGATTGGAATCGGCTGCCGTCAGTGGTGGTGGAGGCAAACTCAATAGGGTCTTTTAAGAGACTCCTGGATGAGTACATGGAGCTTAATAGGATGGAGGGTTATAGGTAGGTCTAGAAGGTAGGGATGTGTTTGGCACAACTTGTGGGCCGAAGGGCCTGTTTGTGCTGTAGTTTTCTATGTTCTATGTTCTATATGTATGTGCGATGAGTAGAGCAAACAAAGGGCGGCACGGTAGCACAGTGGTTAGCACTGCTGTTTCACAGCTCCAGGGACCTGGGTTCGATTCCCGGCTTGGGTCACTGTCTGGGTGGAGTTTGCACATTCTCCTCGTGTCTGCGTGGGTTTCCTCCGGGTGCTCCGGTTTCCTCCCACAGTCCAAAGATGTGTGGGTTAGGTTGATTGGCCATGCTAAAATTGCCCCTTAGTGTCCTGGGATGCGTAGATTAGAGGGATTAGCGAGTAAAAATATATGGGGGTAGGGCCTGGGTGGGATTGTGGTCGGTGCAGAATCGATGGGCCGAGTGGCCTCTTTCTGTACTGTAAGGTTTCTATGAAAGCTGATGAGCTGAGGGCAGTATGATAGACACATGGCAGTATGATAGACACATGGCAGTATGATAGACACATGGCAGTATGATATAATCACTAATACGCAAACCTAGGTTAAAGGGAGACAAAAATGGCAGCTCAACATCCCTGGATGTAGAATTTTCAGGCAGGATAAAGAAGGGGATAAGAATGGTGGAGTTGTAGCATTGCTGGTTAAAGAATCAAATACAGCTGTGAAGAGGGATGATGTACAAAATGAAGCATCAAATTAGACCATATGGATTGATCAGAAATAAAAAAGGAACAGCCAAACTGTTAGGAGTGTACTATAGATGCCTAGATAGTGGATGGGTGTTAAAAGAATAAATATGGAAACAAATTTCTGAGTGCAAATCAACAGGGCAGTAATCATTGGGGACTTCAACTATCTGACTATCAATTGGGTTACACACAGTGCAAGGGCATAGTGCTCACAAAGTTCTTGATTCACATTCATAGAATAGAATCATAGAACCCAAAGAGAAAATGCTGGAAAATCTCAGCAGGTCTGGCAGCATCTGTAGAAAAGAAAAGAGCTGATGTTTTGAGTCCAGACGACCCTTTGTCAAAGCTAAAAGGCAAAGAAAATGGGAGATATTTATACTGCAGAGTGAGGGAATGAAAGATGAGTCATAGCCACAGAAACCAGGGGAAAAGGCTGCTAATGGCAGCCCATAGAGAGAATAAAGGGTGTGAATGGCCAAATGACAGAGAAACTGTAAGCTGTGAGAGATGGAGATGTTGGGGGAGGGGGGGTGGAATGGGACAGAGGTAGAATGTAAAAAAGGGTAAGCGGGGGTGGGGGGGGAAGAAGTAGGGGGAAGGAAAGAGTGGAGGGGGGGGGGAAGAAAAATGAAGAAAGACCAGAAAGAAATAACAGGTGGAGAACAGTAAAAAATAAAATAAAATAGAATGAAAACAAAGTTGTCGAGGTGGGGTAGAGCAAATCATCTGAAGTTGTTGAATTCGATATTGAGATTGGAAAGTTGTGATGTGCCTATCCGGAAGATGAGATGCCGTTCCTCCAGTTTGCGTTGAGCTTCACTGGAACATTGCAGCAAGCCAAGGACAGACATGTGTGCATGAGAGCAGGATCGTGTGTTAAAATGGCAAGCAACTGGAAAGTCAGGGTCCTGATTGCGCACAAAGTGCTCAGCAAAGCGATCACCCAGTCTACGCTTGGTCTCTCCGATATAGAGGAGACCACATTGGGAGCAGCGAATGCAATAGATCCAATTGAAAGAGATGCAAGTGAAACGCTGCTTAACCTGGAATGAAGGTTTTGGACCTTGGATGGTGAACATGGAAGAGGTAAAGGGGCAGGTGTTACACCTTCTGTCATTGCATGGGAAGGTGCAATTGGTGACGGGAGAGGTGTTGGGTATAGTGGAGTAGTGGACTCAGTTATCCCGGAGGGGATGGTCTCTGCGGAATCCTGACAGAGGAAGTGAAGGGAAGATGTGTTTAGTGGTGGCATCACCCTGGAGTTGGCGAAAATGGCGGAAGATTATGCTTTGCATGCAGAGGCTGGTGGGGTGAAATGTGAGAACAAGGGGACTCTATCCTTGTTCTGGGAAGGAGGGGAGGGGGTGAGGGTCGTGGCGCGGGAGATGGACCGCACGCTGTTGAGGGCCCTGTCGACAACTATAGGTGGGAAACCACGGTTGAGGAAAAAGGAGCACATATTAGAAGCACCTCTTTGGAAAGTGGCATCATCGGAACAAATGCGACAGAGGCGAAGGAGCTGAGAGAAAGGGATGGAGTCCTTGCAGGATGTGGGGTGTGAAGAGCTGTAGTCCAGATAGCTGTGGGAATCAGTGGGTTTGTAATGGATATTGGTAGATAGTCTATTGCCGGAAATGGAGACAAAAAGGTCAAGGAAGGGAAGGCAAGTGTCTGAGATGGACCAGGTGAAGGTGATGGAGGGGTGGAAGCTGGAAGTGAAGTTGATGAATTTTTCGAGGTCTGGATGAGAGCACCAAAATAGTCATCGATGTACCGGTAAAGGAATTGTGGGAGGGGACCTGGGTAGGCCTGGAACAAGGAATGTTCCACATACCCCATTAAAAAGACAAGTGTAGCTGGGACTCATGTGGGTACCCATTGCTACTCCTTTGATTTGGAGAAAGTGGGATGAGTTAAAGGAGAAGTTGTTGAGAGATAGAACGAGGTCAGCCAGGTGGAGGAGAATCGTGGTGGATGGGAATTGCTCAGGCAGGCCTCTTTTCAAGAAAGAAGTGAAGAGCTCTCAGGCCGTCCTGGTGTGGGATGGAGGTGTAGAGAGATTGCACATCCATGGTGAATAGGAGGCGGTTAGGGCCTGCGAACTGGAAGCTGTCAATATGATGCAGGGCATCAGAGGAATCCCGGATGTAGGTGGGGAGGGAATGGACCAGAGGAGTGAGGATGGAGTCAAGGTAAGAGGAAATAAGTTCAGTGGGGCAGGAGCATGCTGACACAATGGGTTTACCAAGACAGTCCTTTTTGTGCATTTTGGGAAGTAGGTAGAAGTGGGTTGTCCGGGGTTGGGAGACTCTGAGATTGGAAGCTGTGGGGGGAAGGCATCCGGAGGAAATCCGGTGACAGTGTTGGAGATGATGGCTTGATGTTCAGTGGTGTGGTCATGGTCCAGGGGGAGATAGGAGGAAGTATCTGAGAGTTGGGGCTCAGCCTCTGTGAGGTACAGGTCAGTACTCCAGATGACAACAGCACCCCCTTTGTTGGCAGGTTTGATGACAATGTCAGGGTTGGACCTGAGGGAGCAAAGAGCGGAAAGTCTGGAAGGAGAGAGGTTGGAATGGGTTGGGGGGGGGGGGGGGGTAGGGGGCAGAAAAATTGAGATGGCCAATGTCCCGTCGACAGTTCCCAATGAAAAGATCAAGGGCAGGTAATTGTCCCAGTGGTGGTGCCCAATTGGAGGCAGAATGTTGGAGGCACGTGAAAGGATCTGTGGAAGGGGGGAAAGACTCCTGCCCAAAGAAGTAGAATCATAGAATCCCTACAGTGCCGAAGAAGACCATTCAGCCCATCAAGCCTGCACTGACAACAATCCTATCCAGGCCCTAACTCCTAATTCAGAAAAGGTCTATCAGAAAGTACACAGTAGCATCTGCATTGACGCAGACAATGTGGGCGGGGTTCTCAGTCAGGACTTTGTCTTCACTAAGGAGAGAGATGATGCAGACATTCTAGTTAAAAAGGAGAGTGAAATTTTAGATACAATAAGAGAGGAAGTACTGGAGGGACTGGCATCTTTGAAGGTGGCTAAATCAGCAGGGCCGATTGGATTGTGTCCCAGGCTCTTAAAGGAAGCCAGGGAAGAAATAGCAATGCTCTGAGGATCATTTTCCAGTCCTCACTACATACGGGTGAGGCTGCAGAGGATTGAAGCTCTATAAATGTTGTACCATTATTTTAAAAGGGTGCGAAGATAGCCACAAAACTCTGGGCCAGTCAGTCTGACTAGCCTAGCCTAGAGCAAGTTACTGGCAACAATTCTGAAAGACAGCATAAACTGTCAGTTAGAAAAGCACGGATTCATCAGAGATAATTAGCATGGTTTTGTTTGGAGAAGATTGTGTTTTACTAACTTAATTAGATATTTTGAGGCAGTAACAAGGAGGATTGACAAGGGTAGTATAATGGATGTTGTCTTCATGGATTATAGTAAATCTTTTGACAAGATCCACATGGGAAACTGGTCAGAAAAGTGAAATCCCGCTGGATACAGGGGAAGGTCATGAGTTGGATACTCAGCGACAGGAAACAAAGGTCATGGTCGATGGATGTTTCTGCAAATGGAAAGCGGTTTCCACAGGGCTCAGTCTTGGGGCTCTTGTATATATTAATAATTTAGACTTAAAGATGGGACACATGATTCGGAAATTTGTAAGTGACATAAAAATTAGTTGTATAATTGATAGTGAAGAGGATACCTGAGGAACTCCAGAATGGTATCAATGGTTTGGTTGAATGGGTGGAAAAATTGCAAATGGAATTCAATCCGAAAAAGGATGAGGTAATGAATTTTGGGAGGGCAAACAAAGCAAGGGAATACTCTATGAATGGGAAGATATTAAGAGGGATAGAGGAAGTGAGAGAACTTGGAGTGCATGACCACAGGCGCCTGAAGGTGGCAGGACAGATGGATAAGGTGAAAGAAAGCATATGGCATGTTTTCCTTTATTGGATGAGGTATTAAATATAAAAGCAGGGATGTAATGCTGGAACTATATAAAATGCTGGTTAGGCCACAGCTGGAATTTTGCATACAGTTTTTGGTCACCACATTACAGGAAGGACCAAATTTCTCTGGGAAGAGTATGAAGAATGTTGCCAGGTGTTGAAAATAGCAGCTATGAGGAATGATTGGATAGGCTATCTTTGTTTTACTTAGAACAGAGGAAGCTGAGGGGTGACCTAATTGAGGTGCACAAAATTATGAGCGACCTAGATAGTAGGACAGGAAAGACCCGTTGCTCCCAGCTGAGGGATCAATTGCCAGTGCGCATAGATTTAAGGCGATTGGTAAAAGGTTCAGAGGGGGCATGAGGAAAGTCCTTTTCACTCAGAGGGTGGTGGGTGTCTGGAATTCGCTGCCCGGAATCAATGGGTCAATTAATTTAAAAGGTACCTGGTGTTGTAACCTGCAAGGCAACAGACCAGGTGTTGGAAAGTGGGATTTAAAAAAGTGGCTAGATTCTTTTTTCCTTTTTCGTTTGGCCCACAGACAGGACGATCTTACCAAAAAAATTCTAAAGGATTCCAGTTTGTGGAGACCATACGTGACCCTGGCAGGTAAGGACCTCGACCGGTGAACAGGTAAGGGCAAGTGAGCCCAGACAATACCGTGCAGGACTCACTAATTATATTTAAATTAAATAATGAATATTGAAATCAGCTTTGTGCCCTTTATGGGCGTAAAGCCGATTTCGGCAACAAAACACTGCCAGTAAGATCGTGAGAAGCAAAAAAACACCAGGCATGAACCCGACTTTTCACCTCTTGCCTGATCTTACCGGCTCACCATGGTGATTGATCAGCGGGCCGAGGGCCTGTAACATTGGCCCCATGGGTAGAATAGCCTCTTTCTGTCCCAGTTTTCTTTGATTCTAAGCTTAACTTGGGGATTATATTGAGAGCAAGAACACCACAAGGAATGCAGCCATTCAAGAAGGCAACTCACCACCAACTTCTCAAGGGCAAATAGAGATCGATATTAAATGCCTTCTTTGCCAGTGATTCTCACATCCAATGAATGAATTTTAAAAATGCCATGGTGGGCAATCTTACCGGCTTGTCCGCTGAGCAATCAGTGAGTCAAACCAGTAAGATCCAGTGAGAGGCAAAATATTGGGTTCGCTCCGGATTTTCCACCTTTTGTGATCTTACCGGCCCTGTTTTAGTGATGAAATCGGCTTCATGCCTATAAATTATTCATTTAAATTTAAATTAGTGAGTCCCGCACAGTATCTTCTGGCCTGACTTGCCCTTACCGGTGGAGGTCCTTACTGACGAGGATCACATATGGTCCCCACCAACAAGGACCAGACGTAATGGCCTCACGGGTGGGAATGGAAGCAATTGAAATCCCCCGGGCGGTTGAGGGCAGGGCCTGGCAGTGCCCCTTGGGCAGTGCCAGCCTGTCACCCTGGCAGTGCCCATCTGGCACCATGGCACTGCACACCAGGCATCTTAGAACTGCCCACTGAGGGGGTGGGGTGTGAGGGGGATGAGTCCTGGGGTGGTGGGGGGGGGGGGGGGGGGGGGGACAGTGGTTGAAGGGGGCAAGCCATGATGTGGGAAGGTGGGGTGGAACTCCTGTAGAGGGGAAAAAGGAAGGAGGGACCTCTGCAGGGGCGACATTGATCAGCCTGGGTGGCGATCGGGGGGTGGGGCGGGGGGGGGCGGGGCGGCGGAGGGGTAGGGGCTGATCTGCTGGGGTGGTGATTGGGGGCAGAAGTGGGGGGCAATGTCCAAGGTGGTGATTGGTGGTGGGGGGAGGGTGATGTCTGGGGCAGCGATTGGCGGGGGGGGGGGGGGGGGGGGGAGGGGGCGGCAATGTCTGAAGGGGGGGGGGATGGGGGGCACTGGGAACGATTGGCCTAGGACCTGATGTCCGTGGGGAAAGTGGAGTTTAGTGACAGGAGATCTCCTCTCCCAGTGCACTGTGTACAATATGTACACTGTCTGTGCACTGTACACTGGGAAATTGGGGCACATGTGCAATGCGACCCTAGAGTTCGGCAGCCGGCTTCACCAGTGAGAATAGGCTCTACCTCACCCTCCCTACTGATGAGAATCACATCCTGCCCATAAGATTGCATTTTTAAACTCACCGCAAAAACGAGACTGAAATTCCCCCGTTTTCTCACTCATTCAGCACTTAAAATTTTTTTCATTACATTGCCCTATGGAGTTGGTTCCTTGCTGCCTTGATGATACACAAATCTCTAATATTAGTGTTTTACAGCAGTGATGAGGATGTGAGGTACACTGGCTATGCCTATTTGTTACAGGCTGGCATTAAAGGAAACGCATTTTATTCCTTGTACTCATATCCTATTCGTGATGTTTCTCCAGGGATTTTTCCAATTTACAGTGAAATGGGGGGAAAACTTAAGGGTGTTATCCCAATGTTTTTAAAGAACATGCCCTCAAGAATGAGAAACTCCTTACCAGGAAGTTTCAGAGAGCATCAAAGGTAGTATGAAGTGGTGGAGTTCCTGTCGTTTTAAGTTTCAGATAGCTACCACTCATAGAATCATAGAAACCCTAAAGTGCAGAAGGAGGCCATTCGGCCCATCGAGTCTGCACCGACCACAATCCCACCCAAGCCCTACCCCCACATATTTACCCGCTAATCCCTTTAACTACGCATCTCGGGGACAATTTTTAACCTGGCCAATCAACCTAACCCGCACATCTTTGGACTGTGGGAGGAAACCAGAGCACCCAGAGGAAACCCACGCAGACACGAGGAGAATGTGCAAACTCCACACAGACAGTGACCCGAGCCGGGAATCGAACCCAGGACCCTGGAGCTGTGAAGCAGCAGTGCTAACCACTGTGCTACCGTGCCGCCCCAGATACAGAGTGACCTGGGCTTCCTCAGCTCCTCCTGTTCTTGTCTTCTATTGTGACCAGCAAGATTGTGGTAAAAATACATGAATTGGTCTTGGGCCTGAAGCCTAATCCCCAGTCAAACAAGTCAGGCTGCATAAGAAGCAGCCAGACAAAGGATTTCTTTGGCCACATTCTAACATTGCTAAACTATTAATCCAGAAACTCAGCTAATGTTCTGGGGACTCAGGTTTGAATCCCGCCATGGCAGATGGTGGAATTTGAATTAAATAAAAAACATCTGGAATTAAAGAATCTACCTATGACCATGAAACCATTGTCGATTGTCGGAAAACCCCGCCTAGTTCACTAATGTCCTTTAGGGCAGGGAATTTGCCATTCTTACCTGGTCTGGCCTACAAGTGACTCCAGAGCCACAGAACTGTGGTTGACCCTCAATTGTCCTCCAAGGGCAACTAGGGATGGGCAATAGATGCTGGCCCAGCCAGTAATGCCCATGTCGCACGAATGAATTAAAAAAGCCAAGGATTGTTGGCTGGTAGACTGATTGAGACCAAATGATGGAGTCAAGGCCCGTTATGGAGCTCCAAGCCTGGGTCAAAGATTGGTAACAAATTTCCTCATTATTTCTCATACTCACACTGCCTCCTCCATACCCCACCTCCCCTTCCACCACGATGAATGGGCAAAGCACGGGCATTTTTCTGGCATCCTCTCTGCCACTGAGCATGAGTTACCAGGATTCTCATCACCTTGACCACAACCATCATCACCACCTATTCCCTTCCATCCCAGCCTCAAGTATGAGACATGTCCGCAGTCACATGGGAGCCTGCGTGCAATGTTAAAATGAAACAATCTCCACCTGATGTCACATAGGGGCTAGTTTCAGAGGGCACAGCCAGAGATGGCACTCACACAATAACAGTGGACTCTGGAAGCCAATAACAACTTCTCTGACCCCTCTGCTTGAACATAAGGGTACAAGAGAATATGTCAAAGATTCCCCATGTACCAGGCTTTAAATGCCAGGAGAAAAGAATTTGATGATGTTGTGACTCTCAGAACCCATCTAATTGTCATGTTAAGGGTAACTGTGAGAGATATGACTTAGATTGGGAGGAGAATGGGGAGTATCTAAGGGAGGAAAGCAGAAATAAAAACCGGAAAAGTTAAATGGACAAAATGATACAATTCCAACAGCAGAATCAATCTACAACACTCTCGGAAGTATGAATTATTTCCTTGTGCAAGGGATCAGTTTTTCTAACTTTACCTGGAGTTCAGCTCTGTAACTGGATTTATTGTTGTCCAGGGGCTTCCTGTCACTGACTCTGGAGGCTCAGTAATGTTGTAGGAACAGCCTGCTATGCTGAGGGGTAAAAGTCGTATTTTATCAGGCGATGCGTGATAGATCTGTCCACCGATTCCCATCCATAGCGTCAGTAGAAAACTGACGACAAGACTAGATATTGCACCCTGTGATCAGATAGAGCAACAATGATCAGATCAATGGGTAATACTGAACACCAACACTGTAAAACAATAATGAACCTCAGCTGGCATCATCCTCATCACTACCCAGCCAAGAGCCCCAGTCACTTTGGCTGCTGCATGATTTTACCCCATATTCTCAAAATGAATTTCAAATTTAGCTTCAACCAAAGAAAGCCCAAAAGTGAAAACTTAATCTTCAACCTGAACCTGCATGGAAAGATTTTATCAAACCTGCACAAATGTGTCACCAGTAGTTATAGCCTTTATGAGTAGGAAGGCCTTTCACTACAACCATGAGCATATTATATAAGAATATGAGAAAAAGAAAGACTGACATTTATATAGCACCTGTCACAACCATATGACATCCAAAACTGTTTTACAGTCAGTGAAATACTTTTAACGGAAGTCACTATTACAATGTATGATACTGGCAGTTAAACTGCTTACATCAAGGCCTCACAATGCTTATCTTATGCTCAGTTAACACTTAAAGAACCAGAGTTAATGGGTGGAAATTAGAGTGAACCAGCAGGGGCAACCTCCACACCTGCCGGGATCAAATGCCAACCTGCCAGTAAGTGGCCAGCCGACAAATAGAAACTCGAGGACAGAGGATCAGTGGCAGCAGGGGTGGGCTGTGAGCCAGAAGCGGGCACTGGCAACTAGTTTAAAGGATTACGAGTACTCAAAATGGTATTTACATTGAAAAGCTGTAAGCTGCAGTTCTGGTAGTCCATTTTGAGTAGTGATTACACCAGCAGAAACAATTGCCTGGACAGCTCCTCTGTAGGCCAAAGGACCCACGGATGCTCACAGGGCCATCAACCTCCCTCCCTCTGGAAAACCTTGAGGGCTCTGAAACTCACTTGTGGCATGGTAGAGAGAAGAGCCTGTGTGGCCCCATGTTTGCTGCATGCCCCCCTCCAAGCAGCTAGGAAAAGATGGAGGGTCCTCTTCCCCAGAGACTGAAGAAAGAAGCCTGCTGTACATTACTGTATTATCAGCAAACACCTGTAAAGAGCTATGAAATAATAGCCAGGAATTAATTGTTATGCGTAATTGTTCTAGTAGGGAACCACCTTTCACAGCTGCAATGAAAAGTCATGTGATGTATAACCAGTTCAAACAGGCCCTTTTTTTGTACAAGGTAGCTTGGCCAGCATTGGACCTTTTCAAGCTTAAAGTGTGATTATTACCAACATCAGGGTCCACAAGACACTGAGAGCACATAACAAAGCCTCCCCACCAAAATAAATGGGGTTGTCCAGGTCCAGTTCTCCAAGTGAGTTAACAATCTTCCCCTCTCTGCTTAGGTGAGTTTTGGTGTGTGTAAATAGGTGGAGGATTTTGGGATGTGTAAGCTCAGCAAACAGTGGGGCTGGCTGCAGCTCTGACAGGAGGGAAGTGCCTGGCGGACACATGTCTGCTGGATGCTGCCGAGTGTCGCTTAATTGGCAAGGCTCCAGAGGATGCAGCAGTTGCACTTAGTGGGTGATATCTGTAGTCAGAGCACTGAGACAACTTCCATTTGTTGCCACAGGAGGATAGGACCCAGAATGTGAGGGAAAGGGCAATAACCAGTGGTGGCATCAACAACATTGTGATCCTCACAGCCTTGGGGGAAGAGGCAGTGGAACTGGAGGGCCACCAAGGAGCGTGTTTCATCACCGACAGTGAGGCCAGAACTCATCTTGTGGAGGGGGACTTCCTCAGATAATGGAGGTGGGAGCAGTAGGCAAGCATGAGATTTTGTCATTCAGTCCAAGTTTTAGATAAGTGTAAGATGCAACAATGGCTGTGTGTTTTTGTCTAGTGGGTTTAGCAGCCTTTATCTTTCTGTTTTCTCTACTAATGCAGCAGAATGCCAACCAGGTGACATGTTCAGGGACTTCCATCCATTTCTTAGGGGGAGGAGGGATCTCAGAGTGTGTGGTATCACATCCTCACATACCTGACACGATTGCAGATACTGTTCCCTCAATGGATCTGTACATGGTTACAGATTCAGGGTCACAAACTGGTGAGCATACTACATTAGGGCTGGACTATTATCAGTGTGCCATGGCAGCTAAGCCCTCTAACACTCAGGGGAATGTGGGAGGACATGCTGAACCCCTGGGTGATAAAAGGCCTCTGGAGTTCACAGTAAAACAGCAGATGCTGGACACTCTGTGTGAGCTGCATGAAGATCTGACGAAGATTCCAGAGTATCTGTATCCTGGTTTGCACAATGGAGGAGTCCACGCAGGCCTCTTGCCTGAGTACATGACCTCCTCCATCGAGAGATTGGTGACCCTCCAGATCTAACAGACCAGTCAATGGATACCGGAGATGTGTGCAGACTTGTAGGAAATTATCTTGTTCCTGAGCTCAGTGAACCAATGGCAAAGCAAGTGTGAGACAAGGTGCCTGGAGCCTCCATCAAGTCCTCTCAGGTGAGCAGGGAGGTGCAAGTGTGCCTCACAAGGTGGATGAGTAAAAGCTGTCTGCATTTGTGGTCTCCTCTCAGAGCACTCAGACAGATAGTGTCTTCTCCGTTCTTCTGCCAGTGATAACAACACCTCAGGGTGCCATGATGACGGAGGAGGCTGTCGTCACTGAGGACTGCCTCCAACGACAACCCAGGCAAGAGGCTTCAAGGCCTACCTCACCACAGCTGGTAATGAAGGGGAAGCATCGCACAAGAATTAAGGAATCACTGCAAGAGCACTTGAAGATCATGAGTATAAGATGAGTGTCTGTGTGAAACATCGTCTGTGGCTTCCTTCATTAAATGTCACACTATGCCTAACTCAATGTACAGATGGGGTCCAGGGACAGATGTGTATGTGTGGGAGATGATGAACCAGGAGCTGCTTGGGGCTAACTATGGCATCTGTGATGATTGGAGAGACAATTGGGGAAGTGTTGTGTGCTGATAGCCAAGTTGTTGTGAATGAGACTGTAATGAGGATTTTTGATGGACCAGATGGCTGGTGTACTGCAGTTCAGTAGAACTGCCTTAGGATGACAGCAACCAATCCTCCCTGGCAACTAAACTTGAGGGCTACCAAGTAACGCAGCAGCTGGTCTGGATACTTTGGCTCATCTTCAGGCTTCCTCATCACCATCCTCAGCTGAGGAAGCCTCGAGGCCCAGGATATCCTCCACAGTCAGGGCATCCCCGTCTGCAATGCCAGATTATGAAAGGCATGACAGATGACCATGTTTGTGACCCTAGATGGGGTATACTAAAGGTATCACCCGAACAGTGTAACACCTAAATCTCATCTTGAGTAGACCTAGCATTGATTTCCTCTTCTTCAGTCTGTACATTTCTCACCAGGCTCATCAGTGATACCCACTGTTGGCAAGTATCCATCCTTTTAGTCACACAAGTGAATGAAGGCTGTGGAACCTGGCAGTGTCAGTGAATGTCTGCATTTGACTGCTCCCAAAATGAGCACATACCTGAGGGATTGCTGGTCATTGTTGGGTTGGATGATGGGGGAATTAAATCCCTCCATTTGATGAAGACAGCTGGCTGATGGCTGGGAGTTTTGTTGGCATCATGTGTGAAATCAATGATTCCTTGGACCTGGGGGAGTTCAGCCATGCCAGTAAAGTCTCTGGCTTGCTTGTCTAACTGTCCACATTTGTGTAAATTTATTGTATGATTCATCCTCTGAATGGGTATCAGTCACAGCCTGGATGCAGTGATGTGATTGGGAAATGCTACACATTTCATCAGTGCCAACTTGTGATGAGCCTGAGGTGTAGAAATTTAGAGTGACAATGAGCTTGGGAGACACTGTCATTGGATGCACAACTGCACAATTAGAACCAGCCTCCACTGTATGTTGCACAGAGCTGTCATAGTCTCTCTGGATAGGCTCAGCCATTTGAGTTGCTGTCTCTCCAACATCCATGGGAAGGTTGTAAGCTGCAGCACATCATGCTTTCTGAATCATCTCCTCTCCTGGCATGTCGCTGTGCCCAGGGAATTCTAGGACTTCTGCTCCTTGTCCATCATCAGTCTCCAACTGCAGGTGGCCAGCAGGGCTGCTTGACTGAGTTCCCACCTTTTCCTCTGGGATGTGATACAGTGATTTCTGGGTCTTTGAATTCATCATGCTGTTATGCAGTGACTCCTGGGTGTGTTTATTCACTGGATTGTGATGAAGTGATTTCTAAATTTGTGAATTCACTGGGATATGGTAGAGTGATATCTCAGTGTTTATTCACTGGGGTTGAAATGGAGATATATGGGTGTGTGTATTCAATGGGATGTGATACAGTGATTCCTGGATATCTGAATTCACTGGGATGTGATAGTGATTTCTGGGTTTGTGAATTCACTGGGATATGATGGTGATTTCTGGGTTGTGTTAACTGGAATGCAATACAGTGATTTCTGAGCATTTGAATGCACTGGTATGTTATACAGTGATTTCTCAGATTGTGTATCCACTGGGAAGTTACACAGTGATTTCTGGATCTATGAATTCACTGGGATGTTATACAGTGATTCCTGGGTGTGTGTATTCTCTGGGATGTGATTCAGTGATTTCTGGATGTGTGAATTCACTGGGATATTTTGTAGTGATAGCTGGGTGCTTCCTGGGATTTGATACAGTATTTCTGCTGAGTGTATTCATTGTGATGTTCTACAGTGATTTCTGGGTGTCTAAACTAACTGTGATGTTATACAGTGATTTGTGGATGTGTGAATTCCCTGGGATGTTATACAGTGATTTCTGGATGTGTGAATTCAATGGGATTGATGCGATGATTTCTGGGTGTATGTAATCGCCTCGATGTGATACAGTGATAAGTGGGTTTGTGTTCACTAGGATGTGATACAGGGATCACTGGGATGTGATTGCTGGGATGTCCATATTCTCTGGCATGTGATACTGTTATTTCTGGATGTGTGAAATCTCCGGATGTGATACAGTGATTTATGGGTGTGCATATTCTCCTGGATAAGATACAGTTATTTCTGGATGTGTGTATCACATCCCAGAGAATACAGGCACCCAGAAATCACATGGATATCTGGGTGTGTATATCCACTGGGATGTGATACAATGATTTCTGGGTGTATGAATTCACTGGGATGTGATGCAGGGATTCCTGGGTGTGTGAATTCACTGGGATGTGACACCGATTCCTGGGTGTGTGAATTCAATGGGATGTGATACAATGATTTCTGGGTGTATGAATTCACTGGGATGTGATACCGTGATTTCTGGGTATGTAATACAGTGATTTCTGGGTGTGTGAATTCACTGGGATGTGATGCAGGGATTTCTGGGTATCTGAATTCACTGGGATGTGACAGCGATTCCTGGGTTTGCGAATTCACTGGGATGTGACACAGTGATTCTTGGTTGTGTGAATTCACTGGGATGTGATGCAGGGATTTCTAGATATCTGAATTCACTGGGATGTAGTGGATCAGATACTGCATCGTGGTGGGATCCAGAAGTTTGATGATGGAGCTAGCCCCCAGTTCCATGCTAGAAAGGATTTGTTTCAAGGTTAGCACAAAACCCTCTGTTGGTGATGGACCCCTACATGCTTCTTGACATTGAACACCAATTTTCTGTCAGGGGCCTTCCCGAATCACCAAGTATTTTGTTGCATACATCCATCAACCTTCTTCTGTAACCTCAGAAACATCATCCGAGTTCTCTGCAACAGAATTTGTGTGACCTTGCCTTCCAGGAAGCCGGCACCTGTGCTATTCTTACCCCTACCTCCGCTGCAACACAAAAGGGTTAGATCCCTCTCCTCTATGCTATCCATTAAGATGCACATGTGTCAGTATCAGTATCTGAGCTGATGTCTACTTCCAGTTGCAGTTCTTGTGTGAGCAGAGAAGACCAAAATAAGAACATGGGTACACCATCTTTAACTTGCATCCTTGCGATATATGTATACAAAAAACAATATATATATATTAATATATAAATGTATGCATTCTGATTATTTTCTGTACCTGATTATGATATTTTTATTATTGATGTACATTGACAACCAAGTCTCTTTGGACCTCCAGTGTTTCTAGCCTTTTCCCATGTAGAAAACACCCTGAACTCTCTCTTTTGGTTCAACAACTCTTTTAATGCCCATTTCATCCTTCCACCAACTCCCGGTGCCTGTGAGGTACTTACAATTGAATTAGCGCAAGGAAATATCATGCCTAACAGAAATAATCCTAGCAGTGGACCGCCAACAACTCCAAAAATAGTGAGGGCAGCCTGCAAAACAAAGAAAGAAAAATAGAGAACTGTTATATTTGTATTACATGATTGACAATGAACTGTGAAGCAGTTTTAAAATGAGGAATTGTTGAAAACAATCAACAGATTCATTTTATATTTCTCTGCCCGCTTGTTTAACGCTGCTATTAACCGTTAGGCCTAGTATCACCAGGATACTTAGTTACCATTAACTCTTTGGTAAATTGCATGCTCTGGAGTTGAAACATTTTATTGAAATTTCCAGTTCGCCATTAACTAAACTTTGTTCTTCTGATGTAATTGTCACTAATAATCCAGAATATGTATTGATTGAAATGTCTGAATTAGAAAACTTTTCTTGATAGATATGTACCATTGAAGTAATGCCTTTATCAATTTAGTTAAGCCCAGCGCAAATTGAGACAGAACTGAATGGACCAGGCTTAAGATTGGAGGTGGACATGGAATTTCATGTCACTGGCAGGTACACCAGTTCCCAAGCTCCATTCTGTCTACGGGCTATTTTGCAGGAAGTGGGATAAGGGAGGCTACTTATCCATAAGTGGTGAGTAACCTAGTGAGCTACTCAGAAACTTATCAAGACCTGTTAACAAATGACTGAGATTTTCTAATCTGTCTCCAGGTGCCCACAGGTGGTGGAGCAAACTTTAGCTGCCTGGAGGTGGCCTTCCGACAGCAGACCAAAGGGCTAGAGCTTAGGCAGGCCTGAATGCCCCCTGGCCTGCCTGAAGCAGCAGTTGCTGCACGCCCAGCTGGTCTGGAGGCTATTTCATATTTTAAATGTGAAAATGTTGGAGAGTGGGTGCCTCCATTTTGGGGTGCCCATTCTCTCATCAACACCATGCTATCCTGTTGCTGTTTTCAAGTTGCAAGGCTTCCTGTTGACCCCCAAACCTTGAGAGCTTGTCAACAATCCTTAATTGGATGGCAGTTTCACTCTCCAGCTAATAAATGGCCAAGTTAAGGAAAATCACTGACTGAGCGGAGGAGGCTGAGGGGAGACTTAATAGAGGTTTATAAAATGATGAAGGGGAGAGATAGAGTGAACGTTCAAAGACTATTTCCTCGGGTGGATGGAGCTATTACGAGGGGGCATAACTATAGGGTTCGTGGTGGGAGATACAGGAAGGATATCAGAGGTAGGTTCTTTACGCAGAGAGTGGTTGGGGTGTGGAATGGACTGCCTGCAGTGATAGTGGAGTCAGACACTTTAGGAACATTTAAGCGCTTATTGGATAGGCACATGGAGCACACCAGGATGGTAGGGAGTGGGACAGCTTGATCTTGGTTTCAGATAAAGCTCGGCACAACATCATGGGCCGAAGGGCCTGTTCTGTGCTGTACTGTTCTATGTTCTATGTCTTCCATATAGTGCAGGCTTATGAATTCCATTTGAGGCTGTCAGTGGGGAAGGCCACAGGCCTGCTCAATAAAACAACAAGTAAATGAAGGGTACGAAGGATTAGCTCTGAGGTTTCCAATCGAATCACAGACTTCAGATAATGGGAATAAATGTTCAGGTTTCATTCTCTTATCAATATTATCTATTAGATTGCCGCCTGGTGAAATAATTTCCTTGATATTCCCGTCCAGGCTGTTGCTCATTGTAAAATAGATATGCTGTTACACTTCAGTTAGGTCTTTAAAACTGGCAAAAGTGTCGATTTAATGGAACTTCGCAATGCTCTTTGCAGAGGATAAAATTTGATAATTTATTTAAAGACCAAAATTGCAGATGAATCTTATCAGGAAAAAGATCCACACTTAATTACATTATAATAATTCTGCAGCACTCACTGTGTGGATGATGGGATGGTGCTGGGATGTGGCTATCCTCTCCGTGTATGTTAATAAAATCAAAAATATTTATTGAATTCAGCATTTTTGATGGATCACCAGGAATACAGTCACTACAAGTCTTTGTGAATGTTTATCTGCTGTTGTGCAGCAAATGTCTCCTGAGCTTTTTTGGATGGGACTGTATCTATGGAATCCCTTGGGGGACACTGGGGCAGATTTTAATGCTCCCCCTAAGTTGGGTTCTGAGGCAAGGGGAGTGTAAAATTGAATTAATGGGATTTCCCCCGGGAACCTGTCCACCCAAACCCAGACACAATTTCACCATTGGGTGGGAAAGGCCTCAGGTGGGAAACCCACCCTTTCACTTACTAAGGCCCTTATGTGGCCACCTATAAGTCTTAATCCTCCCAGCTTCAATTTTTAGGCTGGTGAGAGCAGGTGCAGGTAGCCTGGGGAAGTAACATTTAAACTTTTCTCCATCTCAGGTGGGAAAGGGAAGGGCCCCTCAGAATTGGGATGTCCTCCACTCTGGGACATTGGAGCTCTAGGACACCCTCCCTCTGTGGCCTACCTACCCGCTCCTCCCCCACTACACCCTGCCCCCCCTCCACTCAGCTCACCCCAAAAAACGGGTGGGAAAATCTCCCCTATTCCCGCCCATTGGGCACCGTGTTTTTTTGGGGGGGAGAATCATTCCCTTTATGTCTCCAGGTATAAAGCTTTCCTGTGCTACAGGTTTCTCAATTTAATTACCAGTGAGATAAGCCAATAACCCTAAACTGACAGCCTCTGGAAACCTGACAACAATATGGCTGGCATGGGAAGTGGAAATCGCACGGTGGTGCAGTAGTTTGGGGGAGTGGGTAAGGGTGAATTGTTGGAGAGCAGAGCGATCGTGATTACTCACTAGAGTGTGTTCATCCCTTCCACTGGTTGCTTAAAATGAGAAACTGTTGCATTCACTCAGACCAAGCATTGCTCATGCTGTTGAAGGCTAAAATTCAGCAGACTGAAATCTCCTTCACTATCACTATCACAGGTGAACCCTACCTGGAGTATGCTTCCCATGAGAGAAGATACTGCAGCCATTCCAATGCAGATGATTCCAAAAATTAAGCCTGTGAACACACACAAATAACTGAAATAGAAAAAGTATATTTCCGATAAATGCAACCTCCCCATGACCAAACATTTTCCCAAAGATTTTCCCAAAGATATTCTAAGTGTTGAATTTGTGGGAAAACTGGAGTAATACACGCTGTTCTTTTCACTGGGAGTTCACACAAGAATCTCCCACACTATGTACAATGCAGAGGTCACCAGTGTGAATATCATTACATTTCAGGGGCAGGGCCTATCCCTACTCCGGAGGCTGAAACCAGCAGTGGCCCTGAACTGTCAGCCTCTGGTTTGCAAGCCAGCTCGATCGCTGGCCAGCCAGGGACCCCCGCACTGCTGCCCCCCAGTCCCCCCATGGCCCAATCATGGCCCCCTGTCCATTCGTGGGCCAGCCTTCACCCCGCCCCAACATACCCCACGCCTCCAGCCCGCCCCGACCGCTAGCCTACCTCCTGCCCCCATCAATCCCCATGCAGGGTGGCAGCAGGACTTCCCACCCCCACCGATTTCCCCCTACGCCCCACCTGCAGTAGGTCCTGCCCTCTTCGCACTGCCCCATGCCCAGTGGGCAGTGCCAAGGAGTCCACTGGACATGGGCACTTTGCCCCTTGGGCACTACCAGGGTGGCCAAGCCCAGGATGCACCTGACCCCCTGAGGGGCCTCTATTGCCACCGCTTCACTCATGCAGGTCAGGCCGCTTGCTCCCTGAAAGTGGGGACCCATTGTAATCCCCACTGGAGTGAAACACTCTGGCGGGCTAGGTGATGCTAGTGGGCCTGGAGAATTCAGTCCAGGGCCCGCTAATAGCATTGAAATAGCATGTAGAATACTATTTAAATGCTAGCCCCATCTCCCAGCCGATTTCTGGTGCCGTGCAGACGCCGCCGGAAATCCGGGCCTGGGAGACATGAGCGCGGTGCGAATGCTTGTGGGAATCCCGCAAATTGGCCAACACATAATTCTCCTGGCCCGCTGCGCTATAAAATTAGCACAGCGGGATGGGAGAATCATCCCCATACTGATTTGTTATTTGCTTAGCAACTTGAATGGAATTCAATTGAATTAAAAGTTCATTCAAAGTTAATTTAACTTTTAACAATAACTTGTTGTTTCTTCCAGTCTTAGTCAGTTGTAAACAAGCTGCTGGCTAGTGCCAACTGGCTGGTTAGAACTGGCTCCCCAGCAGCAATGTCTGACTCTGTTTGGAATTCCAGCGAGAATAAATACAGAAGGTTTTCATTCACGCAAAGGGTAACAAGTGTGGAGACTAGTTCAATGGAGTACAGCTTTGATAGAGTAGGGAACTCAGGAATTTGGTGAATGAGGAAATTTAGCACAGTAGTAAGGTGCTGTTCTAGTATTTATTCACCCATTTATAAGTAATCAATTTGATTTGTATCTGGTCATTTATAGCCATGGAATTTCACTTACTAAGTCCCTTTGTGATCCAAGAAAGTTTCTTCTCTGATAAACTGAAATGAGGTTTGATGAAGTCTTCCACTGTGACAGCAGCCAATGCATTGATACCGGAGGAAACCGTACTAGAGACAGATCAAATGAAAGTATCAGGGCGTTGACACTGAAGGAGACAGTACGAGATACAGATCAATGGAAAGAAGTCAGGACATTAAAATTGATGAATTCAGACATACCTCAGAGTCCCGCTGTACGCAGCTGCAACAAAGAGTCCAGGAACACCAGGATAATCCCTCAGAATATCCATTACCAGGTATGGGAGCAACTAAAACGCAAGAACATGAAAAA
The DNA here is from genome assembly GCF_964213995.1 of Mustelus asterias. Taxonomy (NCBI): domain Eukaryota; kingdom Metazoa; phylum Chordata; class Chondrichthyes; order Carcharhiniformes; family Triakidae; genus Mustelus; species Mustelus asterias. The sequence goes on along the minus strand of NC_135825.1, from coordinate 45,392,749 downwards.
TCAGAGACAGCACACTAAGACAGATTTACTGGGAGCTCAGCCCTCACACATAACATGGCTAATTTCTGGGAAATAAAGTAAAGTTTATTTATTAGTCACAAGTAAGGCTTACATTAACTTGCAATGACGTTGCTGTGAAATTCCCCTAGTCATCACACTTCGGCGCCTGTTCGGGTCAATGCACGTAACCAACACGTGGAGCATCTGGAGGAAACCCACGCAAACATGGGGAGAACGTGCAAACTCCACACAGACATTGACCCAAGCCGGGAATCGAACCCGGGTCCCTGTGAGGCAGCAGTGATAACCACTGTGCATACTTCAGACGATTCAAGCAATATCGCTGGCGAGGATTGCCCTTCCCAATTTGCTCAAGCAAGACCTGTGGCAAATGGTGTCATTCTTTGGAGAAACTCTCTGGGCCCAAATTTACCATCAACTTGCGCCCGTTTTCGGACGTGAAAACTTGGGAAAGTCGAGCATGAGGTGAGTAGTGCAATCTGTGCCCGCCTCCACGCCAGTTCCCCCTCTACCAAGGCCCGAAAATGGCTGCGATTGGGACTGTGCCCAAAACGGGAGCAACGGCCATTTAAATGCATTTGAAGCATTTAAATTGACTTAATGGGTTGGATGGCCAGCCTTACCGGCACTTCCCCCTTCACCACCGAGTTCGCCTGTCCGGAATCGGCATGAAACAGACATGTTCTACAAAAGTCTGATTTGGGCGTTCCAGCTACTGAGGAGGTAAGTGTCGAGTGTCCGGGAGGGATGTGGCAGGGGAGCCGCATCCTATCATCTGCTTGAGATTGGTGGGGGAGGGAAGGGGGGTCCGCTGCCACTCTGCCTATGATCAGTGAGGGCGAAGGGGGGGTCCGCTGCCACTCTGCATGTGATCAGTGAGGGGAAAGGGGGGTCCGCTGCCACTCTGCATGTGATCAGTGAGGGGGAGGGGGAGGGGGGGTCCGCTGCCACTCTGCATGTGATCAGTGGGGAGGGAGGGGGGGGGGAGGGTCTGCTGCCATTCTGCCTGAGATCAGTGGAGGGGAAGGGGGAGAGGGGCCCGTGATCGGTCTGGGTGGCGGAGGGGGTGGGGTGGGTAAAGGGGTGAGTAATTTTGGGTGTTGGGGCAGTGTCTGTGGGTGCCAGGGGGAGGCATTATCCAGCCCGGGAGGGATGTGGCAGGGAAGCCGCATCCTATCAGTTTTTTCTGCTCATGTGCAGTTGGAGACGCCGTTCGGAGATGCAGGATTTCGGGCGTATTAAGCCCCACCCACAGGCTTCTGCATTGCGATTCGGAATTGCTGATATTTTTTCAGGCAGAGTGGTATGGGGGCGCCTGAGAACAGGTCTAAGTTTCAAGTCCGCCCAGCACTTAGAATCAAAATGGTAAGATAGGGCCCTCTGTCTCTGTTTGTCAAGGAATTTTCCTGATGAATATTATCCTTTTCAGCCGTTCAACTGTGATTCCTGGGAATGCCGTTCATCTTAGCCTATATGTATATATGGGATATTCCTGATAAATCCCAATTCGTACTTAGTTTCTGGGGAAAATTGTCTCCCACATCTGTCCCTGAAGGACTTTTCTGGATAGCTCACTCTTCAGAGCTTAGGAATTTCAGCTGGCTCTCGAACTAAGCACACTCACAGGTATATAGGGAAAAGGTGGAGGTTAAACTGAGGGGGTGGGAATTGATTTGGGGAACAAGCCTAGGCTACAACAGTATTTTTGTTAGGCCAGGAGGAGCATTCCTACACCTCCTTACTCCACAGAAACACATCTATTTGAAAGTTTTTCCTCCAGCAATTTATTTAAGGACCATTGAAGACACAGATTAACTGGGAAGAATATAAAGGTGTAATCCCCACCAAATGCAGAATGATTTTGGATTCATCAATTCAGATATTAGGACCTCGATTTACACATACAAAGCACTTAACAGCAGTTATCCTGGAGACCGTACACATGTGAAAGTGACCACTTCTGAGTTTGCATCTAATTCACTACAGAGACATATCAGGCACTATAGACTAGACACCAAAATGTTCACCACCCAGTCTCTTTCACTGAAAAACAGGCACAATGAGGTTCAATTTCTCCCCACACACTTCCAGACCCCACCACCAATTGCAAAGGCTAATGGAGTTGAATTGGTCTCACCTGGTCATATTGGAAGAGGGTTCAATTCAATAGGATGAGAAGGGATTTAACAAGGGTTATAGAATTGAAGATTGACAGGAAAACCTGTAACAGCACAATGCGTGATCTTTAAGGAGTTGTTGTTTCAGGTACAGGCTCGATATATTTCAACAAGAGGGAAGGACAGGGAGGCGAAAGCCAGGGCCCCTTGGATGATGGGGGAAATGAAGAATGTGATATAGCAAAAAAGGAAGACGTATGATGCATGTCAGTTGAATTCAAATAAGACCCAGGCCAAATATGATAAATTGAGTGCAGAAGTGAAGAAGAAAATAAGACTGACAAAGAGGGAATATAAGAATAAAATAGAAGTTGACTGAACTCAAAACTCTTCTACCGGCATGTAAACAGTACATGGGTAGTAAGAGATGGGTTATTAGGGACAAAGAAGGTGATATATGCTTAGAGCCACAAAGCAAAGCCAGAATACTTGGTAAGTACATTGTATTGGTGTTTACTAAGGAAGAGGCCGCTGACAAAATATTAGTGGAAGCAGAAATGGTAGAGGGTGGGGGGGGGGGCGGAATTTGGAGTTGGATTTTCTGGAAAGATTGTCTAAACTTGGAGTCTTAAAGTAGATAAGTCACCTGTTCTGAATAGCTTCTATTCCAAGTTGCTAAGGGAATTAAGTGTGGAGCTAGTGGTCCGGCTTGTCATAATCACCTAATATTCCCTAGATACAAGGCAGCAGTGGATGAAAAGTGACAAACGTGACACCCTTTTTTGAGAAAGTGTATACGGACATTTCTTGTAACTGCAGCCTGGTCAGTTTAACATCAGTGGTCAGTAAGGTTTCAGAAATAATAATCAGTGAAACAAAATCTGCAGGTACTTTGGAAAGTTCTGACTTAATTAAGGAAAGCCAGCATGGATTTGTAAAAACAGTTTGTGTTTGACTAACCTATTGAATTCTTTGATGAAATACTAGAGAAGGCTGATGGAGGAAATGTAGTGGATATTGTCTGTATGGATTTTAAGAACATCATTCACAAGATATTACAAGGTATTCACAAAGTATCTGATTATTAAGTTTGTACACAATGGAAAGAGTGGGGAAGCTGTGGATAGTAAGGAGGATTGCCAGAGGATACAGCAGGATATAGATTGGCTGGAGACTTGGGCAGAGAAATGGCAGACGGACAAATGAAAGGTGAAGCATTTTGCAAGATCTAATGCAGGAGGGAAGTATACAGTAAATAGCAGAACCCTTAGGTTCTAGGGAGGGATCTAGACGTACAGGTCCACCATTCTCTGAAAGTGGCAACACAAGTGGATAAAGTGGTCAGAAGGTATATGGCATTCTTGCTTTCAATAGTGAGACATAGGGCCTGATTTTACCATTTTGAGTTTAAGTGACGAATCTGGGCGTCAAATAGATCTGTGCCCGGAATCCTCTTTCCAGCGCGCCCATACACTTTTTGCCGGCTCCGGTCCGATTCACGCTGTGGGAGGGACTTAGAGCTGCCGGAACGATCGGAGCTCTGAACTGCGCATGCGCAGTTCGAAAAAAAATCTGAAGCAGCGCGCCCGGGCGGGGAGAAAAAGACAGATAGAGCGGCTCTCTGACCCAGAACATCGGGGGAGGGGGGGGGGGGGAGGGCGGGTGGAGCGGTGGGAGGAGGAGGAGGAGGAGAGGGGGCGGGACACAGATCACCCTCGGGGGTGGGGGGAGGGGGAGTGGGAGGAGGAGAGGGGGTGTGATGGGTCCATCTGGCTCACCAAGTCAGTTACAATACTGTGTTCAGCATCTACTGAACCATCTTGGATACAAAGGATAATGGCATTAGGGTTCTGCATGTAAGCCTTCCTTATGCTAAAAATTATATCCTTGGTGTCGGCAGCCATTCCTGATGTTACAGTACTGATAGCACCAGGAAGATCGACCAGTACCATTCATTATCCTTTGTATCCAAGATGGTTCAGTAGATGCTGAACGCAGTATTGTAACTGACTTGGTGAGCCAGATGGACCCACAAGGCAGAAGGACCATCTTTGTGTTGACCAAAGTGGATCTAGCTGAGGAACATACAGCTTATCTTGCTAACAGAAGGATGGTGGAGGGAGACCAGCGATCGAGGTAGGTTGGGGGTGTGCTCTGCCGAGGGGGACCTGCCTCCCAGGGGGCTCTGATCCTGGGGGGGAGGGGGTCTGCCAGGGTGGTTAGCGGGAGGGTCCGCAAAGGATGGTCGAGGAGGATGGTGACTTCACAAGGGCAGAGAGGGCTTTGGAGGTTCCCCTGCAGAATAGAAATCCGCTTCGGACTTTTATTCGGCAGGTCGCTAAAAGCGCGGATCCGGAACGGGCCAGAAGATGGTAAAGTGGGATTTGGCAGTAGGGTTGGGTGCGTGGTTCATTAAGTCGATTTAAATGCATGCTATTGCATTTAAATCGTTGGGCCGCCCGATTCGGGCGCAGGCCGAAAACGGGCGCGAAGTTTTGGTAAAATCGGGCCCATAGAGTATAAAAATTGGCAAGCCATGTTGCAGCTGTATGGAACTTTAGTAAGGCTACATTTGGAATATTGTGTACAGTTCTGATCACAACACTACCAGAAGGATGTAGAGGCTTTGGAGAGTGTACAGAACAGGTTTACCAGAATGTTGCCTGGTTTGGAGGGTATTAGCTATGCGGAGAGATTGGACAAACTTAGTTTGTTTTGACTTGAACGTCAGAGGCTGAGGGGTGACCTGATAGAAGTTTACAAACTTATGAGAGGCATGGATGGAATGGATATTCAAAGTCATTTTTCCCAGGATAGAAATGTAAATTACAAGGTGACATAGGTTTAAGATAAAAGGGAGAAAGTTTAAAGGAGATGTGAGAGGCAAGGTTTTTAACACAGAGGGTGGAAAGTACCTGGAATGCGCTGCCAGAAGAGGTGATAGAAGCAGATACAATGGCAATGTTTAAAAGGCATCTTGACAATACATGAATACGCAGGGAATAGAGGGATATGGAACTGTGTAGAGGCAAAATGTCTTTAGTTTAGAAAGACACATATGTCAGCACAGGCTTGGTGGGCCGAAGGGCCTGTTCCTGTGCTGTACTAATTTTTGTCCTTTCTTTATTCAAAACTGGTTGACAGAATTGAGGTTCAAGGAACTGAAGAGTCAGTGTCAATTTCGATATTTTTAAAAATTGGCTCAAGGACAGAAAACAGCAAGTTGCTGTAAATGGTTATTTTTCAGACTGCAGAATGGTAGACAGAGGTGTTTCCCAAAGATCAGTGCTAGCTAATGATACCAAACTTGGAGTAATGGCGAACACTGTGGATAATATCAATTGGCTGCAAAAGGACATAGATCGCCTAACAGAATGGGCAGACAAGTGGCAGATGGAACTTAATACAGAGAAGTATAATTTGATACATTTTGTCAGAAGGGATAAGGTGAAGCAGTGTTTACTTAATGACACAAAAAAGTGAGCAGGGACAGAGAGACCTAGGGGCTTATTTGCATAGATATTTGATGGTGGCAGAATATATTGAAAAAGTAGTTAGCAAAGCACATGGGATCTTGGACTTCATGTTCAGAGGTTATTGCAGGTCAAAATCAGAGATCGTGTCTTTTATATTTTAATTTATGTGTTTGATTTCAGTGTAATACATGCAGGGCTACATAGGGCAAGCCCAGAGAGCCAGGCCTCACCAGAGGGAAGAAAAAGATTAATGCAGACAGCTAGAGGCCTGCTCTGCTGACACATAACGATTAATGCACGCTATCAACTTCGAATGTGCAGGAGATCTTTCTGAATTATCATAACAATGGGAGAACCGGCATCAAGACAGCCAGTCTCCATACAGTCGAGGGAGGGAATAGTCTTCTGTAAAACATGATCACCTAGCATGGTTGGGCAATTACATCACTTTGACATTATAATTGGGTAAACGGAACTGTCCAGAGAATTGATTAACAGAGATGTACTGAGCAATGTAGTTTGCATAATGAGATTAGAAGAGCCATCTTGCATCCAACTCGAGGAATTAATATGCTAATATAAACCTTTGCGACTCAAAAAGTATAATAACCTGTACGAATCTACGATGGGCAGCGAGAACTCGCAGGCAACCTGAGATTTCAGGCTGGAGTTCATCTCTCCCTCATGCATGTGGAATAAAACTTTTCTGGAAGTTTGACAAGGTCTGCAAGGCTCGATTCATTTTATTTTCCTCCTACAATTGGCGCTGCGAGCAGGGTACCGTACCGGACGACCGGCGACGATGTGGCTCCAAGTCGGGTGAGTACGTTTATTTTATCACCCATAATTAGGGGAACGATTCCACACATGTCATTGGCCGGCTGTAAGTTGCGGTAGTAAAAGAACTCCACAGAGGAAGAGTCTGACTGTGTGAGCATGAGCTTTAAGAAAATTGAAAGGTAATACCGCGCGCCTGGGCATAGAATTGACAAGAAAAACTTAAGTAAGAAGTTTTAGCGAAAGTTTGCATATAAAACCCATGCCGGAGAAAAACGCGGAGAAAGGATTGAAGGGTCTTGTTTACAGCGAGGAGGAGTAGCCATGAGGGAGGATTCCGCGAGAGAGTAGAGCCATGAAGGACGATTCTGCAAGAGCAGAGAGCCACGTCGGGGGAAAAACGTGGGTAGAAAGGATTGAAGGGTCTTGTTTATAGCGAGGAGTAGTTGTGAGGGAGGATTCTGCGAGAGGATAGCGCCGCGGGGGAAAAAAGCCCGCGAGAGGAGAGAGAGTGCAAAAGTGGCTGAGATGGCCGGGTGTAATAAAACTGGCGCTGGTACAGGGGATTTACAATGGGGGCCCAAGGGATCTATCGTACAAACTATAGTTGATCATAATATAAAATTGATTACGCAAATGAGGGGAAAAGGATTTAATCCGGGTGCCTCCGTGACTGAGCAGAAGGCCTGGTGGAGGGAGCAAACTAAAAACAAGTATGAGAAGGGAGTAATAGTTGCAACAGCCATATTGAAAAACCAAGGAATCGGAGAGCATCATGAAGCGAGAGTAGCAGCTGTGAGATGATTGGTGGGGGCTGTGATACCAACAGCGCCAGACTTAGTTGAGGACAATGACGACCAGGCTGAATGGGACAGTTTAGAGGAAGGGATATACTGGGGTGGACATTAGGGGCACGAGTACCTGTTTCCTGCTCCTTACAAGGAGGAAAGTGAGCCACAGCCCGTAGCCCATTTCCGAGTTGTAAGGAAGACCATGGACGGACAGACCACTAAACAACGGATTCAAACGTCCTTTAGAGCGGGGGAAAAGCAGATGGTTCTAAACAAACTACCCCCCCCTATGAAACGACAGAATGACAACGGCCCTCTTTGGGATAAATGAGATGAATTTCGGAAGGCCCATGGGTTGACTAATGAAAACATTCATTTATTGTTGAGGGCAAAGATCCCCGCACTGGTTTGGGCAGGCATGCCACAGCCATTCAGAGATCGCACATGGATCACCCAGAGGGGAGGGGGAAGCAAAGGCACCCACTTAGTGGCAAAAACTGCCCTGGGAAGGGGCAGTCCAAATTGGACACTGATCATCCTGATTGAGCAAGGACCAAAAGAAAGGGTAGAGGACTATGCAGAGAGGAAGTTCGAGGCATATAAACACCACTTGGGGGTAGCCGTCCCACACCGAGACGACAAAATCTTTTCAAAGATGTTGTCCGATGAAATGACCAGATTGTGGAGATGGGCATTCCGATAGGGAATACCTATAATCAGGTCCTCACTTGGGCAATGAAGGAGGAGGCTAATTCCGGGAAGGGGCACAAGGTGAGCCCCTGGAAAGGATAGATGGATAAAGGCAGTGCTACAACTGTGGGAAAGAAGGCCATTTTGCGAGAGAATGCAGGGCCAAGAAAAGGCAGGGGCGGGGACTGCTGAGATGCCAGAATTGCCAAAAGTCAGGGCATGATCAGAAGAACTGGTGGGCCAAAAGGGGGGGGGGGGCAAGGATGGTCAGGGGCCCAGCACCGTAAAGAATGGCAGGGGGTCGGGAGCCCTCGGGTCAGTGATATAGGTCTCAGCGGAGGATCTGGCAAAGATGTTCGGTGTGATAAAACAATGACGATTCTCAGCCCTTAGAGGGGAGGAGAAGGATTCCCGAATATTTCTTGATGCGCTGTTAGGGGGCCGGCAGTGTACAGTGTTAATAGATACAGGAGCCTCAATATCCATAACCGATATAGATCTATCCCTAACCCATATAGCAACCCAGATACAGGGAGTAGGAGATGGAGTTCGTGTAGCGACATTGAGCGAGCCCACTCCCTTAGAAATTAAGGATTTCATGGTAAAAGTCCAAATTTGGGTATGTAAGACTGCTGAGAGGGTTATATTAGGGATAGACTGGCTGGAGCAACAGGGGGCAGTAATAGACGCAAAAACCCACTGCACTGAGTGGCGGAAGCCTTGCTCAGTGAACCGATAGGGAAGGAAAATCCGACACTGTATCCAAAATATCGCTTTGGTTACTACAGAATGGGAGCACCAGGGAATGTGGGGAATAATTACACAGGCATACCCAGCAGTGTGGGCACAAGGCAAGCAAGATTGTGGGAGGTTGGAGGTGACCCCCCCATTACTATAAGAGCCACATCCACATCCACCTCACCGCGGTACCCAATTAAAAAGGAGGCCATAGAGGCAGTAAGGGTCATAGTGCAGGAACCACAGGAGCAGGGAATAGTGAAAAGAACCCACGCATCCACCAACTTGGACCAGTGAGACCAGTCGGTTGTTACCGACTCACAATAGACCACCAGTCTCAACAAACATGCAGTAAGGGAGTATCCCATAGTAGCAAACCCAACCACGAAATGTAATAACCGTCGCCCAGAGCAGAATGTGTTTTCGGTGTTAGACATTGCCAATGGGTTCTTGTTTATCCAGGTATGCAAGGAACATCAGGATAAATTGGCATTTACAGTAGGGGAGGACCAATACACGTGGACTAGATCGCCCCAAGGGTTTCACAACAGCCCGGCCCTATTTCACAGACACATGGCCCAGATAGTAGCCCAGATTGACCTTAGCGGGACACAGAGCACCGTGCTCCAGTATGTTGACAACCTCCTGATAGTGTCGAGGGGGAGAAAGACTACATAATTGCCCTCACCCGGACTTTAGCAACCATACAGCGAGCTGGCCTTAAGGTTAACCCTAGGAAGGCGCAGCTGAGGCGGGACGAGGTGGTATATTTAGGCTACCACATCACACAGGGGATGAAGAGAACGCCAGCAGAAAGAAAGAAAGCCATTCGAGAGATGCCAAAACCGCAAACCATCAGGGGGGTCAGGCAAGCGCTGGGTTTGTAGAGGACTACTCATGCCGTGCTAAACGCATCCTCTACATGCCCTTCGATACTCCTGGAATGCTGATTAGGATCAAAGACCCGGGCTGCGGATGGGCTAACATGGACTTGGGATCGGACGCTGTGAGACACTCTACAGGATGGCGCTTCCTGCACGAACTGTGAAGGGGACACTGGTTCCCCAGACCTTCTGAAATGGGACTAAAAACAGAAACGGACTCAGAGGGACACTTGGGTTATTAAGGGGATATGTGATGCACACACGGGGTTGGTATGTGGGCTTATACAGGTAATATTATGGGACCAGCACGGGGAATGTGGATACTCGGTCCATATTTAAATTTAACATCGGGATGGGCCGATCTCCCTCCCTTTGTATGGGAACCCGGCCTTGATGGTCAGTACTGTCAGGAATACTGTACCCATGTAATAGATCGACTCGGATGTAGGGAGATTAGATGTTATAACCTTAGTACGTGTGGATATCAAAAGCCAACCCGATACCCTCAATTGGTTGACCTCCCCTCGGACAGGCTAGTTAGGATAGGGAAACCTAAAACCCTACTACACGATGTCACGATGGTATCCTTGGAAATAACGTATGACGTCTCTGGATTACAAAGAACAAAGAGCAAATAACAATACAGCACAGGAACAGCCCTCCAAGCCTGCGCCGCTCATGTGCCCAACGAGACCATTCGTTTGTATCCCTCTATTCCCAGTCTGTTCATGTGGCTATCTAGATAAGTCTTAAATGATCCCAGCGTGTCCGCCTCAATCACCTTGCTTGGCAGTGCATTCCAGGCCCCCACCACCCTCTGTGTAAAATACAACCCCCTGACATCTGTGTTGAACCTTGTCCCCCTCACCTTGAACCCGTGACCCCTTGTGTTCATCATCTCCGACCTGAGAAAAATCTTCCCACTGTTCACCCTATCTATGCCCTTCATAATTTTATACACCCCTATTAGGTCACCCCTCATCCTCCGTCTTTCCAGGGAGAACAACCCCAGTTTACCCAATCTCTCCTCATAGCTAAGACCCTCCATACCAGGCAACATCCTGGTAAACCTTTTCTGTACTCTCTCCAAAGCCTCCACGTCCTTCTGGTAGTGTGGCGACCAGAACTGGACGCAGTATTCCAAATGTGGCCTAACCAACGTTCTATACAGCTGCAACATCATATGCCAACTTTTATATTCTATGCCCCGTCCAATAAAGGCAAGCATGCCATATGCCTTTTTGACCACCCTCTCCACCTGTGCTGCCACCTTTAAGGATCTGTGGACTTGTACATCCAGGTCCCTCTGTGTGTCTATACTCCTGATTGTTCTGCCATTTATTGTATAGCTCCCCCTTACATTAGATCTACCGAAATGCATCACTTCACATTTATCTGGATTAAATTCCATCTGCCATTTCTCCGCCCAATGTTCCAGCCTATCTATATTCTGCTGTACTCTCTGACAATGTTCATCACCATCTGCAACTCCAGCAATCTTTGTGTCGTCCGCAAACTTACTGATCACACCAGCTACATCTTCCTCCAAATCATTTATATATATCACAAACAGCAGAGGTCCCAGTACAGAGCCCTGCGGAACACCACTAGTCACAGACCTCCAACCGGAAAAAGACCCCTCCACTGTTACCCTCTGTCTTCTATGGCTAATCATGATGTGGAGATGCCGGTGTTGGACTGGGGTAAACACGAACTTGATTTTGTGTCTCTGTGTCCTGTTTGAGATTTCCACTCCATCTGACGAAGGAGCAGCGCTTCGAAAGCTAATGGTATTTGCTACCAAATAAACCTGTTGGACTTTAACCTGGTGTTGTTAAAACTCTTTCTATGGCGAAGCCAGTTCTCCACCCATCTAGCGAGCTCACCTTTTATCCCATGATATTTAATCTTTTGCACCAGCCTGCCATGAGGGACCTTGTCAAACGCTTTACTAAAATCCATATAGACGACATCCACGGCCCTTCCCTCATCAATCGTTTTTGTCACCTCCTCAAAAAACTCAACCAAATTTGTGAGGCATGACCTCCCTCGTACAAAACCATGCTGTCTATCGCTAATGAGATTATTCAGTTCTAAATGCGCATATATCCTATCTCTAAGAATCTTCTCCAACAATTTCCCTACCACGGACATCAAGCTCACCGGCCTATAATTACCCGGGTTATCCTTGCTACCCTTCTTAAATAACGGGACCACATTTGCTATCCGATTGTTGGAAGTTTTACACTCCAAGTGCCACGATCAACCCAGTGCCATTAAATGGGAAAAATTAGATTACAGGAGACCATAGATGACTATACTTATAGGCTAACCCTGGAGTCTTGGGTACGCAGGCGGAGTAAAAGGAGCACTTTAGGAGACATTGGAGGGTTACTTGGCAGCGCAAACTCAGTCATGAATTCAGTGTGCAGCTAGCTGAGACAAATAGTTATGTCTCCTGGGTTGCCGCGGAAGTGGGAAAAGGACTACAATATGGGGCATATGGGACCAAGTATTCACTGACTGCCATAAACCTGCAAGGAGAGGGGCTCCTGCAGGCCTTGGACAAAGTATCTGTGGGTATAATTAACACCACCCAAGCACAAGCAAAGGGGAGAGCCTGTGCTAGAGATTCGATTGATAGTATCCGGGTTGACATTGAGGACTTGAGATTCGGGACTATCCCATGGCACCTATTCACCTCCCTATACGAAGTAAACCTCCTTAACATACAAAGGGACAAGCATGAGCTGGTGGTCACAAGACCAGGGGGGCGGGCCAGTGGAGTGAGGGATAAAATTTATTATGGCAATCCCACAGGAGAATCCATCCAAAGGAATCTTTAGGGACAGCTATAGGTTTGAGTCATTGGGAACAGTGCAGGAGGGGTGGGTTTACCGGACCGGATCCAGGGAATATAAAGTGACATGGCATACACTGCGGACTACTGTTCGGAGTCAGGACATTACGTAGTGTGTGCCTGTCGGACCCTTGAACTCTTGTCAAATAACAGCAAGATAATCGTCGATATTCTGCTGTTAAAAGAAGCTTTTAAAGCCATATAGGTTAGCCTGGCGCAGTGATGGTTCATCACACCAGATACGGAGATAATCACAGGGGGGCCTCCTGTGTGGCAGCAGCCACAGCTTCTGTCTGTAAGTAACAGACTCTTTAACAGTGGGGGAATTTCACCTCCCCGGACGAACATCAGGCTACCTATTTGGGGCCTGGTGGGATGACTCACTGAACATTGACAAAACACCGGGCAGAATAATCCAATAGGCCACGCACCAAGCAACAGAGCTCGTTCAGGAACATGTCAGACAATTAACAGATCAGATAAGCAAGAGAAGGATCCAGGTGGACTTAGCTATCCAGACTGCCATACGGGTGGGAGCCTCCGGGACACAGCATTGGTGGGATATATTCATTCCAGGATCAGCAGACAACCGATTAACAGACGGGTGGGAGATAATTAGAATAGGGATGATTGTCGGTATGGGCATAATGGTTATGTGCTGTCTACAATGGAAAATGGGTAAAACTCAGACTGTCCTTCAACATACCCCACTAGCAGCCCTCAGCATACGGGAAGGGGAGAAGCTAGTGACTGTTACTCACAGCAGGGTGGTTTAGGACACTTTCCATGATCTGGAGGGCTGGCCACCCAAAGGATCTGGCACCGTGTCCTCAACAATGACCAAGGCAGGAGAGCTTCCATGAGGACAGGCAACAATATCCATAAGATATAGTTTAGAATACAAAGGGTACACGGACACCAATAAATGTCTGTTAGTGGTTTTCTTGGGTATGACCAAGAGCCATCACGGGGAATTGTTGCAGGGCAATATCAGGAATTGTGTCCTTTATATTTTAATTTATATGTCAGTTCATATTTTGTTTGATTTCAGTGTAATACGTGCAGAGTTACATAGGGCAAGCCCAGAGAACCAGGCCTCACCAGAGGGAAGAAAAAGATTAACGCAGACAGCTCAAGGCCTGCTCTGCCAACAGATAACGATTAACGCATTCTATCAACTTCAAATGTGCAGGAGATCATTCCAAATTATCACGACAATGGGAGAACCGGCATCATGACAGCCAGTCTCCATACAATCTAGGGAACGATTAACACATCATTGTAAATCGGTTGGGCAAATACAATGCTTTAACATTATAATTGGGTAAACGGAACTGTCCAGAGAATTGATTAACAGAGATGTACTGAGCAATGTAGTTTGCATAATGAGATTAGAAGAGCCATCTTGCATCCAACTCGAGGAATTAATATGCTAATGTAAATCTTTGCGACTCAAAAAGTATAATAACCTGTACGAATCTACGATGGGCAGCGAGAACTCGCAGGCAACCTGAGATTTCAGGCCGGAGTTCATCTCTCCCTCATGCATTGGAGTAAAACTTTTTCTGGAAGCTCGACACAGTCTCCAAGGCTTAACTCGTTTTATTTCCCTCCTACAGAGGTATTGAGTTAAAAAGTAGGGAAATAATGCTGAATCTTTATAAAGCTCTGGTTATGCCACACCTAGGATATTGCATCCAGTTCTGGTCACCACACTTTAGGAAGGATGTAAAAATCCTCTGGAGACGCAGAGGCGATTTATCAGAATGGTCTCGGGGATTAGAGAATTTAGCTACAAGTTTAGGATGGTGAAGGTGGTGTTGCTCTCTTTGGAGCAAAGGAGATTGAGGGGATCAGCTGGAGATGTACAAGATCATGACAGTTAAAGAATAGCTGATGGTACAGGGACTGGGGAGACACGTTTAAGGTTTTTGGAAAGAGATACAGGGAACTTTTTATGCAGTAAGTAATAATGTCCTACGGGAATGGTGGAAGCAGAAACAGTCATTGATTTCAAAAGGAAATTGTATGGGCACCACGGGGAGATTAACTTACATGGCTACAGAAATAGAGCGGGGTAATGGGACTGAGTAGATTGCTCTACAGAGATCTGGCATGGACTCAATGGGTCAAATGGCCTCCTCTGAGCTGCAAATATGCAATGGCTCTATGGCTTCACGGCTGAGGGCTTACCTGGTCCGGTGCTTTGACTTGTTTGAGTGTCAGTGGGTCACACTGGTGATAAATGGAGTACATTGTGAGCCCAGCGAACACCGCACATACGGCTGTTATCCACAAGCCAACCATATTGAGGTAGAGAGATCTGAAATAGAGATTGTCTGAGAATCAGCAACTTCAAGGGACAGGAAGTGAATGTCTCATATTTGCTGGGGGGGATTGTTCAAATTTAATGCATTAAAAAAGAAGATAATACAGCTCTGACAGAAAAATAAGATGGAATCTCAGACCTGGGCCATTTGTATGAAATCTGCAGATCCCAGTTTCAGAGCTTTTGACAAGTCTGAGAGAAAGTGGGAGTTCATACATCAAACCCTTCCATCTGCCAGCAGAAAAGCAAAGCATTTTTTCAAAGACCCTTATAACAGCCCCTGAAAACGGAAGGCTCTGCATTCTTGTAATGATATCACATCAGTGAGCCCTGATCAATATATGTTGTGTGTAGATTGATTACAATGCTGAATTCTGATCCATCCCAGAATATATTTCTAAATTCATAAGCATACAACTAAATTCATTTCTGAGCTGGTGTTTCCAGCAACCCCTGCATTGACAAATGGAGTCTGGGACAAATGGGGACCAGGCAGTGGGGGAGAGGGGGTGAGGTGCTGTGCTGAGAGATTATGGGCCCGATTTTACCATTTTGATTCTGAGTGCTGAATCTGGGCGCAATTCAGATCCAACTTGGAAACCTGTTCTCAGGCGCCCCCATACGCACTCAGCCTAAAATAAAATCGCAAGTCTGAATCGCATTGTGGGTGGGGCTTATCGCACCCGAAACGCTGTAGCTCCGATCGGAGCCTTTAACTGCATGTGCGCAGTGAGAAAAAAATTGAAAAACGCTCCCCTGTCACAGTGCTCCTGGGCTGCAAAAAGTGGATAAAGCGACCCGGGAGCGCTGGCCAATGCACATCCCCACAACATAACTGACCCCATTATCCACCCACCCCCCCACTATTCAAACCGATCATGACCCTCTGCTCCCCTTCCCCCCCCACTGATCGCCCGCAGAGTGGCAGCGGACCCCCCTGCACCCCCCCCCCCTCCCAACAGAGATTCATCTGGCTTCCCTCCCACCAGAGAATGATCGGGCCTCCCTCCTCTCCCCCCCCCCAACCAGACAATGATTGGGCCCCCCCTCCCACCGCCACCCCCCCCCCCCCGCAACACCGGAGAGCAGTCGGGTCTTTCTCCGCCCGTCCCCCAAACCAGAGAATGATCGGGTCTCCCCCCCCCCCCCTCTGCCAGAGGTACATCTGACCCACCTCCCCCCACCCCTCCCCCCCCAACCCCACCAGAGAATGATCTGGCCCACCTCCTCCCCATCACTAATCTGAGTTAGAGAGCCGTTGGAAGCTCTGAACTTACCCCTTCAGAAGCTGGAGCGCCTGAAACAGACCTTCGCCGAGCATGTTTGTTTCATGCCGAATCTGGACGGGTGAACATGATGGTAAAGGGGGAAATGCTGGTAAAGTTGGGCAGACAGCCCATTAGTTCAATTTAAATGCATGCAAATGCAGTTAAATCGCCGTTGCACCCGTTTCGGGCGTGATTCGGATCGTGGCCATTTTCGGGCCTTGGTAAAGTGGGCATTTGCGCGGACGTGGGCACGGATCGCGCTAATCGCCTCACGTCCAATTTTACCAAGTTTTCGCACCCAGAAACGGGCGCGATGCAATGGTAAAATCGGGCCCTTTGTATAGATTTTGGGCAACATAAGGTATGTTTGTTTCTTTGTGGAACCTGTGACATTAATTAAAAATGAACTGTGTCCTGCAGTCCAATAGACCCAGGCAACTGCGGAGTTGGTACTTACAGTTTAGCCTCACGCATATTTATACAAGCGATGTACCGTTGGACCTGAGACTGATTGATGCCATAAATTGCTGTCCACATAAAACTCCCACCAACAACGATCGTCCAGACAGTGTGCCGTCTTAAGGGGTCTGTATCAAAGCTGTGAAGAAGCATGGACACAGTGATGAGATTAGATCCATCATTTAGAATTGCTTTAGGCTTATTGCTGAAGTAACAATGAGACAATAGAGACAAACAAGTAAAGTGCTCCAACCACCCTCACTCGCGTATGGTTGCATCAGCCAAACCCATTACAGTCCATGGTATAAATGCATGATCTCAGTAGAATAGCACAATACTGAGACACTGCTACCTGCTCGAGGAAGTGTTTTTCCACTTTGATTGTGGCCTTGTCTGCCTGTTCTGGAAGTTCAGTACTGGACATAACTTGTATTTATATAGCGCTTCTCAAAATCTCAGGACATTCCAAGCGCTTTATAGTTAATTAAGTTTTTTTGAAGTGTACCCCACTGCTGTTCTTTGATTTGTGCCCTGGGATATTTTACATTTGCCTGAGAGGACAGACAAGGTTCATGTTTTGAAAGACAACATCTCTGAAAGTTCAGCACTCTGCACTGTACTGAGGTGTCAACCTGAAATATGGGCTCACATCTCTGAAGTGGATCTCCATCATATAAAACAGTTTGAATATGATCAGGAATATATTATGACAATTACACAAAAACATTGATAATTTCCTCTCTTCTGTGAATCTGTACAAAATGGCTTTTATATTTGCCAGCGTAACAACAGTCAGTGCAGATCAGACTAGTTACATGTGAAATGTTAAATCAGAAAAGACAGCAACACAAAATAAGCACTTTATTGTTCCCCTTTATATTAAAATGAAGGATGTCCCAGTTAATGTAACATAACAGAGCACAGGATTTGAATTTAGAGAATCTCTGTGTGTATGTTGTAGTTCAGAGTCTGAAAGGGTTGATACATTTAAAATGGGCATAAATTCACATTTATGAAATACAGTACGAAATGATTGGGCCAATATTGATGAGTTTCTGCATTAGTATAATGCAGTTTGTCTCAATATTGTTCAACATGGGTGCTTACTTCTGACAAGCCTGACTTACAGAGGTTAGACTGCCTACAAAGTGGGGCAATTATCAGTAGCCTAACTCTCCCAATATCATCTCTCAATGCCCTAACTTTTTATGATCAGATGCTGAGTCATTCCAGATGCATGTTGGAATGGTCCCAATGTGCTTAAATGTTGCACTGCATGGCAGATTATTCTGAATATTTATTGCTCTCTGTTTAAAACAATGAGGTTTATTTCACTAGATCATTCTCCTTGTGAGAATCTTCTCTGCTGCTGTGAGGGCTGAAAGGGACCCTGCACTATGAGGAGCAGAACACCCTGTAGTACAAACAGAATGGAGTGAGTATGTTAAAAGAAGTGAGCGCCACCTCCACCTGCCCAAAAATGTCACACACTTTAGGGAGGGTTTCAATTCCCTCAAAATGGTGGGGAACAAGTAAGTGAAGACAATGCTTCCCGAGGATATCCTGTTAACAATCTTGGCTCTTCCTTTTCACTAACTGGGCTAAAAGAAAATTGCTCACAAGAAGCCACGATAGCCGATGATGCACCATGTTATTTTGAAACGAATGGATAAACTCATGTTTCCCTTTGTAAGGGGATTGTGTTAAAGAAGAGCTATTTTGAATCTTTTTTCACAGCACACTTGGAGGCCGGAATTCTCTGGCCATTCGCTCCAGAGGGATTCTCCGGTCCTGCCAGCAGTGCACTCCCGCCGTGGGTTTTGCAGCAGTGTGGGGTGACATCAGTGGGAAATACCATTGATAGCGGCAGGTTCAGAGAATCCCACTGCCGATGAACAGCACACTGCCTTCCACCGCCAGGAAACACGTAGCTGGGAGGCCAGGAAACCTCGCTCTCAGGGTTTTCACTGTGTGCCGTGGCTCAAAGGCTGGGAACCACTGGTCTGCAGTATTGGTCTTGTCATTTAAGGAAAGATATAAATACATTAGAAGCAGTTCAGAGAAGGTTTACTAAAGTAAGACCTGGAATAGGCTGGTTGTCTTATGAGGAAAGGATGGACAGGCTAGATTTGTATCTACTGGAGTTTAGAAGAGTAAGAGGTGAATTGATTGAAACGTTTAAGATGCAAGGGGTCATGACAGGGTGAATGTGAAGAAGCTGTTTCCTCTTGTGGGAGAATTTAGAACTAGGAGTTACTGTTTAAAAATAAGGAGTTGCCCATTTAAAACAGAGATGAGGAAAAACTTTTCTCTCAGAGGGTAGTGAGTCTTCACAACTCTCTTCTTCAGAAGACAGTGGAAGCAGATTCCTTGAATATTTGTAAAGCAGGGCCAGATAGATTCTTGATAAGCAAGGGGATGAAAGGTTATTGGGGGTAGGTGGGAATATGGAGTTAAAGTTACAATCAGATCTTATTGAATGGCAGAGCAGGCTCGAAGGACCTCAAAGAAGCTACTCCTGCTTCTAATTAATATGTTTCTACTGGGTAGGATTGATAGGTAGGGCACTGGAAATGTTGGTAATGCTTAGAGTGGATAAATTACCCAATCCATGTATTCCAGGCTTGTATTCCAGGTTGCTCAGAGAAGTAGAGATGGAGATAGCAAAGGCTTTCCATAATCTTCCAATCTTTCTTAGATACCGGAGAGATGCTGAAGGATTGGAGAGTGGCAACAGTGGCACCAGTGTTCAAGAAAGTGTTTAAAGATAATCCGAGTAACTCCAGGTCAACATCAATGGTGAGGAAGGTTTTAGAAACAATAATTGGTGAAAAAATTAAAAAGCTCATGGAGAGGTTTGAGTTAATTAAGGAGAGCCAGCACAGATTATGTTTGGCTAAATTCACTTTAGGAAGGACTTGAGGGATCTTGAGAGGATGCAGGGAAAATTTACCAGGATGGTTCCGAGGCGGAGGGATCTTAGCTACAAGCTTAGGTTGGAGGAGTTGGAGTTGTTCTCCTTGGAGCAAAGGAGATTGAGGGGAGATTTGATAGAGGTGTATAAGATTATGAGAACATTAGATAAAGTAGAAAAACTATTCCCATTATCTGATAGTGCAAGGGCTCGGAGAGGCAAGTTTAACACAGGGCTGCAGGGATAGGGTGGGTGAGTGAGACTGACTGTATTGCTTTACAGTTTGATTTTGGTGGGGGGAAGGGGAAAGAAGGAAATAATTGGGACAGAAATTAAAGCCATAATAATTTCTTCCTATTTGATGTGTACATTAATCATAGTCTGCAAGGAGCTTCTGCCTTTATTCTGAATAATTTCCAAAGAATCTTGGCTCCAAGGTAGATCTAATTTGGTTCAAATAAATTCTTCTAACAATCTGAAGAGAAAACAACTCCTCGAACTATGCACCCTATTTCAGCTCTGACACTGTGATTCCATTCATATATCTTCAATAGAATCATAGAATTCCTACAGTGCAGAAAGAGGCCATTCAGTCGATCGAGTCTGCACCGACAACAATCCCATTGAGTCCCTAACCCGTAACTCCATGCGTTTGCCCTGCTAATCTCCCTGACACTAAGGGGCAATTTAGCATGTCCAATCAACCTAACCCAGACATCTTTGGACTGTGTGAAGAAACCAAAGCACTCAGAGGAAACCCACGCAGGTTCTAGGTTTGATTCATTTTGTGCACAACTGTGACTGATTCTGTTATACATAAAATCCATAGATTCCCTACAGTGCAGAAGGAGGCCATTCAGCCCATCAAGTCTGCACTGACCACAGTCCCACCCAGGCCCTATTCCCGTAACCCCACATATTTACCCTGCTAATCCCCCTGATACTTGGGTTAATTTAGCATGGCCAATCAACCTAACCGACACATCTTTGGACTGTGGGAGGAAACCGGAGACCTGGAGGAAACCCACGCAGACACGGGGAGAATGTGTGCAAACTCCACACAGACAGTGACCCGAGGCCTGAATTGAACCCGGGTTCCTGATGCTGTGAGGCAGCAGTGCTAACCACTATGCCACCGTGCCACACCATGCTCATTTTTTGATTGCCCTTCTGCCTTGACTCTAGTGAGAGAATAGGTTTTCAGGCAGTGCAAAGAGGTTGTCCAATCTCAAGAGCAGCCAGAGCCAGCTAAGGTCAGACTGAGTGCATTTGAGAAGTGCAGTGCCAGCGTTAGGGTCAGGTCAAAGTTAGGGAAGGAAATTGGCTCCAAATCATGGCTGATTGAAGCAAGGTTCAATGAGAATTTTGGCCAACTTCCGAAGGAGAACATTGCATGAATGTGTGATTATTTAGAAATCTGAAAACAGCTGTAAGTATGACATTAACATTTTTCCATTTGTTGAATTCAATATTTGTAGTTTCTATCCACAAATCCTTTGAACCAAATTCAGAGGTTTAGGCAGGTCAACACTTCCTCTGTTCCTTTTCAGTCATTGTGCTCCAAATTCCAATTCATTGGAAACATATCTAGTTGCTCTTGGTTAAAACTCTACCTCCGAATAGCGAATGTTTTCCTCACAAGACTGCCTATTCCCTAATTTACTCCTAGATAAATGAGTACGAGTCTAATAACAGCACAGCCTATTTTTAATTTACTGCCGGACAGGTGCAAATCTGATTACAAAATTATCGAAACCCTCTGAGGAAGTTACCCTCCCCTCCGCGCCAACTTAATTCGTGTATCCCCAAAGATAAGTGTCAAAGATTTTTACTCCCAAAAGTTGAGTCTTCCTCCATGATATGAGGTATTCCAGATCCGTTCGAAGCTTCCTTGGATTACTACACCTCGGATTATCACTGCCAAAAACCCAGTGATCATAATACCCATCTGGAACACATCAGTCCATACCACAGCTTTCAGACCACCCTAAAAATACAAGAAGTAGTGGACACAACATCTATTTTATCAGAAATCTAAATAAAAGAACAAAAGATTGAGCATAACAGAACTTCCAAGGAGTTTCATATAGGCATCATATCAAAAATCACACAAAGACACATAGGGGATATGAGGGCAGATGATAAAAACTTGGTCAAAGAGCTGTGTTTTAAGGAATGTCTTGATGGATGAGAGAGAAGTAGAGAAGCAGAGAGGTAAAGAAAGAGAATTCCAGAGTTTAGGATCTCGGCAATTGAATGGCATGGTTGCCAATTGTAGACTGATTAATTGCGGGAATGTTTCAAGAGGGTAAGATTAGTGGAATGCAGATATCTTGGTGAGTTATTTGGTTGGAGGAGATTACAGAGATATGGAGGGATTCAAAATCAAAAATGAAAATTTTACAATTGAAGTGTTGCTTAAACACAAGCCAATAAAGGTCTGCAAAGGCAGGGATGATGGATGAATGGAAATTAGTGCAAGTTAATACATGGGCAGCAGAGTTTTAGAAAACCCCAAGTTCACAAAGGGTAGAATGGGAGATGTTGGCCAGGAACGCATACGTATTGTCAAGTTTGGAAGTAAAAAGGCATGAACAAGTGTTTTAGCAGCAGATAAGCTTAATTAGGGCAAGATCAGGTAGTGTAAAGGAAGTGAAAATAGGCAGTTTTAGTGATGGATATGTGATGGAAAGTTCACCTCAGGTTCAAATGTGACACAGGTTGTAAACAGCCTGATGTGGCTGACAATTGCCAAGGAGAGAGATGGAGTTGATGCAAGGATGTGGAATTTGTGGCAGGGACTGTAGAAAATGGCTTCAGTCTCCTCAGTATTTAATTGAAGGAATTTTTTGTTCATCCAATATTGGATATTGGATAAGCAGTCTGACAATTTTGAGATGGAGGGATTGAGAGATGTTGTGGTTGTAGGAGGTTGTATCTAGTTGTGATAAAGACTTGTGGGGGAAAAGTTGAATAAACGGCTAACATGATAAAACGGTTAAATGATATTGATGTAACTGTGATGTGATGTCACATGATTGAGAGACTAAGATGCAATTGAAACCAGAAGTACAAGCTTGTGCAGAGTACTGAAGTGTATATGGATCTGTAAATAAACAAAAATGGATTTCATGGATAACAATCTATGGTATCATTCTTAGGATAACAAGCAAGCCCTAAAGAAACCCCATCTAGATCCTGAACCCAGAATGAAACAGAAAATCTAGAGAGGACTGCAGACTGGAGCGACCTCAAAATTCTTGAGAAAAGATTGGAAAAAAGATTGAATTCACAGAAGGCTCACAACAAGTTCAACACTGGGACAATTAGAGGTAGAGGTTTTCCTGATACAGAATAGCTTCAGGTTTGAGAAGGAAGAATAGAATGATCAGGTCAGGACTTTCTCTTTGCTTAGCCATATGCAGATAATGTTATTGCAACCATGGCATTGATGAAACTTCAAGCTCAATGAGGAAGTCCTCTAGGCACTTAATTCATACTTCAATACTTGAAAAATTTGATCACCGAGTGAAAAAAATTTAATAAAAGGAAACAAAAGCTACATGAATCAATGGATTCATTTATAAATAATCTGTGCAGACTATGGGGAATTGTGACTATGGGGCTCTCAGGGATGAATGAATAAATGATTGTATCGTGGGTGGGATTTTAGGTGAAACTCTATCACATCTTTTGAAACAAAGGGAAGATTTAACCCTCACAAAGGCATTACAAATAGCAACAAACTGAGTTTATGAAGCAAAACAGTGCATTTTTCATGGATAAAGTTATGTCTCTTGGAAAATCATAAGGGAAGCCATTCAATATGTCGGGAAAAAAAGAGAAAGTGCAGCAAAGCAAAAGCCCGTGAAATCAGGAAAAAGCATTCCAACTGCCATCTTAATATGCTCTTGGTGAGGTGGAAAACCAG
Organism: Mustelus asterias; assembly: GCF_964213995.1. Taxonomy (NCBI): domain Eukaryota; kingdom Metazoa; phylum Chordata; class Chondrichthyes; order Carcharhiniformes; family Triakidae; genus Mustelus; species Mustelus asterias. Next base: position 45,369,494 of record NC_135825.1, on the reverse strand, counting down.
TACACAAGTAGAAGGAATGATCAGCAGGGGGTGTGGAGTGCCACAACTGTGAGAAGTCAGATATTTTGAAATAATCTGCAGATTCAAAGTTCCTGTAGCTGATAGGAAGAAAGGAAGAAACAATGAAATCAAGTAAAATCCAAGAAATGGAAGAGCCACAGAGAAAATAAATAACCTACCTAGCAGAAGCGAACGAAACAGAAAATAATTATCAGAACATTAAATAAGAAGTTGAAATTCACCCCGCAGAAATCAAGCTAGATACTGGGGCAGATGTTTCAGTCTCAACTGATGAAGTTAAATGGCTTAAAAATATCACATCACAGCCATCATCTATCCAACTGCAAGGCCTAAGATGGACTATGCTGAAAATAATAGGCCAACACTTGGGCTTTAAAAGGATTAAAAAATAGTGGAATCCCTGTATATGATAAAGAACCAGGAGTCGTCATTACTGAGCAGAAGAGTATGCTTGCAGCTGAGACTCATTTACAAGGTATCAAACACTGGGACTTAATTGCTTCAATTAAGATAAATAGCCAAAAATGCCCGCAGATGACACCAGAATATATCTACGTATTTTTATGGTCCACCTGCATCAACACCCATACACAACAAGCATATACCAATGTAACCAGTGTAAACTTACCAGAGTACAGTAAAAGGTGCAGACAAGACCTGTTGCAACAAGAACGCCCCAGAGATCAAGTCCAGTTACTGATAAAAATAAGGGTTGTTCCAATTTAGTCCAAAAATTAATTTTCTTTTGTACAGTAATAATTTTACCTCATAAAATTAAATATCATTATAAAATAATACAAGAATTAGTCCTATTGCCAGTGACAGAGAGAAAGATGGGGATAGTTGAGGTAGAGAGGGAGGCAAACAATAGTGTAAAACATAGGAAAAAACAGGAAAACAGAGTGATATAGAACTGATATGGAGACAGAGGAACTGAGGGAAACAAGTGAAAAAATTGGTGAGAGACACAATGAAAGACAAAGTAATACAGACGTGTTGAGGGAGAGCCATATAGAAAGTTAGGGATAGAGTGCGATATGGAGACAGATGGCAAAGCAAAAGATAATATAGGTCAAATATCCTTTATCCATATATAAAACTGAACACATCCAAAAACCAAACATTGGGGAGATTTCGCCAGTGTCAGTTCCGGTGAGAAAAACGGTGCGAATCCTCTCGGCAGTCTTGAGTTGCACTGCGCTCATGGTGGCCTCCCTCTGATTCACTCACCCCAGGTCAACTTAATCTCTGTAATCAGTGGGGAGCTCCATATAAATGCTTTCATGGCACTCCCAGCACTTGTTCCAGATCCATTTGAGGGGATGGCTACCAGGAAGCCAGCACCACGTTTCTCAGTGGGAATCATGACCAAACTCTTGGATGGTGTGCAGTAGAATCAGAATGACCTCTGTCCACAGTCACGCAGACTTGACCATGTGGCCACCCCAACTGGGAGGCTGTGGCAGCCTTACTGAGTGCTAGCTCACTACAGAATAGGACGAGGCAACCGTCCCGCAAGAAGGTGAACGATCTTCTTCACACAGCCAGTGTAAGTCTGCCTCCTCCAGTCTCCCGCTGGACCCCCTCACACACCCCTCGCATCTCCAAGTTGACTTCTCACCAGGCCACCTCACGGGTTGCCAACAGCTATCATGAGGTCCTCTTCCCCCCCACCCCTCCCAATCCCAGTGCTCCCCCCATTAGCTGCTATGCTCCTCATACTCCAGCTCCAAGTCCCATGCATGCCACACCTCATCACCATCTGAATTGGCAGGAATCCTACCTACAATTTCCCCATCTGTCTCACTGGAGGATAAACTCCACCATTGCAGACATGAGCAGTCGCAGCGTTGCGGAATCATGCTGGAGCTCAGCTCCCTCACGCCCTTTGAGGAGAGAGCACTTGAGCTGGCAGGGAGGAGGAAGACCCTTAGTGGTAATGTCCCCCATGCCAGCCTCCCCTCATCTGCAAGGCCCAGGTCTTGGCCAAATGCAACAGCATGTTGGTGTCTCTGCTGCTGCTTTATCACGGACAAAATAGCCAAGTTAACTGGCTCCATGATTCTCTAGAATCATGCACTGAAAAGAGGAGAACACCACAGGATTTTTGACAGAGGCCTGACCCTCATCCCACAACTTCCACCCAAGCGCTCCCCATTTAGTGAGTGCCTTGCCACTATCACTCAAACTCTCCCCTCTGAGACTATAGCCACATCACCACATTGGTCCCTCTCAACTCCACCAGAATGAAGCATGTGAACCTTCCAGAGTTTCTGTGGCATCTGATCCCCAAACTCCCCCCTCCGTCTTCCCGACCCAAAACTTGGCATTACATAAAAGGGCTGTCAAGTGGATGCATGAGATCAGTGTCTGCATCCTGATGGAGTACCTCAAAGATGGCCCCCGCCATGACATTGAACGGCGTGAGTGGACATCGCCATCATACTTTGCAAAGGGGTTTTCATCAGTGTAATCTGAGTAATGCTGAAGTTTGTAAGGGCTTTGTATCTCAATGCTTGGGGCCTAGGTCAAGCACATTCCTCGAGAGCACCTTCATTCTCCCAGGTCGCAAGGGCTGTAGAGTTGAACTGCCTTTCATCAGCCACAGCAACACACACCAAGATTTATTCCTAACAGTTAAACTTCCCTGAGAAGTGAATTGGAGCTTCCATGCAGATAAACACCTTTGGGATCACACTGTTGCCTGAGTGTAGGGATCAAAACGCACTGCAGTTGTCCTTTCCCATGTTGGAGGGTCTTCAAACCTCATGTGGCAGGAACTAAGACCCACACTCTGCCCTAGGACTCTGCCCTCACACCAAAGTGCAACAAGGCAGCTCAGAGTGGAAACAAGTACTGACCTTCTGCATTCCTCTCACGCGACCCAACCTTAAGCTCACACAAACATAGGGCGCTCACTCTGCCCGAAATGGAAAAGCAGCCAAGGAGGGAGGACATGCAAGCCAGCCACCATACCGTTTTGAGGCAGGGGATACCTCGAGATGAGTGGAAGGTGAGGGCTGCAAGAGCCCCATCCCCCTGACTAACTCCACCCACCCCCCCTCCACTGACCCCCTTTCCAGCCCTGAGTTACACTTATCTGCATCCGTGCCCACTTTGGTACCCCCAGAGCTTTGAACGCCCTATAGGGTGATGTCTTTCTAAGCGCTGACCTCTGAAATCCTCACGGAGGTAAGGGGCCAGGTGTACACTTTCATACAGCTGTTGTAAATTATGCCGATGTGACGTGATTCCAGCGTCCTGTGAGTATTCCGTGAGGGGTGAAAATCCCATGATGATGCATGATAATGAGATGCACAAAATCATAGAATCCCTACAGTGCAGAAGGAGGCCATTTGGCCCACAAAGTCTGCACTGACCACAATCCCACCCAGGCCCTATTCCCGTAACCCCACATATTTACCCTGCTAATCCCCTGACACTCGGGTCAATTTAGCCAATCAACCTAACCCGCACATCTTTGGAGTATGGGAGGAAATTGGAGGAAACCCATGCAGACACGGGGAGAACGTGCAGACTCCACACAGAGAGCGACCCGAGCCGGGAATTGACCCCGGGTTTCTGGTGCTCTGAGGCAGCAGTGCTAACCACTGTGCCGCCCAAATATATTAAAATCAGCTTCTCGACCTTCCTGGGCATGAACTGCTCTACTCCCTAGGCAAAGGGCTTTGAAAATCATACGCCTGGGGAGTAGTGCAGTTCATGGTGTTTCGACACCACTCCAGAAAACACACTAACAGATTGTGGGGTCAAAATCGCCCCATTGTTTTGAAGGGTTATGCAGTTAATTTGTATATTAATGTACTATTATATTACAGCTGTAACATATGTTAACAGATAAGGAGTAGGGTGCAAGAGAGTTGACAAATGGGGAAACAACTGAGTATCAACAGAGTATGGCTGGCCTCGGCTTACCGTATATATGGTCAATCTGAAAACCAAAAATATCTGAATACCAAAATGCAATTGGCCGCAAGAGTTCTGGATAAAGGATATTGGCCTGTGGAAACTGATAGAAACAAAAAGAGAGAAAGCAACATACAGCAGGAAGGAAGATAACAAAGACAGGAAGTGGTGAGAGAAAAAGAGCAGAAAACATATAGAAGGATTGAAAAAGACAGAGAGAGATTGCAAAGGAACAGAGCGGCTGATAATGTTATCTTTGATTGTTGGCTATCAGTCGTACAGTCAAATATGAAGTTAGCTGAGTGCCCAGCTGTGCACAAAGAGCACAAAAATACACCTGTGACACTCAGAACCTGTATGTAAGACTTGATTTTTACATTAATATTCTGTCTTTGTTTTGGTTTAAATAAATGTTGGCAGAATTATTTTAAACTGTGTGCTCACAAATCTTATGATAACAGATGAAGCAAAGGTCATTGAAGTTAAAATGTAACAGAATCTTATTTGATTGTCGTTAACCTTAATCTTATTCTTATCTCCTATCTTAAGGCACATATAAGGGGGAGTTTTCTCTTGTTTTTACAGAGTGGCAGCAGGTGGGAAAATAATGGCATGAAAGATGTTGACCCCAACAGCAGCTTCTTCTGCCATATTGTGAGCAGCATAGGAAAAGAATGCAAAGGGCAGGTCCCACACTCTGAGTCCGCCCTGTCAGAAACTTGGGTTTTAAAAGATCAGGGCACCATTTTTAATGAGTGTCATAACACAAAACAAAATCAGAAATAGAAAACACTCTAGAGTTCGCTCCTCCATGAACACACCCCAACCCTCCAAACACCCCCATCCTTGAACAGCCCCCAACAACAGAACCCCCTCCCCCATGGACCAGCCTCCATAGAACTCTCCCCCACCCCTCTGCAGAACACCCGCCACAGAACCCTTGCTCTCATGGGAGACACTTCCCCCCCCACCCCCAATGAACACCCTCCCTGGCACTGTCCCCAGCAGTGTAGAGGAAGGACAATCATCGGTTTCAACTCTGACCCGGCAGAGGGCAGCAACAGAGAGGAACAGGCCGCAGAGTTGAGGTGATAATGCTATAACCCTATGTCCATAACAGCTGAGGATGGAGCCCATATTGCCTTGACTTTGAGTGTAGGTTCAATATTTCCCATATTTCTGTGGACAGACAGAATCCAGTTCTGCATTATTTTGTAGAGGGATGAAGAGGTTTGCAGTTATCCTGTCACAAGAGTTGACATACCCCTCATCCCCAGTCAGGATATTGATTTCAAAGGCAGGAACAATAGTAAATGAAGCCGAGTAAAAGTGAAATTTGATTGTACATTAATTAGTTCATCAATATCTATGGAATGCTGACATTCTTTACCAGTAATCTTGTACTTACCCTGATTTAATGCTAAAGCAGGGGCATAAATAACAATCCCAGTGTATAACACCTGGAAAAAGAAATCCAACATAATGAATCAATAATCTCAGCTGGAACCATATCTGATATTAAATCAATAACTTTACCCACTTGATTAAATTCATCTCACTTGATTGTGCCACAGACTCAGTGCGAAGGTGGGAGAGCTGCATGAACCATAAGGGTGGAATTCCCCCATTTGGAGACTGTGATCTCTCTGCCTGGCCGCACCAGGGGTAAAAAGTCGGGTTCGTGCACATTTTAATGCCGCTCGCAATGCTCCAGCAACGTGTTGCAGGGGGACTGGCTTCATGTCCGAAAAGGCACGATTTGCATATCAATGTTAATGCATTCGGCATGGCTCTTTATGGACTCACCCATACTTACCTTTGCTGGTCGGACCACATGCCGGCGAGAATCGCAACTGGTCTCCTCCAGGGTGATGGGCTTCAAGTTGGCCGTGTTAGTGAGGTACTGGTCCAGGCCAGAGGGTGATGCTGCCCTGGTGCCACACAAGTCTGACTCCTACCTCTTCTATGACTGCACACTGGCGCCTGGATCCATGTTTGGGTGAGGATTGGGGGCTCAACAATACGGTTCAAAGTTCCGGGTGGGGGCTGGCATTCCCAGGGTCCGATGGGTGCTGGGGATGCCATGCCAGGCTGTGTGACATAGTGGGCCTATAGGACACCCACTGCTGGGATAGCTCGGGATGAAAGCTTTGGATCCCACGCCAGTCAGGGGTCTGGCACAGGCGTTGGGAAATGGGGATCAGATACTTGGTGGGCCGAAGGGCCTCTCCCGTGCAGAATGATACTCAGAGCCCTTGTGGGTGCGGTCGCCCCTGTGGGAGACGAATCACAGACAGGTTAGTTACAGCTGTGAGTGCAATAACATTTATTGGTGAAACTAACAGCGCAGTAACATGAAGTGCTGATATTTAACAGTGCAATAAAACATATGTGTGTAATTATAAATGGTGCACTTTGGCCTTAACCTAACGAGCGCAGACCTTCACCCTTGGTGACCCTACAACTTCTTAATCTTATGAGGCCTATTGCTACATCCAATATGTCGAGGTGTTCCCCAGGATGTACACCGGAGATGGAGCTGGTCAGCTGCATTCCGCACCCTGTGGCCTGTGATTTCCTTGGCAGGTGCCCCCGGAGGGCCCCGGCTCACTTTCCGGTGTCACAGCCATATCCGGGCTACCCTGCTCACCCCACTGCCCATGAGGTGCACCAGTGTCAGGAAGGGGTGATTCAAAGTAATGTTTAAAGTAAAGTTTATTTTCATTAGTCACAAGAAGGCTTACATTAACACGGCAATGAAGTTACTGTGAAAATCCCCCAGTCGCCACACTCCGGTGCTTGTTCGGGTACACTGAGGGAGAATTTAGCACCTAACCAGCACGTCTTTCAGACTGTGGGAGGAAAGTGGAGCACCCAGAGGAAACCCACACAGACACAGGGAGAACGTGCAGACTCCGCACAGACAGCGACCCAAGCCAGGAATCGAACCCAGGACCCTGGCGCTGTGAGGCAGCAGTGCTAACCACTGTGTCACCATGCCGCTCTAGCGACAAGCTGCAAGACCTAGCGATGGCTGGAGTCTCCCGGATGCAGGACCCAGCACAGCCTCCAGCCCTTCCTCTTCAGGGTGCTCATTGTCCCCTGGGTCACTCCATGGGATGGTGGAGCAGCTAGACTGAGCTCCAGAAGCCCTGGCACTACCTGGCCCTGCCAGCCCTGGAGGTCCAACTGCATTCGCCCCATGGTATGGGAACCCTCAACAATGGCCCTCTGAATCTGGACCAAGCTCTTGATGCCTGCGACAAGTGCCCACTGTGACTGGGCCATGCTCTCGAAGCCTGCAGCCATGACTCGCTGTGTCTCCGCCGTGGCCCACTGTGACTCAGTCATGCCTTGGACTTTGCAACCCATGGCAACCATTTCCTGACCCTGACTTTCCACTGCGGATGCCACCCTTGCAGTGTTGGCCTGGATAGTATGCAATGCTCTGTACCTGCAGAGTTGCTGACAGCCCCTCCTGCACACCCTGGCTTTGCTGCTGCATCTCCAGCAACTTAGAAAGAACTAATCCCAGTGGCCAGGCACCTGCCTCTGGCAGGCCATTGTGAGCCCAAGGCCTCGGATGTTCCCACCTCCACCCGATGTACATCAAAGGCTGTGTCACCAGAGAGTGACCCAGAAGCCTGACCACTAACTTGTCCCACTGTGGTGATAGTATCTGTGCTGGTGGATTGTATAGTGGAAGCCTGTTTCAATTGATTGGTGTTGGCCTCAGAGGTTTTTGCCCGGGCTTCATCTGACGTTACCCCCAAGCTGTTGTGGGGCTTCTCAGCGGGAGCAGAAGCGGAGGCAGCAACACCATACAGGCCGGGCTCCCCCAACAAAGGACACAAAGTTCAGGGCAAGGAAGGGACAAATATCTGGGCAGCATGTCACTTACTTGTGATATGAATGAAAGCTTGGTAGATGCTTACTTCCTGGTTGCACTCCTTCCTGGCTGTTGTTCAAGATCCTGTCCCCCTCCTCCCCCACCAGAGCAAGGGTGAAGATTCGCAGGTCGGGGACCCCACCTCCTGTTTTCTCCTACTCCCTCCTGTTATGGGCCAGCTTCTTCTCTGGTGATAGAAGGGGGGATTGAAAGTCTGATGGCCGGAAGGGCACAGGGTCGCGGATGTGTTGGCTGTGGAGGCAATCGGGTGGCACATGTCGAGGCTGTGCCGCAGTGGACAGGGGTTGTGATGGGGGTTGCCAGAGGGGTTTGAGGCAGGCACTAGGGGGCTGGATATTAAGAGGTGGCAGGGCTTCAGGGGGTGGATTGACATTGCAGGTGTGACAGACAGGACTGATGGCAGGACGAGATGGACACTCAGCCTTTCTGCCCAAACAAGATTGTTTAGTTTATTCCTGTACTGATGGCTGGTCCTTCATGCCTGTGCATGGACACTGGCTGCCACCGTCACCGTCAACGTCTCGTTGGTGGCGTGAGCCTGGGTGAAGGAAATGCCCCTCCTCTCCTCCACTGTGTCCATCAGATGGTCCATCCCTTGCCCTGTGAATCTTGGGGCAGTTCTTCTGGGTGCCATCTTCCTGGCGTGACTGCCTGTGCCCATTGTTAGCGCTTATGCAGCTCTCCGTTGTTAATGGTGTACAGCTGCAGCCACTTGGTGTGAGTCACATGCCCGGCGGGTCCAATCCAGAGACAATCACATTGAGGCTCTTTTATTACAGTAACTGCTGTAAGGTTGTGCCTCATGGAATAGCGGTAAGGCCGGTGCCACTCACTCTCGTTTTCTTACTCGTTCAGCACTTCCAATTCTTTCTGTAAGATTGTACCCGCAGCGCGGTGGTGGATGGCTCTGTGGTGTCTTTCCACTTGGCCAGAATGGTGGGATCTCGTGCCAGATTCGGAGCTTGGAATCTCATTTATTAAGCACAGGCGGGTTCTCCTCCCCACAACTGCTGAGCTGTCTGCTCGCTGTCAGTTGGCCAGTTCAAAGGGCCTGACGCTATACTTCAATTCCAGTCATTCAGACCATTCTCCCCATCCACCAGAGTTCTCCAAATGTCAAAAACCCAGATGGAAGAGATCTGCAGTCTCTATAAGAAATCTACCCCTCACTTCAAGCACACTCCCCCGAGCTCATGCTTTACTCCTGCCTCTCCCCCACATCTGGAGTCTTTAAGCATCTCCTTCCTGTGGCACCTCTTTGATATCCCTGTTTATGAGCTTTTCATGCAGTCTTGTCAGGATCCATGTTCCCTCCCTTCAATCTTCCTTCTACCTTCCATTGTTCATCTCCTTCATCCACCTCCTTGCCCCTCTGCCTGCCATTGTGAGTTCTTGCCCTCCCCCACCCCCTAGCCTCACCTCGCACTCCACCTCCAGTTGAACTTTGGACCTTTGTTGCAGTAACTGCATGAATCCCACAGCAGAGTCCTTTTCAGATAGATACTTGTATGTGGTACTGGGGGGACAAGGAGGCTCCTGTACTCCCCAACTCAGGCACTGTACTGTTCTGAGATGAGGACATGAGGGTCCAAAGACCCAGCAGGACAGTACTGTCCATGAAGACCAACTCGGCATGGAGATGGAAACAGAAGCAAGTCTTTCCCAGCAGAATGGTGACCAGCACATCAGGATCAGCGTAGCACTAGAATAGTTGTTGCAATGACCCCGAAGACTCTTGTGAACTGAGGACCATCTTGTGCTTATCACTCTTCAGAAAATGGGTTTTAGACCTATCTATTTTCACACTGGCGTGGAAGGCCTGATGGGATGCCAGTGGGCAGTGTTTTAAATCAGCATTCATGAGATGTAAATGAATGTAAATGGCATTCATGGCACCAGCCAGCGGGAAGAACAATCCAACATTAACATGCCATGGGAGAATTGCAACGTGATCTTATGCCAGTGGGTTTTTGACTTTTCAGCTCCCACTAAATTCCCTGCTCCGCCTTCCACCTATCATGGACAGATGGGAGGATTGCGCCAGAGGACATAGTTGCACTCCTTCACTTTTCTCTTCAGCTGCTTTCTGGCAGATGATCACTCAACTTACTCATCTCCTGGTATCTCAGCCAAGTGGTCAGTCCTTGTGAATGAACTTAGACAATGTCAATAGGTTATTAGACTGGGACAGCCAGCTTTTTCTTTATTCATTCGTGGGACATGGGCATCACTGTCTCGCCAGCATTTATTGCCCATCCCTAGTTGCCCGAGGGCAGTTGAGAGTCAACCACATTGCTGTGGCTCTGGAGTCACATGTAGGCCAGACCAGGTAAGGACGGCAGATTCCCTTCCCTGAGGACATTAGTGAACCAGATGGGTTTTTCCGACAATCAACAATGGTTTCAAATTTTCCAGGTATTTTTTATTGAATTCAAATTCCACCATCTGCCACGGCGGGATTCGAATGCGGGTCCCCAGAACAGTAGCTGAGTTTCTGGATTAATAGTCCAGTGATAATACCGCTAGGCCATCGCCTCCCCCTTGGAACCTTGATTGGTTTGTCTCTCACTAACCCACTAATAGACTGATTGAAAGGTGAGCACAGGGCCTAAGCCTATGAACTGCAGAGTGGGCTCTGATACGTTACTTACTGTTTGAATGATGTATAAAGAAGTCCCAATGCAACGAGCTGTTTTGTTGAACCTCATATTTAAATACTGGAGGGACATAAAAACAGTTAGTGTCAGTAATATACATTTACAATGACCATGTATGTCATTCAGGAATAGTAAGCTTTTTGATTTAATGATCTTTTTTGTCCACTTTTGGTTTTCATCGAGGTAATATGAGAAAATTTGATCTGTGTATAGACCTCCCTTTTCTGTCAAATACAATAAAATCCAGACTCATGCTAATGATGAGTCTTCTCTTGTAACCCACCCACAGATGGGAGGAATGAGAGGGAACCTGCTTCACATTCATTTGAATATATTTAAATATTATTGACCCCCCCCTCCCCCCCTCCCCCCACCAGATATTGATCCTCCGCCATATATTGACTCTGTCCAGACGTGAGCCTGTTGTGGGGATCTCCCCGGGGCGTAATGGTAAGAATAGCCCCCGGGTGTACTTGATTTTGTTTGGCAGAGTGTGTAAGATCTGAGAGAAAGCTAACCTATTTTCCTGGAGAGAAACACGCTGGTTTACTCACCGGTAACAACACTCCGGAGGCGATCTAACCAAAAATATTGACTGGAAAAGCTATAGTTTGAGTACTTTAGAGGGGTCGGTTTTTGTCCAGTGTGTGCAAGAAGGCTTCCTGACACAGTATGTAGATAGACCAACAAGAGGCGAGGCCACATTGAATTTGGTACTGGGTAATGAACCAGGCCAGGTGTTAGATTTGGAGGTAGGTGAGCACTTTGGTGACAGTGACCACAATTCGATTACGTTTACTTTAGCAATGGAAAAGGATAGGTATATACCAAAGGGCAAGAGTTATAGCTGGGGGAAAGGAAATTATGATGCGATTAGGCGAGATTTAGCTGGCATAGGTTGGGGAAGGAAACTGCAGGGGATGGGCACAATTGTAATGTGGAACTTGTTCAAGGAACAGCTACTACGCGTCCTTGATAAATATGTACCTGTCAGGCAGGGAGGAAGCAGACGTGTGAGGGAACCGTGGTTTACTAAGGAGGTTGAATCTCTTGTGAAGAGGAAGAAGGAGATTTATGTTAAGATGAGACGTGAAGGCTCAGTTAGGGCGCTTGAGAGTTACAAGTTAGCCAGGAAGGACCTAAAGAAAGAGTTAAGAAGAGCCAAGAGGGGACATGAGAAGTCTTTGGCAGGTAGGATCAAGGAAAACGCTAAAGCTTTCTATAGGTATGTCAGGAGTAAAAGAATGACTAGGGTAAGATTAGGGCCAGTCAAGTACAGGAGTGGGAAGTTGTGCGTGGAGTCTGAAGAGATAGGAGAAGCACTAAATGAATATTTTTTCGTCGGTATTCACACTGGAGAGGGACAGTGTTGTTGAGGGGAGTACTGAGATGCAGGCTGTTGGACTGGATGGGATTGATGTTCATAAGGAGGAGGTGTTAGCAATTCTGGAAAGGGTAAAAATAGATAAGTCCCCTGGGCTGGATGGGATTTATCCTAGGATTCTCTGGGAGGCTAGAGAGGAGATTGCAGAGCCTTTGGCTTTGATCTTTGTGTCGTCATTGTCTACAGGAACAGTCATGATGTGGAGATGCCGGCGTTGGACTGGGGTAAACACAGTGTGGCTTTTGCTACCAAATAAACCTGTTGGACTTTAACCTGGTGTTGTTAAACTTCTTACAGGAACAGTGCCAGAAGACTGGAGGATAGCAAATGTTGTCCCCTTGTTCAAGAAGGGGAGTAGGGACAACCCTGGTAATTATAGACCGGTGAGACTTACTTCTGTTGTGGGCAAAGTATTAGAAAGGATTATAAGAGATAGGATTTATAATCACCTAGAAAGGAATAATTTGATTAGGGATAGTCAGCACGGTTTTGTGAAGGGTAGGTCGTGCCTCACAAACTTCATTGAGTTCTTTGAGAAGGTGACCAAAGAGGTGGATGAGGGTAAAGCGGTTGATGTGGTGTATATGGATTTCAGCAAAACGTTTGATAAGGTTCCCCATGGTAAGCTTTTGCAGAAAATACGGACACATGGGATTGAGGGTGATTTAGTGGCTTGGATCAGGAATTGGCTAGCTGTAAGAAAACAAAGGGTGGTGGTTGATGGGAAATATTCATCCTGGAGTTCAGTTACTAGTGGTGTACCACAAGGATCTGTTTTGGGGCCACTGCTGTTTGTCATTTTTATTAATGACTTGGATGAGGGCGTGGAAGGATGGATTAGTAAATTTGCGGATGACACTAAAGTCGGTGGAGTTGTAGACAGTGCGGAGGGAAGTGGCAGGTTACAGAGGGACATAGATAAGCTGCAGAGCTGGGCTGAGAAGTGGCAAATGGAGTTTAATGCAGAAAAGTGTGAGGTAATTCACTTTGGAAGGAGGAACAGGAATACAGAGTACTGGGCTAATGGTAAGATACTTGGTAGTGTGGATGAACAGAGGGATCTGGGTGTCCATGTGCATAGATCCCTGAAAGTTGGCACCCAGGTTGATAGGGTTGTTAAGAAGGCATACGGTGTGCTAGCTTTTATTGGTAGAGGGATTGAGTTTCGGAGCCAGGAGGTCATGCTGCAACTGTACAAAGCTCTGGTGCGGCCGCATTTGGAGTATTGCATACAATTCTGGTTGCCGTATTATAGGAAAGATGTGGAAGTGTTGGAAAGAGTGCAGAGAAGATTTACCAGGATGTTGCCTGGTATGGTGGGAAAATCGTATGAGGAAAGGCTGAGGGGCTTGAGGTTGTTTTCGTTAGAGAGAAGAAGGTTAAGAGGTGACTTAATAGAGGCATACAAGATGATCAGAGGATTAGATAGGGTGGATAGTGAGAGCCTTTTTCCTCGGATGGTGTTGGCTAGCACGAGGGGACATAGCTTTAAATTGAGGGGTGAGAGATATAGGACAGATGTTAGAGGTAGGTTCTTTACTCAGAGAGTAGTAAGGGCGTGGAATGCCCTGCCTGCAGCAGTGGTGGACTTGTCAACGTTGAGAGCGTTCAAGTGGTTATTGGATAAACATATGGATGATATTGGAATAGTGTAGATTAGAGGGGCTTTAGATTGGTACCACTGGTCGGCGCAACATCGAGGGCCGAAGGGCCTGTACTGCGCTGTAATGTTCTATGTTCTAAAAATATTCGAAGTGCTGGATGGACATGAAAACGGGAGAGAATTATGCCCATATTTTGACTGAGATCCTAGGCACAATCATATGGCACTTAGAAAAGAAATAGGCAAAATCTGATTCTTGCCAGCAGAAGGAGGGGCAGAGCTGATACATACCTATTCGACGCCCCGACCAATCAGCGCCCCTGATTTCCCCCTCCTCAGTCAATCACTGTATCTGATTCCACCCCCTGCTCCTGGTCATCGCCCCAGCCGATCCCCACCCCCCATGCAGAGTTCCCCCCATAGAGCTCCCCCCACCCCCCCCGTCATGGGCCTGCCTCTTCAGGCCCCAATCCTTCAGGTCCACTCCCTCCCCTTCGGCCCTGCCCCCTTGACACTGCCCGGTGCCCAGTGGGCATTGCCAGGGTGCCAGTCTGGCACTGCCCAAAGGGCACTGCCCAGCCCAGCCCCTGATCACCCAGGGGCTTCAATAGCTTCCGGTCCCACCAGGGAAGCCATCACGTCTGTTCCCCATTGTTGGGGAAGATACTTATCCTCGCTGGCGAGGACCTCCACTGGCCCCAAGGTAAAGGAGAAAAGTGACAGCCACAAGGAGTGAGGCAGGCTACCTTGGAAGACCCCAGGCAAGTAAGGTGAGTGGGATTGTGAGAATGGGAGAGTATGAGGGATGGGGGGAAATTGTGAGGGAGTGGGGCGGGGGGAGGAGTGTGTGTAAGGGAGTTGGGTTGTAGACTTTCAGGGAGGGTTGGGGGGTCCATGGGGTGGGCGGAGAGGGTCATAAGGTTGGGGGGTGGCAAAAATGAAGATGAGCACAAGGCCTATGAACTGTGAATCTGCCTCTGTTCCCTACACCTCTCACCTCTTTCTCCTTTGCATTGCTTGTGAAAACCTGTTCCTTTGACCTTATTGCTCCTCATAACTCCTCCTAAATTCAGTCTTCAATTTTGTTTGATACACTCACTGAAAAATCCTGAAATTTTTACTGCATAGAAAAGGTGCTGAATCATGGTCATGAGTTCTATGAAGTTGTGGATTGTGACTATTTTAATATCTGGGTTGAGTTAATGCTCTTTACTGGCACATTAGCATCACGGAATTCATGAATAAACAGAGGCTTAAGTTGATTAGAGTTCAGTTTCATCATGCCCTCATCTTGCCCTTCCTCACTGACGAATGTAACATTTAATGGAATGCAGTTAAACAAGAACTCAGAACTCACTTGTCCCTCATCCAAGTGGTCATTACTCACCTCAGTACATAAATAACAAGTGCTGACAAGTTAGTTTGACTTTTGTACTTCCCTATTTAAAGCGCTGACGAACAAAGTCTTTGTTGATACTAAATAATTCAGCCTTTGTTCCATGTAAATAGTTATCAATATTACGACATCTGTTAGTTTATATTCGTCCATTCTCTATTCATCTTCTTTAACCTGTTTTTATTAAATGTAGCTCAGTGAGGAGACAGGGCAGGAAGATGATTATTTACAATGGGTTGCATGAAGTGACTTGCCCTGATGATTTTATTGCTCTGAAGGTTAGATTGGATTTGAACAGGGTTATTGTGTTATACATATGTACATAAACAGGTGGCATGGTGACCGTGGTTAGCACTGCTGCCTCATCACAACACTAATGACCCAGGTTCAATTCTGGCCTCAGGTGACTGTGTGGGGTTTGCATGTTCTCCTCGTGTCTGCGTGGGTTTCCTCCGGGTGCTCTGTTTCCTTCCACAGTCCAAAAATGTGTGAATTAGGTTGACTGGCCATGTTATATTGTCCCCTAGTGTCAGGGGGATTAGAAGGGTGGGGTTATGGGGTTAGGGCCTGGGTGTTATTGTTATTGGTGCAAGCTTGATGGGCTGAATGGCCTCCTTCTGCATTGTAGGGATTCTATGAATTCCATGAATTATTTTAAAGTACTCATCAATATTCTGGGGAAAGACAGGTATTGTAGGTTGAATTGTTCTCTTTCGTGTTCAAAATTCCTTATTTCCCCCTCAGTGGGACAACTCCATTTTCAGGTTTGCTGACAACACCAGCGTAGTGGGTCAGATCTCAAACAATGACGAGACGGAGTACAGGAATGAGACAGAGAATCTGATGAACTGGTGCGACAACAATAATCTCGCCTTCAATACCAACAAAATAAAAGAGATAGTCATCGACTTCAGGAAACTTCAAGTGATGAAGTAAAGATGGTCGACAACTTTCCAGGTGTTCAGATCACCAACAATCTGTCCTGGACCCTCTCTGCTGAGGCTATAGTAAAGAAAGTTCACCAATGCCTCTACTTTCTCAGAAGGCTAAGGAAATTCAGCATGTCCACTACGACTCTTGCCAATTTTTACAGATGTACCATAGAAAGCATCCTATCTAGATGTATCACAGCTTGGTATGGCTCCTGCTCTGACCAAGACTATAAAAGCTCGCGAATGTAGCCCAGTCCATCGCTCAAACCAGTCTCCCATCCATTGACTCTGTCTACACTTCCGCTGCCTTGGCAAAGCAGCCAGCATAATCAAGGACCCCACGCACCCAAGACATACTCTCTTCCACCTTCTTCTGTTGGGAAAAAGATACAAACATCTGAGATCACGTATCAACCGACTCAAGAACAGCTTCTTCCCTGCTGCCATCAGACTTTTGAATGGTCCTGTTATATATTAAGCTAATCTTTCTCTTCACCCTAACTGCAACACTGTATTCTGCACCCTATCTTTTCCTTCTCCCCAATGTACTTTATGAATGGTATGTTTTGCCTGTATAGCACACAAGAAACCAATACTTTTTACTGTATCCCAGTACACATGACAATAATAAACCAAATCAAAAAAGTATTAGTTCCCAGCTGTCTAATGTGCTATCACAGAACAGTGAAGAGGAAGAGTCTTTCTGATAGCAGAAGACTACAGCCAAAGACCTGAGGGAATTGTTCCCAGGATTATGGTATGTAGGTGAGGGGACAGAGAGGGGAGGAGTTTGGTGGATACTGAGACATGCAAAGATCCATTGACCTCGGGTGGAATACTCCAGTTTTGAGGTAAGTGTGGCCAGAGAATCCCATCCTTCAAACATTTCCCGTTGATGACAGTCTGGCAAAGTTGCTCAAAAGAATTCCTTTTACAACGCTGGATGCCAACAGTGGGTTTTTGGCAGATTTTCCTTGACCAAGAATCAAGGCTGTTGACAATATCTACCACTGTCTATGGTTGCTTTTGCTTCAATCAGCTTCACTTTGGCATATCCTTTGCACAAGAAACCTTTCAATGCATTATGTCCTAACATGCTTGAAGGCAAGGAAGGAATTATTTGCCACATGGGTGACCTGTGGTAACAAAAATGGGAACAATCATAGAGTCTGGGAGGTTTGAAAAGTGCTTGAACAAGCAGGCTCCACTCTGAATGCAAAGTGCAGGTTTGGAAAAGCCACTATCAAATTTTTAGACCAAATTATACACCAAAACAGTAGATCTTCAAAATACCAAAGTGATTAAAGACTTTCCACAGCTTCAGTCTGTTGGTGACGTGCAGATCTTTTTTATTCATTCATGGGACATGAGCATCGCTGGCTGGCCAGCATTTATTGCCCATCCCTAGTTGCCCTAGAAAAGGTGGTGGTGAGCTGTCTTCTTGAAATGCTGTGCGTTGACCCACAATGCCGTTAGGGAGGGAATTCTAGGATTTTGACCCAGTGACTGCGAAGGAACGGCGATATATTTCCAAGTCAGGATGGTGAGTGGCTTGGAGGGGAACTTGCAGGTGGTGGTGTTCCCATGTATCTGCTGCCCTTGTCCTTCTAGATGGATCTGGTCGTGGATTTGGAAGGTGCTGTCTAAGAATCTTTGGTGATTGCTGCAATGCAGCTTGTAGATAGTATACACTGCTGCCATTGAGTGTCGGTGGTGGAGGAAATAGATATTTGTGGATGGAATACCATTCAAGCGGGCTGCTTTGTCCTGGATGATGTCAAGCTTCTTGAGTGTTGTTGGAGCTGCACCCATCCAGGCAAGTGGGGAATATTCCATCACACTCCTGACTTGTGCCTTGTAGATGGTGGACAGGCTTTGGGGAGTCAGGAGGTGAGTTACTCTTTGCAGTATTGCTAGGCTCTGACCTGCTTTTGTAGCCACTGTGTTTATGTGATGAGTCGAGTTGAGTTGCTGGTCAATGGTAACCTCAAGGATGTTGATAGTGGGGGATTCAGTGATGGTTACACCATTGAATGTCAAGGGGCGTTGGTTTAAGCATGATCAAGCAGGTGGGAAAATTAATACTAAATCTGACTGTCATCTATAAACTTTCAAGAGAGTTGCTGTAAAGAGGTCAGCAGTGGTACTAAAGGGTTAAGCAGAAGAAGGCATTTGCCAGGATTAAAGAGTTGCTTGTCTCTTTGGATTAAATTGTACATTTTGATTTTGATTTGATTTATTATTGTCACATGTATTAACATACAGTGAAAAGTATTGTTTCTTGCACGTTATACAGACAAAACATACCGTTCATAGAGAAGGAAAGGAGAGAGTGCAGAATGTAGTGTTACAGTCATAGCTAGGGTGTAGAGAAAGATCGACTTTCTCTAGATAAGTCCATTCAAAAGTCTGACAGCAGCAGGGAAGAAGCTGTTCTTGAGTCGGTTGATACGTGATCTCAGACTTTTGTATCTTTTTCCCAAAGGAAGAAGGTGGAAAAGAGAATGTCCGGGGTGCGTGGGATCCTTAATTATGCTGGCTGCTTTGCCGAGGCATGGGGAAGTGTAGACAGAGTCAATGGATGGGGGGCTGGTTTGCATGATGGATTGGGCTACATTCACGACCTTTTGTAGTTTCTTGCGGTCTTGGGCAGAGCAGGAGCCACACCAAGCTGTGATACAACCAGAAAGAATGCTTTCTTTGGTTTTGACCCCAAACTGTCATCAATAGTGGCAGTTGATGTCTCATCAATGGAATGTGAATTTGTTTCTCTACAGATCCAGGAAGGTGGCAGGGAAAATCAGTTTATTTTGCCTATAGATTGTTAATAGAGTCTGAAAAAATTATGCAAAAATTATAAAGGAAGAACTCATGATGACTTAGGCCTGCAAAAAATTTTTGGATTACACAAAAGATTTACTATTCAGGATTGAGATGGACAATAGACCTCTGATCACTCTCCTGAACGGCAAGGAAATCACAAAGATGCTGCCAAGGATACAACATTTTTGGCTAAGACTCATGATTCGACAGCAGTACATGCCAGGGAAAAGTCAGACAACTGCCGGCACACTGCCGAGAGCTACACTTGACCAGGCTACAGAACAAGACTGATGCTCATCTCTGAGGTAGAAAGCATGCTTCTCATCGATAACAAGTACCCTACTAACCTCTACAAACAAACTTAGAGAAAGCAGAGAAGCCAGGTGAAGGACACAGAATGCAGTCAGATCAGAACATACTGCCAAGATGATTGACCTGAATACTTCTCAAACAAACAGGTGTTATGACAATACCAGGAACAGCGAAAGCAGTTGACAATCGTCAATGATCTTCTAGTCTTCCGTGACAGGCTAGTAATCCCAAGTGTCTTGCAAGAAGAACTTCTCTAAAAATGCCATGATGATCATTTGGGCATTACCAAATGCAGAGAACATGCACAATAATCAGTATTGGAGCAGGAAATTTCAACATCCACAGGAAAACATATTTTGATATGCCACACAGTGCGATCAATAGCCCAGAACAAACTGAACCTCTATTATCATCACTATTTCTATCCAACCTTGGAAAAGGCAAGGAATGCATTTGTTTGACTTCAGAGGAAAGATCTATCTTCATAGTCATTGAGAATATTTCAGAACACACAAAATAAATACATTCCAGTAAAAAAGAAAAATCCAAAGGGAAGGGCCCATCTCTGTGGTTAACTAAAAAAGTTAAACACAATATTAAACTTAAAGAAAATACACATATTTGCGCAAAGATGAGTAAGCAGGTCAGAAGATTGAACAGAATATAAAAAAATCAAAGAATGACAGAAAGATTGATGAGAGGAAAATCTAGGGTACAAAAGAAAGCTAGCTAGTTATATAAAGATGGTTAGTAAGAGATTCTATAGATAATTAAATAAGAAAATAGTTAACAAATTGAACATTGGTCCTATAGGAAGTGTGTCTGGGGAATTAGTAATTGAAAGTAGGGCTATGGCAGATAAACTAAACTGATATTTTGCATCAGTCTTCACTATGGAAGACACAAGTAACATCCCAGAAATAGCTGTAAATCAGGAAGTGGAAGAGAGGAAATCAGGAAAATTACAGTCACCGGGAAAGCAAATTGTTGGGTCTGTGGGCTGACAAATCCCTGGGTCTGGATGGACTTCATTCTAATGTCTTGAAAGAAGTAACCAATGAGATAGTTGATGCAATGGTTTTAATTTTCCCAAATTCCCCAGATTCGGGGAAGACCCTATCAGATTAGAAGATAGCAAATGTAACTTTTTGATACAAAAAGGAAGAGAGACAGAAAGCAGGAAACTACAGCTTGTTCGTCTAACATCTGTCTTCGGGAAAATATCAGAACTTGTTACATCAAGATGTTATAGCAGGGCACTTGGAAAATTTCAAGGCAATCAGTCCAATTCAACACTGTTTTGTAAAAAGGAAATCGCGTTTAACCAGTTTACTGGAGTTCTTTGAAGGAGTGACATGTTCTGTGGATAAAGGGGATATACTGGATGTACTGTACGTAGACTTCCAGAAGACACTTGATAAGGTGCCACATCAGTTTATGGTGGGGGTCGGGGCTGGGTAACATATTGGCACAGATTGAAAGATTGGCTGGTTAACAGGTGTTAGGGTTCTGGACCTGAACCCCAAGGTACATTATGAAGCCAGTCTAGACCCCAACAACTTTTCTATTTTGGCATAAATATAAGGATAGGATGTTTTGCTCCAGGAGTAATTCCACTGACAAATTAGGGATCTTTTATAGTAAAACAGAATTTATTTAATAACATAACTTAACTATAATTCTAACAAATGAAGCAGTTTAACTATTAATGATTGAATAATATTTAAAAATAAAAAGAAACTACTTTAATTTCCAAGTTTTTACTGTTTCAGTTCCAAATAAGCAACATTCCTCTTACAGACTCAAAAGCCACTTTTAACACATTTAGCAACAATAAGTATACTTGCTATAATGAGTGTAGACAATCTTGAAGCTTTTGGTGAGATATTGTGGAGAAAGAGCAGCTTGGAGAAAACCTCTGTCTTCAGACAAATCCCAGCCAGAACTGAAAAGCTGTGTCTCTGCTATAGACCTAGCACTTCCAAGTAACCACATCTTCACATTACCCTGTCTAGCTAAACCCCCATTTCATTCCCTTAATCAAAACCCCAGGAGAAATCTCCATTTATAAACAGAAATCCATTAGCTCTATCCCATGTAAACACTACATGGCTAAAATGAGCAATTATCCTGCTCTTCCAGCATCTGAGCTAAATGTTCTCCAGCCACACTGATTGCCAGCAGAAAAGAAATGATTTTTAAACATTTCCCTTAAACAGGAAAAAAACAATAATATATATGATATATATATATTTATATTGATTGCATATATACCATCACACAGGAAACAGAGTTGGCATAAATGGGTCTTTTTCTGGTTGGCAGAATGTGACAAGTGTTGTGCCACAGGGATCAGTGCTGGGCCCTCAACCTTATACAATTTATATAAATGACTTGGATGAAGGGAATGAGGGTATGGTTGCTAAATTTGCTGATGACAAATATAAGTAGGAAAGTAAATTGTGATGAGGGCATCAGGAGGCGACAAAGGGACAATAGGTAGGTTAAGTAAGTGAGCAAAAATCTGGCAAATGGAGTATCATGTGGAAAAATGTGAAATTGTTTATTTTGGCAGGAAGAATGAAAGAGAAGCTTATCTAAATGTGAGAGAATACAGAGCTCTGAGGATATGGGTGTCCTAATGCATGAATCACAAAAGGCCAATATACAGGCACAGCAAGTAATTAGGAAAGCTAATATAATGTTCTTATATATTGTGAGGGAATTGATTACAAAGGTAGAGAAGTTACACTTCAGGAGTACAGGGCATTGGAGAGGTCATATCTAGATTATTGTGAACAATATCAGTCTCCTTATCAAAGGAAACATGTAAATACATTGGAAACAGTTTAGAGAACGCTTACCAGACTAATACCAGGAATGGGTGAGTTGTCTTCTGAGGAAATGTTAGACAGGTTAGGTTTGTATCCACTAAAGTTTCGAAAGTAAAAGGTGAATTGAATGAAACTTTTAAGCGCTGAGTGTTATTGACAGGGTGAATATGGAGTGAATATTCCTCCTTTCACAGAATCTAGATCCAAGTGTCACTTTTAAATATAAGGAATCACTCATTTAAGACAGATATGAGAAGTTTTTTTCTTTCAGAGTATCACAAATCTCTGGAACTCATTCCCTCAAAAGGCAGTGGAAGCAGAATCTTCAAAATATTTTTAATGCAGAGCTAGATAGATCATTGATTAACAAGGAAGTGGACGGTTATCAGGGGGTAGGCAGGATTACGTATACCCCAATGGACTGAGGGTGCAGAAAGAATCATGAGGTAGGCTTGATAACTTGAACACTGGGAGCTGTTTATTGAAGGTTTGCACTTATTCACAGTCAGGTCTAAGACTGCCCAACAGGGTCCCACAGTGGAAGGAGCTAATTGCCCAGAGGTCATCTGACTGGCACTCTTAAAGGGCAGATCACACCCCAAACCCCAACATAAAATGTATAAATATATATCACACCCCAGCCCCTTAAATGTAAAACGTCCCCAACTGAGAACATATATACTAACAAGGAAGAACATATTTACATATAATTATATGCACGGTGGCACAGTGGTTGGCACTGCTGCCTCACAGTGCCAGGGACCCGGGCTCGATTCCCGGCTTGGGTCGCTGTCTGTGTAGAGTTTGCACGTTTTCCCTGTGTCTGCGTGGGTTTCCTCTGAGTGCTCCGTTTTCCTCCCACAGCCTGAAAGGCGTGCTGGTTAGGTGCATTGACCCGAACAAGTGCTGGAGTGTGGCGACTGGGGCAATTTCGCAGTAACTTCATTGCAGTGTTAATGTAAGCCTTACTTGTGACGAATAAATAAACTTTACTTTACTTTAATTACTACTATTTATACAGAACATTGCAGACGACCACATTCCCCAATGTAAAGTCCCTCAGGCAGTTCACATGGACATATTGAACGTGATCTTACGACCTCATCCTCGACAAGGTGAGGTGATAGGATTGCGTGCGAAGCAATATTTCAGAAACGCACTCGTTTTCACACTGGTTCCCATCTTACCAGGCACCTGTTCTGGGTGTGAATAGCTTCGCGCCCAAAATGGGCGAGATGTCAATTTGCATGCATTTGAATATAATTAGCAAGTGCGGCACGCTATCGTCCCCCTCACTTACGTTAATCACCTCGTTGTCAGAGGTCAGAGTGGCGAGAATTACAGCTGCGCTATATAAGTGAGTTTCAGGTGAAGCAGTGGCAAAGGCGAATGAGGAGCTGAGTACCATTGAGAACCAACCTCTGGTTGCGGGGGGTGGGGGGTGCTCTCAGCCGCAGCCATGTTGCGGGTTGGAGTGGGCAGCTTGCATGGGTGCGATGGTTGGGGGAACGGAGCTCGTGCCAGATTGGGGTTCCAATAGTCGGGAGTCTATATAATTACGTATTATATGTAATATGTAATTATTACATGTGTGGTGCACATTCCCCCTACCCACTGAACGACCCCTGAGGCATTGCATATAAGGTCGACTCCCCAAACCCACTGACATCACCAAGGTTACCCTGCTATCAGTCTGCTCGACAGGCTGCCTGGCTGACACTGACACAAACAAGAAGAAGCTCTGAACTCTGTCGGCTGCTTCTTCAACTGAGGGAGCTCAGCAGGTGTTAAAACGACTCCTGATACTGTATAGACTTTGCGATGCTGCCCTCAATGGGAACCCATCTCGTGCTAGTCACGAGGGTCCTTCTCCACCATCTGTTAAATGCTAGCCATTCCTGGAAGCTACTGCAACAAATGTCCAGGTGGGTGTGTCCGTGCCTATGTCTTAAGGATTCCCAATGGGGACCCCTGCACAAACACCCGTATGCCCTTTGTGCCCCCCCATGGTGAGGGTGCAATTGCGGTTGCCAACACATTGAGGTGGCACATGGCACAGGGGATGGTGCCAGGTTGCTGCCGTCCACACTCATGGGGACATGCGTTGCTGAAAGGGAGTGCGGGTCCCCGGGATAAATAACCTCATGGACTGTCTCTCTCTCTCTCTCTCTCTCTCCCTCCCTCTCTAACCAGCCATCCCCCCCACCACCCACCCACCCAACACAGGACAAAGGTGGATTTTGACATGGAGTCAATAGACATGGCGGTCATTCTTGTGGTTGCTGCTGCTGCCGAGGAGGAAGAGGAAGGTACCCACCCAGTGCAAGGCCAGCCCGGGCTAGAGGCTGCAGCAGGAGGACAGGGGGGGCACCAGTCAGGGGCAGGAGGCAGTGCTCAACAGCCCGAGGAGGGGGCCGGGGCACAGAGGAGGCGGAGACCCCAGCAGTTCAGGACACGCATGGCCTGGCAGCGGTGAAGGCTACAGTGGCCAAGAACCTTTATGCAACCAGGTCTTTCCAGGCACCAGCGGTGACCTCTGTGAGATCTCCCAGTCCTTGGTCCAGAAGTGTGTCTGCAACAGATGCCCTGTTCGCCCAAGCTGGCCAGTACATCAATTTTGATGTTGGGCAGGCCCAGCAGGAAACCCGGGCAAAGGGCTTTGCCACCATTGCTGGCAGGTCGAACATCCAGGGGGCTATCGATTGCACGTATGTCACCCTGTGGCCCTCAAACATCAGGCTTCGTGAACAGGAAGGGGTTCCATTCCCTGAATGTTCAGATCATGTGTGACCACAAGATGAATGTCACATGCATGTGTACACGCCACTCGGAAAGTGTGCATGATAGCTTCATATTGCAGAGCTCTGACATCCCCGGGGTCTTTGAGGACCAGCCCAGGCTGCCGGGATGGCTCATGGGGGACAAGAGCTCCCTGTTGAGGGCTTGGCTGATCAGCAGTGCAGAAGTCAGAGACTGAAGCAGAGATCCGATATAATGAGGCCCTTGCTGACATCCGGTGCATCGTTGAGCAGTGCATCAGACTGTTGAAGGTGCAGTTCTGCTGCCTGGATCGCTCTAGTGGGGCCCTCCAGCCCCCTCAGGATCTCCTGCATTGCCATAGTCTGCTGTGTGCTCCACAACCTGACAGGGAGGATTCCTGAAGAACAAGGAGGAGGGCAACTTGGTGGATGCCCCTGAGGAGGAGGGTGCCCATGAGGATGTAGAGGAGGAGGAGGCCAAGGAGGTGCCAGGTGACGGAAGGGTTTGGCAGGGCAGGGCGGCGAGGGAGCCCCTCATTGCCACAAGGTTCAATGGCTGGGGGATGTGTGATCCACCATCTTCTATCCTCACCCCATGGAGCGTGAAACCCCCCCTCAACCCCTGTGACCCCCCTCAACCCCTGTAACCCCCCCTCAACCCCTGTAACCCCCCTCAACCCCTGTAACCCCCCTCAACCCCTGTAACCCCCCTCAACCCCTGTAACCCCCCTCACCCCCTGTAACCACCCTCAACCCCTGTAACCCCCCTCAACCCCTGTAACCCCCTCACCCCCTGTAACCACCCTCAACCCCTGTAACCCTCCTCAACCCCTGTAACCCCCCTCACCCCCTGTAACCACCCTCAACCCCTGTAACCCCCCCTCAACCCCTGTAACCCCCTCAACCCCTGTAACCCCCCTCAACCCTGTAGCCCCCCTCAACCCCTGTAACCCCCCTCACCCCCTGTAACCCCCCTCACCCCCGTAACCCCCCTCACCTCCTGTAACCACCCTCAACCCCTGTAACCCCCCTCACCCCCGTAACCCCCCTCAACCCCTGTAACCCCCCCTCAACTTTTATTCTCCCCACTGCCGTGGGTCCCATTGACATCACACCAGGATGATGGGCCTGGGTTTGTCGTGTTAGCGAGGTACTGGTCCAGGCAGGATGGTGGTGACGACCTGCCTGGACCAGTAACTCGCTAACACAACCAACCCAGGCCCATTGTGTGGCATATTGTGATGCAGCCCTGGTGCCACACACTGGCACTTGGGCCCACGTCTGAGTGCGGGTCAGGCCCTCAACTGTCCAGTTCAATGCCCTGGGTGTGGGCTGGTTTGGGGAGGGCATTCCCAGGGTCTGGCGGATGCTGGATATGCCATGCCAGGTTGTGTGGCACAGTGGGCCTACAGGGCCCACTGAAAGCTTTGGGTCCCACGCCAGTCAGGGGTCTGGCACAGGTGTTGGGAAACGGGGATCACATATTTGGTGGGCCGAAGGGCCTCTCCTGTGGAGAATGATGCTCAGAGCCCCTGTGGGTGCGGTCATCCCTGTGGGAGGCGAATGACAGACAGATTAGCTGTGGGTGCAATAACATTTATTGGTGAAACTGACAGCGCAATAAAATGTGTGTGTGTGATTCTAATCAGTGTCTATTTTCCTAAACCTAACTAGTGCAGACCTTCACTTGTGCCTTCTTGGTGACTCCACAGCTTGTTAATCCTACATAGCCTACTGCTACATCGAGGTGTGCCTCCAGGATGTATATCGGAGATGGAAGTGGTCAGCTGTGTTCCGCACCCCGTGGCCTGTGATGTCCTTGGGGGACGTCCTCTCGAGGGCCGGGTTCTCGAGGGCCTCATCCGAATTGCTGGTGTCACGGATGTCTCCAAGCCACCTGGTTCATCCTGCTGCCCATGAAATACACTTGTGTCAGGAAGGAGGGATTTGGAAGGCTTAGCAATGGCTGGAGTCCCCTGGGTGGAAGGCCCTGGCACACACACCAGCCATTCCTCCTCCCTCGGGGTGACAATGGGCGCCTACATCATTCCATGGAATGTTGGAGCAACTGGACTGAGCTCCAGAAGCCCCGGTGTCACCTAATCCTCCCAGTCCTGGAGGCCCAACTGTGTTTGCCCTATGGTGTGTGACCTCTCGGCGATGGTCCTCTGAGTCAGGGCCAAGCTCTCGATGCCCACAGCAAGTGGTCTCTGAGACTGGGCCAATTTCTAGGACCCCTCAGCGATGGTCCGCTGTGACTGCGTCATGCTCTCGAAGCCCGCAAGCCATGACCCCCTGTGTCGTGGCCATGGCCCACTGTGTCGCGGCCATGGCACGCTTTGATGTGGCCATACCTTGGACTCTGCCACCCATGGCCACCATTTCTTAAGCTACCAAATAAACCTGTTGGACTTTAACCTGGTGTTGTTAGACTCCTTACTGTGTTTACCCCAGTCCAACGCCGGCATCTCCACATCATGACCACCATTTCTCAAGCCAGACTTTCCACTGGGGACGCCTCCCTTGCAGTGTTGGCCTGGGTACATGTAATGCCAGCAAGATCTCCTGCACTTGCAGTCTGTGAGACTCCTCCCCACAGCCTCACAGCTCCTGCAGTGTTGCTGACACCCCCTCCTGCACACCTTGGCTCTGCCGCTGCATCTTTGATAATGTAATCCCAGTGGCCAGGCACCTGGCTTGGGACCAGCTGAATTCTTGCCTCTGGCAGACCTCCGTGTGCTCGAGGCCTCAGACATTCCTCCCTCCACCCGATGTACATCAGTGACTGCATCGTGCGCACCAGACAGTGACTCAAAACTCACCACTAACCAAAAGAGAATCTCAGCAGGTCTGGCAGCATCTGTAAGGAGAGAAAAGAGCTGACATTTCGAGTCCAGACGATCCTTTGTCAAAGCTTTGACTCGAAACATCAGTTCTTTTCGCTCCTTACAGATGCTGCCAGACCTACTGAGATTTTCCAGCATTTTTTCTTTTGGTTTCAGATTCCAGCATCTGCAGTAATTTGCTTTTTGCCTCATCACTAACCTGTTCCACCGAGGCCATAGAACATAGAACATACAACTTAGAACACTACAGCGCAGTACAGGCCCTTTGGCCCTCGATGTTGCACCGACCAGTGAAACCAATCTAAAGCCCATCTAACCTACACTATTCCAATATCATCCATATGTTTATCCAATGACCATTTAAATGCCCTTAATGTTGACGAGTCCACTACTGTTGCAGGCAGGGCATTCCACACCCTTACCACTCCCTGAGTAAAGAACCTACCTCTGACATCTGTCCTATATCTATCACCCCTCAATTTAAAGCTATGTCCCCTCATGCTAGCCATCACCATCCGAGGAAAAAGGCTCACACTATCCACCCTATCTAACCCTCTGATCATCTTGTATGCCCCTCTATAAAGTCACCTCTTAACCTTCTTCTCTCTAACGAAAACAACCTCAAGTCCCTCAGCCTTTCCTCATAAGACCTTCCCACCATACCAGGCAACATCCTGGTCAATCTCCTATGCAACCTTTCCAATGCTTCCACATCCTTCCTATAATGCAGCGACTGGAACTGTACGCAATACTCCAAGTGCGGCCGCACCAGAGTTTTGTACAGCTGCAACATGACATCATGGTTCCAAAACTCAATCCCTCTACCAATAAAAGCTAACACCCTGTACGCCTTCTTAACAACCTCTCAACCTGGGTGCCAACTTTCAGGGATCGATGCACATGGACACCGAGATCTCTCTGTTCATCCACACTACCAAGTATCTTACCATTAGCCCAGTACTCTGTATTCCTGTTACTCCTTCCAAAGTGAATCACCTCACACTTTTCCGCATTGAACTGATAGCCAAGTTCTGCACACATGAGGACGGCCTCAACTGGGTTCATGTCACACTATCTGTAACCCCCACGACTTGCCTGGACTTGCAAAATCTCACTAACTGTCCTGTCTGGAGACAATACACATCTCTTTAATCTGTGCTTAACTCTCTCTCCACTCACATTGTCTGTACCTTTAAGACTTGATTACCTGTAAATATTCGCATTCCAGCCATTATTTTGTAAATTGAGTTTGTGTCTTTGTATGCCCTGTTTGTGAACAGAACTCCCACTCACCTGATGAAGGAGCAGCGCTGCACAAGCTAGTGGCTTTTGCTACCAAATAAACCTGTTGGACTTTAACCTGGTGTTGTTAGACTTCTTACTGTGTTTACCCCAGTCCAATGCTGGCATCTCCACATGATGATGATGTAAGCATGGGTCTGATAACCAAGAGGCTCCAAGGGAGAAAAACAGAGCACTCTGTGTCCAGAGAACAATGTACTGACCAGGAAGTCGTCAATATAAATAGTGTCAATAAATAGTTTAAGAAAAACTAAATACTGATGTCTCCAAATCACTCCAAGAGGAAGTGGAACCTTATTGAGCCAGACAACATACAGGTAAGAGGCAACAAGCCAAACCACATCCCAGCTGAGATCAGTGACTCAGCACAGATCCAGATTGAAAAAACAGTGGCTCACAGTCTTTTGAAACAACAGGAGGTGTCATGGTTCCTTCATGTTTTCTTACCTCTGCATGAGAAGGTTCCACCTCAGAGACTTGAGTACAATATTTAGATTGATGCTTCCGTGCAGTGCCATGGGATCGCTGCAGTGTTGGAGATGCTGCTTATTGAATGTGATGTTAAACTGAAACCCTAGTTGTCTGCTGAATGCAAAAGACCCCATGATGCTATTTTGAAGAAAACCAGGGGAGTTCACCCTTGTTGTGGCCAATATTTATCCCTTAACCAACATTATTAAAACAGTCACTAAAACAGGAGTAAGATGACAGGATGGAATTTTCACCCCAAAAAACTAAGTGACATAATGGTGAGAAACTGGAGCAATGCCGGTTGGATCATGTTGCAGAGCACAATGGTCCCACACTCAGTCACTTTTGAGAGTTGTGCGCCGGTACTGGAGGTTGTGGGGAGGAATGTGTTAAACACACCAGCTGCAGAAGGCCAGGGCGCCATTTCTCAAGGATGCCCCCAATCTCAGAGTGCAGTGGGAGACCCCCTCCCTCTCCCCATCAGGACCCCACCCTTGTTGGTGACATGTTCCCCTACCCCCTCCACGACATGGGCTGGCGGCATCGAGGCCCCCCTGATGTGTTCCCCTCCCATCATGAGCCTCGACATGCCCCCCACCCCCCCCCATTGTGCCCCATTTCATGCTTCAACCCTGCATGACTCCCCATGCACAAACCCCCTGCATATTCTTCCTGCATAGCCTTCCCTGACATAGCCCCCACTCGTGACCCCACGCCCACTCAGGCCCCAACCCCTTAACACTGCCCCTTGCACGCTGGCAGTTCCCAACTAGCAACTCCAGTGGACATTGCCAGAGTGTCTGGAGGGCACTGCCAGTGTGCCAGGTGGGCACTGTCATGTGGACACTGCCTGGCCATGCCCCTGACCATCTGGGACTAGCTGAGAGTGGCCATCACTGGTGGAGACCAGTAGTGATTCTCGCCTGTCTCACACTACACCTGAAGGTTGGAAGATCCCGGGAGCTGGGAGAATCCAATGTCAAACGGGCTAAGCATATTTAAATGCAACTCTAAATATGCTAATTGGCCTCACAGCCCTTTCTGAGTGCGATCTGGTTCATGCCATAAGAAAGGGACTGGGGCGATTGCAAACTGCTTGGCGTCAGGCGCAGAACCGATTTTTAGGCCCTCACACTATTTTACGAGATCAGTGCAATCTGCACCAGGTGAAGCAACATCAGAAAATAGCTCCCACTATCCCTTTAACCTAGCCTGCCATTCAACTAGATCATAGCTGACCTGTATCTTAACTCCATCTACTCACCTTGGCTCCATAATCCTTAATACCTATGCCTAACAAAAGTCTATCAATCTTAGTTTTGAAATATTTAACTTTTGGGGGAGGAAGTTCCACATTTCCACTTGATATTGTTCTTTCTGACATCACCACTGAACAGCCTGGTATTAATAGTAATTTTTGTTGCTATGTTCTTGGCTCCCCCACCAAAGCAAATAGTTTCTCTCTAACTACCCAATCAAAGCCTTAATTATTTGATCTTCTGTGCCACTGGTATTTGTGAGAACTTACTGTGCACAATTTGGCTACCAGGTTTATGTTACAACAATGACTTTAAAAATGTTACATAAGCTGCAAATTGGACTTTGGAACATGCTGAGATCCTGGAGGGGGCTATTCTTTCAAAATATAAGGATTCCTGCTTGCATTTATATATCGCCTATAATGTAATAAGATGTACCAAGGCGCAGCATAGGAGCATAATCAGACAAGAATTTAGCACAAGTTTAAAGTGATATTAGGACAGGTTTCCAAATTCTTGGTCAAACAGGTAGATTTAAACACTGTCGTAAAGAAGGAGAGAATACTGAGGTTTAGGGAGGAAATCCAAGGTTAGGGTCCAAATAGCTGAAAGCACTGCCACTAACAATGAACTGTTCAAAATCAGGATGCACAAGAAAACAGAACTGGAGGGTACGGAGATTATGGCTGGTTATTATACTGAAGAGTATTCCAGAGATAGGGAAGTGTGATGCCACGGAAGAATTTGAAAACAATTATGAGAATTTGTGAAATTGAGGAGTTGCAGTACCAGAAACAGATGTAGGTCAGTAAGCATGAGGGTGATGGGTGAATGGGACTTGGGGTCAGTTAAGATATGGATGACAGAGTTTTGGATAATCTCAAGTTTATGAAGGATGCAAGACAGGAGACTGACAAGGAGACCACTGGAGATAACCAAAGGCCTGGATGAGGGTTCATCAGCCGATGAGTTAAGGTGGGTGTGGAGATGGACAATGCTACAGAGGAGGTAGTAACTGGAGATAGAGAGGATTATGGGATCAGAGATGAACTCAGGATGCCAAAATTATGGATGGTTGAATTCAACCTTATACAGTTACCAGGGAAAGGGATGGAGTCAGTGGTTAGGGAATGGAATTCATGGTGAGGGTCAAAGATTTCAGTCTTCCCAATATACAGTTGAAGGATCCCTTGCTCATCTAGATGTTGGACAAGCAAAGTCTGTTCAGAAAGATTTGCAAATGATTTTTTTTCATCCTTACCTCATAAGCACTGGTGATGTTGAGATTGTAGAATATAGGCAGGAAGATTTCTGCACTGACGATGGTCACTATAGCATAGCTAAAGCAGAAGATCAAGAAGATGGCCCCATAGCGATAAACCTCTGCTGGAGTCCCAATCACTGTGACCGCAGACATAAAACTGGCAGTAAGGGACATGGCCACGGGCACTGCCCTCATCTGCCTTCCCCCCAACAGAAACTGACTGTTGGATTGTAGGCCCCTGTCTTTAATTGCATGATAGATTCCAATGGATGCAGACATGAGAAGCATGACCACGAACACCACATAATCCCACACAGTAAACCGAGCCACAGGAGCGCCAGAGATGGACATTTCCAAGCAGAAGAAAAGTGGGAGTTGACCACTTCAGTGAAGAGAGTGTCCTTTAAAAGAAAAGTTTAACAATAAACTGCCAAAAGCATTAATTATCAACACAAAAATATCAACACAAACAAAACCTCACGTCCTTCTAAATATCTCTTACCAAGAATGATAGAATAAAATCCAAAAATGCCAATAAAGGAGGTTTGTTAAAATTTTCAGTGCCTTCAGTACAGATGCAAAATGGTGACAGGACTCTGTAAGAGGTATAGGAGCAGAGAGTACGAGCAGTTAAGTGCGAGTCAGAGCCAGGTGCAAAAAAACAGATAGCTCATCCCACACACTAACTCTAAGCCATTCCCACAGCATGGTTCAAAGAAAACCTTTGTGCCACACCTGACGGATTGAATAACAAATTACCTTACCTCAGATCAGGATTATTCATAAAGAAACCGCTGACATAGTACGAATTTATTACTACTTCCAATTGATGTCACCTTCTAAACTCTTGACTTCGGAGTCAACAATTAATCATCACAAATTGTATTTATATTTGGACCGGAACTATAGACATGCTTATTCAAAACTTTTAATGTAAACATTTGGCTCTGGAATCACAATAGAAACGTGCAGGACTTTACACTTACTATTGGCCAACACATTCCTTATTTGAAATTTGTCCTTTGAACCTTGGCAGCCTCACACAACAGACTCCTATGAATGGTTGCCCAGCAGTGTGAGGTTTCCTGGCCCCATTCCTTCCTCACTTTTTCTGAAGTTGGTGATGTTAGTTACATATCTCACTCCACTTGGCTCAATTGTAGGAGACAGAGGTGATGACAGAAAGCTGCTTTAATGATCAGAAGCCAGTGTCCAGTCGTGTACCACGGGGATCTGTGCTGGGGCCCCTATTATTCGTCATTTATATAAATGACATAGATGACTACGTGGGGGATAGGATTAGTAAGTTTGAGGATGACACAAAGATTGGATGGGTGGTTAACAGTGAGGTGGAGTGTCTTGGGCTACAAGAAGATATAGACGGAATGATCAAATGGGCAGATAAGTGGCAGATGGAATTTAACCCTGAAAAGTGAGGTGATATACTTTGGAAGGAGTAATTTGACAAGGCAGTAATCAATGAATGGTAGGACATTAGGAAGGAACAAAGGGACATTGGTGTGTTTGTCCACAGATCTCTGAAGGCGGAAGGGCATGTTAGTAGGATGGTAAAAAAGACATGTGGTACATTTGTCTTTATCAATCAAGGCATCAATTACAAAAGCAGGGAAGTTATTTTAGAATTGTATAGAACTTTAGTGAGGCCACAGCTGGAGTACTGTGTGCAGTTCTGGTCACCACATTATAGGAAGGATGTGATTGCACCGGAGGGGGTGCAGAGGAGATTCACCAGGATGCTGCCTGGGATGGAACATTTAAGTTAAGAAGAGAGGTTGGATAGGCTTGGGTTGTTTTCATTGGAGCAGAGAAGCCTGAGGGGGCGAACTGATCAAGGTGAACAAGATTATGAGGGACATGGGCAGAGTGGATAAGGAGCAGCTGTTCCCCTTTTTGAAGGGTCAGTCACGAAGGGACATAGGTTCAAGGTGAGGGGCAGGAGGTGTAAGGGGTTTGTAAGGAAAAACCTTTTCACCCAGAGGGTGGTGACAGCCTGGAATGCGCTGCCTGGAAGTGTGGTAGAGGCGGGTTGCCTCACATCTTTTCGAAGTATTTGGATGAGTACTTGGCACATCATAACATTCAGGGCTATGGGCCAAATGCTGGCAGATGGGATTAAGTGGGAGTTCAGGTGTTTCTAATGTGTCGGTACAGACTCGATGGGCTGAAGGGCCTCTTCTGTGCTGTACGATTCTATGATTCTATCAGCCCCGTTCCACAGTGCCCCAAAAACTCATCTAACTGCTCAGACCAGAAATCAATGTTATTCCACCGGAGGCTAGTTCAGAGATGGGGAAGTGGGGGAGAGGTGTGGGGAGCAGTATGGAGTGTGATCAGGCAAGAAGGTGCTGGGTGAGGAACCCACTCTTCCCACTTCCCTCTGGTTAAGTCCAGGTCAAGAAAGCCACTTAAAAACGCCATCCTAACGTAGCTGGTATTCAACCAGAAATGGGCAGAGGACTCACCAGCTGAGGAGGCCACGAGGCAAATCCTGCGGGTTTTGCTGCAGCCCTCTCCTCTGCTGCTGCACTCCCTCTACCACAGACGCTCAGTAGCTGCAGTGTGTACCATCTGCAAGATGCACTGCAGAAACTTACCGAAGATCCTTAGACAGCACCTTCCAAACACACAACCACTTCCATCAAGAAGGACAGGGGCAACAGATACATGGGACCACCACCTGCAAGTTCCCCTCCAAGCCACTCACCATCCTAATTTGGAAATATATCGCCGTTACTTCACATTGGGTCAAAATCCTGGAATTCACTCCCTAACAGCATTATGGGTCAACCCACAACACGTGGACTGCAACATTTCAAGAAGGCACCTCATCACCACCTTCTCAAGGGTAACTAGGGATGGGCAATCAACGCTTGCCAGCCAGCGACGCCCATGTCCTGCGAATGAATAAAAAAAGCCTTCCAATGGTGGTGGGTGTGGTGGGGTCCCTCTTTCAAATCATGTGTTTACATATTGGGAGGGGTTCTATAGAAAACTACCCCCTGCCCTTGCTGTCGAAACATAGACCAAGGTAGTTCAATCCTTACATAAGTGCTCGCTATCTACAATTACCTAACAACACCAGTGCCCACTCGGTGCAGTTAAACTTTCTTTACCTTTCTAAACCTACCTCTGCATCTTAGTGCCTGACAGGATCTACAGCAGAGGTGGAGGCAGACTTCTGTCTGCCACGCCTTATTGTCTGTAACGGGTGATGGATCCCTGGAGATGATATGATTGAAACATATAAGATTCTTAGGGGGTTAGGCAGGTTAAATGTTGGGAGGCTGTTTCCACTCATGGCAAAATGTAGGACCAGAGGGCATCGTCACAGAATAAGGAGGTGCTTGTTTAAGATGGATTTGAGGAAGAGTTTTTTTCTCTCAGAGAGTGGTGAATCTTTGGAGTGCCCCAGGAAGCTGTGGAGGCTGAGTCCTTGAACATTTTCGAGGCTGAGATCGAAAGGTTGGGAACTAAAAGTTACGGACAGAAGATAAGAAAGTGGACTCATCAATTATCTTTGCCATCTTTTCAAAAAACATTACTTTCCCCGTACAAAACCTGCTGCCTGTCATTAACTGGTCTATTTTCTTCCGAATGTGCACATATCCTGTCCCTCAGTATCTTCTCCACCACTGATGTCAGACTCAGCGGTCTATAATTTCCTGGATTATCCCTGTTTCCTTTCTTAAGCAAGGGAGCAACATTGGCTATTCTCCAGTCCTCTGGAACCTCGCCTGTGGTCAAAGAGGATGTGAAGATATCTGTTAAGGCCCCAGGTATTTCTTCCCTTGCCTCCCGCAGTAACCCGGGATGGATTCCATCTGGCCCCGGGGACTTGTCTACCTTAATGCAATTTATGTGACCTAACACTTTCGATACAAAGTACTCATTAATACCGATACAAAGTACTCATTAATACCGATACAAAGTACTCATTAATACCGATACAAAGTACTCATTAATACCGATACAAAGTACTCATTAATACCGATACAAAGTACTCATTAAGGATCTCACCCACTTCCTGTGGCTCCACGAATAACTTCTGTCCATTGTCCTTGAGCGGGCCTACTCTTCCTCTTGCTACCCTCTTGCCCCTAATATATGCATAAAAAGCCTAATTTAAGTTCCTACTTTCACTATACTCCTCAGGGGTTTTGTCAGTTTTTAGTTGCCTAGACCTATCATATGCTTCCTTTTTCCTTTTCATAGAAACATAGAATCCCTGCAGTGCAGAAGGAGGCCATTCAACCCATTGAGCCTGCACCGACAACAATCCCACCCAGGCCCTATCCCCATAACCCCACGTATTAACTCTTAATCTTCCTGACATTAAGGGGCAATTCAGCATGGCCAATCAACTTAATCTTTGGACTGTGGGAGGAAACCCACGCAGACACATGGAGAACGTACAAACTTTACACAGACAGCAGCCACCCAAGGCCGGAATCGAACCCGGGTCCCTGGTGCTGTGAGGCAGCAGTGCTAACCACTGTGCCACTGTGCCACCCATAAAAGGGGCACTCGGATTTGACTAAGTTTACAATTTCCCTTGTCATCCATGATTCCTAAAGCCTGCCATTTCTATCCTTCATTTTTGCAAGAACGTGCCTGTCCTGCATTTCAATCAACTGGCCTTTAAAAGCCTCCCACATGCCAGACGTGGGTTTGCCCTCAAATAGCCGCTCCCAATCTACATTCCCCAGTTCCTGTCTAATTTGGTCATATTTGGCCTTTGCCCAATTAAGCACCCTCACCCAAGGGTCCTGATCCATGACTGCCTGAAATCTTATAGAATTATTGTCGCTAAGCCCAAAATCCCGCCCCACTGAAACATCAATCACCTGGCCTGGCTCATTCCATAATACCAAGTCTAGTATAGCCCGTCACTGGTTGGATTGTCAACATACTGTAAAAGCCCTCCTGGACACATCTAACAAATTGCTCTCCATCCGAGCCCCTGGCTGGAAAGGAGTCCCAGTCAATTTGGGGGAAGTTAAAGTCATCCACCACAATTATCCTGCTTTTTCCATACCTTTCCAGTATCTGACTACACATGGTAGATGGTACACACCGCTGCCACTGTGCCCGATGGTGGAGAATGTGGATATGCTGCTTTGCCCAGTGTGGTATAAAGCTGCACTCATCTAGGCAAAGGAAGAGTTTTCCATCATACACCTGACTTGAACCCTGTAGATGCTGGACAGGGGAGTCAGGAGGTGAGTTACTCTCCACAGAATTCCCAATTTCTGGCCCACTCTTGTAGCTACAGTATTTATATGACTAGTCCAGTTCAGTTTCTGTTCCATGATAGTCCCCAGGTTGTTGATAATAAGGTGACGTGGAGATGCCGGCGTTGGACTGGGGTAAGCACAGTAAGAAGTCTCACAACACCAGCTTAAAGTCCAACAGGTTTATTTGGTAGCACTTGTGCACTTGTGCTACCAAATAAACCTGTTGGACTTTAACTTGGTGTTGTGAGACTTCTTACGATAATGAGGTGTTCAGTTTTGGCATTACCGTTGAATAACAAGGGAAGATTCTCTCCTGTTGGAGATGGTCATTGCCTGGAACTTGTGTGGCATGAATGTTATTTGCCCCTTGTCAGTCCAAGCCTGAATATTGTCCAGTTCTGCTGTTTATAGATACAGAGACTGGAATTTTACCCTTCCACCAATCACAGGAATCGGAGCGGGCAAGGGGCAGACCATGGAAAGCAGGACGAGCGAGACTGTTAAATCCCACCCAGACTGTGGCCAGGTGGCCAAAGCCTAAGTAACTAGGCCCGACATGAAATTGTACATTTTGAGCCCAATTTCACCATCAAGTTGCGCTCTTTTTCGGGCGTGAAAACTTGGTAAAGTCGGCATGAGGTGAGTAGCACAATCTGCGACCGCCTCCGCACCCATTTCCTCTTTACCAAGGGCCTAAAATGGCCACTGTCGGCTGAAACGGGCGCGACTTCAATTTAAATACATTTGCATGCATTTAAATTAACTTAATAGACTGCACAACCAACCTTACCGGCATTTCCCCTTTTACCAGCACATTTGCCCGTCCAGATTCGGCACTCCAGCTTCCGAGGAAGTAAGTTCAGAGTTTCAGGCAACTCTCTGCCTCAGATCGGTGGTGGGGGGGGCGTGCAGGGAGGTGAGTCAGATCACTCTCTGGTGGGGTGAGGGAGGTGAGTCAGATGTCTCTCTGGTGGGGGGGTGAGGGAGGTGAGTCAGATGTCTTTCTGGTGGGGGGGTGAGGGAGGTGAGTCAGATGTCTCTCTGGTGGGGGGCGGGGGGGGGTGAGGGAGGTGAGTCAGATCACTCTCTGGTGGGGGGAGGAAGGCGGGTCAGATGGCTCTCTGGTGGGGGGGGTGAGGGAGGCGGGTCAGATGGCTCTCTGGTGGGGGGGGTGTGAGGGAGGCGGGTCAGATGATTCTCTGGTGGGGGGGTGAGGGAGGTGGGTCAGATGTCTCTCTGGTGGGGGGATGTGAGGGAGGCGGGTCAGATCACTCTCTGGTGGGGGGATGTGAGGAAGGCGGGTCAGATCACTCTCTGGTGGGGGGGGTGAGGGAGGCGGGTCAGATGGCTCTCTGGTGGGGGGGGTGAGGGAGGTGAGTCAGATGGCTCTCTGGTGGGGGGGGTGAGGGAAGCGGGTCAGATGGTTCTCTGGTGGGGGGGGTGAGGGAGGTGGGTCAGATGGCTCTCTGGTGGGGGGGGTGAGGGAAGCGGGTCAGATGGCTCTCTGGTGGGGGGGTGAGGGAGGTGAGTCAGATGTCTCTCTGGTGGGGGGGTGAGGGAGGTGAGTCAGATGTCTTTCTGGTGGGGGGCGGGGGGGGTGAGGGAGGTGAGTCAGATCACTCTCTGGTGGGGGGAGGAAGGCGGGTCAGATGGCTCTCTGGTGGGGGGGGTGAGGGAGGCAGGTCAGATGGCTCTCTGGTGGGGGGGGGTGTGAGGGAGGCGGGTCAGATGATTCTCTGGTGGGGGGGTGAGGGAGGTGGGTCAGATGTCTCTCTGGTGGGGGGATGTGAGGGAGGCGGGTCAGATCACTCTCTGGTGGGGGGATGTGAGGGAGGCGGGTCAGATCACTCTCTGGTGGGGGGGGTGAGGGAGGCGGGTCAGATGGCTCTCTGGTGGGGGGGGGTGAGGGAGGTGAGTCAGATGGCTCTCTGGTGGGGGGGGTGAGGGAAGCGGGTCAGATGGTTCTCTGGTGGGGGGGGGGTGAGGGAGGTGGGTCAGATGGCTCTCTGGTGGGGGGGGTGAGGGAAGCGGGTCAGATGGCTCTCTGGTGGGGGGGTGGTGAGGGAGGCGGGTCAGATGGCTCTCTGGTGGGGAGGCGGGGGGGTGAGGGAGGTGGGTCAGATGGCTCTCTGGTGGGGGGGCTGTGAGGGAGGCAGGTCAGATGGCTCTCTGGTGGGGGGGGTGAGGGAGGCGAGTCAGATGGCTCTCTGGTGGGGGGGGTGAGGGAGGCAGGTCAGATGGCTCTCTGGTGGGGGGGGTGAGGGAGGCGAGTCAGATGGCTCTCTGGTGAGGGGGGGGGGTGTGTGAGGGAGGCGGGTCAGATGGCATATGAGATCCACCTTTGTACCAAGAAAACCCTGAGTTCAACTGTCAATGCGAGTTCAGTGAATTGAAACCAACACCCAATAGACTTCACCAGAATGGGTAGTATCTGTTTTTCAGGCAGTCAGCCTAGTTTGGGGAAAAGTTAACTTAACTTGTCATGTAAGAGCAGCTTCTTTAACTTGTAAGTTCTTTTTAATAAAGATAAGTTCAAACCGCAGTCCTTTGTCTGTCTTGTAAAGTAAGAGCACCGAGGTAAACACTTTTTGAGTGATAAACTGATACAGGTGTTCTTATAGTGTATTTCCCACACAACTAGACTGTTACAGTATCTGACGAGTGATGAACGGTGCTGAACATTGTGCAGTCATTAGCGAATATCCCCACTTCTGACCTGTTGAAGGTCATTGATGGAGCAGCTGAAGATGTTTGGGCCGACACACTACCCTGACAAATTCCTGAAGTAATGTCCTGAAACTGAGATGATTGACCTCCAACAATGACAACCATCTTCCTTTGTGCCCGGCACGACTCCAACCAGCAGAGAGCTTCCCCCTGATTCCCATTGACTCCAGTTTTGCTGGAGTTCCTTGATGCCAGACTTGGTCAAATGCTGCCTTAATCTCAAGGGCAGCCACCCTCACCTCGCCTCTGACATTCAGCCCTTTTGTTCATGTTTGAATCAAGGCTGGAATGAGTTAAGGAACTGAGTGACCCTGGTGGAAAATGCTGCAAATGTTCAGCAGGTCTGGCAGCATTTGTGGACGAAGGGAAGCAGAGTTAATGGGCAGAATCGTATGGCCCTGTGATGATGCTGTAAAATGTAAGTTACCTTCAGGGAAACTGGAAAATGCCATTGACGGCAGGGGGCCACAAAATTCCACCCAATATTTCAGGCCAATGAACTATCAGGAGATATTCCATTGGGGAATGAAGCATGTACATGAAGTCTGAGTATATGATATAAAAGATCAGAAATTCAGTGAGGTGTGTTAGCACAAATGCTATAGTCACCAACTTGGCTACCTGAGCAAATAAATGTGCAACAGTTCAGTGTTGGCTCATGATTTCAGCTTCCACGTCCAGAGTGATTGAATTTTTCCAATATCTTTAATGAGATAAAAGACTCTTTGTGCTTCTTACAGTTGCTGACTTGTGTGGCTGCAGCAGTGAGGACAAAGAATGTTCATTGTGGGAAGCAGAATAATTGGTAATGGCATCGTGCCTCCAAACGAACCCTCACCAACCCCTTTCACGGCTTCTCCTGTACAAAATGCCAAGGCTTTTGTCACAAATTGGATGAGGTGCTGTAGGTTTATCACGGATTGTTCTGGGTCAGTGCAGTCTCCTGGTCTATGAGTCGAACACATTCAGAAGGATGATAACAAACTGCCCAGTGCCCACACTCTTCCAGGACCAATGAGTTGTTACGATTTTTACCAGCCCCTGGGTGTTGGAGCTGGGGTGGGCGGGATGTGTACCATAACAGTGGGTGGCCACCTGGGAACTGATCCCAAGTTTTCATGTTTCCCTCTGGATTAGACTTAAACCAATGTAACCAGTGACAACGTTGTATCGGATATAATGTGACCAATGGTAACAAGCTGTAAGGGTCAGCTGACCCAGTAAACCATGGAACCAATTACAGAATGATGTGATGGTCAGCTGACCAGCTGAATCAGTATAAAGAAGAACCTGTTGGGAATTGTGGGAAGCTTGGAATGGCCCAGGGCAAGGCTCCAAGTTTGGAGTAATGATCGGCCTTTTGGCTAAGATCAAGTGTAGTATGGTCGGCAGCCCATGGTCGGCCGCACTTGGTTGAGGTCATTAGGTTACGCTGAGGCTTCATATGTTTCATATGAAACAATTTTTTAAAGCGGCATCTCGGCCTTTTGGCTAAGATGCAAATGAGCTCAAGTCTTGGAGGAGGAACCTCCCCCTTCTCCAATCAGCTTGGCTCATGTAGATCGAGCCCAGGACAGGGTGGTTTAGTCGCTCGCCCTGTCTTGTCAGCCTGGATCTGAAATGTCTCAACTTGTTGAGACTCTGAATTGGATTTGATTTGATTGAATTGGAAAAGTATATTTTTTTTAAAATGATGTTTCTTTATTAAAACCTTTCTTTGATTTATAAGTTGCAGTGAGTTTTGTTATATTTTTATTGTCTGCGTTTGAAGAGTTCCTTCTGAAGAAACATTGGTCGCAGAGGAAAACCCATCGTAATGTGGTGTTTGTTTTTGAAGAAGTGCTGCAACCATGGCAGAAGGTAGAAGTAAACCGGTGGGATTTGATTGTCCTCCTGTCTTTTCAGCTGCTGAACCATATCGGCAATGGAAGGCAGAGGTGGAAATGTGGATCCTTGTCACCACAATATCAAAAAAAAACCAGGTATGGCATTAGCTTTGTCGCTTCCAATTAGGAGCAAGATAAGAAGCAAAGTATTTTCTGATTGGACAGCAGATGCCCTGAATAAAGGCGAAGGGCTGCAGCTCCTGATACAATACCTGGATAAGTTTCACCAGAAAGATGAGTTCTTGGAGAACTATAAAGGATGGGTGATGTTTGACAGGATTAGGAGACAAGATACCCAGTCCATGGAAGAGTATATCACGGATTTTGATAGGGGCCGTAACAGGCTAATGAGATTTAATTTGGAGATTCCAGATGCAGTGTTGGCCTTTAAGCTGTTGGACTGTGCAGGCCTGTCACATACGGATACTCTTTTAGTAATGACTGGAATACAGTTAAGGGGAACAGAGCCCCTCTTTGATCAAATGGCAGCATCATTAAAAAAGTGTTTTGGGAAACACCCTTCCCCGCCACCTTGTTCAATACAGACCGGAATGCCATAGCGCCCAGAACGGAGGAGTCAATGTGACTCAACCGCGTGCCAGAACAAGTGGTACACGAAGGCCTTTAAACAGAGACACTAACATTAATAACAGACCTAGTGTCGAAAACGGTTATAACCGATTTGAAAATGGGGAAAGACGCACATGGGAAACTGATAAAAGATGTTGAATCAAAGGAATGCCAGAGGGATTGTGAATCGCTGTTTCCAGGGCGATTCCCCCTTACCACTACATTGTAAACTGCCCGAAAAGAAGAAATCGTGTCTCTGAAACCACAGGTGACACAGAATACATGGAAACCGACAGTGACGAGGATAAGGACCAGGAAGGCATTGTTTTGGTGGCAGGAAAGTTGAGTCCCATAATGAGCGTCCTGATGATAGACTCTTTCAACTGTTCTGTTTTAGAGAGTGGATGTACGTCCATTGTCTGCGGCCAAGATGGGCTAGATTGTTATTTAGGGTCTCTTGATCACAAAGACCAAAAGAAAGTAAAAGAACATGATAGTTCCACCTGCTTTAGATTTGGAGATGACGACACTGTATCATCCTCCAAAAGGGTGATACTTCCCTGTAAGATTGCAGGAATCAGTTTATTTATAAGTACAGATGTAGTTTCCAGTGATATACCTTTGTTGCTAAGCAGGTTTGCGATGAAGAAAGCTCAGAAAGCCCATCGGTTTGAAACAGGATAAAGCTGTGGTATTTGGGAAAACTGTGGACCTACATTTTACAAGATCTGGCCATTATTGTCTTCCCTTAAGTGAACCGAAATGATCAGACCAAAGGATTCATGAGGCATTAGTGTCGCTAACAGACAACAGCATGATGGACAAAAAAAAGATTCTGAAACTCAATATGCAGTTTGCTCATCCAACACCACAGGATGCAGGTGTGCTGGACAAAGGATATAATCTCATTGAACAAGTATCAGCCCAGTGTGAAATTTGCATACAATATAGAAGGATACCCCCACATCCAGTCAGGAGTCTACCATTAGCAGGGCCGCGATTTTCCCAAAAGTGCTGAATTGGCAGGAAAACTGTTCTAAATCCCGACTGTTTTCTCAGTGCAGCTTTTCACCCGAATCTCCGCACTCTGTGCACCGCAGAGGTCCCAGTCGTGAATCTCATTAAAAACCCAGGGGGGTGGGGGGGGGGGGGTGAGGCCTATTCGCGCCGGAGTCTGACAGTTCTGGAACTCTGCGCATTGGTCCTGATTTCTCAGTCTCCCTGTTTGCTGGTCAGCTTGATCACTGGCCAGCCCAGGACCCCTGCAGTGCTGCCCCTCCAGCCTCCCCCCCCCCTCCCCCCCTCCCAATGGCCCAATCGCGGCCCCGACATCAATTCCTGGGCCAGCCCTGACCCCCTGTCCCGGAGCACCACGATGCACAGCCCACCACCCACCCCCCCCCCCCCCCCCCTCACTCCCCTCACCCCAGCAGACACCCCTCCTGCTGACCCCCTCCTCTCCCTGGGGTTCAGACACCCCCCCTCCCCCACCGGAAGCAGG